>NC_136814.1:39143195-40346878 GCF_951394365.1 Tetrao urogallus | reverse complement strand
CCACCTTGACCCAAACTGAGAGCTCTCCCTCCAGGGGCTGGTTCAGTGCTGCCAGAGCAGAAGCTGATGAACTAGAGCCAATAATCAGGTCTACCAGGAGTTAGTGATCTCTAACATGTCAGTGTTCCTATGATCTGGAACCTGTTCCCTAGGACAGCCATGAACCATTTGAAAATCTCTGTGCTTGAAAGACTTCTGATCTCTGTTATAATTTTCTTGTCTCCAAATGAAGTACAAGATTCTACCTCCACTTCTCTTCTGCTCTTCATAAGCCATTTCTTGGAGGTTTGTTTGACCAAAAAAGATACTCTAGCCAATTAACAAGCTATGTACGCATAGTATTTAAATACACACTGTAACAACCTAATTTCTGCATGAATCTAATGTTCATTCAACAACAGGCTTTTCTGATGGTCAGGCTTTCCATTGTGCTCTCCCATTATGAGGATATACAATACTGTGGTTTCAGAGCAGCTGGCAGCAAAGGGCAAGATGCTTCTACTGTTCTTCAACACCAGATAGACATATAGCAATAATTACTTTAAAGTTATTCAGTAGTAACATGACAGCTGTTATCTTAGATAAACTTCCTTGATATTTGCTAATTCCAAATCAGAATATGTAACAATAAGGTTTCCTGGGTGAGTCATATGGATGTAAAGGCTGTCAGTTTGAGTTTTATGGTTAAAAACTGTTTCACTACTCTATAAACCCCACAAAAAAGGGAAAACTTCATTGCCTTCCTTCAGTAAAATGATGTTTAAGTATTTAGCAATTATGTTGAGCCTCTTAAAAATATATTTTATCTTTTCCGGTAAGTCTGACACCTGTTCTCCTGTATATGGGAAAACGTTTCGCACAGACACTGGATTTTATAGCTATATGATACCTTAATTAAAACTGGCATGGATGCTCCAATGTCAGACAGTGTCACATTCCTGAAAATGGCCAAGGTGGGAAGGGATCTCTGGAGACAACCTAATTCAACTCCTGTGCTCAAGCCAGGTTAGTCAGAGCAGGTTGTCCAGGACTCTGTCCAATAATGTTTTAACAATGGTATAGATTTCTTTCCAGTCTTAAATAATATCTCTGAGAAACTTGATCCGCAGCTTAGTCACCCTCACTGTGTAAAGTGTTTCCTGATGTTCAGACAGAACCTCTTGTGTTCCATTTTGTGCCCACTGTGCTTCCTATCCTGTTGCTGGGCACTACTGAAAGGAGTCTGGATCTGTCCTCTTAGGACACAATCATTATATATTAATATACACTGATGAGATCCTTTCTGAGATTTTTCATCTCCAGGCTGAACAGTCTCAGCCTCTCAGCCTTTTCTTTTGTGACAGATAGTTCACATCCATAATAATCTTAGTGGCCCTTTGCGGGGCTCACTCTTATATGTCCATGTTTCTCTTGTACTGAAGAATTTATATCTGAGCTCAGCACGCCAGTGCTGAGCAAAGGGCAGGATCACCTCACTCTGCCTGTTGGTGATGCTCTTCCTCTTCTATTGTCATGGAGACAATGACTGGCAATTGCCATTATGATTGTAACTGATTAAATGTTAGCGTGAAATATAGTGCTATAGGTTGGCAGTCTACAGTTTGGTCTTTGGGGTGTTATACACTCCTGAGGAAAATGTTTTTAATGGGTATGTGGAGTAGTATCTGTTTAGGTCTGCTTAGCAAATACACCACACCAAGAATACAAAATGTTTTTGGCAAAGAGTTCTTGAATTCAACCCTTGCTTTTAACAAGACAAAAGAAATCCAATTGTTTGTTTGTTTGTTTGGTTGGTTGGTGTTCTTTTTACCCCAGTGATGGCTCTGCCAGCCTGACAGGTACTTTCCTCTCTTCATCTTCCCTCTGTGGATGACCCAGGTGAGGAACGTTGTCAACAGAAGCTAACAGCCTGAAGCTGATGTGAACCAGATAGGAAGAAGATATCAGGACAGAGAAAAGCTTTCTGAGCATGTAGAAGTTTCCCTTATGGAGGAAAACATGCCTTTTCCACGTACATCTATGCAAAGGATGTTTTGTACTGACTGCTGATGGGACAAACAGCACATACTCCTAAATTAGTCAGAAAGCAGAAATGGACAGCATACTTCAGAAATACAAAATGTTCTTTCTGAAACCAGAAAGTGCAGCATTTTGAAAGGGAGGATTCACTTGATGATTTTCATCAGCAGATATTTTACATTCCTCTAGGTGCCCAGAAGCTCTGGACTTTGGGAAGGATAGAAAGGAAGATTGATGGAGCAAGTGCTAACACTAGTGCTCAGAGAAGGGATATGCTCTGCAGTAGCACAAAGCAAGCAGCAAGAGGGAAGAACTAAAGATTTTGCCAAAAGAGGCCAATGGTGACCCTGGGCTGGCTGCCTGGCATGGCACACAGATGGATGGGCCTAGTTAGCAAAATGGTGTCTCAACAACCTCTCTCATTCTTCAGCACCAAAAAGCAAAGGATCCATGGAAACACATTTACTGTGAAGACCGTATTACCCTTCCTGAACTGTACACCTTTACGTCCATGCTGAATTTGAGCAGACCAGCAGCATGTACTACCTCCAATCAGCAATATTTACCAACTCCATCCTCCTGTGGGCTAGCTGGTGGGCTCACTTGAAGCCTGCGTTAGCTCAGAGAAGTCTCCAGGAGATTGGAGGTTGTTCTTCCATCCAACTGCGCAGCAAGTCACCCCAGAGGAAGCCAACCACCCAATGCATGATCTCCCAAGTAAGGTTCCCACCAGCTGTTTGTATCCCAGCATCACCTGAACCTGGGAAGGAGATGTTTCCCCATCTTGTTTGGTATGGTGCCATCTATCAGAAATTGAGAGATGAGTTTGGTCATCCAGCCATGCAAGGTGAGCCTGCTGATAACGATTTTTATAACTACAGATATCTGTCACTGTAATCTGAGCTCAGACTGTCATCCCACTGCCCCCCTTTCTTTTCTAGGATCATCTCTTGGAAAGTGTGCTGTGAATTTCTGAATTGCTTTCAAATCTGAGCTTTGCACCTTGGAGCTGATAGCACCCATTCCCCTAGAGTCCACATTTGTGCAAGCTGGGAATCACTGCAGATCTCACAGACTGTCTCGATCACTCAGCATCATACTCCAGGGGCTAAGCTAAGGGACCCCTGGCTCTCTGGCATGATTAATTCAAAAACATCTGGAAGTCCAAGGGGCTGGGGTGTTCATATAGCTTCAGGTGAAGTTTTGTTTCTACATTTTGTTAGAAGACTACCTAAACCTTTTTTCTTTTTTCCCTAGGAGAGAATTCTCCATTGACATGAGATTTCAGTGCTCTTATTCCCAGTTCTGAAATGGGACAAGGTATTTCTCCAGAAAAAAACTCTGTCTCTTGACTGCATGCTGCTCGCACACAGGCATTCATGACCTAGTTGCAGAAGTGTTTTCAGTCCAGGTAACCTAGTATGCAGGGCACTAAAAGCTGACATCTGGGTGCTGCTTACATTTTCATGTTTCTTGAATAGAAGGTAGTGTGCATAAACAGTAATTAGCTCTTTTTCTTTTTCTTTTTCTTTTTCTTTTTCTTTTTCTTTTTCTTTTTCTTTTTCTTTTTCTTTTTCTTTTCCTTTTCCTTTTCCTTTTCCTTTTCCTTTTCCTTTTCCTTTTTCTTTTCCTTTTCCTTTTCCTTTTCCTTTTCTTTTTCTTTTTCTTTTTCTTTTTCTTTTTCTTTTTCTTTTTCTTTTTCTTTTTCTTTTTCTTTTTCTTTTTCTTTTTCTTTTTCTTTTTCTTTTTCTTTTTCTTTTTCTTTTTCTTTTTCCTTTTCTTTTTCTTTTCCTTTTCCTTTTCCTTTTTCTTTTCCTTTTCCTTTTCCTTTTTTTTTTTCTTTTTCCTTTTTCTTTTTCCTTTTTCTTTTTCACTTCTGAAACTGCTACTCTTCTTTGCTCATTTTCCCATATTTTCTTCCTTTTTATCTCCTCACTTCTTCCGTACCAGAAAATATCTAGAACAAACAAGCACAGGGCTCACACTTGGGAACTAAATCTTATATATCTTATTAGCATGCCGATCTGCTTCCACAACACACAGATAGAGAAGCTGTTCTGGGAAAGCATTCTCCAGGCGCCAATTTGCTGGAAAAGCAACTTTATTTATGACCCTGTCACTCTGAGGTCCCTATTCAGTACCACTGTCAGGGAAATGATTTAGTATTTTCCAGCCTGCCTTCCCATTAGCTTGATAACAGCAAATTGTTTACCTATTTAAAATGGAAATCTTTTCTGCCTGAAGCGTTTGCATTCTGCACTTTGTATAATAATATACAGAGGTATAAGCTGCATTTGGGAGCATGGCGATCCTGTTTTGGTAGCATCTTACACTTGTCTAGTGCAGAGGTTAATTAGTGCTACAGGGAGAGCTCGGGTCAAGAAAAGCTGACTCTGAAAATGGCACGATGTACATTTTCAGTACCAGTTCTCTCTGAACCAGTGATGTGCTTTTGAGAAGTAAAATCACATTCTCTTCTAGATGCTGGACTCATTGCACCAAAACACGGCTTCTGCTTGTGTCTGCTGCCACCAGTTCAGCACTGCTGATGCACTTGGAAACAGCAAGGTCAAAGGCCACTGATAGCTTGGCTGTGGTACACAGGAACAGAGGGTGGCATGACCAGGTTTCTTATGTGACTTTCTGTATCGAATGGTCTTAGCAGGGGGTTGGATTCGATGATCTCCGACACTGAAGAATGTGTGATTCTATGGTCTATAAAAAATATTCTGCACTGGGCATTAGTCATCATGAGAAGATGTTCTGTTTTCTAATACATATTAGGAGTAATCACATGGCAGCTTACCTTCTGAGAGTAAAACAAATGTTTGTCTGGAAAAAGCAAACCTGGCTCTCCAGATCATCCATGCTGTAGGCTCCTGTTGCTTGACCCTTGCAGGCTATGAAGCCAAGGTCTAGCACTGGAAAGAAACAAATCCAGAGTGGCTGATCACAACTCTTGCCCTTGGCAGCATGAAGACCTGCCAAACACCTGCATCTTTGGCAAGCCCTCCACCTAGCAGGCACCACATAAGCCATAATCACTCTTCCTCCCTCCAACCCCTGACCATTGCCATGTTTTCCAGTTCTGGTCTGCAAGCAGCAGCCACGAGAAGGAGGAGATGCATCCAGGAACATCCACAGTATTCCAGTGACTTATGTCATTGCTTTATGGTGAAGTTGGGAGTGCAAGTGTGGTAGAAGAGCTATGTTTTATATAATTAAAAAATAGTTTTATTGCAATGCTAGAGAATATGCAAAGACTGAGTCTATGTGAGAAGGAAGCTAGATTACGTAAGTCACTTGGTCCATTTCTGATTTTTTCATGTTTTCCTAAGCACTTTTAAAAGTCAATTTCTGTACTTGGTTTTCCTCCAAATGCCTATATATCCACCTCTTCATTCAATCTTCTGAAGTGGATCTTAACAGTTCATAGAAAGCAGCTTTTGCTTTAGAAGAGTAAGCAAAGGTCATCATTTATGCTGTGGTTCAAGGTCACCCTATCTTTGGTATGCTCTAATGAATGTAACAGCTAGAGGAGGGTGAGAGAAAAAATAGCTCTAAAAATCAGACTTGTAGGCATTTTTCCCAGTAAACTGAAAAAAAAGAAAAAAAAAAAAAAAGAGCTCAGAGCAACAAGGTGAATGAAGGTACCAGTGCTCTAGGGTAAATTTCAGATAAGTTGTGCCCTTAATAGCAGCTAGAAAAATAGAAGAGAATGACTTCTGGAGCAGAAGTAAATTTCAGCAGCTGTGGAAAGACCGACAGTCAGTAGAAGAGAGACATCATCAGCCTCTGCCCTGGAAGCGAGTAGATTCTGGATCCACAAGGATGAAGTGCACACACAAGCGAGTCCTTTTCTATTTCAATAACTAAGACATGACAAAAATACACTACTGGCTCTATCCAACTTAGCTGTAGAGCTGTTTGAAGTCATCCGGAATATGGAGATGTTTCTTGTGGAACATTTTGTGGTTTATTATATTAATAAATATGAAATTAATTAATATTAATAACTGTAACTATGATCCACCATAGAGAAATCTGTTACACATTTTGTCTACATAAGTGAAAATGGCGTCATCCTATTTTTCTGCACTGTTATTTTAGTTGATAGACTGATGGCAGTTGGAGAATTTATTCTTAAAATTCACTGATAGCTTATTATTGTTGTTTCTTTTTCCCTTCACGCTGTATACTTGTACTTCTGCAGACTTAGGCAGCAGAGCTGTCAGAAGAAGATCCTCCACTTTGCACTTGCCATAAGGGCAAATCACCCACTAAGATTTCACTTTACTGTCCAGGCAGTCCAAAGCAGCCCCTTAAGCAAAAGGATTTCCTTCTGACTGCAGACCAGGTCTGACTTCACTGTCAGGGTGCCCACAACATACCTTGTCACAGTAAGTGAGCTCTTGACCTTTTCTACCCCTTTTGTAAATGCTTTCAGAAGGAGATAGGTGTGGTTTATACCTGCAAAGTGTCTTCGTGCAGCTGAGCTTATTATGTTTCCTTCATAGAACTGCTTCTATTCTCTTGTGCGCGCAATATTTATTATCACTTCCTGCAGTAACAAAAAAGCACAGACTGCAGGATCTAGCCACTTTGTTTAACACGTATGGTATGGAGTACATTGATATCTCTGCATTTGCTTTCCCTAAAACAAGGCTAGGCATCCCTAATCCACACCATAAGCAGCAGAAGTGTGGAGTGCGTTCTGTGTACCTGCCTTGCTGACCAGGAGAGACATCACTGATTACAGGGAGGAGGTCTCTTCTCTGTACGCAGTTAGTAGAGAAATTTCTGGGATTTCTGAGCCCTACATCTGATGGAAATTACCTGAAATGTTGAATTATGTGTGATGGCTGCAAAACTTGTCCCCTGCCACCAAACAAACAAAATGACTCACGACCTGGGTGTTGACAGAGACAGCTTCTTGGAGAGATTGCTTAGTGTACAAGTCACATTATAAGACAGTGAGATCACAGGATAAGACCATGAGTTCTATCACATGAAACCTCATAGACTAAACCATGAGGTTGTGTAAGTCGGGGCACTCCAATGATGGGAATGAAATCTTACTGTCTTGAGCTGTTTGAAGAGCTGAGATGAAAGCCCTGTAGCAGTCAACACATGAGAGTCCAGGGTAGGATGTATAACATGATAATAATGTATCTGGCTATGAAACCCACAGCCATTATTCTCCTTGGTCTCTTCTTGCAAGTTGCTCACAAAGTTGCCCTGAGCTGGGCTGGGCACTCCTGGGAACAGGTGAATGCAGTGACTATCAGCCAGATATGCTTTCCCCCTGCTCCAAGAAGCAAGGTACAGCACAGCAGCAGCCCAGCTGGGAGGTGGCAGGTCTTCTGGGTGCTCCCTGTAAGTCAGAAATGTGGTATTTCCCATCCAGTGCCTCCAGGGCTGAGCAGGACTTCAGGTGTGTGGCATATGCTGAACACACTGGCCTTCCAGCCCTTTGGTCCCAAGGAGCACCTCTCCAGATGCTGTTCTTTGGATTCAGAGACCTCCTCTGGTCCCTTCTGCCCACACTAAGAGGAGACTGGGGACCACCATGCTTTTAAAATAGAAGTGCCCCAAAACAGCTAATCAGACAGTTTTCCTGAATCAGCTCTTTAAAATTACACCTGGGCATCACATGTGAGAATAGATAAAGGACAATTTTGGTTGGCTTTGTTTGTTGTCTTTTTTTTTGTTGTTGTTGTTTGGTTGTTTGTTTGGTTGTTTGTTTGGTTGTTTGTTTGTTTTGTTTTTTTTGTCAGACTGGAGTTCTCCTATCCCAAAAGGGAAAGTAAATTGCTGTAGCTACACCTGCACCACAGTGCTAAAGAGTTGAATTGAGTATATTTCTAGCCCCACTCCCTATGTCAGATGGGTGACCAAATCCAAAGTACTCGTAGGGAGCAGTCCTTATTGTATCCTGGGTGACTGGTAGCTTTCACAGGTGATAAGAGAGTGGACAACCAAGGAGCAAGAGCTTAGACCTCTTCTTTGCCCCTGCCTACTGTAGCAAACGTAGGCTATGACATTCTGCAAGGCTGACATGGGGACTAGCTCAGGCAATTTTCTGCTTCCATCCATTTCCAGTGTATTTAAACAACTAGTATGGGTATCGTAAGTCCAAAAGAGGAATGCAGTTCATGTTTATGTACACAGAGATTACCCTGATGTCATCTCATGATCCACAGGGGCAGAGGCTGAAAGCTTCACCCAGATGGAGAAACACACAGGGGACAAGAGACTGCACAAGGAGTGGCTGCACCTCTACAGACCTCCTCATGAGGGCTTGGCTGGTTCAAACACCGGATGGATCTGCTGGGACTGCCCTTGATGCCACAGTTTTTCACAGGTCATCTTATCCCTGATATATTTATGAAAGAATGAATAAAAAACCTCAGCCAAACTGCTGGAATGCTGTGGATCTCATCCCCGTTCCAACATCCAAATCTCCTGAGAAACATTCTCCTAGAGTCTAAAGAAAAAAAAATAGGTATAGAAGATTATAAACCTTTAAATCTGAGTTTTGACTATAAGGGGGCCAGAACCCAGCCAGATTGGAGCAGTTATGGAGCCCTGCAGCCCTCACAGAAAACAGCACAAAGCTCACATTACCTCTACTGTACTGGAGCTGCCTTTTGACACTGTTTTCAGGAACTTGCCAGCTCATTTTCAAACTTGTTTGTGAGACATCAACAGCCTCAAATTACAGCAGTCTGAACAGCCCAGTAAATATTTACACAAACCTGCTGGTGATGGTTTGAGCTGACATGCGTTACCTTTTGTGTTGGGGGGAGGCTATATTTACAGCCAACCAGCTAATGAACATGATCCCCGCCATGCTTTAATACAGATGGCTCTTTCAGCCTTTGCGGCTTTCAAGTTACAGAGAGCACAAACTTCAATAGCCTTCGTTAGAAGGCTCTGTCTCAGCTCCCTCCGTTTTGTTTACAACCGGTCTCTCTTTGTGCAGTAAATGGTTGACTAACATTCAGCTGTTTGCATCCAGCAATGTGTTTGTGTAGGACGGGGTTGTTTCTTGTCTTTTTTTTTTTTTTTTTTAACACTGATGGTTTTTATTTTGAGTTTACAATGCAGGCAGTTTTTGCAATGCAGCTTTATTTTCATTTGAGTGACATTTCTTCAGGCTGTCTCCCAGAAAGCCAGCAGGGCTGGAGCTTGGCACACAGTGAGCACAGGCAGAGGCGTGCAGCCGGGCAGCAGAAGGAAGCAGCACTTGTCCACAGGGCTCAATGGAGGGCACAAAGCCCTACTCTAACCAGAGTCCAGACTGGTCATCCACCCCTCCTGTAGTCACTGCTCAAAGAGATGCATTATATTGGCATCTATATCCCACCGACAGCTCTGGCTGGGATCCAGACTGCCCGAAGGAAGACAACTAAGAAGCTCAAAGTTTATGCTGTCAGCAGCTATTATAACTTTACACTTCTTATGTTTTTTTTTTTTAATTAAACATCAGGTAAACAACTGGCTGAAGATCCCTCTTTTTTTTTTTTTTTTTTTTTTTTCAGTTCAACAAAAAAGACAGATTTCAGATAAATGAGACAAAAAGTTAGGAGGGTGAGGAAATGAGTGATGAAATTCGGACTCTTATTCTGACAGGTTCCAATGGATGGGTATGATGGAAACATAGAAACCTTTTTTCTTCCCAGACTATGAAATCCCAGGCTGTAAGAAACTCAATGGATTGAGAAGACTACCTGTAGTTTCCATTGCCCAGTAGCAGGCAGTATGATAATTTCTTTGTGCTCGAGATAAATCAATTTTATATGAGACTGCACAGTTCCATGGTAGAAAACTTCCAGTGGACAGAAGAATACATAAAATGAAGCCTCTAAATTAAAAATGCAGGTCAGGAATTCTGACTGATGTGACCTAGCTAGTCTTACAAAACTCTCTTGTGTTCTGTAGGTTTGTTATGTGTCACTGGAATCCAGTGTGGAGGACAAAATCCCACCAGACCAAAGACAAGAGTCATTTTTAAAATTCTAGAAATTGGAGATCTCTCTGGACATCAAGTCAGATGAAACTTTGAAAATCAATGCTTGAAATATCTCTCCTGGGACTGAACATCCATCCCAAACTTACAGTATCCTGTTTTTGCAAGCTTGGGCATGGAAGTCCCCTCACAATTCTGCTGAAAATACAATAAAATCGTCTATGACAACACATAGCTGATCTAGAATAATTAATGGAAAAGGTAGTCTTCCCTGCTGGAGAAATGCCCAGTTCTCAAATGAGTGGCTACTTCTTACCTCCACATCAAGAAGCTCTTCCCATTGAAATGATGACCGTTTTGTTGCTACCACAACATGCCCCATGGTTTTGGCAAATGCCTTACTGTTTTGGAAGGAAAATGGAAAATGTGGTGACACAGATGTTGGGAGCGGGACTGAATTTGAACCTTCTATTTCTGATAAAAGTCAAATCTTTTTTTTTAAGCCCCTGTATGTGACCAGTCTCCAGTATCTGTAAGGAACTTCTATTCTTCATCAAATCCCTTCCCAGAATGTTTAAACAACATAGCTTAGCTCAATGATTACAGGGAAGAAAAGCCTTGGAAACAATAGAGCTGCTTCGTAACCTTTTGACAAAGCATTTGTTTGTCAAGTACGTTGTTTGTCAAGAGCTGTTCACAGAATAACAGGTTTTGGCAAGTATTCTAAAATAAATTATTTGAGGGGAAAAAAATATGAAATTAGTACACTCTAAATGAGAACTTAAAAGTGTAAGGTTCCAGTAAATGTACAGAGGAGGATAAAGCTGATTAAAATAGATATTACCAAATGTTGCAAGAAAACTATTGTTCATAAATGGAGCAGGTTATTTTGATCCCAACTTTGCTTTCTCACAAATGTTCAGCTTCGTGTTTTTGTTTGCCTTCTTTAAAAATCACCATATCTTGAGATCTGCCATGGAATAAGATGTGGTGTCTTTGGGCCAGGCCTCCTACAGCTTCATGCGTTAGTGTTTGAGACTGCCTCCCTCCCTTTTCCCTCTGCCCTTTGTGTGTTTTTTATCTGCTCCAATTGTAAATACTACAGGGTAGACAATTTACCACTGTGCACATCTGCATGACACCTGCCATATTTTTCTCTGGCCTCCGGTGGTTCTCCCAAAACAGTGACATTTCAATAACATATAAGAAAGAGGTCTTTAAAAGGAAAGCAAGTGGCCTGGGAGTCCACATCTTCTATGTTCACTTTTGTTTGCCAAAATGAATGAATTCCCAGTTTTTGTATGGGAAATGATGATTCTTTTCAGTTTGGGATGGATAGAGAGATATCCTGAAAGAAGATTTCAAAATGTTTTCTGAAGATTTAATCTTGATGAAGTGTTACAGCGGGAATGTGGTGAGGAGGCAGGACTGCACTAGAACATGCCTTTTCAGCGCTTTTGTCACTGCTGCTGTTTTTCCCCTTTGGTTGGTGGTCTGTCTGGATAACAACGTCCTGCTGTGTTTGGTTTTCTCAGGTTTTTCTTTTCTGGATAAATGTTCCATTCTGCTAAATCTCAAAATGGCTATCCTTCTCCCACCTCTGGGGCTCTCCAATCACTCAATGAGATAATACCATTCCCTGAACTCTTCCTGCCATGTTGCCAGACAGGCTAATGCAAGCACAGGAGATATGAACCTCAGTGTTTGCTTTACTGTACCCGGACATGTCATTCAGAGATATTGTTTGTAGAATTACTGAAGAAATTACTCAGAAACAAGGAAATCCCCTGCTAATCTTCATGAAGAGCTCTGTGTTACTAGGCAAACACTTCCCAGCACAGGACTCTAGAAATTTCCAGGTTTAGGACCATTCCAGGACCTCATTCTAATAACATCAGACCCAAAGTACAAAATCTTCTTCATGTATGTCTGAAAGCAGCCAAAGGTTACAAAGCGTGTCTTTTGCAAGGACCTATGCACATATCAACTCCAATCAGCCTAGGTCTGCTATGGAAACCGTAAGTCATTTCTGCTTCCATCCCAATATTGCTATGAAGGGACTCTGCCCCATATTTGCTGCATTGGAGCAATTCTGTTAGGAGACCTGGAGAGAGAAAAAGGAGTAATAAGGTAAAGCTTGAAACAATTCTAAGAGCACTGAAAAGCCAGGCCAAGGTTTTGTTTATCATACACAACAGAAAGCACAGAGACCTGAATGTCAAACTTTCATGTAGAGAAATAAACATTTAAGCAGTGCTATTACTCTTATTTCTCAATATAAGTGCACAGACACAAAGTTAAAAACTCATGCAAAGACAGAACAAGGCCTTAGTATGCGTTATCCGTAAGCATCCCTTAAAACTCAAAGACATTTTGACATTTGTTTTTATTCATCTACATAATGTCCTTCTACAGAATTTGGACAGGCCCGTTCCAAATTTCTTACCACCTCTTCAATTCATCTTCATCGCTACGTACAAAACAAACCACTGAAGAGGGAACATACTGAACCACAGTGATGACAATTCTGCTTTGGCTGAGGTGGAATGGACAACATGCCTGTCCCAGATGGCTTCAAAAAGAAGAATACGTTCTGATTAAGGAACAGTGGGAACATTTTCCAAGGACATTTGGGTGCCTTTTATAGATTTATAAGACAGATGCTACTCCTTAGAAGCATCTGCCTCCCAGACCCATTTTTTCCTTTGCTCAGTCACTGAGTAGGGATTAAACTTGTGTGGAATGGTAACTCCCTTATGACTTCATGTACACACTAAGCCCACTTTTACCACCCTCACAATGAACAATATTGTTGCTGAAGAGATTAAAGAGAAGGGGAACAGCTCCTCACTGCAAAACGGAATGTCAGAGACAAGCAAGTGCAGTCACTAACAGTACCTGAGGCCAATCTAGGAGAGGGACAGCTCTGATTCCCCTACCACATCAGCAGGATTTCTATTTCTCATATTATGAGATATGTTATCTTTTGCATCTGATTGGACTAGATCTTTAAATTGAGATTAAATGGGAGTACATTGGTTAAGAAACAGAGCCAAGAAAGCAGTAAGAGACACCATATGACAAAATTTGTTTCTTAAACATAGAAGGTTACATCGGAGCAGACTCCACCAGCTTGACAAGGTTTCTCAAAGTTATGTGCAGTGCAGACCTAGGTTGGACTCCAAAGGTTTCTGGATCTCAGTGCTTTCAGGTGTCAAATGATGACTGCGCTCTAACAGGCACTGGATGTGGGGCAGAGTAAAAAAATAATGAGTAGAAAGGGCACTCCAAAGCTGGGACACATTTGTTTTTTCTTGTTTGCAGCCACCTCTAAGAGTTTCATCCTATGAAGAGCTAAAGGACTGCTCCGAATGTAATACCTCTTCTTTCATTATGATGACCCGTGACATCAGAGGCAGATGTTGGTGGTTTGGCAGAAGAAACTGAACCTTTCTGCCAGTAGTCTGTTACATTTTATTGCTGTGTGTCAGATAGCAGCAGAGGGGCAGCTTGACAAAATAGCATCTGACATGTAAGTGTGTATGATGTAAAGGTGTGGCAGTGAATTCCTCCGTGCAGAAAAAATGGCACTCACTGACATTCATCTATTCTTGCTGAACATTTATGGAGACCAAACAGTGGATGTGAGCACAGTGAGGTGGTGGGTGGTGACAGTGACAGTGGGTCACCTCTGCTCGTGCAGATTTTTACAAGTGCAGCATGCAGGCTCTTGTTCATCACTGGCAGTAATGCATAACTACTGCTGGTGACTATACTGACAAATACTGTTTTGTAGCTGAGAATTTGCTCTACCAAACAGTGTTGTTGTGCTCTTTGTACTGATTGTTTCCATGGAAATAAATAGGAGGTATTACTTTTGGACTGACATACACATTTTTGGTGGTGAGATCTCTGCATGTATTGCTATGATAAAGCCTTACAGCCGGGCAACTATCCATCTAGCCAGGTAGCTGTTGAAATGTGTGGGTAGTAAACAGTACTGCAGAGTGTCTGGAGAAGGTCTAATATGCAGGAGCAAGTACCCTGCCACACAACCACTGAGATCACTCCAGAATACAGACCGTGATGCTGGAGTGGTTCCTCAGAGGTAGGTACACTGGCCTGGAGAAAATCTCTAAGCAGTGATGTAAAGTCAGATGAGTATTCTCATGATAATATTTAACTACTAGATAGCACATTACATTTGTAGCCGCTCAAAGCATACAAATATTGCTGCATGTTCCTTGGAGACATCAACTTTTCCTTGTCTGGGTCTTTATGTTGCAGTCCAAAGCAGAGTGAGTCAGCCATGGGTCCAGGAGAGAAGTAATGCCTTGTGTGCACCTGGAGAACAAGGGTGCAGTGCAGGATATCAGAGAGAGCCAGCTTGTAGCAAGACCCACAAGATAATCTGGGCTGCAATTTCCCCCTGTAAAGCTCAAAGCAGCTCATCCAGCTGCTACCATTGATGGAGTGAGGTTTGGATCCTCCTTGGTTCCAAAGCAGAGCTCAGGACAGAACATGCTGTAGGAAACTGTGCCCCCTGCTTCTTATTCCTGAGGATCTTTCTCAGATCTCTGAGGCGACCATGGGACTGGTAAGCAGCATGAGAGCATCACAGAACCCTGGACATGTTGAGTTAAGGAGGTAGGAACTGGAGCACAAAGAAGATGTGCACAAGGTCACAGAGCAGATAATTCTGGACCCTGGAGGATTTCCAAGCTTGCTCACCAAAGCATTACCTTCTCATTTCTGTGTTTTGGCTGGGGAAAACAGTTCACAGAACTCATCATTTGTAATACAATATGCACCGGCCTTTCATCTCCAGAAAATGGCTGTGTTTTTTGAGAACTGGGAACTCACTGAGAACAGCCTTGGTAATGACAACTTCCTGCGGACATTTGTCAGGCACAGGCGCATTGCTTTGTATTTATGAGCCCCAAGTCAGTGTGGGTCGCAGCTCAGGAAGGACCAAGAACTGTCATGGCAAAGAGGCTAAGTGCTTTGGTGGAGTGCAGCAGAGAGACTGAATAGCGTCTGACAGTGCTCAGCTTCTGTCAGGCTGCAGCAACTTAGCAGGCTTTGCCCTTCTTGAGCATCAGGCACTCTCACAGCCAGCTTCATACCCTTGGATGCCAAATAGACTGAGGGTACCAACTCTTAAAAGAGGAAGGTGCTGTAAATATAATAGTCTTTCTGCTCTAAGAGTTGCACAGAAAACCATGCAAGCATCTGTATTCAATCTGTACATCAGTTTGACAAACGGATTAAAACAAAAAAAAAAACAACAAAAAACCAAATACCATTGCTTTGCCTGAAGAATATTCATATGATCAAAGAATGAATGTTTAAGTCAAGTGCAGGGATCAAATAGTATCAAATTGCTGAGTATAACTGGCAGTTTGGGATGATCCAGTTTTACTTTTTCAGGAAAATCTTTTCTTCCCTTCCCAGTCCCACTATCCAAAGCAACACAAAAAGATGTGCAGCTCTCCTCGGTGGTTCTTTACTCAGCAAGGGAGAAAACTCAGCTGTTTGATCCAGCCCCAAGCCACCAGGTCCATTCTCTTCTGCAGAGACCTCCCTTATGAGTTTACATCTTCAAGATGGGCTCTGCAGCTGTCAGGGAGGGTGTCCCATCACAATGCAGTGAAGCACCACAGAGAGGCTGCAGGCAATTTGGGAGCAGAGGGGATGGTTATTATGCACATAAGCCTTGTACCCTGTGGTACTGACTTGCTGCAGGATGACTTTGGTTTCTCTGTGCTGTAGACACACTCAGTCCCGTGAGAGTGGAACTAGTCAGGGAGACATTCCTTAGAATAAAGCAAGTTTCCACAAATAAGGAAGCTGATGACCTTGCCCTGAATACCACTCTTTTTTACTTCTGAAAAAACAGATTTATTAATACTTCCACATCCCAGGATGGCTCTGGGACAGTTTCTGAGGTGGTGGTTGTCCCTGAGTGGGCAGTTTTTGAATAGTCCCTTTAAAGCAGACATGGTGCCTATAGCTAGCAGTAGCTTGTGATGGCACCCCATGAGACGTGACACAGCTCTCATCCCAGAAAAATATTGCTTGCCTCCCCCAGCTTTTCATCCCTGCTTTAACACCAACATTCATAAATATACTAATTTCAGTAAGAACTGATTATTCACCCTCCAACTGACAAGGAAATGCTGCCTGTGAAAAACAGTGCCATCAAGGCAGTGGTGGGGGCTGTGGGTGGGATGCCTGCAGCTATCTGCCTGCCTTTGCGGTGCTTGAGAGATACAGGAAGCCTGAGAGCACTCTGAGCCTACAGTGCCAGGGACAGTCACAGAAGATTTCTTAGCTGGAGGTTACTTTGACCATCTGTGCAAAGGGGATATTTCATTTGTTTGTTTGTTTATGGAATGAGGGAAATGTCTGGGGTGCCTTTAGCAGCTTTTCCTTGATAGCTGGTGGCTGAATTTGACCTGTGTGAAGCAATGAAGCCAATTTATTTCAAAGTTTCACCTTTCACAGCCAAATCCCTACCTCCCCTCTCATGCACTATTCCAGTTAGGCTAAGACAACTTCTGAGGAATTAATCTCAAAACATGACTGCAAGCAGGTCACTGCTTTTCTTTGCTCCTTTCAGCCTCACCTCTGCATAAAATATAACCTCTGATGTTTTTATAATCAAGTCTTGGGGCAGGAATGAGTTCCACATCTTTCAGGGCCAGGACCATGCAGGACAGCTGTTTGCAACATGACAGACGTAACGGGGTTTCACTGCTGGGGCAGTGGCTCCGAACACTCAAAATTTTGGCTCTGGTATTGCAGTGCCCAGTGAGCAGCCTGGAGCTGGAGATGAGATGATTAATCTAACACTCGCTGAAGGCAGTAGGACCTCTACCACTGACGCCATGAGCAGGAACTTGCTGAGTCCAGGGGATTCCCTTCCCTTCCTGGAGCTCCCTCCCCTCTTTCGTCCAGTCAGCAGTTGAGCGTTTTTATGAATCAAAAAAGTCCCAGGGCAGCCCGATCTCCAGTTCTCCTGCTGTCCCTGTGGCTTGGTGTCCCGTACAGAGGAGGAAGAGGTTGAAGGGAGGAGGGCACCAGGGGATGCTGACACACAAAGCTCTGCAAATTTCCATCCGCCCAGGGTTCGCTGAAAGGAACTGCCTGAATCAGGAAGTTGGGCAGTGTGTGGAAACGAGCTTCCCCTCCCTATAAGTTTCTGAATAGAGTTGTCACAACTTCATTTTTAAGAGCATTTCATTTTCTCCCTCCTCTGGAGGGCTCCTGTCTGGAGTACTCCTTCCTCTTCAAGTACCAAAGCATGCAGGGACTCTGCAATATTGAGCAGGCAGAATTGGGTAAGTAACCCTCTGCAGAAAGGCAGAGAATTGAGTCCCTTGGCACTGTACAGGATGCTCCCTAGAGCTGCTGTTTCCACTACATGTAAAAGCTGCTTTTACCAAGTACAGTCAAGGCTCTGCTCATTAAGTAATATGGTGAGCTGTTTCACGCTAACTTCAATCATTAGCCTTCTGTCTTCTCTGGAACAAAAGCAATGTTTTTCCCGAGCCTCTGCAGGAGCCAAAATAGGGAAGGGGCTTCTTGGAGCTGTACAAACCCACAACCAAACCCCTGTTCTTCTGATGCAGGGCAATTTTTTTCTCTTAGACCACTCCTGACCAGAGAAATGAGGGATTTATACCTGAACTTCCCACTATCACCACAGGCATCATAGCTGATTACATGCAAATTAAACAAGAGGCTCCCCCTTCCTCCTTGCCACCACCATACTCACTGGATCTTACAGCTAAAGGAACAGGGAAATTCCCATCCAGAGGTATTTCACAGATGAGGAAAGGGAAGAGAAAACTAAATCAGAGGCTTCTTGGCTAGCTGTGCCATGAAGGATGCCTCTTCCCAAGGGAGTGGTAGTTAGGATGTTCCCACTCCCATGGAGAAGACAAAGAATGGGAAAGCAGTGGGAGCAATAGATTCAAACCTGCTCCAAGGTTTGACAGTGAGCATGAATCTCATTGCTCTCACAACCTCTGGGAACATCTCATATGCCTCTGGATCTCAGCCCCTGCCCTCCAGAACATCCCGAGCAAACAAGCCAGTTTTCCTGTGCAGTGAGTCACGGGATGGAGCACAATAGGGAACATGGAGCAGTGGATCAGGAAATGTTTCATGTAAGATGGGGGGAGGAGGAAAATAGGGCAAAAGTGAGCGGAAAGTAGAGAGAAAATCATCAAGCAGTGTAGAGAAACACTGACTCAAACAGCGTGAGAAGAGCCTGCACAGCAGTAATATGAGATAAATGCAAGTATGAAGTGTTGAAGTGTGGGGACAGTGGGAATGACAGAGGACAGTGGAAGGACAGTAATAAAATGCTGTCACATCCTTGTGAGCGCACAGTGAAGATACTCAACACCGATGTAAGGTGCGGCAGGGCTGGTTAGATGAGCACTTGTCAGAGCAGCAGGTTGGCTAGTGGTCAAGCAGCCATCAGGCTGATGTGTAGGATCTGTCAGCTTCCTTGGCAGAGTCTGTGGCAAGGACACATTTTTGTGAATGCTCTTAGAAGTAGTGATTGCACTTCAGACATCAATGGGCACTGCCAAAGAAGGGGTTCAGAAGCCAGAGAAAGTGACCTGTATTCAGCAAAGAAGTTATAAAAGTGCATGTGATCCCAATTGTACCTTACCTTACGTGATACAGTTATTTACACCTGTTCAAATGATAGCCTCAGAAGGTACACAGTGGAGGATTAGAAGATCCCTGCCAAGTTCCCCTAAAGAGCCCATCAGAAAGTGCCTGCACACAAGATATAGGCATTTCACAGAATCACAGAATCGCAGAATGGCCAGGGTTGGAAGGAATCTCAAAGATCATGAATCTCCAACCCCTCTGCCACATGCAGGGCCTCCAACCTCCCCATTTAATACTAGACCAGGATGCCCAGAGCCCCATCCAACCTGGCCTTGAACACCTCCAGGGACGGGGCATCTGCGACCTCTCTGGGCAGCCTGTTTTAGCACCTCTCCACTCTCATAGTAAAGAACTTCCCCCTGACATCCAACCTAAATCTTCCCTCCCTCAACTTAAAACCATTTCCCCTTGTCCTGCTGTTATCTATCCTTTCAAAGAGTTGATTCCCCTCCTGTTTGTAGGCTCCCTTTAGGTACTGAAAGGCTACAGTGAGGTCACCCCACAGCCTTCTTTTCTCCAGGCTGAACAAGCCCAGCTCCCTCAGCCTGTCTTTGTAGGGGAGGTGCTCCAGTACCTTGATCATCTTTGTGGCTCTCCTCTGGACTCTCTCCAACAGCTCTCTATCTTTCTTGTACTGAGGACTCAAGACCTGGACACAGTACTCCAGATGGGACCATACAAGAGCAGAGTAGAGGGGGACAATCACCTCCCTGTCCCTGCTGGCCACCCCTCTTCTGATGGAGCCCAGGATACCATTTCATGTAGCTGGCAAAAGCCCTGGCCCATTTAGCACCACTGGGTGTTGTCCAGAGGAGCAGGTTGCTGCAGAATGCCCTTCTATTCAGCGCTACTCCTTGCCCTCCATGCCTGCCTCTGCCCCTCACTGCCTGGCTGACTGCTCTCTCTGCCTGACCTTTCTGGTTTCCAACAGCCAGATGACAGCAAAGCAGCACCACTGTGCTGGAATCAGCAGGTTCAAGGAGCTGCTCTGCTCTCCCAAGACATGGCCTCTGGAGTGCAATCTGCTGAGAGGAAGGGCTGACTTTGTTTCATATCTCTATCCTGATTAGCACACTTTGACCTGACCCCTGACTCGGCCTGTAAATGCAGCCAAAGTACAAATAATAGCATTGTCAGATTGGTAATCAGCCATTCACCCAGGGATGCACAGAAGTCTTCTGGACATTGCCCTTTTGCTTTTAAGCAGATATGTGTCAAGCAGAAATCACCAGTAACTGCAGTGCTGCTGCTCCCATGCTAATGGGCAGTGCTGCAGTGCAGCCATAGTCACTGGGCATGGTCATCATGAAAATCAGCCCTATTCTTCTCAGTCCCATCAGGGGAATAAGAAGCAGAATAAAACTGAGAAAAATATCAGCTGTTAGAAATTAAAAGCAATAATAATTACAGTCCAGTTCAGTAAACTTTCTAAATTATTTCTTTCTTATTTGTAGTTTTTCCCAAAATAGAAATTTGGAAACACAATTTGTTGAATTTTGACAAGTGCTTATGTTTGCATGTTTGGCCTTTGGAACCTAGATTCACTGCAGGATTTTCACACTAAGTTCACACCAATGTAGGTGTGATGCCACACAGGCAGCTGCTGCTAGCTTGCTCCTGGACAGGTTGAACAGAGAACACATTCTCTTAGACTGCCTGTGGAGGTGCATGGCACCACATCCATGCTCCCGCTGGTGGCGGCAGCGCAAGGAGCCGTCCTCTGACAGCTCCTCACCCCTGAAGGTCAACTGGAAGCCCCACAGGCTAAAACCTGATTATCTCACCACTGTTTGTAGACTGCAGGCTTTCCACATGACCATAACAGAGGAGGAAGAAAGTGTCCTCAAGGAACCATGTTTAAGCAATAATTCTGGCTCTGTGTGGGTCTCGGAGTGAAGGTATTTGGAACTGGGAGTTGTGGTTCAAGCCTATCTCTAATTCCTTTACAACTACGTGACACAAACTGATGAGTCTTTCATGTTAAACACCAGTCTAGGGGCTTTCATTTAATAGCTTTTCTTTCCCACTCAGAGTTCCCTCTCATCTCTGCAGATTTGCACTGTGCAGTGCCAGAGCCATAAAGATCTTAATATAAAGGGGCCCCCCAGCCTTTATCTTGCATATCACGACATCGTGATTCAAATGTTACAGCACTGCAACACAAATGTAACATCAATGTACATCCCATAACAGGCCTTAATCCATCCCAGATTTGGTTCGGTGCTCCCTTGCTCAGATCTCCTTGGACCACACATTGTGTGCCACTGTTTGTATTCAACATAAACGAAGGATCAGGGTGGAAATCTAATCAGAACAACAGCAGCATGGACAGATCAAGAGGAGCTAACAGGAAGCCACTTAGTGTCTTTCCAGAAGGCTTGCCAATGAGCTCATTTGGTACCCACGGTACCTACATCTGAGGCACAGGAGCTGGGTTGGGCAGTGCATCAACTATGTCGAAACACATTGTGCAGGTGTGGATGCCAGGAGGGATGCTTGGCATTGTGTAGGGTGGTCAGCTGTGCCCAGGCTTTGGTGACTTCTAGCAGTCCTCAGAGCTGCTCCTGCTCTGCACTGGACCCACACAGGGAAGTGCCTATCTCTACCAAGCAGCCTCAGGGGCCCAGAACCAAGGGGCATGTTCTATTCATCCACCAATTGGACCCTTTTTATGAATTATGCAAGTTGCCAAACAGTCCTTTAGGAATGATTGACCTGAGAGCTATTCCCACACAAGCGCTTTCTAATCATCACATTTTTCATCAATTATAAAGAAAACAATTATTCAGAACACCCCTTTCTGTATTCTCTTGCACTGTTCACATTATCAGGAGAACAATCCATTATATGCAAAATATTGTGAACACAAGATGAACGTCAGCTTCGTATTAATGTTTAAATCAAGGAGGATTAAAGAGCAAGGAAATAAATAAATAAAAAACTCAACAACAACAACAAACCCTCCAAACCATCTTGATCACAGCTGCTGCAAAAGCCACTCAGCGGTGCTGGAAAGCTTCCCTTCATCCAAGTATTGATCGCTGGAAACATTCCCTGCTCATGACATTCAGTTTTGAAAGGGTAAAGTCTTTGAAAGTACAATAGGCTGAACGTTTTTTTCTTTCTCTGCTTCTACCCCCTTTTGGGCTAAGTGGAGTTTGACAGATGGCTCTTTTATTAAACAGTATTAAATCCACAGCAACTATATGTTGCAACATAAAGTTATATAAGCTTCGTCTTCCCATATACATTTAATAGTCAGGCAGTAGGCAATAACACTGAGATAAATCTAGGACAACCATATTATTCTCTCTTGGCTTTGGCATGACCCTCTATGTGGTTTGCTTCATCTAGCAAGAGAAGTAAACCATGTGTTTGAGCAATAACATGCTGAATCAGGCAGGCTTGTATTATTGTTGTGAATAAAAAGAAACTGTGTTGTGGAAACACAGCCTAAAGACCCTCATTCCCACTTGGTAATTTCTTGCATACTACATACTTGCATAACTCCTTGTCTCAAAACACTGTGTGTGTGATTCTGGAGATGCAGGAAGCTTTGGGTGAAACACAGACTAATGGTGGTCTTGCAAACATCATCCAAAACTGACTGTTTTACATGTTTTTCACCCAACACTGGAAAAAAACAAACCAAGTTTGTCTGATATCAGACACTGCCAAAATAGCAGCATTTTATGCAAAGCTCAGTTGTCCATGTGGTAAGTTTATTGCCTGAGTTTAAAAATCAGATTCGCTTGTGAACAGTGTGTGAGATCAACAGAGAGACACATCACACACACTGGCGAATAATACTCTGGGTTTGGGATGTGGCAGAGGAAGAATTTTCTCTTTATGAAAGAAGGCCATGAAACCTGTCAGTGTATTGATCAGGTGTCTGCCCAGGACACTGAATGAGGAGAACTGCCTGCAGTATTGGCAGCAAGGGCTGAAGAGCATTTGTGGGCTGCCGGGAACATCTGGTATGTCATTTAACATCAGCGTTTGGGCTTGCCAAATGTTAGTTTGTGTATGCAGTTGCTTGTGGAGAAGGAAAAGATCCAAATGTTCATGGCTAATTGCACCTGTTGGTTGTCCTCTACTTTTCACTTTGTTGCATCTTCCACATTCATTACCTCTGTTTCACCTCTTGCCCATGACACGGTTTCTTAGACAAATTTAACTTTGTAACTTTTTTGGAGCAGAAATCTTGTTTCTCAGGAATTATCCCCAAAATGCCATATCTTACTAACAAAGTTCTTAAACTAACTGGTTTGGCTATATAGATGCTGAAATGTCAGCTCCCTTGGCCCCACACACTCAGAAGAGCAGGTTGGTTGGCTCAAGTGAGGTCTGAGGCCACTTGCTACACAGTGCGCATGACTTTTGGGGATGTCCAGGCCCCTCTCAGCCACCCAAGCAGTGCACTTGACCAGAGCATGCTTCAGGTCAACCCAGGAAAGATTTTGGGCAAGACAGGATGACGCTTTCTCCACTGCTGCTGCTCAAAGGGAATTACCTTTCAAATAGTCTTTCAATTCGCCACTGTATATGAAAGAAGTATGTATAAGAAATAAAATGTATGAAATCCTTTGTGTATTTTTATATCTCCCACCAAAAACAGGTTCCACTGTTCCTTTTTTCCCTCTAGATGACAGATGAGTCTTTTTCTTCATTTTCCAAATCTGAAGCTTACCAGCTCACCCCAGCAGGGCTTTAACAACAACTTAAATAACGTCAATTCATTGCTCAAAAATAATCAGTTGGGGATATACAAAAATTAAAAGTTTCAATTTTTCAAGAAAACAAAAGAAAACAAACAAAAATGTCTTTAGGCTATGGGAGATAAGGAGAACCCATTGAGCGTCATGGAAAATCTCAAGAAAAGCATTGTTTCCAACTGAAAATACAAATGTTGCCTTTCGTAAAGCTCATGGGGAAATTTCTTCTATAAAAAACAAGTGCAGATTAATTGAATTTAAATTCATTTGTGACTCCAGATTCCACCTCCCAGCAAAACTGTCTCCACACTATTTCTTTTTATCATCTGAGCTCTTTCACCACCACAGCTCTTGGTGTTGCAATTCACACTGGAAAAGATGTTGGGTGGAGGCTGCGTTATCAGAGTGCGGGTGTGCACGAGTCCCGCTGCATTTTGCACCCCAGCCCTGTGATCTATTGCTTGCATCCACCCCCTGTTCATCGTGTGCAGTGGGACTGGGAAACTCCCAGTCTTGTTCCCACCACCATTTCAGCTTCCCATCCCATTTGTCCACCCAAGCTCCTCACTCCCTGCAGAAAGATGGCCGTTCCTTGCAGGCAGTGAGGCTGCATGTGCAGAGGGCAGGTAGGGACTCTGGATTCCTGCACAGCTCTCAAGGTTTCACTTGTCCTCCTCAAGCCCATTTGTCTGAGAAAAGGGCCATCTGTGAATTTTGGCACATACTGAGTTCAGGCCTTGATTCCTTTCTGCATGGAGGTTTTTATCTAACTCAGCGCAATAAATAACTGTCAGATTAAGCATGGCCGTGCAAATGTTACTGTACTTGCATTGTAAAAGCTGCCTTTTATGTGGGCACCCTCTGAAATAAGGCAACCATTCCCTGGCTCTCGGTTACGCTCGGCCCTGCTCTAATCACCCTGTTTCGGATGTGCAGCTTGCTGTGAAAGACAAATGACTCGAGCTATTAAACTCAGTCTTGTTGTGAGCGTGCCCAGTGGTAACATTGTAATGGATATTGCATTACAGGAGGGCTGTGGTTTGCCAGGGATGGAGCACTGTGCAAGGACTTTGATATCTCTAGCAGCACCATGTACCCACCACCTGCAGCTCAACCTAGGCAGCCTTGAAAACGGGTCTGGCAAGGCCATGGGATGGAAGGAAGCCCCCAGGGCTGCGACAGCCCCGGGCTGCATGGAGCTGAGCCGAGGTGCAGCTGGCTGGTAGAAGCAGGGAGGAGAGTGTAGCCCCTTGTTCCCCCAGCACATCCATCACTGCCATGAGAAGGCTGGGGCACGGCTGTCGGTGAGGGCAGGGCGGCCAGGCAGCACGTGGGACACACAGTGGCGTGTTTCAGTGGCATCTAAATCAAGTTCTGCGGCTGCCGCCCCCTGAATGCAGATTGCGGCAGTGGCTGCTTAGCTCTGTGAGCCTGGGACAGCTGCGGGCACTGAGGGGCAGGGTTTGCAAAGCTGCACAGGGTATTGGGGCACCTAGTTTCCATCAAATCCCTCTCAGTTGCCTCGGCAAAGCCTTGGCTTTCTGCAAAGGACATCTTCTGTGTGGGTGAGGGGTTAGCAGAAACTCTTGAGCAAGAATAAATAAACACTGCCAGCAGCTGTAAATTAAAAGTGATAATTAGAAGTGATATTTCAGAGCATGTGTGCCACATACTCACTTGCTCTGCAGCTCTACATTAATGCAGCTCAACATCCCAGACTCAGTTGTAAGGGAAACAAAATAAGATGAAATGCTTTTTACCCCCAGCTTGCAGCCCCTGCACACAGCACAGTTACTGCCCGAAATGAGGTGCTGATCACGACCCCAGAAGGCACACTCACCTGGTGCCACATCCTGTCAGTTGCTGAGCACATCCCTGCGATGCCCAAAGCATGTTCATCTTGGGTTCACCACGGGGACTCATATATTTAATCCGAGGAAGCCCTTGGCCTTTGGTTATCATGGGTGTCAAGGTTGCTGCTGCCACAGAGATGGATGCAGACTAATGATCTGCATGATGGTGCTGAATAAATAGAATAATGGGGGTCCAATATCCATAAAACAAAGGGAAATAATATATAGGCTAGCTTTTATTAAGGTCACAGATTTGACATAAGGTTGTCTCCATAATGGCTGCATAGGCCTTCATAAACATTCAGTAGGGCTCAGGAAACAAATAGATGAACTCGCTTTTGGACTGATGAAGTTGAATTGGTGTAATTCTGAACAGATCCCACTGATGTCAGCCTGGCTGCCTTGAAAACTGAGGCCAGAATCTCAAATCACAGATTCAACATTTCATCCATCCTTGATGTTAAACAGCAGCTCCCAGGGTTGGGTAAGCACTAATCACCAGAGACATTAGTAGGTTTAATTTGTGTAAAGCACTTGAAGGCACTGGAAGGCAGAATCTGGCAACTACATTCATTTGTACACCAAACAAGAATCTGCCTTTTGCCTGACTGTTCTGCAGAAATTAATTCAGTATTAAAAGAAGGAACACACCTCCTTTCTTTAAAAAGGGATTTGTTTATACACATAATGAAAGAGATAATGAGAGAGAATGAGCGATTCTTAGGAAAACAGATGGATACTTATCAACAAAAGATAATAGCAGGGATTAAAGATGAAAACTATCAAAAATATTAAATAGATAATTTCCTCAACAAAAGACATCAAGATGTACCAATATGGAGAGCATACGCTGGTAATCGTTTCCTCGTGATAAGATCGCAGTGTCCTAGTAAGGGATTACAGCTTTTCGGCCCCAGTCCTGCAGATGCCTATCTTTTTGCAGCAGCCTCAGATTCCTTAATGAAGGAAGCCGCTTGGTGACAAATGGCACTATGTGCTTACAAGGTGACTGCTGCCTCAAGGTCACCGTTGTCACTTCCCTTTCACCATGGTTATGAAATCCAGTGCTATTAAAACTCAGTAATTAACAGCAAAGGAGCCTGCCAAAATGAACGTTACAGACCCTTCGCTGGGATAGAGCTAGAATTAAGATTTTGTCTTTGTAAGATATTCTCTGGTAAAATTCCCACTTCCTATTTTCTTGGGTCACCACAAATTTGACTGTGTCCTAAAGGCACATGGTCCGATCCTACCATGGTGACACTGAGCTTTGGTGACAGGATTGGACAAAATGGGGTTAGAGGAATCTACAGACTAAGGTCAGAGAAAACCTGAGCTCCTCCTGCAGTGAAAGCATTGAAGGCCTTATCAAAATCAGAACTGATTGAAATTTAAAATTACTGTGTCTGTAATAAGGCAGGGGCTGCATGTTTCATGTAATGTGCTCAATATAAAATCTGATTAATTGCAAAATGGCAGGGGCAGAGGATTTTGAGCACTGGAGACAGAGACCTAGATGCGTCTAGCCCATGGGACTTCTCTAGTGTAGGCCATCTCTCATTGCCAAAGCTTCCATAAAAGGGTTGCAGGGAATAAAGCCTGGAAAAGACACTGCTCAGCTTCCTCCAGAGCCATCCGGTCTTGGTGTAACACTAAGTTAAGGGAGACTTATGAAGTCAGCTATTTCATATATGGCCATGACACGGGCTCCTCAGCATCAGCTGTAGGCTTGAGGAGGCATGCCCTGACTGCTCCCACTACAGTGATCATACCAGCACAGCCTCACCAGGGCTATGGACGCATATGGGCTTGGCTGGCTTGAGGCAAATGAAGAACATGTGGGTAATGGAACACATTATGAACTGCTCTGCTAAGGTCAACTGAGAATCTGGCAACCTCTGGTTTTCTGTTCTCTTTGTCATACCTGCAATAAAACAAGGCAGCTGAAGCTCAGCACTGCCACACTCTCTCTGTACTCCCACCAGGGACCTCTTGGCACGGCACTGTTTGCAATATGCAAAGATTTTATCATATTTTTCCACAAAAGAAAGCACAGAGTAGTCTCCGTTTTTCCGTATGTCAGAAAAAAATATATATTAGAGGCTATTTTATTAATCATTGCTAATTTAAAGCCTGTGATGGTCTTTTTGACATTTGAAAAAAAAAAAAAAAAAAAAAAAAGGCAGCAGCAGGCCAGAGACGTTACAGAAAAAATAAGATCTGTGGTCTGCTCCTTTCCTTCAGGGTTGCACAGTCCTGATACCTTAATATTACAAAGCTCTTAGAAGGAGAAAGTTGAATGCAGCAAATCAAATATGCTGCAATAAGTGAGTATAGTAGGGTCAAGGAAAGTCAGACTGGCAAACCTGTGCAGCCCTAGCTCAGGGTTTGGGATCGAACTTTGAATAACCTCTGCACATAAGGTTTCATTATTCCATTTCTTTTGTTTCCATAGGAGAGATAGAGAAAAGTGTATCAAAAATGGAAATAAAATGTAGTGGAGAGTGCTGGAAACTTAGGTACACAAAATATCTATCAGAACAATGCTACTTGATATTTAAAATTATTTACTTGGTAAAAGCAGGATTTATGAGGGATGCATTTGGCTGCCAGTATATGTAAACCTGTATTGACTAAAATAATGTCTAAGATTCAGTGTAGACGTGCAGCCTCACCCCTGGGGATTAATAACCACTGAAAAGGAGCTGATGGCTCAAGGTGTAGTGAAGGACCATTAACCCCAGTTTGTCATTAAGCCCCAGAAAACGTCCCATACCAAGGTCGTTATTGCCACGATAGGCTGTAAATGAAAAATAACATAGGCGTATGGATTTTTTGTTATAGATGATGTGGACTCAACTGATGTGTACAAAGCATGACCCAAAAATTAAGAGGCTGTTCTGCATGGGAGTCTCTCAGTTTCATTTGAACCATTTCTCAGCATTTCCCATTGCTTTAGTTAGCTGCATGCTTCAGCTTCATTTGTCTATTTCCGTCACACCAGAGTGAAAGGGGCTTTTGTTAACAGCATCTAACACTTACAACATTTTGTTATAATGTTGAAGGTGAGATACATTCTCAGTATTTTTTCCAGAAGAGAAAAATGTTGAAAAATCCTCAGTTTCTTTCTTTTCAGATGCCCGTGTCTTGATTTAGATGTTTTCCTTTTTGCTTAGCATCATACGGTAGAGGTAGCAGGAAGGATAGGGTAGTCACAGCCTGCTAGCAAAATATACACCTCTCCAGTAGGGAAGGCTAAATTTAAGAAATAACGGATGTTTTTCCCCAAGGCAGGATATAAGCAAACAAACAGAAAAAAAGGTTCAAAAACAGCTACAGATATTAAAGAGGATGTAACAGATTCCGTGGCATTCTTAGGAGATTATCCCAAGAGAAAAGATGAAGCTTACACGTATAATTGTGTTAAATGTTATATATGTTTGTGTTAGGTTGTGCATTTAGTATGGAAAATATTTAACGTACTCTTAAGAATAATCTCCTGAGTAACTGTATTTAAATCTCTTTGATAGGAAGGCAGACAAATATTGACTGGCAGCATAATTCCCTATTTACTTCTGCACTATATTTGGCTTTATATAAGATATTACATAATTTAGGTGTAACCCCTTAGTTTAGACCTGTAGTTTGCATTGTTAATGATTTTGCTCCTTTTTGAGTTTCAGCTAGTGTTAACATTTACTACTTTACTTTTCATTTATCGTAAAAGAACAACTATGGCCTTTATTTTGGACTGCATGCACATGTCACTAGGATGCTCCAGGATGTCTGCAGAGGAGGAGAGGTGGGTTTTCATCATAAATGTCTGCCTGTCCTGTCTTGTCCTGCCTGCCCAGATGTTTATGCTTGCAGTACTTTCAGCAGCTGGGAGTAACACTTCTCTCCAGAGCCAAGAGCCTGACTTCCCCTGGTGCTTCAGTGCTTCATGACTCAGAAAATATATTGTCAACAGACCTCATCAGATTAGGAGGAAATACCAAGGGAGAAAAGATAGCTACTATTCACAGGGTTGGCCTGGTATGCTGTAAATTCCTTTGACGGTGAGTTATGGAATACTCTTTAACGATGTCAGTAACCACAGATCTTCAATGTCTCACAGGACTGATATTAGAACTGGAAAGAAAAGAAATAAGTAATGGGCTGCCTCCATACTCCAAATGTCCCTGGGGGCAAGGGAAGCTACCACATGCCCAGCAGAGCACTGGGACAGAGGGCTAGGGAGACTCAGCAGCCTTCAGCCAAGCATGTGTGGAGAGGAGAGTGGTGGTGCAGGAAGGATGTCACAAATAGGATTGTGTGGATAACTGCCACCTGTCTGTGACTTCTCAGGGTCCTTCCAGCCTGCTTCCCCACAGCACCCAAACTTCAAGGTAGGGAATCCAGAACCTCCCCTCCAAGAGCAACAGAGGTTCCTGTATCAGCGCAAGCCAGCTGGGCAAAAATTACTAACAAAGCTAAGACTGAGAAGCAGCTACCACCATGTTCTGTCAAAAAAATGTAAGATTTAGGGGAGGTGCCTGGTTCAGAAAGGAGAAATACTGTCCTTCCATCCAAGCTTTTTCCTCTCAGCTTGATTCCAGCCTGTAGGCCTACAAGAAATAGTGTAGGTTAAGTGATTTCAAATCCATTTCTTGTCAGCAATAAAGGTCATTGCTACAAATCACTGACAATCATGCAGCTTCTCTCCTGTAACATTCCCTGCTAAGAAAACACCACTTGGTTCACAGCTCATGGTCTGAAGCAAAAAGAGAGAAACCTGATAATAAGTTTCAGTACTAGTTATTCAACATAACTTTGAAATTGCCAAAATGAGTTGCTGCGTGGTTCATTTTTGTAAATCTGCAAGTTTTCTCTAGGATGTTTTCATTCTATGCCACTTTCCTATTGCCTCAATATTGTGTTTCATATGGTAGCAGATTGACTGATGATAGTGTAGTTTGGAATTACACATTTAGTAAAGCAGTGAATAAAAAAAATAATTAACCTACAATAGTTACCAGTAGTATTTATACAAGTGTCACTTGCAAGGAATTTGACTAATTGTCTCTTATTGTCCTGAGGCAGGACAGCCCTAAATCCAATTTTCAGTACGATTTCAAATGTTCTGATCCCTTTGAATAGTGGCACAGTAATAAAGGTTTGCAGCCCACCCACAATATGTATGTGGTCCACTTACCATGTGTCTGCTTCAGTTTCAGTATATCATATTTGAGGTCTTGGGCTGACATACCTCAGTTTCTGCCAGAGAATTACTCCCTTTAGTTAAATATGACAAGACAGTTTGGCATCTCAGAACACAGCTTTCTAAATATGTTTCAGATGAGGGCTACCTTTCCAAAAACAAAAAAAAAAAGATCTTGCCTTCCAAATTCACAACTACTTTCTGAGTTCAGGAATGTATTAAAGAAATTCAATTTTGTTCTACTATATAGTTCATCTAGCTTGTATTTTAAACGTATGCCAGGAGAGTAACTAAGCCATCACTTCTAACAGAACATCTGTTTTTCCTCAGGATTAGAATTCAGTTACTTTACCTAACATTTTGTGACATTAAAAAAATCCTACACTCTCCCTCAACCACATTTAGTTTTTACTGTTGCTTTTATTATTATTTCCTTAAATTTGCTTAAATAAACATGGGAAATAAACAAAGAGGTGTGGCACCTATTACCCACCATGTATCAGGTACAGAAATTGATACACAATCATAAAAAGAAGTATGGGTGGTGTGTTGGAGGAAGAGAAAGTGGTCAATTCACTATCATTGTTTTCTGACCTCAAATCTAATCCCTGTGCTGCGGGTATTGGGTATCCAGAAACGTGCATCCTTACCATCCTCACATCAAGGACCAGGAGGAGACAACGGATGCATCCCCTCTGATGTTCAGGATGCAGACAGAGCTACATGAGAGAATCAAATCCCTTTCGAGCCACTGGCTGAAGGTAGACCTGAGCAAGTCTCCACAACTCTGGTCCTGGGAAAACATAGGCATTGAATTCCCCCAAATGATTGTCTCACTTCAATTGAAAAACCAGGTTTTCATTCAGCAAAGTTCTCATACAGTTGGACTTTGATTTATTTGGTTGAGTTATTTGCCTGAAAGGAATAATTTTGCATCTTCTAACAGTTGTGATTTCTCTGCTTCATTGATTAAAACACCTCTTTTCCACTATTTTCTCTTCAGTCACACACACCACCCCCACTAATTAAATAGCTCAAATCCTCACAGCCATAAGACTTGAATGGCTCAATAACATCCCGAGTCAATGTGTTGCAAAGCTGCTTTTTAATTCATTCTTCATGCAAATGATATACAATTAGACCTGCTTAATCTGCATTCCTTCTGCAAACGCTATTGTTAATAGGATTTAAAAAAAAAAAAAACCTTCAGCTTAACAAATCAATGGCATATACACGCTATCAGATCAGTTACTCCTTAAACCTTTTGGACGGCCAGACATATGGGGGAAAACAGGCAATTATTACAACAAGGCATTGCAAGAGTTCTTTACAGTGCCGAGACATCTGACTTTAAAGCTTTCTGCCCCATTTCTTTCAGCACCAGTCACCGCTCATCTTGGACACAGGAAGAGCCACTGATGTCATCTATCTGGACTTCAGTAAGGCGTTTGGCACAGTCCTCCATAACATCCTTCTCTCCAAATTGGAACAATATGGATCTGATGGGTGGCCTATCTGATGGATGAGGAGCTGGTTACATGATCATACCCAGAGAATGATGGCCAATGTCTCAGTGTCCAGATGGAGACCCTCAGGGGTCAGTACTCTTTAACATCTTCATCAATGACATCAGCAGTGGGATCAAGTGCACCCCCAGCACGTTTGTGTGGGACACCAACCTGTGTGGTGAGGTCAAGATGTCTGAGGATGCCATCCAGAGAGACCTAGATAGGCACGAGCAGCAGGCCCAGGTGAACTCTGTGAGGTTCAACAAATCCAAGTGCAATGTATTGCACATGAGTCATGGCAATCCCCACTATCAGTACAAGCTGGGGGATGTAAGGATGGAGCACAGCCTTGCTGAAAAGGACTTGGGGTAGTGATGGGTGGCAAGCTGAACATGAGCCAGCAGTGAACCATATCCTGGAAAGGAAGATGTTTTTTTCACAATAAGGGTGGTGAGGCACTAAAACAGGTCACCCAAAGAGACAGTGGATGCCTCATCCCTGGAGATATTCAAGATCAGGTTGGACTAGCTCTGAGCAACCTGTAGCTGTAGGTGTCCCTGTTCATTGCAGAGGAGTTGGACTAGATGACCTCTAAGGGTCCCTTCCATTGCAAACAATTGTATGATTCTACAGTTCCCACAAGAGAAGAAAGGAGAGGAGGGATATAAGGAGGTCAGACCTTAGGAACATTTATCAGAGACTGCAAAAGGCTGAGAGCTCCCCAAAGATGCTGTTTTTAGGATAGGTTCTTACTAATTATACACATTCCCAGCTCAGCAGCCAGGCTATCATGGAGGGCTGCTGTTTTGTGTCTTGTCAGAAAAATTCTGGATATGCTGACAGACATTTCCAAGTTTCACTTCCAGCTCAGGTGCCCTGGTAAGCCTCTCAACGGAAAAATGTCTCTCCTGGCCCTTGACCCAATGTGAGATGCAGATGCCCAGGACCTCCAGGCACAGACTCTGTCTTCCTCAAGATGTAGAGGAGGACTAAAAGGTCTTTCCTTGCAAGTGACGTGTGTGGGGAAGTGCTATAGGTGTCACCCACAGGTGCTACTCTTTGGCAGCCTGCAAAACATTAGGGTTGGATAGGATCGCCAAGGTAGGAAGGATCCCAAAACATGAGTTTTGAAATGCCCATTGTTTGTGCCACATGGCACACTGATAAAGCTACAGCATCAAAATTCTGGATACACAAGGCTAGAAAGAAGCAAGGTACTGAAACCTTGATGAATTTGCCTTTTCATTCTGCTTTGGCCCTCCAGTCAATAAAGGCACCAACTGTGATGAAGCCCTCAGTCCATCTGGAACTATTCATTTGGGTCACCAGATGATCTGGACTTTCAATCTCTGCCAAACTTGTCTTGATTTGCACAGGGGATCATATGTAAAAAGGCTGCATATCCCAAGACAAATCCCCTCTTGTCACAACCATACCAGATATACTCACAGGCATTTCACACTGGGATATGGCAACCTTCTGCAATCAGAAAATATTATCCTTCATTATGCACATATCTTCCAGTACAAACACGACAACTACTGATGTGCCTTGACAGCTTGCCTCTCTCCTTCTCCCCCAGTGTGACGCCGAGAGATGAGAAGCAGGCTCTTGGGGAAAAGCTTGCATGAAAAGTGATAACATGAAAATATGTCAGCATTCCTGAAAAGCATTCAGGCAGCATCAGTCAACAGAGCTGCCTGCAGGCCTAAAAAAAGCATGCAGCGCTTCTCAGCTCTCACCACCTGGCAGCTGCATCTCAATCACACGGGGAGGCCGTGGCCTCATAGGACCTGGCCGGTTTTCCCCTTCCAGCCAGGAGCTATGCAGGGCAGCAGAACAGGTAGGTAATTTCTGGTGATGTTATTCATTAATTGGATGGGGAAATGCCCTCCATATTTTATTAAGCTTTCTTCCTGCCTTCAGAAAAAAGGTGAGACTTGTTCCACCAGCACTACCCCTCAACAGGGTCAGCAGAGTCCTGCATGTCCATGGCCACCCCAGTCCAGCAGTCACGACTGCCTTAGTCTTCATGGCCTGTAAAATGTATGGACTAAAGGGCCATGAAAAAATGTCTTAGTGGAAACGAGTTATGTACAGACTCCAGAAAACAATATTAATTCTCCATTCTCCAGTTCTGGTATCATCGTGTTACGCTACATTTCTTCTCAATAGACTTTAGGGTTTCTTTGCTCTTCCCCACCTCACCTTTATTGAACCTGCCGCTTCCTTTCACTAGTCACACCTATTTGCAAGCAATGTGTGGTGATATAGTAAGAATTTTATACCTCTTTGGCATGACTGAACTGAGGCTGCTGCTTTAAAGCTGGCTGCAGTGGATCCATAATGCCCTCAGGCACAGCATCCGACGTTACTACATCTGCTAGTGCAACTAACCCAGGGCATCTACCACTGTGTTGTAAGGAAGAAATCTTAGTGAAATCAGGACTAGCAGAATCTGTGAACCCAAGGGGCCTTCTCATATTCAGTCCTGCACTTCCCTTTGGAGCCAGAAGTGTGCTAACGACAATTGTACTCAAGCAGGTAATAATTAGTTCTCTCCAGATCACAAAGGCCCTGCTCTAATTACAAACACTAAGTTCAAAACCCAAGCAATTCCACTAAAACCAGCTGAATATCCCAGTTTTCTCTAGTGAAAGTGACGGCAAGATTTTGCCCTAGAGTCCTGTTTTTGCTTTTCTCATTAAAACCAACTGGCAGAGTCTCCAGAAGAACTCTACAGAAAGGGTTGTTAAGCACTGGAATAGGCTCCCCAGGGAGGTGGTTGAGTCACCATCCCTGGATGTGTTTAAAAACAGTTTGGATGTGGTGCTTAGGGACACAATTTAGCGGAAGGTTGTTAGTTAGGGTAGTATGGTTAGGTCATGGTTGGACTCTATCTTTAAGGTCTTTTCCATCCTGAGTGCTTCTACGATTCTGTGATTCTAAGATCAAACCTCGTAGCAAAGCATTAATATCTGAGGATGTAGCAAAAGAGGTGAAACTATCTGGATGACACTAATGCAGTGGAGGAGTTTGTGGGCAGCCCAGAAGTATCCAGGCCATGCATGGGCTAATGTTCCCTTGAAGTTAGCCTGGCATTTTTGAAGTTGACATCATTCCATCCCCCTCACTGTTTCAGCGCAGGAGGAGCTTTTTTTGCTTTACCAGAACTGCCTGCAGATATGCCTTTTTTGTTGTTGTTGTTCTTTGCTTGTACAGCAGCAGGGACAGGGACTTCACCACATCACTACAGACAGTGAGATAGTATTTGAGTCACAGAAATTACATATGTGTGCTCTCAGCCTAGAATTGTTATAGATTGATAGGCAGTCCGCTGCTTCTCTCTCTTGCTGGATGTTGCCCGATAAGAATTTCAATTAGGATCATTGAAATGAGTCACATCATCAAAGAAGAAATATAGCAAGAGAAAAATAGGAGTACAGTAAAAAAATGTGCTTCAGTGTTGATCAAAAGCCAAGAATTTCTTTTTGAAAAGCTGTTTTGCAGGTCTGCAAAATTGGTTTCAGTATTGCACAAAATAGTATTTGTAAAATAAACATATTGAGGTCCTTTTCCTCATTTGAAGCATCCCCTTATGATCAGCTCCCTTCTCCTTGTGATCAGATTATTAAAAAAAAAACATCAAATACAAACTTACCTCAGGAAATATTATGCGTCTCTGCCCTTCTTCTAGCCAGAATCCTCAAAAAGAGAAGGGAAAAAAAAAAAAAAGAAAATAAAAAGGAGTTTTTCATGAGGCCTGACTGCCTGCTGTGGTGAAGGTGACCTCCATGGCATCACAGAGTGGTTCAGAGGTCCATCGTGGTATCCATGATTCTGTTGCAGGCTCTGGGCACTCTCCTCAGTTCTGGTTCCGGTCTTGGCTCTTCATTCATCTACAGCCTGCTGCCCTTAAGCTGACACAACTTACTGACCTCCATGTGATTCCTTTCTTCTAGAAGGGAAACAGTACAGGATCTGTCTATGTGCTGCGACAAAACGGATCACAAGCTAAAGGATGAGAAGCCTGTAAACAGATCATTAATGGAAAGCAATCGTGGAGCCTGAAGTGACCTGAAATCACTCTTGCATGGGAATGTCTCCTTCAACACATCTCCTGCAATGTGTCCTCCATGCATGTCATCAGCTCTGTCACTTTCCTGCAGGGAATTACTAATGGGCTGGGATCTCTTCTTCTCCCCCCGCTGCCCTTTCAAGCCGGTCATGGCCATCCTCATAAATCTGCCAGGATGCTGACAGCCAGACTGCAGCTCACAGGGACTCAGGGGACACTGAGTGATATTCCTTCTGTTTCAGCTCTTTCCAAAACAGCCACTGATTTAGGAGGAAGAGTTTCCTTTTACTTGTTCAAATTTAAGAAAAAAAGAAAAAGAAAAAGAAAAAGAAAAAGAAAAAGAAAAAGAAAAAGAAAAAGAAAAAGAAAAAGAAAAAGAAAAAGAAAAAGAAAAAGAAAAAGAAAAAGAAAAAGAAAAAGAAAAAGAAAAAGAAAAAGAAAAAGAAAAAGAAAAAGAAAAAGAAAAAGAAAAAGAAAAAGAAAAAAGAAAAAAAAGGAAAAGAAAAAAAGAAAAAAGGAAAAGAAAAAAGAAAAAAGGAAAAGAGAAAGAAGAAGAAGAAGAAGAAGAAGAAGAAGAAGAAGAAAAAGCAGCATGAAGTACAAAAGGTGAATACAAAAGATAGTGGCTCCATGATCTTCTGGGCTAAAACGAGTGCAAGTGCAGGATTTGTCCCTGGAGAAACAGGCTTTCCAGACAGTGAAAAGAACAAAGAGTAGCAAAAAAATGGACCAGGGAACTCAACTATTTGCCTGTGGGTTTGATACAGCATCAAGATGATTTACCACTACCCAATGTACTGTCAGTGAAGAGACATTTATTTATTTTACAGCAAGTTGATAATGAATGCTCATAGCAGATAACAGTCTCAAACCAGAATAAGGTTTTCTGTTTACTCTAATCCCCTTGGTTTTATTTCAGCAGGGACTAGCTGTAATTTTCTTTTAGTTTCTTTACTAGATCACTGAGCTGCTGCCAATTCTAATCACTCTGGCTCACACCAGTCATTATTTCTATTATCTGAATAATTCTAAATGACCCTGACTTCAGCATGAAAAGACAGCTTGATGTTATCTGGGGGACCAAACAAAGCCAACACACGTAAAGTCAGGCTGAGCAAAAAAACACTGTGCCACTGAGGGCTCATCACATGAAAGCAGCCTGGAAATCAGCATATAGATCTGTCATGCTGATGTAGGTAGAGGAGATCATTGCCATGTCACTCATGGTAAGTGCCATGATGGATGATTCTCTGAAGGCTGGGAGGTTACACATGGGCAAATTCTCATATGCTGGCCTCTATCCAAGAGTATTTTGACAATGCAGAACTGCAATGAAAGCCTTGCAGAAATAGGCACTTCAGAGTATATGAGAGCTTTAGATTTTCCACATCTCAGGAGGAGTTGAAGTAACAAGGTAAACGGACAGTGGTCACTTCTAAGCATAAATATAATTGGTAGCACTGAAAATTTATGGGAAGGCTCATATGCTTCAAATATTAATGTCAAACCTATAATATTATAATCTTCATAGATGTTAGGATAGAAAAGGGAAAAGGGAAAAGAAGCATCTTTGTCATGCTCCGCACCAGTGAGCCAATCTTCACCTTTAAGTGATCTTTAAAAGCTAAAAGCGCAAGATGCAGTTTGATGGCTCTGAATCATCATCTCAATCATCAGTTTGGACAGGGGATAAGCAAAGCAGCTTTCTAAGTACCTATCTGTAATGCATGAGCATACAAGACAATTTGAACACAACCAGCAGAGATCTCAGGGTAGTAATTCTGAACACGCCTTTAAATTTGTAAGGGACAATTTCCTAAGTCAAATAGTGATTCATTGAACATGGGGAATTTCTGTCCTGGAGCTCCTCCTGACAGATAGAGGGGAACTGAGAACGAAAGAGATTGCTTAGACACAAGCAACATTGATTTAGTTACTCTAGTTTTATGCAAACAACATGAAGTTCAAAACAATAATATAGATACTTGAGATTTTCAAGGGAACATTTCTCAACATCAACAATGGTTATGAGCCCAGCTGGCTTGGAGAATGAATTGAAACAGAAAATTTTTAAAAATAATCAAGAACTGCTGGAGGATATTAGCTCCAGAAGCTTCAGTCAAAAGAAAAGCCCACACAGTTTCAAAAAACACTGTTTTAGGAGGGAAACAAAACCAGATACAGATAAAGACAGATGTGTATATAAACTAGATACATATAAATTAAAGGCCAGAAAACACGGAAAAAAAATATTTCTTAGCAGACTAAGTCTACAACAGGTGAAAGATATCAGGAAGAAATGGAAATGACCGCTCACATTTCAAAGATTGAACCCTCAATTCGGAAAATAGATAACTTCAAGAAAGACTTGACTAGAGAAGTCCATAATCAATTGAACGTGTATTGCCAACTCAAAACTGGAATAGAAATAGCAGAGACTTTAAGACATCTGAGAGAATAAGGGTGAAAGTGGTACATATTTGGCACTTTGTCCACTTCTGGTGTCCATACTTCAGAAAGATAGATAAACCAAGAGGCTTCACCAAACCTGTGAGAAGTTAGGGATTTGAGAAGCATGTTTTAATGTGGAGGACTAAGGAGTTATTTACTTATTTATACCAGCCAGTTTTCCACAAGGGAGGTGGCTAGTGGTTTAAGTGTCTCTGGCTCTGTGCATGGATAGTAACTGCTTCAGTAAGGACCTGGGCTTGTCTGGGCTCTCTCAACACTGCTGTAATATAAGCAAAGGCGGCACACTGATCAGTTCTTCCATTGATTGACTCGGGTCCAACAGTTGTTGCACAAGCTTGGGAATGTGGCTTCTGAGCAAGCCAGATTCTGCAAGACGTCTTGAACAGAGGAAAAGCAGCCAGGTAATATCTCCTAGGGCTTCAGGACTTCGCCAATTCCTCTGGAGGTCCTCTGCTAGTCAGCAGTTAGGGTGAACTCCCTTCTCCTCATCAATACATACATACACATGCACACATTGAACACTTTTATCAAGCTCTGCTGAACCTGGACTTTTGCTGAACATGGAAATGTCAGCAAAATCCGTCATGTTTCCCACTGCTCTGTCTTCTCTGTAATGGTTTTACTCCACTTATACCACAGTAGCTCAGACTGCCCAGTACAGGGGAGAGTTGCTGGGCTGGGGAGGCTGCCAAGGAAAGGCAGCCGTGTGGTTAAAGTTCAGAAGGAGCACAGCACAGAAAGGATGCGGCTGAAGGCAGGCCAGCTGCAGCACAATCCCAGGCACAAGCTGTTTATTAGGGTGAGCGTAAAGCACTCCAGAAGGGCAAGACTCAGTGTTCCTCCTTTTGATCCTATTATCATATGACAACATGATTAAAGACAGGGTAAAGGCAAGGCCCTCATGGAAGAAGCAAAGGGGTGTCAAACCACTAATGGAAACTGTCACAGAGGAGACTGAAAGTTTAAAGAAAACATGCCCCTCTCCCCCCGGGGCAGGGAGCGAGGGGATCCCAGTGCCAGCGAAGGCTGCATACAAAAGCAGAGCAATAAAAACAAGAACATAGCACAGAACTCAGAAAAGTAAATGTGGTGTCAGCTCCTCCTTTGTCATCTGTGTGTCCTGGGAAACCAGATGACAAAAAGATTGGCTGCATAACCCTTCTGGACACATCACTTGTACATAGCATCAGTTTACCTGGGTCCTAAACCCATTTTATGTTTTCTTTTAAGCTCTCAATCCCACGCTAAGGAACAGTCTCAAACTGAGCTCCTCTACCTCCCACCACAGAAGAATGGCCATGCACAGGCAGTGACTTAGTCAGGTACAATAAGGGCCACTGGAGTCCGGTCCCTGGGTGGTAGAGAGGTCAGTCCAGGCTCCCAAGAAGTGTGCCTGAGATGAGTGCCAAAACACCCCCCTACAGAATCACACAGTGGTGCTCCCAGGGAGTGTGAGGGGTTCTGCTGACGTTCCTTTCTCAGACAATTCAGTCTCAAGATCCGCATCTTTTATGGTGGCATTCTCATCTGTGTCTCCAGGGCAACAAGACAACATCTGCTGATGAGATGCTTCGTAAATTAACAGTAATAACAGCAAGATCAAAACTCCACTCTTGTACAGTCATAGTGCCTTCACTTCTCTTCACCCCAATTAAAACGTATAGTTGATGTAAAGGTGCAACAAGACCAGTGAGCTTACAGTATTAAGGGAAGCATTAGAGGGGAAACTGTGCCAAGCTGTAATTACTTAGAGTACTCTTCCTTCTCTCTTTGTGTGACTGCAATACTTCTCTTTCCCATTTTTACCCCCCATTTTCTTTCCTTTCTTTCCTTAATTTCCCCAGAACCTTGCTTTTTTGTAGAATCACAAAATGGCTTGGGTTGGAAGGGACATCAATGGTCACCCAGTTCCAACCCCTGTGCAGTAGGCAGGGATGCCTCCCACTATATCAGGCTGCCCAAAGCCCCTTCCAGCCAAGTCTTGAACATTCTTCCTTTCCTTCCCCATTCAAATCCCTTCATTCTGCTCTCTCCATGCTCTTCACTCTCTTCCCCCCTTCCTTTCCACCTGAGGTTGGATCTTATCTCCAGTTTCACCCTTTCTCTAAAACACTAGGTTGTGCAACTTTCTCATGTTACTATGATTGCTCCCACTGAGACTGCAGTGATTTGAAAAACTTATTTTAGCTAGCTATGTCTTCAGATAACTGAAACACAGGAAGTCAAGAGCGGTTGCAATGAAAAGACTACTGCAGTGCAGGGGAATTTCAGCCATGTTTCTCCTCAGATCATCAGATCTCTCAGATCTCTCTACCTCAGATCACAAGTGCACTAGATCCTACATCCAGGAGTTCAACTTTCCCTTTGTCCCTCCAGCCACAAAAAGTGAACAAGGCTGAGGTCAGGAGGATTTTGGCACTGACAGTGCCTCTGTGAAAAACAAATTCACTGTAAAGTGGTGTTCATTTCCATGAATGAAACAAGCGGCCAACTGTGAAGTTTGTTATAATTCTGAACTACCAGTGGTAGAATCAGCAACAACATGGAAAAAAAAAAAATTTAAAGATAGTGGAAAGCTACCAAGATGTGATTATTTTTCAAGGCAAGATAATAAATACATATATAGTTTTTTAAACTTTAATAGAATTCTCCCCTATTTTTTCCCATGAGCTCTACATCGGCCATGCCTTCTGGAGATGTGTAGAACATCTGGATACTCATTTCCCATTTATTTCCCACTGGAGCTTTAAAAACTCAATTTTGTTGTATGCAGTACAGCCTATTTTCTTGAAATGACAAGGCAGGGCTTTCTCCCTCCAGTACTTAGAGAACGTTTATTTCACTTTTTCCCTCTGCTGTCTATTCCACTTTCCAAAAGGTGAGCTGTCATTGATGCTAGCAGTATTTCAGATACATGGGAAATATTTACTGCAAGAGCAAACATTGTTGGGATGCAAAATGGCTCTGTGCATAAGTATGTGGTAGGTAGATAGTGACTAGAGGTGCAATAACTTGGGGGAATGGGGCGGGGGGTGATATGAGGGGAATGACTGGAATGGCATCCAGAGAGAAATCAGCTGTTTCCTCACCATGGGGACCTGACAAGGCTCTGAAATGTGACCAGCATTGTACCCTTTTGTTTCCTAAAGTGCCCTTTTCAGAGAAGCACTTTGGAGAAGGAAAGAAGGAAGGAAGGAAGGAAGGAAGGAAGGAAGGAAGGAAGGAAGGAAGGAAGGAAGGAAGGAAGGAAGGAAGGAAGGAAGGAAGGAAGGAAGGAAGGAAGGAAGGAAGGAAGGAAGGAAGGAAGGAAGGAAGGAAGGAAGGAAGGAAGGAAGGAAGGAAGGAAGGAAGGAAGGAAGGAAGGAAGGAAGGAAGGAAATCAGGTACAGCTATGGTTATGCAATAAGCTAAATTTCAATTGTGCCTTTTTTTACATGTATCCCACCTTTAGAGATGTGCCCTCCAATTTTTTTTCTCTTTGGATTGAAAATTGGCAGTAGGATAAGCACTTTGAACCCTCTCCTTTCATTTTCCCTGTCTTACAGGTGTGCAGATCCAATGAGTGCTAATACTCTTCTTCAGGCTTACATATGATGCCACTAAGGGAAGAACAGATCCTCAACACAAGAAATATCCTTTCAATCATCTTTGCAATAAAGCTTTCAGGTCTGTTTGTCACAAGATGCTACAAGAGTTCCATGAATCCATTTGCCAAATGGATATAAATAGCATTAAGACATATTTCAAAAAAACTTTGTAATGAAAGAAATAGAGTGCTGGGAGAACAGGTTTTTCAGGAAAACCTGTTACCAAAGTTACAGACTGCTTCTCTGATATAGTCAGCAATGTTTCAGATTAATATCTTGTTAGCAGTAAAGCACCTGAAAATGTATGTACCTCATATTCAATGTCATTTCCTTTGATGAGATGTTGCAAACAGGACATTTTAGTTTCTAACACACACCATGCAGATCTGGCATTGGAATTTGGCACCATGACAAAGCATAGCAAATGTTATTGCTTGCTAATACCCTTTTGGGATGGTATTTTTATGATTTCCTAAGCTCATCTTCAGTGGGAGCTTGGCACCCAGGCCACCTCTAATGTGCTGTAACACAACTGCTGGTAAATAGTGAAAGCCTCCATTGAAAACGTGGCACTTTGGGTCACTTGAGCATGTTCCTCAGTATTATGGGGAAGTTTGCGGCTGACTTGATGACAAAACAGCTGATTGCAAAAAGCCCGGGGAGCAAATCTGGCTTTGCTTGGCAATCTGCTCATGGCTTTTCCGGTGCTCAGCTCTGCACGCTTGGAGCAAGGAATTGGCACAGGGGCATTAGGGTAACCCTTCACATGCTGCTAGCAGGATTAAAGGAGAGATGTGATGACAGCTAGAGCTGGGATGACTATTTTTAGCAAGCCATACAGTCAACATGTTTCACTTCTATTCCCACTCACAAATTGTTTGCGAGGATTGCTTGGCTTTTATGATTGTGTGTGTTACCAAAACCATTCAGTCAGTGCTCCAAGCACATTCTGGTCAATACATGACTGTAAACTATAGTCTGAATATGTACAAACTGTTTGTTTGTTGAAGCTGCTGGAGAGGTTGGTTACCACAGCCTCGCTATATTGTTCACACATCAGATGATTTCAGCAGCTGTCCAGAAGAGCACAAGTCAAAGATAGGAGGGCAAGAACATGCAGTGAGAATAAGAGGAACTAACCTGGCAGGCCCAGAAACAAAGTGAGCAAGTGTTTGACTTAAAATTATTTTTCTGTCCTCACATTCATGCTGGGGGTTTCCATGTGTCATGTGCTTGCAGTCAGAACAACAAAATGTTCCACTTCATCTGGCTGGTCCTCACCAACCAACCATCTCTGCATTTTCTCACCAGGTTGTCTGCGTAACTACTTGACAAGGGAGCGCCAGGAAACCAATTGGCTTCTTCCCCTCCAAAGCTGGGTGAAGAATCGAAGATTGACCCCAGCAGACAACAGTCATAGAATCATAGAATCACCAAGCTTGGGAAAGACCTTCAAGATCATCCAGTCGAACCATTTACCTACCAGCAATATTTTCCCACTAAACCATGTCCCTTAGAATCACAATTAAACATTTATTGAATGCCTCCAGGGACAGTGACTCCACCATCTCCTTGGGCAACCTGTTTCAGTGCCTGACCACACCTTTGGGGAAGAAGTTTTTTTCTACTATCCAATTAGAATCTGTCCTGGTGCAACTTGAGGGCTTTCCTTCTGGTCATATTGCCAGTTACATGGGAGAAGAGCCCATTCCCCACCTCGCCACAACCTCCTTTCAGGTAGTTGTAGAGAGCTATAAGGTCTCCCATGAGACCTCTCCTTTTCTCCACACTAAACAACCCCAGCTCCCTCAGCTACTCCTCAAAAGGATAGTGCTCCAGACTCCTCACCAGTTTCATTGCACTTTTCTGGATATCCTTCAGGTCCTTGATGTCTTTCTTGTAGCGAGAGACCCAAAACTGTACACAGTACTCAAGGTGCAGCCACACCAGCACTGAGTACTTGGGGATGATCACCTCTCTGGTTCTGCTGGCTACTTTTATTTCTTATAAAAGCTAGTATGCCATTGGCCTTCTTGGCTACCTTGGCACACTGTTGGCTTATCTTCAGCTGAGCACTGAACAACACCCCCAGGTCCATTTCCTCCAGTTTTCCAGCCATTCTGTCTCAAGCCTGTAGCACTGCCAGGGGTTGTAGTGGCCAAAGTATAGGATCCTGCACTAGGTCTTGTTGAACTTTAGTCCACGCTCTGCTTTGAACCTCTGCTATCACCCTGCATTACTGTCCACTATGCCAGACAATAGCAAGCTTTTCATAACCTACATCTCTCTTAATGCACAATAAATCAATACCTATCCTCTACTAACCTCACATATCCAAGGTCTGCTATCATAGTTTCCCTACAAGCTTGACTTCTCCAAACAATTCCTTCTCTAAACAATTCCTCTAGCCTGTTCTGACTGCTTGTATCTACCCACCCTCTCATGAGTCCTGCTGCTTTCTGGGGGACTTCCTCAGGTTTGGCTATATGTTTTTTTCAAAACTCATTTTTTTCTGCTTGTTTATTTTCTTCTAAACAAGTTTCCCCCTCATGTGACTTAGACTACAACTGTCACATCACAAAATGCTAGTGGAAAGAGAGGAGAGGCTACAGCCTGCTACAAAAAATATGCCCTGAATGCACTCTACGTATAAAACTGAATTGTACGTATTTTCTTTTCCAAGATTTTCCGTGCCTCGAATCTGTTATTCTGTTATTCCTATGTATGATAAATGTAACCCAAATTCATTTTTAATACTCAGATGTAAAACTCTGGAAGTCAAATGGCAGAACCTGCAGGCCTAAAGTCTGTCTCTTTAAAGGATTCTTTTTCCTTTTTAATAAGCATGCTTGCATTTTTGCGCCTCTATTCATTCCGAGTAACTGGCACTGAATACATAGATCTAATGTATAAATAACCATAGCACAAAACTCCAATTTCCTTGTACTGGGTTTGCCAAAAAGAAAGAAGAAAAATAAAAGAAAAGAAATCCCCTAGCTCAATAAAAATATCTTAGAATACAAATTATTGCAAAATTCTACTTATGAAAAAGCAGAAACTGGCTCTTGTTCATTCATTTTGTTTTCATTCTTCTCTCTGCCCTCCTCTTGAACTTTACATGGCTTTTTTTCCCATCCACCTTTGTCAGTGATGGGAAATTTCTAATCCAACATACTGGATTCATCCCTATTTGAAAATGAAAAGGAAACACATTTGCAGTGGGATACACTGAGGGGCATTTGTTAAAGCCAAGGCAGAGTAGCAAAGTTCATGTCCCAGCAGCAAGACTTGTGGTGAGAGGTAACTGCATTTGTCCCTATTTTTCCCAATGGCTCATTACAGCTGAGGTCAGACCTGTCAAACATAACTGCATTCGCCAGGGCTAGGGAAAAAAAAGTAAAACACCCATACTTGGATGTGAGGGCTGTGCATCCCTTGTGCATTGTCTGGGGCAAGCCTTTCACAGAGGCACAGACATTGTGAAATGGGGTCAGGAAGGTAGCAAGCCAGCTGCCTGACACCCTTTAGATTGCCTCTTGTGACCAAGGAAAGAGCAGTGGCTTCAAGAACTTTTCAAACACAAGTTGAGAGCTTCTCCAGGGAAAATCTCAAGCATGAGCCTGATTGAAATCAGTCTTGCCACAAGTTGGGGTATTTTTTTGCATCACTGTCACGTTGAGGCTTCAAAAGGCCCCCTTCTGATTTCCATGGAGGAGAATAAACCCAACTTCTCTTCCCTCCTTCAGAGCTGATAAGTACAAACTTTAGCTGATATCCATCAGTCCAGCACCACTGACCTGACAGCATAATACCACCTGGGCCAAACGTTGCTGGCAGCCTGGCAGCTTTCAGCCCAGAGTGACTCCATCAAAGTTGGAGAAGGCTTTGTGCCGGTCTAACAAAGAACAGACACAGCCTTGAACGGCCTTAATGAGCTGATGCTGATCATGTAACTGTCTTATTGAATTTGCATTTCATTAGGAGACTTCATTTGAACCACAGCTGTGAATATTTGAGGGCCTGATTGTGTCTATGGATACTAATTTGTTCAAGGAAGACAAGGAGGATGGTGAACTGCAACCCCAACTCTTTTCGCATTGATCAGAAAAGATAGACCCTCCTAAAAAGTAATGTCAGCACTATACTACGCCATTATAATCTGATCAAAATTGTACTTCCTTCCTTGAGTTTTTCCTAGTGAGCTTTCTTCTTCACATACTGTAACTTTGTGAAGTCAGTAAAACTCACAGGATGGGAATATACCACAGGCCATCTCCAAAATGAAATGCCATCATTTGTAAGTTGATTTCCTATGTAAGGCTGCATGAGTATTCCTGTATCCATGCAAATCAGATTACTACACCATAACATTTTGTAGGAACTCTGCATCTTTTAATAATGGGGAGACTGCGGCCAGCTTCCACAGCCCCTTGGAGGCGGGCAGTAGACAGGCACTATCTGTTGTAAGCTTTACAGAAAATAGTTGAATTGGAGGTGTCTGGGAAGGAAGGAGTGTCAGAGTCATCAAATCTCTCAAGTATCGTTGAAATTGAGACTATATATTACCCCCCCCCCCAAAAAAAAAAAAAAAAAAAAAAAATTTCTTCTTTCTCTAGGCTGGGTATGTAGGAATTTAGTCTGCTTCAGCATTCCCTAGTTTAGATTAAGCATTAGAGCTTAATCCAGAAATGAAATAGTTAAAAGCCAAGATTTAAGATAAGCAGATGGAAATTCTTGCTGCTCAGTAGTAAAACCTGTTTGTATTAAAAATATCTTAATGTTTCTATTGGAACCTACTAATTAAGAGACTAAACTGTATTTTATTCAGATGCGAGTGCTCACACACACACCTCACACTCCCATCTTCAAATTCCACTTAGAAGCTGGCTGAAAATACACCTGCTGGTTGTCTGCTGATTCTCTTCCATGTGCTGGGTGGGAATTTGCTGGATGGCTGCCTTATGAGCTATCAAGAATAAGAAATTTTCACCTTATTACCAGCAGAAGCAGAAATCTGCTGGCAAATACAGCTGTTTTTCAGTAAATCATTTAAATAGGGAGTGGACCTTTAGCAGTGAAGCTACTGAAGCCCTGTCAGGCCTGTAAGGTGATAGTACATCACCAAGATTTTATTCTCAAACTAGCTGTAGTAAGATTATTTGATCAGCAACTGCCCTACACAAGCACAGTAATAGGATGGGAAACATTAATTTCTTTCTCTTCTTAGTCAACTGGCCATTTTCCTCCATCAAGAGCAATGACTACTGGCATAAAAGGCTTTCCAGTGTGTAACTGGTCAGCCTTTCGCTGTAGTCCCAAGAGCCTTTTTCTATAAAGAGGGAAGCCAAACTTCCTTCACGGATGCTGCTCTACTCCAAGTGTTGTCTCTGACACTCAGAGGCTGTAAGTGGATCTGGACAACTCCCCAGAGGACTCCAATGTTTATAAACTAATAAAGGATCTGATGTTGCAGTCTGAAAGCCAGATGTAGCTGCTGCTGAAGGAAAAAACAAAAAAAAACAAAAAAAACCAACAACAACAACAACAAAAAACCTCTTGAGGCTTTTCTCTCCCTGTTCACCAATCATGCTTTGCCACTCAGAAGGGTTCAGAGTGGAATCTGACCCACTCTTCTTACATCAGTGTTTCAAAGATTTTCATAGGAAGGCCATGTGCAGAGAAATCAAAAGCCATGATTTTAAGCAGGCCTTTCAGGAAGGAATGATTGTACTTTGCGTTTTCATCAGCCAGAGGGTGACTACCCAGGTGAGCACTGATGCCTGACCAGAGGAAAAGTGTTGGCTTCAACCAGCAAATCTGACAAAGTGTTGCAATTCTCAATGTATCTGAACATCCTGAGTCTACAAACTCTTGCCCCATGCCCTTTCCTAGAATATTTCCAGTCCTATCTGGTACCGCTGGAATCAGTGATGACACAAGGACAACTTTTGATTTAGATTTTCAGTGCTATGATCTCTGCTTCCCCAGCTGAAACTAGAAATACAGAGACCCATTTAAATAAGCAAACAAACAAAAAATATAAACTGTTCCAGCACTCCTAAAAAGTTCAGTTCAAGCCTGATCAGGGAGTTGGCAAGAGTCTGGGAATAGCTTTAGTTTTGTTTGAATCAACCCTGAAATCTATCCCACGGCAAAACTCATTCTCTAACAAGTCTTTTAAGAGTATTGCTTTCTGGTGGCTGCAAATGCTATGGGTTGGGGAGAAGAGGTGTCTCACTGCCTCAGTTTTCATATGGCTCTCGTTTGTTTGGTCACTTTTTCGAAGTGGTGGTCAGTGGTGAGGAGTCACCCAGCAAACTTCAGGAGAGCTCCGGTGAGAGGCCCCAGGACAGCGGGGTCTCTTTGGATACAGCTCTGGTGCCGTTCTCCACTGGGATCTGCAGGGGAGGCTAAAGTAGCATGACTGGCCACAGAGGTGCCGTGGCCTAGAAAGTTCCCAGATCCCCCACTGCAGCCCACTCAGATACAGACATAAATCCTTCTGCACCCCCACCCTGTCCCCGTCCTCCCCCCAGGCCCAATGAGAAAGATGTCCCCTCTGTTGAGGCCTGCTGCCAGGCTGGCACAGATGAACTGCAGCTGCAGGCAGGCTTTCAATGCGGGGCTGACCGAGTGTCCCCCTCCCAGTCACTGTGCTATCTCAGCAGCTTTCCGTTTTGTTTACTTTCTTTGGCAATCCGGATCCCCACACACAACGGCCGCTCCTGAGGGCTTGCCCAGGGCTAGTGATACCTCAGGAGTGTCTCAGAAACCTGAAGCACCGGGCTGAGGGATATGAGGACAAGCAGGGCACATTGCCTGTATTTCCATAGGAGATGATACTTTGCTTGGGCTTGGCAGGAGGGTTTTGTTGTTTTTCCTTTTATTTTCTTTCCCTCCTGACTCTTTGGAGGTGATAAGGTGCCACAGATAAACTGCCTGTACATAGCAGAGAGCAGAATGCAGGCAGCTTTTAAATAAATAGTAGTAATAATAATAATAATAATAATAATAATAATAATAATAGAAGTGGTACCAGGGGCCCCATTGGTTAAAGGCTACGGCACAGTCACTCTGAAGTGAGGGTTTAATGAAGTAGCCTGTGAGAGAATGGAGGGGACGGTCCCCGCTGCACAGATGGCTCTTTGTCACCACTGACACCTGCCATCTGCTTGTTTGTCTGAACGATGTCGGAGGGGCATCGCGAGCCTCCAATCTGCCGCGCCGCCGCCGCCCGCGCAGGCTGACCCCTTGACCCGCATGTCAGGCGGGGCTGCCCGTTTCCTTCTTCCCGCTCGGCGGGTTAGGCCCTGGCCCCTTCCCCGCCGGCAGCCCCGCAGCTGCCCCCCGGCCGCCCGCCGCCCCGCAGCCCCCGCACCCGCTCCCCTCACGCCTGCCCATAAATCTCACCCTCCTCATGCATGTGAAAAGCAGGGGACGGGGAGAGATTAACCTCCACGGGCATAAAGCGAGGACAAAAGTTTACACCGCCCGGCAGTCGCTAAGACCTTTTGGGGATGGTATTCACACTCCCGGGCTTTTTTTGCCATCATCTGCGGGCAATGCTTGGAGTCTTCCTGAGGACGAAGAAATCAAATCACTTCTGATGAACACCGCCAGTACTGGGAGAGCCAATTAAGATATGTAAAGAACGACACTTGTTTCTTTGCCACGATGTCAGAGTGTTTCTCTACAGAGCACTCCAGCTACGATAGTTCATGGTCTCCAAAGAGCTGTAACTTCAAAACACAAGAAAGAGATGGGATCCACATCATGGACAGAGGTCATTAACAGACCTTTGACATCATGCCCTGAAAAAGGACGTATTAATGTAAACGCATTTAGGTAGCAATGTTGCTGTTGTGTGTTTTTCTTTTCCAAAATATCACTGCAGACAAAAGTATCTTCTTCACACTTGAGTGTGTGCATATATATACATATACATATACATATATATATATATATATATATATATATATATATATATATATATATATAAAGGGAGTTCTCAGAGACTGAACCATCACACGGCCACTTTCAAAGAAACACTGAAGCAATAAGCCTATCTGGAAAACTTAACATTTAACTTAAAAAATACAATTAAAGCCTAAACCCACCTAAAAAATACCTGGCTGGTATTTTTGTAAATGACTGGCTGTGAGCATGTCCCCCTTATTTTTGAACCCAATGTCCACAGAAAATAGCATCCTTCTAACATGACCTCAGGTCATTTGTGTCACCTCAAAGTACTCAGGGCAAGCGCTTGCAAGGCACCTGCTCCCCCCAGTACCGAGCAGCCCATGTCAAGGAAACCTCAAAAGTGACCCAAGTTTGCTGCTCATAGTGCCACATAAATTGCACTTGATGTTATCAGCAATGTCAGTGTACACGGAAGGTGTATAATGGATATTAATTATGACTGTTATCCCTTATGACTTGTGTGGTGCAGCCAGGTATGCCTGAATACTTGCAAACACAGCAGCTTTTACACGTGGCAACTCATGAAATGGAAAATGGTCATTCTGCACAGCTCTAATGAGGGCAAGGGTGATTTAAGCTGGCAGAAAGAATCATAATTACTGTAGGTTCAAAGTGATCCTGAAGGAGAGGAAGTTAAAATGCGGTTGGGATTGATCTACTTTCATGCTTTACTCGGCCCATTGTTTTTAATGCCTCACTTTGAACTATAAACAAATGGCTTCACCTGACTTGCATAGTTTTCCTGAATTTGTTCAGGGAGACAGTAGAAAGCAAGCACAGAGTAAAAATATGTAGCAGGAGAAGGTGCAGCAAGAACCTCCAACCCCTGTAGTCTGTCCAAAAAAAGTCCAGATTAAATCCTGGATTCAAATCCATCTAGGAGTGCAGATGGGAGAAAAGGCCTCCAAGGTTTGCCAAGGACTGTGTGCTTCCAGCTCCCATGGTCTCTTCACTTCTGCAGCCTCCATCCATCAGCAGCAGGGCTGAGTCTGCACACAGCAGGGAAAAACAAAGACAAAACCCAGGGGATCTTGCAGAGACACAGAAAGACCTACAGATTTGGTCATCAGCCCAAGGATCTTCTTTTTCTGCATTTCCTTTGCGCCAGCCCAATTTCTAAGTTCCCCCTCCTCTCCCTAAGATGTATGATAATTCACTAGAGAAAAAATAAAGGGAGATTTAAAAACTCCCTAGAAAGCACCCAGAGCTTTCCAAAGTCCAGCAGAAAAATAAGGGTGAAATCCTTGCTTTGCTGAATTCCGTGCATTTAAGTTGGTTGCTTTTAAGTTCATTAGAAAGATATTAGCTCTTCTACATTACCATAAAAGGGTTTTGTTGTTTGTTTGTTTGTTTTTACGTGGCATGCTTTTAAATTGCTGCATGTGAAAAATATCTCCTCATGGAGCCCATTCCTGAGCTAAGGTCTAGGTGTCCAAGATCTGCTCAGCTGCCTCATAACTGGCACTTTTCTCCTTGCAAATGTCCTGCAGAGCCCCTGATCCTCAGCCATTGCTACAGCTAGTAGCAGAGCATCATGTTCATCTCGGCAAAGTGGGCCAGACTGCATTAAAACAAGAGTCAATGGAAAACAAGTAAAAAACAACAAAAGTCCCTTTGTTTCTTTGTTTCAGTGTGGCAGATAGAATTTGCATGTTTTGACAAAACCAACTTCTTCCTGCCAGTCCACCAACTCCAGAAAGCACCCAGACATCCCCAATGCACTGTGATGAGAAGCTTCAGGCGTATTTCCATCAAGGGGTGTTGAGATAAGAAGCTACTTGGTACACAGAAATCCCAGCATGAAGCTGCTTCGGTGAGGTAAACTACAGCCAGCTCACCCAAATTCCTCCCTAGCAGGAGCTCAGCTGCTCATTGTCTTGCAGAAGTTTGGTTTTCTTCAGGCTTCTTGATCTAAAAAGTGACTTTTCAGAGGAGAACCCACACAAAGATAAATACTCTAACTTGCCACTGCACTAAGTTAGTATGTTTTCCTCCTGTAAATATAAAAGGTCAAAGAGTATGCAAGACTGCCATCTTTCCTATGTATCTGTGACAAAGAAGACTGGATGTCAATAAAAAGTAACTGAAGGTTCAATGTTATTCTGTCATATCACTGTCAAAAGCATACCAAAGTTTGACAGGCATACTCATGGCTCACCATTCTTCTTCACCTATGGCATGCGAAGTGATGAAAATTGCACCACAGCCCAGACATTCTAAGATATGGAGGTATTTGCCACCAAAATCATGCTTGATTTTTAAATTGCTGAGTGTTTGTTTTTTTTTCCAAATAGGACTTCTGAAATTTTTTTCATTTACCTCCCTGACTGACACTGGCAGAGCTGGCTGTGGAGTGGCATGAACAATCTTTTCCAGATTACAGCTGGGATTGTCACTTTACCCGTTGCCTCGGGACCTGGGCCTTTCAGTATCATGCCCAGAACTCTTTTCCTGACCACTGCTGGTTCAGTCAGTGCTTTGAACAAGATCATTAGCTCTCTAAATGGCAACAAAATGGCCAGATAATCAAAAGCCCTCATTTTTCTTAAGATCACTATGGGTGGACATGTGTTGTGGCACTTGAGCACTCTGTGTTTCACCATGCAAAAAATAACGTACAAATATTTTAACAGGGCCAGGAGGCTGTCTGACATTCATTTCAAAATAAATGCAAATGCCTAATCCACTAAATAAATTTGGACCCTGCAGTACACCCCACCTCAATATCTAGACTTGCAAGAAGACACACTACTGTACCATTCTGCTCATGTAAAACACCACTGTCGCTGGTGAGACAGAGAGCTCCCCTCTAGCAAATTGTTTTGTGTGACAGAGGTTTTTTTGTGTTTTCTGAACGCAAATATGGCAAACAGTCAACTCAGCTAACCAGTCTTGGCCACAACACATCTGTGCTTCGTTTTGGCTTAGCAGAGCAGAATTACAAATGTACTTCTCTCTGTCTCAGTCCTAACCTAAGATGGTGAGAAAAGTAGCTGAATTACAGAAGTACCTTCTGAACAGAAGCATCCTGTGACAGTGAAAAATGTGTATGGCTGGGAATTCCAGCCAAAATGAACTCACAGACACACATGATTTCCTCATGAGCTGACTTTGTCGGGAGTTTTTTGGGGTTACTTCTTTCTGCTGTTGCTTCATTGGCTCCTCAGATCAATAGCCTTTACTCGTCTTACTTTGGAAATTTTTAGAATCAAGAAGAGAGAAGAAGCAGGAGATGCTAAAAGAGCCTGGGCAGTACCTCCATGCCAGAGTAGGTGGCTAACTTCACTTTCCTCCACTTGCCCTTTCCCTCCTAGTGCTGGATGAGAAACCAGCTCCCAGTGATGTTTCTCCAAGGCCACAATGTCTTAGGAGCTGAGATCCCATTTTTCAATGGGAGTTAGGGGTCACCAGCATCTGTTTCTGTAGGCACTCTGGGGTGCTCTAAGGTGACCAGTATTAGCCTGGGCTTAATCCAGGTCTTTCAATATTTCAGTTACCTCCTCTGAGATTAGTTACCTCGTATTTGCTACTCCTTAGTTCTCACTCTACAAACTAATTTAAAAAGAAAGAGACATAGGTTAGTTGGCACAGTGTCCTTAAGAGTTAGTTTAAATAATTAATGCACATCTCTTTCTAATTCCTCAGCATCAGATTTTTTTAACAGCATTTAGCCTCTTCTCAAAGCATTTTTGAAAAAATATGTCAGTCTTTCAGCACACTTCTAATTTTTCATGAAAACTTATCCTATTTGATTATTCTATTTCAATCTTGGCTTCCAATTGCTATTTTTCAGTATTGATTTTTGGTTTTGTTGTAAAAGTGTTTTTTTTCCCTGTTGCTGATATTGATTAACTTGTCTTTGGCACTCCAGGAAGTGTTTTAGAACTACTTTTGGCACTGAAACATTTTCACCCTCAAGAAAAAAAAAAAAAAAGTCCATTAAAATTTTTCAGCAGAAGATGTCACTTTATGGCCCATAGGAAGAAAGATACCTTCCAGTTTTAACCACCATTTATGGGACAAGTGGTGGCACAGAGATGATCAGATTTGACCCAGCATTTACATCAGCATCCTGGTTTTGCAAGGAGAGTTTGCTTCAGTTCACTGCTCCAACACAGACCTTCAGCATGACCGTGGGTAAAATCCTCAGAGCATTTACGGCATTTGGCTTTGCAAAACAGACACCCAAACAGCACTATACATTCAGAGCAAATTTCTGAACATCCAGAAATTTAGACAGACTCTCTGAAATGAAAGGATTAAGCCCAAGCGAATTGTGAGCTGCCCAGGAAACTCTGAAGTGCTCAGGCACCCAAGACAGAGCGCTGCATGATGCCAAGATGAGCAAACATCTTGGAGGGGGATAGAGTGAGGCTGCCTGCAACCAGAGCAGTGCAGCACAATGGACCAGCAACAAAGTGCCCAAGAGCCACTGTTTGCTGGTACTAACATGCACAGGCCCCACATGTAAGTGCAAATTCATTCCTCACCAAATACTGCAACCAATAATCAAAGGTTCCTATTCACTTGTTAATCTGACAGTGTAAAGTAAATCAGGGTGTTCTTTTTTTCTATCTTTAGTCAGTGTTTTATAACCAGTTGCTTCTGTTGTACTCCCATTTCTTGGTCAATCTTAGAGCCAATGACATGATTTCACTGAATTATTAATAATTCAAACATATTTCTGTGGTTTTTACAAAGCTCAATGACAGGATAAATTGTATACTGTATTGTTCTAACTTTCTTAAAATATCTTTGTATTTTTTTTTCTTTTTTTTGTATGTGAGAAATAAACTATATTAAGAAGCTCACTGCTAGACTGTGTTTGTATCACTGAAAGTCAGTGCTTCTCCCCAGTTTCCCAGTGCAAAACCACAGCAGAACTTGTGCAAGACCTGTAACCATGCACTACTTCTTACTCTGTGGTCTGGACAAAGCACTCCCACAGGACCTAGGTCCCTCACTCGTTGCCCTGGCAGCCTCCTTCCTGCACAGAGCCAGACCCTGCCAGGACAGCACTCTGGTGGAGCTCTTGGCACAGTGCGTGACCCTGCAGGAAGCAGCCCCCAGACCCTTCCTCACCTTTCTCACAGGGCAGCTGCCTCCACCAGCATCCTGCTCCTGCGCGAGTTTGCCGTTCCCCTCCTGGGCCGCTAATTGGCTCGGATGCAAGTCATGCGGCTAGGCACACACATATGTCCCATAACATAAACCATCTGCAAACACTTTAATTAACCGATCTCCAGCTCCTTTTTGCTGCCATTGAAAAGCTCCCGCCCTGGCCCCATCCGAGCCTCCCCCATGCAGCCCCACTGCTCCCTCCCCACCCAGGGATCTTCCACCACAACTGTACAGCCTGGGCCCCCCGGCTCTTTGGGAGCAGCCCTCGGCAGCCAGTGAGGAGCAGATGAAAAGGGCTCCCTCCATATGTGCCTGCCAATGCAGACCTACAGGGAAGGCTTCACGCACAATAGATAACAGGAGGCTCCTTCTCGCCATCTCCCATGTCACAGCATGCATGCGGGTGTCAGGCGAGTACATTGCTACAGGCAGTGGCCACGCCTGCTTGCTGAGGAGCAGGAGCACAGCTCCTGCTTTCCTGCTGCTGCATCTTTGCCCGCTTTTTCCCCTTCCCGTAGTACCCAGAGTGGTTGTGGTCATGGTTCATCCTCACACATTTTTATGGGGGAGCCCTGGGGCTCAAATCAAGGAACAGCTGGAGAATAAATATTGTCAGTGAAGCCACTTGGATATACAGCAAGAGAGAAATCAGCCTGCTGTTGTTCAGTAATGAATTGCTGGAAAAAATGCAGCCATGAGTCAGGCCCTGTATTCTCCTTACTCTCTGGGAATGTAAGCTTACTCTTTCTCTGCAACAAAGTGAAGTCTTGTCAGTGGAAGTACTCAAATTCAATGGATTTGCTCTGAAGGCTCAAAGAAGATCCGAAGTCTCTGAGATATAGTCAGGTTCATGTTGTAGATGAAGGGATATGGTCTGTAAATGCAACAAGGCTGCCTATTTCCATCAGAACAGGAAATCTGCACATGCATGCTGAGTTTGCAGCTGGTATAAATGAGCACAACTTAATAGCAAAGAATTAGGCATTCCCTGTACAAAGAGTGGATGCCTTCACTGGAAGGTGTGCTACTCTGGAAGTCACTTTTGTGGGAAATCCAAACATGCACAGGGTGTTTTGTGAAATCCATTGACTAGTGAGTTTCTCTTGCTATGTTTTGACGTGCTTAAGTTGTCTGCCTTACACCAACAGCAAGAGATATTGCTGATAAAGCTGCATTTAACATGCTCTTTGATTTTAACAGGCAAGCAGGCAGCCCTTCCCACAGAAAATGGAAGTGGGAAAATTAAAAATCTGAAGTCACTCCATCCTCTGCTCATGTCAGTGATGACACCATATGCCAATAAGCATAGATCCATGGCATTGGCATATCTATTTGGTATTAGCAATGTAGATGCGCAGAAATCCTCTAATTGAAGAAGCAGCTTCCAAAATGCAATAGCTATGGGACGAGACCCAAGCCTGAATATATCAGCTTTCAAACTGCATCCTTTTTTCTTATGCAAATCAGTTTGGTGATCTTATAGACCATAAAATACTGATTTTGAATGTAAAGCCTTTTAGTACGTTGAGACATTTCAGATGAAGATCTTTACCGGTTTTTTAGATCATAATCAGTCTCTAGTCCAGATGTGCAGCTCCAAGCTGCAAGTTACATTTGTTGCCGTTTTCTCTTCTAACCCTGGAGACCTTTCAAATGAAGCCTGGTTTGTTGTTTAGATCACAGCAGAGTCCCATTCCTGTCCTAGACCCGGTGAGGATTGCATTTGCCTCACTTTGTGTCCTGTAGAACACAAGCAATGCAACCAACATGCAGTTTCTGTAGACCAAGCCATCTGCCTGCAGTTGTGAAAGGAAAGCCTGGCTGAAGAATAGTACTCAGCTCCATGGCCATGGAATTTTTAAATTTCACATAAATGGCAGTGCTTCTCATAGTGCTCCCTGGAGGCTGTACTTTGCCAAGGTACCCCAGAAGGAAAAACCTCTTAAGTTCACTAACATAGGGGATGCTCATTGTAAAAAATCCTGCAAAAATAGCTTTCAGTCATATTAACCCATGCCAAGAGCACTACTGGCATGGCAGCTTTTATATTGTAGCTTTCACTAGTAGATTTCAAACTGGTTTTATACAGAACAGTAGCAACAACTTTTAATAGGCAGATAGAGCCTACAGCAGTGAGAACAGCCTTGTTCAAGATGAAATACTGACAGAGCAGAAACATGTAATGTTCACCAGAATATTATCCTAAGGCTTGAAAAAAGTTGGCTGAAATCTACATGCTCACGAGTATTTAGTTTTGTTTTCCTGCATGTTTTGTATGATGGAAATATCAGACTCTCACTTGCACTGGAAGCCACTGGTACACATAAAATGGGAAGAAAGAAAATCTTTGAATAAATGAAGCTGGGACATCAGTTTGTCTGAATATTTTGCTATCAGCCTGCAGAATTCATAAGGCATCAGGGTTTTAGACAACAAGTACCAAATGGGTCTGCAGATGCAAAGTTCAGCAAAATTCCTGAGCCACCTCAGCAACCCCTGCCACCACCTATCCATTACTAACAAAAGTCACAAACTAGAGCAGCACTGGGGCCAAGGAAGCAATTTTGCCAGGTTCAACCAACAGCAGAAAGAAAATTGCAGTACCGTTCTTTCATGCACTGCAGTCTTCTCATGCCTTTAGAAATGTTTGTGTTTCACACCTGTATGAAACAGTACATCAATCCTGCAAACAACCCCTGAAGTGAAGCTCAGAGAACTGAGATCAAGCTGGGAAGGGTGGTTCATCTCCTACTGAGCCATCCCACTGCCCATCTTGCAGGTTAGTTGATCCTTTGAATCCCAAATATCTCATAAGAGATTTTTCTACATCTCTGACAATGATCAGTGACAAAGCACATCATTTTCACTCTGAATAAGTTATAAACATTGCACTGAAGGAGACAAGTCTTTACATTCCTGTTTGATAAACACAGGATACGCTTTTAAGATCAACATTCCCAGTCATCCTGCAGCTGAGTCTGGAGTGAGTCTCATTTCTCTCCAGTGAGAATTCAAAAGTGACTCAGAAGCTTTAAGTGAAGCTGGAGGGATTTGAAAAACAAACTCATTTGTGCTGCTGCTTTGCTCATTTTGGCTCACTGGACTGTGCATGCAGAAGCTGTGCTGTCAGAAATGCTTCACATTCATAACCTCTGCCAAAAGCGTGAGCAGAGCAGCATCACAAATTGCAAAGCTGGCTGTCTGCTGGGGAAGGTTCATTGGCCTGTTAATCTGAACTGGATGATCCTAAACTTCCACTTCCCACTGCATTCAAATGCTCTGCTGAGTTATTTGACTCCAGCATAGACTTGAGGATGTTTTTCTTGTCTTATAGTTCTGTACTGACTGAGCTAACCCACAAGATAATTATTAAGGCAAAGAGCTTAGCAGGAATCTAACAAGGATTAAATGTTTCTATGATTCATTAAAATATCCCCAATGCCACTAGCTGGGATAAAAATGTATAAGGATTGTGTCACAATTATAACACTGGGCTGCTGCCCAGAAATCTCTGTGAAAGGAATCCCTGAAAAATGCTGCTTGAGGATGTCAGAGCTGCACCCGCTGAGATGCAGGTTTCATTGGAAACCCAGCCTGAAATCCCATTGACTGGCACACCCTTGAAGTCATGCAGAAGCATCTGGCTCTCAGGACAAGATTAGGGACATCCAAATAACCCATTAAAAATTAATCACAGATCTGACCTGCTATTGGGTTAGCCTGTCCTAGCTGAAGTGCTGGTACTCTAAGGAGAAATTTTGGTCTTGCTGTGACTGCTCAGTAGTGAGTTGACCAAAGCTTGAAGAGAAGGACGGGGCAGAGAAGATTAGGGGCAAGGGGAGGTAGTTATTATCCTTTTTTTCCCAGTGACATCTGAATACTCAATTCAATAAAAGTAACATCACTGCAGTTCCTTCCACCATCTGAAAGACTCCAAGCACATCTTTTTCCTACCAGAAGAAAGCCTGCACTGCCTGGACATAGCAGGCTCCCCAACCCTGCAAACTCTGCTTACTTGCTCTGAATACCTGTTCAACACTAGGATGTAAATATTCACCTCTGGCTATGTCATCACTTCTGAGCTGGAAGTCCTTCTTGTTGGTCATATCTCTGGGGAGCATTTGACTGTGCTGTGCAGAGTGGGATTGCTCCATGTAGGATAGTCACCTCCAGCTATTCTCTAGCAGATGGGGCATTCCCATTGGAAAGCACATGTGGCAAGACAAACAGAAAACACAATTACTTGCCTAGCCCTACTCTGGTGTTGCCACTATGTAGGAAGGAGCAGAGATACTGAGATATCTCCATACACATCTCAGCTTGCAGGAGCATGCCTGCTATTACCTCCCCTGCTGAGTAATTTCATGTTTACTCCCATAGTCATATGAGTCTACATGGTGAGTATGGCTGGAACATGATCCCATTTCATCCCAGCTTGTGGGATATGGTGTATTAATCAGGAGACCTAGTGGAGTAACCTGTGCCAGGACTACAGTCCCATTATATGCCAAGATGGACTGGTGGAAAAACATGGGTGTAATGTTGCATGTTCTCACTTCACAAGCAGAAGGCAGGATTGGCTAGACCCCAAAGACCATCCTTTTGCTCAGGACGTGTAATTCTATACCACCATCAGTAATTTTGCACAGAAGAAGGTACCTACAAGATCTAGAACTGAGCAATTAATAAGAGAGAGTATTAAGTCAGACGGGCAGGGCACAGTGCTATTTGTTTTTTGTTGAAAGGAGAGGATCATACTTCTCAGCATGGCAAAAGGATGTAAACTGATACTGCTGATGTTTTGGTGTATTATGGTTTCAACTGTCACACAGCAGAGAGCACCAGGATTGGCCATGGAGCCTATCCACTTTCGTATTTACTTTCACTTGGTTTTCCAATGAGGTGATACTTGCAGTATCACTCTATGTGTTTATGCATGTGTGTCTGCTCACCTGTCTGTGTATCTGCACTTCAGTTGCCCCATTCCTCACCAGCAACTTTTGAACCCATTGATCAGCTTTAAAGAAATGTAACATACAAGAAGAGGACTCCAAGGTATTAAATTCCAAAATGTTTTATGAAAATTGGCACCTGATTAGAAGAGAAGACACAAATAGCGTCCCTATGGAGGAAAAGACTACAGTGTGAACATGAACATTATTAGGCAGTGGGGTCCTCCTGGGAAAGAGACATTATGAATGCCTCCAGAGGGAAAAACCTTCTGATCATCGCTTGTATCTTGTTAGACACCAGAGAATCCAATGCAAGTCCCCAAAAATGCTCTAGGAAATCGCTGACTCAATTAGCTCTGCTGCTTGCAGGGTGATGCATCCATTGTCTCCTCATACGCAGGCTGAAGTATGACTGAGAAGGATGCAGCAATACATATAGAAGGCATGCTAGAAAAAGGGGGAAAGCCAAGAACTGCTGAACACCCCACTGACCACTTGCCCAGATGTTTCACTGACTCCCCTCAACAGTCCTAAGCATCCCATCACTCATCCTAGCCCCATCTCTTCACTTTTCCCCAAATAGCCAAAAATCTTCATTACAGTCCCACAGCTCTCCTCCCTCTCTCATCCTTGGATATACTCTTTCTGCAGTCACAAACTAAATGCATATGTTTTCAGGTCAACTGGTGCTCCACTTTGAAGCAACAGAATACAGTTTCGCCTGTCCTGCTGAGAAATCTTGAGCCAGCTGTAGCTTCTGACACAATGAAATAGGCAAGGACATTACATTTACAAATAGAGCTTGTCCTCATGGACAAATTCATCCTTCTTATGTCCTCATTGAGGCCACACTAGAGAAAATGTAATATTAATTAATCCAGCCTGTTTGCATTGCCTAGAGAAAAGGATCTGACTCTGATAGAGAGGAGGTTCGTGGTCTTAAAGTCACTTTGCTACTGACTTGATGGCTGCTTTTGAGCACATTATTTAGCTGACATGTTTCCACTTAAAAATGCAAATTACAGTATTTATGTTTCAGGGTTCAGATTCTCAGTTTATTTAAGTAAATGTATACAGACTAAACTTTTGCAAGTAAATCTACATGCACGAACTGGCTTCACCAGTTTGCTGTTGAGGAATGCAAAGTAGTCGCTTAGAAACACACTGGGTGAACTGCAGGCTCACACTAGCACAGATGTCCTCCAAAGCTCTCCTTGGCTGTCCTTCAGATCCTATCCCTTGCTCTTCCCCAGGAAAACAGCTTCCTTGTTATAAATCATGAAGAGTTTCAGCCCTTCCCCCCATGCTCCTGTTCCAGATTCCCCCCTCCCTTCTCATTCCTCAAATAACAACAAAAATGTTATCGGAAACATTAAAAACCATTTAAGAGCATAATTTACTTTTTAAACGAGAGGAATGTGATGGAGTTCTACGAGGACAGGAACAACAAGGGAAGGCAAGAAAGGAGCCCCACAGGAAATCATTTGGACACTCCCTCTCCTGATGTCCATATAAATATTTGAGTCAGGTTGCATTTGTGATGAAGATTTATTTTATAAAGAGTTCTGATAGCAGAACAGACAGACAGGTAGGCAATTGATCACAGCTATTTTACATCTACTTAATTAAGTGAGCTTCTAGTTAATTAAATAGTGAAGTATTTGAAAACAGCAATTTGTGTGATGAAGTCCTATCTTGCTAACAAAGCAATTCTGATATGCCTCTGGTTAGTGCTCTGTTCAGAAACCTCCGGGGATTTTACATACTGATGTGCAGATTACCCAGCAGCACCCAGTGGCTCATTATAGTTAGCATGAGATGAAACTGCAAGGATTTCAAAGAATATTTCTCTGTGGGTTCCAGCAAGCCCTGGGACGCAGTTGCAATAGTGATACTCTTCAAGTACACAGAGAGATCTGTGCAATTCAATTGAGAATGCTCCAAGAAAATGCTGCTGCCACTACACAACTCCCTTGTACCCACTAGCTATCTCCATTTGGAAAATACAATCTTCACTTTTTAAAAGTAAAATATTTACAATTGTTCCAGTCTGTCCTTCCAGATTTGTCTCCTCTTACATATGGACTTTCACAGAGCTACAACACAGTGATCTTATGATTCCTCCAACTGTCTCCATCACTAGCTGTCAAATGTTGGCATTAACAAATGTGCATACTTCTAGACATAGACTGACACCAGCACTTCAGCTCATTGACTTTAAAATCAAACACACATGGTCCAGTATTAAGGATTTGGTGGAGGTCCATACCTGATACAAATAAATATTCTGGGAAGGTCCAGATATCTCCACAGATCTAACCTAGAAGCCTCATAAGCATGTCCTCCTGAGGATCGTGAAGACCAAATTGATTTTTTTTATCCCAATTGTTTCATTAGGGTTGTTCTTGAGTAATGACTCAGGGACATGCCAATGAGAAGTGAATTAGACTCACTCTTTCAGCAAAAAAAAAAACAACCAACCTCTAACAAAGAAAACCAACACCCATCTTTTCAGAGCTTTAAAAACTTATTTGTGACATTCAGTTCTGGAAGCAAACCAAGATTTAGGAGCATTTTTGTTTTGTTTTGTTTTTTGTTTTTTTTTTCTTCCTAGCTACTTCTAATTCCTCTTCTCACCCCCATCTCTTAGTTTACTGGGGAATTACTTTATATTTTCTGTCAATCCCTCAACATATCTATACCAGTTTGCTCCTGTTTTTGCCCTGGGATATTTGATTCATTCCATGCCCCTGAGAAATTGTCCCAGTTTAGTCACACTTTTTGAATGTACCAAGACTTGGCATCCATTCAAGGAAGTAGAAATGTTCCCATATGGATTGGCTGACCAGTCACAGGCCAAAAATACCATACGGTTTTTACTGAGGAATTCTAAGGGCCGTATGCCTCAACACACCCAGGTTCCAAGGTAAGATCACAAGGAATATTTTTGTACCTGAAACAAACATCAGGCAGGTTTAACACGGAGACCTCCAAAACTAGACTGCAAAGCCTTTATCTAAATCTGGCACACATCTCCTGAGGAACTCCTTGGTTTCATATATTTTGTTGTGCACAGTTCACACAGCACAGCTCTCTGTTCGAGGTAAAGCCACCCTACCCAAACAGCCTCTGGGCCTGTTTACTGTCCAAGCCCAGCTGGAAGCCAGATACAAGGCAAATCACAACTAATGTGTTTGGGAATCTCACCTAGAGTAGTGGTGGGTGAAAGACTCTCAGGATAAGTAGTTTTCTCAAATAGCAATCTGAGAAAAATTAAATTCACCACATAACACTGATCTCAAGTAGGTCATGGCTACATTCACTCAGAAACTCATGCTGACACGTTCTCCTAATTAAATAAAAACCCACTGACTTCCATCAGACTGCACTGGTAACTTTGAACCTTTCAGTAGTAAAAAGTGCACTGAATCTAGGTCTTTCACCTAAACAAGAGAATTAGTCACTTGGCTGCTATATGAAAACTGTCTATTTTAGAAGAATGCGATGAGCTCTATTTAGCTCTTCCAAAGAACAGGGATAAGCAGCCACAGAAATGGTATTTTCCTATCTACACTGAACCAGTCACAGGTGTTAGATACAGTGTCATCTATGCCAGGCCAATACACACTTGACATTCAGCAGGGCTTATTAGCAACCTTCTGAATCTGCACAGGGCAAGCTTCAATCTCTTCGGTCTGATATGAGCCCTTTTGAAGGTATGAAGACCTGAATATATGGATAGGATGGACACGCACTAACTTTTATTCTTTTGTTGGACAATTCATAATGAATAGAAAGCAGAAACAAAGACTGGCTTTTAAAACATTTGCAAGCACTGAAAACAGTCAAATGTACTTTTCTCTGGATATTGCCAATTAAAAAATTGGTCTTTCTCTTCTGCAGTGAGGGTGGTATTTAATCTCAAATTGAAGTTGTAAATTCTAGCATTTGCTCTACAATACTGTAGAATATGACGGGCAGAGACAAGTTGGAGCCTACCGATATTGAATGATCACATATTGACAACACAGTATTGTTATACTCTGGAAGGGACAGACTTAAGGACCAACTGCTAGCTCTGGTACGAATAGACTGGTTTTTGCTCCCCCCAAAAATTGCCAGTAGAATGCCTGCTGTCACTTTTCTGCATCCAAGATTTCACAACACATATCCTTTGAAGACCACAGATGTATCCCTGCTCCTCTGGGATGCAATGCAAGCATAGCCTGACAGGTTCCTATGAGACAAAGGTGTACTCAAGCAGAACAAGTGGCATATCCTCCTTTGCCTTGACACCCTTCCAAGCAATTTCTGCCCCAAAGGCAGACTCTGCAAACCTCTGCAAGACAGCTGCAGAACTGGGAGACCTGTAGAATACTGTGTGTTTGTATCTTAGCATGGACCTAAAAAAGGGCTGGCCTTATTTATTGTATTATTATAGACTAGTAAAAATGACATGTATCTCCAGAAGGCTGCAGTGTGTCTCAGCTGTATGCTCTCCTTAGCCAAGCATCACTTCCGAGAAGCCCCATTGCAGCACTCTGCAGCTGAGGAAAAGCCGTACCTACAGACCTTGCTGCAGCATGCATAGGTAAGAAAGCCTCAACATAAAACTTTGTTCAACATTTCATATTTACACTGTCATTCTAGCTTCAAGTGCAGCTTTCCTCACCTACAAACATCTGCAATGAGATGTGGCAGCATATAAGTGATGGCTGTAACCAGTCTCCAGCCTGATAAGGCTGCTGCAGCCCCAGCTGATACTGCTCAGGGCAATTGCAGAAACCTGAGCTTGGGCTGAGGCAGAAACTAGTGAATAGAAAAAATAGCTATAAGGGATCCATTACCTGCTTCTTTGCAGCATGCTCCTCTTTCCAGTGCTACACTTCTGAGTGGGAAACAGAATTTATTTCTGTACTACTCTAAAAAATGAAAATAGCTAACAATAGATTTTCTTTCACATGGGTGTTAAAAGACTGTGAGGAGCACAAGCGAAAAAATCAAACACATCTGAGCCCTGAAATAACATTTTACTTCTATTTTTTATCAATCACCAAGTCAGAAAGCTTTCAGCTTGAGCTAGCTGAGGGCATGAGATGTAGCTCTCACATCAGGTAACTTCCCATCAGTCCATTATAACATTTGACACCAGCTGAAAATAATCTGCCTCCTCACAGGAAAGCTCCAGGTTTTCCCCCAGAGTGCAGAAAACATGGAGACGATTATCATTAGAAATTGCACACTTCGTTGGCAAAATAAAGCAAATATGAATTTCATGGGAAAGTGCTGAAAAAGTTGTCTAGGTGCAAATCATCACCTTTGCAGATGTGGGACTGTGTATGCGATATTGTGACTTAGAGATTGGGAAGAGTAATTAAGTGAGTTAATTTTCCCTCCTGTGCCTCCCCTGTACACCTGTGAATTTCCGATCAGCAGGGAGAAGAGCTCCGGGTGTCCATCAAAGGGGAGGAAGAGAGCTGCTATATATAATGCAGAGCTCTGTACCCCGAGTAGTAAGGCTTGATTTGAGAGGAATTTTTGACTCTCTTTTATTTGATCATTTTGCTGAGAAGATGTCTCTCTCTTTTTTTCCCCTATTTACTTTTGAGGGGTGTACAGATTGGCAACAAAACATTCATCACTGAGACATTGTCAGCTTGCAGTTGCCTTACAATAATTGTTTAAAAAAAAGGTTGCAACACCACCAGTTTATAAGAGCTGTAATCCATTCACGTGAGGAATATTGTAGTGAGGGGACATAAAAGGTGCCCCTTAAGTGCTCCGAAGACAGCATTCCTCAAATTAACACCCCTGTCCCTGCTTCTTTTCTTTCTTTATGACTTTCAGTGGGACAGAATCAAAATGTGTTACTTTCATTTTTGTGTATATAACCACCTATAAGTCCATAGGTCATGGAACACTGCATAGATGTACATGGTGAATTATGTGCATATACTGTAGCCTGTGACAGGAATTAATAGCCTTTCAGGGAACAGAGTGATTTCTGCGTATCTTTGTGATCTTCAGAAAGGAAGCCCTTGGCAGAGATTTAATCACATGTCACTGTTTGTTATGCATTCGTAAAAAGATGAGCAATAATGGCAATTGAAGTAAACCTATCATCAACTGAGAGGAAAAGACTGTTTTTCTGAAGTATACAAATTCAGTCTTTTATGACAAAATGACTACTCAGAACTCTAATCATTACCACTGGCTTCCTTAAACATCCACCTTCCTTTATCTGCCCTGAGAGCTGAAAACACAGATCCCTTGAAATTTTTCGGTTCCCTAAAGGGTGATCACTGCCTTTTTCACCTGACATCCCAGTGGGCTGGGGGCACAGTGTTTCTTCCCTTTCCTCTCACTGTGAAAAGTGGGGCAAGATGAGGTGCTGACCCAGGAGGGCACTGGGGTGCACCCTGTCCTGCAGGGCTGCACAGACAAGGCTCTCATAAAGCCCATCGCAGTGAGACTGGTGCTTGTGGGAGACAGTTTTGAAGGTTTAACAAAGCTCATGCAATATACTCTGGAAGAGGAATGGGTGCCACAGTTTAAAAAAAAAAAAAAAAAAAGTGAGGAAAAAAAACCAAACTGCTTCCTCACAGCTCCTTGCTTTCACTGTCCTTGCCAGCCATAGCCTAGGGGTACTCTGTGGGCCATACTGCCTCAGTTTTTGTGCAAAGACCAGGAAGATCCTTGCACTGCAAAGCCGATATCCGCCAGGCTGAACAAAGCTTACACAGCTGTTCTCCTAGCTAAGGGCTACCCTGGGAGCAGGGTACGCCTTGGGGTTCAAGAAACGGGAGGTTGTGGCTCCCTGCCCCAGCTGTGCCTCCCCAGCGGAGCCCCTCAGCCCGTCCCTGAGGAGCTGTGCTGCGCGCGGGGCCAAAGGGCAGCCTAGGGAGGATATGGGTGGGACGCGGCTGCCACGAGGAAGCCCTCGTTCACAACTCACTCCAGGAGGAAATGGGCACTGATCCCAAGGAAATCGTTTTGTGTTCCTGAGCAGTGGAGGGAGGAAAATGGGACCTGCCCAGCCCTGCTGCGCAGGCAGATGGTTGTCAGGCTCTCACTCCCCACAGCGTCCCCCAGAACCCAGGGACAAGGAGCAGGACAGATTTGTTGTGCCTTCCGAGTGAGCACAAGGATGCAGCCACTTATGGAGATGAGATGGTGTTTATCACATAGCTTGGCCTGGGCTGGGTGGCAGAGCAGCCCTGTGCGCCACACCAGGGTTGAGCACAACCCGTGAGGCCATGATGTAGGGCCGGGGACAGGGCGGGAGCTCTCAAGGAAACATTTTGCTGAAAACAAAACTCCCAAACCCTTTCAACAGCAGAGCACTGAAAATAGACTTCAGGCCCAGAGGGAGGGGGGATTGGAAAAGGTTAGGAGTAGGGGAGAGAGGGAAAGAAGGAGAGATCAAACGACTGAGGACAACCCTGGGGAAAATGGGGGCACAGAGGTTGCCAAAGATTTTTTAAGTGTGTTTCCTGCAGGAGCTGGAGGCGTGGACGGCCAGCTTGCTGCAGTTTGGCTGGAGCTGAGAGCTCTGCGAGAGGCTCTTCAGGCCCGCTCCAAGCACAGCCATTCATTACCCGCTGCTGCATCCTTCAAAACAGGAAGCGTTGCCAGAGCATTAATTTATCTCTTAATCGCTGTCCTTTTGTTGCTGTGAAAAATGTTTAGTCATAGATTTAATTCCTCTCACTCCACCCCCCTACATCCCGACCACCTCTGATCACAAACACCACGAAGAGACAGGGCTCAATGGCTTTTCTTTTGGCTTTTTTTTTTTTTTTTGGCGATAATTTAACTTTCAGAAGATCAGCTACCTCACTCACAGCTTTCATTAAAGAGCCCCGCACAGCAACAAGAGAGCTGCCCCTGGCTCAAAGTGGGAGTGTAATTCTTTGGGATTTCGCCTTGTCATTATTCTTTCTTGCTCTTGTTATTGTCTCCAGCCCGTCCTCCCCAGCCCCAATTTACTTTAAACAGATGTCTTATTTGTTCATAGCCTGCTGAAGATTTGCCCTGGCAGAGAGATCTTTTTTGTATTTTGTTTTGCCTTCTTTTTTTCCCTTAAATGTGTTTTAAATTTTACGAAGAGCCCATGAAACAATAGCAGATGTGTTGTAGCTACAATTAATTGGATAATTAACTTAATTTGTGTATTGCATTTTAGGTTTGTGTTTCTTGCACAACAGAGAGTGTATGCAAGGAGCTGAGGTGGGCATGAGTGGAGGGGAAGGGGGGAGAAGGGAGTGAGGGGTATGGGCCATGTTCTTCAGCAAGATTTCTGCATTGCAGATGCCACTGGTGGTGAGCACCACAGACTGGGCTACTGCCTGGGGGTCTGACCCATTGGGCACACTCAGGAGGTCTATGAAGTGTAACAGAATGGTCCTGAGGATGCTAAGCCAATCCCCTAGGATGTGCTTAGTCTCCTCTGCCCCTCTCAAGGTGGCAAAGGGATGCTTGGATGAACCAGTCTCTTGCTGCAGGGCCTTAAGGATGTAAAAGAGACACAGGCAAGCTCAGAGCCCTGTGCCAGAGCTCATATCCCAAACCCATCCAAGTGGCAGCCAGGGCAGGCAGGGCCTCATATGCCTGGCCAGACAGCCCCACATTCCCTTCAACACCATATATCAGCTAGTGCTTGCCCTGCAGCCAACAGCCTGGAGACCTCAGTGACCTCTCTGCTGTGTGCTGTCTGCAGCCCCCAGGATGCCTGCACTGCCACCCAGGCAGGCCAGCAGCCTTGGACATGAGCATTGTTCCTCGGTGTGGAGCCATGCCAGGCGACAGAGCTCAGGCTGGGACGTGTGCCTGCCCAGTGGGAGGATCAGGATCTGGCCCTGTGTTTTAATAGCCCTCCATGTCTCCTGCGTAAAGTATTTTCAAAGTCGTCCTCTGGCTATTTTGTGTGGAGTTTGGCAGCAGAGGCTTCAAAGCAAGGCCAGAGCAACATGGCTGCATGATGCCTTATTCCTGCCTGAGTTCCAGCTCAGAGCAGCTGAACAACATGAGCAGGAACAAGAATGGCAGCTCCGAAACAAAACTGGACTGGATCCTGCAGTAAGCTCCAGAAAGGCAGACTCAGTGTCTACCCAGTGCTGTCTTGACTTCCCAAGACTGCCCATATTGTGCTCAGAGCAAGACCAAAACCTTTGGCTCTTTTTTACAGGTACCTAAGAGGAACTCAAAGTTACGAACAACCCTGAAAGCCTTTTATAACTAATTCCAGAGTTGCCCTGAGGGAACTTCGTAGCACTGGTAGAATGGTTCATCTTTTATGCATTATAGTTTATAGCTATCATCAGAACAACAATTTTTCATTGTAAAAGTAGATTTTTTTTTCCTATAAACCTTGCAGTAGAAATCCATCTCAACAAGTCTTTCACGCACAAAAACAAAACAAAGCTCAGACTGCACAGATGAGAACAAATGATACTGCTAATTGCAGTGTACCAATGCCAGATATTGGCATTTAACTCTCACTACACTAAACGTAAATGTCAGCTAGAATGACACAGTCCGGCTTCATCACCCAAGGCAAGATTTCCAAGCCAGGATTAGAAGGATCCAAATTTCCTACATTTTTTTCTTTTCTTTTCCTGTAGCAGCAGATGAGGGGAGAGAATGGAACTATTTAGTCTTCAAAAAGGCTGGGGATGGGAACCCACAGAGATCCTGGTTCATGCTTGACTAACAGATTATGGTAAAAACACAACATCACTAGTAAAGCTATTGGAAAGAATTATACCCAGAAGAAGTCCTTTAGAGGATGTTAAAAAGAAAATCCCATTTAAACTAAAAGGGAAAATGCTATTCAGCACAACATTTTTCTGCTTATTTCTTCCTGTTTTTTTCCTACTGTATTCAGTTTCTTCTCTTGCTTTCTCTTAATTTGGACATTGCAAAGCTGCCAATTATTCTTTTATTACTTTTTTTTTTTTTTCCACAATGCCAGCAAAATCTGCTGCTTTTCTGCAATGCAGAGCACCTGGAACACTGGGATTAAGGAATACCAGCTGAATTCAGGAGGGGAAGAAAGGGGCATTTAGTTTCTGTGGTGCACAAACTCTCAGGGTCCCTTAGTGCAATAGCTATACCAGTGATTCAAGCCTGGCTGAAGAACCAGAGCAAGTGAAAGGAATCCCAATGCTTTAATGCTTTGTTATTACACATTATGATTTTTAAAGCAGCTGCGCAAGCCAGGCTGAGGAGGAGGGAACCTGAACCATGATTTATGAATAGTTAGGGCTCCTTTTACTGGCATCATTAATCACAACTGCTGATAAATTAATCTACATTCTAATTCATGTGCAAGGTGCTCAGCTGATAGTAGAGGAGATGTCAGCATTTAGGGTACTGTGCTGTCTGTGAAGTGCCTTTTTGATCATTGAGCTCTCTCTTAGCTTTTCCTGGTGAATAAGCCAACACTGCCATAGGAGAGGGCAATTCAGAAAGCAGCTGCTCGCGTAAAGGGGCCTTCCAGGACATGACACTAAGGAAAAAGATGGAAGCCAACCATGGCGTAGCGCGATGGTGGGTAATCAAAAACTCACCTCTGACCCGTGCTGAAATCTTCCCTGCAAACAACTGTGCTTGAATGTCTTCCAAGCCAGCTTCCTCTACATCTACAGAGGACATTCCTTACATTTTAATGAAGGCCACAAGTTTTCATTTCTCAAGTACCCAGAGACAGAATAAAATGTCCACATATGGGAAGGATAAAAAAGCTGTTACTTAGATGAGGATATTTTCTGATAATGAACATTGAAAAAATGAGTATTTAGTTTATGTGCAATTTTTTGATGACAGACATAGACAGGCGCAGAAGCATAAGGACATTTTGAGAAAAAAAGCAAAAACATTTCAACTCAGATTTTATTCACAAATGTAATATTTTTATAATTTTAAATGTTGTAATGGCTTTCAGAGATCTTTTTTGAAAATCACGTTATCTAAGCTGCCTACCTTCATAAACAAGAGGAAAAGAAATAACTCCAGTATGCTGATTTCTAATAAGAGCAAACTTCCCATAGTCTAATAGAATCACAGAATCACAGAATGGCCAGGGTTGGAAGGGACCTCAGGATCACCAATCTCCAACCCCCCTGCCACATGCAGGGCCACCAACCTCCACATTTAATACTAGACCAAGCAGCCCAGCAGCCTGTTCCAGCACCTCACCACTCTCATAGTAAAGAACTTCCCCCTGATATCCAACCTAAATCTTCCCTCCTTCAACTTAAAACCGTTTCCCTTTGTCCTGCCATTATCCACCCTTGTAAAGCATTGACTCCCCTTTTGTTTGTAGGCTCCCTTTAGGTACTGGAAGGCTGCAGTGAGGTCACCCCATATCCTCACATGATTTTTTTCTGTTAATTTCATAGTGTATACAGAATGCTATAAAGTAAGATTTAAAAATTACTTTGACCTAAAACATTGAAATAAGCACTGTTCTGTTAAGGAAAATTTTCAGTGGTTTCAGAACTGAAGCCTATTACTAATCCAGGAATGATTTTCACCTGTCCTACAATTCAGAATGGAAGAGTGCTTTTCATGGAAAGAAAGACAGAAACACCTACTGTGACAGGTTGATTTCCAAAATATGACAGTGGCTGTTTGAAGACAGAGTTTTTGATTGCAGAAAGCAGGCCCATTAGAAATGAATTAGCAAGCAAAGTGCAGCTGGGGTGGTCAAAGGTGCACTGTAAATACAATTTATCATTTCAGTATCACCTTTACATGTGTGTATATATTTTTACATGTATACATATGAGTTGTATGGATGTGTGTGAGGTGTAGAGAAACAAGTCCAGATCTGCTCCAAGATATGAATACAAAGCTACTAAAATTGCTACTTCTGTAAAAACATGATTGAAAGCAGATTGAAATGTGGCAAGAATCTACTTCAAAATATAAATTCAGGTACCATTTTATGACAATGGTATTGTCATAATGGTATGACAATGACACCATCTTAGGTGTCATTTTGTGCTTAAAAACAATAAGTCCTAAATTGTTATTTCAGGATAAATAAACAGATGGGCAGATAGATAAATATATCAATTGATGTATATATTTTTTTTAATCTTCCAGGAAGTCAAACTGCATTTTCTCAAATATTTTCCTCTCTCTGTCTCCCTCCCTCTTGAGGACGTGTCCATGAATTCAGTCTGGTATTTCCTCAATTAAGATATCTAAAGTGAAAGCAGAGACAACCCTTCTCCCACTCCCTAATTTTCCTCTACCAGCTCAACTTTTTCCCATGCTCCCCTCTCTACCTACTACAGTGGTGCCAGAATTCATGGCACAGTGAAGAGGAGATGAAGTCTCTTGCTGGACAGCTATCCAACATTCAGGCATGCAGCTAGGTACCTATGGACCTGGCAGGCAAGGCGCACCTTACATTCAGACATGGGAGGTTTCTCAGGCTTTGTTGTATCCCCTTCTCTGATGGTGACCCACAGAGAGAGCAACACAGTGGGTGACGAGGAGAATGGGACAGTCCCAGGAACCCCGCTCTAATGTGAAATCTTCATTCGTCATCATTGCCAGTTAAATATTCATTCCTGTTTTCCATCAGCAAGGGAGAGCAGTGTGAGGCTTCCTTTGAGCTCAGGAACAAAACAGTCATGGAAATCGTCAACCCAGGTCAAGAACAGATTTAATAACAAGCCAGTGATACCACCCTTCTCCCCCCATTCTCCCCACTCCCCTGCAAGCTTGCTCTGCTCTCATTTTATCAGCTTTGTGCAGCTATGCCCATCTCTGTATGGAGAGTTACTGTGCTTCTCTAATTACTTTTCAGATTCCCAGGACCTTGATGGTTCTTTTCAAGGAACTGCTTTTCATGACTTGAAAGTAAATAGACTAGAAAGTAATAGAAAGTAATTTCTAACCTCTTGAACTGCAAAGTTGCAGAGAGTTTAAAGACGATTGCTCCTACAGCATGACTTGCAGTCCATTAGAGAAGGAGGATGGCTCCGGTTACTTGACCTTTCAGGAAATTGAAGCATCTCTTCTGCCAGCTCTCTCATTTCTCCCAGATAGTCACTGATGAGATCTGGCTGTGAACTGAGGGAGCAAAGGCAAACCATGATTTATTGTTATTTTTTCCAGGGAGGATGTTGATGGACAGAACGGCTGCACTTTGGAGCTGCATGCCTGCCTGCACACACTGCACACTCCGTGAGTGCTCCAACTCACAGTAGCAGACCAATGAACTCCAGTTCAAGCTGGATGGGGATATGCCCCTCTCCACAGAGCTGTGGTGGTAGGTTGGGACCTGGAGCATGCAAGAGAAAAGGATAAGCTTCAGGAACAAATCACCATAGGTTACATACTCTGTTCCAGATGCAGGTGGTCACATCTGGAATGCAATATTTGGATTCAGTAGTTACTTAATCCACACCATCCCAGGAAGCATTTTAACAATCCACTGACTTCTACTGCTTGTTCTGAGATTTCCCAAAAATGGACACTTAGCTTGCACAAGCTGCCTTGTTGACAAGTATTGCACCTGCTGTGGCTGAGCTACTCCAGCCAGAGACTGGGATATTCCTGACAGTATTCCAGCTAAGCTCTGCTTGCATTATGCTCTTTCTTGCCAGTTTCCTTTCCTGCATTGTCTAGGAAGAGAGTCCAGTTTCATCCACACAGCTGAACTTAAGGTCATACAGAAGAACAAGGAAGATTCTTGCCCCACATTTCTCCTTTGCTTGGATATTCAGGCCGGGCAACAAATTTTACCTTCAAAAACCCTTTCTGTTGATTTAAGAGAACTGCTTCTACCAGCAGTGTTTTATTTAAGAACAGTCTGGTATGCATTAATTAATAGTAGAGGCCATGTTTTCCTGATGAGCAGTAGCTTCTATCAGGAGCAGCTCCATTTCCTGTCATGTAAGGACATGGAGATCACAGCCTCAATGGAAGGTTGTCAGCTGGCCTCACAAAGTCCTCAACCAGGCTGGTGAGGAATTTGTCATGGGAGAGCCTAATTGATTTAAACAGTCTAGCATCAGGGCTAGAGAGACACAGAAGAGTACTCCAGATCACTGAGGATGACAAGTGGGTGCATTTGTTAATCTGACAGAACTTCTGATTTTTCAAATTTCCAGCCTGAATCTTTCCTGCTTTGCCATACAGACTCATTCTTTTTTGTTACAGCCTCACTTCCCCAAGAATTTCTCTCTTCCTTGTTTGTAGCTAATATCAGCCTTACCACAAATTTCAGATGCTTCCCCAACTCCATTTTTCTGGCTGACAAGTCAGACTGCAAACCAGCAGACCAGTTTTTATCCCTGCCTCCCTTTGCATTCCCTCCAGCACTCATCTACAGGACACACATATTCCCCTCAGGTGACATTTTAGCTACATAAGAGACAGAAATCTAACTTCACCCATAAAGTAGTCTCCTTACAGAGCTTCTGCAGAGACAACTCTTGTCCAAAAAAAGATTGACTGGAAACAACTATCTTAGTCATGTGCACACATCCACCCAGGAGTGCCCATTTCTGGGCATGGACTAGTGGAGGGAATTTAGAGGACAAGTTCAAAACAGCTATTTCCTCTGATTTATGTCTCAGAGACTTCACTTTATACTTCAGGCATACTGGTCTTTAGATTTCTGTCATGCTCCTAACCATGGTAGTAGTCCTTTCTAAGAGCAGAACTAGCAGAAGCCCAAACAGGGAGGTGATGACTTCTGGTGCTTGCTGTTAATATTTTACAACACGATTACCTTCAGCAGCACAAAGCCCTGGAACAGGCAGGAAGGCTCTGAGGAAGGCTTGTCTTACATGGGAGTGGAAACAGGGGTATGTGTGTGCTGTGCCATGGCAAGCTGCCCTTCACCTTCCCTGGATAGCCTCAGCTGTTCTGTGTTGGCACAGCAATTGGACATGCGATCACTCCATTCTTCCTAATAGGAGGATAAGGCAAGTATAGCCATTGCACCTGTACAGTTCTGCTACAGAAATATTTTACAAGGCCTGGTACCAAGTATATTAAAAATGATGCCAAATTCCCAGGGCCTTTTGTCCTCTCAGAGCTGGCCTCCCCCACAGCTTTTTCTTTTGGCATTGCTCTCAACAAGGCTGTTTCCAGGCACTGTGAAGAACGGGGCGCTGAGGACACTTCCAAAGAGCCTGGCTCTGCCCTATGGGAAGGGACTGGGAGCTCTCTGTGGTTTCAGCTGTACCATGTGGCCATGAGTGAAGTTCCTGCTTTGTACCTGCCCAGGGCATTGCCCCCTCCCAGGAGATTAGTCCAGGTCCTTTGCTGATGGTGTTGAGATCTCAATCTCTTTTCTTCTTAAATAGAAAAACATGTAAGAACCTACCAGAAGTCAGAAGTTCACAGACTGTCTGGTACTTGCTTGAATCGATGTGAACCTCTGCTGTGGAAATTTTGCTAGGACATGCTTTCTCATGAGTACGCCACACTTTCAGACTGGGTGAAAATACCACAAGAATAACCTTTCTCATGGTATTTCAGTATTTATTTTCTGGTTCCCATCCAACCCTAAATCAGGAAGTGCAGAAGCGTGAGAAAATTTTATAAAAAGAAAAAATGAACAGTTTAATGATGGTTTCTAAGTCTCAAAAAAATTTCTGTTCTGTTCGAGCCTGAGGCTAAAGTTTCATTCTTGTTTCATTCCAGCAGGTTCACCCATTTGCATCTGCCTCTGCCAGAGCCATCACATTGCCGAGAGGCCATCATCTGTGGCTGGGGAAGCCCTGAGCCTTACTGCTGCTTTCTGATGTGCTATGATTCCTTCACCAAGGCACTCAGATGCATCCATCCCCAGCCTCTCTATGGAAGTCACTAATATTAATCTTCCTTTGCAAAGTGTTTTAAAATGTCTGGCTGAAAGCTCCTATGCAAGTGCAAGGTATTTTTATAATTAATATGCCACTTTTCACCCCAGCAGGGGTAACTGAGCCTGTACATATCCCTTTAAACCTTTAAATAGTGGAAACCTTTCATAGTGAGTTAGGATATGATGTAATGTCTATGCATTGTTAACGGGACCAAAGTGCAATAAACACTCATTTTAATGAACAAAGCAAAGAGATGTAACTCATAAGACCCACAGGGAGATGGGTTGTATAGCGTTGCCATGTTTGCATACATGCTTTTCTGACTGCCGTCAGTTTTAACAAGGGTAAAATACTATTGACGCTAAATCACATGGGTTTTTGTCCTGAGTGTTTTTTCGTTGTTTTGTTTTTTAAATGAGCCTTAGAATTGCAGGGGTGTTCCTGAAGACATAATGGCTACATCTGTACTAATAAGCTAAATGCGTCCAGGGCTGCGCTGAGGCCCCATGGCCAACTGGCACAGGCAAGCTACCTCCACACCACTGAGCTCCTCTGTGCCACAGCAGCTGGGCCACATGCAAGCCACCTCCTAGGAGCTAGTGCTGGCTCCTGAGCCGTGCCAGGGATTGTTCAGGTTAGTGCTTGCTGGCAATGGACTCAGCCGCACCAGGGATAGTTTGGACAATTAACAGCACGGGCATGCAAGTGCCAGCGCCTGGCCTCAGTCCTTGGCACTGTTTGATTTATTACTATCAAGTAGCCACGCAGCCTTCTGAGCCTTTATTGCTAGTAACAGTATGGGGGAAGGAGAAAGGTGGGGTTGTTTTCACAAGGTTGGCAGATAGAGAAACTGGGCTGCTTGGGTTATTTGATGTTGAATATGAGAATTATTCAGAGACAATCAGAGTAGGGGCCTGCAAGGCTGTTCTGGCACAGCTGCTGTACAAAGAAGTGCAGGGTTTTGGAAAAGGCTGCATGCGCAAGAGTTCCTGGCACTGAAGAATACTTGGTCAAAGTCACTTTATATATTAGTACTTTATTAAACAAATGTAACCAGAACACAGCATTCTTAGACATCTGCTCAGTCCCTTGAAGTACTTGAAAGCCCAAGTCACTACATTTGCAACTTCCTGCAGCTAAAGACCCAGGGCATTCCATGCCATCACATGCAAACCCTTTACAAATAAAGTGTCCTGACTGAACTCCTGTACTTTACTCTTGTACAGATGTTTAATTAAAAGTCTCACTGAATGGTTCTCTAAAAAGTTATTTTCTTCCTTTCATGTTTTCTTAGAAAAAAAGTCTGCAAGCAGTACATGGAAAGCAGAGGGATAACTATGTCCTCATCTAAGCACTGAGCAATTTTCCCAAAAATTCCTCAGAGTTGGGCAGAAATTAGCAGTGCCACATATGAGAAGCATATTGTCTTTGACGTATGTCTTACCTACCTGGGGAGACAATTAGGTTAGCAAATGCTAAAGAAAAGTCCTTGATACCTCATATACCACTGAATATGAGAAGCCTGCCCACCCAACCGAATGCTTCTCATCAGCAGCATAAAGGAATGCAGCCTTTCCCTTTTTTTTTCTTTTTTTTCTTTTTTTTTTTTTCTGGGAAACATATACTGATTCATTCAAGAGAGGAATTGCTTAACTTTCTCATATTGACACAGCAGCAGATTGACAGGCTGAACAGGCTTCCAAATCTTTCTCTGAAAAAGCATGTTAAGAAGTGATGTTGCAGGAGCAGCCAGGCATGAGAGCGCTTCCTCTCCTTACTACTATGTATGAACTGTGCTGCAAGAGAGCACAGAGCCCCAGGCCCCACCGCAGTGAGTACTTTTCTAATTTGTAACAGGAAGGTGCCCTGGGGAGCTCCTGGTGGAGCGCGGTGCTGACGCTGGTCCAGGAGACAACTTGGGTTCTGCTCCTGCTATTGCTCATGAGTGTAGTGTTCATCTTCCTTACCTCCAGGCTCAGTTCAGTGAAGCAACGTATGCTTTACCTTCTTGGATTTCAGCAACAATGTAAGTGCTATACCAGTGCTATCCTCCTTTCTGGGGACAAGCACATGTTGTTGCTCAAGGCCAGAGTCCACTCCATACTTGCTTTCAGCCAGAATTCTTAGCTGTCTGAACACACATGTAGGCCTGAGGATTTAGCCCTTCTGTGGAAGTAGATCAAGAGACTGAGAGCAGTGGGTTCTTCTGTAGCATATCCTTTCTGTGACAGAGATGAGCATGATAGGCTTCTCTAGCTGGACCCTTTCGCAAAGTGTTGCTAGATTTCTATAGAGTACGCACAGCCAGCTGGTGAGCTCTGCCAAATTAATTAATTCTTGATGACGGCTGCTTCTCTACAGGAAAACAAAAGGGTGTTCATATGAAGCAAACACAGCCTCCTTGCGGCACTTTGGGCGGTGTTTAGGTCTAAGTGTGTTTTTTTCCCAACATTTCCCACAACAAGGCTTTGTGGTGCAATAGGAAGCTTAGAAGCCATAGGAATGTGTAAGGCCAGTCCCTGATTCATCCTGTAACCTAAAAATACAGGCTGATTCCTGCAGTGGTTATTTTAGTACCAGACAGTGAACTGCTTCCTTGAGATGAAAAGACTCAAATACGGTACCATCCTCATAAACAGGATCTTTATATATATGGAGAAGAGTAAGACAATTCAGACTGCGTGAGGCTCACACAAATGCAGACACAAACATACACAAACAAGCCAGCAAGGAGAGATAAGCAACACAGATCTTCACAGAACTTCTCATCTGTCATTCCTTTCAAGGCAAATAAATATTATTAAAAAATAAAAGAAAGAAAGAGAGAGAGAGAGGAAGAAAGAGAGAAAGAGAGAGAGAAAGAAAGAGAGAAGAAAGAAAGAGAGAAAGGGAAGAAAGAGAAGAAAGAAAGAGAGAAAGAAAGCGAGAAAGAAAGAGAGAAAGAGAAAGAGAAAGAGAAAGAAAGAAAAAAAAGGAAGAAAGGAAGAAAGAAAAAGATAATAGAAATAGAGAGGCTCTCCCTCAATGTTTCTGCTAGGCTCTTCCTGCACTTGAGAGCTACCAGTCTAAACATGCCCTCTCAGCCTTTCTTCACCTGAAGGAAAATGAGTTCACAAAAAGACTGCCAAAGACAGTGTAGCACCTGAATACATCGCTCAGTGTTTTCCTAGCTTCTTACCCCAGAGGTTGGTCTCAGCTTATATAAGAAGGGAAAAAAAAAAGTCATAAAACCAACTTTGAGAGGAGGTGCGTTATTTACAGTACACACTGCATATTATCTGTTAGAAAGGCCAGAGAGAGTCAGGCTTTACATCTTTGAACTGCACGGTGATACAACTTTGCAGTCAGCTCTGCTGGATGGTCTTCAGCAAGGAGGAGCATACTGCTGGGGAGTGCTGCCTCACTGCTGTCTTGAATCAATCAGTGCTGCACTCTCTTCTATGCAATAGTTTCCAGAAATATTTGAGAGCACTCCATGCCAGGAAACTTAAATCTCCCTAGCAATTAGTCACTGATGCCAAAAGGACTCTTCTGCAGTAAACATCTCTCAAAGGTTGGACTCCCTTCTTATTTCCACCAGAGCGGCCTCAGTGCACAGGGAAGAGCCATGCACATCAGTAACCTGGTGAATAAGCACTTGAGAGATGGCTTCAAGGGTCCAGTTACTATTTTGAGGTCTAAGAGTGACATGCAAGTTTCTTAGATATACAAGAGGGTAGTGAGAGTTTCCAGATGAAGAAGTCCCTTCTCATCACTTTCAGTACCCTTTTCCCTATGCTCCACTGAAAATGAATTGCAAACGAATACATGAACTTCAGGATGTTGAACCTTGAGCTGCTTTTCTGAAGTAGAGGAACAGCTAAGGCAAATAGCTTGCCTATGTTATGGGAAGAACAGAGGGATGGTCTCCACTGTAACACTGAAGTTGCTGGAAGTGCTCCAAGGAGAACCCAAAGCTGAAATTTCCATCAGCAAGGGGTGTGGTGGTGGTGTGTGGGATAATTCTCTCCATCAAGCACAGACCAGCTCCTGTGCCTCTGGAACCAAGGAGGCTCTGTAGAGTTTGGAGGAGCACTCAAAACTCAGGGACTTCGATGCCCTTAGATTTCCACCACCACACTGGAAACCTTACAGGCCAATTTTCATCTATTTACTCAGCTATGGTAGCCTTTCATTTCTGAGAAACACAATCATGATGGTAACAAAAAATTACGTCCTTTCATGCCTCAGAAATGTTTCTGTACAAGTTTATTTTGCTCTCAGGTTAGGGTTGGGCAAATGCAAAAGTGCTGTTTCTGATGTTATCCACACTCTTTTATTCCTGCTTCACTTTCGTGCGCCTGTTGTCTTTGGGAGAGCATTCCTCACAGTAATAAGGTGGCATCTCCCCAGAGTGCCTCCAAGCTACCACTGGCATTCATGCTGCAACCCATCCTCTGTCAGGCCTGAGCAATCAAGTATAGATAATCAGGAGCTCCTTACAGCAGTTTTTCCAAGAGTGAGTGGAAAACAAGAAACAGCTATAACTGTGTCAGGCTACCACAGGCTTATTACAAGACAGAAAACAGACAGAGAGCAGAGCATCTCAGCAGGTAGCTTCCCCCCATGGGCTCGGACAGCAGCAGGCACCCACTTTCCATTGCCACCACACTGTTGCTATGCCCTTGCCAGAGCCCACCAAGGCAGAGCAGCTTTCTCTCTTCCACGAACCCTCTCCAAGAGAGGTTGTTGCTACTTGCAGTTCCCCTGCCTCCCAGCCTGTGTGTTCTTGGAAAGGAGATTGTCCCCTCCTTCCTAAGATGGGGTGGGGGCAAGGGGTCCAGCTACCAGCATGGCAGCCTGCCCCTGGGCCCCAGGGCAGCACCAGGCAGTGACCAAGGCCTTGTGTGAGCATGCCAGTGTACTTGTCTCAGGGTACATATGCAGCAGTAGATGAATTTTGGTGGTGTGGGCCCCCTCTGCTTTGATGTTCATACTTTTCCTTTACAACCTGCACGGCACTCATCCCGGGTGCTTTCCAGCTCATGCAGGCAATATTTTCTATGCCTGCTGCTTTGCAGAACACTTTGAACAAGTTCAATAAAAACACATTTATGCCGATGCTGGCTGCTTTTGTCAGAGCAGAAACAGTCCGGCCCCATCTCACAGACCTCCTGCAGCTTTGCTTGTGCTAGAGCTGGTTCAAGTGCCTTTGCTGTGCCCTGCCAGCAAGCACACACTGCTGCTGCTCTCGAACTCTCCTGCTTTCCTTCCCCCACCCATCTTAGGAAATAATTAGCAAAGAAGAAATAGTAAAGCGATAGAGTGCACTGCTGAGGCTTCCGATAGCTGCTGGCAGCCACGCTGGCGTGCTCCTGGAGCTGCTGCTTCCTAAGAGAGAGCCACGTCAGCCTCCTTTCATGGGTGCCCCCACCCTCCCCACACCAGGACAGAGGGCAGGTAGAGAGGAAGGCGTCAAGGTGGCACCAGCCTCCTGCAGCAAGTGGGCATTGCAGGAAAAGGGAATGCCACCTTTCCCTCAGGACAGGACAAGCAGTGTCCCATTGTGCAAAACTGCCACAGTGAATATGTGGGCTGAGAGTTCAGGATATAAACAGGTGCACTATTAGAGCAGCATACAGCCATGGTGTTGCTTGTCTCAGCCAGAAGTATCAGAGTTTACTGAAGTATCAGCAGCAAACGCTGTCACAACCCAGTGAGCACTGGTGAGTGCATCTGAACTTCAGAGAGTGACAAGTATGCAGGGTGCAGAGCTCCCTGGAACCAAGTCTGGCACCAAGGGGACATCTTACCACTTCCCACTTCTCAAGGAGAGATGAGGGAAGGGGAAGGCACAGCTTCTTTGCCACCTCTTCTCCAGCCTCAGCTGTTCTTACTGAGAGCCACTTCAAAGTTATCAGTAAGTTGCAATGACAGCAATGAAATTTCTTTCCAATGTGACACTTGTCAAGTACTCCACTGCAAAAATATGGCCAGAAAGCACGGCAATACTTTTGTCTTGCACAAGGCCAGACATAAATGAGAGTGCTTAATGGAGCTGGGCAAAGGGCTTTACAGTATATGAGCTACCTGCTGAGCATAAAGTCTCTGCTTGGACATAATGGTAGGGCATGTTTCTTGTGTACTTCCTCAGAATAACGAGGACAGGCAAAAACGTAGTCTCTGATAGATACCTGTTGCTGCCATCCCACAGGGATAGCATTTCTGTTTATGGGCAGATTTGGAGTAACTTTGATATGGAAACAACTTTTGATAGCTCTTCATCTCCACATCAGGTCCCACTACTTTGATAGCAGGGAGATCAGGATTTTCTGGCACTCTGGGAACCTCCGTGCCAGTTCTGCAATTTGCGGCATTCCTTCTACCTTGCCATACATTTGATATGGCATATGTTCACCACTTTCTTACTGATGTCATATAATTGCAGTGTCCTTATTTGATGTGCAAGCTCAGGCATGCTTGACTCACATTGTATTTCAGTTACTTTCATCCATAAACACTGATGTCTTAACTTCTGAAACAATGCCTGCGTAACTCCCAGGGCAGTGTTTTGATTCCATCCTGAAACAAGGATGTCTCTTATCTGATGATTTTTCATTCTCTATCTTTTCCTAACAGTTGCTTCTCAAACAAGATTTTCACTGGCAATAAACAGAATAAACTTCATTAATTGTTTGGAAATTTAATGTCTCCTGCTAGCTGTTTCTCAGGAAACTATTTTACTTTCTTACTGCTTGTTGGATCACATAGCCTAATATGGATTCAAAGTTTAAAGCCTGCCTCCGTTGCTCAGACCCCCGTCCAAAGCAGGGATATGCAGCTAGCATGCACACAACTTCCAAAAGCAGTCTGGTTGCCTTTGCATAGTGCCGAATCTTATGACCTGAAATTTTCTGGCTGCTGGCAGTGCACAGACTGTCCCTCTCCAAAGCGCTTAGTTACCCTATCCCACATGCTTCTACAGACAGGTGTTCTCTCCAGGTACTGGCTGGTGGTTTTGACTGAGGACAACTGGGAGAACCATTTGAGGAACTTGCTTTCACTGTTTAATGTCCTTCCCATCATCCCCCACTCAGCAGGGAGATATTTCCTGTACTTCTTCCTCAATCCCTGCCTGTTCAGCCCTGCTGGAAAAGAGCTCAGAGCCTGGCATGCCATCCCACCCTTCTTACCCAGTGCTGACACCTGCACCCAGTACAGTACACCTATATACTGTCTTCTGAGGCTGTTTAGCTCCAGTGTAGATATCACAAGCCACTTGTCTAGAGGCTTGATTCTCCACCCACTTATATCTTCTGAGTCTTTTCTAAGTATCCACAGGTCCAGAGAGGGAGCCCTGTGAGCTGATGGATGGTGCTTGACCAGGGGAGGCCGCTGAGCAGTTCAGCCCCAGACTTTCTAACAGGTGACCTGTGAGTGAAATGTGGGAAGAGTAGTATCTAGATCATCATCTGGTATAAATCAACAAAGCCCCACTAAAGACATTAAAGCTATACTTGTCTACACCATCTGGGAGTTTGGCCGCAGGGAATGACTTCTTAATGTTGAGTTTTTAGCCTTTATCACAGATATAGATGGGAGGAGAGTCAGTGCCCGATCTGCACTCAGCGAGTGTTACCAACCCCTACAGAGATCAATAGCAGCTCCCTGCTCACATCAAGAGCAGAGTGATGCCCTAAAATTAGCATGTGTTTGAATCAGTGCATTGTATCTTGTTTGCAGATTAGTAGCACTGAGTAGATATTGAGGGCACAGGAAAGCTAGCCAGCTTAAACAAAGTCAGAACTGACCTGATTTTTTTCTAGGCTGAAATTAATCTTTTTGTATAGGACAGGGAAGAAGAGGTGTTCAGAAAAACTCAGATTTAGGTTCATCCCAGTATGTTGGGTCTTCTTGTGCACCATCTGATTGTAGCAGATAATGAATAATAAAATTTTACATACTTCCAGCTTGAGCTGAATGAGGCAGTGCTGGGCTCCTGTACTTGGAAAGAAGCAGTTTCTCTTCTAATTTAGAGACCAACTAAGTGCTGAGGAATAGGCTTTGGCGAGTTATCTACATCCTCAAAAGCTGTGCCCACCAACTAGCTACAATCTTGGGCAGCTGCTCAGCCCAGACATTCTCAAAGAGACAAATCATATTTGCTTTGTAGCATTTCACTTTTTCCTTCATGCTGTCTCACATTTATATTCCAAGCTGATGAAACGAATCTGGAGAGAAAGGAAACATATTTATTCTTTGCATTTATGGCAACAATAAATTCCCTTAAGGCATCACTTTATTCATTTATTATGGGGAGTACCAAATGTGGGCTGGCTAATGGATATTTTATGAAAGCAATCTGGCCTTGAGCAACTGATTGCTTAACAATTAGGTAAAATATTGAAGCGTGCAAAAATAAGATTTTTTTTTTTTTAAATGACCATGGACAGAAAATTATTATATATCAGTTTTGGGCAGCAGCTAAATTACAACTATAGCAGTGTGTGTCTTCAATACATAGACTTCCTTTAAGAACAGTTTTGTAATATTTTACCATTTCTGAAGCTTACTTAACTAGAAATGCCCGCACTCTGCTTTGTAGTTTATCTTTTTCTAAACCAACTGAGAATTTTTTAATTATTTTTTTTTGTCATTGTATATTTCTGTTTCAGTGGATAATATTTTTCTTGCTGGAAGAAGGTAGAGGGTGTATGCAGAGAACGGTTTCCTCTAGGTCCTAGCGCACTTCCTCTGTCTGCATCTAAGCCAGCAGGATAAAAAAAACACAGGCGAGCTGCTCTTTCACAATGCAAAATTGCAAGCACTGTTTTCTTTCTGCTGTTTTTTGCTATCTTGACACCTATTTGTGCTTTTTACTTGTTAATCATTAGAGTAATTTTATGGTTTTTAGTCCAGCATAGTCCATGGGTGAATAATTAGACACTAATGAAAAGAAGAACTAATGAATGGACTAGTTATTGGTGCTCAATCTTTCTGCTGATATATGTATTTATCCATTTATTCCACTGTTATGAATAATACACAACTATTAAACTATTAAACTATAAAATACATCACACAACTGCTTGAAGGGACAGCATTCTCATCCAGGTCCTCTGTGCATCTTGAGTAGCCAGGGCTTCCCCTGAGATTTGGAACCAAAGCATGAAACTTAACTTTGGTGTAAATTGTACTGAGATAAGTGAAATCACTGAGACCTGGAATGAATCTGACCCAGGGACAGAGACTCCTAAGAGCTCCATTTAATCTCTATCGCAGCACAGTTTTCCCCAGGAATCTTCATAGCCATTTATCTCTCTAACACACATAATAAATAATTTACTCACAGATATACGGGAGCACTTTGGTTCAATCTGCTGATGATCTTAGCATTGAAAGAGGCTCTAACATGCTTTGAGCCTCTTTACATTGCCTGAGAGACTCAAAGTGCCATTACTGTAAAATGAGACAATGAGAAACAAAGAAGAGGTGGTATAGCTGAACTCATGAATTATGACTTCTGTCCTTAAACTCTTTATGGCACATTTGTGAACGTTTTTGTACTTACTGTCATCATCAGCATTTCCACAACAATTTTCGGGTGGATCTTAAGCCACTTGAATCCCCAGCTGAGAAGTATCTCAAGTCACTATAACTGTCCAGTCAACAAAAACCAACACTTTGTGGTGGTCTCTCTCGATCTGTATTGCAGATTGAGCCTACATGACTTGCAGAAAGCTTTTGATGGCTAAAGCCAAATGAGGTGAATCCCATACCTAAATATTTGCCTGAATTCAGTCTTTTCTCATGCAGCCATGTGTTGCCCTTTCCCTTACCTTCCCTACTCTCTTAAGACAGGGACCTTGGGGTTTTGCTTCAGCCTTCTGCTAGCGCCTCACTGCAAACACTAGGCCTGGGAAAAGAATACAAATGAAAACCATCATGCCTATGTGTCACAGCAAAGGAAGTATTAAAATAAATAAAAATAAAAATAAAAAATAATTTTAAAAAAACACAACACTGAAAGGAAGTGTCAAAGTCATGTTAAGTTCCATCTCAAGAGGCAAACTTCTGGTCTCACTTATGCCCTGGCCTGAGCCCTAGTAAGTGTGGCACATACAGCAAAGATGTTCCGAATGTCTTTGTAGCAGAAGAACATGCTTGCTGCAGTCCTATCCCCATTCACACAGACTGCTCTTCAGGGTCTGTCACATGCCATTTCTGATGCTGCAAATATTTGAGGACTCTACGCTCTTGCTCAAAATGATCTGGTTGCTGGCTCTTCATAACAGGTGCTGTTGCAGTCTAAAAGCTTCCAATATAAGGATGTATGTCATGAAATCTTTAATATCTCTGCTTAAAGCCTCCTTGAATCTGCCCTTTCTTCTTGCCCTAAGTAATTCATTTCCATTCCTGGCACTGCAGCTTTTAAGAATTGATTTAAAATTAATACATGAATAAAACAATATAAATAATGTATAGTCATTGTATTTAATATTAATAGCCATTACATGAGGAAAAAAATGCATACCTGTGAATAATTTGCAAAAGTACTGTGGAACCGTACTATTAGATTGCAAAGAGAAATGATACTGGAGCTGCCTGATGCTTATCAAAACAGCTTTTTAAATTTCAGGTGACCAAAGCTTTGCCAAACTTCCCTTTTGCAACGAGTCCTTCCAGACTAGACTTTCTGCCTCAAAGTGGATTATTATTAATACATATATTGTGAAAAACATCTTGCAGACAGCTCATCTATTTCTATGAATGAAACAAGGGTTAGAAGCCTATTGTTGACTGACACAGGACAAGCTCTGGCCATCTTGCAGTGGGCAGAGCCAGTGTTGCTGTGCTGTGGAGCAAAGGCTAGACAGGATGTAAGCAGTCTGTTTTGTGGTGTCTCAGTGAAAATCCCCCTTCTATCCCAAACTTGGGCATGTGAATAACTATTTGAACATACCCAGCACACTTGCTGGAGCACCTCGGCTTGTGCTTCCTGGCAGACAGCATGTAGCAGCTTGGTGCTATGGAATTTGTCTGCATTTAAGTACATCATAGCAGATTTGAGCTCCTGAAACAGGGATGCTTCTCTAGATCCTAACCCAAATGGGAAGATGTCCAGAATATCTGCCCTCTACCAACCTCACCCTCCATGTGGGTGTCCAGTACCAACAACAGCTGAGCACATCCCTCCCCTGCCCATCCAACCTCATTCCTTTCTCCCTGTTGCCTTTCTCCCTTGCTGCCCACATTTATCTTTTGCCCATAGATGTTGCCACACACTCTGGGCACGTGCCAGCTCTCCACATCCTTCTCTTCACACTTCTTTGTACAAGCTTGGGTAATTTTCTGAATGTTTTTTTGTTCCCTCCTGTGCAAAGACCTAGGTACAGGCTTCCAGCAAGGAACATGTACCAGTTGGTTTTTTCATTATTTTGCTCTGCTCCCATGCAAACTGAGCAGGCTTGCAGGAATGGAAGCCAAGAGAAGAAAGACTAAGACTGGTGAGACTGGCATTCATAGCATATGAACGTTTTCCAGAGAAGAAGGGGTTAATGCTGGGCTGAGCCCTCACACAGGTGTAATGAGTCAGGGCCAGACTGATGCTGTCAAAGAGGGAATACAGGAAACTTTCCCTCATTAGGAAGGAAGAGAGCCTGGAGAAAGGATTGTTTCACACCCAATGAGCATGGGACTCATTTGTCCATCAGACAGGGATTTCGTCCTGCTTTCTAAGGATTCAGCAAAAGGCTCCTTTTGTTTCACACATAATCAATGTGCTTCCCACTGTGTCAGGCTCAGCCCTGAGGAGGACGCCACAGTCATGAAAATGTTCTTGGTGGTTTTCCTTACCTGTTTGTTCAGTTGTAAACAAATGATCCCAGTATTAGGGGCTTCATGATGTTTCCAGACCAGGCCAAGCTTCAGCAGTTAGAAGAGGTTGTTCAAAAGAGACTTCACTCTTTTGGTGATGGTTTTCAGTCTTTCTGTCTTTGGTTATTGGTATGGCTGAAGAAGGAAGGAGTTAGCTCCTATAGGAACCTCCTCCATGCCAAATTCTTGTAGCTGTTGTCATGAGTGATGAGTCCTTCTTCATTTTGCTTCACTGGCACCTTCATCCTCCTGGTCTCAACCTTTGTAGCCTCCCTGAATGTGGCGGTAGCTTATTTATTGCTTATTTATTCCATTGTATTTTACATACTGTTCACTTATGATAGCATTCTTGTTCTGGAGAACAGCTTCTGTTACTAAACGGCTGTACTTCCTCATGCCACTGTTTATCTGTCTGGTGCTATAACTGAACTCCAACCCACTCAACAAATGAGGCAGGACTCAGCACCCCAAGATGAAGAAAAGCATGAATGTGACACAGTGCCAGGAGAGAAATGGTCAGAGACAACAAGATCCGTAGGGTTTATTTAAAAATAGTACAGAAATTTTCTTCAAGTCCATCTTGTACTGAAAACTAGCCCTCAGTGAGTTTTGCATATGTCACAGTGAGGTAAGCAACTGCAGAAATGCAGCACTTGCTGCTGGTATCAATAGAGGATCTACTGGTCAGTCTTGCAAGGGAAGGCAGGGTAGGGAGGGAGAAATAGCCAGACTGCAACCTTATCTGGATCCTGTGGAGAGCTGCTGCAGGAGGCTGGATGGATGAGCAGCTATTTCAGGAACGGAGGAGCTTACTGCCACAACTGCTGCATCCAGAAGGCTGACTTACAGGCCAAGAGACAGCCTGACGGGCCACTGACATGGGGATCCATTTCAAACCAAGATGAAGGCAGCACAAGGTTGTGAAAGGGGCCAGAAATATATCCAAGGAGACTAATCCTGTGTTAGCAGAAAAGAGGCCCCATCCACATCCCAGTAGTATCCTCCTTAAACATAAGGCCAACTAGCTTGAATTCAAAAATGCACTGAGCTGTAGCTTGCTGTGGATGTGTAACTTGAGTTGCTGCCTCACGATGGGGTCTGACTTCTGTTTTTATTTATTTACACTAAGTCTCCCTGCTTAAAAAGAAAGAACATTTTACCAGAGCAGCAGAAACCAGAGATGTTTCCATTTCTGAGGCTGGGCTGACCAGGAAGCTCCAGCTTTTCTCATAAAAGAATAGGAAGAAGGCTGGTTGGGAAGGGAGGAAGGAGTAAGAGCCATGCTTTGAAGAGGGCTCTCAGGGGAGATGGTGCAGTCTACGAAGCTGAGACAAGACCCAGATTCAGTGGAAACTGAAGATAGCAGCGCAGTTTTGATTGCTCCCCTGCCCTTTCCCCGTGAAACAGGAGGGCACCTGAGAAATCAGTACTTTGCAAACAGAGTAGGCAGAGGCTTTGAGCCCCCAGATCCTATATTTCCACTGAGTGTCCTTGTTGCTGAGCTAAAAAACACAAAGGTTTTCTTAACTCCATTCCTTGAACTAAGCTTGCTCTCCCTCCAGATTTCCTTTGTTCTCATTTAAAGGGCCGGAATCAAAACAAATGGTATCTGCAGCTTCAAAACAATACGTAGCCTATATTTAGACATGTCAAAAATTCTGACTAATAGACTCAAAGCACTGTTGTTTCTATTTCTCAGCATTGCCAGCAAATCAAAGTGTCTGCTATGTGCCCATATCATTCAAATCATATATTAACCTGGGAAAGCTGAGGTTAATATAAAAGAGACAAAAGGAAATGGGACTTCCAACTCACATTGGTGCAATCAGGTTAGGAGTGAGATAAATCTACTGGATGAAAGGATATAAAGAATCTTCCTTTCTCTTTTTTCCTCTGATAGGGCTAAAAAAGGTGAGATGAGTGTACTCCTCCTATCCTGCACCCAGAGTACTCATGACCTGTCCTATGTGCAGGCAGCCAAGCAATAAGACCCTTTGCACACCAGCCCCAAAGTAGTCCTGGTTTTGGGGTCTGAGACCACTTGCTGGTGACCAGGATGATATTGTAAGGTCTGAGAAAAAAAGGGGGAACAATTGATAAGTTGCTGAGATGCTCAAACTTCACACACACACAAAAAAAACTTATGGGTTTCCTAATACTTGCTGCAAAGTGATGGACAGGGCATTTTGGGAGCTTGGTATGATGGGAATGCCCTACTTTGAGAAGGCAAATGGAACATGGAAGCCAGGTTTAAAACAGAGAGGGGAAATGTGGCTAGCTAGATCCGCAAGGTCTCATCTTCCTGTTAGTCCCTGAAAGTCCCTCTTCTGGTCCTCTTCTAATCCCCTAGTCTGCCTGATCTCACTTTGTCCCTGCCACTGCATCCCTTGAGCTGTCCAGTGAGTCACAGACCTCTTGAAAACCTTAGAAGCTCAGTGAAATGTAAGAAGTCCATGAGGAAGGATGTTGATGGTGAGGACCAAAATGCAGAGCCATGTCAGCCAGTGAGGATGGAACAAGCATGTGGCTGACAGCAGTCAGAATCTGGTGGGACCAAAGAAAATGTGGAAATACAAAGCATAGAATCATAGAATGGTTTAGGTTGGAGAGGACCTTAAACATCATGCAGTTTCAACTCCTGCCATGGGCAAGGACTCTACCCACCAGATCAGGCTGCCCAGGGCTCCATCCAATCTGGCTTTGAACAGGGATGGGGCATCCCATGATTCTTCTAAAAAGGAGAACTGGAAGCACCTCACCATGACAATGACAGCTGCTAAAGTCAGGCAGATTACTGCTGAAGTGAACATCATGCTCAGGTGGTGCACAGGAGGTGTGAAAGCCAGGGCTGCCTTCATGGGTATTACCAGTTGTGTGATATGCCTGACACATCCCTCAGATTCAGCTTCACATTCAGCAGATGTCCTGGATCAGCTGAAGCTCAGAAAACTATGGAGATTGAGCTCAGACCTCAAACTGTGAGACTCTAGTTGCTGTGCCCCAATCCAAGTGCAAATCCCAAAGCATGCAGGCAGCTGTAGTGACCTTACTTGCAATCTCAGGGAGGTATTCTTCTTTATTTTTATCTAGTGTGGGTGGGAGAAGGTTCCTTTCAAAGCTTGTCGTGCACCCTTCCCCAAAGAGCCATTAGTGTCTCACATTTTAGCCAGCACCTTATAGTGTGCAACACCCTTCCAAGCTTACCTATGTCTCATGTATGTAAAGCCAGCTGTTTTTACTGGAGCACAACAGGCAGGCTCTTCCCCCTGCCCTGTGGGCTGTACATGCTGAATCTGGCCCATAAGAAAGCACAAATCCCTGCTTTTTGCACTCAGACACAGAAGCCACCTTCTTCCACAGCCGCTGGCACTTCAGCCTTGCAGCACGCAGCTGGATGAGAAAGCTGGATGCTTCCTCAGTGGCCCTTCCAACATGGTCTTGCCTCAGGGCTGGCTCAGCCATGCCTCCTGACTGCTCCTCTCTCATTTCCAAGGCAGAACTCGGGGACTTGCTGGCACTGCAAAGCATTCGTCATCATCCAAAGCATGCTCCTTTTTGCCCAGGCGCTCGAGGCAGACAGAGCGTGATGCAGCAGTTTGATTGCCTCAAGGAGGCAGATGCAATCTGTCTCCAGCACGCTTGGGTCTTGTTTGCGGTCAAACCTCAGCTCGTGCTGCATGCAGATGGATGGCAAGCACCCACAGGAATCTGCCTACCCAGTGTATGTCCCACTGAGGCTGAGTGGGAGAACAGTTTGGAGCAGAGAGGTGCCAAGCAGCAGCCATCACGCTTCTTACTGCTAGTGCTCATCCCTCATCATGGCACCCAGGCTCCAGGAGAATGCAAACACAGGGACATCAAGCACCCAAATGCAGCCTCCCCATTCTAGGACTGGCGGCGAGCAGCTCCCATCCTCACCATGAAAAGACTTCTCCCCTGCAACTGGTGCCTTCATCACAGGTGGCTGCTCTGGCCTGCAGCACGAGGGGCGAGCTGGCGGCAGAAATGGAGGCGCAAGGGCCGGGTGTTGCTGGATGCCGGCGGCGAGCGGGCGGTGTAATCTGTCTGCTTTTGTTCCGTTGGCGTGGTGGTGTGCTCTCATTAGCCCCCCACGGACAGTCAACCTGTCAGCAGGTCTGCGCTCCAGCCGCCTGACCTCTGACTCCCACTCATTCTTCCACAAATTAATTTCCCAAATTGACAAATTAAAGTGCACAGTATGCCCAAGGTCACTAAATCACACTGGGTTCTGGTAAATGTCAACCAGTGTTGGAGGGGGAAGAAAAAAAAAATAGGGGGAGGGAGGAGAGAGAAGGTAAAAAGAAAGATTTAAAAAAAAAAAAACCCTCTCACATTTGTTTGAAGGCCGAAAAACTGTGACTGTATTTGCAGATGATGGTGCTGTGCAATTAAAATGGAGGCTGATGTTCCCTGCGCACAGCTAGGCTGATGGCTGGAGGCCTCAGCAGAAAGCTGGTGGAGCTGCCCCAAATGGCCACAGCCATGCCTCCATCAGCACCCAGCCAGGTCTCTCTCACTGAGCTGTCACCATGCTAACACATGGCTTGTACGTTTCTCTTTGAATGTGTTGATGTGCCAGCATTGTCTTCATCTTGGTTCATGCTTTCTTCTCCTGCATGTTTATACTCCGCTGTATTTAAAGAAATTTGCCACGTGCCCTCTGAGCTGGCACTCACTGGGTGATAGATGTCAGAGCTCCTCTGGTGCTCCTAATGGCCCAGCTCTGCACCTGCACCCACGGGGCTTCATCTTTCTCACAGCAGACAGCAGTGCTCCAGAGGGGCTCTCAGCCCTCTCCAGTGGCATTAATACTTTCCTGTCCCTTAGGAAGGCTGTAACTCATATGCCCCATGCTCACATTTGCCTTTTCCATGGTTGCATGATATCTCTGCTTCTTAGTTACTACCCCCCCCCCCCCCCCGATGCACTAATACACCTAGGTCTTTCTCTTCTATGCTTGTTTCAAACTGATAAGCTGCCAGCTTCTAATGGAAATTCATGTTATTAGTCCCTAAGTGCGTGCCCTTGCACTCTGCAGTATTGAGTTTCATCCCATTTCTGTTTCCTTGGTCCTCAAGGTCAGGCACAGCTTCCTGTATCATACCTCAACCTTCCTCCACAATAACTATGCTCCCAAACTTAGCATCATCTGCAAGTTTCATTTCCACACTGCCACCTTTCATGACAAGCTCATTAATGAAAATATTATGTAGAGTCTGTCCCAAGACCACCTCTTCAGCAGGAGCACAAGGAGTCTCTCCTGCCTGATCATCCCCATCCCAATACTACTTGTATTCATCCCTCCCTCAGCCAGGCCTCAGCACATTTAGCCCCATCATGCCCTCTGCACAAATAATTTCCCATGTGGCATCATATCAAATGCTTTACTGATAGCCAGATAGCTCAGCCGTGTTTCCTTTGCGTGGAAAACCAATTAGTGTTCTTTGATAAGATATCAGGTTCTTCTGGCACAATTCACCTTTGATAAAACCAGGCTGCATATAATCTCACTTTCAATTTGCATTCTCTATTCTTTCCTCTAAAGTCTCCGAAAGTCTTTTGCCTTGCACAGAGTCCCAGTGAAAGTACACTGGCAGTGCAGACGAAAGCAGCGAGCGCTGTCCCATTAGCAGTAGTTATACCTAGGAGGACACCAGAAAGAAGGCACTGCTGTTGCAGTGACCTTTCCTCTGCTCTTTCCCTTGTATGATATGGGGGTACAGCATCTGATAAAACCCCCTGTGTTGTACCTGATGTACACCCCAAAAATCAGTGTTCCTTACCAACAATAAAGAACAGACTCCCCGTGTTCCCTGTGCACAGGCCTGCTGAAATAAGTAGAACTTTAAATGGAGTAAATGCTTACTCTGTATAAACATTGTCATCATTTTTATCATTATTTATCAGAACATCCTTCCAAGGCATCTTGCCTTTATAGGTTCCAGCACAGCACTGCCCCTTGGCCAGTACCACTGCCATCGTGTTGCTGAGATGCATAGAGCTGAAGTTTTACTCTTCCAACATAAAGGCAAAAGCATCAACCCGTTTGCACTTGGATTGATGTGCTGTTTCTGCAGGTCTTGGTCCTGCACAGCCTGGTATGTATGGGGTGTGGCTTAGGGACAGGATATGAAATTCTGAAATCCCTGGTTTGTATTTAACTCCAATGGGCAGAGATTATCATCCCATGGCCATTTCATGGCTCTTTGACAGTGAGCCCTGTCTCAGACTGTGAGCTTGAGGGGCAAAGAGAGGCTGAGGCAACTGTCCCCTCCTCTGTTCCATGGGACCAGGACTGAGATGCACAAGGGAGATACCAGGTCTTCTCCCTCTGAGGTGAGCCAATGACTGCTACAGGATGGCAGGGCAGTACATCCTTTTGAACCTTACAGGACTTTTAGCAGAATTCCCTCTGGGTATTCCTGGGTATTGCAGGAAAGCAGACACTTTGTAGCTGATCTGCTGCAGCAGAAAGGGATCAAGCTGCTCGCAGCAGCCACTGGTGCAGCTCAGCAGCAAGGCAAAGGCCTCTGTCCCTCCCTACCCAGCATTTGCTATAGAGAAAAAGCAATCAGGCACGTAATCCTATATATTTTATATGTTTGGATAAAAGGAGTCATCACCCTGCCAGAGGTCTGAGGGGAATTCTTATGCTCCCTGACTCCCTCACTCAGGCACGTAGTCTGCGTCAAAGGCCAGCCAAAAGTAAACTCCTGCTCATAACTCATCTGAACAGGCAGGTGTGAATCCATGCATGTCGCACTGAAACTGCCTGCCTTCCTCTTCCCCACTCCCAGGTGGTAAAGCACAGCGTAAAAGCAAATTGTTACCGGAAGAATTATACTTCTTTTTCTTTTAATCTGTGGTTTGTTCTCTTCCCTGTAACAGTGACATAGCACCTCTCTCAGCTCAGCCCATCACATTTGCTCTTCCAAGTACAAAATGATCATGTCACCAAAAAGCCTTAATGTCACTTCTGAGAACACTAATTGATTTTGCTGCTCTGATATTCTCTTGCAAGGCATTCCAGAGCCTAGGAACATTAACAGGCAAATGCTCTGGCACCAGCTGTCTTAAGCCTAAATCTAGTCTCCACCAAAAGGCCGGCATTAGCTGTCTTCTCATTTTACATGTTTGCATTTTTACAACATTCCATGGTTTTGAGGCAACTCAAGGTTGGCTGACGAATCATTTTGGTGATCTCCAAGCTGAATTGTATCTCAGGAGAAGTGGTCATTACAGCAGAAAAGAAGAATCTAAGCTGTTTTTTGTGTTCACTCTGGAGAGCCTATGTCAAGGTGCACGTCCCAGTTTGTGCATGTGAATGAGTGTGGCCACATTTTTCATTCCCCTGGGCCCAGGGCCCTTCCTACCCTAAGTCAATGAGTATGATTAATTAGCATGCTGGTTGAAGCATAGGATTTTTGTCTTTCAGGGTGTTAAAGAGTGTTTCAAAATCAGACAGCAGGTCATTTAATTGCAAGGGCATTGGACTAGACCCTTCTAGAGTCCCTTCTAACTCAAACGATTCTGTGATTCTGTGATTCTTGACATATGAAGAACAGCCATGCTGGCTATATCAAATGTCTATCTCACCAAGACTCTGTACTGGAAGGGCAACAGCCCTCCACAGCACTGCACAGAGAGGAAGATGTTATGATCTTTCCCTCAGTATAACTGCCCCAACCCCTGGAGAGCTGGAGTTGCTAATGTATTGAACACCACTGACAGTTGACTCAGAGTGCTAATTCCTGTCTGAATTGTGTTGCTGCATGTGACACAGCATCAACTCATTCTTTCAGCCCCAACAAGACCAAGATGTCCTGGAAGCGTGTGTGGTGGAAGATTTGCACACATTTTGGTCTTGTGCGAAAAATACCCTCTCTTCCCTGTGATAGTGCACACTTGCACACTTCTCTCAGTCCTGCTCACAGCAGCTATGTCCTCATGCCTGCTGCTCTCCCACAGGCCATACTGGCAAACAGGTCATGCAAGCACAAATGGGCACAAAGCCTGTGGCAGCAAGCAGCACAGTGACAAGTCCCAGGGTACTGCTTAGAATCAGCTTTCCCATCTCGTCATGTAACAATTTTAATTTGAGGGAAATCAAGCCCCACTCCTTCATCCAGGTGTCCCTTTTCACAAAACACGCTGTCTACCCAGATAAGTCAAAACCACAAGCCACTGAGAGTGTAACAGAATTCAGCCTGATCTAGCTGGGAGCTGGCAGGCAGGCACTCTGGCGGAGCCTGGTGCATGTGAGACCAGCATTTGACCCGTTTCTTTCACAGCGGTCTGCTGGCTGTGATCAGACTCTACACATGGGATTTGCTGTTTTCAGTGCTGTAAAATAAAGCACAGAAAAGCAAGTCCAAAAGCCAAACACGGCCACAGGAAAGAAATGCATGATCATTTATTATAACCAAGATCTTGCACTTCTTGTCACCAAGTGGACGTGTCAGTCTCACATGCAAAGCCAAGGAAATCAACCCTAGACCCCAGAAATTGTGCTACATATCGTATGACCTGCTGGCATATTAATACTCTTTCCTTTTTAAATCTTTGCTCTCCTTTCGGAGCCTGTCCTCTCAGTGGGGATCAGACTGACACATTATAGGCTCAGTTTTCTTTCAGAGCTGACAACTCGTCCAGGAAGAGCTGGCTAGGATGTCAGCCTTTAGAGGATATACAGAAAATTCCAAAGAGGAATTTGCATATCATCACTTTACTGAACGCTATGGCAAGAAGAAATAAATACTTTGCTCTTCTAGGGCAACACCTTGATTAGCTTTTAGTCAGCATGTCTCACTTGAAATTAAAAAAAAAAAGAAAAAATTGCACTGAGTTTTGCTTGGTGACAATGTGCTCAGAAAAGCTGAGCTGAGGAAAAACCAGTGCAGAGACAGCCACCATGAGTGCTTCTCTTTTCCCATTGCCCTGCATCTATTTATGCAAATATTTGGAAATTGCAATATAGCAATATAGCCCTTATTTTAGGTGACTCCAGTTGTTACCTTTGGAAACCTTCCTGAAACATTGCCTATTAAAAATAACTATAAAATGCGATCTAGAAAGATAAAATAGGAAGCTGAAAACCTTAGAAACAGATTGGCTGCTTCAATCATCCTCCCAACAGATAGGCTCTGACAGCAGGAAAACCCCACGTGAAGTCAGCATTGGCTTCCCCCATCACCAGAAATGCTAGGGCTTTTTTAAACAGAGCAGGCAATCATGTAATTTTGGCAATACAATACTGCCTTGTAGTTGCACCAGAGTTCTCCTCGGCACAGACTGTTGGTCCCAGGACTCCAGCAGGTCAGCATCTCACCCACTAATACATGGAGATGGGAAACACACTACCATCCCTGCAGACTGTTTTAACACCACTCTCACACCTCTTTTTTAGCAGTCCTCTGCAGCTGGTACAAAAAAGAAACAAGGTTATTTTACCTTCTTCCACGGTTCCCTGCCCCTTTCCACGACTGGAAGATCACCCACTCGCTCCTGCTGAATGACAGACTATTTAAGCCTTCTCAGCCAGCACCATGTTCTCCTGTAACGCCTGTTGCAATACAGCCCTCAGTAACCAAGCTATGACACAATGACACTGGAAGGTGCCAAGTTTATAAGGGACGTGTCACAGAAGTTTTTAAAAAGTGGGGAACTTGGGATACTACCTACACCCTCTGTTTATTCTGTGATCTGCTTGTACATGTTTTGAAGCTCCTTTCACTGGAAAAGTACTGTCTCACAGCGACTTACCATGAGGAAAGCAGCTCATTTAAGCATAGCTCAAATTTTACCAGCAGGACAGGTGATGGATCAGAAATGTATGATTTCTTTGCTCCCAGCTTCTGGTGATTAAATTCCTTCCTCCTAGAAATTCCCTGCAAAAGTGTGGGGTGTGGGGTGGCTGTTTCCAGAGTCCTCACAGTTTTCTCTGGAGAGCAATGCCCACACGATGACAAGAGTTTCAGGCTGCTTTAAAGACCAACTTGACTTAGACAAAGCAGGGACTGCTGTGTGTCTAAGCTGCTTGTGTTTTGATTCTTAAACAAGAGTACATAAAAAATGTCATGTGCTTAAAGTGAAATCCTTTTCACCATATCCTTCTATCCTGAAAGCACAAGGTAAGCACACTGTGCTTCCTAAAATCAGCTTTAAATACAGACTTACTCCTCTGTCAAGAAGCTTTCAGCTTCAGCTCCAAATCCAAACTGCCTCAATGTCTTTGTCCATGCTGGAGTGGGCACACATCCGCTGTGGTCCTTTTGTGTCACATTCATTTATCCACTGATATTACCATCATTTTGCAATGAGCCCTATCGGAGGTTCTCCTAATACTGTGTTGATTGAATTCTTCTTGTTTTATTTATGGGTGCATTAGGATCATGATTTTTTTTCTTTTCTCTGATCTATGCTGAAGTTAAGGTTGACCAAAGAGTCCATGCAGGCTGAGATGTCAAGAGTAAATCATCCCGTATTTCTCTTTCTGAAGGCATTTCCACAGCAGGACAAGTTCAACTCTCAAGAAATATGCTTCTGATAAAAATCCTAAGAAGCTCTGAGGAACAAGTTTCAAGGAAAGGAGAAACAACATCTTTCTTTTCTGTTTACCAGGAAGAATGAGATATGCCTGCAATTTCTTATGTCTCTTTGTTTGTTAGGCCTTGTGCTGTCTCACCAGCGCTGTGTAGGCATAAAGCAGCCTGGCATGCCCCACATTGTAAAAGCTGTACATGAGCTGCTGACCCATATACAGTGAACTACTCCTACGCAGGAGAGGTGAGAGCTCCTAGGTGCACACACCAATCATCCCCACTGCCCAACGAACATGATGCATGTGAGGCAATGCATGCTTGCTGCAGAAGCTCAAAGGGGTGTGATGTTCATGGGCAAAGCAACTCAGTCTTGATTTCCTGCTACCTGTAAAACCAGCAAGGGACCATTTTACCCTGCAGGTTATCAGATCGCCACCAGAACAAAGATCTCCACTTACAAAACTGTCAGGTGTAGCAAGCTTACTTTTGGGGCTTTTATTGTTGTTTGTTGTTTGTTGTTTTGTTTTTTTTTTTAATGGAGGATGTAATCTTGCCCACAGTGTTCTCCCTGTACAATAAGCTCACGCTGTATTTCAGGAGGAGCTAGGGTTTCAGTCAGGAAATCTCTGAACAGTAGCTAAGTACTTTGAGCATTGGCTAGAGGTGGCCTTGCAGATGAATCATCTTCAAGGACAAACAAATTGGGTGGGGCATGGACAGGTCTCCCTCCTTGCCCCCACCCAAGGGCTTTGAATACTGAAGTGTTTTGATTTGTAAAACATATGCTCAACAAATGTAGCAGTGGTAATGAGGAACATATCAATCTGCCATGTTTCCTGTTCAAACTTCCGTTTTCATTTCCAAAGTTCAAGTGCATCTTGATCCCCAGGAGATAAACGTGAGCGAGTACAACAGGAGTGCAGGGAGGAGAAGAGATGAGAGCTCATAGCGGCAATGAAAACCAGAACCACTGCAGAAAACAGCTGGGCTCTGGGGAGTAAGGCTGACCCCACAGCCCCATCTTGCCCTGATGGACAGGCTGGGTTGAAGGACCTGATCCCCGAACACAGCACAGCCTGAGCACCACCTAGCAACTATTTTAAGCACTGTAGACTACAAACACTAGCACCCTGAACAAACACTAGTCCCTGAACAGCCATGTGCTTTGTCTTTCTCTGCCCAGGACCTTGCCTGACTCAGCGATGCTGAGTCCTCACATCCATGGCAAGTCACTTGCACACATCACACAAACATGTGCCATCCTTCCAGGCAGGAAGGGAAATCCTCCAAGAGAGAGAAAGCAGTGGCAAACTACTTGCTTGCAAGCATAGCACACATGCAACATCCTCCACTGTCACCAGTCACACAGTTAAGATTTTACTAGCCTGAAAATGCTATTCCAGTCTGTTAGCACTCACTCTTCAGCTTTTTTAGAAAAAAAAAAAAAAAAAAGAGCATCTGACTCATTTTTTCAATCACATACCAGTTCCTAGAGTTTGTGAGTCAATTCAGGTTAGTCCATCCTCATAGATTTTTGTATGATTTTTCTTCTAAGAACAACTTTACTGAACATAAGATTAGACATTATAAGAAATACAAAAATCTTGAGGGGAGGGAGAAGGGAAGAGAGAGGAGATCATCATCTAAGATTATAAGATAACACTGCAAGGTTTCAGAAAGTAGACAAACAGCCACAGAAAAGTTGATGGGTTTTACCAAAAGTCTTTCTGAAAAAATCAGTCTCCTGAAGTCATGGAAGTAAGGGCAGGGAGATGAAGTATGACAGTGCTGTGAAGAGATGAAATCTCATTCTGCTTACCACAGTCATGAGCAGTTAAATTAAGCAACAAAATTCTGACTACCACCATTGGTTTGGTATAGATAAGAGCAGTTCATTTTAACTATTGAGCACCTATTCACTGTTTGAGAACAGCCAACCTATTTGGATGAAGAGTATGACCTACTACCACAAGTTCCTCCTATTCATCCAAGGAGGAAAGAGGGCCCTCTTGACCCAAGTGTGCCCTGAGAGGAGGATCCTAGTGCCAGTTGGCATCTAGAGCTCTCTCCAGACAACTTTACAACAGCTTCACCAGTACGGGGATTTTTCCAGACCACTTAAAATTCAGGCACTAGATTAAGTCCAAAATATAGGTGCCCAGTGCCATTTTGGATGTCTGTGGGTGTCCAGGACATCCAGAGGAGATTTGTAACTCTCAGGCGTGGGGGTTGGACACCAGGGGCATGCAGCACAGCGCTAAGAGCCTCTGTAGGCACCACACTGTTTCCCTCCCTGAACTGAGCTACCTGCCTCTAAGCAACCACACTTGGTTTACCTAGTCTGAAAATACAGAAATTGTGCTAAAAAAGAAAACAAAAAGTCATACTTCAGAAAAATCTTATCTTACTGACCCTGAAAAGCCATGATTCAAGATTTTCCTGACTATATCACTGTGGGCAGAGCTAAATATCAAGAGAGCAAGTCCCAAGGCAAAACTACAGTCTGGCAATGTCGCACCCAACATCCACATTCATTTAATATATCAGCCCATTATTATTAAAAAGAGACTTTTTATTACTGACAAATCTGTATACTTTACAACACTCATAATAATGCTGATTATTAACTAGCAGTGCACCAGGAATCAGGTCTTGACTGTTCATTACATAATAACCTATCAACAGATACTTGTGCTAGAGAACAGAAGCATCACTTCAAGAGGTAAAGATACTTGGGCGTATGAGGGAATGCTCTGCTGCCTCTTGCCTAAGGTCGAGCAGACTGATCGAATATCACACCCAAGGTCACATACAGCCCTTGGCTTGGTAGGAATTACAACACAGCAAGATCCTTTGTGACTCCTGCTCTTGCCCTCTGAACTCTAGATTCCATGGCACTTCATCAAAATATGACTACTTGGATAAAAATATTTGCCGTTGTCTTACCCTGGAGCAATTGATATACATAAAAAGTACGTTTGGTAAGATCAAATAAATCCTTTCAGCTACATCTAGAAAAGCCTGGAGATGACAGAAGGAAATGTGCAACACATTGGGATAACAGACTTTCAAAAAGTGCTGTCTATACTTTGCAACCTGTTGCTTTCATGGTAAACAGACTGAGTCTGTGAACAAGCAGCTTGCGAGTTCAGGCATACAGTCTCTGTATGGGGCCTGAGGAGTTACTACATGTCAGCCAAACCTCTGTAACTGTCCATGTCTGCATTTTTAATCTGTTTTAGTTTAAGATTCTTTCATCAAGTTTTCAGCTTAACAGCATTACTTCACATCTAGGGCATAGCAAGAGCATTCACAGCAAACAGCTACTTAGGTCACCACAGCTCAGCTGACAGTGGTGATCTGCTGTGCCACTGCAACTCGCTTGTATGCAATGGCACTCAGTAGCTTTTGGGGATTGTCACAGTCAAGGGATAATGAAGAGTGGTGAGTGAAAAAATAGCATTGTGCTTTAATATTTTCTTTATTAAATTCAGAAGGCTCAGGAAATTATTTTAAGGTAGAGAAATCTACATCAGGAGTCAAATCTCAGCACTTGGTTACTAAGGAGATGCCATCAAAACGCATTCTCAGTGTTAACTCCACTTTTAGTGGAGGTTTTGCTGCCTGGAAATAGAGGAATCTAAAGCCTGTTCAAACATAATGAGGTATTCCCTGCCTTAAAGCAAGGCCCGCTTACAGGGTTTTTAATGATGTGATAGATGATCTTCTCAATGAAATCATAAACCTAAAGATCTTGAACTTTGGGGCTCCACAGGAACTGATTCCTCAAGAGGTACTCATGGCCCACTACAAAAAAGCGGATGTAATGATATCTTCGAAATTCTCAAGAAGATCCTTAAAATTTTGATTAAGTTTTGAATTCAGGCTGCAAGGTGGCTTATGCATCATCAGTGACTTCCTACAAATGAGGAAGTTTCATGGCAATTCAAAGACCAAAAAAACCACATCTGTCTGCAAAGAGAAGTTTAATAGAAACATGCTGCTATTTGAAGAGAAGCTGGAAGAGGCTATTTCAAGTGGGATGAGATCATTCCACATTTCCAAAACAAAAATGCCCAGGAGACTCAGACATGGAAGTCTCCTCAGGTTTCATCTCCCATCAGGGCTTACTGAAATCAGAGCTCCACAACACAACTTTTGGCATTTGCTTTTCTTTCTGTGCCTTAATATCCCTCCTCCAAAAAGAAAAGCAATAACTCTAGTATTCCTCACTAAAGGTGTTCACAGGTTTGTTTCATGCTTGCCCCACAACTTAGCCTTCAAATGGAATGTGAAAAGAAATGCAAAGGAGGGTCATTATTAAACATTACAGTCCCCTGGGTTGAGAAAAAGGCTGTGCACTTTCCAACTGTTGTTACTTATACCTCTGACTTTGTGTGGGGCTGCTGGTTTTCTAAGAGCTTGCATCCTGGTGTCATCGAGGATACTTCCAAAAAGATTCAAAAGATTCCCATGGTGGAAGAATAAATACAGCACAGAGATGTGTTTGCAAGCACGGCTTTGCACACTGAGCTGGAAATCCATTTGATTATATCAGCATGTTGTGAGGTCATAAAAAGGCTTGGGATTTTTCTTTGCATTGAAACTGCACATCCCAGTGACAAGGAAGGCATGTGAGGTGAACCTCCGTTAGCTTTGCATTGCTGACAAGAATTCTCATGTTCTCCCCTAACAGAGCCATACTGCACCAAATAAATGTCTCCAGAGCAACAGAGATCAAGCCCAGCCTGCAAGATGGGTCCCTGCTCCACAGAGCACCCAAGATATCCTCACACAGCATCCTGAGCTCTGCTGGACTCAATTGTCCACAGTGTTACACAAAAAGTGATCTTTTATTGGAGCAACTTCCCCTCAGAAAGCCTAGCCAGTGGCAAGGTGAACCACCTTGATTCCCTTATAAGAGCACCTGAACGCTGTCTCAGAATATCCTGGTATTGATCTTTGGCTGACGTGGGGTCACAGCTGCTTTATACTTCATCAAAAATGTGGCCCTTTGCCTCCAACATTGTAAATCATCCTTATCACTTTGACCAGGATGAGCCTAAACATGCAAAGAGCCTCCGTCCAGTCACTCTCTCTGCCTTTCCCCACGGTGATCACCCATCTTTTCAAGTGCTTCAGGAACACATTAAGTCATTCCAAACAAGCTTTGCTATCCAGCTAAACAAATGACCCTTTCTGAGCACCGAGCAAAATAAGGTCTTGGGAACAATTGAAGGAAGTGCACCACATAGACTCTCCTGCAGTAATTACCATCATTCACTTGGGGAGAGGGGGAGCAGGGGAGCACCCCAGCTAGGGCAACCGTCTCATCTGAGGCCGGGGTCTTCTCCCATTGTTCTAACCAGGAGCCATGCTACCAAGTCCAGCCAGAGCAGGATCGGGCCTTTAATCCCTATTTCCTCTTGGCCGAGTGAACTGCAGTATATGCCAGTGACAGCTAAATGAAGGATTCCTTTTTCCAGTTCCAGCTTCTAACTCATAAACTCAAGGTAATTGACATTACAAAAAAGCTTTACCCACAGGGACCCCAGAGCAGTCAACAATTGAGCTTTAATGAGTAGGAAGGGAGATGGGGGGAAGTCCTTGCACACCACCGTAGGACATTCTAAGAAAAGCTCTTTCCCTTTTCCAGGCAAAGCAATGATTAAAGTCAGTGCACGAAACCCGGCAAGACGGGAGGCCTTGCTGAAAACGCCTTTCTTCCTGACTTTCCTGTGGAAAAAAAAAACAAGGGAGATGAAAAATGGTTACAGAGACTTGAGAAGGACAACAGCAAGCAGTTAGCTAACCCAAACAATAGAAGAGGAAGCCAAACTTAGATGAAAAATGTAATGATCCCAGAGCTGTGGAGCTTTACATCCAAAGCAGAGTCCAAATGAACTGCCACAGAAGTGGAGACAGCAGAGAGCAAGTGCCCGCTCAGATACAATATGAACCCATCAGCCTAACCAACCTAACAAACTTAGTGGGTCTCCTGCCTCACAGGCTCTCTTTTGTTTCTCCTCCTGACTCAGCAAAGCCGTGGTCTGCTGGGTGTTCTGTGTCAGCACTTCACAGAGTGACACTAGTTCCAGCCACAGCAGGGAAATGAAGTAAATGAGTAGAACTTGGGAGCACCAGTGTTTGCAGAACCACACGTAATGCTTTATGGTGCTGCTCAATTTCTACTTCATCTGTAATGAAGATGACTATGTAATCGCATTTCAGAAGGGCATGTTTGTTTGAGTGAATCCTTCTCCTGAGAGCATAAATCAAAGGGACCTGAGACAGAAATTGTGTATATGTTAGATGCAATGTGAGATGTATTGGAAAAACAGTGGCATGCTAGAAAATCCTATTATTCATCTTCACGAAAAGGTCAGCTTTGCTGGCCGTGTTCCCAATAACAGACCACAAAGCCAGAGGGCTACCTGTTGTTCAAGTACAGTAAGAAAGAACTGTCCTGCCCAATAGGATTTTCACTTAAGTTAGGAACAGGGAGATGCAGACAGAGAAACAGGGAAGCATGATGCCGTTTATCTGGAGGATTAAGAAATATTCTGTATGGACAAACTCCTCTGAATGGCGTGAGGGAACTGAAAGATGGAGACAGATTGCGATGACAAAGAAATTTTTACAAATCCCATGTTTATGCCATGGGGCAGAGGACAGTGGGTAGAAGAAGGGATATTTCCGTCTGCCTTAGGAGATACTTTTATGTTCTTGAAAACTCCAGTGAACCTAGAAGATTTGGGTTTTGTGTACGTCACTGCTTTTGGCTGTTTTTCTGCTTTTCTTTTGCCAGACCTTTGATGGAGAGCGGTCCTGAATCCTCCTGTTCCCCCAGAATAGATGAGTTGGATCTGGACTTTTTTTTTCAGTACACACAGAGCTCACTTTTTGGCAGAAAAGAAGAAAGGCCTTGTAGGTGACATCACAAGAATAGCACTCAGCTTCAGCTGTCTCTAGCTCAATACCACACTAACCGAGATATGGTTGCCACACCTAAACTAGAAAGTGTTCCATCAGCTCAGAGGTTGAGAACAAGGCAAGCAGGTTCAGCCCATCTGCTAACCTAGACCCTTTCTCTGGGGTTTCACATAATATGCTCTTGTTAGGGACTGTAACACGGTCAATGAGCCAACAAGCTTCCAAAGGCTTTTGGGGATAGTGAATCATTGGCATTCACAGCAATGGAGTGCAGTCCTGAAGCAGTCCTGTGTGATAAAAGTCAGCCCGTTATAGCTGTCCTTGTCTTGGGTAAGTCCAGTTGTGTATCATGATGAAGGCTGTACTGGCTTGGAGATGCACACTTATCAGTGCTCCAGGAGTGCTTGTCGTGGATGCTTACTGTGGTGTATGTTTGTTGATCAATATTGCATGTGAGACCAGTAAAGGCAGGGAGCTTTTCTCTCAGGTGGGGTTCAGGAGCCATCGACACTGCAGGCAATCCTGGAGGCCCATTGGATGGGTATACAGCTGTCTCATCATCCATGTGCCCTGCCAACTACCTTTCTGGGCTGATGACACAGACAGACCTCCCAAGGAGAGAGCTGTGCAGACTTTTGGCTATGGTTAGCTCAGGAATCCAGAGGTGATCTTTTCTGAACAGCCAACAAGGCTGAGAGAGGAAGTCACCAGGCTGAGATGTATTCATCAGTCTGAGGGAGAGATTGACGCCTGATCTTGTGTGGTGGCATAGGCAGACAGACAGCCCCATCTTAGGGTCCAGCCAGGGGATCTTCATGTCTGCTAGGGCAAAATAAGAAGACTCCCCCTTGCTCCTGAGGTCCCATTAACCAATAGATTTCAAACTCTGGTGTAGAAGAGAGAAGAAGGTATGGATAGCAACTCAGAAGCAGGAGAGGGTGATCACATTAAAAATGTCCAGCCAAGGACTGCTAGCTTTTCTCTCTAAAGTTCAATCAACCTGGTGGCGGCAGGGGCAATCAGAGACAAATTCAAATTCAAATTTAGCTTATAAAATCTTGTCTAGAAAAGACTGAGAATTGCCTGGATTGTTGATGTCATTTTGCTTGAGACATCAAGATCAACCTGAGCTATGTTCCCAGCTCTGAAAAGCCAGTGCATTATCTGCTGAGCTACTCATCCTATTGGAAAATATTCTCCATGATCCTGCAAAAGAAAAGCAAAAAACAGGCTGCTCTGGGCGCAAAGCCAAATCTGAATACAGCAAGCACGCTCCTCAACAAACCAGGGAAGTGCTGCACCAGAGTTTGGCAATTGTGAGCAGTCACTAATGGTTGCAACCTAGCCCTCGCTCACAAAGTCTTCATGCTGACAGCCTCTGGTATGCTCACTTGTTTGTAAGCTGCAGGTACATTTACTTACTAGTGTCACTGCATTCCTCCTGGAAAGGAAGACAACTGGAGAATATTAGCCCTCGGTAGATCAGAAGCATTTGCAAAGAGATTCTTTTGAAATGCAAGGCACCATCATGTTTGTTCTTTTATCCTCTGTCCCTGTGCATTGAAAGCACCTTTGTTTTTAAAGAATATGTATGGACAGCAGCCAGTCACTCAGGGTGAGACTTTCTTCAGCCTTGTTCTTTGTTTTGAACTCTGGTTGCTGAGGTCATCTGTGAAAGGAATACAAGAAGCAAGCAGAGCTGTTTCATGGATTTAATAATAGAAGCTTCCTCTTACTTATGTTCAGCTATTCTTCAAGAACATAACCCATGTGAGGATCCATCATGGTTTGGATCTGTTGGTACTTTGACCAAAATGATTTATTGTTTTGCTCCCTAATGAAGTAAGGCAATATTTATCACTCCTCATCTACATGCAAGGGGGAAATCTACATGAACCCCTGAGGTCACAAAAAAATGTGCCTGTGCTCAGCTGTGTTATATTGCAAACAAACTGCTACAGCCTGAATACTTTGCTTACTGGCTAGTAGTGCTGCCTCTAACAGCAGGATGAGATACCCTCTTGAAGGTCACGCAACCATTCCTTATGGGATTTGTTTATCACGGAAAGACTTTCATGAAAAACTAAATGAGGTAAACAGTGTTGGAAGAGAGCCCACCAGCACCACCAAAGACAGGAAGGAGAGATTATTTTTGGATCCATGAATGAAGAGCAAGACAGACACGGAAAGAAGTGGAGCTGTTCATATCCTAGAGAACAGCAGTGCTATTCCTTTGCTTTGTACAGAATTGATCATATTTACATTTATACAGCACAGATGCCCCACGGCGCTTTCAAATCATGCACAATACCGCATATTGCATATCAAGAAACTGAGGAACTGAAGTCAAAGTGCATGTAGCAGCTAGCCTGATTCGCAGAAAAGGATGTTTGTTCAGCATCCTTCCAAGTAACCCCTGATTTTTAAAAGAAGTACTATGTGCTACATGCTTCAGCTGGTTCTGCATAGCAAACTGCTTCACTTATCAGTTTCAGAATAGTTGAAGGCAGTATCGGTTTTGCCTAGATTAACATCTACAGCCCCAGAGTATAGAGATAAAACAAACTGGTGGTTAGACCACCAAGCCAATACTCTTGCCCTCTTATTACGGTTATTGGCTCTTTCACCATTTAGGCACTGTATGAAGAAGACAAGCCAGAACTAGTTCAGCGATCATTCAGATGCACATTAACAAACAGCAAGTGTCATCACTGAAGCTTAAGTTGTATGTTCCTTGTTCACACCAAAGAAGCAGTATGGCTTGCCATGTGATGTGGGGTGCTTCGCAGCCACCCTTGCTTGGATCAGGAGGGAATTTATATCTAAAAGAGTGAATACTTTCTAAGACTTAGCGACTTGACATTCGTCAGCATTCACCCCCAACAAGATCTTTGCTACCCACTGCAAAATAATTCCTAACTTTAGGAGTTGCCCCAAATTACTCCCTCAAAGTATGATTCCCATTGGGAGCATCTTCACATACTACTTTTTGTGTGGAAGGCAGAAACCAAACAAAGTCCACAGCTTCCTGCCCATAGATCCTGTGGCTGCCTAAGGCAGGCTTTTTTTCCTCAGTCTCATTGTCCTCTCCAAGCAGTGGGAGCTGTAGGCACCCAGCATCTAAAAACATGGATTTAGGAGTCTAACCTTTATTCCCCACGATCAATCACTCCAACACAGCCTCAGTGTCCAAAGAATTAGATGGAGGGGCATATAACAAGTAGGAATCAGACTTCTGTGGGCTGCGGCTCCTACTGTGTGGCACATAAATGTCTCATCAGCAATGCATAAAACTGATTTAGACATTTGGAGAAAAAGAGAGCAGTTTGAAACTATCACCTTCTGCTTGCCAAGCTCTGGTGCCCAGCCTGCCGCCGCTCCATCAGCCACCACACACACGCGCTGCCTGCAAAAGGAACTCCTTCCAAGAGAAGGAAGGAGCCACTTCTTTGTCATTAACAAAAGGCAGAGTGTCTGTTCAAAAATAAAAGGCGTCACAAGACAAACAAAATGATTCATTGGGATTTTAGGACTCACCTCTAAACACAGCAGGAGGGGAAGAGCTTGCCGTTACCCATTCTGGCTGCAGAATGGGATCAGCCGAGAAAAAGTGTGTTCCCACAGTAGACAGTTTGGGCTTGTTTTGTCAGACAGTGAGGTTCAAATGACCTTTCTCTTTTGGCACAAGGATTTTGGCAGCCTAGAGAGCGCTGGTGCTAAATAACAGTAACACCAGCTTTTCCCTGGTACCACATAAGTAAACAATGCCAACAGTGTTTCAGGGACTTGGTGAGGCTGAGTTGCCGATTGGGATCCACAGACGGATCAAACCGTGGTTAGCAAATGAATAGATCCTATTTAAGGGTAATCTCCACCATGATGTGGGACACACACATACATGTGAGAGCAACTCCTTCCGTGAAAAGATTTCTCACCTTTGTTGTCTCCGTGCTCTGCTTTTTCAAGTATCTTCTTGGATATCATTTCTGCAGCTAATGAGCTGAGTAGAAAAGATATCCAGTCACACACACACACACACACAAAAAAAAAAAAAAGTATTGCAAAGTGGATATATGGCATTAATGGCTGCAGGAAAAGCAAACATCATCCTGTGCCACGTATCTGATATCTGGACTTATATTTTAGTTCACATTCTGTTTGCTACTGCCATGTCAGCTTTTTGTTTAATGTCTTTTGAGTTCATACAATTTCAACTAATTTTTCCAGAGGGATAGGGATGTTTTGTACATCCTTACTGTCTGACAAGATTCCAGAAAGAGCCTGCCGTGTGGAGTCTCTCAGCCATTATTAGTCATCAAAGAATCCAAACAGGGATTCAGCCACTGCCCATAGGAAGCCAGGTCTGGTGACTCCTTTGCTCACAGGACCAGTCATTACTTTATTGCACATTTGCACTACCGAGAGGCTTTAGCCAAGAACAAAATCACGCAGTGTCAGCCTTCACATACATGTGTGGGAAAAAATGTCTGGAGCTAAATTCTCATTCACACACTTAAAAAAAAAAACAAATACCTGCATATTTTACAGTTGGAGATTTTCCATAGGTGCAGGTGAACCATACCATAATCTCCATTGCACAACTCCAAGCCCAGGAAGCTACAAGTTATTCATTCTTCCTGCTCCAGAGCTGATTTGTCTGTGTCACGCTGAACTGCACGCCACTCTGAAAGAGTGGGCATGCAGGTATCTAGAGCTCCCTTCAGTTCCTACCAGGAGAGTATTGTTTAGAAGGCCAAAGCAATATAAAGCAAATGAGTACATTGAGCAGTTGGAGAAAAAAAGGATCCAAAAAGCTAAGTGGAATTATACCTTTTGATCAGCTTAGCTTTAGATTCACTCTGGACAAGGGCAGAGGCTTTGCTAGGAATGCTCAAGCAAAGCCACAGGAAAGGTATAGCGTGGCTGGGCATCATCTGAAAATGCTTGATTTATTTCCTAAAAGCGCAGTCCCTCTAAATGCTCCAGCAAGTTTACTTCCTTTTGACTGCTCTTCCTTCTCCTAAATTTCAAACTGACCTCCAAGTCCACCTGCCCACACCACCCTGGCAGCTAAAAGATGCCTTTCTAAAGAATTGGTTCACATATTTTTACAGCATTTAAACGAATCCAAGTGGGAGTTTTCAAAGGAGCTTGAGGTGGAAAGTCAACACCTCATTTACTTTCAGAACCTTTGAAGATCCCATGTAAAGGGCCTTGAGGGTTTTAAAAATTGAAAAAAAAAGAAAACAAAAACCCAAAAACCTGTAAATCTACTCCCTCGTGTCTACACCAAACAAAGCTAGAGACTAGAAGGCAATTTTCAGTACTTGATTCCTCAAATGAGTTTAGGAAGCTGTCAGAAGGCAAAAGATTGCTGCACTCTACAAGATTATATCTTTTTACATGAAGTTTCTACCTGGCAGAAGGATCACCTTCTTGTGAATTTTCTTGTGAATTGTGAATTGTATTTTTGCAGTGTGATGCTTGCTTTAGAGCCTATTGAGCCAGCCTTGGAGACATGAAGCCATATGGAGACCACTCTGACTTCTTCCATCAACCCACCACATACCCATCTTTGTGCCCAGAACCAATTAGCTTGGAAACTGCATCAGCAGTTGGAAAGGAGGTCTGCCCTTCCAGATAAATGTAGTCATTGCCCTCTCCAGTGCTGATCACTACTAGATCAGAGCTAGTGCTCTAAGCCAGGCCATATTGCCAGGCAAAGGTGACTCCCTCACACCTCATACAGGGATGCTGCAACCTGCAGAGATACTTGCACATTTGGGTCTTCTGTGGGGTTTGGCAGCAGGAGATGTTGGTGTGTTTGCTAGTGGTTGTGGCTGAGGAGCCAGCCTTGTAATGCATTTTGGTCTAGAAACCTACAAAACAATGGATTCCTCTGGACACATGACCTTCTCCCATTCCAAATTAAGAACAGAGGAGCAGAGCCAAGCATGAGACCTCATTTGTCCAGTGTATGTCTCTGGAATGGGAAAAAGGAGGAGGGAGGAATACATCACCACATTCTGCTTTCCACATAGAGATTTGATGTAAAAGGTCTTTCTGGAAGTAAAGCTTTTTTTCACATTGTTCTGAGATATAGTGAGGCATATCACAAAGCATCTCTCTTCCCCTGAAAGTCAATGTTATTTGTTTCTCACAGGAAGTACATTTGTATGCTACTACTTTTGACCTGTGCAACTCTAACAAATACTGCCTTAATCTCCTGGCAGCAAAAAAACCTGAAAAGATTGAGTCAAGAAAAAAAAAACTCAGCTAGGATCAAGTCCTACTATATTCTGTATAACTTCTACTCCTAATAAGGAGAGCACATCTTGCAGTATTAAACCATTTCTCCTTTTCACAATATGAAATTATTTTTCTGAGAAGAGTGGATGCTGGGCATTTTTTATTATCTGGCCATAGATAATCTTTCTGCCTATCCTTCCATCTGTCTAACACTGATCTCTGTGTTACTATTCTTATATGACTGGTCATATCTCACCACTGATAACATATATAATGTGTCAAATATAGATAACAACTTCTAACTCCTCAGAAAGGTCAGAATACCACTCGCACTTCATTGGTTAGGAGCACCAATTCCTCTCTGCAGATATGGCTGCCATGAGGCAGAGCAGTGAATTGAGCATCCAATTCTGTCAGGACCATCAGTAGGGATCTGCAGGGAGTTAAACTCTGTATTTTCCTATTTGTCCAAAATAATATGGAAAAAAAAAAAAAAAAAAAAAAAAAAAGACCAGAGGCTGTCTGCTGAACCAGGCAGAATATGATTCAACACAGCTAAGAACAAGTGTTTGGTCATCGTAAGTGGAAATGTCATTTGTACTTAGAAATGGAAAAGTTAAGTTGTCTCCTCAGAAAAGAACTCCCTTGCTTACCTGTGGTGCAGGCACAGTGTGTTCACATAGAAGTCAGTGGCATAGCTCCTATTTGCTGTGTCCAATCCAGCCTTTGAAATGGATGCTCACTTTGGCATGGCATTTCATGGGAGCAGACTGAGCAGCCAGGAAGCCCAGGGAGGTCCAGAAGCTGCTACTCTCCTGCAACCCTCTTGAAGTCACAGCTGTAACACATCTGTGGAGCAGGAGAAATGAGGCATGCAATTTCCCACTAACCAAAGAGGGGTATGGGAAGACAGATGAGTTGAGAACACAAGCAACCCAAACTATGGGACCAGAGGGGTGCTGGAGGTGGCCTGATCATGTCTCCGGACCTTGATGTTAAGCCATAGTCCCTCACATACCCAGACAACCGTTCAACATTTTTTTCCATTAGATAGGACCACTAATGCTCCTGCTCTCTCCCTGAGCCATCTCACTCTGGTCATTCCATCCAAACTCTGCCTGGTCTCTCCTGCACCTTTCTCACACAGCCCTGTGGCCATTTCCTAGAATTTCCTAGACACATTTCCTTTGTGTCCCCCAAAAATGAGAGCCCCAGATTTCCCCTTCAGGCTCTGAGCAAGAGAAACTGCTGCTGTAAGTGATGCTCTGAAATTGGAACAGACAACGGACGGAGCTCCTTCCTGCTTCTGCACTCCTGGGATCAAAGGCTCAATTTTCAGATCTGGACAGTGAAGTTCAGCACCCTGGCCTGCAGCACACCCCTCAAGACTCTTTTCGATTAGTAAAAAAGGTATTTAGGGCCCAGTGCACTCATGTTTAGACACAGTGATTCAGCTCCTAAGATTTGTCCTGGTTTGAAAACTGGGTCAACTGTTAGTTTCTCCTCTGATCTGTTCCTTTACAGAGTAAGCAGTAGCAAAAACTGGTTTTCTAATCTGAGACAAGCTCCCACAGATTGACATGCTAGAGTACTTCAAGAGAATTGGGCAGAATTAGCATTCAGTGACTTAGGGAAAGTTTAGACTGGGTGGGATCTCAGCAGTCAGAGCTACATCCTGAGCAGAAGTATGATTCTCCCAGCAAACAGAGAGACCTGATGTGTCTTCATTCCTTGAAAGATTTCCATAACTCTGGATGAATAATGCCGTGAGAAGATTCAAGAGGCATAACTTGCAGCTTTCAGTGAACAGATTCTCAGGTAAAATACAGCTGGAAAGATTGAACAGGCGAGGGTGTGGAGCATACCACAGGCTGAGTAGATACTGACTTTCTATCAGTTTCACTCTTATTTACCTGTGTGAAGTCATCGTAATGAAGGTTTGCTGCTAATTGCTCAGTTTTGCTTTTCAATACATCAATCCTGTACACAGAGCTGCCCACAATCTGTGTGAGCTTTTTCTCTCTTTCAGTTTAGAAATTACAAAACTGAGAACTGTTGACCTCAAACTCTCTGTTCACTAGAACAAAACCAAAAGTCAGCAAAATCACATTCACTCACTTGGGTCAGCTACCTAGAAATACCACATGCAGACTGGGCTCAGTGGCTTACTGGGTTGTGCTAGTACGGGAGCCAGCTGTCTCCAAAGCACAGTGAGAAGAGATGACCAAGGTGGAGAAGCAAAACAAAGTCGAGGCTGGCCACTCTGGATGAGCCTTGCCTTCAGAGATTATGGTGCATTATTCCTAACCCAACTTTTATCTCACTTGAAGGGTGACAAAGGACTGGATGAACACACAAGCATGGCTATTGAGCTCAAATGGGCTCTTTACCATAGAAGCTACCTGGTAACAGAGGCAGCTTCCTGTCTAATGATGTCTTTTCAGCCTCATTCATAAAGAGTAGCCCCCCAGTACCATAACTGATGGCATTTATATGATTCTATCCAACCCCTCTGCCTGTTGTCTGTAATCTATCATTCCCTGTTTCACAACTCATGTGAACTCCTGCCAGTTAACCTTCATCCAAGCACAAATCTTCTGTAAACATTAGATCATCCTTTCCACCACGCTGGCATCACCAACTGTGGTGCAAACATCCTGCCAGCCTTCAGCCCCATCCTGCAGACACCACCCTTGGTGCCTCCTGACTCTTCACAGGGACAGGACCTCTTGAAACTCCTGGGACACCCCACAGGAAAGAGATGGAGATGAGCAGGATTACCTTAATTGTAGTTTTGGGTGTTACTGTGAGCTGTTTGCAGTACCCTTCCCGTGGCCTCTGCTACTCTCAGTACACTGTACATAGTTAAATTTGGATAATCATTCATACTTACTGTCTCAATGTCAGCCTGTAAAATATTGAACAGCATACCACACGTTTGCAGTGGTAACTCACAAGACATTCACATTGGCAGATGCTTGTTTCTCGTCTGGCAAATGATTCCTGAGATCATATACTGTGTTTTGGCTATCATTCATTAAAGTCTCAATTCAATTTTTGCTAGTTTCAAAGCCCAGCTAAACTACCAGAGGGACTCATAATTTGCTTGAATCTGTTTACTGTCCAGCATATCATTATAGCTCCCATTTTTCTACATTCTCTAGATCCTGTGCTTTTTCCTTCATTAAGGAGCACATTCAACTATTCTGTTTTGAAAGAGACACCCAGGGCATCCTCAGTGCTTTGGAAAGACCTGGTCCTCTCTGAGAACTAGTGAAAGAAAGTAATCTCAGAGCAAGGGTTTGCTCTAGCAGTGCATCACCCTGCTGTGCCTAACAAATGACAGGACCAGAAAGGGGAGCAGTGAGGGCTAGCTGCATAGCCAAGGCCTTCCAGCTAGTCAAATCAGGAATGTTTAAGTCTTCCATGGGATTTGTTGAATTTTATGGTTCTGCAAATAAGATGGGGAAGTTGACCCATTTCACTTTCCGTTTCTTCTTTTTCTTCCTGTTCATTCTATATTGTTCTACCATTAACTCTTCCTTCAAATGCTGTTATTGGAGTTTCTTTGTTAAAATCTTACCATTGCCATGTCCACAACCTCTCATGTTGTTGCAGTGCACCCAGCTCGATGCTGTGAGAATGAGCTCCACAGCAGGACCAGCACTGAGAAGGCACAAGGGTGTGTGGGGGTGTGTGCATGCAGAAAGGGAATGAGAGAAACAGAGTATATGTGTGTCCTCAGTTTAATTAGAAAATTTAATTGGATGGAGTTTGGGTCATTTCCCCCCCCCCCCCCCCCCCCCCTTTGGAGCTGGCTGCAATAAACAGACTTTTCTCTCTCCCTTTCATCCTTCAGTGGTTTGTAGTTCTGCATCTGCTCTGCTGGCATTGTCTCTGCTAACGGCCATACTGATCAGGAAGCCAGAGCCAGGAGGCAAATGAAGGGACTGCATTGATACCGCTGATCACTGAGCCCCGAATAACTGGCAACTGTTTCTGCCTTTTACCTCTGGAGATGGGCTGAACAGATTGTGCAAAATTTAGTGGCTTCCAAAAGAGAAAAGGGATGGGGGAGGAGATAGGGCCTTACAGCCCAGCCCCCCAACTACCTGATACCGAGTGGTCTTTTGAGCGCTTAACAGCACAGGAAGCAAAAGCAAAAAATTTGTGGAAGTGAGCAAATCTACTGATCTCAGGTCATGTTTGTACAAGAGAGCAAGCGACTAAACACCCCACGCCCTTTTCTCCCTTTGTGGGAGGGTGCTGTGGTCCTCAACCCCAAGGCAGGACCCTCCAGCCCCAGCTCTGGCCATGCTGTAGCAAGATGGCAGGCAAGGCCTTACACCAAGCGCTGAGGAGAGGGTTCAGCTGAGATGTGGGCAACTGGGGCAGGAGCAGTGACTGGCACTCGAGAGAGGCTGAGTATGAGTCGTGCTTCTCACAGATGCCATTCTGTCTTCACAGCAGCAACTCACCTAACAGGATGTGGGTCACAGTCATAAGGCAAGGTGGGTATTTGTCATCTCTACACAGAAATAATGACCTGGGGAAACTGACTGCTGGATTTTGCTCCCCTCAGCCCATCTTCAAAGTAAGACAGAGATGAGGTGGTGTATCTTGGCAAGGGTAAATTGCACCATCTACCAGCAAGGCTTGTTTTGAGCCTCACAGCGCTGGTGGGAGCTCACCCTCCCATACTGAGCACTCAGGTGTTCATTGCAGTGAACAGCTCACTATCTGCAGGGCTAATTTGAGGTTGGGGCAGACATAACTCACCTGATCTGCCCCACCAATTGCAACCTGCTAGCATGGTGAGGTGGGCTGCAGAGGTGCTTCCCTTCCTTCTCCATCACAGACCCCTGCCAGCTTTCGGAATGCTATAATGGCTCCTCTGGTGTTCACTATGTGTCTGAGTGCACAGGTGAACTACTTGTAGGTGTATGCTTGCCCCATCCTCACATGCTTTTGTGGAGGATTATGACAAAATAAACCACTACTAGGGGATAATTTTTTTATGAAAACAGTTTCTTTCTTTGGATTTTACAACAAAAGGGACAAGGTGGGCCTTCACCACGCCATCCTGCTAGTTCCTCAGATGGATCAGGTTCAGATGACACAGGCATTATACGGTCCATGCACCCTATAATCCCTCTCTCTCTTTTTTTCCTTCCTTTCTCTGCTCCCCCACACCACATTACGAAGTCAGACTGGGATCAAATTCAGCTTACGTGAATGTATATCATTTCCAAGTTGAAGTCTAATCTGCATCCTCGTCCCCAGTGAGATACTCAATTTACCACTCCTGTAACTAAAGCTCATTGTTACGGCTATAATAATCAAATGTATCATTTTTCTAAGGGATACTTCTGGTCGTGTTTTGCATTTTTTAGAGAGCTCTCTATAAAACTCTTCTATTTGCTAAGTGACACGCAAGCTTCCTACTCCATTCAATATTTCTTTTTATTTTGTGTCCCACCCATTACACCAACATGGAAACAAAAAATATATGCGTATGATATTCCCCCTTGGAAGAATCAAAACTGTTCATGTCTATGAAAGAATAATAGCACGACCAAGGGACTACAGATCAATGTTATCCAGATCAGCGCTTAAATGGAAATCACTCTGCATGAAAAATTCACGATGCCCTCTATCCTTTACATGGATAATGGGGACATCTGGTTACAGCAGACAGAATGGCTTTAAGTATGTATATATGTGGGATACAGACCTGTGCGCTTCTAGTGTACCTCAGACAATGACTGACATTGCGTCAATTAGTTATTTTGTAACTATTTTGAGGACTTTAATACTGCTCCCTCCAATGAATACAAGACCATAGCAGCGGCACCATCTGAGGTATGCGCACTGGGCTAGATCACACCACTGCTGCGACCCTGCAGTGCCTCTGGCTATTTTCTAACTGATGTCTTTAGTATTGATAAAAGGGTCGGTGGCCCATCCTGCTGTCATTGCTCCCTCTGTGATCAGAGTCCCAGAGAGGATTCTGCTGCCCTGGGATCTCAGCATCAGCTGCACAAAGAAGGGAGTACAGAGCCATGCTGCTCTGGTCCCACTCAATTTGCACATTTTTTTTCACATTGGTGTGAAAAACATCTTGAGCAATGGCAACCTTGTAATGCAGCTAGTGGAAAACTAGGGAAATGCAAGAGTTTCTTAAATCTATGATCACGCTGCTGAGGACTGTACAAACCCTATGCCTTGGCTCTCATTCTGAGAGTCCCTCCACTCAGTTCCTCCCAGAATGGCCACCACCCCACTAGAGGTGAAGGTTTCTAGGGCTGGGAGGCAGCGCCAAAGGAAACTTCACTCTGCAGCCTCTGCCTTTCAACACACACAGAATAAAAAAGTCTCCATTTCTCAGTCTTATTACATTGTGGATTCATACTTCATATGATCCAGGCTTTGGACAGAAGCTGCTAGTTTTGATTTGTAATGGGGATACAGATCTTTAGTGAGGCTTGCTTAAAAAAACCTATTAGGCATATGTTGTATTTCACAAGTTTAAGGAAACCAGTGAGCTTCCTTCTTCTTCCTCGAGAAAGTTGGAGGCAAGTTTGCAGCACTGCTGGCACCCCAGAGTCCAGGTAGCACCTCCTGCCCCCGCTCTGTGACAGCAAAGAGCAGAGGATGGGAGGCAATGACCGAATCTGGGCTCTGAAAAGGGGACCAGCAGCTTGCATTCACACATAAGGGGGAAAACTCGGCAGCTACACTACTTTTATTTGCCAGGCATGAAACATGAAGGCAGAGGCCAGCATGAGGAGAAAAGCAAACGGGATACACATTTGCAAAGGTGCACATCTGTTAACATTAGAGATTAGAACTAAACGTAGCTCATACTTGATGAAAAGCCATAAACAGAAAGTGTCCAAGCCCAGCAACCTACAGGCAGAAATGATAAGACAGGATTCAAAGTTATCTCCCACTATAGAGGAAAATTAATTTGTACATTAGCTATTCAAATTAATGATATATCAGCATATGCTTTTATTATCTATATATTTAGCTGTCATGCATAGTGTAACCAGATTAGATTAGAACCAGATTAGCAGAAGAGGTTCCCATGTTGTGTATTTATATCCTAATAAACATGCACACGGGGATGGCTTCATGCACTGCTCGGGCCATTCTGCTGCTCTCTCCACACCATTAATATTGATTGGTGTTTAAGCAGGATTCACTGTCAGCCCCCTGCACTAGCTCTAACAGCCACGGTTAGTCTCATTTTTATTCCTAACATAGGCCTTAACCTTCTGCACTTAGCGGTGCCCTCAGCGCCTGCTATCTCCTCAGGAGTGCTGCCTCAATCAAACCAAGGCCCATGACACCGCTAAGAAAAAGGAGAGGAGAAATTTCTTATCGGAGAACATAAAATTTTTACCCATCACTCACACAATTTTCAACATTCAAATGAGGAAATTAACTGTTGAGTGGTACAGACGAGATCTAATCTCATTAATCCAACGATAATTGAAGTACAGGGCTTCCCCTGAGGCCATGGATTAATGACCAGCTAGGTGGAGCTGCTGACATGAAGCACAGCCAAGTACCATTAACCCCAGCCAGGCATTATTTAATCCCGGGGGGAAACGTCCTGTGCAAAATTTGTCACCGCTCAGCCAGGAGGATGAGGGAGGCGAGGGGCACGTGGGCTGGGCGCAGGACATCCCCATGTTCTTCTCCCCTGCCAGCATCCCCTCATCCTGCCACATCCCCCCCAGCCCACAATGACCAGTGAGCACACAATTAAAACGAATTAACGATCTGAAGCAGAAACCGTCTTTAATGAAGCCTCGCTCAGACTTGCGCACTAATGCCAGCCCTGTTTGCTGACAAATATTTACCAACGCTCTGTGCATAAAGGACTGGGCCACCTGTTCTACCCCTCATTATGTCTCCCCAAGTCTAAAGGTAGCTCGGTCTGGTTCAACCTGCGACATCCAAACTGCTCGTAAACATCTCCCACAAAGCAGCGCCAGATCTGCAAGCTCTATTTGTTTCAGCCTCCTTTTTTAACTCCGGCCATTGTTCACTTCCTAGATGTAAACTCAACTAAATGCTGTTGCCTGTTTTAGCATAAGGGGTAATTTCCTGGCTTAAAGTTCCCACCAAAACACTTTTTGTCTTTTCAGCCAGAAACTGGAAATTCTTTAAGCTGCATATATTGCTCTCAACCTTCACAAGGTGCTCCAAGGCAAGCAGAAATAGATAATAAATCATGGTATTGGTTGTAATAGTGATATTAGAGATGCTAGTAACAGTTTCAGTAGACACAGTAGTGACACCAGTAGTAATTTTCATGATCATAACATAATAATAATAGTGATTAAGGGCATATTCTTGTTTTAATTGAACTTGAGGGGAGTTTTGGGATTTACTTCAACGGGGACAAGGTCAGATCCTAAACAAGCAAGGGTTAGCTCACCGAATGAAAAGGAAGCAGTATAGGATTAAGCCTTCCGCCCCTTTCCATTCCAAGTAAAAGAAAACCAGGAAAGATTAGAGAGCTGTAAGGGAGACAGACAAGCAGGAGACAAGTAGAGGTTGAAAAACAAACAAAGCTGTGGGCACAGTGCTGGGCTCACACCAACAAAGGGATGGCCACCTGAGCAGTCCCAGCAGGACCACGCTGGTAAGTTGTCACTGCCGACGCTGCCAAGGGACTCCATGGACACTTTCTTTGCAGAAATAAAAGCGTGCCTCACATTTCACCTCTCTGCTCCTTGGCTTAGGCTTTGGTGCTGCACTAACATGCGGGGTGCCCTTGCTCCCTCAGGTTGCCCACCCATCCCCACAGCCATGAGGGCGGGAAGCTCCAGGAAGTACAGGAAGAGATGGAGCTAATGTGGGCAGGTGGCATAAGGGCTGGATGCTGCTGCACACTGACCAGCCGGCACCTCGGCAGCACAGCTGGGTGAGCAACCACAGCTTGGATGTTTGGATGACACCAGATACATCTTCGCCAACAGCAGGCCAAGCCTGAGCACACACAGCCAGAGCAACACTATGTTGTACCCTGCTGTGAGCCTGAAGGAAGGACCCCACAGCCCTTGCTCACATTGCATCAGCTCAGAACAATTTTGGGGAAGATTCTCATGTGAGTAAGGCCCAAGGGGCAGCTTTGTCTGAACAGGGCACCGCAGGGGAGAGAAGGAAGAGTGGTGGTGAGCACAAGATGCACTCGACAGCTTTTCCTCGCCTTCACCTCTTCTGATCCTGTCACCAGGCACAAAGTGCTCTTTTTCACATCCGTATTTTTCTGGGAATGGCATGACACAAGGCAAAGCCCCATGGTATTACAAGGTCACACACACACAAACACACACGCACACACAGAAAAGCAAACAGCCTGCTTGTTTCTCCATCTCACTATAGCCGAACATTAACAACCGATTGTTCCTTTGTAGATACTTGGCTCCTTCCAGTCCTGACATGTGCAATTGCTTTCTGGTCTCCCACCCGACAAAGCACAGTGTGAAAGGATGTACACATGAAAGCTAGGGTAAATTCAAAAACATCGGTCCCAGGCTGCAAGGGAGCTGAATTCAACATCAGCAAAACATACAGGAAAGGACAATGTATAATGGAAGTGGAGGGGGATGAAGGGGGAGTGTGCAGGGGGAGGGGATAACGTAAACATTCACGCATGAAAATATTAGGCCATTCTTCCTGCACAGTGACTTGAATTCAAAGTATTTACGTGATCATTTCCATTTCTTTTCCCAAGAGGGTGCTGGGACTGGCACGGCTGTCAGAGGAGTGTGAGAAGATGCCAGCACAGGCAAGCAGTTTCCAAGGCAGAACTACAGCAATGCCTGATATTGTATTAATGTGAGTGCTGGCCATCTGGCCATTAGGGACAAGCTGCTGCCAGGGTGTCTCTCTTTTTCCATTTCATTTCAGAAGCTCTGGAGCCTGGGACTGAGACCCCTAGGGAGATTCTGGCTAAAGATAATTCCAGCATCCACTCAGATGTTGCAGAGAAAGGGCCAGAGAGCTGATAAGGCAGGAGAATGTGCTCACACCCACACAGAAAAAACCAACGGGGGGGGGGGGGGGGGGGGGGGTTATTACGAGCAGAAAGAAAAAGAGAGCAGATGAACAAGGGAATGGTTTAAATAAATAAGAGGGAGGAAGCAAGCAAAGAAAAAGAAAAACAAGAGGCACAGCGTTCACTCAAAGGAGCCTTAAAAGGAGGAGAGGGGAACAGAGAAGAAAAGGAGTAGAAAGGGTTCAACGAGGAGAAATTGCTATTATTGAAGAGGCAGGGGTTATGAAAGGACCACTAGTACAATGCACCTTTTTGGATTTTAACTCCTCAGGGTTAAAGTGAGAGGCTTTGAGTTCTCCCTTTGAATAGCACCTTGTCCCAGGAGCTGCTCAAGTCAGTCCTCAGTGTGAGGGAGTGTGAGGAAAGGTGCCAGAACTTTGCCTTGTCAAAATAAATGTTCTTCCTTATGCTTGTTTATCTACTTCTCATTGATCACTGGAGAGCCTTAGGCTAATCCCTGGGAATTTTTTCAGTGTATAGAAAACTAAGCACAAAGCTGACAGTCCACATTTTGCACAATACAGAAGAATACACCACTAGAAATGTCCATGGCTTTGCAAGATTGCTTCTAAAGCAGAAAACTGAAAGAAATGAAGGCACCCCACTCTTCTGTAAAAGAAAGCAAAACACATCTACCAAAAAAATAAATAAATAAAATAAAATTGGCTAATAGGTGAGGAAGTGGCATGGAAGAGAAAGAGTACCAAAACAACAGCCTGTGAAGTCTCATTTCCTGCAGAAGTTGCCCAGGTGCTAGCATTATAGCGTGATTTCCTGTGTGCATTACCAAAAAGTAGGCACTATACATTATTGTTATTCCTGCTGTTGCTATTATAGCACTGTTATTTGGATCCATATCGTGAGAGATGATCTGCAGGCAGATCTGGAAGTCTGAAAACAGGATTCCTTCTAAGATTTTCATACTTCATCATTGCACCTGATGCCTACCTGGTGATTCTTGAGGACTGCTTTTCAAAAAGATGCTTCTGTCATGGGAACTCAGGTGCTGATGCTACACCAAGCAGCCTGAAGCCCATCTCTCAGGCTAAACAAAGGGAGCTGGAGCTGTGCTCCAGCAGAAAAAACAACTTTTGTGAACATTTTGGGGTGTGGGAAGCAGCTCCACCTAAGCAACAGAAATATTTGCTGTCCATTGTTAATTAAAACTAGTTAAACTTTGGCATAACATTGCACCGGGGCAAAACCAGTATGACAGGGACCAGTCTCAAGCAGGGATGTGGGAGCTGTGGCTGACAGTAAGATGGTCACCTCACCTCTCACAGACAGGTAGGAGCTCTCATTCCTGGGGAGACAGCGTTGGGGGAACACGGCATGAGAGATCCCAAACAATGCCGGGGGGGATTGGGAGGGCAAGAAACCTGCTTGTGTCCATAGGAGCAGCTGCATGCCACACTGTGCCATGGAGCTGGGCTTCTCCAGCAAAAGCATGCTGCATCATGCTTCAATTCTAACAGGCCCTTGCATGCTCATTCCTTTGAACGGTATTTCCAGCCACCTACACAGATTTCAGTCAAGAAAAAGATAACCTCAGCAAATCCACAAGAAATGTACTAGCCCTTGCGTTTACTCTCTTTTAAAGTTTTGTTCATAAGAGGTCCTTCTGTAGAGATAGTGCCTGCTAAAACACAAGGTGAGCTGCCGCAGAGAGGATCTTGGCAAAGAATCATCAGCAGGCACACAAAATGAAAAACCTCAGAGAGAGGGAGAGAAACTAATTGAAATTAACTAAATTAAAACCAACCTTAATGTTTTCCCCTTCCTGGAGTATTTTCAGTGCTGCTCTGTGAACAATAATATACTCTTTTTTAATGCCTATAATTAATTCTGTGAAAAAAATGTCCTGGTGGGCACAAAGCATGCTGTAGAAAGACATGGTAGAAAGGGGAAAAGTCCTTCATCTTCCACAATGAGAAGGACAAACTGAGATAAAAGCTTATTTCCACATCTTAGCTCCTGAGATTCAGTCTGCCTTTCCTATGCTTCTCAAGCAGAACTGGCCAAAACTCAGGGAAATTATTTTGCTGAGCAGGTCTGCAAATGAAAATTGGTTTGTGTTTCACAGTATTTTCAATGAATACATTCTTGCACAACTTACTATATTTTCCAGATATTCTTTTTCTCTACCAAAATTTTTAATGAATGAAAACTTTGCCCTGAAGGATTTTTTTAATTCTGCATAAAGAATATTTTGTTTGATGATTCTTTTTATTGCAAAGATAATCCATTGTGTTTGGTTAAAAAAAAATATATATATATATCCCATTTTACAAAAACTCTGACAATAAAAACTGCTTGCATAAGAATTGGAACAGCATCTTTCTGAAGATAACCTTTTCAACTTAACCCTCTTGCAGGAACTCAGCAGCTCCAATATGGCACTGCTTTCTGACTCCCTGGTTTCAAACAACCAGGGATAAGGAAATTGTGCTGTGAAGGAGGGATGTGTGTTACTAATCAGGTGTCTGTGATCTTGTTTGCATTCTCTGGTTGTGTTAAATCACAGGCACTCAGGAAGCTGTTTCACCCAATGATGTCTAAGTGAAAAAATGAGATGACTCAGTGCAGAAGAACAGGATGAAGGCTCGTGTGGCTCACAGAGTGCCACTCCCACCCACGGAGATTATAGAGGCATTAAATGGACCTGTCTGGCACAGGGCTGGATTTCACCCAACACAGCAGAGGCAGCAGGGCAAAGACCAAGCAAAGGCAGTATGGGGTGGTGCTGGGCAGGAGGGGATCTGGGAGGGGAGCTCTGCTCATTGACGTGGTAACTGAGGAGACCGCACCAGAAGTGGTCAGAGAGGATACCAGAGACTTCTGAGTGCTCTGGGTTAATCTAGCTGGATACAGCAATCTCAGAACCTGAGTATCTGTTGCTCACTGGGGTTAAGGATGGGTGTTTGAGGTGTTCCTTTCTCCTTGCAGGGTACATAAAGCAATACAATTGTATCCCTCCTGAGAAGCCTGTGATTGTCACTCCTTCCCCAGAGATGTAGGGAGGCACATTGCATCTGGCTTGGGACACAGCCTGCAGTGCAGGGGAAACTCAGCAGAAGTTTTCCTGGGGCTCCACCTGCACAGTGCACTCATGGTGCATCTCATCCTTCTGAGACGACCACATTGCCACTGCTGCTGTATAGTAGCACTCACAGAAATGGCTCACAGGTACAGCTCCTTTCTTTGCCAAGAGCCTGTGCTCCAGTAGCTGAGGAGGAGACAACTGTCTGTCACCTTATCTGCTTGAGACAGCGAATGGAAACAGCAGAAGGAAGAAGCACAAGAGAGATGTAGACAAAAATGCAAGAAGGCACAGCAGGATCCAGCCAACACCTCCCAGTAGAGGAGCAAGCAACAGGTGTATGGGCAAGCAACTTTACAAGCACTATCCAGACTTTATCAGTGCAGTCTTGCAGTCTTGGCTGGACAGAGATGCAACAGCACATAAATCAATGGCAAAGCTGCCCATGATGTCAGTTGTACCAGATCAGGCTCACAGCACACATGAATGCTGAAAATCATTCTGCAAGAATAACACACCTAGGGCTGAGGTCAGATTTACAATATTTACACCTGTAATAATGATATTCCCTGGTTAGAAGAGAAATATATTGGTAACAACCACTTATACATGTTGTTTTGGAATTTAATTTTACTCCATATCATGAAGACAGAAAAACTATGTATTATGAAGGATTTATTGTTTGGAAATAATATATATCGCTCTCAAATATATATATATATATATATATATATATATATATATATATATAAATCCTAATGTAAACATTTACAAATAACTACGACCTTCATAAAATGCACTTTACCATTAAAGCCCAACCTTCTCAAGTCCTGAAAGGCTGAGCTCTTCAAAAAGTAAAGGCTCTCATTACCTTTCAGGACCAGCCCTTACACTCGATCTCTCCTTAATGTTCATACGGAACTTTCTTCCCTTTCAGGCTTATTTTTGTTTTTAACCAAGAGCCAATTAGACGGATTTTGAATAAAGCTGGAGCACTTTTTGTTCAAATGAGAAATTTTAGTCCCTTGAAGTGTAATGGGTTTTCAATAGAAATCCTCTCCCGCTGTGCATTGATCAGCTATTGATTGGTGAGGGTTTAAACTAAATTATTACTGCCAAAGAAAAGACATTCAGGATGAAGGAACTGAGCTGAGCACAGTGTTATATGAAAAGTAAGCCAACCCTTTGTGGTGGAATCGAAAGGCTCTGGTCACTCTCGAAGAAAAAAAATGTTAATTGAAAAATTCCTTAAATAGGTAACTGCTCTGAAAAGTCTGCTTTACATAAAAGATATGAAATCACAATCAGCCAACAGAGAAAAAAGGATCCTGCAGTTCAAGTGGTTTTTCTCTCTAAATGGTGCTGATTACTTTCCCATTCATGGATGACATGGAGTGATGGAAATTAGTCATTTCAGAAGAAAGGACTAATGACAGCTGAACTTGCGGGCACTGGGGAAGTTTGACTATTGGCTCCTTGAGACAGAAAGTTAAAACAAAAAACTTCCTATTGGGTGGAAAGATTTATCCCAAGCCTAGCAGGAAAACAAATACATGAGCTTGATTAGGCTCCAAAAGATTTATTTTTTCATTTTCATTTTCACTAGCGATCACAGCTCCCGACTTTTGTTGAAAGAGCAATTAAAAGAAATGGCACTGACCACATACAAAAGGCTATTAATAAAAAATATGTTCCCAAATGAGTCTTTTTCTTTACAATTTGTAAATGAAAAGAATAGATCTTGCTGATCCTCAGAAGCAGGTGTGGAAGGTCGGAGCTGCATCCAAATTGGAATTTCAATCAATGTTCTGATTTGCAGAGGCACTAAAACCTTTGGACACACTTCAGGGAAGTTAAAGGACAATCGGTATTCCTAAAGTCCATACAGATCTTTGAGGACCTAACTCTAGATACCCACATTTCAACATATGCAGGATTGCACGATCAGAAATGATCCCACTCTGAAAGCTTCACCCAGTGCTGAAGTGCAGCTGGCTCCACACTCTCCAAAGCTGCCTTCCCACACCTGGCTGGAGCATGCTCATGCTTTCCCTTAGCCACATCCGAGCTGCAGTCAGCTCTGACTCCAATCTACCAGTCTCTCCTGCACTGCCATGGGCATGGCTCTGCCTTCTCTGCTGCCCATCCTTGGAATGAGTTCCTTGGAATGAGTCTTTTTAAGGGTCAAGTAGCATGTAATTAATGCATACCTATTTTCTTAGCATATCAAAGGTAACACGTAGTAGGATCAACATATTGGAGTGTTCCATTTTATTTCTCAAAAGCATATTTTGAGAACAAATCTATAACCTGTTTGCAAGAATTCGGTACCTGCATGTTCAAGATTGCTCAGTTTCAAGGACAGGTTTTCTCCCATTACTGAACAGCTGGCTCCATAACTAACTATAGATTCCAGCATTAAAATTTATATTTATAGGGCTCTGTAGCTTCTGGTTCAGGGATCAATTTAGTTTGTTCTCCAGACATCTGAGAGATAAAGGTCTGGCTTAAACTCCACAAAAATTCACCTTCAATCCAGCACTTTGCACGAGAAAATCATGTGCATTGATGTTTCAATATTTCAAAGAAGTCAGAGTCAGTATGACTGCTTGATTTCTTTCAGTTAGAGGAACCACATCCATCCAATAAAAGCATTCTCTTTGATTATGCTGCTCTGTGTGCATTTAGCTGTTGGTAGGTGTAAATTGAATGCTTGCCCAGATTTTTATGCTAACATTTCATCCAACAAAATTTAACAGAGTTCTGCCATACCTTCTCTGTTGAGTAGGATATCACAGCAATAATAGAGCAAATATTAATCCATCAAAACTTTGCCACTATCCTAAGTACACTGGCCTATGCCAGAGGCTTCAAAAGATTAATACAACCCCTTATAAAGCCCACAGTTTTGTAACTATAAAAGACGTGGAACCTTAATGTCTCAGAAAACCCTTATCATTCATAATCTGAGAGCAAATAGCATTAATGTAGGTAGTATTTCTACCCACATATATGTCTACTACTTTATCTTATTTATTAATGTTGCAAAGGCGTTTCATCAGCTAACTGCACCTGCACCCACCAAGCACAAGCTCTGCTTTTGACAAACATGCATACGAAGAGAGAGAAGTTACTGGGAAAAATGTAATCATTTCTGATTAAGAAGAAGTCAAATAAAGTGATCTAAGTAGCTGTCCTATCTGGCTCAGAGCTCTGTGAAACATCTTGGCATGAAGAGTCATGCCCTTTCATTTTACACTTGCTGCCTTTTAATTGAGCAAATGCCTTTTCATAGATGTACCTTGTGTGAAAAAGAAGTGGCACCTATAGCCAATTTACTTTCCTGCCAGCAACTCAAATTTCCTCCATTTCTGTTAAATAATTACACTAGGAGAATATACTGAATAATGAAAGTGCAGTCTTCTTACCATTTTAGCAGTGAGGAGCCAAGTAGCTTTAGTAGGAGAAAGATCAAGCCATAGACCCTGAGGCAAATGATCCTGATGATGCAGAAGATAACAATCTAAGAGAAGGAAAACTTATGCAAGGGAGACTGGAAATATTTCTTCCTCTGCTGCCCACAGAATATTTCATTCCTGTCCATCTTTGCCTATTTATGCACCAGACAGGTTAATAAATTAATTAGTGCCTCTCTAATCTCCAATTTATCCCTAGCATATGGATGCAATATGCTCCAATTCCTCACTCACTGATAATTAGGATGAATTCTAGAGTAAGAATTAAAAGGAAAACCTCCAAGGAGCATGTAAGAGTTCATCAAGCACATAGTAAATATCTCCAACACCGTGTAAAGTAGAATCTAATGATCTGATTGGAGGACCTTATCTGACCCACAACTGGTTGCCAAATTCCCATTCATGTTTCTAGGCAATTCTTGCCTTGGATGTCCAAAAAGTCTACTGACATGGAAAGTCAGGGTGCTGGGGTGATGTCAGTCTTCCCAGAACATGCCACACAAGCCTAGGACCAGAGCATCAATAAGCAAATTCAACAAATTGAAGTCAGTTCTCACCTCTTATGCACCCTGAGTTTCAGAACTTACATTTTAAGTGCCAAAGTTTCAGGTTACAACCATCAAAATATCACGTTTTGGCATCTGGCACAGCATGTCTACTGGGCACGCTTTTCAGACGCTCCACAAGCTCATTAGGCAAATAGACAATAATTTAAGCATCCGCACTACCTCTGTGATGCAGGTACAGTGAAAATCTCTATTTCACAATAGAGAAAATTGAGGAATAGAAGAAATATCACCTTCCTAAGGTGAAGAAATCAGCACCAGAGACAATGCTAGAATGCAGATCATCTAATTACCAAGCTGTGTTCTTCTAATTGCCAAAGAAAACCACAGCCCTAGGAGAAGAATGCTCACACCTTCATCATCATCTTGTTTACTAAACACTCTCATAATAGAGCAATGACTGGAAGAAAATATGTTTTGGTTTTGAAAAATGATTGCAGAGATTTGACAAGTCCTCACAGAGAGCTGTAATGAGTTCAAACCACTTTTACAATAAAACTAAACTCTGAAACAAGCTACTGAAAACAAATCTGTGTCGCTTTCTGAAATGAACTGTTCATTTACATTCCTTTAATGATCTGACTGTATTGAACCCAACACACTAAGCAACGCATGCAAGAAAGCTCATTTACACTTTCTAACTTTGTTTTTCCAAGGGGGCTGTGTTATTTATCTCCTTATTTCCTTTGGAGCTCTCACGATGGGAGCCATAAGCTAAGATGGGAGCTGAAAGGTGACCAAATATATTCAAGCCCATAATAAACAGAGAGCATTTGTAGGTGAAAACAACCAGCTTGGCACAAGAGCCAGAGAGATAATGCAGTCAGTTTAATAGGAGGCTTTTAATGTTTCCTGTTCGGGATTGGCTGGCTTATTAATGATTTAAGCACAAATTGAATTAACCAAATATTGAACATATGTTCTTTTAAACTCTCTTAAATCTACTAGAGCCTTGTGAGGGAGAGCTCTGTGGCCATGCTGTTGAAGTAGGGGGAGAATGACAAGGGGGTATTGAGGGTGACTGAGTAAGTAAAACATAACCTGAAGGTGGTCAATTTAATGCTGTGTTAGTGGCCTGAACTTTCAGTTCCCAAAGGGAAAGGATGATTAATGCCACTACCAAATGTATACCCATACCTGACCCTGATCTCATCAAATCCTGCTGCCACCATCTGCTGTTTTTAATTCCTCTGCAATATTTGTATTTGCTACCTCCCTTCTACAAAGAGAGGGAGAAAAAAAAATGTTCCCTGCTTATGAATGGTGTGATCTGGTTGTACTGGCTGAACGCTGGCCAGGAGGCATCTGTTGCTTATAGTCCTGACAGCATCTGCTACTATTTCTCACTTTTCCCAGCATGCTGTGAGATATGGTTTCTCCCAAAGGTGGCCTTTGTATGCACCATTGTCAATTCCATCATTGTCTGCCACAGCCTGTTCCCACGATGCAGTGGTAGTTATTACCACACTGCAAAACCTTTTCTTGCAGGCTATCTGTAATCTAAGATATTGTGTGATTGAGTTATGCAGTTAACCCTTTTCATATGCATCAAGCCATTAAAATAAAAAGTAACAACCTGGACCATTTTTGGAAGGGAAACCTTCGGAGCTCACAATGAATGGGAAAGTGAAACACTTTTGTTTGGTTCCTTTTTAGCTTTTAAAATAGTATCAGTTTGGCACTAGTAAATCAGAGGCTTAAAAACAAACAAACAAAAAGACAAAACGCAACAAAATGTCATAACTAGCGGTTTTAATTCCTTTAATAATGCTATAAAGGACACATTGTTTTTTCTCCTGATTCCTGATACGGCTATTAAGTATTGTAACCAAATGTGTGTGAATGCTATTATTTATGTGTCTGATCTTTAAATACCCTCTGCTAGTGGGATACAGACTGAGACTTCTGATGGACATAGGCGTCCCAAGCTGTCATCTTGCCTTGTCCTTCTGTCAAACAGTTCGTGTGTCAAGCACTTCTCCTGGGAACTTTTAGAGCAAGAGACAGTAAGCACAGAGCAGTTCGGTCTCCAGAGAGCTACTTTTAACTCACCACAATATCCTTGGTGTCAGTTCAGAATAGCCCACTATGGGGCATGGCGAGAGAAGGCACAACAGATGTTACCAGTAAAACCATGTTTACGATTCTACAAAGTTATTGCCCTGATGTACCTTCTGACCAGAATCCGCTCAAAAGATGGCTAGCTTCCTTAGCAGTTGGATCTTTTAAGTCAGTTCTGTTCACATAAATGTTTGTTTACAGAATTGATAGTATTAAAATAGACATCGTATCTCTTATGCATCCGTGCCCCTCCCTTTCCCCCAGATCATTTGTAATAGTGTGGCCTTTTGGGTAATATAGTTATCACTTACAGCTCTATTTGTGGTAATTTCTCTATTTATATCAGGACTTCAAATATATTTCCCTAAAATACATAGGGCGTGAGTGGTGTTTTATCTCCCAAATGCAATTATACTTTTTAAAATTCATTTGTTGGGTTGTTGGTTTTTTTAACTTTTCATTAATTTGAGGCCACTTAATATACATGGAATTATAACTCCACTCTTACATAACATTTAAAGTAAGCAATGTGATGACACTAAAAGGAATCATGCTAATCAGCTGATTTTTTAAATACCTTGAAAGGTTCCCCCTTAGAGCAGACTGAAACACTGGAGAAAGAAAAAAAAGGAGACATGGGAGTTTTAAAACAAAGTCCCTCAAAAATCCTTACCTGTCCTTGTGTCTACTTCTGATTTTCCATGAAGAACTATCAGGCAGTGCAATACAGCACATAACAGCAAAGCAAATATTGGTGCACCATTTAAAACACTGCAGTTGCCTGCTGTTCTCCTGTTAAGAATCATTTGCATGGTATTTTACATCATCTATATTATATACTCCCAGACGGAATGTTTCCAACAAAGGAGAAAATTGTGTTATTTTATATCTATCTCTGTGATTCCTATTTTAAGCGAAGACTTGTATAACTTAGAATGTCTTTACCCTTTCTCCTTCCTCATGAAGGGAAACAGGGACAACTTTGCAGTATGGCACAATATTCCCATATAATAAACAGAAAGCAGTAATCAGAACATCCAAACTGCAGCAGAGCAAGGCAGGACAGAGGACAGACTGTAAGTCACTGAGAAAAGGGACAGGACCCCCATCATGCACAGTGGCTGCAAGAACAAGCATTGTACCAGACATATTACTTTCTTTGGCACCACTTCATCCTTCCTTCACATCTTTACAAACTATTTAAAGTCAATTTCAGTGTTACCATCAATTTAAATGAGGAAGACTGATTTAGAGCTGTTTTACAATCATTCTCTACATCTAAAAGGCTAGAGAGAATAAGGCACTTAACAAGATAAGACAGGTGTGATTTTAGATAAGAGATCTGCCCCATCCCTGAAGGCATCCAAGGCCAGGCGGGATGTGGCTCTGGGCAGCCTAGTCTCGTGGTTGATGACACTGCACATAGCAGGGGATTGAAACTAGATGATCACTGTGGTCATTTTCAACCCAGGCCATTCTATGATTCTATGATCTGCTGAGCTGCTATTGGGTAAGACCAGTAAAAACATATTTCTGAACCAAAGGTTTTGCCGCTTTCTGCACCATGAAATTATATTAAGAGAAGCAGAAGACAGCAAAAGGAAAACTTTCTGACTCAGTTGTAATTTTTCTACTGCTAAGGGAGGATGAATCTTCACAGAAACTGTAAAGACAGTGCCTAGGTCTAGACCACCATGAAACATCTTGTCTCCAGGTCAGTAGTAAAATCTGAATAGGAATATTTGCATGGAGAAAGTCATGGTTATTTAAAAAAAAAAAAAAAAAAAAAAAAAAAGGAAAGAAGAAAGAAGAGAATACATGCATATGAAGGAATCCATGGGTACAATGTGTGACACTTGCTCTTATGAAATACTTAATATTTATGGATTGAAAGTAATAAGATTATCCTAGCAACCAGATATCATGAGCTGTGACAGAATCAAAGTGGGAATACACAAGCATTCTAAACTACACATTCCAATCTTCCTCACAAGTTGGCTGTGTGAGCTTAATTGCTTTCCTACCATGCCTCAGTCTCCCTGAGGCTCCACCACATCCTTTGCTATTTCTGCGGGTTCCTTTATTAGCAGCCTACTTTCCAGGAGGAGGTGCGTGTTTATTTTGTTCCATGACAAGGTGAAGCAAGGTAAAACCTGCTGTTCAAAGCCCTTGCTGAGATCTTCGGTAAAATACAGTAGAAGAAGTCAAGCTTCAAGTGTGATGTAAATAAGTACAAATGCGCTGCTTTCAGTAGAAATATATTTACACATTCATAGCATAAAATTGTTTCTGCAAGCTATGTTTTTCCTATTTCAGGCCGATCACAGGGATGCTGTTGCTCTGCTCTGACCAGCTGGTCTTTCTGCTCACAGTCTGGCTGCAGACATTGCAAGAGGCAGACGACATTGGCCCAGGCCTTGTGTTATAAAACAAAATTAACTTCAGGCATGTCAGCACTTATGCTAAATGGAAAGGGGCACTGGCATGTTTACTGAAAAGCATGTGTATAAAATGTCTTCCTGAATCAGAAAGCACTGCACAGAGGCAACAAAACCTCTTCCCTGTTTGTTTCAGTGGGCGAAGCATGTATGGACAAAATCCCTTTATTATGGATATTTTGGTAAACACAGTATTTAGAATAAGATCTGCTGCTGCTTCTCCTCCCTCCAGTGTTTTTGTCTGCAGATCCTTTAGCAAACTAGAAAAATACAAGTGCCATGCGCAGGTAGGTTTTGATAACAAGTTGAGCCAGAGGCTGCTCTCATTCACCCACTGCTTGTTTGTTTTTCATTTAGCAAAGCAGCCCCAGCCATGCAAAACAGATTAAAATAAAATGAAGCAGGGGCAGGAGAGGTATTCACTTAGAGCCGGGGTTACCGGAGGGGGAGACGGAGCACCTGATGCGGCAACAGCATGCCAATCCAGGCGCTTGCTCCCAGCTTCGTGGCCCCGCACACCCATTGCCTGGCCAGCCCCACACCAGCGGCCCACAGCTGGGCGAGTGCGGTGGCCGGGATGCACTTCTCCAGCCTTCCCCATCTTCCCCGGCTCCCCTCCTAAGCCTGCCGGCCTCCCCGGGCCTGCCCTGGCAACAGCGGGGGCGGCAGCCAATGGGGCCGGGCCGGGTCAGGGCGGCGCGGCGGCAGCGCGGCCCTTTGTGCGGGGTGGCAGGTGACCACGGCGGGGGAACAAAGCGGGGTCAGGGCGGGAGCCGGGTCCCTTTTCTCAGGCCCGTGTTCTCCACTCCTCACAATCTGTCTAAATTTAACTCGCCATTGAGGGCCCTGGCTGTCGAAAACAGCTTTATGTCGACTAATCCAGGCAGAAGTAAGGGTAGACACAGAGAGACACAGAGACAGGTTTGAAGGCGGGGACGTGGCTATTTTACTGCCTTTTTTTTTTTTTTTTTTTCCTTCTTTCCCCTCTGCCTCCAGTGAAAAGTTTTCTGGACCAAAAAAAAAAAAAAAAAAAAATTGGTGACAAGATTAATCAGCCCGTGGAGCTGAAACACATGCTTGACTTAAACAACCTCTTTGCTGTTATTAACAACTGCTCCAGCATTTCTCTTGTTATGCTAATGGCACAGATTAGAGTAAAATCTATTCCTTCTTCTGAACAGGCCAATTGATAGAGGCTGATCTATTTTTCTCCCTGGGTTTAATTCTTTTTTTCTGCAGGCACAAGTGTTTGCAGCAGCAGGGAAAACAGAACGCGGGAAGAAAGACAGAACCGTGCACAAAAATAACTGGCCCTTCACATACACCAAAATCATCAATAAATACAAACCTGTGTTGGTCTCACGTCTGGACAAAAGGCAGGAAATCCAACACAGTAGCCGATGTCCTGCCTTTAATTCGTTTGCTTTCTTTCTGTGTAGACTCAGAGCACTGACAGGGGAAAGTGCCCCAGTTGCATTTAGTAATTTTATGGGGTGAGAAATGGAGAAGGAGGAAGCATTGCTGGCAAGACCTGGTGAGAACAACTGGACTCAAAACCAGGCCATGCACTGGAGCACCATTAGGTTGGTGGGAGAGGTTGCCAGTGCAGCCCATAGAGCTTCAACATCAAGGAGAGCAGGGTAGGTCCATGGGCGTCACTCCTTGAGGTTTGTGCCTACTGCTAGCTTGGATCAGACCCTAAATGCTCTTTAATTTTTTTTCTATTTTCCTTTTTTTTTTTTTTTTTTTTTTTTTTTTTTTTTTTTTTGCAGTAGACAGAGTCAGACATCTGTTTCATAGATAGCTGCAAAGCTGACATTTAAATGTGTGAGTTTATAACATGCTAAATATTTAAAACATCTCTGAGAGGGGCTTTCAGCCGGCAATAGCCACTGAACGAGAATAAATGTGCCATCAACTCCCAGTGTACAATGTGTGTATAATATTTATATTAACTACAATAAACCTTGAATTACTTCCTCTGGATTTGAATTGTTCCTCTGTAAGTAAGCAGAAATATCAGGACCCTCATCCTACGCCAACTCCTATCAGTGAGACTCTTTCTAGGGATTTTCTTGATTTCTAGAGCTGCCCCTACTGCTGTCTCTGTATACAGCCCCTGCTGAGCAGGGGCCATCTGCTGCTGCCTGGCAGCTTCTTCAACCTCCCCCCAGTTGATTGATATGATAAACTTGTCCGGGTTGCCTGAGTTCTATGAAATTCCAGGATCCACTTGTGAAGCCTGCATTCTGCCTGGATCCAAAGACATTAAAGACTCTCCTGGGCTAAGCCTGAATTTGGAGGTCGGTGCTTCGCTGCACTGAACTTCATATGACAGAGTTCACAATTTTACATAGCTAGAGAATGCAGGGATTGTTATATCATCTGCTCTGACTTTCTGCATGCCATATGCCATCATATTTCACCCAGTTATTCCCATATTGAGCCTAATCACCTGTGCTTGATTAAAACAAATCACCCATTCTGCCCTAATGAGTTGGAATTTTAAAAAATGGAATTCTACCACCTCCTGTAGTAGTTTGTGTTGGTATTTTAATGACTTCAACTCTTCAAAAATATATACCTGAGTTTTCATTTGCTCATGGGCCTGGCTTCAATGTTTGGTTTTGTCTGACTTTTCTCTTCTGACTTAAAACAGCCTTCCTGAACCTAACATTTTCTTTCTGTGTAAGCATGTAGACTTCTTTGCCATCTTTATCTCTTTATGTGTTTTTTTGTTGTTGGGTTTTGTTTCTGTTTTGTTGTTTTTTTTATAATTTACACAGGTTAAGCTCCTTAGGGTGTTCACTGGAAGCCACTTCTTTGATCTTTCTGTTCTTGGTGTTTCTTGGTGTTCAGCCAGGATTGCCCGTTCATGTTCACCAATCCTGCACAGACCCAAGGACTGCTTTCCCCTCTTTGCTATAGCACAGCAGTGTCCAACCTTTTGGCTTGCCTGAGCCACGTTGGTTGAAGAGGAATTGTCTTGGGCTGCATGTATTTAGTTCGCTCTGAAAGTAATGCCTCCTATTTATTTCAATGAAAACTACAACAGATACAGTAAGCACAGTATCTGCACACTATTTGATAGAGCAAATTCTCAATTAAAAATCATGTTTTTTCGAGATAGTCACCACTGTCATTGTCACCACTTCTGAAATGCAAAACTCACTGCCTCACTGTTGCTTATCAACATTCATAACTGTTGATGAATGTCAATGGATGCAATTTCTTCCACATGAAGGAACTTAATGGCACACCTTTGCTTCAGGTGCACCTCTATGTCAAACACCGTTTGGTCAGACTGTCCTTCTGCTGTCATCTGTCACATGGCAATAAAATGTAATGGGATATTGGTGGGCAGGTTCAACCTCTACTGCCATACCACCAACATCCCCCTCTGATATCATGGGCCAACATAACAAAATAGGAGGCATTCATAAAATATATAGTTAATGTACTAAAGTAACAAAACTTTTATTTTTTAATACTTTTTGTTAAAATATAAAAAGGTAGAGCAACAAAAGTGTAAAGCTAGTGGGATGTGTGACCCTATTTTTGTGAAACTAATGCATCAGCCTGGTTAAGTGGCAGTGGCTGCAATTGTCACTGAGTTCTCAAGGTACTTGCCAGAGATTTTTGATGAAATTTTATTTTTCCTGCACTTCATCCTTGAAAACATTTGTTTACAAATGTCTGTACTTTCAAAATGCAATGACATGAATGAGACGTGACTGTGAAGTGTGGGATATTTCTCTCTGCTAAGACAGGGCTTATAAAAGTCCAGTAGAGAGACATGATCAGATTTTTGAGTTGAATGTCTAATTACAACTCCATAAATTCCATATCAAAATTTGCAGCTCGTGTATTTATGTTGACTGAAAATGAAGATGCAAATATAAAAACAAATAAGATAAATTCCTTTTGCAATCTTGAAACCTGTTCTCAAATTTTTTTACCACAACGGAAATCATGACTACATGGTTGGTTTTTTTTTCTATTCACAGGACAGTGTTTAGACAATGTACCAAAATGTTTAAAATTATTTGCCATAACTTGAGCTGGTGTTGCACTACACTCTATGCTCTGGTTTCAACCCAGATGGGGTTAATAGCACACTGATGTTTGGTCACTGCTGAGTGACAATTGTGCACAGGGTGGAGGGCATTGCAAGCTGTGCTGAGTTGTGTCTGCCCTGTGAGCCACTGGTTGGAAATGGCTGCTGTAGTCAAACTCTGACACCTTGTTCAGTGTGAGTTCCAGTGTTCTCCAGACTGGCTATATTCCAGGCCACCTCACTTTCTCAAGGAGTAGCACATTTTTTTTGCTCCTAAGTATGCACAGGTTTGCAGTCTGCTTAACTGACCTGTGATCATATTGCTAAGTATGACTGCTCTGCCCTCAGTCACTCTACCAACCTTTGTATATATGCAGATATTTAGCAGGACAATTTTTTTTACACCAAGATGAGAAGGATGATGCTTGAGCATCAAGCTGCTGTCAAGCTCGCTAGGAACAATCTCTTTAAAAGATAATTACCCTGAGACAACTTTTCTTCAACACAGGCCAGTATCTAACTATTTCTCTATTTATTGCATGATCTATTCATATTTTCAAGAATTGCAGTCTTAATTTTCCATTTGTTCCATGGAGCAGTTTCTCTAGCATGATGGCATCGAAAATATATTGTATCTCTACAGTTACATTTTAAAGTGGGACCTAGAATCTCACTGAAGAAGGAGCTGACAATTAGTTGACAAGATCCTCTTTCCTTGATGTTATGAATTAAAAGATAATTCCATCTTTAATTCTTTTTTGATTAAAAACTGTACCAATAGAAGTATTATTGCCTCCACACACACACTCACACACATACATACACACATAGATGGTAGGCTAATTAGGTCATTGTAACTCAAGTCATATTACATTGCATCTTTAAATATCAGCATGCTATTTGTACTCTTTTTGGTGCTGGAATATCCTCGCTATTCTGTGATTAATTCAAAAAAAGGAACAGCAATTCAAAAATTTCCTTATCCGATGGTTTCTGAACTTCTAGGTATATTAAACCCTAATGGTTTATAAATGGTTATCATTAGAAGATGTTGCTTTGCTTTCCTTCCAGTAACCGGTTATCTGAAAGGAGCTCCCATGAGCATAATAAAATAGAAATACATCAAGAAAGGAACAAAAATAGCTACGGGATATATATTTTCCCATATCGTGGGAATTCTTTATAGTAATCTCCAGCTGATAATATTTATATTCCATCATTAGGATCTCTTTTGTTCTTAGTGTGGTTGAAGAAATCATTTTCATTGTCTTGAGCAACTCCAGATAGGGATTTTCCCAACTTTAGATTTCCCTTGCCAGTTTTCTGCATTTTATCACTTATTATATCCTTTGTTCCCTACTTTATCTTTTTCTTATGATTTCTTATTTCCAACTGCTGCTTTCAATATTTTGCTGATGCTTTTTTGTTTGTTCTTATGATAAGTGTGCAGTTAGAGCAAAATATCACTTCTATGCAGAGAAAATATAAAAATATACTGCATTTTTAGCATATCAGCAGTGTGAGAGACTCCTTAAACCAAGTCTAGGGAGTGACAAAAAACAATTTGGCAGTCTGTGCAAAGCTGTCCTCTTTCCAAGACAACAGGAGATTTCTACCAACACATCAAGAACTTTAGAAGCAGTATGAAGCTGCAAGCTGCACCACTGTGTTCTAATGACCAGGTCATGAGAGGCAAAAGCATGCAAAGACATCAAAATCAGTTCAGAAAATTCTAGGTAGAAATGTAAATTCATGTGATACATGGTAGGTGTGTGGTCATCAGCAGGACTGTCTTGGAATGCTGCAGCCATGCCATATGTGTGCAATGGCCAGGCAGCTGACAAGAAGCACTGCTCTGCTTGAACTGATGGGCATTGGAAACCCCCTGAACACAAAAAGATATGAGGAAGGCAGGGGCAAAAGCTGATTTGGGCTACCGCCTCTCCTTCTTCTCATCCACAAGTAAATCTGCTTGCTTGAACATGGGAGCCCACATGTTGTTAGCTGCTTTTTAAGCAGAGAACAACATCCAGACATTTTATACCACTCACCAGGTAGAAGAGGTTCCTACTCCTCACTGAAGAAAGTGCTGCTAGCTGTATTTTTATCCTCTACTCTCAAGTAAGAAGTAAATATATATATATATATATATCTGATTTTCACTGACATAAAGTAATGATTTTTCTAAACAGGATTTCAGTACCTACTTGCAAGTCAAATAGTTCCCTCAGTGAGAATTCACCTCCACATAGCCCAAGGCCTGTCAGTTATTTGCAATGTAGAATGTCGTTGTTTCAGTCTGGCTGGTGGGGAACAGTAGGATAAAAGTGAGAGGAGAAACACGGTGGGTCTGGTGCCAGATCCCTGAGTCTGAGCTTCATGGAAACAATGCCAAAATAAGGATTAGACAACATAGAAGCCAAGATGCTGTAGAAGCACTGGATGCCAAATTTTAAATAAAACTGCTGCCCATAGAGAATAAACTTTTAGATCTTATGAAAAGTCACCACATTGTCCAGCAGTAGTGCCTGCTATAGCCAGTAACTGCATCCCAGCATAATATTATACAGAGCGCTGGAGCCAACTATTCTTGCAAATCAATGGGGAAAGAGCAAAAGTGATATTATTGCTACTATAATTTTACTACTGCTATAATTACTGCATAATGTTCTATTCCTAATACTGCATCCAGAGACAGTGAACTTCCTTTCACAGCACATAGTCAAGAAACCGAACAAAACTCTGTAATTTTCATTTACCAGCATTCACACCATTTGTTTTGGTCCACATACTGTATAGTCACTGGTCTACCCAGAAATATCTTGTAGACAGAAGCTGTGCCCAAAAATAAGCCAGCAAAGAAACTAAACAAAGTAAAAAAAAAAAAAAAAAAAAGGAAAGAGACTTTGTTGATATTTATAACATCTTTAGAGAATTGCACAACATCCAGCAATAAACACTTCTCTAAGCTTTAATTACTTCATCATTAGTCATGTTGTGTGCTGCCTCTCCTGTTGTTGTTCATATTTCTGTAGCACTACTGAGCCCTATTTGTGGACCATTTCTATTTAGCCATCAGCATTCTGTTGAACGGTACCAGATTTTGTGGTCTTGCAAACCAGCTACTGGTTGGAGAAGTAATTGGCAACACAGAGTCTGGAGATTTTCTCAGCGTCGGAGTTATCAGGCTTTCTTGATCAGAGACTTTTAACAACTGTTCACATTTCTGTTGGTCACCAGGTATCTTAAATGTGGATCTTTCTGCCAGAGGTGAAAAGGAAGAACACTGTTCCATTAACCTGCTCCTTGTACTGCTACTTGTATTGTGCTTAAACACAGGCTGGAAAACAATTCATTAGCCAGTACTTCAGAAAAGCTCTGGGGCCAAAGTTTTTGAAATGAATCAGAACAAATTAAAGAAATACCTAGACTCTGCATCACTGTCTTAGGGTTTGGCTGCAAAAACTTTGTAGGCTGACACAAGCTGACTCTGCCAACACTCCAGGCAAGCACAAACTCTTTCCATCCCCATCAAAACCAAGGAAACTTTGTTCTAGAGGCCATGAAGTTGTATTAATGCTGCATGGATCTACAGTAGTTTCTTCTGCAGGACTTCTTAGCAAAGGTTCTCTGTAGCAAAGCATCTGTGTAACCATGGCTTCCAGTCTGGAGATATCATGGGTCCTGCGACCTCCTTGAACAAGTGGAGTGAGAACTCGTAAAGAATCACACAGCCATCATACCATACAATAACTTATACTTTATACTCTGTGTGCATGAGAGATGGGCAAAAAGCAATTGAAGACCATTGCCAGACAACCCTCAGCAAAAAATAATACTGAGAAATTCATCAATTTTAGGAGTTGGAGTTGATCCTTATGAGTCCCTTTCAGCTTGGGATGTGTCATGATTCTATGATCAGAAAACAAGCCTGTTTCTGGAGTTTATTCTAGGTAGAGAAAAACAGAGGTCAAAATCTTCTAATGTTGGAAGTAAATTCTCCAGAGTAAGAGACAGAATGAATTAGACTAGCAGTTTTTCAGGAACAAAATAATGTTAATCCTAACATTAGGATTAATCCTAACATCTGCTAAATCCACAAGCACTAGCCCCATGCCAGGAACCTGCTAGAATGCAATTGCTGTATGCTTCTAATGAATGATGCCTCTGCTATGTTAATTTGGCTTGTATTTTATTTCTTTTCACAAATAACTAATATTAGGATATATTTTATAAATGTAGAGACATATTCTCTTTACAGAAGATAATGTCAGGATATGAGAGAAAAAGAGAGGCTCTGCAGTCAAAAAATTGGAGTGAGTCACAGGTACTCCTGAACTGAAAGATGTCAAAAAATTTGAGACCTCAGACACTGAACAACCATCTGTGCTTCATATCAGTGTAGCACTGACTGATTAGATCAAGAAAATATTTATTTTAAAAATGCACACCAAGAAAGGCAACCTATAAAACTCACAATTTTATAGGAGGCTCACAATTTTGGGATAAACTCATGAAAACCTTCCCAGACATGTTGTCTTGCTCATTTCCGTGCCGGGAAACACAGGGCTTGCCAAGGGCTTGGAAAAGGAAGTGTTTTTTGATGATTCTATGGAATATCACCCAATATTACATGAGTGCACACATCCATTGTGAAAGCAGATCTTACCTACTCCTCTTTTTAATAGCTTTCATTGACAATTTCGTTAATTCAGTAAGCAGTGCTTTTATCAAGTTTGCAGAAAAAGAGCACTGAATTTTTATTGAAGAATTACTTAGAAAAGACAGACTAGCATGTGAACTGATTTAAAAAAATGGATAAATGGATGGATAAACCAGGGTGAAATTCATAAGAGAGACATTCAAGGTAAGAAAGGTTACTCCCTTGGAATTGCAGCAGTAATGGATTGTGCAAATGCAGGATGGAACCCAAAGAAGATGAGATGAGCACATAACTTGAGGTCATCATATTAGAAGAGTCTGAAGGACAGCAACATGAGTCTTCAAAAACAGGCTGCCAGAAAGAAGAGAATAGTCTGCTTTTCTTATCCACTGTGAAGATCATGAATCAGGAGTTCATTCAGACATTAGGAAAAATTTCATCGTCATGACAGTGAAGCACCTGGATGGGCTGCTGGGAGTGATTGTGGGATCTGTGTCACTGGAGGTCTTGCAAAAGCAAGTAGAAAATATCTGTCAGGAGAGGAGATGGGTTGCATATGTAGAGTTGAGCCATTCTTGGGGCGGTGCTGTGGATTTGATGATCTCTAAAGGTACCTTCAGGATTACTTTTTTGGGTCAATGTTTTCAGCATTACCAACTGGAAGAAAAGGGCTCTCTTAAAAAAGAGCAAGAACTTTCTTTTCCTTCAAAGACTCAGCTGCCAGAGCTAGCCATCTCCACCTTGTCAGTGACAAAAAATTCAAAATAAGGGCTGGTCTTGCAGGCTTCTGTGGGCTAAATGGAAGTATCTGGAGGAATTAAGATGTGGTATTTCCAAAGAGGCTCACAGGTTCAGCTCCTCCTACTGTCAATTCCTGGTCTTCAGCCATCACCAATATGTGAGAAATGCAACAGCAGACATGACAAAGAAGCAATTATCCCAACAAAATCAGTTATTACTAGCGATTCATATGGTAATGACCATGGTGAGGATGATGATGATACTGCTCAACTGTAGCAAGGATGATAATAACAGTGTTTTAGGAGATGGATTACAGGTTTGATCATAATGAATACTTTATCACAGATAATGAATTTTACAGAGGAATACATTCCCTAGGAAAATGCCTTGTTCTGAATGCCTGAAAATTGCATTGATTTAAGTAGTGGGCTACCATATTTGCACTATTCATTTAGGAGAACAGAGAATGTAGCACTTTAATGCAGATATTCTTTGACATCCTTAAAAATGAGAATGTCGTGAGCGTGGTAGGGAGAGCTATTGTAAGGTCCAACATGTTTATTGGTCTACTTTTTATAAACTAGAATATTATTGAGCCCCATTTATTTCATTTTTGTTTTGGCATAGAAAGGAAACTGTCCTTGTCCTATGAAAAATCAAGTTCTGTGAGCATCTTGCACAATTTATAAGCAACAAAGACCCTAACTCGGGGGAATGTTTAACTGCCTGTTTCTACAGTAGGACTTAAGTATAAATAAGAGGGAAGCTCTCTCAAACAAAGCACTAAACTGAGAGGATCTGGAACAATATATTACCACTAAAATACTTTTTAAGCACATTCAGTTACCAAAACATATCAGTTTTTCCTACAAAAAAAAAAAAGCGGGGGGGGGGGGGAAGGGAAGGGGAGGGATTGAAGCTGCATTGACATGTCAAAAGGAAGGGGGAAAAAAAAGAGAAAGAAAGTGACAGAAATAGAATCAAAGGGTTGCCCATGGTTTAAAAAAGTGTTAGACCCAAGAGAACATTAACTTTAGATGAAGCAGATTTGGGCTACCAGTGTATGTCCTTTCCCATTCATTTAAGTTTTCCTTGTATTTTATCTGTAAGATCATTCCTGATATTGTTAATGCTGTTATGCAATCACTGTTGATTTCAAATCAGTCTCTGCTTTAGTTCACAAAGTGCCCTCCAAACTGAAACTGTTTCAGAAATGATGAAATCAATACTTGCCTCTTGAAGGATAGATCTTTTGTAATACAAAGGAGAGGATGACTAATAGATTACTGAAGCCTTAACAAAACCTCAACAGATCCCCATATGGTGCACTGCAATTAAAGAGTGGAGGATGGATTTATAATTTTTGGGGTGGAGGAAAAAAAAAAAGAAGAGTTTTGGACAAGAAAATGAGGGAGGTGGAGACAGAAGTGATGTGTGACCATATACAAAATAAAAACCCCTCTTTCTGAGCCTTTCATCTCCGGGTCACTGATTCCAATCGAGCTCAGGTCGATAGTGAACAAAAATCATTTTAATCTGATGGCTGTTTGCTGACCTATGTGAAATGAACTGGTTGTGTCAGTCCCTTTCCAGCTGACAGCTCTCCCCATCATCAAGGCCATTGCTACAAGTGGCAATAATTGGTACTTTTTAGGCCAGCTCAGCTAAAAGGCTGAAAAACGGAAAAAAAAAGCAGTAGGGTTGAACCACCTCTTGTCCAGCTGCTCCCTCCTCCAGGTGAGTATTGCCTTCACCACATCTGCTCTTCAAACCAACAAAAGATCTGGGGGCAGAGGGGAGTCCCTGAAGTGGTAAAGACTTCTTAGGAGCCTTGAGGTGCTGATGCAGGTGCTTGTTGGCAGTCTCATGAGTTTCTGTGCAAGTATGGGACTCCAACAGGACCAGCTGAGCTTCCAAACCCAGGCGGGTGATGTGTGATTCCACTGGCAAAAAAGGAGCAGGAGGCCTTGAGTACAACTTCCACTAATGTCAGCAGAAGGGCATCATTCACATGCAGGTATATAAAAATGGCTGTAATAATATTTTCAGAGAATTTCAGCTTTTAATGAAACAAACTCAAGTGAGGAGGAGCATGTCAAAGTGAGCTCAGTCTAAGTAGTTAGCATAATAAAAGAAGAAATAGAAGATGAATTCCAAGAGGTTAATAAATGTAATGCCCTGGAGAGGACAGTTTTAATCATGAATTTTATAAGTGTTTCTCTGAGCAGCTGATACCTTCCTTATTGTCATGAGATAATGTATTATGAGGAGAATAATATGATGAGGACTTTCAGTTACACTTTAAGCCATGGCCACCCTGTTTCCCTTGGATGCCCTTCGGGAAATATGACTTTGCCATGGGAGATAAGAGATACCAGTCGTCTGTACCAGGATGATCTAATTAACTGGGAGAACCAACAGGTCCTCTGAAGCCTACCCATATGGTGCAGATGTCTTTTTCAAGGTAAATGTGTGCCTGCCGCTACAAACAATAGGGAAAGTTCACATCGGGAATCAGAACTGATGGCAAAGACAAGGCAAGATGAAATTAAGCCTCACAAAGTAGGAAATCCATTTCTGAGTATCCATTTCCTCTTCCAAAGATGGACAGGATATAAAAGAATGAGGTGCCATCAGGCACTTTTTCCAAGTGGAAGGATCCATGCTGCAAGTGGATTTTCTGATAACTGAGTGAACTCTTCCTGGTAGTTCACTTTGCAAGTAGATTGTGTGATATTCCAGATATGGGACGTAGGTGCATGGGAAAGGGATAAGGAAAAAAAGACACCTGAAAAGATTAGGAGGAACCTGGTTTTCGCAGGTCATGACTTGTCAAACTAAATCTTTGCCATATATGCTCCTCTTTCACATTTAAGGAAATGTCCTTTCCAGCATTTATGTTCAAGTGTCCATTACTTGGTGGAGTAGGTGTCAAGCAAAGCAACACCACAAGAAAAATACAGGATGCTCTCCCACATGGTGCATTTCCGAGTTTCTGCCATTCCTCATCAGCTGGCAGACAGACCAGATCCAGAGACAATCTGTGGAACGGTGGCAGTGGTCCTCATCAGCATATGCACCTTCTAGAGTTTAAGAAAAGTAAGTGATCAGTGTGCATGAGAGAAATTTCAGTTTCTACTGATGATCTTCCATATTGCTGTCAAGAAAAGAAAGAGAATGGAAACTTTTAGCAGTTTCAGTCTGGATACAAGTGAATATTGACTTGTACCAGAGCTGTCTGTGCACCTTATAGCTCTGTACATGAAGAGTGTGAATGTTTGTCATATCTCCAAAATCTAAAATAGAGCTGTTGACTCCATGCTAGCTGAAACCTTTGGGAAGGGAGTGGGAACAGGCAATGTTCCAACAAGTACTGATCCCATCTTGTCCTCAGTCAGTCACCAGACAGGAAGGTGAAGAACAAGCACTTTGAGCAAGTCGGAGAAGGGTTCTGTGACAACTAAACTATCTGGGCTATGGCTGGAGTCTCATAGTCCCTCACATCCTTTCTCTGTTCAATCAAAATTAAACTCATTTTCCTCACATCTTTGCCAGAAGGATCAGTGCAAGTTGAATTTTGTTACTGTGGATAAAGATCTGCAGTGACTGTCCTGCCTTGAGCAAGGAGGGGTGGAGAACTTGTAGAATGAGCCCATTTCCATGCTATGCTGTGGAATATGAAGTCTTGTGATTCACAGACAGAATTATATATAGAACAATGTGATTTATATAGCATCAGTTGGCAAATTGCAAAATACATGTATGTTATGTATGTCCTGATCTCTTAGAATACAAATGTGAACAAAGTGTTCAGGCATGCATAGAAATCTCATCTAGAGGTGAATTGCACCTGTGAGGCTTCAGACCTCCCTCTGAAGAGATTACTCTTTTTATAGATTTCTTCAGTACTGGCTGCAAACAGAAGAACCTAGTTTCAATTAGAAGCAGAAATTTCCACAGTCACTTAGACCTCTGGTCCATATAATTCAGTACCCCAGTGGAGTGGAGCATCCAGCACATGCTAATGCAAAAGCTGTTAGGCCTCTGCTATAGTCAGTTCTGTGGTGATATACCTATTTCAAACTGTTTCTATCTAAATACTGCAGTAGTGTGACTTTTTCAGAATTTGGGTGAGTCCAGTGAATATTCATACCTCGTAAACTGGAGGGCTTAAGGAACTGGTGTTCTACAGTAATTAGGAATTACATGAGACCACCTAGTTCATTAAAACAAAATGAAAGACAGAGTCAAAGCCAGGCCCGCAAAGATAAACAGTGCATGAATTCACTGCCTCCATATTTAAAGCCTTCAAAGCCTTTCACTTAAAATCCCTTTCCGCTCTGGATCTCAGCGTGAGTCTGGCTGCAGGGAGGTTTTGTGTGGTGGCCTGTCAGCTTCCATCTCCAACACAGTGAAATTCAACTAATTGTAAGTGCACATTGCTCCGGGCATGCACTACACACCGCCACTCAGGCCGTGCACACGCACCGTGACCCTGTCCACCTACGGTACAATACGGTATGCTCTCCCCATACACACTTTTCTTTTCTGTTCCTTGCAATCACTGAAAAGATGACAGGCCAGAACAAGGAGCAGGAATTGCCATTGTGTTTCTGCAAAAATTGATGCGGAGGTTTTTAGTCCCACGACGGCGTATGTGCCAAGAATTGCAGCAGTCATTGGATTGTGCCTCCATTAATGACAAAGGGCTGGCCAGGGAGCACAGTGTGAGGCTGCAATCGCCTTCTGACTTTGATCTTACCTGCTGAAACTGACCTCACTGTCATGTCACGCTCTCTGCCCGGCAGCTGAGGATCAAGAGAAAAAGAGGAACAGAAAAATGGGAAATACCTTGCAGTTGAAGACCCTCTGTGACTCAAAATAGCCTCTCTTAGGGCTAATCCTCAGTTGCTTGTGAGGTACTGAAAGGTCACTAGCTACACAGGCCTAATGCACTCATTATGCAAAACTGTTTGTTCCGGAGCTTTCATGGCAATAGTACAATCACAGCCCAAGCAGGCTTTTTTTTCAGCACATACTCATTCTTCAGAACTTGCAATCTGAACTTCACAGAAGTAATTCGATTTTGTTTCTATTTCTGGATTCATCCTTCTGTGCTCATTTTTTTTTGCCTATCTCTATGTGCTCATTGAGGTAAGCAGCCTCCTGTTCCTTCACAGGTAGCATCCTTTGTGAGATGCTCTTGGGGCATATTAGGCAAGGTCCAGACACACGGAGGTCAGGCTCTTCAGGGCACTCAAGTGGAGGGCAGATGTCTGCAAGTTCAATGAGCTTGGTTTGAAGGCCAGTGATTGTCCCTGGGACCATACAGCTCCCGTGACAATGGGAGAATTTCAGGCACTCAGGATATTTTGTGGTACAGAGCTCAGAAGCAAATAATGCTAGGTTATTCCCAAACAACAGGGAGCTGGGATTCTGAATTAGTATCTTTTTGCTATGGTCTTGTTCAACTCTTGTATAAGGCATTGAAAGAGGTCATTTCTATCCCACCCTATGCTTTTATTTTCTGTTAATACAAACATAGTATGAACTTGATCCTTCACTGGTGACTCTAGATTCTGTTGTTGAATGAGTCATGTAAAATTAATATTTGGCTAGTTGTTGGCACACCTTCTAGGCTGATCCTCACAAAGTGAAGTTCAGTTCTGAGCAGCTTTCCTGACAGACAATCTTCATTTTCATTATTCTACCCGAGAAGTGTTTCATGTCCTCCAGCTCACCTTCTAACTCTTCTCTAATGTTCAGTTGACCTGTGACACTCTATAACTCAGTGCTACTTCTATGGCAGTATCACTGAAATTCAACCACACAAGATAAACAATTTAAGTAAACAGTTCTGACTGCTCTCAAAGAACTCATAATCCAAAAGTCTTTCACTGCCACTCACCACTGAATCTCACCACTTATGATCACCTAATTATGCAGTACTTTTCTTCCCATGTCATTGCACCTGAAGCACTGATTATTCTGTATTTAGATTACTGTGGCTCCCTGAAGGGCTGTTTGGGGTCTCTGTGAGGTTGCCACTTGGTTCCTGATTACAGTGATATCATTACTGCTTCCTACTTCCTATTGGAGGCGCTAAATGGAATGCTAATGCTCAGGATTGCATCCACAACACCACAGGAAATAAAAATCCAAGAACTTGGTTTTGGAGACAAGAACACTGGAGCAAAGCAGTTAGCCTAAAATCTCATTCTCATTTTTGTGCAGTTTGAAAACCACGATCCGAATGCTTTAGACCCTTCTGACTGTGAGAGCACACTTCTTGGAAAATAAGCGCTAGATGGGGAGGCCCTGAGAAAGATAGTAGCTGCCTAGGGAATTACTGTGTTAGAGTTAAGAGTTTCCAAAAAGACTGAAAGAGAACAATTCAATTGTATTAAAAGTTAGGAGGCAGATCAAATTTGATGATGTGTGTGGTTTGTGTGGATATGTCTGCATGTGCATACATATATGTGTGTGTCTAGATAGATAGATAGATGCACTTTGTTCTGAAAGTAATGCCTCTTATTTCCATGAAAACTACACAAAGAGCACAATTACACTATTTGATAGAGCAAATTCTCAGCTAAAAATACTATAACTCAACATAGCCACCACCATTACCATGCAATTTTGCCAGCAATGAACAAGAGACTATGTGCCACGCTCTCAAATATCTGCACCAGCAGAGAGGACTCACCACTTCACAGATGCTCTGATAGCACGATTGTTAAGAATATTTTGCCAATACAATCCATCTTTCATTGGTCTGAACAAATGGAAGTCAAAAGTCACCAAATCCAGACTATATGGTGGGTATGGTAGGATAATCCACCCAAGACTGGCAATGCGCTCCGTGATTTTCAAACTAATGAAGGGTCTGGTGTTTTCATGTTGCAAGAGAAAGGTTGTCTTCTTCTTCAGCCATCTTTAGAAGTTAGTCAGCATCAGGATATAGAGGTCTGAGCTGATAGTTTGTACAGGTTGCAGGAAATCCACAAGGATTATGCCTTTTCTATCCCAGAAGACAACATACATCACTTTACCAGCTGAGGGCTATGTCTTGAACTATTTTTTGATGGGGAATTCATTTGTTGCCACTCCATGGATTGCCATTTTTATTCCAGCTCATGGTGGTGACACCAAATCTCATCACCTGTAACAATGTGACCCAGGAATCTGTCACCTTCAGCCTTGTACTGATTCAATAAGTTCTAATAAACTTGCATATGGCGTTCTTCCTGTTCCCATATGAGCACTCACGTGATCCACCTGGTGCAAACTTTGCCGTGTTCCAACATTTCCACCATCATTTTCAATTCTCTGAGGACAATATTCAGCTTTGTACATGGTTCCCTTGTTGCAATCTGCCAATCTGTGCATGAGCTGATCAAAACATTCTTCATTTTGCGCTGTGACAGCTGTGCATGGCCATCCAGAATGTGACTTACCTTTCACATTGCTGCTGCCACTGCTGAAACACACCACCCATCGCTTCACTCTGCTACATCTACTGTTTGGTCTACATAAATATTCAGCAAGCAGCAGCGAATATCAACTGGTGTAATTTTTTCCATCTGAAGGAATTTCATAATATACCTTTGCTTCGTATGTACCTCCATGTCAGACACCATTTTGTCAGACTGCCCCTCAGCTGCCATCTGTTACACAGCACTAAGTGTAACAGAATATTGGTGGGAAGGTTCAATCTCTGCTGTCATACCATCAATATCTGCCTTTGACACTGTGGGCCACCATAATAAAATAGGCATTACTTTTGGAGTAGCCCTCATGTTTATATATATATATATATATATATATATATATATATATATATATATATATATCCTTTGTCCCTAACTGAAGTATTCTGTTTGCTTTTACTGCTTTGTTCCTTTATTTCTAGGTGTTTTTATTTAAAACGAAAGTAAACATTTCACAGACTAGAGTCAGGGGGACCTTTTATTGAGCCTTTTGATGTTGATTCAGAGTGCACTGTTATTTTCTTAAAGAGCATAGACAGTCTTTGCACATTAACCAGGAAGATAAATGCTAAGGAGTTAAGGCTTCTTAGTGATCATCAGCAAGACACAGATTTCGTCCGCAGGGCTTTGCAATGTACAGAGTGGCACCATGGCAAACTGGAGACACAAGTATATATACCTCTTCTCACTTGGCCTTAAACGCCTTACCCATTTGAACTCACATTTCCTAAACGATTACAATTAGGAAGAAGCAGATTAGATAGAATTGAGAGGCTCTGCTGATCCCAACGTGTATTCTGATAGGTTTTTTGTTTCTGGAAATGGCTATTTAAAAGACCCAGGACTCCTTCCTTTAATGGAGACTTTAGGTCTATCGTATCGGGTGGCTTGTCTCAGAGCAAGTCACCCACCTTGTGGGCAGAGAGCCAGCCTCCAGTACCAAAGCACAGAGGGAAATGTAGGAGCTCCAGCCCAAAGGAGTAAAGAAAACAAATAGCACAACTTTGCATGTCTGTGCAAGGGGACTCAAAGAGGGACATTCTCACAGATTTCTGAGTCACAGTTCTGGCCTTCTGCCTTCACACTGATTCCTGCTGAAGAACATCAAAGTTCACTAGCCAGATAAATTGTTGCAGGACTGTTTCTGCCAGATGAGCCACTGCCACGCAGAGCACAGCTTCCCCAACATTGAATGCCACATCGTAAGGGCCTGAGCCCTCTGCTTATCAAGGCCAAGCATTTGCTCCCAGCAGGGCAATTTCCCTTGACTGTTCTCCCCTGCACTTACCCTGTAGTTCTTCTGAGAAGCCATAAATCTCCACAGCAATTGCTAGAACGGTTGATTTTTGCCATGTTGACCGTAGGTTGTAGTCATTAGTAAACAAAGACTGAATTCCCCTCTCACTGCTGCATCTTTCACATTCAGCTTAAAGACACTATTCATCTCTTTATTTCCTGCCAAGATTTTTCTAAGATAACAATTCAGTACAAAAATCACAATTATTCTAACACTCTTCTATTCCTAATCTTAGTAAGCAGAAATTCCTGAGGTGTGGAAATTGTTTCTGAAGAGTTTTTGGTGGAGCTGTTGGTTGGAGATGCTGCAGAAGTTTGTTTGTTTCCTTCTAGTCACTGAATCCCCAAGGAATGTCCACCCTGCTGCTATTAGTGCTCTTGGGATGAAAAGCATCATATAAGAGCAGAGTATTACTATGAAGTAAGAAGAAGGGGGAAAGAAAGATGTTTTTCTGAGGGTAAGTACTGTTGGAATTGCATTTGGTTTTGATTTCCTTTCCCTAATACTATTGGACTTCAACAGAATGAAGACTGGGTTCTTTAAACCATCGCTTCCTTCACATGAAACTCAGTTTGTACAGGCATTTATTTTTTATTTTTTTTGTTTTTATAAATACTGTTTATTTAAGTAATTGTTGGCTCCTTTCCTGTCCTTTGTTGACCCCAGGAAACAACTTTTTTTTATGTGTTTCCATTCTGGGATTTCTATTATCTACTGACTTGAGCTGGGTGTACTTCCGTGAAAAGATCCGAAAGAAGAGAGAGATCTGAAGTTGCTCTTGAACTAAAGTCAACTTCTCTTCCAGTCTGAGACCCAAGAAAGCCATCACTTGAAGCAAGGCACTTAAGAAGGCAGTTAAAAAGCCTACTTCCTAAGAACAAATGGGGATGTATTCTTATCACCTTTATGAAGTTAAAAGAGGTGATTTTACAATTTGGTAGAAAGAAGTCCTGCTGTTAATTAGTCACATTTATTTGAAGAAAGAGAGAAAGAAGAAAAGAAAGAAAAGAAAGAAAAGAAAGAAAAGAAAAAGAAAGAAAAGAAAAGAAAAGAAAAGAAAAGAAAAGAAAAGAAAAGAAAAGAAAAGAAAAGAAAAGAAAAGAAAAGAAAAGAAAAGAAAAGAAAAGAAAGAGAGAAGAGAAGAGAAGAGAAGAGAAGAAGAGAAGAGAAGAGAAGAGAAGAGAGAAGAGAAGAGAAGAGAAGAGAAGAGAAGAGAAGAGAAGAGAAGAGAAGAGAAGAGAAGAGAAGAGAAGAGAAGAGAAGAGAAGAGAAGAATGAAGAAGGAAGGAAGGAAGGAAGGAAGGAAGGAAGGAAGGAAGGAAGGAAGGAAGGAAGGAAGGAAGGAAGGAAGGAAGGAGGAAGGAAGGAAGGAAGGAAGGAAGGAAGGAAGGAAGGAAGGAAGGAAGGAAGGAAGGAAGGAAGGAAGGAAGGAAGGAAGGAAGGAAGGAAGGGAGAGGAAAGAGAGAAAGAGAAGAAAGAAGGAAAGAAGGAAAGAAGGAAAGAAGGAAAGAAGGAAAGAAGGAAAGAAGGAAAGAAGGAAAGAAGGAAAGAAAGAAAGAAAGAAAGAAAGAAAGAAAGAAAGAAAGAAAGAAAGAAAGAAAGAAAGAAAGAAAGAAAGAAAGAAAGAAAGAAAGAAAGAAAGAAAGAAAGAAAGAAAGAAAGAAAGAAAGAAAGAAAGAAAGGAAAGAAAGAAAGAAGGAAGAAAAAAGGAAGAAAGTAAAAAGTGGGGGAGGGTGAAAAGGGGAAAGGAAGTTAGGAAAGCAAAACAGTGCAGAAGGGAAAAAATCTTTATGATGAGGTGCTCGGCAGGATGAAGGAACAAAAGGAAGGCTTTCTGCCTGTCTCCTGATATTTTCCAACTCAGCAAAAAAATCCATTGTGTAGCTTAAGGGGGAAAAAAAAGTTAAAGTTGAAAGCTTAGTGTGTGAAAGCAACTGCTCAACCATTGTGTAATATGGGCTAATGTAATGTCACTGTTTCCCCATGATGTAAGTTGCAATTTTTGTTCCAGTTGCTATGGTCAATGTTATCACTTTCACTTTTCAAAAGGGGGCAAAGGGGTGCACGAAGATGGTATTTTTCTTTATCCCACTCCCCTTTCCCCATGCCAAAACAAATAGTTCTGTTAGGAAATATCAGTGTTGACCAGATGTCACTGACTTTTTTTTTCTTTTTTTCGCATGTGTCCCTTAACAGCTGGCAAGAATATCAGCTCAAATTATTCACCACAAGCACACACTTTCTGTTTGTCTCCAGATAAAGGGATTTGAAATCCTGGTTGTCAGAGAGGGGTGCTGAAAACTGTGGAATGGATTTCTTTGGGCAGAGGGAATACTTCCTGAGCATCTTTAAATTAGTCAAGGATGGTCACAGCTAGCATATAAAACCAAACAGATCCATTAACTTGGCACTTCATGTTATCAGAAACTGTTTTAGCCAATGATGTTTTCTTGGAACCAGCAGTGTCTTGTTCATAACAATTAGCAAATCTAAACATAGCAACACTGTTCAGTTGTGTCACCTGAAAAAAATCTTAGATGTGGTTACAGAGGAGAAGTACAGTGTATGGATGATTAAAAGAGCACATGGATACTCTAGAATTGCTTTGGACTAGAACCGTGTGTCTGTGTTACCTTGAAATACAGTCTCTACATCTCACAAGCAGTTTGAGGGCACAAGGCAATGCTAGGATTGCAGTGGGACTGCTCCACACATAGCCCAGGTGCCACCTGGCTCAGGAGGTGGCAGTCAGGATTCGGCGAGTAACCCTATTCCATCTGGAAATGCACATGAATGGTTTGGCTGTGCACAGCACAGAAGAGGGGTTCATTTCTCCTCCTAGGCTGTGAGCTAACGGCCCTTGTCACCTGTATCAGTGAGGATCGTTGCCTTTGGCCTAACTGTAGCCTTCTCTTATGTTCAGTTGTATCTACTTTTCTCTTTCAAACTGTCATAGGTAACAGATTGCTGCTGTACCCTTCCACAGTTATGACTCCATCACAACTGTATGTTTTCAGTTTACACTTGATCAAAGATTAAGGAGCTTGCAGCCTGAAAGTGATAGCATGATACTGTTGTTGGTAGCATTATCTTCAGATGAAGAAAAAACTGAGATCAGATAATTTAAAAATTCAGAGACAAAACTCCACCGATGAAATCTGCTTTATCTTTAAATGCTCTAATTCTGACCCTTTCCAGCAAGCAAGTAAAACAATTCTGTTCACTGTTCCATGCAGTACTATGTTACCTTCAGTAAGTAAACGCTAGCAGTTTTTCATGGTATAGAAACCTTTCTAAATGCATAGTCACCTCCACTGTCAGTCTCTGAAATACATTCATTTTTGACACTACTTGTTTCGTAATGTAGAAATGGGAACTGACTTCAGCTTTCTGTCCATTTTATGATGCAAAAAGCTAGGACTATAGGCCACTGAAAAGGAGTCTTGGATGACCTACAGTAAGCATGCATTTCTGTAAGAAATCCTAATTCCATCTGAGTTAATACCAGCATCCCCGATGACTTCAAGAGAGCCAAGAATGCTTCTTTGCCTAAATTCTTGTGCTGAAGAACAGGAGATCATAGCACTCACCATGTTTTCTGAAGTAGATTTAGATGCGTTAGAAAATTAGATTGTTATATAAAAATTAATGATTTAATTATTAGCGTGTTTTCCATCACACTATTTTGTTTGCTTCTCTTGATTGCCTCAAGGCACAGAGCAGATGTTTTCACTGAGCTGTTCTCAATGACTTCTAAATTACTTAATCATTGCAAAATGGTAGCAGTGGCAGCCTTTCTTATAACATTTAATCTCATCATTCCTCATACACTTAAAAAAGACCACTTTGAGGCTAAATATACACATCATTGGAAAGACCACCTCCAGTTACCTCATATAAACAGCAAGAGAGAGATGGATACGTGAGGAAAGAACATGAAGAAAAAAAAAACAGAAAGACTGAAAAAGCTAAACAGAGAAAGAAAAGAAAGAAAGAAAGCTTATTTATGCACTTGAAAAACATTATAGCTTGGATTTTCTTCAACTACTGATGGCTCGAAACTCAAATATTAATTTAGCTTTATTCTTGAGTCTGGTTTGCCTTAGAAATAATTGGGGAGTCTTTTTAATGAAGAAAGGAAAAAACATTCCTCAAATGGCTCTGACTATGAAATGTTACTGAAAACTTCTCGTTCTTCTAAACAGAAAACCTATTAAAATTAAAAAAAAAAAAAAAAAAAAAAGACAAGTCATTAATCAGTAACAGCTGTTCCCAGCACCTGTTATTTATTCCTGTCATTAACACGTCCTTTAGCATTTCTGACAAAAACGGGTATTTTCCTATCTGAACACACTGCGCTCTTTGGAGCATCCTCAGTACTTGATGACTACCTTTGATCTACAAGGTGCATTTGTGAATTACCTCACTATGGTAATGCAGCTTTTCTTTGTCATTTACAGGCTCTTTTTTTATTCTGGCAATGCTAGAGTTCCACCTTCATCTCCTAGCTCTGCCTCTGACTCTCTGATGGACCCTATCTGTGACAAATAGGGCTACTTCCTTGCAAGTATACAGGTGCCAAAAGATTCTCAACCACCACAACTTCCCTATGCCTAATTCTTACTGAGGCAAATGGAAATTCAAAAGGCTTACAAGCTGGAATTTGCATGCTACAGATGTTGAATGTTTTGGTGTTGGTTTTGTCTTTGAGCCTCCACCTCACAGCAAGCCCTGCTGAGGTCCCCTGTGGAGCAGGCAAGGAGGTTCCTCACAACTCCCCTCTGGCTGTCTCCTGCCCCTTTCCTTCCCAGCACAGGAGGCTCCCAGACCTCTTCTGGGGTAGGAAAGGAAAGCAAAGCAAGGGAGTTCAGAGAACAACAAGCATTCTCCAGCAGCACTGTTCACTTTTGTCCTTTACCTGCAGGCTTCTGGTGCAGAAGCTTGGGGCAGGGGAGCCCCATTTTCAATAACCATACAAAACTCTCCTGTGCACAAGAAGAGCTTTGAAAATCCAGCCAGTATTTATCTTTTGATAAATACTAATATATTTCTGCACACAATTAAGCACATCAGCAGCAGGAAAAAAATGCAAGCACACTTGTAGTATCTGTGATGCTTGTTACCTTTTTCCACCTCTCTCTTTTTGCTTAGTTAAGATCAGTCAAATCTGTTCCATGCTTGTTTGTAGTTTAAACATTGAGATTTGCAGTGGTTTCCTACCATTAGATAATATTTTTCTGCTGAAAGCCACTGCTTTCATTTATGACTGTTGAAGTTGCGGCAACATTTCTGTTAGTCTTGGGTTTTACAACATTGTTCTAGTTAAATGCATGCATGGGGTTGGAATTAGGAGAACATTGTTTCTTTAATATAGATAGATAAAGAAAGCAGTGCATTGTATTTATCAAAAGGAAATGTCAGCAGAACTTTATAGTCTGGTAATTAGATAACGCAGATAAGTCTGCTGAGTTTGTGTGCTCACAACTGCCATTCCAGATAACACTTCCTGAAGAAAACTATAAGAACTTAAACAACATTACACGTTTTTCATGGTTCCTTTCTTGAAGCTGATATGGAAAGTAAAAAAGAAAATTAAAATACAAGCTACAACAAGCATGATGTGTTATCCTTCCACGTTTCTTTGTGTGTGTGTGTTCTGAACAGTCCAGCTTTGAGCAGGAGCACTGATTGTCTGTCTTTCCAAAGACACCCACAACTGCAGCAGTGGCAGCTGTGCCAGGCTGTCAGCATTGTGGACAATGGAGAATTCCACAGCCCCTTTGATTCAGAGCAAGGTAAAACCAGGCTGAAGCAAAGGGCTTACAGTTTTCAGACAGGTGGCCTTTGTAAACACCCATGTTTGCATATATGGAAAACCTCATAAAGGAAAAACCCTTAGTATCTTGAAAAGGAGAATACACTAGCAATAGGCAAATTATTTTGGATATGTTGCTCAGATCCAAGTACTGAAGGCCTCATTCTCCTCTGTGTAGTTTTTTATTTCAAATGCAGATTAAGTGTTTTGACTCTATGCCTCTTGAAAACTTTCTGGAGAGGTTATAAATGGTAAAGCACTAGCCTTGAACTCTAGGAACTTATTTCTCATAATGCTTTGTGTCTTAAGCAATGAGCTACTCCTGAGAATGCTGTTGTGTAGGGTACATTAAAAGTACATATGGCCAAATCTTGCAATTTGCCTGTCTTTGACACAGCCTTCCTTGTGCCACTAGTGTGCTGCCTATGAGGGCCAGGAAATGGGGCAAGGGGCAGAACATAGCTTTAAAAAATTTCATGTACTAAAGCAAAATCAAAAGTAACATACGCAACTTGTTAATGAGGTAGAATTCCCAGATTGATTCTATTTTTGAAAAGAAAAGAAAGAAAGGAAGTTTTCAGCAAACTTTCTGTCTGCTGAGAAGCGCTTGCTTGTCATTTTCTTCCTTGCTTCATGAAGAAAGTGAAACCCACAGGAGATTTTCAAGCGGATATTCCAGTTTGCCATTACTGGAAAGCAACTTTACCACTGAAAATGTCTTTTTTAGAAAATAATACCTTGAAAACCTTCTCTAGCAGGTGAAAATTCTGGTTCAAAAATGCTCACAAACTCTCTCCAGTGCTGACACCCCAGTGATGCTGGGAGCTGGGTGGAAAAGTGGCTCCACAGTGTCTCCTGGCACCAAGAGCAGGCCAGAAGTTTCTCTTACTCTATCCTTTTCCATACAAAGTCCTTTCCCCTCACAAAGTTCGTGTTTCGTATTGTGAAAGAGAACAGGGGATGTCCCCTCCCAACCCTTTCTCCTGCTCAGCCCTCTGTGCTGAGAAATCACCCCAAAGAGGTGCACAAACCAAGACATTGTATCAGCCTGTGCAACTTCAGCCTTGTCCAAGCAGATTTAGACCTGCTGCTCTGTAGCAGCATAACTGTGCTTTGGAGAATATGGTGGTTTTACCGCTCCAGTTTAGATAAATAAACAAGGGAAAGGAATTTCTTTGCCCTGATATACATGACCTCTATTTTGACATAGCTGCATCCACAGTGGCCATTCTGTTGGTGTAGTTTTATACCAGGAGGAAGACATCAGTCATATATAGCCCATGCATAGAGCAGGCTTTTGTGCAAACAGTGCTACCCTGAGCAGCTGACATGAGTCTGCACTGTCCCTACAGCTACCCCACAGCTGAGGCACCGCATTCCCCCTCCGTGCACGGAGCAAGGATCCTTCAGCACAGCACTCAGTGACGCTCTGAGTACATCTTTGCTGGGAAATTAAACAGTTCCTGGTCCCTTGAGCACAGTTATCTGTGCTGTTTCATTGCTGCAGTCATTCTTGCCATGTTTGTTTTCCCCTGACTCACACGGCAGGTAACAGAGACAGCCAGGCCTTAGCAGCCAAGTGGAAGAAGAGCTCCATAGGAGGGAAGGGAGCAGAGAGGATCCCCATGAACAGAGAGAGGGTGATGGCCGTTTGAGCTCTGCTTTGCTTCCCACCTGAATGCTGCCTCAGGGGGCATCTGTCTTAGCACAGTGGCAGACCCTGTGCACTCAAAACACTGCAGCTGCATCCCCAGCAGGGCGTCTCCGTGCTGCCGGTATGGGGCTCGTGTCTCCTCCCTCAAATGATGGATGTTTCAGTTGTAATAGGGGTCTTTATTCCGTGCAAGCATCTCAAAGCACTGTACAAAAATAGCTCTCCATCTCACAGACAAGCAATCAGACTTACGGAGGTAGGAAATAGCTTTGCTCACCTCGGAGGGTATTTTGACATTCCCCCCCACCACAGTATCCTCTGAACTTCTTGCCCACACAACCAGAGGCCCCTACTTTCCTAAGGCCCTGCAAAGATTAAGTGACCCTGGTCCAAGGTTGCACAGGAAGTCTGGAGGGAGCACTGGAAATAGAAGGGGGCCCTTCTGAGTCCCTGGGCAGCGCCCTGACCACCAGACCATCCTTCCTCTCCCAAGGTCATGCTTCTTGTCTGCAGCAGAGCCAGGAATAGTACCCAAGTTTCCTGACGCCTAGGCCCTAATGCACAAAGTACAAATATCAGTTTAAAGAGATGCATAAACACATCTTGCAATTAAACCTAAGGCATTCTGAGCCCACCACTTGCTATATTTTGAAAGCTGTGTGTGCCTCACTTCAAAAATCCCCCTCTACAAATCTGAGTGCCTGACAAATACTGTCCATGTCAATCTTGGTGAAAAACTTGCAGGATGCCACTACTCACCACCAAGATGCAGGTTTGCAGGTAGGACATAACCTGAGGGTGCCTTCTCCAGCTCCCATCCCAGGGATGAGCCTTGGGGTGGGACAGACGTGTGCTTTGCACTGTGTGAGTGCATGCTGCAGCCCTGGGATGTGCTGCGTCAGGAGGGGCACACTGCCACGTGTCCCGGAGCTTGTTGGAGCCTTTCCAATAATTTTAATGGGCGTTGGATCAGGCCCTGAATTCTCAGCTGTCCCAGCTAAACAGCCTCCCCACACCAGCTCTCCTCTCTTTTCAGACCAAGGAGGCAGGAGACTCTGTCAACAGGGGGGTTCCTGCTGCTTTTGGGCATCCAGCTGGCCTTCTCCTCACATGCAGGGCCAAGCAGAGTGGAGCCCACAGCCACCTGTATGGCTTCTGCATGCTGCCTAGGTCATCCTTTTTGTCCTCCAAAGGTAATGGGTGCTACGATGCAGAGTGAGGATCCATTGCTCCTCACTGCATGCCTCAATCTGTTCACCAAGATCCCCAGTATACACATGCAGTTTCGGAGAACTTAGTGCAAGAAATAAATCCCGCATGAGGCAAAAGCCCCAGCCATGCTGGACAGGAGCTGGAGAAGCTATTGAGATTATCTGTGAAGCTATGGTTGCAGAAAGAGCTTCGGAAGGACAAAGCCCAATTCTTCCCTTTTCCCACAGTGTCTTTTCCTCACCAAACTCAGCATATCCAGTAACTAGCACATGGAAACAATCAGCTTTTTGAAGTTGTCTTATCTTTACATGAAGTTGATTACATGCTGATGCTGTGCCTCCTCACCAGAGCAAGGGGCTGCATGCTTCTCCAGACCTTTGCCTGGCAGTACACTGTATACTACTTGAGTTGGTGCTGGAAGCATAACATTATCACAGAGGCCCTCAGCCGTCAGTGATTTCTACCCGTTGCTGCTTTTTATGTAGAAGTAGCATTAAGAAGTCCCAGCCAAGACACTGGCACTGGCTGTGAGAAATGCTGCACATCACAAGAAACAAGCCTGTCCCCAGAAGTCTTAGGAACAGGAAGTAACAAATGAAGTGTTTTTCTCAAGATTTGTCCAGTTTGTGAGTCTGCATTGCTTTGAGCACCCTATTGCCATACACACTGTCATGCCTGGGTCACTATGAGATTTATTGACTGATTATTTGGCAGGTGTTATGTCAGCCTTCTGCTTCTAAATACTGTTCACACCATCACAGAACATATCACAGTGACTTCATGTTGCTTTCCTCGTGAAAACCTTACCTAAGAAGACACTTCGGGATAAATGAATAGGATATACTTTATTGGGTCACTGTTGGGGAACTGATCTTGTTTAAGGGTTGGCTCAGTGACAAGACCCTATAAATGGACAAGCCCCTGCAGTCAGTGCGTGTTTTCTACTGACCCCATATAGAAGTTCTAGTTGCTCTCACATTTTTGTACTCCAAAATAAGGCAGGTACATATATAATTTATAGATCACCAGTTGCCATAATTGCTTGATTGTATGTGCTATCGCATGCTTTTGCTTTTGGGATAGAATTCACCTCTGCTGAATAGAATGGAAACAGACTATTTTCATCATCTCCCAGAAGCCACAGGGTGTAATCCACAGTAACTGGGTTGGAACCCACTTTAATGGATTAAAAAAACCCACTATTTTTCTAGGTTTTCCTTTTTTTTCCTGGGATGGAAGAACACTTTGCATGTTTCTGAATGATCTCTGCTAATTAACAGGCACACCATGAAGGAGAGTTCATTAGGGCAAACTAAATTGGGAAATGGCCTGAGCATTCAGCACCAAACCAGGGGATGGGATCACACGTTATCCCACTATTATGGCAGCAGGCACCATGGGCAGAGTTGAAGCCAAAGATACAACGTACTCGAGGCAGATGTCATAGTCAGGAGAGTTGTGGCCATTAGCCAACTCTGTGTCTTCCTATCCTGAAAAGGGAAGGGCCATCCACAGGCTGGAGTGGCTGGGGAAGCTCATGCCCTATGGGTGGGCACTAAGGATCAGAGCCAGTGGGCCTCAAATGTCCCTGAACTGCAAGCATTTGAAGTTGCAGGAAACTCAAAGCTGAGTCAGGACAAGCCCCATGCCTGCATTGCAATGGTGTGCATTTTTATTGCTCCTCCTTGGGAAGTGATGCTGCATGTGTTTATATATATATAGTCTAACGTGACTGAGCAAACATTACTCAAGGTTTTTACAGATGTTTGCCTTTGGGTAAGAGAGAGCACAGCCATGGGTTTAATAGTTGAGAAAGTTAGGAGGGGAGGGGAGAGGTCTACACACAGCGAGTTTTTCCCCACTCTTTGTGATGGACCTCAGTGCTATCCCATCCCTATCCATGAGTCCCCAGAAATGTGTCAGACCTCTTGTTGTAAGGTTTAGTCTGGTTCATCATCTGCTGTGGAATAAAAGTAGCACTCTGGTTATCATTAATAATATTTATTTTGGAAAAATATTTTAAAAATGAATTTCTTCATTAACAAAACGGTAAAAAAAAACTCAAATAACATTTGCACAATATTCCATAAATACATTTATATACAAAAAATATAGTCACATAGACCCGAAGTGCCTTTGTACATATTTACCAAAAAATTTAAATTATAAAAAAATGAACATCACAAAATACTCAAGCTTTACAATTATCATGAAAATATTTTTACAGATTCAAAAAAATAACACACTTTTTCTCACCTAGTAAAAACACATTTTAGTATCAAAAAAGACAATAAAGGCAGTGTTTCTGTCTCTAATTCAAGAAAAGACTGGCTCATAAGAATCCAAAATATACACTTCAGGCAGTGCATGCTTCTTATGTAGTAATTAAGTCCATTCATTTAAATATATATAGAAAAGCAACTGACCATAGTGCAATGATAAAATTCATAAAAGGCAGTGCAACAGTAATCCTTGAACACAGACCCTTGCCTGGTGTCCATCTTGTTTCTCTATTTTGCAGTCACTTTGCTAACTTCAGTAGAGAACCAGCTCAAGCCTGAATTTAGTTTCTCAGCAGCAGTCAGTGAAGGAATCTAGCTCTCATTCCTCTTTCAGCAGCATTCATTGGGGCACGTCTCCTTTGAAATTGTTCTGAACAAAAGCTTTGCCATATCACGTCTGTTTTACACCTGTTGAGAGAAAACACAAGCAGAGACCAAAAGAGGTTAATAAAAAGAAAGCAGAGGACTGTGAGGATACAGAGAGTTGGAACTTCACCTCAATGCCAAGCCAAAGCAGGCTCTGCAGGAAGCATATGAAAGAATGAGTCTGTAGGGTTAGTAGGATACAACTGCACTGTAGTTATACCCATGCTGCAAACATTGCTGTCCCTATAACCCCCACTGGAGCTTATCTTAATCTACAAGTTTTTTCAACATCTGCAGTGCCACAGACTGAAGGTGGCCATGTTTCAGTGAGTACAGATGACTGTAGCAGCCAGTAGAATGGTTTGGCGGCCCTGACCTGCTTTGTATGGGGATCACACACCAAGACTTGTCCGACTGCCAGGTGGGATACTAACCTCAGTTGCTATGATGCACTCATCTTTCTCTTCTGATATGACGTACACCGACTGGTACTTTGTGTCCTTTGAAGTGGAATAGACTGAATCTGGCCGTTTTCTTTCAGAAGTGTCACTACTGAAGACAAAAAACAAACAACACAGATCAGGTGGCTGTTACTTAACACTGCCTTTAAGTGACACACACACCTTTCAGAGTAAAGCCACCCCCTGCGCTCGAGTAAACACAATACCTTTTTAGCTGTACTGCACTTTTCTCTTCTGCCTCTGAATCATACGTTTCACACTTGGCTTCACATTTGCCATGCTCCTCTTTCACAGAGTCCTCATTCTTGAGTTCATGCACCAAATTGTAATCCACTGATGGGTATCTAACTTTGTAGCCATTTTTATCGGAGTTGTCGCTGTGAAAGTCCACTTTCTTATTTGTGTTTTTAATCTGAGTGGCACCGATGACGCTTATGGAGATGTCCTTCTCGCGCTGGCAGTTCGCCAGGTTGTTCATGGTCTCCGTTTCGCTCCTGCAGGCCTCGGGCTGGTGGTGCCTCTTCTGCACCTTCAGCCTGACGCAGACAACGATGGCGGCGCAGCCCAGCAGCAGCATGAGGACCAGAATAATCCCGGCGCACACTGCGATCCAGGGGAACTGGCTGTTCTGGCCCTCTGTGTACTTCTCGGTGAAGTCGACGATGACCGGTCCCTGAGGCGGCTCGGGGAGCAAGAACTGGCAGTTGAGGCCGCCGTAGCCCCGAGCGCACTCGCACACGTAGCGGTTGCTTCTCTCATGGCAGGTGGCCCCGTTGTGGCAGGGGTTGTGCTCGCATCTGCTCACCGGCGTGCTGCAGTTCTTCCCGTTGTATCCCGGGGGGCAGGTGCAGGAGTAGTCGTTGACCCCATCCTGACAGGTCCCTCCATTGACACAGGGAAAGGAGGCGCAATCGTCCACGTTGTCGTCACAGTGCCTGCCAGTGAAGCCAGCCTGGCACTGGCATATGTAGGAGTTCCCCAGATCAACGCACTGGGCTCCTGCAAGATGTGAAGGGGACGAAGGTTGAGCGTTGTGTGCTCAGACCCTCCCCGCAATACACCCCAACTGCTGCTCTCAGGACCGCTGTCACAACCCAGCGCTGAAAAAAGCTACTGTTTTGGGAGGCTAGCTCCATCTTTACCAGATCTGAGCTAAGGCAAAAAGTACCTTTTTTTAAAGAAAAGTATTTCTTAATCAAATATATTTTTCATTCAGCATCCCATTCCCTTTTTGACATTTCATCTAGCTGGGACTATGAAGCTAGTTCAGATCAGGTTCGCACCATGATCTCATAATACAGAGTTACAGTGACAATGAATGAGGAGGGTTGCAATAAAGAAAGTTTTAAATACTTTAATCAAAACAGGAAGATTGCAATTGCTGGATTATAATTAATCATACTCAGTGTTTGCATGGCTTCAAAGAGTCATTATAAATATAATCCTCCACGCCTATATGCATGAAGTTTCAGGCCAAGTTACACAGCTACAGTAATCCCTTAAGAAAACACTATCTGAAGTACTGACCCATACCACATCATTCGTTTTTAAGTACAGTTCCTCCACTGAGTCAACTACTGACATGACATGATCCAAGGTTTATCACTGGGCCTCATTATGAGCCCTAGACAAGAAGCCAAAGTGACTGCATGGTCTCCTTTTAGAATGTCACCATAGTATGTTTGGCCTTACCATTAGCACAAGGGCTGGAACTGCAGTAATCGATTTTCTTTTCACAGTTGAACCCAGAATAACCCAGTGGGCAGCGGCAGCTGTATCCACCATCAGGGTTGTCAGTGCATCGCCCTCCATTGAAGCATGGTCCATCAGCACAAGTCATTGCACTCAGCTCACAGTTTTTACCATAGAAGCCTGGGGGGCAGGTACAGGAATAGCTGTTCTCGAGATCCTGAGGGGAAAACATGATAAATGTCCAAAATATTTACCTGAAGTTGTTCTAAAATACAAAAGAGAACTTCAAAAACAAGCAACTCAAACTTACAGTGCAGCTTCCACCATTCTTGCAAGGGTTGGCATCACATTCGTTGATTTCAATCTCACAGCTGGAGCCTGTGTACCCAGGTCGGCAAGAACAAGTGTAGCTCCCCTGACCAGTGTTGGTGCATGTGGCACCATTCTTGCATGGCTTGTGGTGAGTGCAGTAGTTCAGGTCTGTGAAAGATTTAAAAAAAAGAAAAATTATAAAAGAGAGAAATCAGTCAAAATGCTTGCTCATTTGTAAGGCTAGCAGAGCATGCATGAGCTGGAAATAACTGCCCGTTTTCTGCTTTTGGAGGAAGATGCTCAAGCAAAGCCCTAGAACTTACCCTGGTTGCAGAAAAGGCCACCCCAGCCTTCCTGACAGTTGCACTGCCATGGCTGCTGACAGGTACCATGTAGGCAGCCGGGGTATCGGATGCATTCATCACAGTATCGCCCCTGCCAACCCACTCTGCACCTGAAAAAAAAATAAGAAAAAAAAAAAGTCAGCAACAGAGTCTTGTCAGATTTAGACTTCTCACATTTGGAAACCCTAATGCAAACTCTGCAAACACACTGATGCCAGGTATCAAGTTTCCTAAAAGCCTTCAGTGATCCTTCATCTGAGAAAGTGACCGAATCCAACTGCAGCATCAGCTTTCATCAGCCCCAGCTACCCCTTGCACTTCCTCAGATAGAGCCGTGGTTGCAGGTAGTTAATTTGTTTACTCTAATAACAAACAGCCAAACCTTACGCATAGCGCTGTAAACTCATTAGGTTAATATTAATGGCACTGATGTTTGACTTGTAGATTAATAACTTGATCTGGCATCACCTGGATTGCTTGAATTACTATCTGAGATAAAGAAAGGCGTTTAAGCTGACCCTTGCAGGACCGCTGCTTCCAAGCTAAAGACAAAAAAAGGAGGAAGGAGGGAGCAGAAAACTTACTTGCATTCCCCAGGTTTGTCACAGAAGCCGTGCTGCTCATCACACCCAGGCAAGCAAATCGCTGTGAACAGAGGAAGGAGGGAAGGATTGAGCCTGAAGGCCCACCACCTCCCCCTGCAGAATACCCTCCCGAGAGCACCCTGTGGGTGGGGGGCCAGGCAGTTAATAGCAGCTGAGTTAATCTCTGGAGCCTGCAGGAGTATTGATCTCGCCTGGTAGCCGGGCACTTTACTTATCGCCAGGGATGAGCATTCTTCTTAATACAGTTGCACACAGACAAAAGAAGGCTCACAATTGCTGCCTTCCCCGCAGCCCCTCGCCCCCCTTCCCTTCCCAGCGAGGGTCAGAAGTCCTTTTTTCCAATTCTATGCACATAGCTCCACCTCTTAATATCCCCCGAAAGTGTGTGTGCAGATAAGAGTGGACAGCTGGTGTGCAGGGTGCCAGTGCAAGACAGCTGCTCTATTGTCTATTCTCTCCCAGCAGCTGCCCCGCTGCAACAATACCCCCGGCCCCGGAGCCAATGGGGCCGGTGCCGGCGGCCGGGCAGCCTATCCCTGTCCACGGCTAATCTATGGCACGCGCGTGATTTCGCTGCAAAAACTTTTTTTCTTATTCAAATAAATAAGTCTAAAGTTCTTCCTCCCTCCTCCCCCCCGCTCGGAACAGGGGCGGGCAGCTCCGGGCATGGTGAGGAGGTAAGCGGGCCAGCGGGAGGGAGGAGAGGGGAGGGAGAAAGGGACTTGTGCTCATTACTTTGCCTGGTTATGGAACTCATTAAGCAGGCACTGCAAAGTTTTAATTCAACAAAGCCAGCCGGAGACAATGGCATGCAAGGGGAAGGCGGGGAAGTGGGGAGTGAGTAGGGAGGGTAGGGGGGAGGGGAAAGAAAGAATCGGTGCTGATAATCAGATCGCCTCAAAGTTGGAAAGAATGGAGCCGAAGGCAAGGAGACGGGAAGCAGTCTGCCACTGGGAGCTCGGCTCCTAACGGGAAGACATTCTTTTCGCATGCACACATAAACACAGCTCGGGAGCCGCGTCCTCCGCACAGAGATGGGCAGCGCCGGGCTGGGCGGCGGGCAGAGCAGTGGTGCGCAGGCATCCCGAGTGCTGACAGCACCGAAAGGGCTCGTTATCAAAGGGCTTCCTCTTCCTTCCCCTTCCCCCCCGTCCCCCGGCACAGCCGGGACAAGCACTTTTGATCATGGGAAAGGTTCTAGTTCCTATTTAAAATGCTATCAAAGGAAACGAAAGCTCTTTTGCCTGCTGCTTGTTGTGCAACATCGTAAGATGAACTGTTAAATGCATCTTAGCAGCCACGAGTAGTGTGAGCAGTTGGTCTGGGCCGGTGATAGCAGCTCAGCTGGGACCACAGTGCTTTATGGACTGTGACTGTTCTCTCCCTGCCTGCCTGGAGGGCTCACCCGGTGTCATCTGCCAGCACGCCTCAGTGTGTGCACACAGAATGCCACCACACACCACAGTGAGAGCTGAGTGTCCGTCTGTCTGTACTACACAGCTGTGTATCTACAGAGGGCTCCTCTTGTAAAACCGACAGTACCTTGCAATCATGACCGCCTGTCCCTCTGGGATGTGCTGACTGCCCCAGCTTTCCCTGCTGTACCAATACATTGCACTCCTCAACAACTTCAAGCTTGGGCTCACTCAAAACTCGTGTCCCATGACCTACTCCTGCTGGTAACAGTGATCACAGCAACGCTACAGGAGAGTGATGGGGAAGAAGCTGAGTGTTTTGGTGGCCCCAGATGCACTCCCCCTGGCAGTGGCAGCGTGTGAGCATCCCAAAGAAGAAACATATAGTCTGAAGGCCACAGAGGACATCCTGGATATCCCACTGCTCTTGTCAGTGCAAAATGGGAAGACATCAGGCCACAGCAATCCTACTTCTAGCCCTGCCATGGGGATGCTCCCAAAGCTGAGGTCTTTAGAATCATTTCAGATGGAATGGACCTTTAAAGGTCATCTAGTCTAACTCCCAGGTCCTCTCCTGGAGCCACATACCCATGGATGTGATACATCCCCAAGCAACTGCTGAACATGTTGCCATCAGCTTGGCAACTGAGTGAACGAGTGACGTTGGCACTGCCATTTTGTTAGCCTGAGATGTGGCTGCTTGAGTCAAGTTTCTGTGCTAATACTGAGCACTGCCTATACCCCACATGGATGAAACCTGCACCTAGCAACGTGCACACCTGCCTAGACCCCTCTCCATGGAACCTGAAGTTAAAGAAACCCCTCCCCCACCCCCCCAAGAGCTCAGGGGACACAAAGGGGACACTCACGCTCAGTGCAGTACTGGCCCTTCCAGCCGGGGTTGCAGACTTTCTCGCCACGCTCTCCACAGGTGAAGTGACCAAAGGCATCGTCACGGGGCCGGCAGAAGACAGAGCAACCTTCCCCGTAGTAGTGCTCATCACACACAAAGCGATAGGAGTACTTGAGGTCGGTTCGGCCGCTGCTGTGCAGGTCCTGGGACCACTCCTCACCCACCGCCAGGTGCCTCTGCGTGGCCAGGCGGCTGATGAGGCGCTCGGGGTTTTCTGCATGAGAGCGGAGAGATGAAGGATGAGAGAGCCCGAAGAGGGCAGAGCATGGGGAGATGCTCAGCGGGAGGGAAGCACGGGGAGAAGGGAGCGCAAAGAGAAGGGGCCCGGCGCTGGGCCCGGTACCTGTGGTGAGGTCGTCGGGTGAGTCGGTGTGCAGAGCCTCGATGATGAGCGAGAAGGTGCCCTGGGGAAAGAAGGAGCACAGACAGCCGTGAGGGCGGGCACGGCCGGAGGGGCAGCGCCGCGTCCGGAGCCCGGGATGGGCCCCCCGCCCCAACACTTACGGGCCAGGTGAAGCCGAAGGGGAAGCGGATGGGGTTGCTGAAGGCGGGGTCGGCGCCGCCCGCGCCGTCGGGGACGCTGAAGGAGTTGGCGCCGAGGACGGGGGTGATGGCGCTGCCGTAGGTGCAGGGAGGCTCGGGGGAGACGCTGGCCTGGTAGTGCTTCAGGCAGACGCGGAAGAAGGTCTTGCAGTCGCACTGCTGCAGCCCGGCGCCTCCGGGGCCGCCGCCCCGGCAGCAGTTGCGGTTGCTGAGCAGCCCCTTCTTGTTGACAAACTCCTGCAGCTTCAGCTCGAACACCCCGGAGCCGTCAACCTGCCGAGCACAGCGGCCGTCAGCCCGCGGAGCGGCCCCTGCGCGTCGGGCAGCAACCGGAGGCCCTCCCCGCTCCCTCCGGCCGGGCCCGTCGGGGGTCGGCGAGCGGCACTTACCTGGCATCGGCACAGCAGCGCCGAGAGGAGGGCGAGCGTCAGCAGGAAGCGGCTTCCCATGGCGGAGGGGCAGCGCTCGCGTTCCTGCCCCTGTGTCTTCGTGGGGGGAAAGGAAGAGTGTCTCTCGGGGAAGGAGAAAGAACGGAGGGGCCACAACCGCCCCGCAGAGCCGGAGGGGGTACTGTCCCGTCTCCTGCTTTCAGGAGGGTCTCTGACTGTTATCCCCCTACCGACACCTCTAGGTGCAGCCCGGCGGCGGCTGACAGCTCTTTCAGATGGCAAAAGGAAAAGAAAGAAAAAAGAGGAAAAAAAAAAAAAAGTTTTAAGATTAATCTGCTAAACTCTTTTTCTTGCCCAATCCACGGTGCTCCTCCTTTTCTCCAGGAAGAAAATAATAACAATTAAAAAAAAATTAAAAAAATTAAACAAAAGCAACTTAATTCCCAACGGAGGCAGAGAAGAGGCTTCCAAGGAAGGTCACAAATCGGCGCCCTGGCAATCCCTCCGCAGGGGCAGCGCGGGGCGGCAGCGGCAGCGGCGATAATTCCCGGAGCGGTGCGGGGCGGCTCTGCGCGGCTCTGAGCGGCTGCGCTCGCCCTGCGCACGTCGGGGCTGGAAGGTGTCAAGCGGCAGCGGCGGCAGCGGGTCACGTTGGAGCCTTGATCCTTTTTTTTTTTTTTTTTCTTTTTTTCTTTTCTTTTTATTGTTTTTATGTTTTTAATTGCAAAAGAAGCTCCCGCTCGTTCGTTGTTGTGGGCTGACTTTTGTTTTGAGAGGAATCCCAGCCAACACAAATAAGCTCGTGTCTCAATAGCGGCGCACGGAGCGTGTCCGGGTGTGCTCCTGCGGGGGGGCAGGGGGTGCCCGCTCTGCGCCGCGGCCCCGCGGCTCTCTCCGAGGGTGAACGCGAAGGATCTGCCTCTCCGTGGGCGCCGGCCTCCCTTATATCCCGCCGGCCGCCCGCATGCCTAATGAGATGCAAATGAGCAGCCCCCCAATCTGGCTGGAGCTGTCACAAAGGAGCCACTTTTCCAAACCCTCCTCTCAATGGATCGCCAAATGGTCAGTGAGCTGTAAAATGTGCAACCCTCCTCCCCCTCCCCTCCGCGCTCACAAAACGTGCTCATTTACATTCCTACAAATTCGGGAACCGCAAGAATCCCCCTTCTGCTACGGGGAGAGGGCGGCACCCCCGCCGCACCGGGCAGCGGCCCCGGCACCTCCGCCGCCACCGCCCCGACAAGCGCCCCGGAGACCGCGGCCGCTGCCGGGGGGCTCCGCGGGGCCGGGGGCGGTGGGCGGCAGCGATCCGCAGCGGGGGGAAGCCGATCCCTTTCCTTTCGCACCGCATTTCCCCCGACGTCGGCGAGATGGGCGGGAGCGGGGGGCGAACGGCGCGACCCCGAGTCGAGTTTGCCCGTCTTCGCGCTCCGCTCGCAGCCCCCGTCCCGGCAGCGGAGAGGAGGCCCGCGGGGTCCCGGTGGTGCCTGCCGCCCCCCCGCCTCGGGAGCGCCGCCGGGAGCGGTGAACGGGGGCTGCGGGGGTTACGGCTCCCGTCTCCACGAGAACCGCCGCCGGGAAGAGCTCCCCTCTCCGCCCCGGTCCTGCACCCCTCTATGATTATTATCATCATCGCCAGCAACCTCGGCCTCTCTCCCTCTCTCCCTCTCCCTCTCTCTCTCTCTCTCTTTCTCTTTTTTTTTTTTTTTTTTTTTTTTTTTTTCCTGCTTCAGCTTAGTAAAAAGTGAGTTTGGTGTGTGTCGTTCGCGTGGCTGTCATTAAGGCCGTTTGTTATTGTGTGAGGGCTGAATCAGTTAGCTCTTTGTGCTCTCAGCTGTATGGTAATGTAGACAGCACCTGCTCCCTGCACAATGCGAGGGAGAGAAAGAGCTCCCCTCGGCGCACGCTGCTGCCTCTACAACAATGTCCGCACATTTTTTAAAGAAATCCCTTCCAGCACTTCCCCGCTCCGTGGAGGAAAAAAAAAAAAAAAAAAAAAAAAAAGACGACTTTACCCCAACCGTCACCTTATTATTTTTTTATATATCCGTCACACACTGGAACTTTTGTTTTGGTCGTAAAAACATCGCGAGGAGTTCGGTGGCGAGGAGATAGAGGGGTAGGGACGATTTCCCTTCGAGCATCTCCCCAGTGACGGATGCGATCGGGGATAAAAGTTTGCGGGCGGCTCTGGCACGGGGTCTGCCGCTTTGTCGGGCCCTCTGCGAAACACCTTCGGCCTCGGGTTCATTAGGATGCAAGGTGTAACTGTCTCCCTAAATGTCATTTTAATTGTAACAGAGCATTTCAGCGCAGATTAAGCTGGTGTGCGAAAGGAGAGGATTTGGCTACAATAACCTCACTGTAGGTATGCCGTGCTCAAAGCCTTATTATGGCGACTTTATTGGGTGGGAACGTGCATTTGCATGGCGAAATGTGACTTTCATTGAAGCAGATGTCTTGATCACAAATTATGTTACAATGCGCTAGAAAAAAAAAAAAAAATCTTAAAGACTCCTTAAAGTAAAAGCATCGGGTAATACCAATTAAAAGAAAATCGCTAATGAGCCCATTCAGCCCCGTTCACTGCCTGCTCCTGGACCTCCGCTGCCCACGCGGCTGTGCAGCCTCGGGATCCAGGCGGGCACTGCCTTCTCTCCTGTAAACCCAGCTCCACTCCAGCCAGCCACCTGCACGCAGGTACCCGAGGAGAAGGCTGTTTTCCTCCGTCCCGGTGCTCGCAGGCTGCTCTGTGCCGGAATGTTTGCGTTTCCCCGTGCCTGGCCCGAGGATGCGGCCGGGGGCGAGGCTGGGGTGTGCCCGGCGGCGGAGCGGAGAGGGCGGCTGCTGCGGCCCCAAGCGCACATTGCTTTTGCCACCTAGCGACAGTGCCGCTCCGCCAACTTGGCTGCGGCGTTATCCTCGGAAAGGGGAGGAAGAAAACAACAACAACAACAACAACAAAAAAAAAAAAAAAAAACAAAACAGCACATCCAGCATCCCTCTGTATCGGGTTTACCAACCGAGTGGGGTGGAGGGGTGGCAATATTTGAGATCCGAGGGCGGATGGATCTGCCGAAGATCGCTAAGGATCTTTTAGCCTAGGAGAGGTATAGAAAGTTGGTCCGTGAGCATCCCCTTGCTTAAGAAAGTGGAAATAAAAAGTTCCACGCGCGAGGGCTTTCACCCAGCAAAGAAAAAAAAAAAAAAAAAGCCCCGTAAAACCGTGCCCCCGAATCGCGACCACCCCCCCGTCGGCACCGGGTATTTGTTAAACTGACGTGGCACAGATTTCTCGATTACCGCTGCTGAGCGTGACTGAAAGGCGCCGTGAGAGCCGGCAGGATCCTGCCCACGGCGCTCATTCTTCTCCGGCTTAATTTATGCCACGCGATTCTGTATTGGGGAAATCAAGCAGAAAGCTCCTTTTTCTGCTTTTTTCCCCCCTCTCCCTCTCTCTTTCAGATGCCGGGCTAACGGGGAGACTGTTTAACTTAAGTGTTTCTATAGGAGGCTGTTGTAGTTTAACTCCTGCCCACCAGTAGCTGAGGCGAACAAAGGAGGGACTCGAGGTCTAACTATTCATCCATTCTCTGCACTTTAATTTTCATTGATTTTGAAGACAAGGGGACTCCTTAGGGATTCTCGCTGAAGGGGGATGACACGCCTTTAGACGCGATCAGCCCCCCAGCCAGCCATCTGCTCCCAACCAAATGGCGCTTTTTCGCTCCCAACCGCGTGTCTCCGCACCCCGCTTCCCCCGGGCCGCCCCCGCGGAGGTGCGCGCTCGCGGTGAGCAGCGCGGGGGTTGCGCGGTGACACCCCCCCCCCCCCCCCCCCCGGCCGGGAACGGCTGGGTTGCCGCGTTCCCTCGTGGATCGTGCTCCTTTCGGCAAACTCGAGGATGGGAAAAGTCACTTCAAATCGGGGAGAGAGAGCTGAGGATGAAGGCCTCCCCCCGACCCTGCCTTCTTCCCGGGGCGGGGGGGCCGCGGGCATATGGCGAACGGTGCCTACGTGTGGAGCTATGTGTAGCCGAGTGTGCATAATATTTTAATTAGCCCCCCGGCCCCTACGTAGGCATGCGTGAGGCCGCAACCCCGCGTCACCTGTCCCGGGCATCCCGGTCCTCCCCGGTGCCGGGCGCTGGCATCGCGCTGCCCCGGGCGGTGCTCGGCCGCCGCCGGACCCTGCGCACGGTGCCCCGGGGCCGCGCCTGCCGTGTGCGGGAGGGGATTACGGAGTTCTGCATGTAGGTTAGCCCAAAGTTGCAAAGGCATGTGCTGATTAGAATAAGAATGGGCAGTCGCGTGGCTCAGCTGGCACACAGCGAGGCCAGATGATAGATAAGCAGCTCCGGGCCTTCCCTCCCCCCCAACCCCCTTTTTCAAATCGCAAATCATCTGCTCCGGCCCTATCCTCGCCCCTCATTTCCATGACAATGGCCGTGTGTTTACCTGTGATCCCAGGACCGGCGGGGCATTCCTTTGTCTCCCGAAGCGATTACCACAGCCAGCTGCTCTCCAACCCATCCCCGGGCAAATCCCGAAGTGGCCCCTATATGTGTTTTACCGATGGCACACGAGGAGAAAGTGAGCCCCCCCTTCTTCCCCCCTCCCACCCCGTTCCCCTGCGCTCCGTGTTTGTTTGGGTTTTCTCCCTGGTTCTTCTCCGACGAGATTTCGCTCGTGGGAAACCGCGAGGGATAAAATTGGCTGCTCGTGTGTGTGTGCTTTTCCAAAACGGGACGGATCGGGGTGCACTTCCTTTAGGGGTACACGGAGGGAAGCGGGAAGCAGCGCCTGCTGTGAGGCTCCGGGGACCTCATACAGGGCTCCCCGGCTCTTTCCCGTGCCTCAGGCCCTTGGGCTCCCTCCCTAGGAGAGATGCCTTCTCCAGGGTGCCCAGACTGCACGAAAGCCCACTTCCCAGCAACCCACCTATCTGCTGAAATCTCCTGCCTCACTTCTGCAGAAGGGATGTGGGGACAAATCACTGCATCTCCAGGGTCCACTTGGGTGCAGTTCAGTCCTACTGCAACAGAAGAAGCCTTTCTCCTTTTTAACCCCACGCTTGCTCCCCACCCCAGGAACCGGGAACTGTATGAGGAGCACCCATGGTGCCTTCCAATTTGAGGAATAGCCAGGACAAACCTGCAGCCCCCATAGGGCTGGATCAGGCCTTCCCTGGTTCTGAGGCCATGGAATGGGAGGTATGAGCAGGCTGACATCGTGCAGACAGGGAAACTTATAGTACTTCTCAGAAAAGTGCTCTGCACGTTGGCAATGAGGCTCCTCTCAGCAGCAGTTCTTAATGCATTCACCATTTCACCTAAGGAAACCCCCTCTTGTCTTTTCACTGGTTTTACTTATCATCATTATAAGCCAGAACCCCAAAGAGTGTCTGCAAAGTGCTCCCCCAGCCCTGCTCCCTGCCTGCAGCCCTGCTCCCTGCGTGCCACTGTACTGTACCATGTTTCATGCATGAGGGGTTTTTCTGTCCCCTGAGGCCCCCATCCCTCCCCCCCCCCCCCCCCCCCCACTCAGTGCACACATTGTGTGCTGGCTGCAGCACAGAACCTGCTGCTAATAAACCTTGAGGGGGTTAGAGGTGGGAGGGGGGGAGCAGAGGGGGCAACAGTTTGGTTGTATGTTTGCAGGGCTCTCTGAGCCACTTCCAATTTGTGTTGTTTTTATTTCTTCCTGCATCTCTGTGCAGGGGAGAGGGCTTTTGCAGAAGGTGATTATGAGGCAGAGGATGGGTACGGATGGGGCGGGCCGTCCTTTTGGAAATGCTCTCTGCTTTTCTCAGAGCATCTGCCCGGAGACGAACAGATGTGGGCACCTGCGGTGACAGGCCACATATGCTCCATCCTATTCACAGGCATTCAGACACAGCCACAATGGCCAGGCTTTGTGCACGCCGAGCCACCAAATATATTAATCTGCGCTCCCCAGAGCACCGCTCTGGTTAATTTTTCCCTGGCAATAACATCAGATCTCAGCCTTCCTCGCTCCCCTCCTTTGCCTGAGAACATGTGGAGCTATGCCCCACCTGTTGGCTGCGGGCAGAGGTGGGCATGCAGTGGGGACACGGGGCTCCCTGCTCACCCCAAGCACAGCAAACCCACCCCCACCTCACACAGCCTGCTCCCCCATGGGGTCCCAGAGGTCACTTTGTTGGTCAAACTCTGCTATTTGTCCCCGCAAACACCGGTCAACGAGCGGCGCAGATGCAAAATGACATCAATCTCAGATGCAAGGCTGGGACTCTATTTTTTTAACCAAATCACTTGGCTGCCCGCCCTTGTCATCGCCCCCTCTCGGGTTTGTTTTGGGGCACAGTGTTTGGGGGACAGCAGGCCCGCGGACGAGTCCGAGACCCTCCCCATACCCCAGGCCGCCATTGTGATGCGAGCAGACCGCTGCAGCCGTCGGACGGCACCGCAGCCTCCCGACCCGCGGCTCCTCGGGCCCGGCCCGGCCGCTGCGCGCATGCGCGGCTCCGCCCTGGGAGAAGCGGAAGCGCCTGTTCGGGTCAGTGGTGGGGGCGCCGGGCAGTGCTGGTGGGGCGCTCGGGGGTGGAGGCGAGCGGGGTCCCGCTCCTGGCCGGCAGCACGCCCGCCCGCCCGCGGCAAGGGCTCGCTGCGCGGCGGGCTCGCACCTCGACCGGGTTGCTCACTGTGCCTGGAGAGCGGCGAGGCCGCGGGGGGGTGGCGGTGCGTGTGAGCGGGAAGTGGTGGGCTGTGCTCCTGGGGCGGAGTGCTGCTGGCTGCCCTTTGAGATGGGACGCGGGGTTTCGTGGCCATAGCATGCGTGTCGTAGGTTGGTGGCTGGCAAAGGCCGTGGTGTAAGGATACACAGAATCTTTGGGCCTATACAGCGCTTAGAGGGAAACTGGCTATTTTGGGTCATGGAGGATTTTTTTATTCCCCTCTAGTTCATGCACTTGGTAGCTTTGCAGCTAAAGGCAACTGGGACGTCTCTCTCACAAAAGTAACGAGCATCCAGCCTTCATTGCACAAAATGTGTTTTCCTCTGTTAAGAAACGTGAACATTCCAACATAAAGTGTTTTAGTCCTACTTCTTCGTGGATTGGACTAGGTGATCTCCAGAGGTCCCTTCCAATCCCAGTGATTCTATGATTCCTCCAGTTGTGCTAAGGAATCCCTGACAGTAGCACTCCGGGCTCCAGGCAGAATGTTTGCCTTCCCTTTTCAGACACTGAATGAATTAAACGTGGCTCCTCCTTAATGTGGACGTTTCTGTTTAGTGGTGGAACAGGGTGGGTGGAAGAATATAAAATCCTCAATTTTTGTAGTGACTTTTTTAGTAAACGTGTGTGGTCATGTTGAAATGGCAGCAGCGGCCAATATTCTTGCTTATATGGCTGGCTGTTAACTGCCTCTTAATTAAACTAGGTCATTACTGGTCATGGAGATTTTTCTGATAGTGATGATAATAATGTCATAGATTTGCATGAGTTCTTAGGCAAGAATATCTTCAGATACAGGTGTTAAAGGTAGGGAAAATGTCTCTTTCAGTTGCATATGGCATAGTATAGCTTGTAAGTTGTTTACTGCACGTCTTGCTCTAGCTGCATAGCTGCTGGGGACAGAGTCTGCACTGATTCATAAATTTTGCTTGGACATGATGCGTTACTGCAGAAGTAAGACCTGCTATGGCTTTTTACATCTCTGCAGTGAGTTTGAAAGGTGAAGATCTTCACACCCATTGCTAGGTCTCCATGGAAAGTGATAAAAAGAGATAACCTTCCAGGACTCAAATTATTCATAATCAGAAGTGTATCTTTCCTGGAAAGCAAATGGCTGGAGTGTTAAGGGCACGCAGGTATCACTGCAAGGAAGTAGCATCTCAGAGAAAGCAGTGCCCTATCTTGCATACTTGTACAGCAATGTGTGTGATTTATGCATGTTCATTTCTGATTCTTATAACAGTGATGTCTGTTGTATATTTTGAGATCTTATTACACGTGCATTTGTGTATTTCATCTTGCATTGAAGACTATGGCATTCAAAAGCTATATCTGAAAGGCATTTAAATATTTAAAACTTCAAGGGAGAAGAACTCAAAAATACCTGTAGAAATTTCCAATTGCAATACTTCTGAATTCAACTTTCTCCCTCCCCTCCCCCCCCCCTTTTTTTTCTTTATATCACAGACATGTTTATTGCAATCATAGAATTGTTAAAATTGGAAAAGATCATCTAGTCCAACCATCCACCTACCACCAATATGCCCACTAAACCATGTCCCTAAGTACTGCATCTACCCTTTTCTTCAACACCTCCTGAGAGTGTGACTCCACCACTTCCCTGGGCAGCTGTTTCTATGTAGCAATGTAATGCTCTGAAGACAACCTGTAACTGAATTGTCAGAGCGGCGTGAAAAAACAAAAATTGTAGCTGATTAATTAAAACATAGTGAATATCTTCACTAACGGAAGAGGCATTCAACTTTTAAGTAAAATCAGCATAAAAGCAAATAGATATTTTTGAGAATAGAGAACAAAGTGAAGCTCAATGAGAAAATCAACTTGTTTCTTCCAGTTTTCATTGCAAAGTCCTTTAAAATATCATTGTGATAAAAAGCACATCTAATGTCAAAGCTGTGCTAAACTAATAATGTGCCATGAGATTTCTGGAAACGAAGTGGAGGTCATCTATGGTTCTAATTTTATCCTGCGACTCTTTTTATGGAAGATATACGTTGGTTCATTTAGCATTCCAAATAAAGTTCTGCCACAGAAGTTGGAGACTGTGCTTCATTCTTTCGGCCGTTTGCAAATAGAAAATAGACTTATTCCAGTTTTAATTATTTAGTTTCTAGCCAGTGCTTGTGTATGTGTCTTTGAAAATAGGTTGACTCAAAATTGCTGTGCATGTTAGAGATCTCATTTAATAAAATAAATTAACTTCACTATCGGTGACAGTGAGATTTGTAGATTTACTGAGGGTAGGTAAGTCTGTAGTTCTTTAATGTGTCTTAAAACTTAATATTACGTCTCCAAATGACAGCATGATGAAATGAATTGGAAAATAAATCCAAAGCAAACTGGCGATACTGATAATGTCAAGGTATTGCAACTGGTACCACATTGATGGAGTACTGCCTGTAAACGCTGACGGCAGGTGACCAATTTGAGCAGTGAAGGTACAGGACCAATTTCTGAAGTTATTCAGTATTTTTTTTCATCTGGCTACAAGATGTTAATGTATTTTTAGTATGAAAATCAAGTCATTAATTCATGTGTTGCACACTGCCAGGTGAGATGCTGTAAGGCTTTTAATTGCATCTATATTTGTTTTTTTCTAGAAGTGTATACTTTTTATATTTAAGAGTGTTCTGAAATTTTTGAAGTCATACTTCTGAGAACATGTTGATAATTACAGTTTTTACTCATACAAAAAAAAAAAAAAAAAAAAAAAAAACAAAGCAGGGATGGAAAGCAAAGCAAATGGGCTATGTAGTCAGTTGGTGATGGGAAGAAAACTGGATGTGACACTTTAAAGGCCAGGATAAAAGAGCAAGCTATTAGCAAAAGCAGAAAAATTCCGTTCAATTTCTGAGCTGTTTTTTCAACTGTAGCATTTCTCAAAACTGCATTTTGGAATGGTGTTTTTATTTTTTTCCTTTCAGACTGCGGTGAGCTTCCGAAATCAACCATGGGCATTAAAGGTTTACAGGGATTTGTGGCGAGAGTTTGCCCTGACGCATGCAGGATGGTAGATCTGAAAGAGATGGCAGAAAAACACCGCATCGATCATCCAGATGTCACGCCTGTTATTGTAGTAGATGCCATGAGTTGTGTTCGACACTGGTACACACCAGAATCCTGGGTGTGTGGTGGCCAGTGGCGAGAGTACCTTACTGTTTTAGAGCATTTCATCGAAACTTTTAAAGCAGCTGGTATCGAGTTGGTGTTTTACTTTGATGGAGTGGTAGAAGAGAAAAAGAGAGATGAGTGGATCAAACGGAGGCAGCAGAATAACAAGGAAATAGCCAACCTATTTCAGTTTATCAAGACTCACAGGAAACAGCCGGGGAGAGAAATGTTTGTTCTTCCCTCAGCTTTGCCTACTTTTACACGGTTTGCTCTTAAGTCACTTGGTCAAAAAACAGTGTGCACATTGCAAGAGGCAGATTTTGAGGTGGCTGCATATGGTTTGCAGCATAACTGCATGGGAATTCTTGGGCAAGATAGTGACTACCTCATCTATAATACATCTCCCTATTTTTCCATTGAGAAGCTCTGCTTGGACAGACTAGTCACTGTTATGTACTCCAGAGAAGATCTTTGCCGTGCGCTAGGTCTTAATATGATGCACCTTCCTCTCTTTGCTTGTTTGCTTGGCAATGATGTTGTTCCAGAAAACTTGCTGGAAGGCTTCTGGCATAAATGTTTAGTCATCTGTCCCTCCAGGAATAAGAGCTACAACAGAAGAACAAGCATAATTCTAGCTGTAGCAAAATATATCTCCAAAATTCCATGCTTGTACAGCAGCCTGAAACACTTGGAAGATATGCTACCTCTGGGATCAGACAAGACATTACTTCACAGAGGAATGGAGTCCTATCTTTTGCCAGGGCAGCAGTCTCCATGGATTCCTCCTGATGCAAGAAATTTCAAAATGTTCTCAGGTCAAGAAGAAACACCCATGTGTCGAGATAAGGAAATCTTTCAGGTACTTTGGCTTCTAAAGCTTAATGGGCATTTCATTGTCGTGACTACTTAGTGAAAGCTGGTACTGAGTATGCTGATCCTATGTATTTAAATTAGAGCCATGATTAGAAGAGTTACACACTCAGGGCAGATGCAGCACATTTTAATTAACTTGTTTCTCTCTTTTTGAAGTATCAGACAGGTCAAATAATGGGAAGCAGCACATGTATGGACCCACAGCTGGGCAAAGAGATGTGCTTTCCAAGTATTGTACAATGGAGTAACTTGCTTTTTGCTTTGAGAAGCTGCAGGTCAGATACAGCTGGTTAATGGTCTGCTTGGTTGTGCCTGGCACAGGCAAAGTACCAAAGGGGAGCTGTGCTAAGAATGCAGAAGTTGAAATTGCTTTCATGGAGGTGTTGGAAAAGCTTCCAATAAATCTGTATTTCATGATTTTAGGACCACGCTCATTACTGTTCAGATACATAATGCATGGATGAACCAAAAGCAGAGGCCTGTTAATTCTTAAAGGGCAGGTCTGCGTGAAGAAGTTTCACATATGGCTTCCCGCATGGGCAGAGATGCACTGGTGTTGGGTTGTGAAGAGGTACCATCTGCAGATTGGATATATTAATTAGGGTTGCCTGCCTGGCTAGTGGAAAACTGCTGCCAACACATGCACTGATCTTTACACCAACTGGGCTACATTGCATCTGAGTCTATACAACAGTAGTAAGTTTAGAGTATAACTGCAAATGCACGGCAATTAAGAGAATGTATTGAAGTTTAATTAAAAAAAAAAAAAAAAAAAAAGTCTAAAGGAGATGATAGAATTACTGTTACTCCCTGTTTTGTTAGATACATAGGGGCTTTAAAGAGAGAGATTTTTTTTGTCTATATGTTACTTAGTTTCCTTTACAGCTGTTTTTCTGTTTCCTCCTTATATTACTCTCATGTAATCCTACAATGTACATTTTCCTTTTCAGAAAGACTCCAAAGCATTTAAAAGTTAAATTAAAACCTATGCAATGCTCATTTCAGCTAAACTGTAGGCATCTGGGTTTGATGTTAACCACACACATATACAATACATGTAATTTTTCACTGTACTAGTTAAATAGAAGACACCATTGAAAAAAAAAAAAACAAAAACATCACTACATCCTAATTAAATTTTGAAAAATACTGTTTCTGTTTGAAGTGCATGGAAAAATTAGGTAGAATGTAATCATCTATGTTGGATTACAGCCAGGACAATAGTAGTAATATCCTTACTCCTTAAGAGAACGTATCATGTGGTATTTATGACAAGAGGTCATTATTTCTTGATCTTTCATTTTAAGGGTTGCAGTTCTCTAGCATTGTGCTGAGCTACTACAGTATGAAAATATTAATGTTTAGAAGCTTCATTGAAGAATGCCTCACTGTTGCTGCATAAATCCTATGTTAAGCCAGTCACTGAGCCAAGGAAATTACAGTCAAAACTGAAGACATGTTAACTAGTCTTCTGCTTTTCTACAACAAGTGTTTAGATATTCGTATGTTGTGTGTGTGCTTTGCTTCATATTTTGGAATCTTTAAAAATAATTCCATTTGCCCTGCACATTATATAAAATGCACATAACTGGCATGTTCAGCCCAGTTCCAAGTTCAAGGACATAACCTCTTGTTACCTCTTCCCTCGGGTTTGGTTTTGCTGTATGTGAAAGCAGGTTTGGGATACTGCATTTCTTCCAGGGTAACCATAAGGATATTGTTATAAGAAAATGCTCTGTTGATTGTACGGAAGCCTACTGTTCATTCTGTGCTCATGTGTGCAGTTCTTTGGAAAGTATGACATTTCAGTTGAGTTAGTTTTGATCCATAACGAGCAGTGCTTGACTGCAGCTTTGAACTCCTGAGTTCCCATTCTGGCAGACACTGGAATTCTGTGGAGACAGTGAGTTTCTCTGATCCGGCAATTTCCAGTGAAAGAGACGGAGAGAGTTGTGTATATGCACAACCCCAGTCACATAGATAACATGACACGTAGGGAATGCTGAGCAGAGAAACTTCAGTGCCTCTCACCATTCAGTATGGATCCAAGAGAGTCTACTAGTGGTACCCCATGGAAATAATAGGTCTCATTCAACAGTTTGAGCACCCCTACAGTTTGGTTTGAGGTTGTGAAGTACCAAGTATGGCTGGTTCTGCCCTTGCCCAGTCCAGTTAGGTGCCTGAGAGCAACTCTGTTGCTTTTCCATGTAAGATGTTCCAGACCAGCAGTCCCTGTTGGTGCTCTCTAGGTGCAGACGTGTCTGTACCCAGTGTGTGGTTAACCTGCAGTCGGCACTGCTGTGATTCTGCTTCTCAGCAAGTCTGGAGACCTTGTTTTCCTCACTGCAGCAGACTATTTCTTAACCTGGGAGAAAAACTATTGCAAGGTAATAAGTAAAATTGCAAGGTAAAAAACTGTGGTGAGTTTAAGTGTTCCAGATTCACCACTGTGTAAACTACACACACTCAACTACTCTCGGAAGAGTCTGGTGTAGTTCATCTTGAAATAGAATAAAAAGGTTGGGTTTTGTCATGATTTCACTTTTTTTTTTTTTCTTTAAGTGCACATACCCTTTTTTGAGAGGGAAATTCGAGTGACTAATGGAGGGCAGTTCATTTTTCTACATCTGCATTCGGAATTAATTCTAGAAATGATTGCACTTCAAAAGATGTCACGGAAAAACAACTACCAATTTTCAGAATTCAGGGAGAGACTAAAGAGGAGGGCAATGATGAGTTCCCTGATAATCCCTATCCACAAAATGATAGGTGTCTGAAAATATACTGTACTTCTTTTTTAAAAAGTTCTTGTTCCCTCCCAAACATTCTGTCTACTTCTCCTGATAAAGTACTGTGTCTTCCAGTAATGAATGCATTTATTTTTTTCTGTTTTTACTGTTTGATTGTTCTTACTTTTGAAGATAACGCCTTCTTTCTTTGAACAGTTAGCTAAAGAACATCACATCCAATCTGAAAATTATGCAATCTTCAATATCCTGAGTAATGGAGAGCTTGAGTGCAGCAACTCTTTGGAAGATGATTGTGATACAGAGATTCCTGGACAGGCACTCATCTATCGCCCTGCTCGTCAGCATATTTATTCTGTCTTGTTGGAATCAGAAGGAGGTAAGGTTGAGGCTCCTTACGCTACTATTCAAGCGTACTTTAAAATCTGAAATCTTGAATTCATTGTTTCATTGGCTAATTCAGCATGGCATTTAGGATAAAAGCTGGGCAGCTGAAATGTACTTTGGGAGGAACCAACAAAAAAACTTCACGAATTGTTTTTCTGCATGCTGCTAAATTTCAGTGCTTTTAAAGAGATGTTTTTTAAAATATTTTGTTAAATGAGAAGTTATGAAAGTTGTTAATGATCAAAAGATTGAGCAAAACTGTGACATTTAGGCCATTTTAAGAGTTTGAGAGGATATGAAGCCTTATTTTGCTTTAGAAAGTATAGCTCCTAATGAATTAGCTTCAGCTGTAATATTATTCTGCGAAACAGTAATGCACTGTTGCCATTTTACCTTCTGTTGACTTTAAGTTTGCAATTTTAAGAACATTTGATAGGCAAATGTATTTATTGTATACAAACACAAGTAGTCATGCTGGTGATTATTAGTGCTTTTATCAATGTGGAAGAAAGTGAGATTTATTTATCCAGCAGTGTAAGTAGATTCTGCAGTGGGTGTATCTGTGCTTTTATTCTACTTTAAGACACAGAATTATTTATGCTCTCAGTGGCTCTTAGGCAGTGACTTGAAAATTAACTGCATTGCAGTTTTATTCTTTTTAATATGTTGCTAATCACTTTACATTTTTATTAATGAAAGTGCAAAACTATCTACTTAATATTCGAAATTCAAAGCAAAGCCTTATATATTAAGTACCTGACTTCCTTCACCAACTGGAGTTTGAAGTCACCATAATAGGAAAAAAAAATTGGAAAAACTGAATCAGAGTTTACACAGTCCTTTAGAGAGAATAACAAAAAGCTCAGCAGTAGCCATGCACATCTGTCATCTTTCATTTTTCGGCCTACTGCTTCTAAATTTTGTAGACAATTATAACTTGGTTGGGTTTTGTTTATTCCTCTACGCAGCAGGATGTTCATTGATGTTTTCAGAAACACCCCGACCCAAAACTTCCAATTAACAATTGTTGCTGCAAGATGGCAGGGTAGTGGGCAGATTTGCATCTGTGTTAGTTTTTTGTAGTACTCAGATGAAGTAGATCAGAATTGAAATGCAGAAACATTAATTTGGAATTCTAATGAATATGAAATTTGGACATGAAGGAGATTTTATTTTAAAAGAATTCTATTTTTTAAAATAAAACCACAGATAACACCTAATACTTGCTCTCAGTTCATGCTTCAAATTCCAGAAAAAAAATTCTGCAGTAGATTAAGCTGAACACTCCCACTCCTTACCTTTCCAAAAAGATACAAGGAGTGTATCTGCATGGGTCCCATCCTAAATCTGCATTTATTAATTTCGTGCATGTATTTACTAACTGCTATAACTATGTTGCTTCCCAGTATTTCATTGGTTGGTATTTTATTCCAGTGTATATTTGCTTCCAGAGCAAAAGTGTTGACCATTGATTAGTTTCTATAGAGATTTATAAGTAAATGTCCATGTTACTTTTTAATGAATTTCCTTCTAAAGCTACAAGGCAGTAGCGTTCTCCACAAAGCAGAATCCTTTACCAGTTTTGCTCAGATAAAGTCAATTATTTTTTGTAATTCAGTAAGAGGTAGAAGAGGGAGATGTAAACTACGCTGTATGCAGATTGTCATATGATGTAGAATTACTTTGAATTAGCATTGAAATAAGAGCTTACTGGAAGGAATCAACCAATTAAGTTAGTGCACATGGAGTCTGCTGCCATCATGAAAAACTGCCACTGTAGTTCACCCAAAACCAAGTTGGCTAACTACATGATGTTCCGTTTTGTAGTTTGGATACTGGCCTCTTTGCAGTTCACAAATCTGCTTATTTACTGTTTAAAATAGAGATAGCCAATATTTTGCAAAAGCAGTGATTGCAGTTTTATTTAAGAACAGGTGAAAATTATTTAAACTGCTTTGTCTACCTTGAAACAAGAAGCTCTTGTAAGTTTTGAATGTTTAGGTTGAGGTTTTTAAGTAGCCTAAGATACCCAAGAATCAACAGGAGCTGCGTATCATATCCTTTGAAATCACTTGCACAGAGTATGCCACTTTGCCTGAAGCCATAGTGTAATAAGCAGTGCCAGCTGAATTCTCTTGCACAGCCACTCATTTCAGTCCCCTTGCAACCTGACAGTTGTGCTGGTGCAGCTGTTTGTGATGCTACGTGGTGACCTATATTGAGAAACTGAAAATAATCACTTTTTCCCCTCTTACTTTCTTGCAGTTGAGTAACTAACCTGGTTCTGTTTCCCTGTCCAGCTCTGTAGTCACGAACAGTTATGGTGAAGGAATGACAGGGAGTAGGAATGAATGAATCAGCTCTTACCTGAAAATGTGAGCAAGTGTGCTGGAAGAATTGCTCATGGAGCTATGACTTTGACTGTAATTTGGTGTATGGTGAGCACTTTTACTCTCTGAAATGTTACCAGAATCAGAGCCTTATTTTGACTCAGTGAAAATAAACAGGAGATTGATGGTGATCTTGACAATACACCATTTGTTGCCTATCTTTTTATAAAATATATATAATTAATACTATTAGAGCTTCTTCTCATCATTGGGTTGAGTATTGTTTATAGTGATACATAAGCTGACAACTTCTAGCGTTGCTCTTAGGACAATTGTACTATTAGAAAAAATTACATAGGAGGGAAAAACAACAGTAAGTAGTACAGCCAAGCTCTTTTGTGCACAAAGAATTCAGAACAAAGCCGACAGGTTTTGGCACGAGCTCAGTTCATGGAAATACCTGCACCAGTTGCAAGGTTATGTAATGTGGCCTGAACACGTGGCCAGCTCCTGGAAGTCCTGGCGTCACTCCCAGTTCTAAGATTAGCAGCCAAGACTGACCATGCCTTTGACACTGTCAAAAACAGGCCATTAGGAGAATTTTTGCCAGTTACCACCAGGGATAGCTCAGTAGGGCTGTTGTTGCAGGTGTAGAGGAGCACAGAATTTCCAGCAGTCTCTAATTTTGGTGTTTTGCACGTAACTAATTTTTTTTTTTTACCTGCTAGGCAGACTTTTCATGATTCATTCAGAATCTATTTAAGCAGAGGAGCTGCTGTTGGTGATATTATGTATATGCATTGTTGGGGGGAAAAATTTGAAAAGTTAAACCTTTTCTTTTTAATTTTCCCCTAGCAATAATTCCATGCCAGGAGGTTTGGCATTTATTAATCAAACCTCCATTTTGTTCTTGCTAGGTTAATGTGCTGTGAATTTGCATGACTTGGGTTTTAGCTGTATTTATTTGGCATCTTATGAGAGCAGTCATATATTTCTGTTACTAAGGATTATAACAATGAAAAGCATTGAGCTGATGTGAAGCTGCATAGATTAAAAAGATGATACTGTAAGTTTCCCACTATTTTCTGTTTTTACTGTACTTGAGCTCAATGGGTGATGTACAAATAGTATTTCACTAGCATTTGAACTCAAGTGGCATTTTGATAAGCTGTTTTGTGAGTTGTGGAGCTTTGTGGCTCCCCCAGCTTCCCTCAGCAAAGTTTTGTATTTCCATGTTCCTGTTGTCCTCTTAACTTCTCTTAACTTCTCACATCCACAGCATTCCATCATGTAATATATTGTGTTCTCAAGTATGTCCCTTATTGTCTGTTGCTCTCCACAGATCCTGTCTGTCTTTTTATTCAGCTCTATTTCTTCCATAGCTATTTGCCATCTTGATTTGAGGTGGAAAAGGTAACTTCGCTTCCCTGCCTTTCTTTCAGTTGGTGCCCTGATAGGATCCTCTTGTCTGCCAAGTCACTGTCTTCGTGAAATGTTTTGCAATTTCATACAGTTGAAATCTTTTGTACTCTTCCATCTTGAGGTGGAAAAGACCTGTGGGTCCATCGATTAATTAAAAGACAGGCATCTTAATTGTATAAGCCTTGCTTCCTTAAGAAGCCAGGCTGAAACCTGGGAGTTTGAACAAGCTGAATGGATTGAATAAATCAGAGTAATTTACTTAATAACCCTTAAAACAGAGTGCTTTGTGAAAGTGACTTTGGGATATTAAATTTGAAGGTTTTCTTAATGAAATAACATTGTCACAGGTAGTAATTTGTAATCAAGATGTGAAACTATTCATGTACTGGAATACTCAGTTTAATGTGTTTGTTTTCCCTACTGAAGGAATTTTTCATTTTATTCTTTGTATCAGCAATTTTCAAACAATGAAGCATCCTAAGCACAAATGTAGGCCTGTCCTTTGCAATTCAGCTGCCAACTCTTCAGTTTATTGGGAGCTTGTACTGTAGGTCCATGGTTAAGGAAGAAAGAAGAAACAGGGCAGTAAAATGTTTTGTCATGTTCTTTTCTTCTTCCATATCCCTGAGACTAGCACCATATCTGAGGAATTTTATGCCAGCAGTCATTTTCTGCATGGAACTATGGACAAGGTCAGGAAACAGCTTCCCTTGGATTTTAAATGTGAGCTCAACTTTACAAGTCGGTATGGGGTGGAGAGTGTGTGGCTCAAAAGTAGAGAAACTTTTTAAGTAAAGAAACACCTTAGTCTTTACATGGGATGGTGAGGTACGGTTGGGGTTTGAGGGCTAAAAGCCACTTGAGCTATTAGACATAAATCATCTTTTTATACCAGATAAAGATTGGGAACAATGGCATCTAAAAGCTCTGCATCTTGCTGTGGTGTGACTCCACTGCTGTGAGCTTTCAAATAGATAGTTAAAGCCTCCTATAAAATTTTATCTTTACAGGCATGGGAAACATCAGGTCAAGTTGAGAAGAGGACCGTGTTGAGGACTGGCTGCATATGTGGCCCTGTGAGGTTGAGGTAGCTCATGCAGGTCCCTAAGCTACACCAAATGCCTCCGCAGCTGCCTGAACTGCCTTAGAATAGGAGGGCCTAAAATTGGATGAAAGATGTTGTAGAATGTTTTTCACTGACTTTTTCATTTGTATTTCTGACTGTAATTCCCAAGTCAAAACACCATGTGCATAATAAAAACTCTCTTCACTTGTCCTGATGGTTTGTCATAAAGATAGTAAAATTAATTTTTCTTGCTTGGTTTGTTTTTAAAGAAGCTGAACAAACATGTCATTATGAAGTATTTTCTATTACTTAGAATCCTTACCACCACTCTTTATTTTACACAATTGTCAGTACTTGCACTTCTCTTACTCACCCAATTCTGTCTATTTTTAGATGGAGCCTGTCCTATGGTAAAAGAGTGGTTTGTCTATTGTGGAAATCCTCTACAGGAGCCAGACCTGATACAACCTGTGCAGCCCTCTATTCCAGGTAGGATGAAATAGTATTTAAATCTGAAATAGTGACATCACTGAAATCAGGTTAGAAGACATCAGACATCCGAAGACATCATCAGACATGATATTCAAAGTAGTTGTGGAAATCTGGGAGCTGTATGCCTATAATTGCTTCCATTTGCCCTGTGTAATTATAAGAGGATTCAGCTTTGAGCTATATCTTATTATCGTGTCTTGTGGAACCCAGTGGTAATTCAGACATTCATTCTAAAATGCAAACAATTCCTTAAATGTTTTAAATACTGCTCTGAGGCCACGATAAGTAGTGTGCGGGGCTGTAATTAAAATTCTCCTGTGGAGCTGAGAGAATGAGTTAATGAGACTGGTGGAGAATATGGCAATTTTAGACCACCTGAACTCAGAAAAGAGAACCCAGTTTTCAGCAGAAGTGCAGTGGGGCTACCTGTTTTTGTGTGGTGTCTTTCACTGTCTTAAGTACTGAGTGTTTTGTATGTTCATACCATCTTTCCTTTGGTAAAATATGTATTCTTGAGCACTCTTCGTGAAATCATTATTATGAGAGATGTGTTCATGGGGAAGGATACTTTAATTAAAAGATTGGGCACTCATCTCTTTATCACTAAACTATATCATGCTATACTATATATACTATATATATATATATACTATACTTACACTATATATAAGTCTAGCAAAGGAAGTAAACAGTACTATATCATTTTAGGTTCTTTTTACTTGCTTGTTTTTGAGAGGGAAAATTGTTCTAATTGTTAATTTGACCATGCTACTGTGCTTGCAACCACTCTATCTTTATTCTCACAGCTATAGCTCTCTCTTCAACTAATAGTACGTGGATCCAGGAGCTCAGTGGTCTTTATAGGAAAAACATTATTTCCATTGATATACCTTTGATATCTTGTTAAGAAAAATGATCAGCTAATATATTTTTTAGAGTAATTTCTAACGCTTCTTTCAGTACTCAGAGCTTTGCATAGCATCCTCTTTCTGATCTGGTTTAAATTCTTTCACTGCTTTTTTGTGAATATACACATCAAGTTGGAGCACGCTGCCTTTTTTGTTGTTGTTTTTAGGAATTGCTTTAGATGTTACAGTAAAATGTCTCTTAAAATATCCTAGGATTGTATGTTTATCTTCATTATTAAAGCTGGTAATACCTTTGAACAGTCTTCAAATTCAAGATTGATGGAACGACAGCTGATCTTTAGATAGCAGCCTGTTCAAAATCCTTTTGAAAGGACATGTTTGGAAAGAATTGAGTTATATAAACAAAGTGCAAACAAGCCCTTCATTTGATATACAATAATTTCACTGTGCAGTAGCTCCAATATGTTATTAGCAGAGCGATTATCTAATTGACTTGATGATGGCATAAAATCATCGTGAAATTTTCCAGATGGATATGAATAGGCAGGGTAAAAGCTGATTTGCCTGTCCTGTAGAACTGTTTTATTTCAGTGTATAATGGTGTGAGAACATGCAATTGTAAAACAAACAAACTCAAAGAAGTATAAATGATTTCTATGTAGTTACTCTCTGATTGCATGGTAAATATTATGGTATTTATTGTTGTGAAATGTTACTTCCTAGGTAATATAGTACCTTCTTCCTTTCTTGGGAGGAATGTACTCTGATTCTACTGCTCTGCAAACATACCACGCACAGAACCCACCTTCATGTTGACAGTAAATAAAATTTCAAATTACTTTGAGTTTGTTTGTGTACAGCAGCTGCATATCAGGAGTTTGTAAAAACATTATCTTTGGAGACATAATCTTCACTAACTCAGTAATGAAAGGCTGTTCTAGCAGACTATTAAAAAGGGGGTGGAGGACTTCTAGTGTTTATTTTTAGTGCTCTGTTGTCATTCCTTCAGCGAACAAATATTTTTCTAAAATTTTTGCAGTCCATATTTGTATGCCTTACATTCGCTCATGCATCTTTTATTTTCCACAGCACGTCTTTCTAATTCACCAAATAAGGTTCTCTACAGCGCATCACATTTTTCAGACAGGGATCACATTTAGAGCTACATTTAAAGAAGTTTTTAAGGGAAGTTAAGAGTTCAAAGCTGTCAATCAAGATCAGGTTACTCAAAAAAAGACAGGAAACCTTAGGAGGAACTATTTGAGAAATCACAGGTGCAATCAGTCTGAGGAAGTTCTTTGTTTCATTTTTGGGGGGAAAAAAGAATAGCATCATAGTAACTACTTTAGAAGTGTACTGAGAATATATGGGAAATCTTGGCTCTTGTATTTGATTTGGATTAAAAAAGAAAGAATATTTAGTATGAATTTTGAATTGTGCTTCATTATAAATTATAGATTTCACATTGATCTTTAAAAAAAAAAAAAAGTGTTTCTACCAACGCATGGATTTTGGTGTGTAAAACAGCAGAACTGCCTTGAATATGAAAAGCTTGCTGGTGATATATTGCATTTTTTTTAATGAAACATTGAATCTTAATGGCTGTAAAATGATAGTTTAAAATGTGTTTAAACTAAAGTTTATTTTATTAATAATAAATATTAATAACATATTAATAATGTTTATTATTTATATGCATTTTTCTTGGGAGAATCTTCTGAATTAGCATTTCTGCTCATTCTCTTTCTATTTCTCTTTCTCCCTTCTGGAATGTTTCCTTTCAGCTGAATGAGTGTGATTGCAATGTTTCCCACACACCAACAGAGCATTATTTAAAGTGATTTTAAAACGTGTCTGAGAAATGAATTTCATTAGAAGATCTATGATCTAAGAAATTACTGTTTAACATACATAATGTGTGAACATCCATTTGATGTCTATACGATTTGTTATGGAACAAAGTTTTAAAATCTTTACTGGGCATGTACAGATTTCACATTTCATTTTATTCCTGGAAACGTATGGGATATTGTAGCTTGTTGTGTATGTAGACTACTTTATCCTGAAGGAGTCTGGATATACTTTCAGTCTTCTAATCATTGTATCTTGCAGGAATATGCCATGAGTATGCTCATATTCCAAGTACTTTTTTCTGATATTGATTCCTGAATGCTTCTTTAATTGTCAGTTTTAAGTGGCATTTGGGTTTCTAGCATCTTTAGAGTTGGCCAAGGTTGATCATATGTTAAGATTGAGCACTCCTGTACACCGAGCATTGTCCAGTATATTTTTATAATCTTATTTGTGTTGCTTAGTTTTTACGTGAGCGTGTAAAACAATAAAATGTTGCTGTTTTGTTGCTGGTGTTCTAAAGTGAAATGTCAACAGTCACTACCTCAAACTGATGTAAACAGTTTCATATCATACATTTGTGTCCATATACAGAATGATGATATAATTTAAGTTGGTAAGAAGGTGAGAGTCACCGCTGTGTAAGTCCAGTGATCAGTGATCCCATAATGTTAATGCAATTTGCAGGCAATGTATCTTCATAAATCAGTTATTGAAGTTCAAACAAATGAAATATTTTTCATGATGACAGCGTGTTTAAATTTATGAAGGGAAAAGAGGGAAAAAAATAGCAAATTATTTTTCTCTCACCTGTTTTTTGACCGTGTTTGTATTCATGCAAGTACTACCATTTCACCCCCATGGAGTTTTTTGTGATCTTCCCTTTCTGGGAGTGCCCAAGGACTACAGTTTAAATGCTACTGAATACTGTTTTCACACAGTTTTGTGTATATTGAGAATAACCGTAAGCATATGCAGATCGAGTCTCGTTCTGTAGTTCATGGGACCTTATGATTTCTATGACCCAAATAGGATAAATACCTTTCTCATGACTAATCTTTACAGTAAAGATGTATCAGTTGTATTTTTGAGCACGTTTTTGCTCTGTTTCTCTCCCTTTTGTTACTCACTTGTGGTCGTTGTTTTTTCAAAGTTAGTTTAGTAAATATTTAGATGTGTTAAAAAAGCAAAATACTTCTCGTTCTTGTCTAAGTAGCTTTCTCTTTCAGGAGTGTTTTCCAGTTGCTGCGAAGTACATTGTAAGATCTAAACTAGAGCAGAAATCTGTTTTGGGGATCTACTTTATATGAATCTTAGGTCTGTTGACTGTACACGTGGTCCTGAGGAAATCATTAAACTCCAGTGTATTTGTTTGCTTTACTTATCTTTCATTTAAGGGTTAATAAATGGCTCTCTCTTGATTATGACATGGAATTTAATTATTTGTAGAATGCATCGAGACTCTTTCAAAAAAATAGTGCCTTTGGCAGTATGTGCCAAAAGGAGATAGTGTCAAGTTTTCTTTCCCAGAGTAAATAACTCATAATTCATCAGTACCTCTTTTTCCCAGGCGCAAGTCAATTTCACTTCTTAAAGTATAAGGAACTGTTTATGGAAGAAATGTCTCAAATTTTTTGTTGAGCTCTCTCAGTATAGATATGTAGCCTTGATTATTGATGTAGTTCATGGTTTTGCTCTGAAGAAAGAAAAATTTCTATTATTAGGTATGCCCTTGGATGCAATTCGTTTTTAAAAAGTACAGTCAGAAAGGGAACTGATTCTTGGAGTTTCTCCTCATGCAGCTGAACGTGAACCTTTGGGAAAGCAGAAGCCGTCAAAACTTTTTGGGCTTACCTGAGTAAAAATAGTCTCGCAGCTTACATTAATTTAGCCTTGGTAGGAAAAGTTGGCTTTGTTTTGTTCTTACGCATGTAATCTTTGCATTTCTTCCTGGAATTCACTCTGCTATCTTTTATTTCCTTAAAGCAACAGTTACCACTATCTAAACCAGCTGTATCATGCTGTCTATACGGGTCCTCTCACCACCAATGTTTGTGATATCTCTAACCTACCTTTCTAACCCTAATCAAGTTGTTGTTGTTGTGTTTTATTGTTTGTTTTTTGTTTTACGTACATTTTGTCCTACAAAGATTAGAAACTTACGGTTTGTACAGTGGTAGTTCTTTACATAGTTAAAAATTTGGATGAGAAATTTGGTCTTAAACAGTAAAACAGACGTACACTGGGGAGATGAAGAAAGCAAATACTAAGAACTTTCTACTTTCACCTTCTCTGTAGAATTAGTACCATTTGGTTAATGAGCTTTCTTGGCTAAATAAACATCATCTGTATAAATTCAGCACCTTGTCACTTTAATAATTTATTATCACCAAGTGTTCCTAACTGGACGACAGCAGCTGCACATCTCAAAAAAAAAAAAAAAAAAAAAAAAGGTGTTACCAAATGCAGCTTAATTGGCCCACATTTAAAATTTACACCTCTTTTATTTATCTACAGAAGCAGCAGTGCTTTATGGTAGGAGTCAGTCAGTAATTGGGCTTCTTAGGCATAGCCACTTAGCTGTTCTGTTATTTCATGTGCATTAGTGTTTATTTAGATAATGGCTTAAATGTAATTTAAATAGGGAACAAATATTACATTGGATAATGTGTCACAAGTTGGGAGATGGTAACAGGGAGTAAATATGAAAGATTTAGACATTATGGTGAAAGGCACTATAGGAAAGCCTGGAGAGATATATTATACATCACCAATGACTGTTCTTTTCTATGTGTTTGCAGTAATGTTTTGTACGTCTGCCTAGGGACTACAGAGTGCCAGATAGCCTTGATTTTTTTATTATTATTTTTTTTTAATTTTTCCCCAAACTTGCTAGTGAACTTACCGCAGAGTAATTATGCCAGCACAGTGTTCTGTTGAGTGCAATGTCTAGCTTTGCCAGCAAAATGGCATAAGTGGCCAGTTTGTTCCTTAAGGTGGTCAGGAGAAAGGAGATTCTGGCATACCTCGAGGGAGTCCAATGCACTGTCACTAGGAGAGAAAAGAAAGAGACATTGTCATATCCCACTGAATCACTGTTTTATGGTGAAACTGATCTCACCTAATGCTCTTGGGGAGTAGGGGAAAGGACAAACTTTAAGCCATCCTTTATTCTTGCAAAGGGTAAATGTCTCAAAGTTGTCTGTGTTCTGTAACAGTTGAATTCAGTCCACTCTTCTTAAATGTTACTATATTGATAGAATCATAGAACCCTTAGAGTTGGAAGGGACATTTAAAGACCATCTGGTCCAACTCGCCTGCAGTGAGCAGGGACATGCACAGCTGCATCAAGTTGTCCAGGGCCAGATCCAACCTTACCTTGAAAGTCTCCAAAGACAGGGCATCCATCACATCTCTGGGCAACCTGATCCAGTGCCTCACCACCCTCCCTGTAAAATACTTTGTCCTTAAATCTAACCTAAATCTGCTCTCTTTTAAGCCTAAAACCATTTCCCCCTGTTTTATCACAACAGACCCTGCTGAAGAGTCTGTCCCCTTCTTTCTTGTAGCTAACCTTTCAATACAATTTGTTTGAATTAAAAGCCTTAAGTTTTTGTTGTTTTTTTTTTTTTTTCAAAAAAAACGGGTTTTGTCAAATTACTGTTACCGTCACTCTATGGTCCTTGCAAGTGCCAAAAGCAGATTAGTTGTTTCCTTTCAAATTGTAATTTGGAATGCATATTTTATCTTGTTGCTGTTAAGATAAAATAATGGATTTCTTTTGTAGGTGGAACACCTAATTTGAAAACACTGTGGTTTGCCAAAGGACCTGACGTGGAAAAGCAACGATACAGTACATTTCTGGCATGCTTTCACCTTCAGGATGCAATGGAAGAGCTCCAGGCTCTAGAAGCACCTGTTGCAGCATTCTGCTGCTTGCTGACCTACCTTATGCTGCAGGTAGCTGGGACAGTTACTGTTTCTTCGGCTGTCAGCTCTTATAGGTGTGATTGACTAGTAAACTTGCTTGCTGGCCTGTGGGCAATTTTTCTTATAATCATTACTGGAGGCACAGTTGATCAAATACAATAATAATGCATTGCAGCATTTTAATTACCCCATTTGACATGCATCACCCTGTTTAAAAAACATGGTTTTTTTAGTAGTTCATCATAACTCTCACATGTCCATGACAAAGTCTCTTGGGCAGTTTAACAGAGAGAGTGTAAATAGAGGAGTTTTTCACCCTTTTGAGGACTTGTTTGAAAATTAAAGCTTTTCTTAGTGTTTACATAGTGTCATCAAAAGAAGAAATCTCAAGTGACTATGCAGGCTATGCCAGCAGACACTCTAAGTATTTAGTTGACTCTCACTACTTTTCATACCAGCTTGTATTCTACTCCATTTCAAGTCAGAATTAAGGATATGGCCCTTCTGATTAAATTGTTCAGGTGATCACTAGTTAGTAGTTAGAATTCTAAATGCCTGGCAGCCTGCAGACTAGCTTATTTGTAATAAAAAGGAATGGAAGTTTAAATGCAATATTACTTCATTAATTATATTCCTTCTATGTATAATGTGTTGTTTATGCTTGCCACCTTTCAAATGTGTTTTCACAACTATATTTTTCTCTCTGAGAATTAGAAAATTATAATGCTTTTATCTAATCTAGAGAACTCTAGCATTTTTACTAGCACTGCATTACATTTCATCCCTTGTTTTGATTTTTAGACTTTACTTGTTTTGTCTTAGTAACAGAATTACACTGTTTGTGATAAGTGAAAACAGATTCTCTCTAGGTTTCCTATTGTTTTTTTTTTCTTCAGTCTTAGATGATGCATTGAGGCAGTATGTATGGGAATTAAACAAATGATCCATATAGCTCCTTTTTTTCTTTAATCTTTGTATAGCAGGATATTAATGGAAATATTTTTTTAAGATCAAAGTCATGAAGCCACATTTCATTCCTTACCATTTCAATGCAGCAAGATAAGTATTGTGTACTTTGCTTTAAAGACACAGTTTAATTTTTTTTGTGTTTGGATATGATATGTTTTCACATTTATTTGTCATGCTATTCTGTATACTCTTCCATAGTATGATTATTTGAGAATGTTTTCTTCAATGTGATTAAGAAGTTAAGTAATAGGATAGATTACCTACAGAAAAGTGTATTTACTGAGCCTTGAACACAGAATATTAACAAAATGAAATAGATCCCATTTAGGGAATATGGTCTTCAGAACTTATCATCCAAAAACTGCTGTTAAGAACAGAGGAAAATAGTTTTGTGATTCTCATTTTCAAGAACAGCAAAGATATCATGCTAGATGATGGAATGATTTTCATGGCAGTGCTGGTTTCTCAACATCTGTCCCATTTTCAGCGCTCTGAGTTGCACAGGTACATTCTACCCTGTGAACCAGACTAGCAATCTGATTTGGATTAAAATGTGTTTCATTGCTTAGTTGTTTAGTGCTCTGATGTTGCCATTTGTTTTCTTGGGGTGTTTGATAGGAAGAACAAGAGTGTCGGCAACTGCACTTTGAGTTGAGAGTAGTACTTCCATTTGTTTTTATAGCTGAGAAAACAATGTTTGTCTAACTGTGGTCTAATTCTTGTCTTTACACTTCAGCCTTGCATTTGTATTAAAGAGCTAAGGTGGATTGTTAACCATGTGGTGATTTAAGCTACATAGTTTTAGGTTGCCTTGGGCAGGCTAACATCATTTCCCTCAGGTCATGTGAGGGAGAATTGAACTTCATAACAGTTTCATTTGTTGTCTTTTAATCTAACCTGAAACTGTTGTTTTTTTTTTTGTTGTAGGAATCAGGATAAGTGAGTACCCAAGCTTCCACAAAATTTGTGTCATAACAGCATAAAGAAAGTGTTGATTTAAAGAGCACTCTTTTCAGTGAGGATGCTTTTCAAATATCCTCCAAACTGAGAACAAAAACAGTGGAAAAAAACCAGCAGGTCGATCATTAAAAACGGGAAGGGGAGTGAATGACTCCAGAGATCAAACAGTAGAGCCTCCAGAGAAAGGGGAGATAGAAACATTTACATTTTAAATTTTTGTACTTTTATAGGAAATTTAACAGTGCAAGTGTGATAACTCGTCAAGCTGGGATATCGAATGAAATATTTCACTGAAGAAGTGTTTTGATATTAATACAATTTTTGCTGATGACGCTCTCTTCAGGATTTTTTTGTTGTTGGTTTTTTTTTCCTGTTGAATTTGCAAGAAATCTTTGATTTGTTTTTCTTAGGACAGAATTGTGCAAGACTTGCTCTGTAGATGAAATTTCTATTACCGGGATGTATAAAATTCACAGGTTTGTTGCAACCTACACAAAGGTGATATCTGAGCTGAAATACAGGGCAACTTAGGGCCATTATCAGATCTTAGCAGCCTTCTTAGTGGAGCTAATGAATACTAAGGAACATTTGGAAGCTTAAAGCTTCTCTGATATCCCTTACATTCTGGTGCTTTATGCAAGGTTTAATAACTTCTTACAGAGGAAAGTATTTTACAATGAGATAAGTAGTAAGATCTGATAAGAAAAAAGCACAACACAACAAAACAAAACAATTCTCAGTAGTGGTTGAATAATTTATATCTTGAGGGTTGCTCTTCTTAAGCAAATAAATGAATGAAGTAATCATAGTCGGCTTCTTAGTGTTTCTTTTTCCTACTGATTTACATCAGTATTTTTTGTTATTCTTCTCATTCATTTTTTCCTCTTAGTTTGTAATTCATATTAGTCTTAATAGAAACTCATAAGAGAATTGAAATGGGATTTGCATGACTTTCTCTGAAAATCAAGGTATTAAAAGATGGGCAGTGCGGTGTTGTAGGCCTTATAGCCTTTTAGCTGTACTGTAATCCCACATTGCATATTTCCTCACTTTTGCAAGAGAAACTTTCCTTCAGTTTCCAATTGATAATGATTTTCAGTGCTTTGTGAATCTCATTTAGAGTCCTCTTCGTAGTTTCAACAGTTGTAATTGGTATGTTGTCTTGTTGCACATGTATAATTTATGTTGTTCACACAGAGGAAATAGATTATCAGAATTAGACAGTACTGTCAGGGAGTTAGTCTGACTGGTACAGAAGCTTTGTCTTCATCTTGAGGTGATCATGTGCATCTAGAGAATCCCCAAATGCTTTTTCACAACTGTAAATATCCCTTGTACTTCCTTTTTTGGTAGAAATGTTTGAGTAAGCTATTGCATGAATTGAGAATTTTCCTTCATATTTTCTTGAGTATTTTAGATTTAGTTTTCTTACAGCCTTGAGTTGTTCCCACATCTATATGTAACAATCAACAGGTAACCATGTAAGCATTTGAATAAATCCTAATGGTTGTGACATCTGTGGCTCACTTGATGTCAGAGAGCTGTTGGAGAGGGTCGAGAGGAGAGCCACAAAGATGATCAGGGAACTAGAGCACCTCCCCTACAAAGACAGGCTGAAGGAGCTGGGCTTGTTCAGCCTTGAGAAAAGAAGGCAGCAGGGAGACCTAATTGCAGCCTTTCAGTACCTAAAGGGAACCTACAAACAGGAAGGGAGTCAGCTCTTTGAAAGGGTAGATAACTGTAGGACAAGGGGAAATGGTTTTAGGTTGAGGGAGGGAAGATTTAGGTTGGATGTCAGGGGGAAATTCTTTACAGAGAGAGTGGTGAGGTGCTGGAACAGGCTGCCCAGAGAGGTTGTGGATGCCCTGCCCCTGGAGGTGTTCAAGGCCAGGTTGCATGGGGCCCTGGGCAGCCTGGTCTGGTATTAAATGGGGAGGTTGGTGGCCCTGCGTGTGACAGAGGGGTTGGAGCTTGGTGATTCATGAGGTCCTTTCCAACCCTGGCCATTCTGTGATTCCATGAAATTTCCTGTTGTTAAGAAGTGCCAAAGAAATAGAAGGCAATATGTAAAGAATGGGCGTTTTGTTTGGTGTGTGGAAATTGTGTATATATGCTATACACTGCTATAATGAGCTATGCACTTCATTCAAATATTGAAACTTAAGCATTTTGTTCCATTTAAATATCTTTTCCTTGTCAGTGAATTCATGGTTGTCATAACTCCTTGAGATCATTAATTTAAGTTTGGTATACTTGAGAAAAAGTGGAGCCAGTTATCAAAAAATTTCTTTTCAGAGCTTACAAATAATGTGTTACTTTTTCATCTGTTTTAGGTCAGTAGTCTCTCTCTGGAAGACTTAAATGCATTTGTGGCACTCATTCTCTGCCTCAGAGGAAAGTCAGCTGCTGAACTGGCAAGTTTGCAGGTACTGATTGGAATAACTGAGTAACAGAAAATGTTCACAGAAACTCAGAGATAAATATTTTGAGGGGCTAGGGGGATTCAGCTTTAATTTTTTGTTCAGATATGGGAACTGAATGTGGTGGTAAACACGTAGGCTTTTAGTGCTACAGTTCATGTAAATATTTATATTTGTTAATCATGTGGGAAAAAAAATAGAAAGGATATTCTCTAGTGGTTGGGTTCCTAGGGTGAAGGAATGAGTCTCAGCTTTCTGCCTAACTTGGCTTCTGGATATTTCAATGATGGAAAATTTTAATGGTGAATCTTGTCCTGCAACATTGCTTTTCTTTTCTTACGTAGAAGAACAGTGTTTCAGAACATCAGCTGTTTGAAAATCACCACACTAAGTAGAATCTGGTACTACTGTTTGTGGCGGAATGTATAACCAGCCAGAAAAAAGTGTTACCTAATGTGGCCCCATTACAGTGAAGACCTATTGGGTCATTCTAGACTATAATATTAGGTTATGGAGAACTATTTTTTCTTTTCTGTGTTGATGTGGTCTAGTCTAATCTCCTAGAGCTTATGATCTGTGCATGAATCTTTTCTAACATAGTGCTGGATATTTTATTATTTATTAGTAAATGGTTAGCAGGGAATGAAAATACAGCAGAAACTGTATGGATTACAGACGTGGCTGTTGTGGAAACAGACGTGGAGACTGCGCGTTTGAGCAGTCAAGTAAAGATCATTTTGTGATGTATTAGTAATAGCAGTCTGTTGATAAAAGCAGAAATTTAATATTATCTAATGTTTACAAGGGCTTCTATAGTCTGCTTTTATACCTGGAACCAAACTGTAGTATGTTTTGAAAATATTTTTGAAATTACTGACAGTGGTTAAGGAAATCTATATTGCACCATTTTTTTTCTGTACGGTGATTGCAGAGGGTCAGCATGCTCTCCTTCATATGCTGTGTAGTCAAGAGACTGAGGGGTGGAGATAGGAATTCTTGCTTAAAATTCAAGTCTCATGACTGTCCATTATTCAGGAGATTTAAAATTTTATATACATTCTGTGCAAATCTGTGTTTTTCCCCTTTCCTATCTTCTTGAACTCACATTTTGAAAAACAGATTCTCAGTTATTGCAGTAGAATCATCTCATTAGTTCTTTCTGAATATCTGTGCAAGAGTATTTTCAGTCACAATTTGAGGTTGCATTCAATTTATTAGTTGTGTAAAGCACAGACTGCTTTTGTCAATGGCTAATTGAGTTTTGGGCTTGCCTAAAAGTAAGGATGGGTTAGTAATGGTAGGAACTTCAATTCACCTTCACTCAGAAGGTCTTGTTTATATTTCCAGGGAACTCTATGCTACTCTAACCAGACCATGTTAGGCTTTAGTAAGTCCTTTATGTTGATAGCAAGGTAATTCAACTATTGCTGTTATCGTCTGTTAGTTTCTAATGCATAGAAACCAAAATAACAAAAACAGCATGATTCCAGATAGATTATTGGACTCATTTTGACAGATGAAATCCAGTCTTCAATTTTTTTTTTTACAAATTCATCACTGATTTGTTCTGCAGGTAGTCAAATGTTAGAACTGTATGCCAGAAACAAAGCAATGAAATGATAGCAATGTGGAAAACAGCAAAAACGTAGGATTTATTTCTGTCTTGAGGACATTATTACACACAATGTACTTAACATTGAGCGTATAATTATTTTACGAAGTCTAATGTGGCAGCCATTCAGTAAAAGCACGAAGGCAGCCAAGCATAAGCAGGAACTATTGAAATAGTTTGTTATAGATGCCCCTACAGATGTTGTTATATAAATTTCTAAAGAGCTTGGAAGTTTGCTCTCTTGAATTCAATGTCTTTGTTCATTCATTAATGTTGTGGTTTAGAACACTTATTTTGCATCCAAACATGTAATATTAATTGATACATACTACTTTTCAGTAGTTATTCTGCTAATTCAAAGTTGCTCACAAATTTTGCAATCTATCCACAAAACTTATGGGACATAAGATGGCATGAAAGTAAATGATATGTGAAGCTGCTATTATGCTGTATGGTGCACTCTACTGAAGCACATTATTGAAGTAGACAGTATCGTGTTGGGACTGGGTTACTGTTGCTGTTTGCAGGTACTTTCAGAAGTGAAATCACTCTGCAATAGATATTTATTAAGTTGATTTTCTGGGTATTTATGTTTAAAATCAGTAGAGGATTCAAGTACACGGCTAATAAGTATGGGTTTTATGGGAGGAAAATGGAAGAGTACAGTTTAATCTAGTTACCATACTTTTTCTTCTCCTCTGAAAAGTTAAATGTGATCTTTGGGAAGAACTTATTACAAAGCTTTCTAAGAAGTTGTGTTTAACTTGGGCAGCATCTACAATTTTTAATGAAAATACTTGCTTATTTGCAATCTTGGAATTGTCTTTATATTTTAACCGATAGTACAGTGTTAATGTTGACTCCTTCCAAATGATTCTGTGAAGAGCATTAATTTGATCAAAATAGTTTTGCTGTATTCTTGCACAAGAGTCCATTAGTGAAGTTATTTGAAAAATTCTACTATTAACATGAGAGAAAATGTAAATAGAGCCCGATTTTCTCTTATGGTGAAGAGATCATTTCAGCCTTCACTTCCAAATCTGCTTTCTGATATGCTATCCATATTTCATAGTTAATGAGACCCATAAGCCTACAAATTCATGAAATAGAAAGGGACCTAGTTTGAATAAAATGGGTTAAAGCCATAAAAAAATACAGTTTACTTCACAGTGAAAGAAACTGTCCTGTGGACATATCAGTCAAATGCACATTATTCTATTCACTGAAAGTAACTACTCAGTTCTTAGATTTATTTTTTAAGATCAGTGGTTTCAAAATACTGAAATGTGAACGTGATAGACAAGAACTTTTGTAAATTCATTTTTTTCAATCTGGTTTCCTTGTTGCACCCCTTATATGGTATACTTATATTCTGCTTTGCCCAAGCCTCCTGTAGAGCTTATACATAAGGTCAGAATTAACTTTTAGGCCCCAGGTTGCCTATTTCCCTTCTTTCTATTTTAATCTGGTGTGCTGTTCTGGCAGGAAGCCCAGAGAGCCATCAGTCTAACTTTGCAGCCATTGTAGAAAAAAAAAAGGCACCAGCAGTCCTGCTTGCAGTGTTGTTTCTTATATTGTGCCAGCCCTGGTTCTTCACAAGTGCAACGATAAATCATCTTTCACCTGTAACATGTCTAGAATACTGTTCAAATAGGAGAAGCCACAGTGTGTTACAAACAGAAATAATACATTTCTTCTAGGATTTCTTCAAGTATGGGAAGATATAAAACATTTGTTTCAGTGGTGGAAAGTTTTGAATCAATCTTTACAGAAGTTGCAACCAAAGATAGATTGGGGAAACTTGGTTAAAAAGCAAATATGTCTGGAAATTGATAGATGAAATTTGAGTTGACTCAAAAGATAGTGATGCACTGGAACAGGTTGCCCAAGGAGGCTGTGGATGCCCTGTCCCTAGAGGCATTCAAGGCCAGGCTGGATGTGGCTCTGGGCAGCCTGGTCTGCTGGTTGGCGACCCTGCACATAGCAGGAGGGTTGAAACTAGATGATCTTTGAGGTGCTTTTCAGCCCAGGCCATTCTATGATTCTATGAGTTCTGAAAATGCTTTTAAAAGTTATATGTATGTCATAAAGCACTAACAGAATGTTAGTGGGAGATACATAGGTGGACATAGGTATCACATACTGCTTGAATTCATGGCATCTGTAAGCTCCTTACAGCTTTGCCATAACGCATCCAATTATGCCATAGTATCTACTTTGGAGCAGTTACATCTTTTGTCCCCCTGGTATAAGAGTCTGTTTGGCTGTGTATGATAGGTAAGAATGTCAGATTTGAAATGTATGCCTTCAGCAGTTCAAGTGTTTTCAGTTATTTAGAAAGTGTTATAGATCCGAGGTAAGCACAGACATTTTAGATCTTACATGATAAGTTTCAGAGTCTTTGCAATTTGGTTGCAAATGAACTTCCACAAAAATCACTAACAAGCTTTGCGTCATTAGATTTCAGAATTAAAAATAAAAATAAGAAAATAAAGACTAACCTCAGCAAACTGGCTTAACAGGCAAAAATAGTTTAAGCAAGAATTTTGGTTGTGTAGAAGGTTCTGATATCTTCTGTTTTATGGTGGCAGAGAAGCAAAATTAGCTTAGTAATGGTATGATATCAAAATTACACAAGATAATTTTCTCTCAGTATTTTCCTGAAAAACACTTGGCCACATTCATGCAAATAAATTAGTGTGTTGTAGAATATTTATAATAATTTAGATTATTTTGTATTTTTAACCTTGCTATTTTTTTTTTTTCCTTGCCATCCAAACAGAAAAGCATAAATAATAACCCGATTCTGAACATTCCAGAATTTGGCAAGCCAAGCTACATTTGTCAGAGCCATTAGATGCCATGATTTTCATACAGACTCTGAACAACCTTTATAGGCTATCTATATTTTTCAAAATACAAGTATTTTTAAAAAAGAAAATGTTTCTCATCAGGAGAGAGACCCTGACTGTTCCCAATGAAAATACTTGCCATCTGGTTGGATTAAGGAAAACATAAAATATAAGAAAGAATATTGTAGAGATCTCCCAGATAAATCTGTTCTATTCAGTATCTGCTTTCATCTGTGTATTTTGGTATTAATGCATTCCCAAGTGCTTTACTGAATCAGGGCTTTATATTCCCACAAAAATTTGCATCTGACCATGTTTTAAGTTTAAGATGATAGGGAACATTGTAATTAGTCAGAGAGGGGCAGCCGGGCTGAGGTTGCTTCCCAGCTCATTCTTTCATCTTCTGTAGCCTTCGGGCTTCTCAGTGTTCTGAGCTAATCTGGAATAAAAGTGCAGTAAGGCAGCATGTGATTTCAAGCTGAGGTTGGTTCAGTCCTTGTTCAGCTTTAGAAATACAGCTTCCTTCTCATTGCCTCAACGTCATTTTAAGCAAATCAGTCCAAATAAAACAGTTCAAATCTTCAATCTTTTGCATTTAAACATAAATTAATAAATTAATAAATTACATTGTTAATCAATAAGAACTTGCATCAAGTGAAGACTGCGAGAGAACAGTATGTCTTGAAAATCCCCTATCTAGTTCTATTGCTATTTCAAGATGTTTAAGGTAAAAGACAGTCTGGCACTTCAGCTAAAATTATGGTTGCATAGTATGGTTGCATGGATTCTCAAATTTCAGGGTTTTTTTTTTTTTTTTATCTAAACTGTATCATAGGGTTGATATTTTTGTACCAAAAATTATCACTTTTCAAGTCCTGTATGGCAGTTTTTCCATTCCAAGAGAAATTGATGTTCTGGAAGTGGATGCTTTCTTGCAACTTAATTACAAACTGATTCCTAATATCTTGAACATAGTTGATTACAAGCTGAAGGTTGGCAGATCCTTTCACAGGTCATCTGAGATGCTGCTGCTTTGAACTGTGGTTTGATATGTCTTGGACTTGAAGCTTGTCCTGAAATAGAATCAGATAGTTCTTTTCTTCCTCAGCATGTGGACTTAGCACTTGAAAGTTCTTTAGCCGGAACTATTTACCTTGGAATATATAACTTCAGAGGTGAACCTTAGTATCAATAATCTAATTGTGCACCTGCTCTGCAATACAAAGAAACTGGGAGTTAGCAGCAGGGAGAAACAAGAAAAAACGCTTTATTGCACTGGCAAACAGTGATTGTTCTCCTGAAGTTCCCTGTATTAACCATCTCAGTTCACTGGTGCTTTCATTTAAAGAGCTTATATAGTAGGCATGACTTTAGTAACTATTGATATAAGCTTTCTGAAAGGTGTAGAGCTTCAGTGTGCCAAGCAGTGCCTGATCTAAATTCTTCTAAAGGTTGGCTTCAGTCACAAATAGATCACTTAAAAAGCATGTACTCAAAATAGATTTGAGGGAATGGTTATACACTGAGACAATGAAGTAGATCTTGAACACCTACTTGGACTGCAGGGATAAAGTAAATTCTAAGCTGGGCTAATTAACTCTCACCTATCAAAATTTCATTGTAGTTTCAATGAAGTCTTGATCCACAGCAACTGTTTCACAGTATGCTGTGAAAAACAGCCATGAGAAAAGACAGTAGTGAGTGGCACACTCCAGTGAGAACAGTTGCACACCAAACCTGTTATCTTTTACCAGTATAGTCTGCTGCTCTGGAAAGGAAGCTAAGTATGTTCTGCTGAGCAGCTGATTTTTTACTTCTGTAACTTTCTTATGGACCATTCTTAGAATTAAACAAAGGGAAAAGGCTAAGTTAAAGTGTGAATAAGGTTTTCAGATTGGGCTTGTAGTTAAGATGGTAGTGGGAAGTCAAGCTCTTGATTTACGACGGAAAATCACTGGAACTGAGAAAGGAAGGTGAACTTCTGTACAGTTCTTTAAACTGTTTTGGTTTTTTTCTACTAACGGTTTCTGAATACGTTGGCTTTTTTCAGGAATGTTTGACAGTGCTGTAGGAGTAAGAAAGGAAAGAAATAAGTTACTGCAGATGTTCTAAATATGGGAAAAGAGAAAGGAGGGCTCTCTACGTATCCCAAGAGAGGAGGAAGCTTTAATGTAGTGTCAAGTTATTAGGGCATCCAAGTCAGAGAGAGACACTGCTACATGCATGGGAGAGAAATGGTGAAGATAGTAAGAGTTAAGATTCCAGTGAGCCCGTTTCTGTAGAAAGGATGTGACTGCTTGCTGGGTCACAGCCTGAGGACTGTAAACTCAGAGTTTATCTGAATGTTCTGAGAATGTCACATGCGTTATGAACTGTTATTAGCCCTGCAATCGTTTATATCAGAATTGAGCACAATTGTGGTTACAATAAGAAAAGTTATGCTACTTTAACCTTTCTGCAAAAGTGCGAGTGTGCTGTCCATGACATAACTGTGGGAATAACTTGGAAGGGCTGAACTTTTTTTACTGGTGTAATACTCATTATCACAGAAATTTCCTTTGTGCTTGATTTTGTTTGTTGTCACTGCTAAAAGTCCTGAAAAGTATTTGTATGTTTGAAAATGAAACAAGCAACTGAAAAGCAGTCTTTCTGCAACTGAAGGAGATTGCTAGGTTGGTTAGCAGTAGTATTTTTTGTTGTTACTACCTCTGGTGCTTAAATATAAAAGCAGTTTTAAAGCTTTGTTTAGATTGACTTCATAGGAGTTTTTGACCTCATGTAAATAACAGTGGGTCATTTTACATCAAACTCCTGACAAAACACAGTAAATAAACCTTTTTCAAGGTATAAACACTGAACAATTGGGTTGTTTACTCCTAAATATTTACTATGAAGGCTTTGGAAGTGTTTAAGAACTGGTTTTTCTCGTTTCCATTGCTGGTAGATACCCTCATAGGATCTCCTCTCAGTCCCCATTTTTCGTTGCACCCACCTTGTTTAAGCAGGAAGAGCTTAAACCAAGCCATAATCTTTTATCAGAATAAACCTTAGTAATGTTTTCAAAACACAGGCACTTAACTCCCCTCTCACTGTGACAGGTGAAGGGAGCAGGTGAAGTACTTACTACACTTCCAGCAACCCGTTGCACAAGCCTGACCGCTGCCAAGTAAACATACAGTTTCATCAGTGTTATTATCTCTGATAACGCTCCTTATTTTTACTGCTGTTGCACTGGTTGAGATTATTTTTGCAAGAGCAAAGTATACAGTTCCAGTACATATGGATCTGTTGACAGCTTGCACTTGGAATTTATACAAAGGGCTGAAGGCAGAAACACCTGCAATTCTGCAAATGACTCTTGTCTTGAGGTTGAAAAAGTCTGTTCACTGATTCTTTCCACTGCAGCAAATTTTAACTTCAGTGAAGCTGTCATCAGTTAACAGTTCATCTGTTTATATCTGAATCACAGTGTGCTTTACCTCTCCCAGGCAAAACTAAACCTTGCTGCGTTTCAATGACAAGAACTTAAGATACGATCTACTTGCTACCTTTATTGCTCAAGCATAAATCTCCTGTGGTAAATATTTGATGTTTTAAGTTGTGTTTGAGGGCAGTAATATACTGAGTAACATACTGATAATACACTGACTGAGTTCAAGTGGGTCTAAAAAGAAGTTTCAAGTGGGTCTAAAAAGAAATGGTGAAACTGGAAAAATACTTAGATTTTTATCACCATCACATAAATTCCAGCAGCTTATTGCTGCAATCAAATTTCACTGATTTTTAATTACTGTTCTTCACTTGATTACTTTTAACCAGAAATAAGCAAGTACTAACCTGTCCTTGAGATTTGCACTTTCCTTTTTATAATAGAAACTTAAATATTCCTTTGAGAGAAAGTAGACAAAAACTGTGCCATTTTAAAGCCATTTATTTTTAAATCAACATTTTAAATGTTGGCCATGTTCATATATTTTATATTCAACCCAGCTTCAGGAAGAAGGGAAGAAGTGAGGAAAAAATGTATAAGAACGACTTTAATCTAAAATCCAATGTAATAAAAACATATTAATGATTAATAAAGTATGTCCCCAGAATGTTATTAAAATTCCTACTTAAAGGAACCAGTTCTTACATAAAATGTAGTATGTAGTGCATTGAAGTGCAGATGAGGAGTGAAGCAGTGTAAATAAAGAAATGTGAGGTGATTACCATGTATTTATTGATCTTAATTTCTAGAAATGAAGACCGATTTACGACTCAGTACGTTTCTGGCCATCACTTGTTTCTTCTGACATTAGGCACATTCAGATACTTACTGTCACAATTTAAGCATGGTTGAGCCTATTCATCTTTTTAACAGAATTGAAGCTCTCAAAACTTGGTACAGTTTCACCATTCTAGGTGAAAGATCTGTGGATTTTTGTTTTGCCATATTCATATCACACAAAAGTGCTGCTTTTGAAGCACATTAGATAAAGTTTATACATCTACTAAGAAAACATTTGTGAATCCACAAAGAAGACCCAAAGGTCTTAAAGCATCAAGGTATTTTTACATCATGAAAAATTTTTTCTATTTATTTTTAATGATTTAATTACTTTTATTTGATCTGAAAATTTACTTACCATAAGTTCCATGTATGTATTTTTTCCTTTGAGTAAAAAACCATCAGCTGGATATACATTACAGTCTTTTAGTCTATATTTGCTGACTGCATCTGTGAGTAAACACATTCCTTCTTGCAAAGACCCTCTGAATGGTCAGTGAGGATGCACACAAGCACAGTTACCAGCCTGAACTTACAAGGTCCATCAGCTGAAACATTGTGTTTGTAGAGCAGAAGAAAGCATAGTATAAAATTGTTCTCTGATGATGTCTCTTCTAGCAAAGATATTTCTAAAATTGTTACAAAATGCACTAGGCTTTTGTCATATGGATATTGCTGCATTTCTCTCTTTTCAAGTTGGGTTATCCAGTTCAGCTCAGGCCTTCTAAGCACAGTATCAATAACCTCTGCTACACTGACTTTAGTGGACTGTGACCTTTGAGTTCTCTTCTCAGTCTTCCATCAGTGTTGGCAAATTGGAAATGTAATCTTTTTTCCCCAAACCCTGAGAGGATGGGGAGCTGGTGTTGGTGGGAGTAGTGGCAGGAGCACAACACAGGCAGCTGGCATAAGAAAAGCTGTTCTCACGCACTCCTTGTCTCTCTCACACAGATGTCATCAGCTGACGGTAGGAGTAGAAGCAGCAGGATCACAGGGATGTATCTTACATGATTCACTAGGGTCCTGAGTTCATAAAAATAGCAAAAAGCACAGACAGTTTCCAATAAGAAGTAATCTCTAGGGTGTAATGCCCTGGAAGGCAAGTAGTCTTTTCTTTTGGAATTTTCCACTTATCCTCATCATGACATCTTTGCATTGCAAACACCAAGCTGTTGTGAGCATTCCCATGGCAAAGCAACTCTGTGGTTTGCCATGTGCATGGGCTAATTGTTACAGACTCACTCCACTTTCATTTTCTTTGTATTTTCATTACCAGACATGGAAAATAGAAAAACTACCCTTTAGCAAATCTATTTCCTGTCTTATTAAAATAAAGAAGTCACCGTTGACAGCTCTTCTCTCAGTCTCAGTAATATTGATTTACACTAAAAAAAAAAAAAAAAAAAAATCAAGCCTTCCCTTCACTTCCCACCTATTACATTAGTTCTTGGGGAAAATTCTGGATTGTTATCCCTAAACAATGAAAAGACTTGTAAAAGCTGCCACCAGTGACTTTCTTATCTCAGTTGAAGCTGAAGAGCACAGCTGGGGTTATATTGCTAGCTCAGACTTCGTACTCACTAAGGAGCAACTAGTATCTATGACAGTACTACACCAATTTCCAGCTTGAGATGTCATTCAAACTGAAACCTCAAAGTCCTTCTCTACGTTTTATTACTTTGTATGTCACCATCAAAAGGAAAATTTTTCAAATTCTCATTTAGACGCTTGTTCTGCAAATATGTATGCATTTGCATTAACGTGAATAATGACATCGAAGAAGGTCAGATTAATCACATAGTTGTGTTGTATGTATGCTGAGAAATTTCAGAACAAAATTAAATAAAGATTTGAAATCTCTGCCTTAGAGATTTGTGGCCCAGATAGCATCCATCATCTATATATATAGTATCAGTCATCTGTCCTAACAGCTGTTTTACATCCTTTGTACCAGTGGGATTAAAATGGACAGTTAAGGGCATATCTCTGTCAATAAATGACAAAAAGGTATGAATGGTCATTTAGAACATAGCCATCAAGTTAGAAGATGCGAAATAGCTTCTGTTTAAGACAGCATTTACTATTTTCTTTTCAGCACCTTAAATACCTGCTTTCATTAGTATTTGAAAGTTTATTTTCAACAATTAAATCTTCTGATGTTATCAATACTTACTGAGACTTCAGTAATAGAAGATACTGATCTGTATGCCAAGGAATAAAAAAATAGATGTCTATAATAAAGAGAATATTGGTTGTGTAAGTCATATTGATAAAAATTTGTCCAACAAGTTTGATTCAACAGATTAATGTGCTACTGTCATTCTTGGACTCTGCTGCTAATTTTAGCTTGATATCATCCATTTTCCATACAAGCTTAAATAGCAAAACCTTACCTTTAGTCAGTACTTGTCAAAGTATTCTGTTGAGGAAATTACAAAAAAGGAAAGTTGTGAAGACTGTTGGTAGTTCTTACACATTACATTTCCACTCAAAAAATCTCACTTCAGTCTCAAAGCAGAATCACAGAATTGTAGGGGTTGGAAGGGACCTCCAGAGATCATCGAGTCCAACCCCCCTGCCAAAGCAGGTTCCCTACACCAGGTCGCACAGGTAGGCATCCAGGCAGGTCTTGAACATCTCCAGAGAAGGAGACTCCACCACCTCCCTGGGCAGCCTGTTCCAGTGCTCCGTCACCTCACTGTAAAGAAGTTCTTGCGCATGTTTGTGCGGAACTTCCTATGCTGCAGTTTCCGTCCGTTTCCCCTTGTCCTGTCTCCACTCACCACTGAAAACAGTCTGGCCTCGCCATTCTGCCCCCCACACCTTAGATATTTATAGACCTGGATCAGGTCCCCTCTCAGTCTTCTTTTCTCAAGGCTGAACAGACCCACTTCACTCAGCTTTTCCTCATAGGAGAGATGCTGCAGGCCCTTCACCACCTTCGTGGCCCTCCGCTGGACTCTTTCCAAGAGATCCTTGTCTTTTTTGTACTGGGGAGCCCAGAACTGGATGCAGTACTCCAGATGAGGCCTCACCAGGGCAGAGTAGAGGGGGAGGATCACCTCCCTCGACCTGCTGGACACGCTCTTTTTAATGCACCCCAGTAAGCCATTGGCCTTTTTGGCTACAAGGGCACACTGCTGGCTCATGGCCAACCTATCATCCACCAGGACACCCAGGTCCCTTTCCGCAGAGCTCCCCTCCAGCAGGTCATCCCCCAACCTGTACTGGTGCATGGAATTATTCCTCCCCAGATGCAAGACTCTACACTTGCTTTTGTTAAACCTCATCCGGTTTTTTTCTGCCCAGCTCTCCAGCCTATCCAGGTCTTGCTGAATGGCAACACAGCCTTCAGGCATGTCAGCCAATCCTCCCAACTTCGTATCATCAGCAAACTTGCTGAGGGTGGCCATTATCCCCTCATCAAGGTCATTGATGAAGATGTTGAACAAGACCGGACCCAGCACAGACCCCTGAGGAACACCGCTGGTTACAGGCCTCCAACCGGACTATGCACCACCATCTATTTTAAAGCCTGAATTGAGGTGAACTGGTTTCCTTAGCCAGTCTTGAGATTTAGCCAGGTGATCAGAAGCAATTATGTGAGTGTGATGTAAGAATCTCTCAGCTGCAACCTAATAACTGGCTGTGTGCACTGTGCACTCTTACAGTCTACTTTAGTACAAATAATACTGGTTCATTTAATCCACATTCCTATTTTAAGTACCTGTCAGCATTTTAAAGTGCTTTGCAAAAGCCTGCTTTACTTGCCAGAGCAACGGAGATGTAAGAGTGCATGTAGTTACTGGTATAGGCTGGGAAGATGATTACTTGCAGCTGGAGGCAATAATTTCCTGAAACTTGTAGCCTGATCCAATCGTGAAAATACTTTTATTTTAAAGTGAGGAGGTGGAGGAGGTCTTCCTTACTCAAATATGAAGCATCACATTAGATACATGATGAGCCTTTCATTTTCTGAATGACTGCTCAAGTTAGCTTGTGTTGTCTGCATGTCTGTGGTTGTCTTTGGTTGTCTCACTGAGTGGATTTCAGGAACCAAGTGTTGTGTTGGGTCAGTGCCCTGAAGGTCAGCTTAATGCCTCTCTGGGGATCACTGGAGGCCACAGTTATTCTCAGAGGGCTCTGGATGGCCCTGCCTGGTATCTTTACCAGCATCATCAGCTATAGGTCCTCCTTTGCTTCTGCCCTGTAGAAAAACAGCCACTGGAGGTAACCTCATTTCTTCCAGTTTGTTTAAACAAAGCTCTCCTGCCCATTGTCTGTGCTTAGTGGGATCCCTATCATAGAAATCATGTTCATGTTGTTAAGCTGTACAATGTTTGCTCATTGAATAATACAGCAAGATTAAGTCTTTGGCCAACTTCTAGCTATATTCATCCAAATGATTTACTGCGTTTGGCTCTTTTGAAAGATTTTTTTGTGGCTATGTGTTGCTAGCAAAGCTTTTCTGGTTTTGGTACATGGACCATAATGGGAAAAAAGTTCTGATCCAGTAATATGATATTCCAGGTTGTCTACTATTACCTGTATTTTTTCTTAAATAGAATAGGGATGGAATATGTGCATACCTATGAATCTTTTGGGAAACTTTCAAGATATACGATGATATTATCATTAGTAATAGTGAATCATAGAATATCCTGAGTTGGAATGAATCCATAAGAATCACTGAATCCAACCCCTGGCTCTGCACAGGACCACCCACCCAAAAAAATCAAACCCTATGTCTGAGTGTGTTGTCCAAACACATCTCCAACTCTGGCAGCCCGTTCCATGCCCACCGCCCTCTGGTGCAGAACCTGTCCCTAAGCCCCCCTGCCCCAGCTCCATGCCATTCCCTCAGGCCCTGTCACTGAGCTGTAGGCTGCCATGAGGCCTCCCCTCAGCATCTCTGCACTGGGCTGAACACACACAGGGACCTCAGCCGCTCCTCATACATCTTGGCGTCTAGACTCTTCATCATCTTTTAGCCCTCCTTTGGTTGTTCTCAGATAGTTTTACGTCCTCCTTATCATGCGACAACCAAAGCTGACTTTCCAATGCCCTTCAGACAAACAAAGCTCTCAGGGAAGTACAGTTAAAATGAATTTGAGCTATTTCTTTGTACTTTCTATTCTGGACTGTTTTGGATGCTGTTCCATTCCTAGTATAACTTACACTGTAAGGAAAACTGCAGGGTATAACAGCTGTTATGGATTACAGTATTGATGTCCACATCATTATGAACCCCTCCTAGTTCTGACAGACTGCTGCAATACAGAGTGTAGAAGCAGCATTCCCTACTGAGGAGCTTTGTACCATCTACAAAATACTTAAAATCAAAGTTTGCCACTTACTGGAGTCAAGGCTTTTACAGTTTGCTACATTCTGCCACAGAGGAGTGTTAAATTCACCCGCTGAGTTAATTTTGGCCAGAAGTTCTACTAGTCAGAAGTCTACTAGTTGAGTTTCTCTTTTTGCATTTTCTGGATGCTGTCATACCATTCCTGTATTTCTTCTGGGAACATCCATGTTTAAGAGAAATAATTTGGCTTTCCGTCTGCAATCAGAGGAAAATTTTGAGTATTTGAAGTATTTCTGAAGCCTGGGCACAATAAACTTTGTTCTATCAAATCTTGTAATTTAAATGATCTCCTCTTAAGCGCTGTAACATTTCCTGGCTGATCAAGCTGTGGAAGGGCAATGGATCGTTGTACACATTTTTTTTATACACCCAGTTCATATTTTACATTCCACTAACATAATTCTTTCTGGGGAACTGCTAACATCTTGAGAAATGCTGTAGAGAATAGCCATTTGTTTCAGTTTTCACTTTAGATGTATCTGTCTTAAGAAACTTGAGTGTGATGCTGTATTTATTAAAACAAACTTCTCTTTGTTCATTTTCTTGAATAAAACTAGATATAGAATCCCTTAATTAATTTTGCTGTGCAATAGAAAAACCATGATTGTCACAGCTTTGGGGCTGTTTTTCATTTGCTCTGCAGTTTGCAGGATTGTGTCATGATAAGATTGCCTATATTTCCTATATTTTTTTTTCCTTTTTCATTTTTTTAATATTATCAGCTTGTACAAGTGGACTCCAGAGCTGTACATCTCGGTGCTGTTTTGGTTCGTGGCCTTACAACGTTGCTCATGGCCAATAGTGCCTGTGGCTTTCCATTCAGAATGGATGATTTGATGCCCTGGAAAGTGTTTGACGGAAAACTTTTTCAAGAAAAATACCAAAAGTCACACCAAAGTTGCTCTTTGGAAGAGCTTCTGGAAGGCAACGTGAGTAATTACTTCTTCTCAAAGAGTTTTGTATTCCTTGAAAAATGTACCTGTCCATAATTATTGTTGCACTGGCCTCCTTTCTTCATATTTTTCTTCTTTTCATTATTTTTATTTCATCCTTCGTGCCAAATGAACCATAGTAGGATAGAAATACTGAGACTATGTGGAAAACTAAACATCTGCCTTACTTTTTGTTTCCAATACTCAGAAAACAATACAAGGAAGTATAAAAATGCTTGCCAATTTCAAAAAATGAAAATTACCATAGCAGTTTTCTAGTACTTGTAAATACAATGAGATCTTTCTGCTGCAAGACTTGAGGCAAAATTATAAGGGTATATATAGATCATCTTATTAGGTATAACTTACTGTATAATCAAAGAATATTTAGATATTATGATTACAAAATAAGAGAGTTAGGCAAAGCAAATCATAATAACAAAAGGAAAACAGACAGAAAGCTTACCCATATCCTGGGCTCACTTACAAAACTGCAGCAGAGCAGATCTCCAGAAGACACCCTTCCCCCCTGGTAGCCAGCTCTTAAATAGGTCTAGTAGACGTGAAGCCAGACTCCACCCCCTTCTGACAGCACAGGTGAATTGCCTTCACCTGTGCTCCTGTGGCTGACTCATTGCTCACCTCAGGTGATCAATCAGAAGTTCAGGCCGTGACTCAGCAGTTCCCATACACTTACAAAGCACATAAGAGGGATATTTTGAAGGTATTAAGGAACTTAAAATTTGAGATGGAGGTTTAGTGAATTCCAGAAGGAACAGGAAGCCAGAGGAGGGTATCATCTAGGCATTTTTTTTTGCAGAATCTCACCATGTACATTGTGTTTTCTTGTACCTTTAAGTACTTAACACTTGATCTCATTTTTCAGAAGCTGGGGGCTCTTACAATTTTCTTGCCATGTTAGCTGAAAATTGTATAATTTAAAACATGTCTGTACTGACTTGAGCAGACAGATATCAGTAGTCTTGCTTGGTATGGGCCATGGTGATGCATTAAGGTGATACCTTAGAGGTAAGGTCTGCTTGACAAAGTGCAAGGCTGTATTAACCTCAGGTGAGAACTGCCTTATGCCCCACCAACACAGAATATGTGGAGAGGAGATTAGGTACATCTATACTCACCTGTGTAGATAGCTCTTGAGACCTTAAATTCATACTTCTATTTTCAATGTTGAACACATACGATTTAATTATTTCTGAAAGCTTTAGTTATGAAATAGCTTTTTTGTGTTATTGCATCTGTCATGTGTGGTTAAAACGTTATTATAGAGAAATGAGTTTTATTTTTTGATAATTTCAATCTTGTGCATTTTGTATCAGTTTTACTGTAGTTTTCTTGTCCATTTCTGTGTTTAATTAGTTTGCATCCTAATCTGGAGTGATAGTGGAATGCATGTAGGTGGTGGATTGTAGATGATAATCCTTTCCATATGGAGTCAGTTGTATGATTGGGACTATCACCTCCATCCAAACCCTGTGGCTCCTACGGATCATAGAATCATAGAATTGCTCAGGTTGGAAAAAAAACCTTTGTAGAATCATAGAATAGCCTGGGTTGAAAAGGACTGAAAGATCATCTGATTTCAACCCCCCTGCCATGGGCAAGTTCGCCAACCACTAAACTAAGCTGCCCAGAGCCACATCTAGCCTGGCCTTGAGTGCATCCATTCTCCTTCAAGATCATCAAGTCCAACCACAACCTACCCATACTACCCTAACTCTGACAGCCCACCACTAAATCATGTCTCTGAGCACCACATCCATATGGATTTTAAACACATTCTGGGATGGTGACTCAACCACTTCCCTGGGGGAAGTCTATTCCAGTGCTTAACCACCCTTTCTGTAAAGAAGTTTTTCCTGATATCCAACCTAAACCTCCCCTGGCTCAACTTGAGGCCATCAATCTGTTGATTTCAGCAGATTTTGGATTGGGCCAGCTATTCATTCAGTATTTCCTGTAGAACTTTTGCAGAACAATAGAGGACTAAAGAATAAATTAAAAAATAAAAACAACACAAATTTACATACACCTTTGTGAAACTATTTCTTTTTCATTTGGGTAGAATTCAGATTAGTTAACAGCTTTTAGCATATGTGTACATAAATCTGAAAAACAAAAAAAAGATATTGACTGAGAGTAATTCTAAACTATATTAGCTGGTATGCTTTAGTTAACATTTGAAAATCTCATTATAACCAGATTGCAGTTCTATTTTAGCATGTCTCAAGAGGTGAGGACAGATACTTAGATCCCTAGAACAGAGCTGGAGTTTTATTTAACCAACAAAAATATCTAGGATAGGATTTTAGAAAGCATGATACTCAAGTTTAAACAAATCCCAGATAAACTGTTCCGTCGGGAGAAAAAAAATAGCCCAGTCCTGTTAATTTTAAATAACTTTTTTATTTTTTAGGTATGATATATGGCAGAGAGAGCTTCCAAACTAATAAAATACCTTTCTAGTTTATCAGTTTGAAAAGCAAGAATCTGTTTTTGGGAGAATTGCTGAGAGATGCCAGTTCAGTTTAGCTGGGGACACTGGCAGGGCAACAAGTGTATGTGATTGGTTGCTCTATTACTATAAATTGAACTTAATAAATAAAACTGGTACTTAGTTCCTGGCAGAGCTTAATGTATCATTGGAAGCCAAAGTCTTTCAGCACTTGTTTGTTAGCAATCTACCCTTCATCATCATAAATCTGACCTGTGGATAGCTACAGCACTGTATTTAGGGGGAAAAAAAAGTTATTCTACATTGGTTTTGTTATTGTAAAGATAAATAAAAGGAAAAAGTTACTGCTTTGGTGTTCCCTGCTTGTTTGCTATCTCCTAGGATCTCTTTATGTATCTGGACAGTTATATTACTTCAGGGAGTTCAGAAGATCTCGGAATCAGAGTTGTTTTGATTATGATGGTTTAAATACATTTAATAACTTTATGGAAACTATGGTGGAAGCACCATTTTGGTTAAATATTTACATATGCACAAGCACTTGTCAATGTTTTAAGGTTCGCTTACTTACATATTCTTTTGCTGAAGGAATAAAATGTGTAAATTAAATGCAGTTAATATATTTGTGGGCAAGATGGTTTTGTGTGTTTGTTTCTGTTGTAATTCAGCTCTACACAGCCTTAGAAATTTTTAAAGATAAAGAAAAAAAGCTGATAAGAATTGAAAGTATATCCATCCTGTTTTTTAAAATATATATACTTAGTCCTTATTGCACTAGTTCTCTGTTTTTCATAGTAGTAATTATATTGGTTTATTTATCCACACAGAAAATTGGATATAATAGTCCCATAAAGCAGTGAGGCAATGATATTATCACTTCATTAGTCTTTTTATTGCACTTCTCAGAGTATGTTCATTATCTTTTTTCTTTTTTTAAATTAAAAACAAATTACCTACTGGGTCAGCATACGTGATATGTTTTGGCCTTTTTTGATCATGCCTTTCATCCAGCCTTCATAAACACATCCTGAATTTGTTCTCTCAGTAATATAGTGAGAGGATTTTCCAATTAGTGTTATTAATACAGGGTTATTATTACCAAAAAAAAAAAAAAAAAAAAAAAAAAAGCTAGGAAAGAAGTTCATGAGGGAGTTCAGAGACCTGACACACGTTGGCTTTTTACCTTTTCCTGTAATCCTCTCTCATTCTTGCTGCTCCCTTTCCACCACATAGGTTACAAAAATGGAATTGTCATCCTGCTAAAAATCAATTCAGTTTTATGAAAATCACTAATTATGATGATATTTTCATTCTTTTCAATGTGTGCAACTTCCCACCTAAATCAATAAGCAAAGAAAAAGATTATAGGATGTGACGCTTCTACAAAGCTCACTGAAACCTGTAAAGTTAGATTTGTAGGTTGCTGCAAAAGTAACGCCTTCTGTTTATTTCCATGGAAACTACAACAGATAGAGCACAATAGCTCTGTTTGGTGGAGAAGCTACCAAACATTTTTTTTTTCAAAGTTACTACCATTAGCTGTGCTTTTTTGCCAGCAATGAACAAAAGCCTGCATGTTGCACTTGTAACAGTCTGTGGAAGTGACCCACTGTGGAGATGATCTGCTGTCACCACTGCTGAAACACACCAACCACCTCCTCACTGTGCTCACATCCACTGTTTGGTTTCCGTAAACATTCAGCAAAGCATCAGTGAATTTCAGTGGGTGCCATTTTTATCTCGTGGAGAAATTCAGTCACACAGCTCCGCTTCATATGCACTTCCATGTCAGACACCATTTGGTGAGACTGCTCCTCTGCTGCCATCTGTCACACAGCAACAGCATGTAATGGAATATTGGTGTGAAGGTTCGACCTCTGCTGCCATACCACCAATATCTGCCTCTGATATCAGGTGCCATCATAATAAAATAGGAGGCATTGCTTTCAGAGCAGCCCTCATGTACCACATCTTGTAGTATTGGGTCTTCAAATAGTTTTTGCTTGTCCTTTTGACAGCAGAACTTTTCAGCCCACAGGGTAAACACTGATATTCAGTTCCTCCATGTCTCTAGATGAGGTTCCATTTTATCAGACAACAAATACCTGGAGTTAAGGCTGATGTGTTACTATTGCGTTTGTAATGTATGAGAGTAAGATACTTTGATTTTTCACTCATTCATTCCACTTTGCCATGAGACTTTACCTGTCTCTCCCTGAGGTACTGCTGATAGACTTAAGCCTAGGTAGCAATTCGAAACAATAGAACGTGGAAGTAAGTAATAAACAGATGTGAGCAGAGGAGAAAAACAAACATAACCAAAAGAGGAAAACACATTCCTTCTGCACCCCTAATAGCCCCTCGAAGAATCCATTTTTAATATTAAACATTTCGTTTCCTAAAAAATGTGAACCAGAAAGTCTTCACGTATGTATGAGTGTGGACTAATAAAATAATTTTGATTGCTATATTTGTAATTGATTTGTGCTACACCTGAAGATAGAAAGATAGAACAGCCATTAATGTTAATGCTGTTGTCTCCAGGAGTCTTTGTATACACCCTTCCAGAATCTGAAGTCGCTCATTTGCAAGGTTTGTGCGGTGAAGAAAAGAACAATACAGAGCAGACCAAGAGGGAGTGGATTTATCACAGGTTGGCATTATGTTAATTTTCTCAACCAAATCAATGTGTTGATAAGTTCAGTTATCCTTCAGCTGCAACAGCATTTACCTAGGGAGTATGTCAAGCTAAATAAATCATAAGATTTTTCTCCAAGAAACCAAAGGAGAGATTTAAGAAAATGCCTCCTGCTTTTAGGAATTCATGTGGATTGGATTACCCAAGTTTGGATAAAATATTTCCATCTAGTTACGTAGCTAGTGAGATACACACAGTAAATAAAATATTATTCACTGACAGAAACCACTGCTATTTGCTCAGTGACTAAAGTTATTTTTATAGGAAGAACTGAATGACAGGTTTTTTCTGCCTTTCCCTAAAGGGAGCTATTTTAGCCATGATAGTCTAAGGTCTGAATAAGGCATTGAAGATACACTGATGCAGTTCAAAACCAAGGCAAGCTTTGAGGCAGTGTGGAGAAGGGCTTTCAGCCTAAGACTTTGGCTTACTTTTTTCCAACTGCGTGGCTTGCTTTACTAAAGACGTTCCTTTTCCCACCTGACCTTGAAAAAAAAAAATCTAAAATATTTTCAGCCTGATTCACACACATCTTGATTGTTGAGGTTTTTGAGGAATTGAAATAATTCACTCTGAAATGATTAGATTTTAAAATGTCATCATTACTATTCAAAATGCTGTTATTAAGTAGTGTCTCTATATTTTTGAAATATGGATAAGACATTGTCTTATAATAAGGCATTGTCTGCTAGTTATTTCTATTAAGAAAATATTTATGCCTTCAGCTTTTGGTAATCTTTACACAGAACACTAACAACCTCTAGCTTCCCTTTGTATGTCAGCTTCTCTCTATGAATTTAGTGTTTTTTCATTTTATGTGAGAGAAAGGAAGGTTTTTTGATAGCTTTTGAATGTATGAACTGGTATATGGTCTAGGTAACCTGTCTGTGGACCTTTTTATTCATATAAGCTGTTTGGTAGTTTCAGTGTCTACCAGTAGAGATGTGGTTGTGCTTTCATTAGTTATTGATTTATACATGACAGATTCACCTAGCGCTGTAAATTTGATCTGGTTCAGGTATGATTGGATTGTGGTTGAATTACCTGAACATCATGTAATAGAGCATTTATGCTGGTATTATCTTTATTACCTGCTTAATACCCAATCAAGTATGATGTCTGTGAGGATAAAATTTACCTGTTATAAATTTCTTGAGAAAATTGCAACAGGCAGAATGATTTTCTGTCAGTTCAGGACTTAGCATTATGTAACAGCACTTCTGTCCTCTTCTGGATATGATACTATACCATACTGCTGGGTAGCATTCAAAACTAACGGTATCTGTTGGTGATTTGTGATACCAAATCTTGTTAGTGTCTGCTATTGCTTCAGAGCAGTACTTAAGCATTTTAATTATGATTTGTGATTCTAATTTGGACAGAGATTTCTGTTTCATTGTAATGACTTCTGTTTCCAAATCTGTGTCAGGAGGTTATCTGGTTTTACTTGTTAACAGCTTGTTATCATGATGTCTATAGATGGAAATGAAGACAAGAACCATACTTATTAGGCTGAGTAGTTTGAAAGAATCGTAATTGTACATAACTGTTTTGACATAAATCTAATAAATGTGTTCTTTCCCTCCACCCCCCCCCCCCCCAAAAAAAAAAAAAAAGAATATGTTCTCTCTGTTCTTCTTCATTTTATCTTCTATACCATCAGAGTTGGCTAGTAACTTCTGTTTTTCAGGAACACACCAAAGAGAATTTAACCCTAGGTTCCAGCAAACACACAGAAGCTCCTTTGTTTCTCCATATCATAATCAAATGAGGGGCAACCTCTGGAGAAATCCTCAACCACAAGGTAAAAAATGTTTGCATTTGAAATTCTTTCTGTGAACAATATAACAGGTCTGTGTCTGTGTACAGTTTATATGTATATAAATTTATGTATTGTATGTTTATAAATTTATGTATTGTATGTTTGTGTTACCCTGTGCCCACAGCACTCAGCAACAAAACTTTTAAAATTTATTAGCAGAAACTAACTCTACCAAGTGAAGTAAGTCTTCTTTTCCTCACAACATTCTGAAAAAAAAATATTTCATGTGGTATTTAAACCTTACATGCTCAGTCTCAGCTGAGTGGTTTTTAAAACTGTAACAGATCTAAAATGAGTTGGCACAGCTGCACCGAAATGTAAGTGTAAAGTCTTTAGTTGCAATTCTTAGTTCATACTTCAGTAAAACACTTAAGCATGAAAATAAACACATTTTACATGATTTTCTAGATCAGATCTCAGTTTCCAAACCATTACCTGAATAATAGAAATGGATGTCCTGTTTTGTCTTGACAAAAATTAGTCTTGAATCTTTTGCCAATCCCCCTTCTTGAACACAACAGACATTTAATGCATCACTGTGGATAGCTCCACTGAGCTGATACTACTTCAATCTTACTTTCTTGTTATTATAAATGAAGACGTATAAACATAGATTAAAGAAAATATGCAAAAGGAAGAGAAGTGTCTAAGAAAGATCAGTTATTTTGTTAAGTCTGCAGAGCCTACATTTCTTCCGTGTTTGCAGATGATGTTTTCAAAGAAGACTGATGTGATTAGGGAGGAGTGTTAATAAATAAATACAGTAAAGTATTTATTTTGTAAATAAACAGTCTGTAATGTGCGTCAGATGCTTTTGTTGTATTCTTCAAAATGAGTTATGATCATTTAATTCACAAATAAAATTGTTTGATGGTATATGTAGCAAATACAACAATAGTGTTCATGCTGACTAAGCAAAAACCAAAACTTATCATTGTGGCTGTCACAAAAAGCCTGTTATTCAGGAATCATTTTTGCAGGTACTCTGTTCACCTCCACTATATATATATATATATATATATATATATATATATATAGTATATATATAGTATATATATATATATATCCACTATATATATATATAGTGTATATATATGTATATATATATATATATCCACTATATATATATATAGTGTATATATATGTATATATATGTATATATATATATATATGTATATATATATGTATATATATGTATATATGTGTATATATATATATATATAGTGGATATATATATCCATATATATATGGATATATATATATCCATATATATATGGATATATTCCATAAAGCATATTCCACAGTAGCTGCACTGAATTGTGTTATAATCATAATTCAGTAACATTAATAAAATATTATGTCTTCCTCTACACAGGCAAAATTAAACCTTATTTACTACCCCCCGGGCACTCTTAAAATATGATGCCATAATGGCAGTTAAATCTCTGTTATAAATAAAAATGATTTAATAGGAAAACATGCTTCTCTTTATAAAAGAATCTTGAAGTGTTTCAGAGTTCATTTTAAGCTGACCTGCCAAGATATTTGATGTTTTGACAAAGTTTCTCTTTCATAAGTTTGCTGATGTTAAGACAGGTATTTGATTTGCTTCATTATGTAGCTGTTGTCTCTGTTCTGTGCGTCTTTCATCAGAGAAACTGAATAAAAATGAAGAAAGTGTGATAGTTTGTGGTAAAACTTCCTATGATATTGCTGATATCTAGCTGCATACATATCAGGAACTTGTTTGGCCTAGTGGCTAGAGCACTTAACCCAGTGACTTGTCTCACTGGACCCAAGGATGCAGGTTCAGGCTTTGATTTTGTCGTCTGGATTTCTGCAAGGCTATTGTTACATGTTAAATTTCCCGCTGTTGCATATTATAGATAAATCATTAAATAAAATGCATTTTAAAGAACACTTTAAAAGTTAATGGTACAGTAACCATGGGACTCATATCTTCTGTCAGAAAAGTACCCAGTGATTAGGTGTTCTTTGCTCGTGCTTATCAGTTAATGTTTAAGAATTCCATGACAATGGCTTCACTTCAGCACTGGAGGAAACAGTGCCTCCACCAGAAAGCATAAACCTAAGACTCACTAGTATTTCAATGAGATGTTGATTTGAATACCCTCGGGCAGAGTAAGAATTGAACTATGGTATCCCTCACTTTGTGATGAATACTAACCACTGGTCTGTTGTAATTACTATCTAATCTTCCATCTGGGGTTTGAAAGAAGGGAATCTGGGGAGCAGGGTATTTTCTTTATTTATTTACTTATGTTCTCTTGATAAATGTGTTGGCTGTGTGTTACAAATCAAGAGAGTGCATCCATGTAACACTGTGAGACACCAAAGCCTTGCAGAGAGGGAGAAGTTTTTTATCCTCAGTGTTTCTTATTTGTTACTTTAGAAGACTTGCCATTTAGTGTTCTGAGTTTTCCACGTTGCGTTCTGAATGCCTGACCATTATATGCCTAATAAATAGATCCTAGGTATCTGATTTAAAGCTAAGATTAGGCTTCTGTTATTGAAAAGTAAAACAGCTAAAAACATGGCTTTGCAGCTTTTGGTAATCTTTGTGCTTTGTGTTTAAAAGTTTTCCTTGAGGTACAACAAATGTTTGCAATAAAGCATGAGTTTCTGAATTCTAGGTGAAAATATTTTTTAGTATAACTTCTATCTGGTTCTAAATAGTGTATTTTCTTTTACTGAATTCACACAGTCTGATCTACCAACCATTGTGTATATATGACCTCTATAGTTCATTATCTGAGCCTTTACTTGGCCATAGATTTAGAACTTACAGTAGCCTAGGAGCTTCAGGAAGAGCTCCGTTATGGACTTTAGCTTTTAACATCTCAAAATACTATCTGTAATTACATGCCAACTGAAGAGGAACATGCTCTTTTCTCAAAATATATGTGAATATAATTTTTCTTGGAAGCAATCTAAACAAGCGTTTCCTATTTTGATTTCCTTCAGGTAGAAGATACAGATCAGGACATTCAGACCAGAGGAGAAGATTCCATGTTCCACCTTGGTAAAGAATAAATGTGATGAGTTAGCAGACTGCGATGGTGGGATAGTTGCTGTTGAGATTGTTTTTTGTCTGTGAGAGCCTCTTACAAACTTTACAGAATAACTGAACCATATGACTGCGGAAGAAATGGATCAAAGCTGAGGGTATTTAGTATGTGAATGCCTTGCTATGTCTAAACTTGCTATGAGACCAGAATCACAGAACTAAGTTAATGGTACCAGCTGAGGTGTAGCTACATTGTTTTGTACCACTGACAATGGAAATTCTAAAGCATTTGTACCACATTATAAGATATTCCTGACTATTCTAGTTTTGTATACTCCAAGAGTTCGTTCGTCATGAATGACATGGAATATTCATGCTGAATTGTGGTTTGTGTCTTGGGTAGATTATATCTTAACGATTATGCCACTGGTACTGAAACCTGTTGAAAACTTTGAAAAATGTCATCACTATTGCCATTTAAACATCACCTGCCAGCAAAACAAAATGACCTTCCAGTAAAATGCAGTGCTTTCTGGAAACAGCCAAAAACTGCTGTTGCTTTTGGTACTTAAGCAATTCTCTCATCTGAATGTGCGGAATGAACCACAACATTGCAGAGGAGAGAAAGAATCTGAGTCTTGTCCTGCCCTACTTTGGCAATAAATAATACTTTTAAGAACCAGACTTTTCCCTGTCCAAAATCTCAACAATATAATTGAAAATTGTCTTCATCAATGTAATCCTCAACAGATTCATTTTCTTAGGTTTCTACTGATCTTTTAATAGGCTTGACTCAAGTGGATGTTTATGGAACTGATTTCCTCTGTTTATGTGCTTTGGAATCATCATATCTTTAGTTTTGTACTTCAGCATTTTCAGTATATTAAGTCATATCATAATCTCTGTATGGGAAGTATATAATGAAAGGAAAATGAAAGCTTGATAAGACTGAGCAGCAGAAATGAATAAAGGATATGCAAGGATGGAGGCAAAATGTTAAAAGGAAGTTTTATAATCTGGTACAGCATGCAGATTCTCACAGGACTATCTTTAGTTATTGAGGATGTTGACTATTCCAAACTGCTTTTAGAATTTTTTCACTTTTCTGTTCTTCAATCTGTAACAATCAGCAAGCTGTTTACTGTGCTGAATGAGTAAGATGTTGTGACCCAATTCTTGCTTAATTTATGTAACTTTATGTTACATTCTACAGAATATACAATATTTCAAGCTAGTTATTGCAAAAAAACAAAAACAAAAACATTCAGTGCCTTCTATCTGGCTTGAATTTGTACACCTTTGGCATCCACCTATTATTTTCTGTCTAAATTCCTCTGATTTCCTTTTATTTGAGGATTTTTTTTTTTTTTAAGGAAATTAAAAATAATACTTTTCAGGCACATGTGGCTTTTATGAGCAGTTTGCTTTTGAAACTTTTTATAGGACTTTCTGTTAGTAGAATTGTTTCAGTGTTGATGCTTGTGTGTCTTATTTGGCTCATCACAACTGTTGATTTTTTAGGTCATCCAGATGAAGTTACTCAATACTGGAAGTGGATGAAAATATTGTAATTTTCTTGTGTGTCTTTTTCTGATTGTGACACAATAAATACATTCTTTTGTACTCTGTGTATAGCAACAACTAAACAAATAAATTGACAGCAACACAGGATTTCTAATTCTGAGCAGACACAGTTTTTACACAATATAATATCTGAGTTACATTGCAGGACTCCTGTCTTGAAAGGGATACTTCCTTTTTTGCTTGATTTGTCAAGGACTGTCACTGTACTACCTCTTTTTTTCTTCTACTTTTTCTTTTTTCTTTTCCTTTTTTTCTTTTCCTTTTTTCCTTTTCCTTTTTCTTTTTCCTTTTCCTTTTTCTTTTTCCTTTTTTCTTCTTTTTCTTCTCCCTCTCACTCCCAAAGCTTTTGGAATAATGTGGTCTGAGTTTTATGGAAAGTTGTTTAGTTTAAGGAATCTTGTGTTTAACAGTGTATATGAAAAGAATGCCACTATGAGCCAGAATTTTTTAGTAATTCCTCTTTCAATTCAAATACAAGGGAAGATTTCTGTTGGCCTTAAGAAACAAAATTACATACAGTTAGAGTGAGATTTTTTTGTGTGCTAGTTTTGATATGATATGAATTGTTGGTAATAATTGCCCTGACTACTGAAGAACTATTAGACTCTGAGAATTTGTGTTGTTTTTTTTCCTCCTAATACTAGACTATAAACAGAAACTGCTGTTATTATTTCCAAGCTAAGATTTTTTCCCACTTGGAATCATAGAGCCAATGTAGGAGGAAGCTGAAAGATAAAGGGATTATTTTCCAGTGTCATTGAAATTTAAATTGATCAGAGTACCACAAGGCTTATGGACTGCAGAAGGAATTAATGTACAGGAAAACAGCCTTAAAGCTTCCAACCTAATGATGTTGCATTGATGTTAGTAACTGCCTATGGGTTACTTTGAATTGGTAAAACAGGTGTGGATTTGAAGTGAGGGAATCTATGTGAATCAAACAAAAATAATGCCAGAGAAGCATTCTTATTTCATTTGATTAGATTGTTTACCATTTTCTTTAGCCTTTATGAAGGCAGCTGTCTTTCACCAAAGAAATTGAAATTGAACATTTATTTATCAACTCCTCTTGAAGAAAGGTTTGGAGAACATTCATTATCGTCAGTAATTTGGTCTACTTTGACTCAATAGAAATAGTGACCAACAAGAGACATTTTGCTTCCTGGTTTCACCATGGATGTGCCTCATTACTGTGGACTTGTCCAGCAATCATGAGACTTCACATGAACCTGGTTACCATCACCAGACTTGCTCTGCTCTTGCTTGGATACTGTGGGCCTGCACCCCCACTGCATCTGCCCTTCCCTCTTCCAGCTGCCCACACTTGCTGCTCTGTGGCGGTTGGGCTCAAGGCCCAAATAGCACAGGGCATCAGAAAGCCTGACTGCAGGTACCATAGGAACTGGACAAGGTAAAACTAATAAATATGTTCTATGGAATAGCTTGCTGCTGAAAGCAGCTTGAAAAACTGAGAACAGCTGCAGGAGCAGTATCACTGTAAAGCTCTCTCTGGTTAGGAGCTTGCATTTGTTCTTTCGTAGACCTTAGAGCTGACATTCAGACCTTTCTCACCCATTAACTAGTATACAGTGTTTCAAATTGTGAAGCCTGTTCAAAACAATCATAGAATCATAGAATCCTTGGACTTGGAAAGGACCTCTGAGGGCCATCTAGTCCACAGAGGTCCCTTCCAACTTTAAGGATTATATGAGTGCAGACAGGAGTTTAGCTCTAGCAGTTTCAAGTTCTGTCATCCATGTCTCTACATACTACATAGGATGTAGAGAGGGGCCAAAGAGCTGCACTGACTGCAGAATTTCAGTCACAGTGTTGCATTCTACCTTAGGTGTTCATATTTAATATCAAAATTGTGTTTCATCAATAAGCATCATCAGAAGACAAAATGCATTATCTGGGAAAACAAGATACACAGGATATGAAGGATGCATACAACTTTTAGGATTTTTTATTGTTGTTAGTACTTTTTATTCTCTGGTAGTTGCTATTTAAATCACTTATTGAATGGCCTATTATTGTAAGTGGTCACATAGATAAAAAGCTGCATATTCAAAGTCAATATACTTAAGGCATGAATTTCAGTTTGAAATGCAGTGATATTTCAAATGTATTCATGTCCTCTTCACCATGCCAGAGAACACACAAAATACTAGACAGAGAAACCAGTCCTAGGTATGATACCTCTAACAATGCCCTGGAGACTTGTAAGTAAGGACTAGTGCCCTCGGTCTTAAATATTCAGTAGCCAGCTATGCAGCTGGTCTTTAGACTCTTAAAGAGCAAGAGTGTACTGTAAGAACTGCTCTGACCTCAGATGGGATTTTTGAATGTCCTGTAGTTAGCTCTAAACGTCATTGGTCAGAGCAATGTAGTTTTTAGAACTGTGACAAGAAACTTGTACATCATTTATGACATCTGGAACGCTTAATTCATGGTAACCATTCTGGAATTACCTTTATTGGATCCAGCTTTATTCTAATCAAAAGACTGTTAATAGCAGAGGCCTGCTATTTACTTTCTGAGAACAATTTTCATTTGTGATGAAGATGCAGCTCATCTAAGAGGCTGCAAATGTGTAATGCTATGCTTTTTGATAATCATCTTCAGCCTCTGGCATACTTACCCATCAGATCCTTAAGTGCCAGCCTACATTCTGCTGGAGGGCCTTCAATTTGTGCAAAGTTCATTCAGGTTTGAAGCATGCTGGTGATGAAGATCTCTTGTGAGGTAATATGCATATGAAAGATCACCAGGTTTAAATGTGTTGCTTACTAAATACAGTGATAATCCTAATCTAAAACGTCTTTGACCTAATGGCAATACTTACACTGTTGAGAATGCTTTTGTTCTGTAGGTGTTAGATAATTTCTCCACTACCTTCCCTGTGCAGAAAACAGACTCTGTGCATATCTAGGCTTGTTTGGCAACTTTGAGATCCCTCTGCAAGTCTTGACAGTGACCCTGATTTGTGCTTTTCATAAAGGTTACATTTTGAATGATTTCCTGAAGTAATTGTTCAAAAATAGTCAATAACCTGAAAATTCAGCTGTCCCTTACTTTGAGAACAGACTACATCCTTTGCGTTAGTGGTTACTAGGTTAATTCTTGTTAATAAATAGTTCTGCAAGGAATTCTTGCTCTAAGTAATAAAAATAATAGCATTAAAAATAAAAAAAAAAGTGCTAGTAGAAGCCAGTTTGTGTGTCCTAGCACTTGCCTGTTGGAAATAAGAAAGAGATCCCAAATTTCTGATTATGCATTTGTTTACACTAACATGTTATTGCTTGATCAGTCCTCCACGTTATTCCTCCCTCTTCCTGATCAACACTCCCATCTGTCTACAGAGAAAACCCAAACTGGCGAGGCTGATAATTTGTTGTTTTAGAAATTAGGATTTGAAAGACAAAATAATAATAATAATAATAATAATAATAATAATAATAATAATAATGATGATGCTTCTGTTGCTTGTGCTCCCAGAGTGCAGTGTTTCAAGGGGTTGTTTACTGTGCATGTAATGCTAACTAGGAGCTCCAGCTGCTACAGCCTGCTGGAGCTTTTGGAATTTTGAGTGGATGAGTGTCCAGCCTGCTGAAGGATGAGATGCATTCTCCTTTCCATGCGCTAGATATGATACAGCCTTCAAAAAGGAATGGTGTTAATCCACCAATGGTTATAATTCTAGGTATGTGAGGGTATATAGCATGTGAAGTTCCTGTCAGACACACTGAAGCATCTTCCTCCTGTGCAAGATTCCTGTACAAGCAAGGAATCTTGCTCCATATGACTTCAAATCTCTGAGAGGCCACAGGGAGGGAGGTTTTCTTTCCTGCATTAAGTTGGTTTTAGACTGGGCCCACCAAAAAAGATGATAAATCAGTGTGAATGTAATTTTACAGAACAGGATTGAAAGAAGAATGAGAATATGAGAGTATTGCTTGAAAAATAGAAATTAAGGGTTATGTTTGATTTTAGATGCCTTGTGCAAATGTCTTCAGATTAACCACATCCTTTTAGATGCGTTAGGCTGACAGTGCTGGGAAATTAGCCCAGACCTGACTTCTGGTAGGTGTCCTGACTGCTGGGCTACAACTCGCGTGACAGATTGCATCCAGCACAGTAGGCTGCAGAAAGGAGTTAATGGAAAATAGAATGCTTTGATGTTCACTTCTGGTGGGCTGGTCCTCCTGTCTAAAGGCTAAACACCTATTGTCCTCAGTAGGAGTTTTCTTTATGAAAAGCTCTCACAAAATCTGTCAATTCCAATTTTGTTTTCAGAGGCTGTGGTTTGCTCTATTCCCACATTGCCAGCAATGCTTGCAAGAGTGATTTTTAATTTTTGAGCCTCTAACTTCAGATGCCACAGACAGAACCATATTTCTCAGAAATTGCTGAGCATCTGTCCTCTTCTGCTAGAGCAGATGTCTCAAAAGTATTTCCATTAGAGCATCATAAACGAAGGCACCTAAACACTCTGCCTTCTTTCCTGAGAAATGGGGCTAAGCACTGCCGAGATGCACCTTAGAAAACAGGCTCAGCTAGAATTAAAACAGGGGGGAGGGTGAGGAGAGTGAGAGCTAATACAGTAACAGCCTATGATTAGAAATCTCAACAATGACAGTGAGTTCTGTTTAATTTCTAACTGCTTAAAAGCAGGCCTGGGGAAATGCTCTGCTTAGAAATGTCATGGAAAGCGCAGCTGGTCCATGGGCTTTATCTTGAAAAGCAAAGGATCTTTCCCATTTTGCAGTAACACTGCCATTTACTGGGCCATACCACTAGCAATTTGCAACAATGGGAGGGAAAAAAGCTGCCATTTGACCTAGAATGCAATTTTCAACTAATTAATAAAGTGACCATTAGTGCCCGAGGGGATAATAACAGGAATAAGAACAAATTACTGTGGGGTGCAAAGGAGGCTTGAGCATTGTATTGCAAATTTCTTATGGCACTATTCTTTTTTTTTTTCCTCACTAATACTTTTAAAGTGCCCCCACTCAACACTTGCTCCTTGTAGGACCCTTGCAAACCACATAAGAATTAGCCCTTCAAAGATCAATCAGGATCTAATTGTTGTTAACAAAGTGCCACCTGGAGAGAAATGTTACAATATACCTTCATTACAAAGCATTCAATCTCTCTCACACTCACAAGTCCTGGCTACAGTACAGACAAAAAGGAGCGGTTGCTAGCATTAAGATCAGGCACCTGCAATTGGTTGTAAAACACTGCCAGTCCCTGCACAAATATGCTCCTAATATTGCATGAGCTTCGTTGGAATTGCTCTGCTTATGCTTCTTCCAAGCAAATTTTGCTGAGGTCCCTCTATTACTGATGCTTTAACATATCACTGCAGCCCTCATATCGATGGGAACACAAGGCAAAGCACACCATTTGCTGTGATCTCTCATAGGCCTCAGGCACTGTGCTCAGTAAGGATTCTTCTGTATTTTATGACCCCTGCCCTCCACGTCCCAAAGGCAATTGCTCAGGAAGCCTTCCATGAACTGATTCTGGGTGTCCTGTATTCATTTATGATGACTTTAGTTTTGTCTGTCCTGTCAGAGATGGTAGCTGTAGGTGTAGGGCATATGCTATAGGCTGTCTGTGTTAGTACTCTGCAGTGATTCCCAGCTGTTTGCCACTGCACATCCCTTTCTGCATGCTTGACTCCTGGGGGATATTTCCTGCTCTGTTTGTGTACAGCAAGGCTATCAGGATAAAGCAGAATGGGAGTCTGGAACCTTTACTGGTCTGTGAGCTCCTGAAAATTCCCAGCGGGCAGTAGCAAACTGAAAACTGCTGTCAGCAGACTTAGTTTGCTTTGTGCCTTGTTTACAGTCAGGGAGTCAGATTGACTGAAAACTCTGCATGGAGGTAAACCAGCCTCTCTTTTCAAAACCCAAACATTGGTCATTGCTCAGGGCCCCCAGACCACACTTTCTTCAGCAATGTAGATAGCAGTTTCTGTTTGGATGTTTCTCCTTTAGTTCCAGGTTTTCACTTAGTTCCAGGTCTCAGTTCCAAGGCATTGCAGTTGTGATATCTGCTGTTGCTAGAGCTGTGGAAGCAGGGCACTGGTCCAGGGAGAACAGGGCTTCCTTTCCCATTCACCCCAAAGGGCAGGTGCTTCATCATGTGGACGGTGTTCTTGCTGTGTGTTTCTACTCCCTGCACTGTCAGCCCCTTCAAGAATACCACTCATCTCCCAGAAGCAGGAAATCAGTCAGGTACTGGGTTTTGGGCATGTTTGTGTCTGTGCTGAAGAAGATGAAGGTGTGCATGGTGAGAGATTCACTGTTATGTAGTGTTTCATTTAACAGAATTCAGAGCAAAAAGATCCAATATTTTATCTGAGTCACACGGAAGGAAATTTGCTCAGTAAGGATAATACATGCTGGCAAATAGGCCAAAGTTCTGAGACATTAATGCAGTCTTACAGATGAGCTCACTGACCTGAGTTCTGCATCCAAAAGCTCACTGTTGGGCTCACTCCAAGAAAAAGTGTTTGTTAGAAGGTGTTGACTAAATGCCCGCTGCAACAATGAGTTGACACAACCCACCATTCATGGGAATACATGGGTTGTATCATAGAATCGTGGACTAGTTTGGGTTGGAAGGGATCTTTAAGATCACCTAGTTCCAACCCCTTGCTATAGACAGGGACACCTGCCACTAGACCAGGTTGCTCAAAGCCCCATCCATCCTGGCTTTTAACACTTCCAGGGAGAGGGTATTCATAACTTCTCCAGGCAACCTGTTCCAGTGTCTCACTGCCCTCACAGTCAAGAATTTCTTCCTAATATCTAAACTAAATACATCTTCTTCCAGTTTAATGCAATTAAACAGGCTTGTAATTGCCCTTTAGAATCTATACGGCTGCTCTACAGTTGCAGTGTGAGTGGAGTTAGTATCTAACATACATCTTTTTGTACATAAAGCCATTAATAGCCTAATTAATCACTTATTCGATCATTTATATAACCACATGTGACTGTTTGGAAGCACTAGATTTGTTCTGGAAAACATTTAAAATATTAGCCATCTGGAATTTAAAGCACTTCTGTATCCACACCGGTGTTAGCATGAGTTCCATGAATAGCATGGTGTTACCCCAGTCATGGCTGACTAAAGTAATTCTGTGTGGGGAACAATGTCAATCAAGTGCTTTCTAGGGACAGTCTCAGTTGACTATGTGCTGCTTACCTCTTTTTTTGGTTCAAATAGTGCAAATAAAGATGTGAGTGATATTTTTTCTCTGATGCACATTATGCAAAACAAGATCAATCCTCCTGGATCCTAAAAGTCTTAATTTGTTAAATGTCATTCCAAATGTTCTTAGTGGGCAGATACTGGCTGTTTGTACTCACCCTGCGGGTGTTTTGTAAGCAATCTCTGTTACTGCCGCAGCTAAAATACGTGCTTTGAATTTTTCATTTTGACTTTGTGTGTCTGCCCAGCCTAAACTGCCATTTAAGCAGAATGTTGATCATGAAGGAGCTATTCTGCTTTAACTTTGGTGAGGATTTGCCAAAGAACCAAACGGTGATGTTTAAAATACAAAGTAACGTGCAGTGAGACTGCACCAAACTAAGATGTATGTGCAAGCTTCATACATGCAAAGTGGAGAAAAGGAAGAAAAATGACCTATAACAGGAAGAGAACCATCCCAGACTTGTGGATTGTCTTTTTCATAGGCTATTAGTATGAAACATCTGGCAACCTTATTCCTGAAACTGATGAAAGGTGGTTCAGCTACTCAGTGGTTTTGGATTAACAATGTCTTTAAATGGCTTAACTAGAACTGCAGTGCTTGTCTGTGGAAGTCAGCAATAAGAGGGCATGGGACACACTGTTACTCTGCAGAAATCTACAATTTATATCTGATCACTGTCCACTCATTTGCATACATCTTTTGTTCAAGAGTGCTCATTGTACGCATGCTTTCAGACTTGAGTCTTTCAGACTTGATGAATTTGGCCTGCTGTAAGAAGATTCTGTCTAACCAACAGGATATGGGACAGAGTTAGGAAACTAATTAACTCCCCTGCATCTTCCCAGGCCTGTCATTTACTTACTTAATAACCTTGGTTAAGATGTACCAATTTCTTGTGCTACCCATTTGTGATCTGATGGAGCACAGCCTGCTAGAAGTCTTTATGGAGTTTGGATCTACTGACGCTGTTATGTCTGTAGCAAGTGGGTACTAAATGCCAGTGAAATATTACCCTTAATAGTTTCGCAGTGTTGAGGCCAGATACTGAGGTGTGCAAAGTTAGAAGCCACTTGAAATGTGAGCAATTGGCTGTCTGTGCTAGCTACCCTTTGCTAAAAGAGAAGTAGGAGATCCTTATGAGAAGGGGCTATAGGATTGTGTAGTATCTGAGTAAGGCTTCAGAGACAAATATGAATTGGTGAGGTGGGCTCCAGACTGCAAGTCTCTGAGCAAATTCATGCACACCAAAGAAAGGTACAATGAACAGAGATGCAAGTGTTTGCCATCCCCAAAACTGCTTCATAAACCCCCAGGACTGAAGACTGGTTTCACAGCGAGTTCCTCTGCTTGCCCAAGAGATGGATGTACATCCCAGTCCCAATAGCATTAAAGAGAGGTGCCTACTAAATTTTCCCATGTGTAAATGGAAGAAAAATCTTCCAAAGGTATCTTACAAGGTAACAAAAGATTGTTGCTGCACGTTGCATTTCTTTACTATTTGCCTGTGATACAGCAGTCTGCCAGCATCATTTGGGTAGATCTGCTTGAAATCCTGCTGTCTGTCACAAAGAGGCGTTTTGGAGCCGTCCAGCATGCTTTCCCGTTATCCTCAGTGCAAGACTATAAATATACAACATGCATGCAATCTGTTTGCATACTGATTCCCTGTTTCCCAGATCAATCTCTCATTGCTTTCCAAGCAGCATAGTCCCCTTTGATTCCTGGTTTTTACTGAACTCTCATCAGCAAGAATATAGGCTTGAGGTTTTTCTTTTTTTTCTTCAGTGGCACTTCGTTTTTCTGTCTTTTGTAGCAACCATTAAAGTTTATTTTTAGGCAGAGGAAAGTTATACACTTTCTGACAATGCGTTGTAGGGGCTTATTTAATCCTGTGGGGCATTTGGGTGCATGTTGCTGGGGGAGGGGTGGAAAGAGTAAAAGAAAAAGCCGCAGAAATCAGTGGAACTGGAGATCCAGAGTCTTAGAAGGTGGCAATCTGTTAATTAGTGTTCTTGGGAAAACCTGCCTGTGATGAAAATAAAGCCTGTCGTTAAAACCCACTGCATTTTCATTTTCTGCCCCTGAATGTTGTTAACAATGTTGCACTCTGGTTAAGTAAAAATCTAAAACTGCACTGAAGTGTTAGTAATCGGTTCCTGAGCAGATTCCCTAATGCTATTCACTTTTCCCTGCTAATCTTCCTGTGTGAGTTATAACAATGCAGCACCAAATGAGAAGGAAATGTCAGGTTATGTTTCAGGGCCAGCCTCCTGCCCACCCTCCATCTGTGCTGATGTCAGTGCTTATTGGAACATATGCTGCCTGTTGCTCACTGACCATCTGTTAGCTGAGCTGATGAAGTGTTCCCGTTGCTGGGACAACCCAGCCCTTGATTGCCAGTGGCACCACAAACATTTTCTGCTTGGGTTTCACTTTTATCTGTGCTCTGGAATGGCAGCCCCGGGTGGGCACGGGTTACCACGTCCCTGCCATGTCCTTACACTGGCTGCTTTCCACAGGATTCAAGTTGCACGTTTTGGGGTGAATGTGGAAGGTTGGAGCGGAACCTATGTGCACGTGGTGGCTGTGATCAACTGTTGCCATCGCAAGCTCAGATCTAAGGGCAGGAGCGGGTTTGCTGGCGGGAAGGTGTGTGTGGGAAGGGCCAATGGGCCGTGGCTGGCACAGCACAGAAGTGCTGTAAGTCTGATGCTGTGCAGGGCTGCAGACCTGTTTTTGGGGCTGAGCAAAAGCAACTTTTCCCTTCATCCAGAGTCACTTGCTCTGTAATTACTGTGTTCTGTATTTGTGTCTGACAGCCACAAGTCTTACAGGCATAACTGGATCCAAATGTAATCATCTCTTTACAACCTTAGCTTTGGTTTGCAGGGCCAGAGCGATGATAAGCCATAGCAGCAATGATAAAACTGCCCGCATGCAGCCTTTTTGCAGCTCTGTCTGGAGAGCTTTCCCCCCTCTTAAAAATGTCTGCAAGCGTTAATCAATCCTCACGACAAGCCTATGGGGCTGGCAGGTGGTATTCCCATGTTAGAGAGAGAGAAGCAAAATGTGAGAGCTGGCATGAGAATCGAGGCATGCCCACCTCCCAGCCTTCGCCTGCTGAGATCACTAGACCATATTGCCCTTCACTGCACACCAAGGGTCCCTGCTCAGCCATGGTGCCAACAGGAGCTGCATACCAGAAACGAGGGCCAGGCAGGCTGTCCCCTTTAGTTCTCTCCATGTTTAATGTGAGGAAAAAAGAGCAGTGTCCGATAAATGAACTTTGTTGGGAAGGCTGCTGTGATGGTTAGACTCGGCACGGTGGTAGCAGGGTAAGAAGTGATGGCTGGTAGGTGTTAAACACTGCAAGGTGGTGAAATACCTCAGCCTCTCATTTTCTGTCAGTACTAATTGGCGTTTCTCACTGTTGACCCTGCAGTTTTGGTCCCTGGAGCATATTGGGCACTTCCATGATCTCTTAGCCCCAGTGCCCAAAGATTCTCCCATCCATTCCTCTCCCTCCACCCAGCCTTGCCTCTTTTCTGTTTTACTGAAACCTTTTTTCCTATGTGTAGTCCTTACACAGAAAAAGTAAAGTTTTTAGCCTGTCCTTTCTGTTTTCTCCCAGTGTGCCTGTTAGTTGCTCACTCTGGTTAGCCATTCCACTCCTTCCCCTCGCTTCTTCTGGTTCCGAAATCCTCTTCTCTTCCTAGCATCTTCCTTCTCTTCCCATTTTTGGTAACTCATCCTGTCAGGTCCTTTTCATAAGAGTGAGCTGTAGGCTCTTGTAAGAGTTGTAAGAAAAGGGGCTATTTCTTTTTTACCCTGCACATCAATTATTGCTCTAATTAAATGACTGAACAGTATAATAATGTTGTGTGCTCAGAGAATATGTGGCACGCGTGGTAGAGCTGGATGTGATACACACTGACATAATCCTAGGTGTTAACAATAATAGTGTACAACTTCAGCATATGTTGCTATTTCAGGATGTTCTGGCACAATGGGCTGGTTTTATTCACCCTGGGGCCGAGCAATGAACAAATTGCCACAAGGCCAGCAAGGGTGGGGATTCGCATTGCCTCATTGTGGTAAGTGCCTGTGCTGGTTTGTATTCTGTGGTGAATGTGAGGTGCTGTGCTTTTGTCAAGAAGCAAGCTGAGTCTTTTGCCTTGTGTTTACTGTGGTTATGGTAAAGGCATTTATCTTCAGTTCATCACAATTACCACAGTGGAGCCCAGGCACTCTAGATTTATACCTTCTCTTGTAGTGACTCGTTTGGTGCCAGTCTGCTTTTAAATCTGCTTTGGTGTCCCTTTGCACTGCCAGAATGGTATAATTGTGCCAGAAAACAGATGAAAATGGGGCCAACTTTTGATCTCTTCCAAGAATTTCATTAAGCTCGGGGGTTTGCTGATTTTACAGGCCTGGGCTGCTACACATCTTGAATCAAAACAACACAGAATTTAACACTTCGCTCTAAGAATTGACAACACGGATTTCCCTTGATCAAGGAACATGAGGGAAAACTGATAGTATGAGCCACCATCTGCCCAGCCTCCAGCAGCATTTCTACACAGGACAGGATTGCACGTTTTCTGCAATTTTTTGACTGAGATTAAGCAGTTATATTAATTTCTACATCTGGCTACGTAGTTAGATTGCCGTGTGGATTTGTGGAGTGATTTTTGAACAGCAAGTTTTCAACTAAATAATTTCAAAGCTTTGAGGTGGTACAAAACAAGGAGACAGACACGTATCATTTACCAGCAATTCGTAATGTCTGAGCATTTCTAGGAAAGGGCAGTGGCTAAGGGTCATGCTGGAGTTCCAGATAAGGATAGGATACTCTTGCTGTTTTACATTTATAGGATTGTAACAGCTATTGGCTGCATCATAAATGGTAGCCGAGGTCTTTGGTGCTGTGGCCTGTCCCCAATTCTGGAAGGTAAACTTTAGTCGGTGTTGTACTGCAATTAATAAACAGTATATCCTTGATTGCACTGCTGTGCTCTCGGTGCAAAGTGAGGCTGTTGTGTGCACTTTTGTGAAAAGATCCCATTGTACCTGTGGTGGAGGCAGCCTACCCTTAATGTTGGTTGTGGGAGGATTTGCTCTGTGCTGCCCAAGCCCTGCAGATCGCTCTCCACACAAATTAATTAAAAGATGCCGTAGGTAGGTGTCCAGCAGGCACAGAAGGAACCCAGCTCTGTTACTAGTCCACAGTCCCCAATTTTCCAGCTGTCGCTATGTAATACGGTCTCCCCCTCACGTAATTCCTTCCTATAGTCCAATAGAAGTCCTTCAAAGACAAAAAAAAAAAAAGAAAGAAAGAAAGAGGAACAACAAGCAAGTAATCCTGTCATACGATCTGCCCCAGTAGTTTGGGGCCTGTTTCTCTTTCAGGGGCTGTGAGCATGCTTTGAGGTGCACAATAGAGATGCCTTCTCCATTGACTGAGGGGCTCAATGAGCCAAGCTCGGCAGCAGCCCCGGTAACAGCAGCAGCAGCAGCAGTGGTGCAGCACAGTAATGGGCCCAACTGTTAACTGATTTAACACTCTGCCAGCTGCAGTCCCTGAGCACAGAGAGGAGCAGCGGGCCTTTGAATATTACCTTTCAGCCAATTAGACATATGTCACTTTCAGAGAACATTTCAGAGAATGCGCCTGCCCCTGTTGAGGGGAGGCTGTGCTGGAGAGGAGAGGGAAATGGCATTACCTGCTTTTATCCCAAATGTGAGGTCTCTTCTTTGGGTAGGAATTGGTTGTTGTTTCTGGCATTATCAGCACTAGGTATGCTACTGCCTGCAGAGAGCTGTGAGGGAAAAGAATGATTCTCAGAACTCCAGAAGTTTTTCAGAGTCTTGTAGGCTGCCTATGGAAAGGCTAGGAGCTTTTATACAAAGGTGGGTTTGAATCATTAGATTGAAGTGAGACATCTCTGCACCTGAACACTGTGGAAGTTAAAATCAGCGTCTGAATTGGCTTGAGTTTATTTTGCATGTGAAACCTCCTTATCTCAAAGAGACTTTGGCTTCAGCCAAAGCAGGTATCAGAGAACCGACAGCAGCTCGGAATGTTCAATTGTGCCCCAACAATCAATTAAAAAAAAAAAACAACAATACAAGTCAGAATGTAACCTGTGAGTGAGTGGCAGATCTGGGAGAGTGCTGCAGGATGCTTCATTTCTCCAAAAGTTGTCACCAGCTGTACCACTACAGCAGCAAACAGGGCTCCAGGGTACCACCAAAACTACTCCAATGCCATCCTTTAGGAGAGCAAGTAGGCATCCACAGAAAATGAATATTAGGGGTATTTATTGTCAGAATCAATGAAAAAAGCAGAAATATGTATATTTGTTATAGAACAGATGTACCACTTTTATTCACAGATTATTTGTATTTCTATGAGGTTGAAATTCTCAATTTTAGTTATGTCAGTTTTTGTGTTAAAGTACAAAAGAATGCAATATTAGCATGTGTATTAAATTGTGCTGAAATAAAGCAAATTATGGAGAAAAAAAATACTTCATGGCATGTGTTTAAAATATTTTATTAGCAAAAGACAATGCAAGTGAATTGAAGCTAAGAAGTTCATCTTAAACGAACCATATGCAAAGGGTAAAATAAATGTTTGAGGTTTTTTCTCATAGACTTGTCAAAATTGAAAATTTCTGAGGAAAGAGGCTGATTTATTTTACAATCTTGGCTCAAAGTTTTCAAGATGGCACTTGTTGCTGTGATGCTGTTAGTGAGCAGAAATAAGTAATCTAGAGCTGTGCGGAGACAGCTTGCTTTTCCCACTGGAGGCAGAGATCTGCACAGGTTTTAGACGCTGTCAGATCTGCACAACAAACTGTGTGTGTTGTGCAGGTAAAGAAGCAAATGGGGAGCACCTCTTCTGTAACTTATTAGAGGAGTGAAGTTAGGTTAATGCAGGTGAAAAGCTCTCTGAATACATGTGATCTTGTTTTACTCAGTTTGGGCTTTCCTAAATTGAGTCTGAGCTTTTTCCTCAGTTCCTTCAAACACTCTCCCAGTAGGACGTTGTCTGGTTCAGACTTTTGGTGTTTGGTAATCATGAATTACTGCTTGTCAAAGGCAATGAGGCAAGGCGTATTTTGGGGTGAGGGATCACATTGTGTCTCATTGTGCAGGGGAAGGCTTTGGGTATTGAGTCCTTTTCATATCTACCCACACCTGAAGAAATTCTTGAGTTTAGTTTTTGAAAGAGAATTTTCTCCTTTCCAAAAAAAAAAAAAAAACACACAAAAAAAAACAACCCTCTTCTCCTGCATTGTTCAGACCAGCTTCAGGCAGTGACAACGGGTTTATGGAATGGTAATTCATAAACTGAAATGAGTTGCTATTTGGAATATCCCAGAGTTGTAGTCAGATAAACTTTTTAAGCCCACATAAGTTGTCAGTGTTGATAAAAGAAGTCATTCCATACTTCCTCTGCTTCTGGCTGCTTGTTCTCACTCTTGTACTATTTCACTGTACTTTCCCTTCTGCAACCTAATGCTGAACTGGAAGAAATTCAGCTGGAAATAAACTTTGCAGATTATTTCAGAGGTTGTGAGACGGAGGGGTGCGCTGGCAGGGTGTATCTGCACCCGCTTTCTCCAGACTAGTTCACTACATGACTACACGAACCCCTGTGTCAGTAGACAGCATATGGTACCACAGAACTTCTTTTTGCAGTGCTAGCACTAGCTTGTCATCACCAGTGAAACCTGTTTTCCCGTTTAGGGAAAGCTGGTGAAAAAGGACAATTTACCCATCTGTAATAGTTGGTTTGTCTACCAAAAAAAACTCAATGAGGAAATCTTACAAAGTACAAATGGGTGTCCAGCTAGCAGCCACTGAGCCATAGTCATTTAGATGTTCTGTTGCTAGAGCTCCTTGCAGGTGTTAGTACCTGTAGACTTTGCTTGGATGTGACAGTTTTCTCAGTGAGGTACTACAGTGTAGCGTGCTTCTGTGTATAATCCTCACTTTATTTGATTACACAGAGAGCTTACACGAATGGAGAACTGCTAAGTTTAAATATACCACCAATAAACAACACAGTATTTTCCCCCTGTGGAAATGTGTTGGATATTTACTTCACAGGTCTTGTATAGCACTACACTGCTTGTAGATGGCATTTTAGATAATGATTATTTTCTTTTTCATATTTCTCTGCCATATCTTCAGTGTAGAGATCCTGCAAACTCTGTTGCCAGTCACTTAATTGGTATGGCTTTGTGCATTTGAATCCATTACTAATGCATAAGCATTCATCAGTTTGGCAGGAATGGACATTACACATCTGTAATTCATAAGCTTCAAGACCGTTTTGGGTGATGATGACTCCAATGAATGTCCAAATTCCCCTTGGCATCCGTTGTCTAGCCATAACTTGTTGGATCCAGCAGAGTGAGTTCACATTGCAGGAATCATCTCCAAATTCTGGCTTAATAGTTTGCATGAAGTTCATGCTGGAATAAGCAATCTTTGCATGGGGGAAGCTGGCTGGAGTCAATTTCATTCCCTTTAGCCGAGAAAAGTTGATAATGGCATCAGTTGTTGCACTTTTAGGGACAAACAGATGGCATGTGAGTTCTTGTAATTTCTGAAAGAAGCCTGATGAAATCTCCCAGTGTCGTCCAAACATTGAAAAGTTATACTGATAATGCCATTTTCTTTGCATGAGTTCTAGGGCTCCCAATTTTCCTTTGTCTGAAAAAAGACTAACAGCATTGCATCCCAAAAAGACATGTGGGCCAATCAGTACCCTGCATGCAGCAGTCTCAGGAGGGCATGTTATTATATTACTGTCAGTGAATAATGTTTTGTGTCTGGTTTCCAACTTTCTCGTGCGTTAGCCAAGATCTGTATTACTGCTGGATTTCACCCATCATTTCAGCTTACAACACATCTTCCTTCTCTTATACTTTGTATATTCTTGTACTTTGAATTCTGTTTTCTTGTGGTGATGGATGGTTAGATAACAAGCAAAGATCACAGTTCAACAGAGAACTCCATAATATATTTTTGTGATTTACACACTTGCACACCTCTTTTTTTTTTCATGTTATAAGGTATAAGGTATAATGCTATAAGGATAAGGTTTAATTTGCTGATGGGACGAGAGAAAAAAAATTCTGTTACTTGGATTTTGTGGCCTGCATTTGTGCCCTTGAAATGAATTCTGAGAGCGGATCCTCTTGGATTTCTCACCACCTTCTGTTGTTTTTGTCTGGTGAATGCTTTAACTTTATGGCTTTCTACACCTTCGTATAGTTCAAATGAGCAGAGATGCCTTGTTAACACCACTCAGCCTTTGGACGAGTCTTTGTTAATAACACAGACAGATGGGATAGTGGTGGTTTCAGGGGGGCTTTGGTGTACCATTTTTTCCCCCATCTGACTAAATAAACTAAGTCTTAGTCAAAGAGGTTTATCCGTTGCTCTGTTCTTGCTGATGGGCTTAAGTCTTCCTTCTATCCTGTTAGCATTGTATGAAGAAACCATGTGCATTTGACTTAATTCAGTTCTGAGAGCTGAAAAGGCCACAGCTCGCTCTCCCTGCATACTTTGATGTCTGCTGTCCTCTGTAAAACTGCTCTGCACAGCACCACTTGGATACCTATTGATTTTTACTTGGTTGCTTTCAGCTCAGTGTTCAGCACTAAATTATGTTTGGCAAGCATATCCATCAACAAGTTGTCTGGATATGTGAGACACTCTCCTTTGTCTCCCTGGCTGATAAATACCTACTACCTCCTTCAAACATGGTCTTTCAGGTTCCAAACAATTTTTTTCTCCTTTGAAACATTATTTATTGTTTTACATTTTTCCCCTTCATATAGAAAAAAAACCACAGATAAAAATTGCCATTGGGCCTAGATTAACAAAAATATTTTATAAATAAAAATACTTTATGATAAAAGCAAAGATCTCTTGTCATACAGAAGGTTTTTCTCCACTACTAATTTATTTTTCTTGTTTTCCTCTGATGGAAGACACCTCCGACTCCTTGGACCCTGTTTCTTTGTTTTCCCAGAGCTTTCTCCCTTCTCAGTCATTGTTGCCTTATTCCTTTGACCCAGTGATGTCCTCAAAGTCCTTTTTTTTTTGCCACAGTTATTCATACTTCTCACAGTACTAAATCTGTGAAGCTACATTTTTGTTTGGCAGCATCCTGAAACAGAATCTAGCTGCAAGTCTAAGCAGCATTCAGAAGTGCATTTGCAACCACATGCTCAGATATGGCTTTAGGTTAGATCTTGGTCTTCTGAAGTTGTTTAAAGTGTGTGTTCACTGACACTAATATTTCAAACTGGCAGTAAAAGATGCATGTATTGGAAGCATCAGCAAAGCTCACTATCATGTAAACAGAAGGGGTGCATGTAAAGAAAACCAATACTTCAGATTTCATTTGGTGACCTTTCTGGAAAAGCTGATCAGCTTGACATTTGTAATTTACCTTCAGACTGCTAAACCATACAGATACGTTCTCTTATAACAGCCAAGCACGGAGATAATGCAAACTTTGCTAATTCATATAAATGAATACAACTCAACATTTTCCCTTTAAAATGATATGACTCACTACTCTGAGTCTTTGATTAAGAGGGAAAGTGTTGTACCTCCACTTTATGAGCAACCCATTAGCAAAAGGAGGGTGACAGATGTGCTATCTCAGCTTATTCTCAACCAAGTAGAGGGTGTGAAATTTCAGTGAAAGGGCAGAATTCAGCAACTCTAAGATACAACAGCAAAAATAATGCAAAAGTGGGCTCTTTTCAGAACAGATTTCTTTCATGCAATTCTTTGTTACTTGACTCCCATAAATTCCTGATATTGCCAATTTTTCCCTGGCTTTCCTTCACTACCAGATGAATAAATCTCTTTTTACTGGATTTTCATATATATAGCCTTGCAAACTCAAACCTTTCAGTTCATTCTCCAGTCTCGCTGTAATAAGAAATGACTAGAGGGGTCTGGACCAGAAAATTGTTGAAATGGATATGTAGCTGAGAAGTATTTCATCCTTAGCAAAACAACGTACTTGGCTAAATTTCATGTTGTTGCAAATACCCGTATCAGTCCTGGCCAGCAGTGTTTGGTTGTGCAATAAATTAAATAAAATATTATCTTCAGAAAATAATTTCTCAGGCAGAACAGTGTTAGCACAGATCTCCCAGTTATATTTCTTTAATTACTTGTATATAGACAATCAGTGGAAACGAGCAGACAAACTTACAAGTAGTAACAGACTGATGAATAAGGCAAATGGACTGTCTGTGTAATACTTTGTACTGCTTTGATTTAAACGTTTTAAAATAGCCCATGATAACTAAGACAGGTGAACCTGAGAATTGGCCACATAAGGAAATTTGTTAAAAAGTTAACAAAATATACTCCATGGCAGGAGTGAAGGAACTGAAGGAGCATGATCACTGCAGAACTTCTGCTTTGTGCTTGTATTCTCTGATGTTTAATAAAAAACTGCCTTTAGCTGAGAGTTCTTCCATGACTGAGACGTTCATTATGTCTCCCATATGATTCCTTGCACCTAGTAAGGTTTGGCTTCTGCCAATGCCTTTTCTTCAATAACAGCACAAACAGAACCATCTTCCTCAACCCAGCTGCTTTCATGAGGCTTACAGGAATGTAACCCCAGAGTGTAATTTTGACATCCTAGTGACTGCTGCTCTGAATCCTTGATACCTCAGGCACTTTCTTAAATCCTTCTTTGCGCATTTAGGAATCTAATGTTAATGTCACTTTTTCTCCTTGTCTCCTTTGAAAACATAGTGAGACACATCGAGTTCCTGCATCCATTCCCAGTAAGTAAAACCTTCTGTGAAGGATGCCAAGCTGTTACAAAAATGGACGTAGCTCTTCAGTGGTGAGTTCTGGTCCTGTTTAAAACACACACTGTTTGCCTGAAACCACTGGTTATTCTTGCCTTTTTTTCTTTTTTCCTACCTTGGAAAACTCGAGAGTCAAACACAGACACCACGTCTGTCTTTGAGAAGAGCAATAACAGTAATTAGCGAAGGAAACTACTCAATCTATGCTAAGTTGAGCTGGGAAAAATAGGAGGAATTTCTTCCTGTAATAGAGATACTTGAAGTTACCTCCAGATTCTTTGGAACTGCTGTTGAGAATGTAGCTGGTGTGCAAACCAAAAGGCACAAAGCCCAAGCAGAAGGAATAGAGAAAACAAGACACTTAGGAATATCCCAGAGGAGATTAGGTGAAGAAGATTCCTCTGCAGGAACTCTTGACACAGCAAACACAAACATAAGAGCATCCTGAATTAGACTTGTCAGAAAGCAGAGCTAACAATGGCTGCTGGGCCAATCAGCCTCAGCCATGCTCCCAACACTGTCTATCAGAAGTTAGTCATCAGGGACAACAAAAGTGATAGAAAGGGATAGTCACAAACAGCCACTGCCCTGCAAACTCAAAGTGATGTGAGCAGCAGGTATTGCTTTTGGAGAGCTGTGATAGCCCCCATCCAGAACATGCAGTAAGCACTATTTAAGATCTTATCTGCCATGGGAAAATAGAGGTGTAGCACCTGAAAATATTTTTCTGCACTGCTTACAAATGAGGAAATAAATGTACCAATTACTTGTCTGTGGAGAAGTCCTATGGCAGCAAGGAACTGCTTGTAAAACTGTTTCAACCTGAGCTTGTAAGAAGATGCAGGAAAATCATTTGGAGATGTATCTTTAGGAAAAACTTTTAATCTCAGCTCATGAGCATGCTCTGTGTTGGTGCCTGAGCTGTGTGTTCAGCTGGGAGGATCTGTACAGGAAGGCTAAGGCAGAGTTCCTTCAGGAAATTAATGCCAGAGCATTCAACTTCATCTATTCCATAGAGTGCTGTGTGTCACTTCTCCTGGATACACCATGATTTACCATTCAGGAACACCCACATCTTGTCATAAATTCAATCAGCTACTGGTTTTCTACCCTTCCCTTCATCCGAGTGTGAGAATTTTCACTTGCAGACATCTCCAGAATAAGCCTTCTCATCCAGGGGAAGCAGAAGAAAATTGCCTCCCTTAATGAGCATGAACATAAAAAAGAAGAAAACTTCCCACTTTCCTGCCCTCCAAAACTCCATTTGGGTCCATCTTTGGTGCTGTTTGATGTATCTGAACTCCTCCTTCACATAAACTGCAAAGCCAGGGTTCTGTTTCTTGTCCTGAAGCATCTCCTGGAAATTGTTTCACAGTTCAGGTACCAACTCATGCACTGCAGCTGAGTTGTACCTCAAAGTAACTGGACACTGCTTCTCTGTCTTCCTCATTTTGGTTTAATTTCTCCTCTTTGTGCATTGTCCTAAACTGCTGGGGAGTGCTGTTGGGCTCATTGGTTTCCTTTTGCCACTCCAGCCAAGGGCAGCCTTATTCCAGTAGCCTGTTTGTTCCTCACAGTGTTACCTAAGTGTTGAAGGGCCGAGTCCTGCAGTCCTTACTCCTGCTGATGCTTCCCTTAATTTCAGTACGGGTGTTGTGTGGAGAAGGTTTAAGTAAAGACTTTAGAATGGCTCCAATCCTATGTCTAAATTTAAGCAGACATTGGTGCCAGTGTGGAATTTCATTCCCTCTCTGCAGCCCCGTGAAGCAAGAAAGGCTTCTCTGGAAAGAGCCAGGTGCAGGAGGGGGGCTGCATCTGTATGGCCCCTGATCAAGCAGCGCTGTGGAATTCACAGATTTCAAGTAGTCTGTATGTTGGTATCACCATTGCCAAAAGTCCTGTTTATTTTAATGACCACTAAGTTGGATTGAAAAAAAAAAAAAAGAAAATCCAATAAACTTTCAGAAGTTTCAATAGGAGAGGAAAAAAGGTCCTGGAAACGGGAACTTCTGAGAGAACTCCACGTGTCAAGCTGTAAAGTCTTCATATGCTATAAAAAGGCTCTTTAACACTTGAGCCTTCATCCTTTATTCAGCTATCTGCTAAGTGCTGCTGCAAACGCAGCACGTGCTGGAAGCAGGAGCCTCTTAACGGGGGCTTTTTGGGGGCTGTTTAATAAACATACACTGGGTACAAATTTAGCCAATAAAAGGTTCATGTAGTATGTATGTATGTATAATACACACACAAAAGGGCTATTCAAAATGCATAGCAACCACTCGGCAGGGTTTAATTTTCCTTAACAGTTTTCCATTTTCCTTTAAATTTGGGATGGGAGTGGGGGGTAGCAATCAGAACCCTTGGCATAAATGGGATAATAATAAGGAAGTTCCCGGTATTGTTGGTGGTACAGTACTTGACAAAGCATGCAGCTGAATGCAGATAAAAGAAAGTTTCTGATTAAAACAGACCATACAAATGAAAAATTTTTTAAGTTATTGGAAATTTCTTTTTGTTGCTAATCGCTGTCGTATGTTAATAGCATGAGAAATGGAGAAAGAGCCAAGGTTTCTGTAGCGTGTTTTAGTAATTTGGCTAACAACTTTTTAAAAATGTATTTTATAAACAATTAGCATTCTGTAGGATTGCACACATAAATTATGTCAGCCAAACAGTGCAGCAGGTTACATCACTGCCTTCTGTGACATTTATGAAGCCAGCATCTGCTGTGCATGATGAGCTGGCTTGTTCTAAAGCCTATCTAAGAGCGTTACAGCTGGCTTTCCAAATATATGCCCTTCCATCCCCTTAAAGTGAAACACACACGCACTGAAATTGCGGGCAGGTTTAGATGTTCACCCTTGGCTTTCTCACTTAGCAGCATCCATCTGAATGGCAGCTTTGTTGTGTGCTGGCAGCACAGCACTGAGTGTTAAGCAGATGTTTGCACTACGGCAGCACCTAGATGGCCAGGCTGAGCCTGCCATCCCATTTCCACACACGTGAAGAAGCAGATATAGCTAATAGTGCAATAGCTGGGAATGCTGAGTGCTGTAAGAGCTAGTCACGCTTACTGCCTTGAAAAGCACAGAGGAAATTGTGCAGTAATAGTACAGATAACACTTCTGATTGTTTGTTTCAAAGGAAGTAGTCTTTCTAACTCTCACTGAAATCTGGAGGTTTCATGTATTTTATAGGCTGGGCCCCTCTGCCTTTTTATGCACTGAAATTATCACCTTTAAACTGAGCAGGGGGAAAGGCCAGAGATGTGCCTCTGGGGTTCTGTGGCAGAAGGAAAACTTAGGATTTAGGCACAAGAGAAAGCAGGAGAGCTGATAAAATAGCACCAGTCCTGAGGGCTGCAGTTGGTCTGCCAGGTTTTGTTTTGCTCTCTGCACTGAACAGCACAATCACCTGTGATGTTTTAGTGAAATAGGAGGGAGATCCTCACAGTCTTCCATTCATTCCTTTATCTGCCTGTGCTACAGAAATCTCCAGCTGCCTCTTCCTCTTTCCTATCAAGACTGACAGAACAATCTTGTGATATAGGGATATATGGAGATGCATATGTATACATGCATATATGCACATAAAGTGTTCCATCCCTACGTCCTTAAATCAAAGCCCTGCAGTGCTCTAAATAATCTCGCCGTTCTGATAGACATACAATGCAGGCAACCAGCGCTCCTTCCCCATAGAGCTTTCTGTGCCTCTCCCTTTATCTGTTTTTCAGAAGCAAGCAGAGGTGAAATCTGTTTTACAAAGTGCCATTCCAGTTCTCCCAGCTGACTGAAGGGATCAGCTTCAGATTCCCCTGCAAAACCCACCAGCAAAACACAAAGCTGTTACTGAGCCCTTTTTTTTCTCAGATACCTTTCCATGGGGCTGCAGATCTGCTTGCAGAAAGCTGATCATTTCATCAAAGCCCCAGACTCTGTAGAACACGGGCTATGCCATCACAGGGCTGCTTTTCAAGAAGGCATCTGTGCTTAGCATATGGCAACTATTTATTATAGCTGTTGCATTGAGAAACAACAATTCCCATGATAATTGTTTCTCGTATATCAAGATGCTTCAATCTCTGTTTCCCACAACATTCTGCTTGTCTGGTATGTGTGTGCCAATGTCACCACAGTCCTCGCAGACAGTTGTCTACGTTTTGTCATTACTGAGGGTAAACAGACATGACTTGAGTGGGAAGGAGAGCGGGGGAAGTGGACTGACAATTTAGTCTGGCTTCAGTACTGCTCCGTGAAAGAAGCACTGAATGATTTGTGGGCAATATTTACAAACCTCCCCTCCCTTGGTCCATCCATCCCTTTTCTTCAAGCCCACATTGTTTAAGAGCATTAATGCTTATGTTTTTTGCTAGAATGCAGTACAGACGAGGCTTGAATTTGCAAAGGGATGGGGGAGCTTTTCAGTCCCATGATCAAGCAGTGCTCTGCTCATTATTCCAAAAGAAACAGTCACACGCTCCCTTGAAAATATGTGACACATATTGTACATTTAATCACACATGCAGGAATACACTAGAAGTGTGCAAAATATACACTTTCTCCCACTGTGTATGGAATTGGATGCATATCTTTCACTTGCTGGATGACAAAATCCCTAGACACATAAGTTAATAGAAATAAAAGAAAAACCCACTGTCTTCTTACCAACAAGAGATCATTTTTGCTGCTGATCTGGCTGTAGCGTCCCCTTTTGTTTTTTTTCTGAGTTTTGGAAAATGTCACAGGGACCAGTTTTACTAATGGGCTATTGCAGCAATTTAGCATCTAGGCTATTTAGCTAGATTTATCTATAAACTATTTAATCTAATCTCTAATAGTGTCAATTAGATCATAGATGCAAAATGGTTCCAGTGAGGAAAATAAAGAATAACTTAGCACAGTTTTCAAACATTTTAGGTTAGAAATTTGCTAACTGTTCTTTTAGTGGCAAAAGAGATCCTCTCATATAAGCAATAAGGTGTTTTATTCAACTGAAATGTGCAAAGAAAAAAGCCAAAGTGAGAGAAATACAAATCACCAATTCATGTTGCATGCAGAAGGGACCATTTTCCTCTTCTGTGATGAAGCTCAGCCACTCTGCTGCTCAGCAGGCCCAGGGGAGACGTTATTGCTCTCCTCAACTCCCTGAAAGGGCGTTGTGGTGAGGTGGGGATAGGCCTCTTCTCCTGTGTAACTAGCAGTAGGACTAGAGGGAATGGCCTCAAGTTGCACCAGGGGAGGTTCAGCTTGGATGTTAGGAAACATTTCTTCTCTAAAGAGTGATCCCATCCTGGAACAGGCTGCCCAGGGAGCTGGCGGAGCCAGTGTCACTGGAGGTGTTCAAGAAATGTTTAGATATTGAACATGTGTTTAGTGGGGAAATATTGGCGTTAGGTTGGTGGTTGGACTGCATGATCTTGGAGGTCTTTTCCAACCTTGGTGGTTCTGTGACTCTATAATTCTACTTGTTTGCACAGAGCAGTGCAACTCCGTAGATATTCAGCATCAGTGTTTTGTACTGTGCAAAGTGGGATTTGGAACCATAGCATTTATTATGCTTTCTTTTTCAACTTTTTTCTGATTCTTTTTTTTTTTATTATTTTTATTTTTATAAGGGGAGAGAAGGGGTATGATTCATGTTAATGGAAGCAAATTTTGACCTGGAAATGGCTGAGCAAATCCAACTTATGGAGTTCTGTGCATTGAATAAACATTGCACTCATCTCCTCAGCTATCCAGAGCCACTCCTGAAAGTCATAAGCATTAAAAATCAGCAGGATCTAAGCTTGATGAAGCAGTCAAACACAAGGGAGGAAGAGTGTTGGGTCTTACCATATTTCAGTCTGGGTCATGCGCCTGCAGAACTTGGACATAACCATTATTTGATCTCAGCTCATTGAGATTATTTGAACACATGGAGAAGAGGCTATTAATTTCTGATAAATTAGGCTCTGCTCAAAACGCAGCACTGCTCCTGACAATACACATGAGCCAAGCTCTTAATGCAGTGATGAGAGCTTTGCTAGTATTCAGCACTTGTGAAGCTGACTCTTGTTCTTTTGTGCAGCACTGCTGTATTCACACTCACAGGAAGATGTTCTCATGTACCACATTATCCCTAAATTCATCTGATTTTAACCAGCCTATCTGCTTTCATGTTAAAACCTGAGCTGTAGCAAATGCAGCTGTGAGGAGGTGGCACAGCCCTTAGTGCAGTTCCGTGACTGCTGCTTGATACCATCACTGACTGGCTCCTGTATTTGCATGTAAAAGTCCAACTTCTTAATGCTGCTTTATTTTTGGCTTTGTGCAAGCTGTTTCCAGTTGAATCAATAGTATAACTACTCCTTAAGGCAGTTAAATATGTAATTAGTAGAAATAATGGAGCAATAGTCAGCTGCAAAACTGATGCTTCATGTAAATGCGTGTAAGGCATTTTATTTAGTTGGCATGTTGCTAACATCTATTAAGTTAAATTATGAGAAGTGTTTTTGGGCCTTTCATGCAGAACGTCAAGCTTTTCATTCCTTATTTACATGTGTGAATGTATATGCATGGAGATTTCAACCCATGAATTAACTCCAGAGGAAAACAAATCACGAGATAAACACAAGCCCGGGTTTGTGTTTGGGTTTATTGTTTTTTCCCTTCAGAAAGCAGAAAAGCATCCTTACAGAATTTTCTGATTAATTTATTCAAAGAACTTAATTGATGTATCACAACACAGTGGTATAATTTACATGGCATTAAAAAATGGAATTGCTTCGTTCTTCACGTTGACAGCAGCCAGCTGAATGAGCAACCAGAAGTCAATCTCTGATAGTCATTTCTGTGACTTTGGAACATGTGCTTTTATTTAAGTCTCACCTCACGCTGTTGGGTTTTCTAAATAGCAGTAAATGAGCATGAAGCTGTGCTTGAAATATTACACAGTGTTTTTTTAACATCAGTTGACACTGACAGCTCTGGTAGATAGCTTCAGATCCATTTGGAAGTCACATTACATCCCTAAGCTTTCGTGCAAATGTAAAACCTGTGCAAAACAACTTCTGCATTGGACAATTAAATGTTAGCAATCAGAAACCTGTTTGGTAAGGAGCTTCGAGGAGGCAGCTGTGGAAAAAAACAATTGATCAGTGCCAGAGAAATGCAACAAGACATATACAAGTATGAACAGAGTGTCCCCAGTGGAAGAGATGGTTTTTAATTCCTAGGGATGCTTGCCTAGTTGCCTTTATATAAAGAGCACGTAGTCACATTCAACCAGAGGTGACTTTTTTTTAAATTAAGGAAATTGAGGAATAAAAAGGAGATGAAATCACTCGAGCATGGAATAATTCACTGGTAGGGACCTCTGGATCTCATTTAATCCCACACTCTGCTTAAACTCATTCAATTAAATCAGGTTTCTCAGGATCTTTTCTTGTCAAGTGATCACCATCAGAAAAAGTCCCTCTCTTTTCATTGCCCTCCTATCAAAGTCCACAGTGCTGTAGCATTGGACACAACTCCTGGGAGGCTGTAACCCAAGGCTTCACCGTCAGTATAATCCTGTCCCAAGTTCTACAATACCTCTGTGTTTGCTGCTAGAGAACCTTGTTGAGGTTGAAGTATAGAAATAGAGAGTATTGCCAGCAGTCAGGAATTTACCAGGGAGTGAAGACAGAGATTTTTACAGTGAGCCAGATGGCGCACTGCATGCCCTGTGTCCTGCAAAGCTGTGCATCCTCCTGGTAGCATCAGGCTGTGGCCACTTCTGCCTGTGCCTGCCCAGCTCTTCACCATAGGCTGGTGGCTGTTTGCTCCTGGGAACAAGGAACGCAGGGCACGCAGCCCAGCCACGGCTCTTCAAGAAGGCCACATGGTGCAGTGTAGAGCATAGCTGAGATGCCCACACCCTGGGAAGTGCCATCTCTCACATAGTGGGTGTCTCTTCTCTGCAACTCAAGGTTGTGCTCTGCTAGCTTTGTTTTGCTAGTAGCATAAGGAAAGATAGAAGAAATTATAAATCTTTGGTTTTCCATCTCTACACAGACACAAAGTACCTTATCACACTGCCTCATAAAGATTTTAAATATGATCTTAATCCTTGAAACTTCCTTCGTCTTCAAAGAACAACAAGACTTTGAAACAGATATGTGGGAATTCACTTAGCCAAGTCCTGCAATTGTAGTTCTTCTGCAGTGATCTGCAAACCACAGACTCTGAAATGAGCAAGGGGTTATGTGAATGTTCCATGTAAGTATTTATTTTTATTTTCTTTAGCAGAAGCTGTCAAATAAAGTGTCTCCTGCCCTTCAGAGTTTTTGCAGTCTGTGCAGAGCTTCTGTGAGCCAGAGCTTTGCTTAGTACATTTAATTAGAGTTTACTTATTATAACAGCACAAAATACAAGCTCATTTTAGTCTGGGAATTGAATTTTGCTGCATTTTATTCTTGGTTAGCATCAGTTGCTTCATAGTATTGGCAAGGATGCTTGCAAGATATTGGCATCCCTGGTGCAGGAGAGGTTAGCACGTTTAACAAGGAGACATTAAAAATGTATTTAATGGAATAGCAGCCTGAACTTCAGTATGTAGCTTAATTTTAGCATTGCCCCAGGGTAAGTACTCAATTTTGACTTTTAATTTTTTTCGTTCTAGACTAAATGAAACAGATGCCTCCCGGTAGACTTCTTTGGTAAACACACAGAGAATCCTCCACCCAATTGTAAGTGATTATATGGCTAAAAACGCAGCCTGTAATAGAGAACACAGATGCGATAATTATCCCAGTGCCTTGCGTATCAAGTATAACTATTGATGCTGGAAAAAAAAGAGGCCAAAATAACAACCAAGAGGGATTTGCTGCACCAGATCAGATTATCAGTTTGGGTTATCTGGCTCTATCTTCAGGTACAGGCTTAACTTGATGATTTACTAAGAAATCAGGAATACTTCTTGGTGAGAAAGATGAAAATCTGTGGTTCAGTTTTCCTGTAAGTTCTTTCCATATGACTCTTGCCACTCAGACATGGAATTCAGGGGTTCATTGGGGCTTCTAATTGTAATTATTGGAGTTTTTTAACTTACGACCTGTTTTTTCAGTGCAGTTTCACTGCCATCAAAAGCAGTAGACAGCTGTGCTCTGTCTTCGGTAATGTGAGAATTAAAATGCCCTGCTAGGAAGTTTGAGGTTCATTCAGGGAATTAAGTTTTTTTCCTGTGGCTGCTTTGAAAAATTCCATGTCGGTGTGCAAGCTTATCATCTGATCTTCCAAGACATTGGTGAGTACAGCACTAGCCACAGTGGCCAGCATGTCTGTGAGATCTTAGCTCAGGCTGGAAGTTTCGGTCCTTCCACCAAAATCACCACAGCTGTTTCTGGTTGCTCTTATTTTGCCCTCACACAGTTGAAGACTTAAAATTCTAAGTGTCCAAGTAAATATGTGCTCATCTGTTCTGCAGTTCTTCTCTGATCAGTTTTGGAAGGGGTGTAATACTGAAAATATGAAACTTCTTTCATGAACCCGACAAAGATGTTGGCTCTCGACTAATTGGAGACACCTGATTACCAAGGAGCTTTCTCACCCAGCATTAGCTGTCTGAAACATGCTCTGCTGCAGATCTAAATCAATATTGTCTTCTTTCCTTTGCCAGTAGAGAGACAACAGGAACTCCAAAGGGCAGTTCAGCGCATCCTAAAACGTGGGAAAACAGTTTCCTGCATGTGCTGGTTGTGTCTCTGAATGCAAAGGAAGACTGAAGTGCTATGTCCAAATAGAAAACTGATTTTTGTTGGCTTGTTGGCCTGAGATGAATGTTATCCCCTGTAAGCCACATCACTCCCAGAGGAGGAAAGATAACCTGTTTCCCCCTGTGCTCTGCCAGTTCTTAAAATCTCTCCCTTGAACCTATGGTTCTTCTGAATATGGCAATCTATTAATGATACCATCCGAGCCTTACAAAAAGATTATGACTTACCAACATTTTTTAAATTTTTGATGGCAAGATGTACATTGTAAAAATTGGAAAACAGTCTGCAGAGACTACCAAGCATGGACACTCATTCACATGGACTTAATGTAGTGGGCTGCTCTTATTTTGGAAACTAAATGAATTGTAACGAATTGTCACTTCCCATAAAAGTGCTCCATAGAAGAAGTCTTCCCCACATTGGTCCAAGGCATGCTGGCATGATCATGCCACCATCTTCTGATGCACAGATGGATGTATCAGTTTCATTCAGTTGTCCTGAAAGATTGGGCAATGAGAACTTCTGTGCTAAGACACCTGTTTACTTTAGTTCCTCCGCAACAGGTCTGGCTTCAGTCAGAAGATTGCTTATGGAAAGGACTTGTTGGTCTGGAGTAGAGAAGTGTCACCCCGTAATGCTTTTCTAGGGTAGCCAGTGACTGGTGCTTAAAACAGGATACTCAATGTAAACTGCTTATCATTGACAGATAGGTAAACTTTAGAAACTGGGTGAACTCACCTGTGTGAAATGTATGAGCAATAGGTCAAGGCCATGCTGTTTGTTTACCTGCTTTTGATCTCCACCAGGGCACAGCAATTTATCATCTTTCTGAAGTGAAAGCCTTGCTTAGTGCACACGAATGGGCTGCAGTCCCATGGGCTAGGGGACACAGGTGTTTGGATCAGAAAAACTGACTGGGCTTTCTGGGTTTGAGATAAGCCTATCTAGACATAGGTAGTTCCAATTACATTTTGCTGTGATTCCATGAGGACCAAGTATACTAATGGGATGATCTTCTGAGAGGTGTTATGCAGGCAGGAGAGGCTTGCCTTTTTCAAAACAAAACGTTTAGAAATACCCAATCTGTGTACTGCATTCTTCTGCACTGTGCAATGAGCAGCAGCAGCAGCCCAGTCTCTGGTTTGTCTCAGCAATAATCACTGGGCCAACCTTTCATTAGTGTCTAACACTAATTAATATGCCATGTGCTCTTTCAAGAACACCAGATAAGTACTCACAGCTTTTGCTAGGCAGATGGCAACTTTCATTACTTGACCAGATTTGCTAATAGCTGTTAGGTATCTCACCCCCTCCACAGCCCTGTGGCCATACTATATTGTGCCTTGAGCGTTCCCAGCCAGAGAAAAGAAGGGTAATGTTTGGTTTTGAAAGCCTGGGTAAAATCCCATTTCTCTTTTCTGATACTCTTCCTGCTAACATCAAATTTTTCCTGAATCTTACCTGAATACAATCAGAAGAACAAGCTGCAGGTTTAAGATCACCACGAGCAGCAACACCCTTTTTTTTTTCTTTTTTTTTTCTTTCCACAACTGTAGCATCTTTCGGGTCTCAGAAGGGGAACTGAAAGTCATAAATTTCTTTGTGTGTCCTCCTTTCACACTCCTAGGAGTAAAAAATAAAATGTTCCACAGCTAGGCCATCCCTCAGCTCTGAATAAACATTTTTTCGAGGGCTCCCATGCTTGCCAAGGTGTCAGGATAACATTCTCATGCTGATTCCTCTGCCTTCTTTCAGCATCCCGGTGCTGGGTGTCCATTTCCGAGGCTTTGAAGTGGCCAAACTCTCACCTCATCTCATACACATGGAAATCAGATCACCAGAAGGAGCAAGCTTGCAAATCCCACGAAGAAGCCAACAAGGCAGGTTAGGAAATGATGACCTTCAGTGTATTAACAGTCAAGTGAAGAACTCTGTGCTGCCAAAGTGGCTGCAGTAAAAATAGAGAAGAGGTTTGTAGGTGAGTGAGAGCACTGCTAAAGGGCTTGGGTTTTCTTCTTTCCAACTCCACTGACCACTTCGCCATTGCGTGGGGGAAAGCCAGAGCTGAACATTTAAAGCTTTTAACTGCTTGCTTGTTTTTATACACTGAGAACAAGGGACATCTTATCATTAGCAACTGTTTGTCTAAGAGTTTAGAAACCACAACTGATAGGGGTGTTGTGTTGTGCTGGGCACCATGCACTCCCAGAAAATCCTTGCCACAGGTCTACAGACTAGAGAGACAGAGGGCTACAGCATATAAGTAGATTGGGTATTGCAGCAATGCATTTCCTGCAAAGCAGGCCAGTCCCAGCAACCACAAAGGCCTACTCATCTCCTGAGCAGTTGTGTAAGACACTGAGGGGGCTGTCTGGGTGTGCAAACATCTCCTGCTCATGCTGCTTCTAATTAAGAAGAGGAACTGATGCCACATGGTGTCTGGGAGGCAAACAGCTCCTGCAGCTGCACAGTGAGAAGGGCCAAGGCTTCGTCTGCCCTTCAGGGAATGTTGATGTAGTCATTCTCTGAACCAACAGCTAGCCTTCACATTTTCTCTTCAGTGTCAGTTCGCTGAGCAGAATTAGCAATAAACCCTTTTGCTGGCTTAGTTCTACCTAAGAAAGTGCTTTTTCTGGCAAAATTATGGTAACAGAAGGAGTATTTTCCAACTCTGGGCTGCTGTAGGTGGTCTGGGAAGAGTCTCCAGTGCAGATCTGATGGGAGGCTGCCAAACAGGCACTACAGGAGGACAGTTATGTCAGTCCTCAAGTGGGATACAGAAACATTTTTTTCTCCTCATTACATAATCACTTAAGTTGCTGAATTTGTGGAGGTATTCTTCCATATTTGTTTCTTTTGAATTTCCTTCACCTGTATATTCCTGCCAGAGAATCATAGAATTGCTTGAGTTGGATGGGACTCTTAAAAGTCTTCTAATCCAACTCCCTTGCAATAAGCAGGGACATCCATAGCTAGACCAGGCTGCTCAGAGCCCTGTCCAGTCTGACCTTAAGTGTCTCCAAGGACAGGGCATCCACCACATCTCTGGGCAACCTGTTCCATTGCCTCACCATCTTTCTTGTAAAAAACTTCTTCCTTATATCCACTTTAAATCTTCCTTCTTTTAGTTCAAAATAATTTCTCCTTGTTCTGTCACAAGAGACCCTGGTAAAGAGTGTCCCCTTCTTTCTTTTAGTGCCCTTTTAGTCACGTCCAGGGAAACTCCTTGGCTTTGCTTTGGTTGTGCTGTCAGTGCCACTGCTGTATTCTCCATAGATGCAAAGCACTTACTTCTGAAGGACCGTATGTGTGAATAGACAAGAATATCACTAAATCCACACCTCTGAAAGCTTAATTGAACACTTTCTACTCACTCCTGACCTGTAAGACAGAGTGAGTAACTCTTAGGTTTGAAGTGTCTCTGCAATAACAGTAGATAAGGCCAATGTTGCTTGTTTAGAGTAAGGCAAATTAAGTATAGGGAAAAGCCTGAAGGGAAGGAGGGAAGAGTATTGTGAAAGTCCACATTGAGGATTGTTCTCTCCCTGTAAAAGAGAAAGGGGCAGAGATCAAAGATCTGTTCTAGATTAGATCTAGAGGTCTTGTTGGGACTGCAGTAAGATCATCTTCAAAGCTTAAGAGCTGATTTAAATATTTGGTTTCTGACCTTGAGTAGAAGCTGATTTGAGGATATTTTGCTTCAGGCGTATCTCAAAGACAAACTATCAAGAAATTCATACTTATCAGTGATCAAAGAGACAGATTGAAATAAATCATTTGAGAGATGACAAGCTTAAGCAACACTGAATAAAACGATACAGAAATCCCAAGATTAATCAAGTAGTGAATCCTAACACACTTTAACTCGGTAAAATGCTTAATTGTGGGCCTTCAGAGCAAGTGTTTTTTGATACATTAGAAAGAATCAGACAGCCAAAAACCATGGCTCTTTGAAAGGCTTCTGGTTTTTAAAACCAAACTAAGAACTGGCATTCTACCTGAAATCCTGTCTTACAAACTTTTTCCCGGGTGAAACCCTATGTTCACAGATAAGCAGATGTACCTTTGCTATATCCAAGTCCTTTGTTTTTATGGCTTATTTGTTTCAGAGGTCCCCAAGGACTTCTAAGTAATTTTCTTATCGTCAGGGAGACACACTGAAGCGTGTACAACCACTCTTTAAATGGGAATGTTCCTCATTCTGTGTTAGCTAGCACGCTCCTTCTCAGAGGCATCTGTTTTAGGTTGTAGGGTTTTTCTCATTCGTGTTTGTAGATCTGTCTTACATCAAAAGAGAACCAAGAGAAAAGGGAACAAAATCTTGAAGCCGTTCCCTTTCCTCTGCTTCTACAATGAAATATGTATCCCAAGAATAAGAGCAGGTCACATTATTCAGTGCTGGTGTGTAAGTGCTTAGAGAAGGGTTACCAGGGCATTTCCATTACTTGCTGCGGTTGTTCGGTGGTAGTGACATTTAGAGGGTACTTTGAAGAAAACAGCCCGGCTGGTAAATGGCAGCAGAGAAAAGGGAAGGAAAGCAAATGGAGAGGAGGGAAGTTCACAGAGATTTCCTGACAAGATGAAAGAGTGAAGAAAATCCTGTGAGTTCTAATTCAAAATTTTGGTGGCCTCTGTTTGAATGAGAGAACAGTTTCTTAGCACGCTTAACAACTACTTGGTCCTGTCCAGGAGTACACTTCACCAAATGTCTGCTGTGTTTAACACCACAGTCAACTTTGAAATGTGTGATGAGAATTATTTTTACAGCTGAGCTTCTTAAGAGAGGCCCACATGTGGTGTGTAAATCCTGGTGGGTTTTAAAGTACCTCAGTTGCACTAAAGAGGAAAATGCTGATCTTCACCAGGATTAATAATATGCACAGAGGTATTAGCATCCAATGTTTAAATCAAATTAAAAGGATCCTGGAAACCTGGTGTCCTCCACAGGGGACCCAATTGTGCATGTGGTGGGATGAGGACTTTCACTGCTGATTTTCAGCATGGTTTTGGGCTCGTTGCCTGTCCACTGTGTCTTTCAGTGTCACAGCCTAGAGGAGAGATAAAATAGTGGCCACTACTCCAGATGAACCCTGTAAGACATTAGTGCTTGTACGCAGCTTTAATGAAAAGTTCAACAAGTCTCAGTGCTCTGGTATCAGGTAGCGGAATAAATATTGCCACTTTCTTAACTAAAAATGTTGGGTTTTGGGATAAAACTGGCATGAGAAAGAATCTTGTTAGAGAGCACACTGATATTTTGAGTATTACCTTAGCAAAATTGCTTAACCTGTTTTCTGTATCTTTATTTCCTAACTCTAAACCCAGCTTGATCTATTACTGCCTCATTTGCAGGTTTGCATGAGCAAATTAATCAACCTCTGAGTGGCACTCAGATACTACAATGATATAAATAGAGCTGGGCAGAAAACTCTTTGCAGATCCTTCAATTTTATTGCACATCAAGATAAAACAATCTTTCAGCAGTTGTTTGGTAGATTTGTAATTGAAACAAACATGCACATGGAACAAACACCATTTTGCTGGTGTGTTCGTATGGGATGGGGATTCACACTTCGAATGTGAGTTTCATAGAGGGACTTGAACTTGGGGCTTTCCTTTCCTGGTAAATTCTTCATATTTGGGATGTTTGATTAAAAAAAAAAAAGAAAAAAAGTGTTAAAATAAAATAAGAAAATAAATCTGGCTCTAAACTTAGGTATTAAGAACAAGAGGAATGTGATACATAAGAGCAAAATGTAAATACAGAGCAATCCTTACAAGAGGGGGGAATAAAAAAAGAAGAAAAGAAAGAAACATAAAAAGCCACGCATATCTATCGCCAAATGTGTCTCTTCTAAAGTATACGGAAAAAAGCATCATGAAGAGCACTGCACAGCAGGCTAGGTGTCAAGTGGACATGTAAACCTTTCTACAAAACACTGAAGAGTGCAATGGTATGGAACAGTGAAGTGTGAAACAGGGCAAATTTAGAGAAAGGAGAGCTGTGTCAGCAGCAGCAGCAACAAAATGTAGATACTAACACAGCCTTGTTGAAGAGAAATTAGAGGCTGGGGGAGAGATGAGGGAGAAAGTGTCAGTGTGCTATAAGATTATCACACATTTCTAAAGAGGTCTGAAAGAGCTGACTTCCTGCTGTGGGGTCCCTCTCACACTGATGTGAACAAGCAGCACTATCACCTTAAGTCCTTAAGCGCAAGTGGTGACACTTTAGTATGCACGGCCTGCCTTAGAAAATCCAGGGGATGCAAAAGAAACATGAAAACCATGCAAGTCAAAAGGTGCTGCTCCCATTGTTCTTCCTGCTGCTTGGATGACTGAGGGTCTCTCTTAGAAGAGAAGATCACATCTTCCCACATGCGCTCTGCCAGCATCCTAGGGCAGCGCTGCCTGTGTAGAAGCAGCTCCCACAAACAACTTTCATGCCTTTGGCATTAGCAGTACAATCAAGTCACCCTGGCAGGTGGGAAACAAGCTCTCATCAGAGTGTGTATAGCACAGTATATACTTGGTAGCTCAGGCGGTGATGCAGCAGCACAGCCCTTTTTACAGAATAGACACGAGTGAAACTGCTTGAAAATGTCTTGAACTAAATCAGGAATTCTGGGGCACTTGAAACTGGGACTGAGTTACCAAGGAGGAGAATGAGTGCAAGCATCTGCTATCTCCAGCATGAAGTAGTGGAGTGCGGGTACGATCTTGGTGCTGTATGGCGTTACAAGTGTATAATGACATCCTGGAAAAAGCAGGGCTGATCGAGATCTAGACAGTGCAATAGGAACCAAAAAGCCTGATGTATTTGCCAGAATGGAGCATGTGGATGGATTTCTACTGGGGTTAGGAAGACCATACGCACAGTTAAGGCTATAGAGCGTAACAAGGTATAAAAATACCTTTGTATACAAAAGAAATTCTGAGTGACTCTATTTTTTAGGAGTTACTTCACACCCCAAATTATGCTCTTGTCTAGTCGTGTAGGCATGTCTAGTTTTAATACTTATTTCTGCTTTGGATAACAGCAATCCTTTGGTATCAAATCCTACAAAAAAGGACACAAGATGAAAACTAACTTTGTGACCTGCAGCTCTGTAAGTATCCCACATCCCTCATCAGCCATGGAGAAACTGTTTGTGTTCTTGATTCCTTGAGGAAGATAAGACTTTGGTGTTTCTTCTATAACCACCACCAAAAAAATAAAGCAGGGCTGGTTGACACATGCCAGAGAGCCCTTTGAGCTTGCCTTCCTCATGTTTCAAGAAAAGGTGAGAAAAAAAATCTTTTTCCTTTTAATGAAAATTCACCTTTTTTTGGGGGGGGGGGGGGGAAGGGGGGGTATGCTCCTTTATTCATTTATTTTGAGGCCTTCCACCCCTGTTAACTGTGGGAAAAGGCTTCCCTTTGCTAGGGTACAGCTTGCATTGTAAAAGTAATTCAATTTTACACCATAGCGATGACACGATCAAGGGAACCTTGAGCAAGCTTTGTGACCAAGAGCATTTAACAACTACGTGAAAAGCTCCCAAAGAGCTCTCATGAAAGAAAGAAAGGTTGTAACAATAGGAGAGGTCGTTCGATTGTGGTAAATTAAGAGTCATAGGAGTGACTCTAATCAGGTTAGACTTTAAAGAAAGAGAAGAACCTTTATATCTCTTGAGCATAGGCCTGACTGCATTAAAAACTCTTCAGTGTCTGTTGGGAAGTGCACAACCCTCTCTGATGCTCAGCACTTGCTCCTCCTTTTGTTGAAGCATTCAGCCCTGCAAGAACAAAGACATCCTAGGCAAAAAAAGTCAAACTGTAAATTTGGACCAGAAGGACCTTGGAAAAATGATACTGAATCTTTTTCTCCACACTACAGTGTTTTAGTCAATAGCTAGATCTACTTAGATGTGGTTTCCTTTCATTTTGGTCCCCTGACAATCCTCATGCAAGCATGGAAACAGTCCTGGGTATAAAAGCAATGACAAACAATTCACTTGTGACAAGAGTTTATCAGGTCTGTGATGTCTAAGATAGAACCTGTCCTGAACTGAAGTGCACCATCTATCTCAAGTAAGAAAGGCCGTGCCAATGATGTACTGTGTGTATTGATATGTACATTAGGGAAACTGGTTCTGCGCATGTAATTCAAACTAGGGTCACTAGTAACATGTACTGTGATGTGGATTTAAAGGAGAATCCAGCAGTCTGAAAAAAGAATCTATATACTACTAATGGCCTATCAAGCAGGGCTAGCATGTGGCTTAGTCATTGCTTCTTAGCTATGTGCTATTGTGAAAAAGAGTTTGTTTTGCACAAGAACAAGGTTGCAACTTGTCTTCCTCTTTGTTAGCAAAACAAAATAAGGGAAAAGTTGGGCCTGACTCATTTTTGCAACCGACAGGGACACCTACAGGAAGACGGAATTAACACAGTGGCATATTGGGTGTTTTCTGCTTTATTTGTTCACAGCTTGAGCCTATTACCTAATAGAGACGCAAGAAAATGGCCCATCTGTTTGCAGTGGGCAAATGTGTGAGTACTGCTCTCTGGGGCTGCATGGGAGAAGGGTTGCTTTTCAAACACGTATTTACTTTACTCTCTGTTTTCTCAACGGTGTGTATAACTCAATTCTAAAAGGCTAATTTGTTTAAGAAAACCCAACCTGACTTCTTCAGTTAATTGCTTACAGAAAAGCTGTAGGTATTGCAGCAGTTGTGTGTGCTTTGCCGAGCGACCTCAGCTGGGCTGCTGGCGTGGAAGCTGCATGGCAGCGAGCTGCTCCCTGCCCCCTGCCCCCCCTCCCCAGGCCTGCTGGCTCTGCCTGGGCTGCTGCTCTCAGAGGAGATCGAGGGGTGTGTAAGGAGTGGGAGAGAGATGAAAGTACGTCTGTCAAGGAATGGGGATGAGGCATGTGGGAGGGAAGGCCTGCTCAGGGGCACATGAGGTTTGAGATATGATTAATGTGTTGGCAACATGTTAATGAGAACAGGATCTGGCAACCTGGAGGGAAATGCCTCTGTGTTCTCTTGCAAACAGCCTCAAGCAGGGCTATGAGCCTATGCTCGCGTGAAAGCGAATCCAAGATTTTTCATGTACGTGAATGGCAACAGGCTATAATTGAATGAAGTGGAATTTGGGGATGAGCAGGATGGCATGGATCCTGTGGGGCCCTTTCCTCCAGCTGGGGCTGGGGCTGCTCCATAGCTCCCTTTATCAGCAGAGGACGGGGCTCTTTCTAGTAAACAGCAGCATGCCAGCATCACCACATCACTGCTTTCTCCCCAGCTCCTTTGCCACTTGGACTTTTAAAACAATTTTTACAAACTCCCAGAGTCAAAGCCAGTGACGACCTTTACTTCTCTGCGGTCTGAGGGGATAGAACTGCTTGAAGGTATTAGCTATGCTAAGCCTCTTAAATAACTATTAAACACATAAAACTCTTAAATGCACGCAAATCCTGTGTAACAAATGGCAAACAATAAGGAAAAGCTGATCAACCATTATACAGCAATTTAATCTATGCAATTTGCATAATTTTGTCTAACAGAAGGCAGCTATAGTAGAAGTGCTTTGTGAAAAAAGGCAGAAATGCTGTACAAAACAGGTAAACAATCAGGGGTGAGGATTTTGCAAGTTCTTGGCAAATTCTTGGCTCGCAGACAAAGGGAGTGTAATGTAATTGCAAGGGATGTGATGTAGATGGACTCAAAGAGATAAAGGAAAAGTTGGGAGCATGAAAAAAAGCCAGTTTTGCAATCAAATTGGGCAATTTGGGACAAAGGTTTAATATTTACCTCTATCTCTGTCCCTCTGTCATTTCAGTAGGCTTGCGTGCCTGCATCCTACATGAGGTGCAGTGCTCTGTGCTGTGATAGGCACGCTGCTGCCTTCAGCATTTGTGCATGCATAGCACCTTTACAATAGTAATCAACAAGTAGCCCCTTCTGAACAGCTGTTCTACAGATGGCCACAGGACAAATGGGCCGTGGGTAGCAGGGTTCGGGGCCAGCCCTACGGGATAGCCCGTGCTTCCACGGTCTGTAAAGTGGGGTCACACTTCTGGAAATACACCTCATTGCTGTGGGATCTGCAGCATTGCCCTACATGCACACAGTGACCATGCAGAGGAGGTGTACAACTTACTCCTAGGTAGATAACCTGGGGCTCCTTGTCACTGCAGAGCCACCTGCTTAGGTACAGCCCCTGCACCCGATGCATTTACACCAGGAGCTCATTAGCAACTTAGTGCTGAACTGCAAAAGCAGCTCTTTTTTTTACAGGATTGTCCTCTATTATGCTCCCAGCAATCTAGTGGCCATCAACACCTTGCTGATAAACTGGAAATCCTCACCTTCTTCCATCTTCACCTCCGAAACGACCCATGAAAGAGCCCTGGAGATCAAAGAAATCCTCTTCCATCCTTATCCTTCTGACTGAGGGGCTGGTGGGATTTAGCACCCATGTGGGAATGTGAGCATCCGTAACTGGGGAGTGGCAGAGGTGGAAAATGAGATGGGGAGGGGATGTAGAGAGGCTCAGAAGATGAATTACCTGGGGAGGGGGTGCATGCTGAATTGTGCTCCTCATAGCAAGCGTGAGAAAATAGAAGTTACTTCCTCTGCCCCAAATAAAGATCAAGGATCATTTGCATTCAAAGAGGTCAGTTTTGCACATATCCCATCCCTTCAGTCACTCTCTTTTAACTCAAAATCCTCATTAATTAATTGTTCTTCAAATTCTGCTCCTGTGAATCATGTATCTGAAGAACTTCTTTCCTCAGTGCTGAGTGCATTTTTTTTTTCTGTCAAAAGCTGACTTTAAAACAAAAGGATTTAGCTGAGAGCTGTGGGGATTTCAAGATCCCCAAACTTCTGAAATATAGGCTCACTTGTTAGAGATAACTGAACAAACTGTCAAATAAGAGTTACCCATTATTTATCTTTTTCTTCTTTTTCAACAGTTTTAGGCTTCATCTAGAATTCGCATTCATAAACGCAGCAACCTGGGGGCTTTTCACAGCACCTTAGGCAGACTGAACAGGAGCTGATGCATAATCAGCAATGGAACAGCTGTTATCCAGAGATAACAGAGGCTGCAGATGTGCATGAGGTCAAGGGAGACAATGCTGTGAGTGAAAAAGTCATACAATGGAGTTCTGTGTATTTTCTTCAGATGTGGAGAACAAAAAAGCAGTGACCTTTTGTCTGTTGCTGTCACTCCCTGCCTCACCATTAAGGTAGTTTTCTCTTCTTTTTTTAAGGGGAGGTGTCTTGAAATAGATCCCTGTCAATCATGCCCTAAAAATGATGAGTGCAGCCATCAGCAGAATTCTTTTTAGAACTGTAAATATTCTGCATATTGAAGTATGTGGCTGTTAGATTAATGTAGAGCTTTGGATAAATGTAATTTTAATGCATTTATTTCAAAGACAAGCTGATTTTGATCACTTGATGTGCAAAGGGCTGGTGAAAAATACAGGGAAACAAGACCATACCCATGGGCTCAGGGAAATCTTTCCCACCTGGTATCCATCTTCCAACAGTGATCAATAGCAGTGTGCAAGAATTGGGCAAGCAAAAAATGAAAGTCCTCCAGGTTTTGGACAGTCTGTGATTTAAGGATTGCTGAGGTGAAGTTGTCTCCACGTATTGGTGTGGAATTGCGTTTATGGACATACCTACTTGTGTCCAAACCAGAATGAACACTGCACCTGATTCCTGAGCAGCATTTGGAAAAGTAGAGGTCTATGAAAGGTAATTTGGAAAAGACAGTGACCAGCCAGCTTAAGACGGCTTAAGTACCAACCACATGTACCATCATGGCAAGTGTTGGCATCTGCCTGCTCAGAAGGATTGAAGCCAACAACCAGCAGTGAGAGAAGTACATTCACCAGGGAACTGAAGGCAGCAGCTCAGGTTCTCCTGCTGTGCACCAGCACACAGCGTTTCACCTGCTCTCCAGGTTGGTGTATCAGTGAGCAGCATGTGCTGCACTCACCCTGGCCGCAGACACATCCTCAGTCAGTTACTGTGGTACCTGAAGAAGGCAGGGAAAAGTCAGCGTGCCTTGCCTGAGGCTGAGATAGGCCTCTATCCCCGCTGTCAGAAGTGCAGCTTTAGGAGCACAAAAAGGAAGGTGAGCGCTCACAGGTCAGCTAGTCAGAGCTGCATTCATTCTCTCTGGAGCATCTTTTGTGATCAGTAGAGAGTTGTGTTGGGTTTAGCTGAGAACTGCGAGTGAGAGCACACAGCAGTTACGTTCCCAGCCCAGCGTGTTGTTTTTTATGGCCCCCATCCCCAACAGAGGACAATGGCTTCTGCAGCTCTTAGGATCCACGGGAATCTGGTGTTTGACAATACACTCCCAACACATCTGTTTTGTTTTTCTGTTTTGGTTTTATTTTACTGTTGAAATTAGGAGTTTCCATTTTAGCCCCCCCTCCCCCCTCCCCTTTTCTGCCCTTTTTAATTGCTTTTTCCCCTCCTCCACACTTTATTCTTTCGGCACAGGGCTGCCACTTACCAGCTGTTCACAATTCCTTCACCCCTTCTGCTTTTCAGTACTAGATTACCACGACATACACTCAAAGGATATTTTCTTCCTTGCAGGAGGTCCCTGCTTCCCATACCCACTGAATACATTTAACAAAAATACTTTTCTTTCTCTTTTGTACCTTGGAGGAAAGTCATCATTATCTGCACTCATTCCATGATTCAGATTGGCCAATCTCTAATTGCTTGAGTTTGATTTCTTGTCTGTTTTTAGATCCCAAGACTGCTGATTTTTCCTTCTCCTTTGTAGACCAAGCTCACCCACAAAGTGAGTACTCAGTAATTATTTCTCAACAAAAAAGCTCATTCATCAGTTCATAAATCTGCTCTCGTCTCCCCTGCTCTTTCCATTTTGTTGTGTGTAATTGGATTATTTTTCTAAGCTGAAATCTGACCAACCAAAATAAGTGCATTGCCACATCTCAACAAATGGTACCCAAAAGAAACAAGCTGGCATGTCCTTGTGAAGCAGTCGGTTGCACTCCCTGGTAGGTGTCATCTGCTGATGGGGAGCAAGGAGCTATGGCTCAGGGTCGAGGGCTGAGAGATGCAGAGCCTGGGAACTTCCACTGTTGCTACTGGGAGAAGAGGCTGCTGAGCTCTGCTCAGGAATGTACTGCTTTCATTTCTAATTGAGTTATTTGTTCACTTGTTGAAGAATTCTTCTCTTAGGGCAGTGACTCCCACAGACAATAACAGTGGCCACATGCAGCCACCAGGGAATTCATTGCAGCCACAAGACAAAAACTCTCCCTGATTGTTCGGTTCTGTTTTGACTTAGTCTGTCAAAACTGAAGCCACCATGAACTTACTGTGATGGCACGCGTCACAGCTGTTTGTCTGAGAGCCACCAGTTCATCCTTTTCCTCTCCTAGGCACTCAGAGCAGGAGGTCCTTTGAGACTGCAGTCTCAAAGACCAAGGTTAGTAGTCTGTAAAGTCAAAGTAACATTGCATGTTGCTGTTGTCTTCGTAATGTGTCTTTACCATGTCAGTTAAAAGCCCTTTAATAAGGGAAGAGACAGACTGCAGGAGAGGCATGGGTGCTCTGTGACTCCAGAAAAACCAGGAACCATTATGCCCACAAGTCAGGTCTGGTCTCCGAGCACATCTCTGCCTGTCTTGACTCCCAGGTCACCCAGAGCCTTCTGCTGAGCAGGTTCCTGACTCATGTCTTCCAGAACAGTCTTTTTCTGTGGAGCAACCTCACAGGAACTGGAAAAAACGCCAGAACCATGGATGCTGCAAAGCCAGACCCATTTACCCCATAAGGCTCCCTACTGTTGCTGGAGCAGATGTTTCAAGCAGCAACAGCCATAGCTGGCACGCAACACCACAGGTCTGTGCATGGAGAGCATATCCGATCCTCTGCATGTGTCCTACACAGATCACATACATACCTGGACTCTGTTTCTGGATACTGACAGGGCTCACAGGAGGTCAGAAATATTGAACTCTCCTGCTAAAACAAAGTAATTCATAAGCTAGCCTTGGACATCATATCCAAGCTTCGCCAGTCCTGCACTTTCTACTGCTCTCAGAAATTGCCAGCTTCTGCTGGGCTATGACCTGCCTGACACAGCCTCGCCCTGGGGAAAAGGCTCTGGACCACAGCCTGTTTCCTTGCTGCACTCCTGCCCTGCCTGGGTTGCTGCTGACTGTCCTTGGTCCGCAGTTACATACCTGCAGCTTTCCCAGGATGCTGCTGCTCTGCCCAGGCTGCAGTTTTTTATAGGAGGTATATTTAGTTGGTCATGTCTCAGGAATTTCAGAAGTCCCCTGTTTAACTTCTGAAAGCAGTTCTCATATAGGTCATCAGTAACAAGTCAATACCTTATTATGGTTAGGATATTGCTAACATTTGTCCATAGTTGATATTTTTCCTTAAAGCTAAAGCAATCACATTTGCTTTGGTTATTCTCTGCAATTCCTGAGGTATGTGAAGGTAGCATCCTAAGCCATAAAAGCTCACACTTCTATAACTCTGGCTTGAGGGGATGGTGCAGATAAAGAGTTTTTGCTGATATGTTTATAAATAATAATATTAAAAAAAAAAAAAAAACAAAAAAAAACCTATAAAGTTTATCATTTAAAGCAGAGAAAACTTTCATATGAGAAACAGTATCCTCTTAGAAACTTTTATGGCAAGGGACCAGTATAGCGTGTTATGCAACAAAAAAGGGAAGACGGTATCTTTCACCTCCTGCTACAGCAATCTCCTCCCAATTCTTGCTGCACAGTGTTCCTCCAGAAGTTTGATAAGGACCAAAGGAATGGACGAGAAAGGGAGGCAGTAAAAGTAATGGATACATGGCATGCTGTGGGCTGCTATTTACAGGTGAGTGCTCCTAGTGCCAAGCACAAGGGAGAGGCACAGGCACTGCCTCTGCGCCCTCTGCCCCTCAGAGCTGAGCAACGGCATTCAGTGCCTTGTGGCACAGCTGATGTGCTCAGCAGTATTTTCAAGGACCATCACCATCTTCTGTCACCTTCTCTTGAGCGCATGACCACCCTGTCCTTTTCCCCTCCCTCTTCTTGCTCCCTCACCGGTGCCCCTTCTGCTGCCCTCCTGCACAATATGACCCAACCACACATTCCGCATTTTCCATATCTACTTTTTTTTCTTCTCCTTTCCCCCCTCTTTTGTTTTCTGGTAACAGCGTTTGGCATTTCCCGGACAGCCCGTACCCCATAAGGCCTTAGAGTCTGAATGCAAGAACGGCTTGAGCGTTGCCTGCTGCGACTGAAGAAGAACTTGAGTGAAAATAATCCTCTCTTTTGTTCCGCTTGGGTTGCTTTTTGTTTGCCTGACAGATGTTCGGCCCCTGTGCGTGCACGCGAAGCAGATCCTGCGCAGCGCAGCCGGGCCCTCTGATCTGCCAGCCCATTGAGTCCTGCACCTCGGCCCGGCTGGGCTCCAGCCCTTACAGATGCGAAAGCTGAGGGCTGCTGCCCTGTTCCACTGCACATGGCTGAGTGGCCCTCTGTGGTGACAGGGAACAAGGAGGGCAAGCCTCTCACTTGCAGCACCCATGGTGACACATATGGGCAAGCGCAGTGTTGCATTTTGAGGTGCCACAACATGGTGTCATGCAGTGGCTTGCTATACCTGGTCCCCCTCAGCTTGCTGTGCCATGCTGTGCATCTGAAGGGTGCTTTCAGGCAGCCCCAGGTGCCTGTCTCCTTGACAGCCCCTGCGTGACTGCACCTACAGCTGCTGCACCGCCCTGTCTTATGGCCTCTCATAGAATCACAGAATTATTGAGATTGGAAAAGACTCCAAGACCACCTAGCCCAAACACCAGCCCATCCCCACCATGCCCACTAACCATGTTCCTTAGTGCCACAGCCACATACTTCCTGAACACCTCTAAGGATGATCACCCCATCACCTCCTAGAGTGGCCCCTTGCAGTGCCTCACTGCTCTTCCAGAGAAGAAATGTTTCCTAATACCCAATTTGAACCTCCTCTGGTGCAACTTGAGGCCAATCCCTATTGTCCTATCACTAGTTAAAACCGTTAGGTACTGAACTATCATTTAATACTGCAGTAGCTGAGCATGAGCTTATTAAAAACTTACCTACTATGCTACTGACCTGTTGCTTGGCAGAGTATTTTGCTCTGCAGAAACAAATACAGTTCATGATGCTACGGAGTACACCTGTGCTTCTCCTGACATCCAAGCAGCTCAAGCAGGATGTGTGCATGGGTTTTTAATTTAGGGAAAATAACACTGACCTGCCACTACGCTGTTAGTAGCCAGCAATTTACATTCCCTTCTTTATTAATTTTGGACTCTCCTTGACACATATGTGAACACGAGCAAAAGGGGCTCATTCAGAAAGGAGAAGAGCTTTGTAATATGAATTTTTGGGTAAGAAATGCTTTGCGGGTGTGGGAGAATTAGTGAATGTAGCCCTGTGCAAACTGTGAGTATCTGTGGGACAACGTAACACCTGTCCTGGCATGAGCTATTTTGTACATGCACATTTTTACAAAGGCTGTGTTGTAACTCTTCGTATGCAGCATTAGATTAATACTGAGGGACTTATCTAAAGCTGTTATGTCCCATAGATAGTACCTGAAACCCATGCTGTACCCACACAGAGTATCAGCCAGGGAAATCAGTGTTTCAGCTAACTCCTATGACTTGTCTTGTTTCTGCCTTGATGATCACAGCCCCTCTCCTTACTCTGCACAGCCCTCTGGGTGATGTTGTTCACAGGGCAATGGTGCGAGCTATTCTGTGACTTTTCTTTTAAAGCAGTTCTTTGAAATTCTCCTTCTCCTGCCAGGGGGTTTGAGCTCTGTTGCATCACTGTTGTGATGGTCTGTCAAGCTATCTAATTGGGCTGTCTCATTAAGATTTGCAGTCAGAGCTTACAAGGCAGCAATCCCATAGTCCAACACTGTGGCTAGCACCATGGCCTGCATATGGACTGGGAAGTGAATGCAGAGGCTGACAGGACCCTGCTTCTGTGAGCTCACCCCCCACTTCTGGGGTGAAGCTCAATCAGCCAGACCATCTTTATCATCACACTCTGCAGTGAGACTAACTGTTGGTGTAAACTGTGTTACACCAACACAGCTTAATTTGCCAGAAATGTCAACAAAACATTTGTGGAGGAGTTTGATGGATTAAATTAGGGATGATATTGCCTGCATGGTAGGTGCTGTTTTGGTCACTGCAACTTCTCAGCTGCCAAAAAAAGAGCATCTTGGTTTTCTTGTGCTTCACCAAGTCTGGTGAAGACTGCCCCTTGACAATGTCACACCTTAACTGAGCTGAAGGCTACCAGAGCCCCTAGTATTGAAGTCTGCATAGCCAGATGAAGCACATTTGGCAGTCTAGATTTAGAACTCCATTCCCCCACCTTGCACAGGGCTGGGGCTGTGCAAGAAAAGTCTAAGTGTCACCATGGAAATCTTGTTTGGTCATGCTTTGTTATGGAGCAGTTTGGTGCAAAAGCCCCACTAAGTACCAGCTGAAAACACTTTGCATCATCCTTTAGGATGTTTCTACTTCAAATTTTGTGGGTTAGCTCAGGACCAGCGCTTCTCTTGGCTTTTGTGAGAGCACAAAAAAAAAAAAAAAACAGGCTTTGTGGCTTATTTTAAATCAGAGAATGAAAACACTCTGCACAGCTCTTCCAAAGAAAAAACTTTCATTTTTAAAAATCCCATCTAATTGTCATTAATCAAGCCATCTCCTGTGCTAATAAGATGGAGGCGGGGAATGAAATGCCATTCCGGCTCCAGCAGCTGTTGAGCATGTCAACCGGTTTCAAAATGCTTGGCAGAAGTTGTAAATGCAGTTCTAATGAGATCGACTTGTCTGCAAGTAGCAAACAAATACCAGCCGCACCAAAATGTTTGTTTGCCACGGGACTTAATGGAGATTGTGTTAACCATTCTGCTGTCAGGGGTAGATGTCAAGAAAAGTTCAGATCAAGCATAAGGCAGTGACACTGGAATGTGGCTTTCTCCAGAATGGATTCTTATATAAAACCTAAGAAAAAGCTTTCCCTGATCTTTTTTTCTTCTTCTTTCTTTTCCTCCTCATCTGGCCTTCAAACTTCCTGCAATCTTGGTACATGAAGTTCTCTAACAAGGCCACATAAGCAAGCTGCAAACAGATGATGTATGTTCTGACGCATGGGCCTCTGGTAGGGGACACACTCAGCAGCATCACCAGCTCCTGTGTACAGCTCCACCATTGGCCCCAGAGAAGAGGTGGCTAGCTGAGCTGCCCAGGTCTCAAACACAAGAGCGCTAAGGTTGGACTAGATGATCTTGTAGGTCGTTTCCAACCTTGTAATTCTATGATTCTGTGCAATGTGAACCCAGTAAGCAGCTTGATCACTCATCAGCTCCAACCGCCAAGCTGATTACAGACCTTTCGCACAAAGCCACAAAGCTATGGTTAAACATAGCATCAGTGCAGAGAAGCCGTAATCCTGCCAGGCTAACCCACATTAGCAGGACTGTCACTGCACATGTCAAGAACACTCTGAGGGGCTCCCTGGTAAATCAGCACATCAGTGACTTCTTGTACTAGAAGCAAAGAGATCACTATACCTCTGCGGCTGCAGAAAGCTAAGCAGCAGAAATATCTAAATTTCAGAGTCTTAAGGGCTCAGGTAAACAAAATACACCAACAGTGAATTTCTATAGCACTGCACTACTACTTCCAGTCTTCTACATCTCATTTCTCTACCAAGAATAAGAATCCTGGTTTTTAACCCTTCTCTCATGGTTCTTTGGCTGAAGTTCGAAGCACTGGTTATATTTTGGATCAATGGGCCAAGGTTAACTGTATGGTTTTCAATAGGGCCAAGTGTTGGGTCCTGCATTTTGGTCACAACAGTCCCAGACAACCCTACAGACTTGGAGAGGAGTGGCTGGAAAGCTGCCTGATGGAAAAGGACCTTGGTGTACTGATGGACAGTTGGCTGAATATGAGCCAGCAGTGTGCCCAGGTGGCCAAGAAGGTCCTGGCTTGTATAAGGAATAGAGTAGCAAGTAGGACTAGGGAAGTAACCCTGCCTCAGTACCCAGCCTTGGTGAGACCTCACTGCATTTGGGCACCTCAGTACAGAAAGGACATGGAGGTGCTGGAGCAGGTCCAAAGAAGGGCAACAAGGCTTGTGAAGGGCTTGGAGAATATGCATTAAGAGGAGAGACTGAAGGATCTGGGGCTGTTTAGTCTGGGGAAAAGGAGGCTGAGGGGAAAACATATTGCTCTCTTCCAATATCTGAAAGGTGCTTACAGCAAGAGCAGGGTTGGTCTCTTCTCACTGGTGACAGGACGATGGGAAATGGCCTTAAGTTGCACCAGGGTAAGTTTAGGTTGGACATCGGGAAAAACTTCTTTACAGAAAGGGATGTTAAACACTGGAATAGGCTCCCCAGGCACCCCTGGATGCATTTAAAAATGGTTTGGATGTGGTGCTCAGGAACATGATTTAGCAGAGGGCTGTTAGAGTTAGGGTAGTATGGTTAGGTTGCGGTTGGACTTAATGATCTTTAAGGCCTTTTCCAACCTGAGCAATTCTATGCTTCTTGCTAGTATCCCTTTAATTTGTCTTGTGCCAAAGAATATTAATTATTGCAGGCTACACTGAACTTGAGCTGCTTGACAGAGTCCATTTCTACCCTCACTTGAGCCTCTGAGATGAACACTGAAGTTGAACTTTGCCAGCAACTGTTAGGAAAAGGTCCAAGAACAGCCGAACAGGAAAGATACTGAGGATTTGTTGTTTGTTTTTCTGTTAAACCATGTTTTTGTAATTATGAACACTTTGTTGAGATTGCTTAGAAAAGGAAGTGCACATAAAACGGTCCACACAATTAAACTAACTACATATTAGAGTTGAAAGAATATAAAGCTGGTCTCAGTGTGCTGCACTCACACAGACAAAACCCCTTCTCAAAAGGAATTTGGCTTGAGAACGCAGTTCTGGAAAAAACTCCTAGTTAACTCTGGGCCCATGCACCATATTGTCTGGTTTATGACTGCCCCAAATGGCCCAAAAGCAAAGGGCATTCATGCTAAACAAAGGCTGACTGAAAAAAAGAATGTGAAAGCTGTCATCTCCAAATCACTCAAAAGTTGGTTCCTGACTCCAGATCAGGAACCCTGGAGGAGGCAGAAATTACTCTATGCTCCTAAAAGTGTCTTCTACTTGTCTGGGGAAAAACAACACTGTTACTTTGCTCAGATCCATACCAGTGCTTTTTTAATCATCCCTGCTTGCTCTTGCCACTTCTCCCAAGCTTGGGTTTGTAAAACGTAGCATCAAAACCTGGTTGATGGTTGGACAAGATGACCTTAGTGGTCTTTTCCAACCTTAGTGATTCTATCATCATTAAACAGTGCCCATACAAAGCCTGCTTTCTCTTGGTTTCCAGTATAGATAATTCTGGAGTAAATAAGCAGTGTAAAGGAGCAAATTACAGTAGAATCACTTCAAACTGCTATACTCCAGATTACATTTTATAATTCCCATCTCATTGGTTTTCCCTGGGAAATAGCAGTAAAACAGACATAGCCCACTCCTGCCTCCCACCTCACTGAAGCACGTAGCGCTGCAGGCATTGTAAACAGGAGAAATGCCTTCCTGGGGTGAGAAAGCCCAGTAATTGGTTTATAAAACAACATTTTATGAGTCAACCTTAAGATCATCTTAGTTTTAGCTAAAGGAAAATTAAACTTATCCTTGACACAGGAATGACACCGTGAACCAGAGTCCTAGAAGCATATATGCAGTATATATGCCCTGTCAAGCACTTCCACTTTCCATAATAACAAGCCCCCTCCCCTGTACATAAAATGGATTTGACACATAAACAATATTGCTGAAAACATATGTCTAAAATAAAGCAAGGCCTACTTTCTTACAAACCTACTCTTCGGGGCCGATTCTGACCTTGTGCAGTCCCTTATATAAGCAACAATGTGCTGCCATTTGGCAGAGATCAAAATAAAGCCTCCCGTCTCCTCAGTAAACACTACGGCAAAGCACATTACAGTGGGAAACCAGTAAAGTATGTATGACTATTTTTACCCACACCCTGCGTAACTGTGTTGAAATCTGCAACAGTAACTAACCATTGCCATCTTAAGGTATCGCTTAGCACTGCTGGCAGAGGAAGCTGAGCTGGCTACTGCAGCCCCCTCCAGTTATGCCCCCTCCACCACGTGCAAGTACTTGACCAAGGTGGTTAGAAATGCTCACACCAAGATTAACCAAACAATTCTGAAACAGCTTGTTTTTGAAATACATATTACTTCTTTAGCATTAAGAAAAGGTATTGCGAGATAAAGATCTTCCCTCTCCCTTATCTTCCATAGAAAGGCAAGAGAGACTTCTAATCCTTAGCCAAATAGACCTGCCAGGCCCTCTGCTTCTTGAAACGGTAAGTGGTATTCTTACATTTGTTTTGCCCAGCTGTACCTGTACAGCATATCTGCCCAGAGAGTTCTGTAACTAAATAGCGCTCGAAGTGCTTAATAAAAAAATTAATATACATTGTAGACAGTGCAAGATTGCTACTGGTTTGATTTATATACAGCAACTACAGACACAACACTAGGGAGGGCTGTAAAAAGTCAGGGTATTCCCACCTTCCTGCCCTAACAAGATGATGTGATGTTTGCAAGCAAAGCTAAATAGCTCAGTGGATTTTTAAAAAGCCTCTTGCTGCTTATTATCTGCGTGAGACATCCATAATGTTTTAATGTATCTTAATACTAATAACCAAGCAGTAACTAGCTGAGCAGCCTCCGAGTATTTTCCCTCTTATGTATTTTCTGTCACTCTGAGCGTGAATAGTGAGGACATGAAGGCAGGGTACAACCTTGGAAGTTAAAAACATTGGGAAACAAACATTTGTAGATCACTAGTTTCACACCACCGCATGTAGGAAATTAATACAACAATTAATATCTTCTTCTGAGAAATGAGTTTGCTTTTTGCAGTCCAAAAGGCCTGTGTAAAAGTTTTCATTCCCTGCCAATTCTTCAGATGTATTCTTAAGTCAGATGTATTCTGCAGGAAAAAATGAAGATAACAAAATGGCCATCTCACCTACTCCAGTGCTCTGACCAGATAGTAATGGCACACAGCAACAAGGGAACTTGCAACCCCAGTGCCTGCTATTGTACCTCTGTGACTGCAAACAACCTGAACACTCAAATCGTTTTGTGTTTCTCCTACTCATTTGGCATCTATTAACAGCATTACATTCATTCAAGTCTAAGTTACATAGCTCCTCTTGTTTGTTGCCCTTCCTTGATAACTGCTTAAATCTTGTATATTAGCTGGAGCTGTCCAGAAGGTAGGCACGCCAACTCGTTACCATCCGCTGCTTCTCACTGCAATTTAAATGCTACTCACTTTCATTAGAGTTCAGCAACTCTGTACTAAACTATTGTGAGATACTTGTGCAATTCCAAGGGTAGCCGAGCTTGACTGCACTTTGATTAAATTTTATAGGGTGTATTTAATCTGGCATTGCTGATATGCAATTTTAAGTATATATATTCTTTCCTTTCTTGGAACTACCACACTCTTGGATGCTCAATAAGAAACAGCCTATAGATACAGCTGTGTAAATTTAATGTGACTTTAGCATGGGATAGTAAACATCCCTGTAAGATACTTGAGTGTGCCTAGAAGTTCTGACTTGAATAATCAAGTGACTTCAGGCTGTGTTCTTCAGACTCGGGACGCTGAGCTCCATTCTTGCTCATCTGCCTTGAGATTAGATGTTCCCTGATTACACAGCCCAACAGCGGCACCACGCGGCCATGGGGATATTAGGAAACAGCTGTTCAAGTTCCCCCACTAGAATTCCTAACCACTCCCAGAGTCATATTAAACAGTACCTGTTTTACTGCTGAGGTTGAAGCAGTTACCTTGGTACTGCCTAGAAAGCCTGAAACTATCATCTCGCATGAAGGTTTGCCAGAGCTAAGAGAAATGTATGACATGTAAAATGCTGTATTACTGCAGTTTGGCCATCTCCAAACAGGTCACAAACTTGCTACAGGCTCATACTTCTGCAAAATTACGTTTTATAAAGACCAAGCATGCAACCTCAAGCAAAAAGATACTCTGCATGTCCCTCTCAGCGTGACTACATATCTGAAAAGATTCCCGTAAGAAAGAAGATAGTTTTACTCTCGATTACACATCCCTGCTTTTCTGAAGGTCCAAGCACTAAAGCCAATTTCCCAGAATCCAACTAGCAGTCTGTACTTGATGCAATTTCTCAAGAATCAAAAGCAGTAGTAGGAAACAGCCCACCCTCCCCCTCCAAACTTTCAACATTAACAGGCTTCCAAGAATCTCCATACAAACTTATTTTCAATTGGCAGCCAGAAGAAAATGCTTCCTAGTTTGGACATCAACTGAACATGAACCTGTGGAGGTGAGCCAAGAAGCAGCATTCAGAACTCAACTCTGAAATGTTCCACTTAATGCCCTTCCTCCTTCTTCAGAGAAAGTGGTTTCAGGCAGCGGCAGCACAGCTAATGCTTTTCTCAGTAAACCAAAGCTGAACTGTTAGTGTTATCACAAAAGTTTGTTGATACAATACTAATAACAGCATTAAATTAATTAAATTGTAATTAGATTAATAGATTAAGATGAGATGAACCAAAATTACTTCAACAAAACTTTAGCATCACTCTTAGCATTGTATCATAGAACCTTAGAGTGGCTTAGGTTGGAGGGAGCCTTAAAGATCATCTTGTTCCAACACTCTGCCATTGGTAGGGTTGCCACTTACTAGCTCAGGATGCCCAGTGTCCTGTCCAGCCTGGTCTTGAATGCCTCCAGAGATGGGACATCCACAGGTTCTCTGGGCAGCCTGTGCCAGCACCTCACCAACCCTCTGAGTAAAACGTTTCCTCCTAATATCCAACTGAGATCTCCCCTCTTTTAGTTTAAAGCCATTCCCCATGGTCCTATCACTATCAAACCATGTAATAAGTTTGTCCTCCTCCTGTTTAGAAGCTCCCTTAAAGCAGCGAACAGCTGCAATGAGGTCTCCCTGCAGCCTCCTCTTCTCCAGCTTGAATAGCCTCAACCTTTCTTCATAGGTGTTCCAGCCATCTGATCATTTTCAAAGCCCTCCTCTGGACCTCCTCCAACAGCTCCACATCCCATCCTTCCTGTGCTGGGATCCCCAGGCTTGGACACATACTTTAGATGGGGCTTCACAAGGGTAAAGAGGGACAATCACCTCTGTCTCCCTCCTTGCCACCCCTCTTTTGATGCAGCCTAGGATACTGTTGGCCTTCCAGGCTGCAAGAGCACACAGATGGCTCACGTCCAGCTTTTTGTCCATTTCAGCAGGGCTGCTCTCAATGAGTTCTCTCTGGGGATTGCCTCAAACCAAACCTTGCACTCTGCCTTGTTAAACCTCATTAGATTCTCCTGAGCCCACTTTTTGAGTGTGTCCAGACCCCTCTGCCTGCTGTCCCTCCCTTCTATTGCGTCAACTGCACCACTCAGCTTAGTGTCAGCAGCAAACTTACTGAGGGTACACTCAATTCCACTGTCTGCAACATTGACAAAAGGGTCCCAAGATGGACCCCTAGGGGACACCACTTGTGACCAGCCTCCTGAACACAGAAGTTGATGCTAACCCTCTGGCTACAATCCAACCAATTCTTTATCCACTTAATAGCCCAATCTTCAAATCTGTCTCTCTCCAATTTAGACATAACATGGTGAAGGAACACATCAAAGGCCTTGCAGAAATCCAGGTAGATGACATCAGATGTCCATCGGTTGTCCACCCTTTTAGAAGGCCATCAGACTGCTGAGGTACAATCTGTTCTCAGTGAAGCTGAGCTGGCTGTCTTGGATTACCTCCACATCTCACCCGTGCCTTAACATCTCTTCCAGGAGAATCTGTTCCGCAATCTTCCCAGGCACAGAGGTGAGGCTCGCTGGCTTGCAGTTCCCTGGGTCTTCCTTTCTCCCTTCCTTGAATATGGGAATTACATGAATCATCTCACCATGCTTCAGTGATAGCAATAAATAGATTTCCAAACATACCACAGTTTCCGATTCCCACACTGCATGCATAGGTATAAAGGCACTTCAGCTGGCCTTTCAGCTGCACTATCTTCTTAGAGAAGCCCTCCCAAAAGACCGTGAAAAAATATGAGGTTTTCCCCCACTGCTTCCTGAAGCAGTGTTCCTCTTAGCTATACTATCCTGGATCTTGTCATGAGCAGGCTCACTATCACCTGCTTCCTCCTTCAAACCTAGTTTAAAGGAAGTTCCTTTTCCCCCATGACTTAGGGAGAGACACCATCAGGCCAAATGCATTCACCCCATGTTGAAAAAATAAAATTCCTGCAGTGACACCAGCCTCTTAGTCCATCAGATGGAGTTTCCTGGTCTTCTCAGTATCACAACCTGACACTGAACGGTTGGAGGAAAACACCACCTGTACTCCCATTTCACTCATTAACTGCTCCAGTTCCCAAGCTTCTCTCAGTGACTTAATCACTGCCAGCCTGAATTATTGCCCTAGACAACCTGCTGGGTGGATGTTCCACCACATCCTCACTTACCTGTCCCGTATCATGAATTACTCTGTTTTCTAAAAACAGAAAAAAATAACAACCACATACACATAAAAATACCACTATCACTTCTAGCACAGAAAAAAAAAATATTCAGAATTACAACAGTCAAACTTCTTGAAAAATTTTAATAAGACAAACATCTTCACATTAGAGTTACATTGTACATCGTAGATTACACGTTTGTATGTAAACTGAATTAGTCTCTTCTTAACTGGATGGTTTCCTCTTTAATTCCATCTTTGGTGACAACACAAATCTTAAGTGCATCACCAGTGTACACATCTCTCTCAGCAGCAGAAATAAAGACATCCTTAACCAGCTGCAAAGCCTTCTCCAGGGTCAGAGGTACATGCTCCACATTTTGCATGTTCTTGAAGCCAATCTAAGGAAAGATAAAGCATTTCAAAGGAAGTACCTTCCATCTAGCACAAAGGCATTTTCAGTCTGCGCACCAAATGAGCAGATTTACACAAATGATTAGCCTGTTTTAAAATCCAGAGTTGGCAGAAGTAGTTCTCCATAGAGTTTATAGCTGCATGGTCAGAACTTTACCAGCACTAACAACTGAAGTGAAGCACAGCCTCTCGTACTAACATTCAGCACATACGAGACACTCATCTATTTCTTCAGAAATTTCTCACTGGGTTACCAGTATCAAAACTGCACACGAGTTCATTCCTGGTCATTTTGTAGTGAGGAACATTTCTTAGATGCAAGTAATCCTAAATGCACCTACAACTTAAAAACAACAGCTCATACTGGAACATGATGGGCTTTATTATTGTATCCTAGCTGACTTACTTAAGTGTCCAAAATGAAAAAGGAGGGCAAAGGGTCACTTACTGTGCTTCAGACTCAGAAATGATAAAAACTTGCAACAGAAGATGTTTTATTCTCTACAGTTAATGAATCTTAAAAGTGAATCAAAGCTGAAAAATTAGTTAAAAAAAACTGTGAAGATTTCACTCATCCAATAAGAGCTTCAATAAAGTCAGTCAAGTTTTTTCCCAGATTTAATTAAATAAGTTTTCAGCAGTTATGTAAAGAATGTCATGAAAATAGTCACAACTTGAAGAAAATTTCAGAATCTCAGACAACCATGTGGTTGTTTGATCCTTTGATTCGTTTGATCCCTTCCAACTCCTACAGTTCTGTGATACATTAATTGATCAAACTAATTGGGAGTATATAATATATTCTGCCTTCTTAATTTATTATTATTTAATGCCAAGTATTAGGAACATTTACATCATCTTTCCACCTCCCTTGTCAGCTAATCAGTTTACGTGGGAAACAATTTCTCATTTAAAACGTTTAACTACTGTAACCACTGTCCACTATCCAACCTTAACACAATCTGAAATCAACATTTTCAGACCTCCTGAGAAGGTAGAACCACACAATTTTTAAATGTATGGATTGACAATGTTACCTGTAATATACACAAACTTTCTCTCAAATAATACCTCTCAAAAGTAAGGTCACACCAATTTGAATATTGCAAATCTTCACTGAGATTGTTAAAAACAAAACAAAACACAAAGAACAAACAAGAACTATTTTACCTGGTTATCAAGCAAAGGCTGCAGCATGGCACTTGCTGATCCACCTGCTTTGAAAGAGTCTCTCTGGTATGAGCCTACTGGATCAAAGCTATAGACTGCTCCCTTCCCTTAAAGAAAAAAAGAAGTATGTAATTGCAATCCAGAACGACTCTTAATACTGATAAAGATTTGCATTAAAAAACCAATTCTGTCCATAAGCAGTTTCTAGAATACCAGGAAGGAATCTCCTAAAAAACCTTTACAAAATAGTACTGCACTGTGTTCAGACAATACTTTTCACAGCAGGCTCACTGTGATTATGGTGCCCTCCTATATGCAAGGTTATCTGCATGATTTAAGCTATACCCATACTCGAGCAGATGTTTTCTACAGTACTTACCACAGAAGAAGTCCTAATGAAGAATAATCAAAACAGAAGAACGTGTTAGAGCACAGTGCTGCACAAAGAGCTCTACTTTTTTCTTTTTTAACAACTAGCAGAAAGTTTAGTCAGCAAAAGTGCATAGCTCTTGGAACTGCTTCCAGAGCGTGTGCTTGGTTGCCTCTGCAGTGCCTTCCTGGAAACAGGGATGGTGCTTTGGGCTCTTATGTGCTTCCCTCTGGAGTCAGGCCAGGTTGCACAAAGCAAGCTATCTTGTGCCAGCATCAAAAACGCACTGTAGAAAGTCAGAAGTGCATCAGAAGTGCACTGTAGCATCTACAGGGTTTCACAAGGGAATACGAGTGAAAATGCAGTGCCTGGCTACACTCATTCCCTCTGTTCAGACAGGCTGCACCTGAGGTGATAAGCTGGCCAGCACACTTGGCCACACAGTACTGGTAGCTGAGCAGCTCTGGCACAGATCCAGAGAGTAACATTAAATCAGAACAAATCAATCTTACTGAGCCCAAATCAAACCCACGTGTGCAAACGTGTGCTCTCATTCTTATCACACGCTACTGCGCCCTCAGTCTGATGTTCCCCATTATGCAGGACAGACTGACTCACCCTCCACATATTGCAGACATCTCAGCAAGACTGGGGAAGCACTATAACTTAGTTTTAACAGCAAACCGTGGGGAGTGGTTGAAATTATCTAAGCAAGACCACCTCTGAGCTCCTGCTCAAAGTCAGAGAATGCAGTATTTTAGCAGCTGAACCACACCACTGGACACAGAAAGTCCTGGAAGAGGACAATTAAACTTACAGTGCCTATGTAGAAGTCATTATTTTTATTAGAGATTAGTTAACATTTAAAAGTCTTCATGGAAAACCTGTCTCCAGCGTTGACCTTCACATTTCATAATCTCTACCACACTGAAAGGCACAAATAAAATTTGTTTCAAGTCTTACCCTCTTCATCAAGTCCTCCAATTATGTTGTAAACGTAGTAAGGAAAGAAACGTCGAGAATACAGAATTGTAGACAGCATTGCTGCAATAGCTCCAGTAGTCATGGTCTTGTTATTGGAATGCTTGTACATCTGCAAATGGCACAGCATGCCCAACAGGAAAGTCACACACTCAAATTTATACTCAAATCAAAATTACATTTTCTGTGACATCATTACTGAGGAGAACAATGCTTAGCAAACATTAACTAACATAATTACAAAAACAGCACTGGTCTAACAGTAATGCCAAAATTTGTATTTTTCTGAGACTTAGCAAAGAACAGATGTTGCCTCATTACTGTCTTCAGCACTTCAATTTTTAATCTTGTGATGTTACACTTGGCAAGAACACAGCCTCTATTTCATCCTGCTTGATCTTTCACTAGCAATACAGCTACAGTTACAATATGAACACTTGATGACAAACAGCAAAAAGTATATTTAAAATTATAATAGGTCTCAAACGCGATACCAAAAAATACACGTTTCTAAATATATTAAGATAGTTAGCTACCTTTAATCTTGCTTCAATAATTTTAGTAAGTGTAAGGCAGTCTCCATGGAAGCCACTGCATCCAATGACTGTATGCTCTGTTCTGTAAAACAAAGTTTTGTTGTGATTTCAGATTTAGCATGAGCTACATCACTTTCTTACACAGTAAGTTATGAAAATATCAAACGTATTTCCAGCTTCTCAAACACTATCAGAAACAGTTGTCTAAAACGTAGTAGTAACAGGTATTCTGCAAATAAAAGCTAACTGCAGCTTACATCTTGGAAAGGACTCATGAGGTGCGGGATCACACAGATGTCACTCTTCAACCCACTGATTTCCAAAGCAAAGCTTTGGGGAAAAAAAAAAAAAAAAAATTCTTCAAGCACCCCTAAATGTAGCTATTAACAAGCTGAATCATGTTATTCAATACTGTTTTATTCCATCTGGCGAGGTAATCTTATTTTGTAGGTGATATTTTCTGTCAGCATAACAGCAGTTATTTGTTGATGTGTTATACAATATTTGCTCTTTGCTCAGTTTCAGAGCAAGCGTTTAATAAGCACTAACTACAGGAACCCACATTTCTATGAGAGCCTACAAACATTAACACATCATCCTGGTTTTGGCTGGGAAAGAGCTAACTTTCTTCCTAGTAGCTGCTACAGTGCTGTGCTTTGGATGTAGGATGAGAGCTGTTGGTAACATTGATGTTTTGGCTGCTGCTGAGAAGCGCTGCACAGAGCCAAGGATGTTTCAGCTTTTCACACTGCCCTGACAGTGATGGAGACTGAAGGTGCAAGGGAAACTAGGAGATGACAGGGCCAGGACAGCTGATCCAAACCTGCCAAGGGATGCCCCATACCATGCAGGTTCATCTGGAACAATAAAGTGGTACAGTCAACCAAAGTGGAGGGGGAAACTGCTGCTCAGGAACTGGCCGGACACTGGTCAGCAGGTAGAGAACAACTGCCTCGTGCTTTACATTCTTTTATTATTATTATTGCTTTCATTTCCTGACCTATTAAAATATCTTGGCATCAGCCCATTGGTTTACCTTGCTTTTTCCCCCAACTCTCTTCCACATCCCACTGCAAGGTTTGGGTAGAAGTGAGCAAACAGCTGCATAGCACTTAGCTGTTTACAAGGTTAAAACAACATATGTTTATAGGCTTAACACTCAGCAGTCATCTTCAAAACAAATTAAATTGAGATCATCTCAGTTTCTGTCACCACAATTACCCAAAGCCATCATGAGCTCTACACTAATTGTACTAAAGCAATTTCCATTTGGAAGGTAACAGAGTCAAAGATACTGCATAGACTTAGCCAGGTAAAACACAAGTTCATGTGATCACAAGTTACAAGCAAAAAAACTGACAGCAGTGAGCAAACTTGTGGCCTGACAAAGCAGAACTAGTTCTTACACAAGTTAATACAAAAGTTCTTCTGATTATCCTGCCAAAAAACCACGTAGCTTATGTTACAGGTAAAGTCTGGCACCATGCTAAAAACATCCAACAGCATGCAATAAGAAATCTGACTGCATTTAGAGCATCGCATTACAACAGAAGTCACCATAACTCCAAAACTCCAATTCTGTTACTTTTTTTTTTTTTTCCTCCTGAGAGTTCTTTCTACATAAGGAACATGATAGATAACTTCAGGCAACACACTTATCAATACACAGGGTCATCCCTCCATTTCACTTCTTATAAGGTACGGACTTACAGTTTGTAGCATTTTGGACTGTCCCGGCTGTGAATGGCATAACCTTCACTCAGTCGTGTGTCAGAGGCAACAATGCAAAAGTCTTCTCCAGCAATCGCCAACACAGTCCTTGAAGAAAAGTATTCATACAATCACAATTTTTGGCACAACTTGGTTCTTAGACAAGTGATAAAAAGATAAAAGTTCTCTATCTACACTCACATTGTGTCATGAATCTTATAACATTCCTTGATGTTTCTCTCTACACATAACTTAAGATTGGAAGAAAAATGATGCTAGACACACTAAAGAGAATGTACATGATTCTCTGCTATGACTGCAAACTGTACGGAAGTTTATAAAGGTCAAGACACAACAGACTCCCATTTTAGATGTGTGATAAGGAAAGCTGCTGATGTCTGATAAAGAAAACTGGCTGGCTCTCCAAGCAAATACACTCCAGCCAAGCACTTAGCACCACTACCATGGAATTAGCATCATTCTTGTAACTTAATGTTAACCTACATCATTAATTTCCAAATAATTACTCTGTGATTGCTTCACTGCCACTACCACTAAGCAGCTAAGAGATGTCCTTTATAAAGCAGTTAGTCATCAGGAAAAAAAAAATAAAAAAAATCTAAAGAACGTCAAGCTGCCCAGATGCTTGTCAATTCAGAGCACGCATCTGCAAAAGATCACCCACCTGTAACAGTTATGACAAAGTCGCTCGTGGCTCAGTTGCAGCCTTAAAAACAAATCACCACTAGACACGTTTCCTGGCCACTACAAAGAAACAAGCCCCTGAGTAAGGGAAAACTTGCTTTGACCCTTAAGAGTTCAGCGGTCTGCAGCGTGACACAGTAGCACACAGAAATAAAGCAGAAGAGAAGCACCGATCAGCGGGACACGCAGCCCTGCACGAAGCCAAGCCCGGCTCTCCTCCACCACTCTACCGACAGACGCTGCCCAGGGTACAGGCTTCCTCGCACAGGGCCAGCGAGACGACAACGAGCAGGACGCGGCCCAGCCACCGCTCAGCCTCAGCCCGCCCCACCCCTGCCCGCAGCTCTCACCCGCCGTTGAAGGTGTAGGGCGAAAAGCGGTACTGCACGGGCGCGCCCACTCCGCAGCCCGGCTCCGGTCTCAGCTCTGCGTATCCGGCGGCAGACAGCATCCCTGCGGCCCTGCTCGCTGCTGTCTCACGGCAAAATGGCGGCACCGGAAACGAGGAGGTGGTGCTCTATGAGGCACAAGCACCTCGTCTCATCTGCCCTGGAGGTGCCACGCCCCACCGTCGCGACCACACAGCCGCACGAGCCAGACCAGACCTCGGGAGGAAGAGACGGTAAGCACGCGAGGCTCTCGCCATGAGCGCGGTGCCAGACGCCGCGGCACGAGGTGCCAGTAGAGCCGATACCCCGCGGGTAGCAGCAGGACGCGCGCCCGCCCCGCCCTCACTCAAGATGGCGGTAGAGAGGGCGGGGTGGACGCGCGCTGGAAGTGACGCAATCGACGCGCGCCGGTGGCGCGGGAGCGGGGCGCAGCTTGGCTCCCGCTGGGGCTGTGCGGCGGCAGTGGTGGCGTCGCCGGGCGCGGCACGCGGCAGGTACCGACTGTTATGTGTCCCGCTCCGGCCCGGGCCCGCCATGGCGTGGACTGCGCTGATTCTGACGGGAGGGGCCGGTCGGGCTGAGCCCGCTCCGTGCCTCCCCGTGGGCGCCGTCGCAGGGTCGGGGCCCTCCGGGCAGGTCTGAACGGCGGGGAGGGAAGGGAAGGGAAGGGATGGGATGGGCGGAGTGTGATGGCCCCGGGCCGAACGGCGCGCCGGGAGGCGTCCCGCTACGGCCGTTGGTGCCGGGGGCGTGATGGCGGCGGGCGGCGGTCACCGCCTCCCCCACGTGACGGCGGGCGGGGAAGGCGGCGGCGGCCTTCGTTTTGGTACGGGCGCGGCGGGAGGAGCGGCCCGAGCTATAATCGCTCCTTGTCGCGCACGTGGGCGCGGTACCGGGGCTCGGAGGGGCGGACCGCGACCCTTGACCGAGGGATCGGGCCGCAGGCGGGGGGTTGCGGATGGGTTGGATGTAGGTGTTGTCCGCGCGGCGCGTCCCGGCATGCCCGGCGTTCGGGCTGCGGATGGGTTGCCGCTGCTGCTGGGTAACGGCTGGGCCGAGGGGCCACCTCTTTCCAGGGCGTGAAACGTGGAAGCGCCTTTGGGGAAAACAGCGGATGCTGTTTCGGCTATAGTGTTATGTTAATGCGATTCTGAGCTCTTGGGCCTTAAAGACAAGAAAAAGCTGGGCAGGCTTTCTTCAAATTTTCGTATGGTTTGCCTAAAAATGACATTGAAGCTCTCTGTGTGTGTCGAGTTAAACAAGCTATATAAACTAATGGCAAAGTATTTGTTTAAAAAGGTATAGCATTTCATAACGAGAAGCTATGTAGAGAAGGACCTGAGTATTTTTGCAGACAGCAGGTGGGCCGTGAGCCAGCAGTGTGCCATTATGGCCCAGAAGACCAGTGGAATCCTGGGGTGCATCATAAAGAGCATGGCCAGCAGGTCGAGGGGTGTGATCCTCCCACTCTGCTCTGCCCTGCTGAAACCATATCCAGAGCACTGTGTCCAGTTCTGGGCTCTCCAGTTCAAGGCAGAACAAGGAGTATTGGACACGAACTGCAGCACAGGAAGTTCCATACAAATAGAGGAAGACAAAGCTTCCCAGAGAGGCTGTGGAGTATCCTTCACTGGAGGTAGTCAGAGTTTACCTAGACACTTTTCTACAGCAGGGAACCTGCTTTAGCAGGGGGTTGAGCTCGATGATCTCTGGAGGTCACTTCCAGCACTTACAATTCCATGAAAGCATTTCAATTCTCTATTTGTGTTGTTTCTTTCCATAGCATGCCAATAGAGGTATGGTCTTTGTTTAAAAAACAACAAACGAACAGTAAGTGAAACAACAATACCCAAAAGCATGCGTTCATTTCATGTGTATAAAACTGGCTTTCAGTTTCTCTTTTTCCCCTTGTGAAGTACGTCACTGCAATTCAAAATGCATTAGTGCTTTGCTTTATGGAAGTAGATGGAAGGAGGCTTCCTAAGCCTGAGCTGACCAGCAGTGTTTTCCCATAGCAGAAAAAAACATTTTTGGAAGCATAGCCTTAACTCTGCCCAGGAGGAGATGTGTGAGCAATGTGTGGCTTTAGGCCTGTCTATCAGTAGTTGGTGGAATTCAGTTCTGAAAATCAGTGCTTTCTCAGATGAAGAGAAGCATATGGTACAGTGAGCATGAAGGTCTAAAGCTGCGTGTGAAGGAGGGTGTAGTTCTAGAGGCGGGTGCTCACCAGGGGCGTCCAGAGGGCTGTAAGGTGCTGTAGAAAGAGATTTCTTTATATAAGGTGCATGGGTGTGTGCGTGCGTATGCGTGTTCTCACATGTATTTGTATGTGGGTGTTTCTTATCTAACATACCAGCTGATAGGTGTGCTTTTGTTTAAATGTTATTCTCAATATATTACTTTTTTTTTTTTTTTTTTTTCAGGCTCTGTTTAGTGTTTTAGACTTGCAATACGTTTTCTCTGGAGCTGATGTTTTCCTGACACTTTCAGCTTGGCTAAAAAGCTGCTTTGCTGGAATGCTTTAGAGAATCAAAAACCCTTTCGGTTTTAAAGTAATTTAAATTAATTGAAGGAAATATTTCTGGCCTCACCAAAGAATAACCAGAATCATGGATCAGAACAACAGCTTGCCACCCTACGCTCAAGGCTTAGCCTCCCCTCAGGTAAAAAGGAATGATGTAATATGCAACTGCAGTCTGAATTTCTTTGTGAAGGTGTTTTCTGTTTCTTGTATGTAACTTCTTTGTGTCTTTTTTGTTTGTATGTTTGCAGATATGAAAAATTATATTGCATATAGAATAATTAGTAAAAAGCAGAGTTGAAAAACCATTGATTTATATATCCAGAGGTTTAAGACATATACTGATATATTTATGGTTTTCTTGAAGCTGAAACATAACTGACATGTTGGAAATAAGAAGGGGAGACCTCATTGCAGCCTTCCAGCACTTGAAGGGAACTTACAAGTAGGAGGGGAGCTGACTTTTTAACATGGTCTGATAGCGATAGGACAATGGGGAATGGCTTTAAACTAAAAGAGGGAAATTTAAATCAGATGTTAAGAGAAAATTCTTCACTCAGAGGGCAGTCAGGCACAGGCTGGCCAGAGAAGCTGTGCGTGCCCCATCCCTGGAGGCACACAGGGCCAGGTTGGAAGGGGCCCTGGGCTGCCAGAGCTGCTGGGTGGTAGCCCTGCCCATGGCAAGGGGTGGGACTGGGTGGGCATTCCCTTCCAACTCAAGCCATTCTATCATTTTAACTTTGTTCGTTGCTTTTGGAATCCTTTAAATTGGCTTATACATAATGGACTACAGTTGTGCTGCGAATGCATTTGCATTCTAATGATTGCAAGTGGAAATTGTGGGTCAAAGTTGAGACGTGCTTTCCAGGTATTGTAGGAAACATTCTGATATCACGGACTGGTGCCAAGCAGTGTTGGAATTAACAGATTGATTGAGGTTGGGGAAGAACTGAATCTTCCAAAGGTTTTCTGTTTTTAGCAGGTTACTAATATGGCACAGGTTTGATGTGACCAACTAAGATGATTTATTCTTAGACGACTACTTCAAGCTTTTTCTCTTTAAAATGAGATTAAGTCAAAGGATCTGTGGTTCCTTTTTCATGCTTTCTTCTGCAGGGTGCAATGACTCCTGGAATTCCAATTTTTAGCCCAATGATGCCGTACGGCACAGGACTGACACCACAGCCTGTCCAGAGCACCAACAGTCTGTCCATCCTTGAGGAACAGCAGCGGCAGCAGCAGCAGCAGCAGCAACAGGCAGCACAGCAGTCTACATCACAGCAAGCGACACAGGGAACATCTGGTCAAACTCCCCAGCTCTTCCACTCACAGACTCTTACCACAGCCCCTTTACCGGGAACCACGCCTCTGTACCCCTCCCCAATGACTCCGATGACTCCTATAACTCCTGCAACACCGGCATCTGAGAGCTCTGGGATAGTGCCACAGCTACAGTGAGTGTGTTGTGTGCTAGTATAGCATGACCTCTCTCAGGATGTGCTTTAACTCAAAATACCCAAGAGCAAAGCCGCATAAGGAATTGGGTACTATATTTTGATTGGAAAGGTGGTCTTGAATGTTTATTTGTATGATTAGTGCAGAATGTTATCATCATAAATGACTGTTTACAAGGGTGGATAGTGATAGGACAAGGGGAAACTAAGACAGGGCAGGTTTAGGTTAGGTAGTAGGAGGAAGTTTTTCATGCAGAGGGTGGTGACGCACTGGAACAGGTTGCCCAAGGAGATTGTGGGTGCCCCGTCTCTGGGGGCATTCAAGGCCAGGCTGGATGTGGCTCTGGGCAGCCTGGTCTGGTGATTAGTGACCCTGCACATAGCAGGGGATTGAAACTAGATGATCATTGTGATCCTGTTCAACCCAGACCATTCTATGATTCTACGATCATGTTGTCATTTAGCAATACAGTGCTAAAGCTCTTTGCTATAGGAGTTTGTCTTGCTTTACTTATGAATCTGTCTGAGTTGCTGATGTGGTATTTCAAAATACACATGCCTTGAAACACTCATTTGTAGCTTATACCAAAGAAGTGAGTAGATCCACCTCACTTTGCAGAGAATTTTGGTAGTGAGATATTAAAGCAGACCGCAGGAACTATAACATCTGTAATGGAATTGGAAGGGTTGAGAGGAAGATACTAGCTGATAGTCTAGAAGCTAGTACTGAGTAGTCTTTAATATTCCATGCTCCATTTTCTAGTCAATTACTACAACGTAGAGCTTCTTGAGTTTCAGGCATGAAAGCATTTTCACTGAACTGTAGCTTTATAGAGACTTAAATAATCTATGGAAGGCCCAAGGAGAAATAGGTGTTAAAGAAAGTGAATTTTGCACCAAAAGAATAGTCTCCAATATTAAAATTTTTTTAAAACCTATGGAAGACCTTTAGATTTCAGTGTTTTCTAAGTAAACAAGTATTACTAAATGCAAAATCTCCTTGGACTTTTCTTAAACTTTCTGGAGACTGTTTTTTCCTAACACCTAGCAATGGGTTTATCTGTGAGGGCATTCTCACCTAGTCCTGCATCACGTCTTCCTCCTTGAAGGGCATCCCAAGGACAGTATCATTGCTACTACATTTTCGCCCATTCACAGCAGCTTCCTGGATTGTGGTGAGTGCTCACAGCACAACCTCAAAGTTTTTTTCCTGCCCAACTGAAATATTTTTCTCAAGGGATGCATTTCATAATAGTTGGCAGGAAAGGAGGAATCAGCAGTCGTGCTTTAGGAGGTACTGCCCTAAAAGAGGAGTTTCCTGTCTGTATGAGAGATGTCATTGAAGCTTGCTTGGTTAAACAAATAAAAAAAATGAAACTAATAAGCATGTTATATGGATAAGATGCATTAATTCCTTAATTTACTTTTTAAAATGTATTTCTCTGAACTATTTTCAGGAATATTGTGTCCACGGTGAATCTGGGTTGCAAACTTGACCTAAAAACCATTGCTCTTCGTGCCCGAAATGCTGAATATAATCCCAAGGTAAGAGAATTATGTTAGAATGCATCCAATAGCAGGTATGTCAGCAGAATAGGTTTGGAGTGTGCTTTGCTGTAGTAGCTAGATTGAAAAACCTTTATTCAGAAACAGTTTTATGGTAGAGTTAATAGAATTATCTAAGTTCATTAAAGATTTATTTTCTGAATGAGTAAAAAGCATTCTTATACTGATATAGTTGTGTTTTATGTGAAGATGTGATTTGGGAGCATTAGAAAGAACAGTGTGAATAATTACTGTAATATACTGGGAAAGTGTTTTTGTTGTTGTAGAGCTGTCCTGAGTTACTGTTTATTTGGCACCCTCGTTGCTTTTGCTCACAAAGTTCCTTTTTTGTGTTATTGCAAAATGTCTGATGCTCAAGTCTTGTTCCCCATCTTCCAACAAGAAGAAAGGAAGAGAGAATTCAATTTCTGGCCTCTGTAATAGCCCTGGTTATTCTGTGTGTGCCAGAGTTTCTTTCTTCTGACTACTGCCCTGGAAATCCTGTGGCAGCAGTGCAGTTACGGGGTTTTTGTGGCCTCGCTCCCCCTGAGCTCTATTCTTTCACATTTTCCCTCAATACTGACTGTTAGTGTCAGTTACAGCAGTGATGCTGTTAACAACTGCATGTGAGTAAGATGCTCGTGCAGCTCACATTTGAGCGGGCGATGGTAGCTCTTAGGGTAGGGTAGGTGGCTGTGTAAAACTTGTAGGCTAGAATGATCAATATGAAATGCTGTTTTTCCACAGCAGAGAGAAAAGAAGGGTTATATAACACACTCCTGACTTATAGTCAGTACATCCTTTTATGAAACAAAGACATTGCTTGGCTGTTATTTAAGCCATAGTTTGACAAATGTGTTACTGGGTAACTCATGCTACTACCTTCATTATGTCAGCAGAACAGTGTATGAGACTGTATAGTGAACTGGTCCAAGTCTAATATAGCACAAAAAAGGGATTTTGCGTGTGATGCCCAGAACAGTTTGCAGTTGCTTCAGAGAGTTTAAGAATTTATAAATGCAGGTGTATTCTACTATGGTAGTTAAGGTGACTTCAGTTTACATGGAATATAGCTTCTGACTTCCCAGCAGTTCTGTTTGACAATTTTCTAATGCTACCCGAATACTTAAGGTACAAAGCCAAAGTAGACCATAAAATATTTGCATAACCTTCCATCCTGCTTATAACAGATTCAATTTCAAGATGTGGAGGAAAATTTGGTATTAAGATGGTCGCTATGGTTGTGTTGCAGCTGTTAGTATTTGTGTTATGCATGTGGTAGTCAGAGGCGAGCTTAGTAAAAGAGGAGTGCAGTACTAGAAATCCTTCCTGCTCAACTCTACCTTTGTGTTTGAAACTAAGTAAAGCTTACTTGAAATGCTTGAATGAAGAGTGTTCTGTACGTATATTTGAATCTAGTTATTTCTTTGCAGTGGCTACTTAGATTATGCAAACTTGGTTTTAATGTAATTACATCCGTGTCTCATTAATAATTTCAATGCTTACATTTCAGCGTTTTGCTGCTGTTATTATGAGAATAAGAGAACCACGTACTACTGCGCTTATATTCAGCTCTGGAAAGATGGTGTGCACAGGAGCAAAAAGGTACGTTCAGCTGTTAGGAGCAAACTAAGCAAGGTCATCTTTTCTTTTGAAACCTTGATGCTTGAGAAACACTGTTTCTTTTTATACAGTGTTTATATATATGTTGTATATGCACACGGACATAGAATGGCTATGCACTGAAACTGTTTAAACTGTACAGGCAGTGGCAGGATAAGAGTAATTTGGTATTTGAGTTGTTTCATTCATCTGGGTGGGCCAAGAGCTCCAAGTTTCCAGTCCCTGTAGTCTGATCTGTTCGTAACGGGATCATTGAGGCATGAGAATTAAAAACTAAACATGAGCAGGAAGCTACAGGGAACAGGAGAGAAATTGTGCCCTGAAGAAGTCCTTTAGGAATCCAGAAAGGATAAGCTAATGAGCAGAGATCATGGAATCATAGAATAATTTGGGCTGGAAGGGACCTTGAAGATCATCCTGTTCCAATGCCCTGCTATAGGCAGGGACACCTCCCTCTGGTCCAGGTTGCTCAAAGCCCCATCCAGCCAAGCCTTGAATGTCTCCAGGGAGGGAGCATCCACAGCCTCTCTGGGCAACCTGTTCCTGTAAAACTATTTCACCACTCTCACAGTAAATAATTTCTTCCTAATATCTAGTCTAAGTCTACCCTCTTCCATTTTAAAGTAATTTCTCTTCATCCTGTCACTACATACCCATACAAAAAGTCCTTCCCCAGCTTTCCTGTAGGCCTCCTTCAGGTGCTGAGAGGCTGCTATAAGGTCTCCTTGGAGCCTTCTCCAGGCTGAAGAACCCCAGCTCTCTCAGCCTGTCCTTGTGGGGGAGATGCTCCAGTCCTCTGATCATCAATGATGAATAAAGATGTGCAGGAAACGCTTCCTCTGCCTGGTGATGTTCGCAATTCAGGTTGTCTTATTCTGCCTCAGGAGGAACCAGATCTTCCTCTATTTTAAAAAATCTGAAGCAAATTGAGTTCTGTAGTAGCAAGTAAGGCTGTGTAGTTGTGTTAAACCCAGGTCTGAGTCTGAATACCTGGGCCACATCAAGCAGAGGATTTTGGCAGTTTACAGGCTCCTATAGGAGTTTGTAGATTGTAGCAGTAGTGGGATTGAAAATCTAAGTAACAATTTTAATGTTTTACAGAGGGAGTCAGGTACATATTTGAAGGGTGTGGAAATACATGGAGTTACAGAGTAGAGTTTTCTGCTTCATAAACAGTGAATGCAGTGTTAAAGTGTTCAGGACTTCAGTACCCCAACTAAGTGTGCAAACCAGTAATAGTTGTTAATTTTGGATGTAAGCATTTTGCAACTCTCCTCTCCTGCAACACACACAACATTTCTTTCCCAGTTAAATATTTGTGGCTTGGTGCTGTTTGCTTGAACTCGTGCTTAACAGGGGAAATAAGCTGGCTATCCTTTTCTCCCTTCAGCGAAGAACAGTCCAGACTGGCAGCAAGGAAGTACGCAAGAGTTGTTCAGAAACTGGGTTTTCCTGCAAAATTTTTGGATTTTAAAATTCAGAACATGGTGGGCAGCTGTGATGTGAAATTTCCTATCAGATTAGAAGGATTGGTACTCACACACCAGCAGTTCAGCAGGTAAATGAAGGTTTGCTTACCTTTCATTCTTGCTGTATAGTGACTAGCTTAGAGAGTGGTGTCTGTTTAGATCGTTTCCTTACACCAGAGAGGAGCCAGCATCTTCGTTCCTATCCTAGCTCTGCCTCTGGGGTAACTGATGTAATTTTCATGGGTTGATACTGGGCAATAATTCTTTGCTACTCTTCCCAAATTGTCTACATCTGCACTGTCTGTTTCTGCAGTTCTGCAGATGAAGGGCTAGGACATCTGTTTGTTGGCACATTGAAACACCGTGACTCTTCTCTTACAGCTACGAGCCGGAATTGTTTCCTGGCTTAATCTACAGAATGATCAAGCCAAGAATTGTTCTGCTTATTTTTGTTTCTGGAAAAGTGGTTTTAACTGGTAAGTCAAGTATTTTATTCCAGTAGGCTAGATTTAGACTGCATTAGAAACAATGGTCCCACAAGCATGCAATTTATTAGTTGCTCTTCTTTAGAAATGACAGTACTGGGAAAGAACAGACAGTACAGTGTTTTGTGGATGAGAACCCACAAAGCAAACCACATGTATTTGGTTAAACCTTATAAGCAGCGATCTTGAATCCTAATGAAGAATGGCAGGTGCCCAAAAAGAATTCAGGTGATGTTTTCAGCAAAATCTGAAAGTCTGCTTCTGTGCACCAGGTCGTGCGACTGAGCTCACTGTGTTATAGCAGCTTGCCTGGAGGCTGCTGCCATTTTCCTTTGATGCAGCAGCCAAAGAAGGGGAGATACCCAAGCTCTGGGGCTTCCTTAATCTTAGGCACTCCACCTACACCTTTCCTCTTCCCCTCTGCTAAGCCTTACTGTATTTAAAAAAAAAAAAAACAAAGAATTCACAGATGAAAGAAGGAACATATACCTGCACTATGGCCTCTGCTTCAGTTGCAGTTTCCTTGCTTTCCCAGATGATTGCACTCTTGAATAGAACTCTGCTGTTCAGGCCCTTCTGCAGAAACATCCTATGAGGCTGTGCTTTGCAGTTGAGCGTACTGAGAAAGTATGTTAAGAAAATCTCATTTGCAAGTATGTCAGAAGCATGAAGATGGTAATGAAACAAACTCTCAGGACTTTATTCGCCTTCTGTTAATTCTGATAATGTATGTTTTATAGGAAATGTCTATCTAAAGGAAGAATTACATGTAGAAATAGAGGTGGATGTATATAAAGCTGCATTCAAATAAACATTCTAAAAATTAAAATAAACCATTTGGCTCTGGAGAGAGAGGGAATTAAATCAATTTCTCTCTTGTTGCAGGTGCTAAAGTTCGAGCAGAAATCTACGAAGCATTTGAAAACATCTATCCTATTTTAAAGGGTTTCCGGAAGACAACGTAACAGTTTCTACATATTTCAGAGAAATTGGGGGTACATTTTAAAAGGCATTGCATATGGCACAGCAGTAACGAGATGGACTTCAGTGAAACTGCAACACCAGACTTGGACTATTTCCCAGTTAGTGCCTATTTCCCTGATGCTCAAGGGGAATTGTTTTATCGATGATTATGTCTACTGAGTTACTGTGAGTTGCTTTGTTGGGCTGCTCTTGGAGCAGTTCCTCCGAGTTTTATTTATATTCTAGCTTTTAAATAGTTTTAATGCCAGTTCTGTTAATAGAAAATTCATAAATTGGTTTAAAAGATGAATGCAACCGTGTCACTCAGTGTATAAACCACTTAAGTTGCCATGTATATATGTTTTAATTTCCCTCCATTAAGACTGTGGTTTTTATAATTTTGAGAGTTAAGCTTTTAAATTTCTTCAGTTTTAAATTTCTTTGGTGCCAGACACATTCCCTCTTTCCAGTATTAACCAAGGCAGAATAAATTTATTAATGAAAACAGCTCACTGTACATATATATATAATATATATATATTCCTCCTCTTTTCTCCTTCAGCTCCACATGTACAATAAACCCTGTTTATACAATTATGGGAACTGTCTTAATGAGTTTTAAAATTACACAGCTGGTAAAGTGAAATACATTGAGAAGTTCTTTTTAATTTAATCTGGACTTTTGAATAGCACATGCACTACTGTAAATGACTTGTCATTTGGAGAAAATCTTAACAGTGTTCTGGCTTGCTTACCAGTAGTCATATCCTTGGCAACATCCAGCCTGATTACTTCCAGTACACTAACAGGAAAGAGAAGACTGGCTACAGGAGTTTGTGTTCAAGTATGTGCTGCCTCCCATTCAACAGATGGGATTTATGCAAGTCTTACATAGCTACACTTGAGTGAACTGGAACAAAAGATTTTTTGCTTAGCTTCTAATATTTCCTGTAAATCACTTTTGTATTTTACCAACTATGACAGTCTCACTATATTAGTGTTCCTATAAAATGTCAAAGCCCTTCCAGCTAGAGTCAGCATGTACATAATCTCCCCTTTGAAGTGTGCTTGAAGCTTAATGGGCTGAGAACTAAAAATAAACTTTTTTCTCCAGTACATTTCCAGTAATAACCTTTCTATGACTTGCACATTCTTTCAAACAGCTTTTATCTAAAACTAACCCACATGTAACCACGGTCTCTTAATTAAAATGATATTTCATTCCAGATAAGTAGTTATGGCTGGCTTTGCTACCATACCATTTGCAAATCCTGAGTGAACTTAATTCTTAATCTTTGCCAATTCTTATAGTGGTGCACACTATGCACCGCTATCAACAGGTCTTTCAATAATTGGTTTCACTGATCTTACCAGGAAGTTGATACACTACTGGGCAGAGCTACATAATTAAATGAGACGCAGCACACAGCAGATGTAGTATTTAGGTAAGTTGGTCCAATGTTCAGCTGTATTGCCATCATCCTTTTGTAGCATCTGCAGAACTGCTAACTATGGCAGGAAAACTTTAAGCCATATATCATATGATTTTCACTCCAATCAGCCAAGCTGTGCTGTAGTGACTTAAGATGGTGTGTGCTATTCCAGGAAATGATCCTTTTAGAAGTATGGTGATGAGTAAATAGCTTTACACTTAAGGTATTCTCTGCCTGCTCAGTTGAGGATTCCCAGCATCTAAACTACACAAAAGCAGTGGCTTCTAGTGTTTTCATAAAATCGCTTGTGGAATCACTGGTAAGCAGACAGGGAGGGCTTGAGCAGGAGAAGGGAATAAGTAACTTAAGTAAATTCTGTATTATAGGTAGAAACAACCCACCTCCTCTCCTTTATTGCAAATGCAGTTTTATCCACAGGAGTAGTTAAGCAACCATCCCAGTTACTTAAGCATTACAGTTACGTTTTTGCTCTTCCCTCAGTTCTACAGCAGACAAATACCAGAACAGTCCCCACAGAAGGCACCTGTTTTTAAACTTCACTGAAGGTGGATGGCAGAGTTAACAGTTCAGATTGAAAATCTGCTGTTATGAACAGTAAACAACAGATGATAAACATCTTCTGACACGGCAGGCTTTGTTTAAACTGCTTTTACAATAGTCTAATGCAGAAACTGTTCAACTCAGTTAATGTTTTTAAGTCAAATAGAACAATTACTTGTTCATTTCATCCTGAATTACCATTAATCACAACACGTAACGACTGCCTTTCAAGATCCAGTGTACCTTTTGGAAGAGCAAAGCATAATTAAGTTGCCTGTTTAAAGGCTACACTGCTTCAACATAGCTATGACTGCTGTAACTTGCTGAGCATCAGCATGCAAGTGAGCTTTGAGCAATCTGCTTTTCTCTGTGAATTACTGTCAATTTTTTAAAGCAAAAGTTCTGACAGGCAATCATCTAAGATTCTCAAATTCGGTTGCCAAAAAAGATACTTTCACCAGTCCAAAAGCATTTAATCTTTATTTAAATAAACATTCAGAGTTTAGATTTGAAGTGAAATTCAATGAAGAATTGCATTTGGCTTTATTACCAACTTCAAGAGCATAAGAATGAAGTTGCTGAGGGCTCCTATCCCCAACAAGACAACTGTTAGACTGGTATCACTGATGTTAGTTCAGTTTCCTGCAGATGTGCTGAAGAACAAGATAAGTGTGATATATAGATGATTTAACTTAGGAACTTAATGGAAGTTCAGTAGAGTCTACAGAGAAGTCTTGTTTCCATATGAACTCCTCAGCATACTTGTTTTCTGCACTGCAATTCTCAGCACACGTGTACACCACCAGTGTTCCCCAGTCGATGCTTTCCCCGAGGCTGTCAACCTTAAGGTGGTTCAGGAGCTGCGGCATTATCTTCACGGAAAAACATAGGTTAAATTACAACCACTAAGTAACAGTTTACACTTCCTGAAACAGTGTACTAGAGGCGAAGGGAAGCAAAGGCATGCCCCTACTGAAGTCTAGTCATTCTGTAGGTGAGCATTGTTAAATTTAGCAGCTACTCTCCATTTCAAATTGTTATCTCCATGATTACATTGCTCATCTTTGCATCACATGAAGTGTATTCAATCTACACGTGCTTCTAGCATGCAGAATTGTACAGCTGAATGCTTACAGCTCAGTTTACTTCCAATTCACATCTCAAATGCCAAAAACACCAAATAAGGTGTATTTTTGAACAAACAATACCAGATTCCTATGACTTAAGGGTCAGTTCCATATTCACAACTGCCCCATTTTACGCATGGTGCAAATTAACAAGATGGGGATCTACCTCATGTATGTGAAAGAAGTCCTATAGGGAAAAGCACCTGAAAGAGTAAACATGGGTTCTGTACAAGTCAGCACTGTTATTCTGTAGCAATTTCAACTATTTTGCTCTAAGTGCATGCCCCCACAATTAGATTCCATTAAATCTGTACTCTATTAATGCTATGATCTTTAAATTTACATACCTGGAATTCAAATACCCTTTTGGCACCACATAAGCAATTTGGGATATCTTTTTCTTCAGGAATATTTTCACCTGATACCCAGATTGGTCCCTCTCCTCCTCGGCAGTATCTAATTATCTAAAACAAAGCAGAAATTAAGCAGTTTAAAGTTAATGCTGTCTTTCATTGTGTTATAAAACTGGTAGTTACTGATGTAGACACAGCTTTAAGACGGCTGCAGAAAAAGGTATGTTCCTTTAAGTCATATTCATGGAAAAGTTTGTCCTTCCAGGACTGTTTAAATAGTCAACATTTTATATGAGCTGAAATATATGGAAAATTAAGCTTAATTGAGATGCGTAGAGGATGATGAGGCATTCCCATCACCATTTCTAATTGTATGAATGAAATGAAAGGATTGAAAGTGAAACATTTTACAGGAGCACAACACTGTGCAAGTTATAAGGCTGCTTTATCTTCTGACCTGCTCTGGCTCAACAGTTATTCGATCTTTAAATGTTTGGAAGATCTTGTCTTCTTTAGTCTCGTGTTTTGCCATTGCTTCCAATGTCTCTTCATCTAACGCATCACCTAAGCAAGAAAACAAACACACAAGAATTACAAGTTAACACAAGAAAGCAAAAATTAAAAACAATACTACATCCCTAAGAGCATTTGACTCTCAGTCAATCCCAGTATACATCATTCTTAAGACGTTATTTTTTCTTTTTGGGACATACTAAGATGCTGGCATGCATCCACTCATTAGAGTTAGTAGCATTTTAGCCATAGATGCCAGTAGTGAACAATAGAAAGGGAAGGAAGTAATCCAGAAGGGATCGTTAAATGCATTCAACCTGCAGAGTGTGACACTGGGAAAAGGCCACCCACACTGCACAGGGACTAGACTTCAGTTTCAATCACTAAGAGTTACAACCCTGCCACAGCCCTCCCATGTTCACATCAATGTGTAGCATGGAGAATCCCTGGGAAGCTTTACACCATAAAGGACAGCTGGGAACCCACTTGCTTTCCCCTTAAACGCTATAAACTCTCCACCCTGGGTGTGTACAAAGCCTGTGAGGTAACTACAAACAATGATTTGGGGCAGAAAGAGCCTGTGTTTCAACTTTTTTAAATTCAACTAAAATTACTTCAGAACAACGTTATTCTGGCACAGACAAAGAAATTTGTTAAGTATGATGGCAGATGCTCAGGGCTCTTCTTATCTCACTCAAGTTTCTTCTTTCTTGAGGGAAGCACGGCAGGGTACAGCATGCTCCCTAATGTCCAATGCTTCACTGCAGCAACAGCTGCTCCAGCAGCTCCTGTGGCCACAGCTCAGCCTCTCCCACAAAAGCAACTTCTGTTATGGGATGTATACTAAAAGGCACCATGAACAACTGTAGCTGTAACTTTTGGTCACCAGTAGTTTACAAAGAACACTTAAGAATTACAGCATTTGACGTTTTAAAGATGTAACACAGGCTTCGCTGCTAACGTATTTCTTACTTGTAGTGCTTGTGATTCTGCTTTCCTCTTGTTTTTCCAGTTTCTTTGATGCATCCCCAGCACCTTTCTCATCGTCAGGATCCACAGTGCTGTCAGCAGGAAACTCTGGTTCCTCAGGTTCTATCAAAATTTCATATTCTGGAAAAAGGAATTCGTTATGGTCTGGCTCTGTGTCCTCAGTGGCATCTATAAAACAAAAAAACAGACACAACTTCACAATGTCAGCTCACGTTTCATGCTCTTCTTCCCAGAAGTAGCTGCTACAGTGTGCTATGAAACAAAAATACAGCCCAAACATTGCAAAGGCAGATACAAGCTACACCACTGCTACACCAAACATAAATACTAATGACAGGCTGTACCATTTTTCATCCATTGTGTACTACGAGTAGAAAAGCTGTCACAAACGCATCTGATATGCCTTCTATAACGATGGTATTAATTACAGGCGGTTACTTCTCACTGTTTCTGTTAGACGTTTCAAAAGTATGACCCGTTGACCGGCACAGATCGGCTTGTTACCAACGGCCGCCCCTCAGTTAAGGCTGCTGCCAACTTTACGCGCCCCCCCGTACGGGCCCGGCCCCACCTGCGTCCCCGCCCCTCCCGCAGGAGCGGCGATGCCCGCGCCGCCAGTCCAACGCCTGGTGCTCGGGGCCACAGTATGCGGCGCGGCGGCAGCGCCCGCAGGCGCGGGGTCCCAGGCATCCGCACACGCGGCACAGAGCGGCGCCGCTGCGAAGCCGCCGAGGGACCGGCTCGGGGAGCGGCGGGGGCTCTTCGGAGGGCGGCTCTTCGGAGTAGGTGGCGTTGCGGCGCGGCAGCTGGCTCCGGAACGCTGCGGGGAAGAACCGGCGGGTGAGCGCGGCGCCGGCGGCGAGCGGAACGGGCGCTCCTCCCAGCCCGCAGCCCCCGGCTCACCGCAGAGCGGCCCCCCAGGGCCCGGCAGGCGGTAGCAGGCGGCGCCGCGGCAGGCGAAGACGAAGAGAGTGCGGTGGAAGGCGTCGGGGCGGTCGGGCAGCGGAGCGTACAGCTGCAGCAGGAAGGCGCGGGGCTGCAAGCATCGGCCGCAGCGCAGCGCGTCGGAACCCGGCAGCCCGGTCTCGCCCAGCCACGCCGGCCGCCCCCCGACCTTACTGGGGAAGTGGGCGCTGCGCAGCCGCCAGGCGGCTCCCGGGCCCACCGCCTCGGCGAAGCCCAGCTCCACGCCGCCCGCCATGCCGCCGCCACCGCCGGAAGTGAGGCGAGCCGCGCGCCCCCCTACGGCCGCGAACGGCGGTGCGGTGCCGGGCGCTTAAAAACACGGCATCTGTTCCGCGCAGTCACACGGCGACAGTACTTGTGTGAACGTTAGTTTTAATGTTAATGCCTTCAGGCCCCCGTTACAGTCCGCACGTCAGCGAAATAGTTGAAAGCAATCAGTCACGTTCCTTGTTACAAGTCTAGAAAACGGATTCGAGTCTCCATTACCGTGCACTTCTCTTTAAATACGTATCCAAAAAAAAAAAAAAACAAAAAACAAAAAAAAACAAAACCAAACATTTTAAAAAACAACAAAACACAGTGAGTATACAAATCAACTGCAACCCTCAGCGGCACCGTCTCTCAATGGCAGCACGAAGCAGTTCCCACTGAAGCACACACACACTCACACATTCCCTATGGCCCGCCCCACGTTCCTGCAGGGCTTCTGGGTGCACTGAGGGGATGCGGCCTCGGTCGGTGCTGCCTTAGCGGGCGGGTGGAGCTTCGGTACTCAGAGCCGTGCAGCCATGGGCTTCTGTACAGGTGTTCTGGCATCTGGCAAGGAAAGCAAAAAGCTCAGAGCAAAAGACTATAATAAAACTATTCGTTGGCCTGTTTTCTTCAGACATTGGGTTGTGTGATGTTTCAAATAGAGAAGGCTGGATATTAGGAGTAAGTCCTTTTCAGGAAGAGCTGTGAGGCTCTGCAAAAGCAGAAAAAAGCAGCTGCCCAAGCAGCTGGTGGAGTCACCATCCCTGGAGGTGCTCAAGAACCACGTGGATGTGGCACTGAGTGACACGGTTAGAGGGCATGGTGGGGTTGGGCCAACCGTTACACTTGATCTCAAGGGTCTTTTCCAACCTTAATGGTCTTTTACTACCTTAATGGATCTATAACAGATGTTCAAAGCTGCACAGGAAGTACTATCGCAGAAAAAAGAAACCGAACCAAAAAAATACCACCTGTATTTCTGTACAGATAAACATGAGAAATTATTAGGAAAAATAGTTAAGGAACAGCTGGAAATACTGCTAGGTCCAGCATATGCTCATTGTCCAAATTCATGTACAAGTCAAGAAGCTTTTCAAACAAATCAGACATCACTTACCAAACACATCCAGGATTTTATGGATAGCCTCCTGATTTACACTGTAGGAGAATCCATTGGACCTATGGTTCAAAAACAAAACCACGCAACTGTTTTTTTCAATGATTATTTCTTATTTGTTAGAAATGACTAAAATAATCATAAATTAATCATATTTTTCATCCTGCCAGCAAAATTATTCATTTTTAGGGCATGGTAGACTTTTAAACAAACTGTGCTCAAGGATTGTTTTGGTTTCTTTATCCTTCTTCATGGTTACATTCCCCATGTCTGTCTTCCTGTTTTCATTAAGGATAACTGCAATAAAAGAACATTTGCTTGTTTGTTTTTAATAATACTATTTTCAAGACTCTCTCTCTGAAACCACATATCTGAAATCTTCAGCTGATCTCAAAATCTGTTGCACTCAATTTGTTCCATTTATTTAAAAGGGGAAGAAAAGGAATCAAAAATCCATCTAGCGCAGTGACATTTGAAAATGAAAATCAAAATATTTGAAAAGTGTTTCCAATTAATACTTGCACTGCCTGGTGAGTCTTATTATAAAACACAGAATAACTATTCCTTCATTAAAAATAAGTAGGATTGTTCTATTTGCAAATCAAGCCCCTGACAGAAACTTTGAAAACCAAAAAGCACAGAAAGGAGAGTTCAGAAGAAGCCCACTAATGGGTTATTAAATTCTGTTGCTGGAGCCCATGAAGCATTTGCACTCTGAGGGGTGGCATCCTGCTTCCACAACCTGTACAGAAAGAAAGAAGTACCTAGGCCTTCACTGCAACCCAAGTACACCCAAATCATGCTTCAGTTGGCTGCTGTTCAAGAAACTGGATGGCTCTTATTCTGCTTAATACTAATAGCTCAGTCATTAAGAATTTCCAGCAAGGCCACACTTTGTCTTTTATATACCACAGAGCCAATTTGACTCACATTTTCTTCTTCTTCACTGCACCTAATTGCACAAGAGCTGCTAAGGCATTTTTCTGCATGTCAGAAGACAGCGCCTCATAACACTGTGTAGTCCCTACAAAAAAAGCAGAAACACAATTAAAAGTTTTATCACTGCCCATTAACAGGTCACACTTGTAAAATAATACTGCATTACAGCCACACGTACCCTTCTCAAGGAGTTGAAAAACAAAGTTGCGGACTCCAGGTATAAACTGCTTCTCAGTAAAGGCTTCTTTTGTTTCCTTTGATAGATATCTGAAAATTAACTAAGATTTAAAGAAAAAAACATCAGCACTTCCTTGTGATTGTCAATTGGTTTTTAAGTACAAACAAACATGTCCTTACAAAGTCGTAATATTGTTACACTTTGAAAAGTTAGCAGAGGAACTTACAAGGTATTATTAGATAGCACATCTGAAATTCTTATTACTGTTTAACAAGTGTGAGATATTAAAATAAGATGCAGTATTACTGTAATAGTTACCTTGGACATTAATTCAATGTTTCTGTTCTTGCAATCTAAAGCAGTATAATTTTATTAGAGTGTTATCTGTTTTGCAGATGGGAAAAACCACGCAAGTCAGTACCAATGAGCCCAAGTCAGACACCAGAGCACTAACAGTTCCCTCATCTACTAGGTTTCATACGTCTGCATTCCTCTCAGCATTACACTGATAATATATCAGAGATTTTAGTCTCCTTTATGTATACATTACTTGTCACAGGAATGCAAGTATTTAGCTGTATTAAAATCTTAGGGAAAAGAATTGAAAGAGATAAGAACCTGTCATATACAAACTCATTTCTGAACCGAGCAGGACAGCCCACAAAAGGAATGAAGTAAGAACTCCCAGTAAGAAAGAGCAATGCAGCCTGCCAGCAGCACACTCCCTTTGAAGCTTGTAAACCCACAATAGCTGATTAGATTACAAGATTGTTTATTGTTTTATTCATTTTGAAAATCCTCAGCCAAAGTTGTAATCAGGCTTCTGAAGAATGGGCACATTACTACTGTTTCTCCATTCTTCCACTCCCCAGCCATTTAGTGCACAAGTATCACTGCACTTGTAGTTTTCCTACAAAACTCAGGATAAAAAAACGCCACAGTTTCTGAAAAACATCATACCTGATAGCCTTCCACAAATGGTCTGAACATAGCTGACAAGAAAGATACTACAACACTTCCTTTGTCAGTAGGGTAGATTTCCTGTTGAGTTGTTTGAATCGCATCACATTTTGTGAGAAGAAAACATCCTTCCTCAAAATCCTGGAAGACAGAAGCACAACTGAATTGTTACTGCATCTAAACAAGTGCAGAGAGCTTTATCCAAAAACAAACCAACCAACCCACCATAACAAAAACAACAGCAAGACACTATTTATAGCGAGTTGCATCACTAAATGGCATCATATCAGTTACTGGTAGGGTTCTGCAGGGCTCTGTTTTAGGGACAGCCCTCTTCAGTGCTTTCATCAATGCAGGACTTGAAGGTTCATTAAGGAAGCTTAAAAACAGTACTAAATTGGGAGGAGTTGTCAACTCTTTCAAGGGTAGAGAGGCCTTACAGAGAGATCTACAAATTGGAGGGCTGACAATCACCAACCATATGAAGTTTAACAAGAGCAAGTGCTGGGTTCTACGGTTGAGATGGGCAACCCTGCAAATATGTATGCAGTTGGGGCATTGAGCACATGGAAAGCAGCCCTGCAGAAAGAGATCTGGGGGCTCTAGCTGACAGCAAATAAAACACAAACCAGCAGTGTGCCCTGGAAGCCCAAAAAGCCAACTATAGCCTGGGGTGCACCAGGCCCAGCTGTCATGGTTTTGTGATTTCTGTTGATGATATTCCACATCATAACATCACATAAAGCAGCGGGAGTTAAAGAGTTAATGTTCTGGTTCTGTGGACTGCCTTTTTTTGGGCATTTTGGTTCTTGGAAAGGAGGGGAGGAGTGGCAACCTGGTGGGTTCAGACAATAATTTGCAACTAACCAAATGAATACCTATGCTCTGACCTTCTTTTAAGCTCTTCCTCTCACAGATCAAGCAATTATCTCTGCAGGTATTTATCATAAAGCACACATTAAGGTGAGATCCAAAATCAGATGCCATTTTAGTTGTCTGTGCTATTATTATTATTTCTCCAGAAGGGATGTTTTTACCTTCAATGAAATACCAGGAAAGAAGATGAATTCATCAGAGAAAATATCCCTCAGGAAGCTGAAGCTGCTGTAGACTTCCTCTGAAAAAAAAAAGATACACTGTTGTTTAAAAATGTAATAAAAAACATGCCATTGAAAAGTCATTTAAACCTTACTTTAGAGGCAGTACCCACCTTAGATAAAATGTGGACTGGTCATTCAGAGCACTACGTATATGTACAACTGAAAGCATCACAGTGGAACAATAAGTACTCAATTCAGTTGTTATTAAAAGGAAGTAATAGGGGACTGTAGAATCCCAGAACATGCATTAAATACCATATAATCAGATGCTGCACAAAGTCAAGGTATGTGTTTTGAAATATTACTTAATGAGACAAGTTCTAGAAAACACTGAAACACTTCAGGAAGAGTACTGAGAAGAAAGATGGAGAACTGGCTGCACCATAAGTGACGTTGTAATCTAAAAACCAGGCCTGCTGAACATGAACAAAACAAGCAAATAAACCACTGTATTACCACCATGAAATGAAGCCTTGCTATAAAAGCAGGAGAGACATCCAAACATAGCTCTCTTCAACAGGTGAAATATGAAGGTTGATGTTTGGTGTTTTTAGGGCCGTTTCACCCTATGGGAGTTTCAGAATGCATACTGCAAACACTCCCAGACACTTAACTTCTAAACCCAATTGCTTCTGGATTGAAGAACAGTGTAAACAAGAATGGGGATCATCTCATCATAACTCTACTCTCTCAGCAGAATATTCCTACTTTCAAAAGTGTCAGGGGGTAAACAAGAAAGTCAAGCAAAATACCACTGTAACCCAACACACTCGCTTTATGCCATGAGACCTTATTCAGAGTCCTGGCATAACGTTCTCAAGTACCTCCCCCTATCAGCCACGGGAACCTCCCGCTCCTCCTGCCTTTGGCAGAGCAGGGAGCGAAGGCGCTGGGCTCTCCATGCTACCCAAACGTACCTTTCCTGAAGCTGCGTGTCATTTGCAAGGCAAGTGCCACCAGAGATGGACGTACAAACACATTCAGTAACTGGTTTCTGTAGGTACTACACATGAGGATGACCAAAGCCTTCTTAAAGACTACTTCCCCTACGGCTCCATCTTCTACTCCTTTGTCATTGAGGACCACGTGGCCATCGACGAGGCACGCAATGTTGGAGTGCAGGGTGAGGCCCGACATAACTGCTTTTTTGGCACACAGATTATCTATCAGGAAAACACAACAGGGAACATACCTCTGTTGAAACTGCCTAAAATGCACCAGTATTTCATTAAGCTTTATCACAGAGGACAACTATGACATCACTCAGTTAGAAAAACGCTCTCAGCCTAGGCATCATATGCAATGGAGAGAATAAATTTCAGATAGTTCTGTAATTAGAACTCTTTAAATTCTTCTACTTTCTAACATTAAAATGAAATTCCTTTGTCTCTGGAACAAAGATTCTGAGCCTCCAACTAAAAGGCTAGAACTGTCTGATGGATACATTCATCCTTAGAAAAATACTTTTGTTTAGGCATTTCTAGCACCATAAGCTTTCAATCAGATGAAAAAGTCTTTATCAAGTCTTTCCACAGTTTTCTTATACAAGGCATTCCTCATACCAATTTAAGTTCAAAAAATCCTAACATAAGTGTCATTACATGATAAACTTGCTCAAAGAGAAAAGTTGGTATTTAAACCCAAGTTCTACTAAAATTCTTTTAAGATGCCTTAAGCAAGGAACTCTGTGGATTTCATGGTTTTCTCATTTCTTTTTAAGGAATAAAGTCCTTCAAAAGCAGATATGAGCTTTGCAATACTTTGGTAGGACTTCCTTTTGACAGAGTAACACATCACAGACAGAGAACAGCATCTCAAGTCTTGAAATACACTTCTGTTTTTAAACTATCTTCTTTAAACATGACTTCCATTGAATGCAAAGCATTTGAAAAGTAAAGAAATAATAAAAACTAAAATGAACACAAAAATACAGTTTACACCATCACAGCAATACAGGCATATCAAATCAATGCCATCTTTCACAAAAATATGTATTTCAAATTCTTTCCCACTGCCCTTCATGTAGAACCTCCTTGCACCTTATTCATTCCTTCGGCTAGTGTATCCCAGCTTTGCCATCATTTTCACAAGACTCTCAGCATAATAAGAACCAGAGGTGTGACTGAGTTATTTTGCAGCTCCCATTTTTAATATATTGCAACATATAAAGAAATATTCTGCCTGTAACAACCAGCCCTCATGATATGAGGAGAAACAGCTGGCTGTCTGGAGATGGAAGAATGGACTGGATGCATGCACTTGCTTGTCTTAGTGATGCCTTCAAATTAACCTTTTAAAACATTTATTCTTTCAAATTATTGCCAAAGAAAAGCCAACCCACACACATAGCAAATCCTGTTTCAACACAAATGAATACCTACTGCATGGCCAGCACACTCAAATAAAATCTTCACAATTATTGTCTGTATTTCAATGCCTTGCCCATTTTCCATTCCCTGACTACACCAAACTCTACTAAAGCAAAAGCTTATTCATTGTTGCTAATAAAATAAAATAAATAAGCAAACATGAACTCAGCATGTTTTTTTGCTTTACTGTGCAATCGGATTCTGAATAGTGTTTTAACATCACCATGAAATTCTTCCTTTCACAGTCTGGCAGGAGCAGACTTCATTTGTATCCACTACAATGAAGATCCCTGAAAGGAGAAGTGCTATTTTTGCAGAAATGTCAGAGTTCTGTTATTACTCTGGTGTGCTCTTATTTCTCTATCTAATACTGAGAGGAATCCTTGATTATGACTACAGAAGCAAAGATCCATAGTTGAAATATACTGACAGTGGAAAAGGTGAATGTATTTGCATCACATTTTCTTTGCTGACTTTCTCACTTGTGTCCTGAGGTTCCACATCATCTGCATCACACTTTGGCTCACAGAGAGATGTTTAAAACAGTTGTTCAGAAAAGGAAGAAGAAAGTTTGGATTTTATTTATGTCCCATGTTTGTTCAGGCTAGTTCTTTGTCACAGTATCAACTCTTAGTCAGTGTCATGCCACAAATGTTGCATTTTACTCAGTTACCCTTGCAGAACAGGTAACTGCCTGTGAATTATATAGGGTTCAGAACAATACTAGGCAAACCTTAGAGCTTAATATAAACAGCTTACAATTTCCCCCTTATTCCATAGTTATGGAAATAGCAGTAAGATACCTCCCTTGCATCAGTCTGTCTTTCAAGGTAGCATATTCTACAGCCCAAGACAAAGCCCCTTATACATTTGTGTCATTTTTGGCTTATGCTAAAATCCATTTTAGCAGCACTCAGCACCTATGAAAACAATCTGTAACATTGTCACCATACACTGCTTTCAGGAAAATATTATCTATCCTTCACAAACAACAAAAGGAATAGAAATAACACTTTCAATGCATACCAGGCCACTCAATGAATCCTCCAAAAGTCTGAGTTAAGCCTTTGAGCCACACAGTCTTCTCTATTAGAAGTTCAAAATCCATGGCAGGCAAATTCTGGAGCAGAACAGCAGCAACTAGAACCCACGGGCTCAAAACCATGTTTTCTATTTGCAGGAGTTCCATTTTATAAGCTACATCACTGACAAATTCTTGAATATCTTCAGTTGGCTTTTGTGGAAGATGCCTGAAAAAAAAAAAAAAAACAAACAACCACAAAACAGTGCAGTTCAAGGTTAAAAAGCTTCAACATCTAGAATATATACCACACTCTTCCTTATTTCTCTTATGTATCGCTCCCAGATCCTAACATCTGCAGGGCAGTTCTTTGCACTATGTAGTACAGAGCAAAACATCAGTAGATTCACAACAACATTTGAATCAGAACTTTGTATTGATGTTGTACACTTGCTATCCTCAAAATAAACAAACTAAAAAACTACATCTTATATATCAAATTACACAATCACCACATCCAGTCGTAGCTCCATCTTCCTTACTACACGATCACATAAGTGCTTGTAATAAGCCAGAAGGGAAAGAAAGGGGAGTTTCTATGTAACAGAATTACTGAATTCTCAGAAAATAGAGCTTTGCCTAGGTCATATATCACAATAAACTTTTGAAATAGGATATCCTCCCCCTAAAACAAAGCAATGGAATTAACAACTTGTTTCAGAGACAGCCAGTCAGAAGCATGATAACCCTGCGCTCAGACAGAACATCTTCGCTGAAGATGATGGGGAGGTGAGAAAGTGAAACAGAAGTAAAACAGAGAGCTACTTAATTATTTCAATATTTTTGAGAATTAAACAAGTGCTTTCCTGCATAAACCATAACAATATTTGGTACCTGGGTACTAAATTATATGGGCATAGATTGATTCTCCCAGAAGCCAATGTTCGAAGTGATACTGGCTGGCTAACATAGATGTGTATGGTACCAAAATTGTCACTGAGGATTCTTCTGGCCTTTAACAACCCCTAAGGAAACAGAAAGAGTAAAAAGCAAATTTTTAGAGCTACATGATGCATATACAACCACTTATGTTCTGTTCTTAAGGAACTGACATACAGATGTAGATTCTTTGGGCTTTGGGACTCCTAAGAGTTCATATGCATAAAGAGATTCTTCTAATATCCTCTCATAGCTGATGCTGATGGGAACAAGGTACGTGTCAAAGACTTCACGTTTTAAAAATGGTTCCATCACAATGCTGAGAAGACCTGCAAATTATATTTAAAAAAAAAAAAAAAAAAAAAGAAAAAAAAAGTGAGTCCCTTGTCTTTTTCGAGGAAAGAAGAGCAGCAGCAATTTCACTCTGAAAAAGATACATTTATATTTTAGAAACTACTGATAGGTGTGCATCGTTTTTGTCCTCTTTGAGCAAGCAGATGTGGTAGACACTGTCCAAGCTTTAAAACAGAAGGTGAACATAAGCAATAGATTTGCACAGCTATTTGTGCTCTTTTCAAAAGTACTGCTCTGCTCTTGTTCATCTCTTTCTAAAGATTCCCTATGACTTTTACAAAGAGTTAACCTACAGCTTTTCTGAGGTGGTAAGGGAATGCCTGTTTTCCAGAAAGAAAAGAAGGAATAATTATGCAATTAAGTACACAATTGAAGAGAAAACAGAACGCAAGAGACATGTATTGATCTTCTTTATATAGCTTTGGAACTTTAACTGTAGTATTTTCCATTGCTCACAGACCTCACCAGTTTCCCACCACTTCAACACCTCTTCCTGCCTGAAGAACTTAAGAAGAACACAGCCACTAATGAAAACACTGATCACCATAAAAGGTTTCAAGTTTTTAAGAAACTTACCAAACTTTGGAGTCAGAGTCTTAGCAGTGCGGCTTCGAGTTCCTTCAAGAAAAAACTCAATTGGGGCATAGCCATTCTTCAAAAGTAAAACAAACAAAAAGCTGGTCAGAAAAACAAAAACATTTCTTCCTTACCACTTACAAATAATTTAAAGTACTTAAAACATAAGCAGATTTTTTTTTAATGGAAGCCATGCCACCTATAACCTCAGTCATTTCAAATCCGTATTCATTCTATTGTATTTGCCAAACTATGTAGTTTAATTAACAAAAACATTTTGTCTGTCATGTGATATGGGTACACAATCCAAAGCAACTGATAACTGCCCACTGCTGAACTGCAGTAACAGCACGTGCATGCTCTTCACCAGCATTAACCATGAGGTAAAATGCATTTCCTCCATCAGCAAAGACTTCAATTTTACGTCCACGATGTCACACTTATTTTAAGTGAATCATTGCAATAGAGTATTTCTTAAACATACATTTTGAGAGCTCAATAATGTATTTACCCTTAACATAGTTTTTACGTATTCAGCAAAAACTGCCCAATAGAGCCTGTTGCCACCGAAAGAGCGTCGCATAAAAAAGGCACCTGCTCTTCGTAGCAGCTCACCAACTATCTTCATTCCTAGGAAATCTGAAATACAATCAAACAGAAATCAAATCCACACACAGAAAATTTAATAATATCTGCCAGCAGAACCAACTACATTCTGTAATAAACTCATTTAATTACCACAATAACAGAGATCTCTCTCAAGGATTCCCTTGTTGCTTGCAATGCTTGCAAGACATGACTGGTAGGTTATGATAAGCTTTCAGTTATACATATATATAAATATTAATAAATAGCATTCATATCAATTTATTTTTATAATTCAGACATCTAGATGTCAGCCATAATGAGGATTATTTTTTTTCAAGTCCTTTGTCTCACTCATCTCCAGAAAGATCAGTTACCACTGAAGCATCTCAGAAGACACAAATTTACCCCAGCAATAAACTAACCAATTACATTACGGTATATCATATAAGAGCCCAACTCATCAATTTGGGAATGGTAGCATAAGCCAGACAAAATTTTTGATAATTTTCTAATTTCAAGCAATCCCTCAATGCTTAGATCGTTAAAACCAGGAAGTACTCAGCAGTAACAAATATTTAGGGGAAGTATTTAAAATGAATCCACATAGCAACTGGCCATTTGCTGCTTCAGCTTTCCTGTTACCTCAATCAGTAAAACATTTGAGAATGGATATTCAGTCACTAGATATGAAGAAAAAAGATAAAAGGAAATTAGACCCTGGCCAACAATAGCTGCTGTAAGAGCTTTGACTCTTTTTCCCTTATTCTACTACTACCCTCCCTCCCTCACCACAGAACAGACTCCATCCTCTCCTTTACCTCCATCTTCCTACTGCCCAATCAATCCCCCAGCCAGGATGCAGCTGCCATGACCAACACTTTTCCCCACTGCACACTGCCACACCAGGAACTGGGACTCAAAAGCATCTTTTCACGTGCCTCACGCCCACACTATTCCACCAGCTCTGCACTCCACTAAAGAGTCTGTCTCCTCTTTTATAGCCCCTTTTTAGATATTGAAAGGCCACTCTCAGGTCTCCCTGGAGCCTTCTCTTGTCCAGGCTGAACATCCCCAGTCTCTCAGTCTGTCCTTGTAGGAGAGGTGTTTTATCCCTTGGATCATTTTTGTGGCCCTCCTCTGAAGGTGCTCTAACAGGCCTATGTCTCTCCTGTACCAAAGAGTCCACATCTGGACCCAGTACTCCAGATGAAGCCTCACCAGCACAGAGTAGAGGGGGCTGGATCACCTCATTTGACCTGCTGACCATGCTTCTTTTGATGCAGCCCAGGATACGGTTGGTTTTCTGGGCTCATATTCAGCTTGCCATCCACCGCTGCCAAGTTGTTTTTGGCAGGGCTGCACTCCACTCTTACATCCCCCAGCTTGTATTGATAGCAGAGGTTGCCACGACCTGGGTGACAGACCTTGCACTTGGATTTGTTGAACCTCAGGAGATTCACCTGGGCGCATTGCTCATGCCTGTCTAGGTCTCTTTGGATGGCTTCCCATCCTTCAGATGTGTTGACGGCACCACACAGGTTGATGTCATCTACAAACTTGCTGAGGGTGCACTCAGTCCCACTGCTGATGTCACTGATGAAGATGTTAAGGAGCATTAGTTCCAGTACTGACCCTCAATGAACACCACTTGTCACTGATCTCCATCTGGACATTCAGACACTGACCACTACTCTCTGGGTATGATCTGATAACCAGCTATCCAACCACAAAGCAGCCCAACCATCAAATCCATATATTTCTAATTTGGAGAGAAGGATGTTATAGGGGATTATGTCTAAGGCCTTACTGAAGTCCTGACAGATGACATCATTGGCTTCCCTTGTGCACTGATGCAGCTATGCTATCATAAAACACAACAAGGTTGGTCAGGCAGGACCTGTCCTTGGTGAAGCCATGCTAGTTATCCCATGTCACCTCCCTCTCTTCCCAGTGCCTCAGCATAGCTTCTAGGAGGATCTGTTCCGTGACCTTCCCCAGCACAAAGATGAGGTGGCAGATTGGTAGTTCCCTCTGTCATTCTTTCTACCCATCTTAAAAATGAATGTGACATGGCCTTTCCTCCAGTCACCAGAGACTTCTCCTGATCGCCATGACTTTTCAAACATCATTGAGAGTGGCTTGGCAACTACGTCAGCTAATTCCCTCAGGACTCTGGGATGCATCTCATCAGGACCCATAGACTTATGGATGTTCAGGTGTCCTCAGGTCCATGCCATAAACCTGACCTTCTCTTATGGTTGGAGAGGCATCACTCTCCCAGTTCCCACCTTCTGAACCAGCCACTCAACAGCTGTGTGCAGAACAGTATCACGCAAAGACTGAAGCAAAAAAAGTTTTGAGTACCTCAGTCTTATCCTTGCCTGTTGTTACAAGCCTGTCTGTATTGCTCACAAGGAGGGGTACACCCTCCTGAACTTTCCTTTTCTGGTCGATGTACCCATAGAAGCCTTTCTTATCCTTCTTCGTACCCCTTGCCAAATCCAATTTCAGTTGGGCCTCGGCTATCCCAAACCCATCCCTACACAGCCCAGCAGCACCACTACAGTCCTCTCAAGTTACCTATCCTTGATTCCACTGTGCATTTTCTTCTTGCTCTCCAGTTTGACCTGCAGGTCCTGGTTCAGCCATGCCAGTCTTTTGCCTTCCTTTCCAGACTTTCTCCACCTTGAGGAGAGCTCTCATGCCCTGAGGAGAGCTTCCTGAAAAATCTGCCAGCTCTGCTCTGCTCCCTTGTCCCTGAGGACATATCTCCAGGGGGTTTTATTGACTAACTCATGAAGAGCTGAAAGCTGGCTTTCCTAAAATTAAGCTTCCTGATTTTATTCTCTGCCTGTCCAATATCTCTCAAGAGTGAACTCCATCACTGCAAGGTCACTACAGTTCAGGCAGCCTCTAATCCTGATGTCACCAATCAGTTTCAAGGAATCAGTCACACCACCAACTAGCAAGAGATAATTGGCACTTCATATCAGGCTACTGTGACGGCACTTAAAGCTGTATCAAGTGTCACAAAAGGTTCTGTGTACATAGTAACTCTTGGCCAAGCTTTTGTCTGTATCCAGGCAAAGAAAACAATAGAGAAGTCTGCTTCACAACATCTATCTTTTCCCAGCCTTGGGTTACAGGTGAGGTACTTCTGGATGAACTTGCTATGAAAAAAAATCACTTTGGATTAGACTCAGCACAGAGGAGGGGGCATGACTATGCAAACATCTAATCCAAAGACATTTTAACAAAGAATATTCGCAACAGAAATTAAATAACTATTTATAGTAGCAGCTACCTGATCCTTGCTACTGGTTCTCCGAATCCTGAAAACACCATTAAAAGAACATACTTGCCTATTCCTGCAGCAATGACAGGCAAAGCCAAGTCATAGGTATATAGCAAATAAGACAGCATCAAGAAGTCTACATAGCTTCGGTGACTGGGCAGCAGTACAACTGGGTGCTCTTGAATGGCACGTTGCAACTGAAAAAAGAAATAAGAACAAACTATATTGTTCCAGTATTTACAGAACTGCTGTTGAAACTTGCAGATGCAGATCTTCACACAGCTTAAGAAGAATAGAAGCTCATTTGTTGAGTATAGTTCCTTTGTTCACTTTATATCTTTTTCAACACGGAACCATGGGAAACGTGGAGTAATATTTTCCAGAATAGAACCCTGTTGTTTAAAGGCACCACAGGACTCAAAAGACAGGGCCACATCATTGCATGAGGGATGTTCTTTCTCAGCATCAAAGTGCTTAGCATGAATAATATGTATTTTAAAACCTTAGAAATATTATTCCTTATTGCCAAATACATCTCAGGTGAAGGCCTCCATAATCTGCAAAAGATGCAAGCTTTATATAAAATGTCTCCTTACCATCAGAAGAATTTGAAATATTTTTCTGACTGTTTGCCTCAAATACACATCATCTGACTTTTCTCCTCTTTACTAAGAAAAGAGCAATAAACACAAATGCAGTCTTTTTTAAAGACGTGTATCGTTTGTATTCTTTCCTAGAAGTGAAGATTGGAGCCTCTGCCTAAGTATCAGTAGGAAAATACTACAGGTTTTGTTTTTTTGAACAGTACTCACTCTCTGCATTCCTTCTTCATTCACACAAACTCTCTGGAACAGCTGTTTAAATATTTTGCTCAGAGTAAAGGCAAAAAATCTGACAGTTCCTAATTGCATACTGTGACCCATCTCATCCAGGATTTCCATGGCTTCTTCTTGAATAATATCAGGTGATTCTCCCATTTCTTTTGCTAACTAAAGAGAAATGAAGCAAACAAAAGAACAATCAGATGTTGCCCCCTTCTCCTTGCCCACACACACTATGCAGTGCGCCACAACAGTTACAGCAGCAGTAATTCTAGAGTTTTATCTGATAGGCATACATCTAATCTTACAGAATCTGTTCAGTGTCAAACAGCATGAGAAAGCCACGCTAAAGCCGAGCTGTCAACAGAGGCTGAGTAGCAACTTTTCTTCCTCGAAAACATACTATCTGAATATTTTAGCCTGTAGCACCTTCAGAGGAGGTTTAAATTCTAAGAATATTTCCTAGATTATTGGTCTGAAGATGGTTGTGTGCAGTTTTCTTTAATTAGTAAAATGAAACTTAAGCTTGCAGAAATACTCCGGTAGATCTCAGAAGTGCATTTGGGTTGGACTTTAAGACTTAACCAAAGAACTTCATTTATTGCTCTGGCAATGGCTAGCTGAAATGCAAACAAAGCACTGTCTCTACCAGCTTTGCATATCAATGTGTTGGGTTTTTTTCCTGTTCTTATGCACATTCCATTTTGAAGTGTTTGTTTTGTTTTTTTTTAAACAGACTTAAAAATCATCTATTTATTTAAGAGAAGTTTACATTCCCTTTTAAATAAATATTTAACTGAAAAGTTCATCTTTTGCTGTTATGAAATGAGGAACGTGCCTTTTACTGAACATCAAACAGGAAGAAAGAGGAAGAGCGACAGAATAAAAAGCTTCCTAAGCAGCATGGCTCAATTTGGAGGCCAGCAATACTTGCAGTAATCTCTAGCTTGGAGCTGAGGAGCACGCTGCAATAGCAAGACTGCAAACCTTCAACCACTTCACACTCAACTGACAAATTTCTATCAAAATCATTTTCCATCAGAAAAACAGCACTTAAGAAGAAAACATCACACGAGCATCTTCCTGACAAACGCCATGCAAAATATTTTCTTTCAGATAATGCTTTAATGTTTCCAAATTGAAAGGTTTCATTTTTTTTTGTATTAAATATTACTTAGCAATTCCTGATGGCAGTAAGACTGAAACAAGTAGGTCATGCTTCAGTTTGTAACCTCCTAGCAAGCTTTGATGTATCATACCTGACACTGACCATTTAAAAATAAAAATAACATGGCAGCCACCCACTCTGAACTAACTGAAATATCTTATACCTGCATTTGCTAGCCTGGAATTTATTTATTTGTTTAATACTGAAAATAGGTAATTCTGCTAAGTATTCCTTATTCCAGCCATTTCAAAATATGAGTCAGTTGAATATAAAATATTTTATTCAATGCAATGTAGCAGGTGCCCCTCATCTTAAAACAAAAATGTGGACACATCTTACTATTTCTACTTCAAAGAATTGTGTGAAATCAAACTTTCATTTTAGGGAATTTAGCACTCATGATTCCATCCTAAACACATCGCTAGACTGTAAAATTGCTACAAGACATCCTCAAAGTACAGAAGTGTCTACTAAGCAGAGTGTGTCTTTCATAATGCTGCTCTGTGTCAAGGACAGTGGAGAAAGGGACAAAAAAAGTCAAGCATGCTGGTTAAGTTGGATAGTGAAGTGTCATATAAGCAAAATCAAAACACTGCAATATAAACCAGATACCTAACAGCTTTAATGGCAACCCTGTGGTAAAACATTACTTGTCTTTCCTGCCAGAAGAGAGTGGCTCTCAAGTTACTGATTTAATGGACCGCCTACCAAACTACACCTATGGGGTTTGACAAGGCCAGCAATATTTCTTTTTTCCTGTTGCCACACAGAATTTGTCTGTGTTCAATTTAGTTTGTTTAACAGCTCAGCATTCAGACTCACCTGCTTGATAACATATTGAACCTGCTCTGATTGGAGAACAACACTTTTAATAGCATTTGGCTTGCAAGGTGAAAGTCCTTTATAGATCACAGGTGTATAACATTTCATTGCATATCTCAAGTCACTGGACAATCGTCTTTCCTCCAAGATATCTTCAAACTCATCTCTTTTCTTTGATATGAGCTCTTTCTGCTAGGAACATACAAATAAAGGATGAGACACCATTTGGGGTGATTCAGTGATCTGCTTGGATGCAGTAGTAATACGTTAGATGCAAAACTTTTGCATCGTTTGGTTGCTTTACTTTTTCTTTTTTCCTTCTTTTCATATTTCTGTAGTGTCTGCATTCCATACTCTGAGCGCATGAACAATGCACTGCTTGGAACAATGCTGCAATTAGAAACTTAAAAAAATAAATAACTAAACCAAAACAAAAGCAACAAACATTTCCAACTGCAAAGGTCTCCAGATCACCATATGTCACATTGCTTAATTCTGCCCAACAGGAAGAGGTTTAGGGAACACCTTGGCTTTAAAGCTAAAATGCCTTGCCTCCAGTCTCTTCATGATTAATAGGTATTAGCAGCTTTGATCTCTCCACTTACAGCTGCATGAAAACAATAACAGGAACAACATTATAAGAACACAGTCATCAACAGAAGACAGTAGTATCCCTGCTGCTTTAAGCTGCACCTGAGACCTTGGTGATCTCTTCTGGCTTTCAACAAGCTTGGATACAAAGGTACAGAAAGCATAGCCAGGTAGGAACAAAACAAAAAGCAAAGTACCAGCCACGTGAAGATCAGAATGCAACACGGTGCACGGTACAGTTATAAAGAGAGCACAGTCTCTGAACAACCAACGTCACTGTTAAGCAAGAAAGCATCTAGAACTAGTTGTGGATCCATCCTACTGCAGAAATCTCTTTCACAAAACTCTTCTCCCCCAGACAGCAGGCACGGTCTGTGTTAGAGAGGGATGCCTCCTCTTATCTTCTGTAACAGCACAATCTATGTGAATGACCCTTCAGTCTTTCTAGAACTCATATTGTGTCCTTCCAAACCCCAAAATAGCAGCAATATTCACCAGACAAGCAAAACTCAGTGGAACATAAATATAAAGGTAACAGTTATGATTAAGAGTATTTATTAGAAGAAGATGCTAAAGAAAAAAAAAAAAAAAAAAACTGGGAGAAAAAAAGTGAAGGATGAAAGGCATTGCTTCCCAGGCTGTTACAGCAACCTTCCCTGACCCCAAGACAAAGGCTTGGCCAGCAAACATCCACCAGAAACGGATAAGCAAAACACTCAGCAGCAGCTAGGTTTTCAGCTCTGGGAGAGGGAGTCAGCTTTCACTGTGCTCAGTGTAGCTACATCAGCAACACTGTCAAAAGCAGCTGACATTTTGGAGTGAGCACAGCACACAATTTATCTCCCAACCATTTGTTGCTACAAGACATTTTGGAAAAACAAAACAAAACACCACAAATCAGGAACATCTCCACTTAAGAACCACAAAAAAAAAAAAAAAAAAAAAAAAAAAAAAAAAAAAAAAAAAGCCCTTCAAAACCCCAAATGAATCAAGAGCCAACTTCATTTTATCAGAGAACACAAACCCCTACTATAACGCCTGACATTGTTATATTTTCCCCCATACGCTACAGCCAGGTTTTGGTACCATCCTTTACTGTATCAGTACTTGGTAGGTCATCTTACTTTTCTCTCCAGTACCATAGTTCAGAGAGCTGTCCCATAGTAATTGCAGAACCACCCTCTACACAGACTTTTTAAAAAGTCATAGGTTTAAGCTCATACATGCTATATTAAATGTAGGCCCACATCCATTTAAAAGCTTTATTATCTTTTTTTCCTACGTAGTGCAGAATTAAAGTTTTCAATCTTCTTCTTCCACAGCTTTCATCTAGCTGATGTCACACAAGTGCCAGGGAAGCCATAAGCTGACAAGGAGTCTGGAGATAGTTTGTGTCAATCATCTGTGGCCTTGATACCTTGTAGCAACCTTTCTAAATACAAATAAAACAGAAGAAAGCAAACCACTTTTGGAAGAAAAGAGAAGAGAAACTCAGCTCTGGTAGCACCAGCCACATCAGCAGCAGCTGTGCTTCTGCAGCCATTAACACAAGAGCACGTCGTGGATGACAGAGGCTGTACAAAGCCACAGCTAATGGAGAAGTCACCTGTCTGCCACTTCCGTTGATTTCACATTTCCAGATTTGATCTACCCTTCCATGCTTTCATGTCCCAGCCTAACGTGGCACAGAGGGAGTGGAAAGAAATGCTCCTCTCGCACCGCACAGACAAACTGCTGCTTGGATTCACCTGCAGGCTGGCAGAGACACACTTAGAGGATACGCAGCTGAGAACCCTGGAACCAGAGAGCTCGCTTCTGCACGCGGTTATTCCCACACGGCTAAAGCACGGAGCGGAGTGGGGATGCCGCAGCTTTCCACGATCCTCAGAACACAACAGGAGCGCACTTGGGTGCACCTGGGACAGCGGCACAGCGCCAGGGAGATACAGCAGTGCCGTTCAAGAACCCGAGCTGGAACTACGAGCCATATCTCTCTTTTCAACCCTTCGCCCCAATCCTAGCGAGAGGACAGGTTTAACACCCCACATCTCAATCTTCTCAGGGAAAAACGAGGACGGCGAACTCACTTTCAGTGACACAACACGGGGCAGCCCGCTCTGTCAAACCCATCCATGTGACAGCTCTCTAACAGCCACTTCAGCCGAAAACTCGCCAGCGGCAGCACGCTGCTGCCCAAACGCTCCGACAGCCGAACCCGGGGACAGCCGCAGGCCTTCCCTCCCGCCCTGCCCGGCACCTGCTGCCCGCCCGCAGGCCCCGCCCGAGCCCCACTTCAGATCGAACGCGGCCCGTGCAGGCGGCGGCCCCTCTCCCCACGCCGCCTACCGAGAACATCGGCGTCCCTCGCCGCGCCCGCCCGGCCGCCGTCGCTACCGCCGCCGCCATGGCTCTGCGAGCGCCGCCGCGCCTCGCCGCGCCCTGCTCGGCCGCCCTACCCCGTCGCTGCGGCGCCCTTCGCTGCGGCGCCCATGGCCCCGCGCCACCCCGGCCCGGCTGCCCGGCGCGCTGAGGCGGGCGCGGGGGAGGGCGGGGGCACAGCGCCGTAGGCGGCGCCATCTTAGGGGCGACGGGAGCCGCTCGGGCTCAAGCGGCCTTCCGCTCTGAGCGCCATGGGGTCGCGGGAGCCCTGCCGGCGGCTGGAGGCGGTGCTCGGCGCTCTCTACGACTTGGGTGGGTGAGCGGAGCCGAAAGGAGATTTGCGGGAGGGAGGACTGCGGGAAAAGGGGCCGCGGGAGGGAGGGCCGCTCGCTGCGACGCGAAGTTGACCCGCGCACGTGTTCTGCCGCGCAGGTGACGAGCCCGGCGTCCGGGGCTCGGCGGGGGACGGCGATTCTAGCGAGGCGGCGGCGGAGGAGGAAGAGGAGGAGAGCCGGGAAGTGCAGCCGACAGCCCCGAGCGATGCTGGCGGGGCGGAGAGAGGGAGGCGCGGCGCCCGCGGCTTCTTCGGAGGGCTGCGGGAGGAGATGTGCCGCACCGCCCCGCCGCCGCCGCCGCCCCACGGCGCGCCGCCCCCCGCCCAGGTGGAGGTGGTGGTGTTCCGCGCGAGGAAGAGGAAGGCGCGGCCCGACCCCGCTCCGGCGGCGCCCGGCGGCGGCACCCAGGTAGAGCCGAGGCGGGGGAACCTCCGGGCTGGGGGCTCCGTCCCAAAACTGCCCTGCTCTGTTGGTGCTGCTGCAAAACGAGAAAACCTCAGCTACCGACAAAAATGTGCTGCCCTCCGTTAAACAGGAGCGTGGGTGGTGAAAGTTCTTTAAAGCACAGATTTATTATTATTTTTTTTTCCCCTCCCCCTGAAGCCACACCAGAGACTTTACATTGAGGGACAGGGATGCGCCTTTGTGGGTACAGCAGAAAGCAAGCAAGATCCCTAGGTGCTTGCCTGGTTTTGTTGTCTCTGCCATCATAACGCAGTAACTCCTGCTCCAAGCATCTCCCCTCCACCAGAACAGGTGCCTACAAATCCCAGACCCCTCCCCAGATACCCAGTTAATGACAGCCAGCCCTGCTGGCAGGTTAAACAGGGGTAAGTGCAGTCTGAGAGGTAATGATTATGCCAGAGGAGGTTCAGGTCAGATATTAGGAAAATTTTCCACTCAGAAAGAGCAGTGAGGCACTGAAAGGGGCTACCCAGGGAGGTGACAGAGTCACCATCCTTAGAGGTATTGAGGAAACATGTGGCTGTGGTACTGAGGAATATGGTTAGTGATCATGGTGGGCATGGGTTGGTGGTTGGGCTAGGCTGTCTTAGTGGCCTTTTCCAACAATTAGGATTCTATGACCAATGGCTTTTTCTTTTGATTTCAAAAGATCTCTGATTAAGTATTTTGCATTGGAAACAGAAAAGTAAATCCCAGCGACATAAATAAACCCATCCATATGGCTGCCAATGCAGTACAAAACGTAAACACCCAGCTTGCCAGTTCACCAGCTTGCCAGTGGCTATGCTTTTACATAAATATGTTTATTACTTCAAGCCAAACACAAGGCTTAGCCTCTAGCAGTGTCCTACAAATAAAACAGGCAGAAAAGCCTCTTAACTGTTCCTCTCCCTCAGTGTTTCGTGTGTTGCCCTCACCTCATGGGTGTGAGGGGCCTGCAGGTCACCGACAAGCAAGGAGCACCTTGGGGGGCTTGCGCTGGGTATCTTATGGAGGGAGTGTCTTGTAGGCATTAGGTCTCAGGCTCCTGATTGGTTTATGGGCACCCAGTGTCCTCACACTACCAAAAGCCAGGGCATGAAGAGAAAGGTGATCTTGAAGGTCTTTTCCAATATGAGCAATTCTATGATTCTATGGGCCTGGCTGGAAGTTACCATGCCTTCCACAGTGGGTAGAAGTCTACCATGGGTCAGCATTATAGTGTTTCTCTGGCAGTTTGCCTTAATTTGCACTTACAGCCATAACATCAGAAGCCCAGTTCTAAAATAAGTTCTGATGGGCATTCAATGAGGCTCACCACTATGGAAGCTTGACATGGGACTGGGAATCTCTAGAGAGTGAACTGAGCAGTTGGTTGAACTCTTTTTTTTTTTTTTTTTTTTTTTGTGTGTGTGTGTGTGTGTGTGTACACGCTTTTTCCAGTATGGTTTCCTCCAAAAGCTGTTCCAGATTTTCATTTTCTTATGCTTTTTTTGTTTGTATATTTTTCTGCCTGTAAAAGCAGACCTGTTAGGCCTGTTAATGAAATGCTCTGTAGGCAACCAGTTTTCATTACGATATAGATTGCCAGACTACATGCAGCTTTGCAGAGCTAGAAGACATCTGGCTTTGGTGTATGCAGAGGGAAGCTGTGCTTTGATGTAGCCTGAGTCCATTGCTGGACTAAATGTGACTAAATATTCTAGAGAGCAAAAGAAACTTTGTACTGAGTGTTGCCACCAGCTGTTAGTACACAAAGTTACCTCTCTCCAAGTCCAAAGCAAAATAACTTCAATTTCACATTGTATCCTGCTTTAGCAGTTTTGGGACAGATTTTGAAATGAAAGTATTCATGATGCATAGCACTTTTTAAAACGTTGACACTTTCAAAAACATTGTTTAAACTTGAAATTGTAAAAATTAATTGAATTTATTATTTTGTCTGTTTTTTGTCTGAATTATGGAACTCTTGGAAAGCATTAGCTAATAATGTAGACAGTGAAGTGCAGGACAAAGCTATGTATGTTCTGTGATATAATGGCACCCTGTAAATTTTGCAAGGCCGTTCCAATACGACCTTGTAATATCTTCATATTTAAAATGCTACTGACACCCTCTTACCTTGATTTATTAAAAGAGAAAGCTGGAAAAAGATGCGTCTGGAAGGTTTCATACTCTTCCTTGCCACCCATTTTAGCATTTCATTGCTTTCAAATTGGTTTTATTTATTATATTCACAGAATCATAGAATTGTAGCAGTTGCAAAGGACCTCCAGAGATCATCAAGTTCAACCCCCCTGCCCAAGCAGGTTCCTTATACCAGGTTACACAAGTAGGTGCCCAGGTGGGTCTTGAATATCTCCGGAGAAGGAGACTCCACCACCTCCCTGGGCAGCCTGTTCCAGTGCTCCGTCACCTCACTGTAAAGAAGTTCTTGCGCACATTTGTGCAGAACTTCCTATGCTGCAGTTTCCAGCCGTTTCCCCTTGTCCTGTCTCCACACACTGCTGGAAAGGGTCCGGCCTCGCCATTCTGCCCTCCACACCTTAGATATTTGTAGACCTCCTCTGGTCCTCTGTCAGTCTTCTTTTCTCAAGGCTGAACAGACCCAGTTCACTCAGCCTTTCCTCATAGGAGAGATGCTCCAGGCCCCTCACCATCTTTGTGGCCCTCCGCTGGACTCTTTCCAAGAGATCCCTGTCTATTTTGTACTGGGGAGCCCAGAACTGGACGCAGTACTCCAGATGAGGCCTTACCAGGGCAGAGTAGGGGGGAGGATCACCTCCCTCGACCTGCTGGCCAAGCTCTTTTTAATGCATCCCAGAATGCCATTGGCCTTTTTGGCCACGAGGGCACACTGCTGGCTCATGGCCAACCTGTCGTCCACCAGGACACCCAGGTAAAATTCAATTAAATGTTTTGTTTTCTTCACAGACCAGAACAGTGGCTGAAAAGAAAAATGTGAACAAGCAAGAATTTAACTTCGAAAAAGTAAGTCACTAGCACCTACCTAATCTCAGTGCTTCATTGTGCAGGTGTGCATGTATTTATATGCTTGGGAAAGCTGCAGTGAAATTACTGAGAAGCATTGCTGGAAAAGGTTGTCTTTCGCAGGTGAGGATTTCCTAATGTGTAATTTTGGTGTAATGTGCTGTGCTGGAGGAGGAGCGAGTTAGAGAACATATTGTGGCTCCTTGGCTTTTCTTTCTGATCTTTCACTGATAAATCAAGGAAGTTCACTGCATGTTAGCTGTGTAAAGCTATGTGAGTACCCATAATGTGTTGCATATGGTATTTTAGGCCTATGTTGTTAGTTATGAATTTTTGATCTCGTATGGGGAAAGAAAAAAAAAAAGTGCTTCTCACTAGTTAATGGCTTTACAGCCAAGGAATTGGAATGCTCTGTAAATGCTAGATCTTGTGAGTAGCATGTTGTATTGCTTTGGTGTGTACAGCACAACACAACTCACTTTTCTGCAAAGCACCTCCTTCCCACGTATCCAGTTTTATGTGAAATGAACAGAAACAGTTACTGACCCTCTGTTAGTCCTCACTGTCCAGAGATTAGATGAACAGTGGTCAACTGTTCTGCAGTATAGTACAAAACTCCATTTCCATTATTTTATAGCATACTGAATTCAGATATTAGCTAAGGCGTCTCTGTGAATATGACTTCGTTGTGGTCTGTCAAGGGTTATTTTACAACAGACTGGACAATTACAAAATGCTTGCAATTTTCTGTGATGTTTTAGGCTCGTTTGGAAGTGCACAGGTTTGGAATCACTGGCTATGAGAAGCAGGAGCAGCGTCTATGGGAACGGGAACGTGCAATCATGCTGGGAGCCAAGGTAATTCTTGCTCATTTTGTGCTGGGAGGTGACCCAACTGTTACAATGCAGGGAAAGTGTAAGAAACACTGTGAGGTTTTGGTATCACTTCTTTAAAACACAAGATGCCATTCTCCACTCCTTCTTTCACCTCATGTTTACTTTTACGTTTTCTGTTCAGTCTGGTCAGTTTTCTGTAAACATCTGGAAAATTAATATTTTTGTGTTCTCAGACATATTTAGGTGAAATAGGACTGATTGGGGTGGAAAACAACATTTACTGATTTTTTTTTTTTATACAGACCTTTCAAAACTGAACAGCTAAGAGGATAGACGTGCTTTTATAAAGATCCATTTTCCCAGTGATTTGACAATTAAGAATTTTTCAGTTTTATTTATCACCAGCAGTATAAAAGGGGGAAAATGTAGTTTTTCTAAGTCTTCTTTGATGATGGGGAGGAGGGTATGAACTTTCCAGGTTTAGTGTTATTTTGGAAGCCTTGTAGATCTGTTACACAATATAAACATCTTTCCCACCGAGAAATAAATTTTTACCATGTGTCTGCTTTACAGTTCTTAAGTCCCTTTCCTCTCAACTGAAGGGAAATAAACTATTACTTCTGCTTACCCACCACCTGAAAAATAATTTCCATGCAAGTATGTGAATATTTTTGAATCTATTTGAAAATTTCAGCAGAGGTATCACTCCCAATCTTTATTACAGCCTCCCAAAAAGGAACACATCAACTACAAGAAATACCAGGAGAAAATGAAGGTGAAGAAGACAACAAAGGATGATGATAAGGGACAGGTCTGTGTGACATTTTGTCTATAAAAAGTCAACATGTAAGATCTAGCCCAAAAGCCTGATAATGCCTCAGGCACAGGAGGAGTGCCTGAGTTTGACACCTGCTGCTCTCATGAGGTGAGCTTGACTCCAGCACAGCTCATCTCACCAGTCAGAGCTTGTCATGTGCAGTAGGAATGGTACAGAATTCAAACTGTGCTGTGGTGGGTTTCAGTGCCCTATCTGTGGAGGATGGTAGATTGATGATGCAAAATAAGCAGTTTTTCTGTGTTTTGGTTTTGTTTTTTTTTTCCAAGGGAAAAAAAAATTGGTCTCCAATTAATGTTTGTTGCATTTTATCTAACCACGGGAAGCCAGATGTTCAGCTGGTTTTATATCAGTGCAATTCCATCTAGGATCTTGCTCATTATTTAAAGCGAGGGTGAGGTTTGTGTTGCATCCATCCTCTAACATGGTCCATCTGGCCCCAAGCCTGTTCCCTGCCTGTGCTGTAGGTGGGAGCAGGCTGCCAGGCAGGTTTCTGCTCCACCAACTTGTCTTTTGCCACCTTCTTTTTCAGGGGACCTATTTCTCCTTTATCACGTGGCTTAAAGCACACCCAGCTTATGACCAAACACTGGCAAACCCTGTCATCTGACAATGTGCTCAGTCAGGCAGCTAGATGTACTTGCCTGCTACTAAGTAGATCTTTTGACTCAAGGATCTATCTCATACCCCTCGTGTGGCTGGATTTGTGTGCCCTTACGTGGCAGGGGTAGCATTTTGGTCGTGGGTGGACTGTGCTTTCCACAAGGTGACAGGAAGAGCTCTGGGCATAGTGCCCTGTGAGGCATTGCATCATTTGTCCTATCAGAAGGTATCCCAACCTGTTTTCACGCATCTGGTTCAGTGAAGCAAAAACAACTGGATGTTGTGTGTTCGGGGTGGGCGGGGGGGGGTTAGCCAAAAAAAACCTGTTCCTTTGCCATTAAAATAGGCATCTTTAAACGCAGGTACATAAAAGTGATACTCTGAAAAAAAAGAAGAAGAAAGACTTGAAGGAGAGGTAAGAAATTTTTAATGCTGTTATGTTTCTTTGATATAGTCTTGCTGATGTATTATCCCTACGTAACCATGCGTAACAATTTAATACCATATGTGAATTTTTCAAACTGCAGAATTCTCGTTACAAAATGGTGACCTTGTTCCATGTTTAGCAGTTTCAGAGGCTTTAGTTAAGCAGCCTCAGTGAAAAGATGTCAGTTCTGCCCTGGCGTGTTTAAGATGACAGCTAGGATGGATGGAAATCCCTGTGTGGGGAGCCAGGATGTGACATTCGCTCAGAGCATTTGCCCTGAGAAACAACTTTTGCAAAACAACAAGGTACAGCAAATAGAGGCTTGAAAAGTACAGTGACATTCTTAATTATAGTGTAGCAGGCTAGCTGAAATGTGAGACTCTTTATCTTATTTATCTGAAAATCTTTGTTTTCAAATGTTTCTTTTAATGTAGTTCATTCTGTAATGTGCTGCAAGTTTTGACCAGTAACACAGGTAATAAATGTTCTGGGACCAATACATGCTCTAATTTGGTATTCCGTAATATGAATGCTGACTGCATAAATAGGTGATAGTTTTCAATGTATTGAATGTTTTAATGAGTTTCTGATGTTTCTCTTGATTCATTTTCCTTCGTTACTATTTCAGAAAGGCCAAAAGGAAGAGATCGGTGCCCAGCATTTGGCCTGCAGGACAAGTTGGAAAATTCAGAGATGGGACCTTGATTCTACAAAGCGGTGACATAAAGAAAATTAAATCAACTAAAGTTATCAAATGAACTTATGATACCAAATGAAATGGATGAAAAGCATTAAAAGAGAACTCCTGTTGCCACCAGAAGAGACTTACATAAGCCTTGCCATGCCACCATGTCCTAATTCATTTACCTTATTTTTTCTTGCAGGGTTTTCTATCTCCTATTCTTGGGAGAATATGACAATTTACCATTTTATAAATAAAAGAAAGACTTTTTGATAATTAAGAAGGTTACATGGGTTGTTTTTATATGTGCTAAAGAAAGTGCTTTACTTTCTAGAATTAACTTATTGGTGCTAAGTGAAAAATTAATCCACCTAATGAATTATATATTAAAATGTATAGCTCTTTGCTTTCATCTGGAAGAAATATGGCAAAAGCTGTACCTTATTTTCTCTTAACCTGAAGTAGGTGTTCTATATCAGGCATACATCTTTTCTGTGTTTATCTGAGTTGTTAGTGGAGAGTGGAACTACAAAACAGTTTTCATGCCCAGCAAAGCCTTTTAAGTTTTCAGAATTATCTTCTCAAGAACGAAAAATGAGATTCTTCTGAAGGTAAGAGTTAGAGGCTGAACTTGTATGTCTACAGAGAACACCAAATAAGTAGTTTCAGATGGTTATTGTGGGGGTGATCATGATGTAAGACAGTATACAAAAACAGGCAACATTCAAGACCTGAGCTGAATGCCAGATGAGGTACAGACATCCAGTAGCTACACATTGTTCATGGTTAACTTGTTTGTCATTTAACAGTTAACCTACTGATAAAAACAAAGGAAAGAAGTTCATGCTTTGTTTTTTTATATTTAAGGTTATTGAGCAGTTGTGGCAGTGAAGCAGATATACATGAGAAAGAAAATAGCCATTATTGGAGATGCTTCTTTAAACGTACAAGTGAAATTCAGCTTACCTATGAGGATTTGGAAAACATGCTTCCTAGCTGCCTCATGGGAACCTGAATAAGCTGATCTCTAACCTCAGTGAGCAGTGAAGTCTGAGCCAGCTTGCAGCTAGCAATGAGAACAGCAACACCAGAAGCTGCTCCCTTCCCAGGATAAGAAATTATCTTGATGTGGGGGAGCTACAGCACAGGATGGAATACTTTCTCACACAATCTTTCCCCTGTACCTTTCACCTTACTTTCAAGTCTTGGAGAAGCACTGTGCCAATACAGTTTGAGGACTCAAAGGGAGGGAGCCCAGAGGAAAACAGTGAGGTAAAAAGAGGAAGGGAGTGTTTCTGCATGCTCTTCCCACATGGCTCTAAGCTGGATTGCTAAACGCTGTTATCACACTTTGTAATTGCTTAATCAGCATTGGTTGCAAATTCGCACTGGAATTAACAATCCTAACTAGTTACTGAATATGCAGACTTAAGAAATGTCAAATCATGATTGCACGTGACGGTGTAATCACCAAGCCCAATTGTGTAGAGAGCATCAAAACTTGCTGAGGCAATAGATGAGCTTTGGATGTTGTGGAATAACCTGTATCTTTTAATTCCTGGTTGATCCTTGAGTTTGGTGTTTGTTTATTTTTAATGCTCTCTTCTACATGAAATTCTGTTCATCTGGATTTGGGTATTATGTGCTGTGGGAGTTCATCCTCACTCAGCCTAGGTAATTTAAAGGGTTAAGTTCTTTTCCCACCTCCACAACTGCCAAAATGTTTTTGGGAGTGAAACTTGGTCTAAAGGAAGCGTCTGAATTTTGCAGTCCTGGTGTCAAGTTTTAAAAGACCAGAAAAAGAGTTAGAGTTGAATGAAATTCAGTTCTTAAAATAAAAAGAAGAAAATTGGAATGCTAATTTGACAGTGAAACAAAAAACTTGGAAAAATTAAAGGCTTATTCAAGAAGCTACAGTTTCTCACACCTGCAATGTTGGTATGTATGCTTTTTTGTTATGTGGTGTTGTGTCTTTTTAACATCAAATCACTGAGGTGATTTCAGTTAGCCATACTACATACTTGCAGGATCATGTTCTCAGTAAAATATGATAGCTTTAGCCCAGTTTTGTAACTGGACACATTAACAAAAATTATAATGACTAACAAAAATTATAATGACTGCAATTTGGCTAACAACTGTTGAGAAACATTTATGCATTTACTGTTTCTCTGAACTAGAATGTGTTATTAATTAACAGAGTATGAAAGTGTGTGTTCAACCAGCAAACACTTGTTTTGGAGACATATGCTGATGCATGAAACCAGTATTGACAGAATAACTAATTCATTATAGGTAAGGGGAAGCAGGGACCATTTATTTTTGCGTCCTGTCTGCAGTCAAGTAGCAGAATGAGGGAGAAAAGGAGATATCCTTAAATGTTTCTTATCTGTGCTTTCTCATGCTTCTTTCTGTGTTTTGTCATGCCTCTAACTGTGCTAAGCTTTATTACTGTTTCCCCATATGCTGAAGCCATTGATTTTATTTATTTATTTATTTATTTTCCCCTCCCAATAGAAGTCTATGCAGTGAAGGAGCTGATGCCAAGTTGTCTCTTGCTTAAAAACACCTGATCACCATGATGGATGATGTTTTTGTGTGCTTATCTTTGCTTACTGCCAATTGTTTGGTTTGGATGGGCCTCTGTTCTTTCCCTAGCACTGCTCCCAGTGTGTCACTGTGCTTTCTTCTTTATTAACAGGCATTCATTGGGTTGCTTAGCTTAAATGCGCTTTTTTTTGGAGCCGTGCTCGGTCCCTCTCGAGGCACCTGCTTGATGATGGTTTGCAGCATCAGCAGTATATGTAATTTTAAACTGTTATGAAGTTTTACCTTTTCTGTCTTGTATTCTTAACTCATGGCCCTAAGGAACACGCGAGTCAGAGCTAATGGAGCGGTGCTGAGAGAGAGGTGTTTGAATCTGGCATACGTGTAAAGGTGAGACATGGATGGTTTATCTGAGTAAGAGGCTGGCTTTCTCTGAATTGCTCTTGGCTGTGGTAATGAAGTAGGTATCAGCAGTTTGGCACGTGTCCTGCACGAGTGCCCCATCCACACAAGACAGCTTACTCAGTAATAACGAACAGGGTACTGATGTTGGATTTGTTGGCAATGTTTTAAGAATTTATTTAGAAATTGTAAAATGGCATAAACTCATACGTCAGGTTTTTCCAAAAGAGTAATAATAATAATACACAAAGTTTTCGTCAGACCAAAAGACAAAAAGCAGTTTGTTTCCAATTCAAAAAATACAAACTTTGCTACAGATACAAAATTATAAAAAGTTTATATTTTCCTCTCGATCTGGTGACAGACACATACAGAAGAGATGTATATTTCACCAGTTCCAAATTCATATAAGCTGTGGGAGATGATGCTGAAGAAAAGAACGTCATGGTTAAAAGAAAACAGAAACAACTTCTCGTCTTTCACTTAACCAGAAGTGAACACCGTTATCTTATTCCTTTGCACGTTTTTTGGTTGCCAACATTTAAATCAGTGTTATTCATGCTTCATATAACAATCAGAAATAACAGCAGTTTTACCTCATGCATTTATTTTAATATTCATCACATAATATCTTCTCACCATGCTACCTAGAAAGGTCAGTGTTTTTATTGACAACATTTAAGGGAGGTGGTATCAGCAATCATGATGAAAGGATGCAATCCGGATCCATAAATATTTATATCTACTGATTTAAGGAAAAATAATAGAAATCTTCCAATTGGGGGGAAAAAGTGATATTCTGCTTGTATTTGCTTCCAATAACAAACAGAACAAAAGGAAGGTTGCTTGGCAGAAGGGGAACGTGGTGCTGAGTACCTATTGCAGTCAGTGCACATCTGTCTCCTGTATTGTGCAAAGCTGCAGAAGCCCCACACATTTAGTTTGTGTGGCTTGCATATGGGCTTCTGCACATAAGAAGACTGAGTGCTTCTTAACCGTGATGGGTTTGTGCTTCAAGCTGCCACTCCAGCCACCTGCATGTGCGCAGTATTCAGTACTACAGGGTAATCACCAGAAATGTTGTCAGTAAAAACTACAAGCAGCTCGCTTCAAAGAAAAAGGAGGAAAAAAAAAAAGAAAAAAAAGAAAAAAAACCCTCAAAAATGAAAAGTTACTAAGATGATCTTTGTTTGGTAATTGTGGGTGACAAGTGCCGTTTGCATTTGTGATGCATTTGTTGCAATAACCTGTTGGTTGACTTGTAACTGTAATCTCCTTTGCAAAGCTGAGCTAGCCAAGATACTTGGGTTTTTGTATTATTTTGCCTGGTTCAAAGGTTAATTGTTTCCTATGCTATTTAAGCAGAATGCTACGAAGCTGGTAAAGCCTGAGATTAGGTTTAACAACTCTATTTCCTTGTCATTCCCTTTGTGAACAGAAGATGTACTTGATGGCTGTTAGCAGGTTGCTGTGCTCTTCATCCCTTCTAACAGGGACAGGTTGTCTTATTTATGGTCCAGAATGCACCACCTCATTGGCAATCACAGACAGTGTTTTTTCATGTGGTGGTAGTGGCAGCTTAGCCTTGACCTTCTCATTCTTACCTCTTTTATAAATATTATCATGTAAGAAAGGAGAACAAAAACTGCATATCACATTTCTTTTTGCTCTAGAACAACTAGGAAAGTAGAGGACTGGGTGCTCTCTGCCATCTTTACTAATTACATTTTGAAGAAAAGAAAAATTAGATAACGGACTTCTACAGCACTATGACAGAACTCTATCACCAGCCAAGAACAAACTACAGCAATACACTTTAATGGCTTTATTTACAACACAATGGAACATTATGCATATAATAAATCACATTTGATACTTTTCCTCTTAAGTTCTCGTATATGTAACCTTGTGCTTTTTTTTTTTTTTTTTTTTTTCCATTTTAGTCCAATGTATTTCACTGTGTCTGAACTATGTAGCAAGTATGGGATATGACTGAGCTGTCTCCCTATCTTCTTTGTTTTAGAAGCCAAATTGCTTTCCAAATTAAAGATACATCAATTTCCTACTATCCTCACTGACATTTGTTTTACAGTGCACACCTTCCAACCTCAGAAGGAGTAAGGGAGTGTCACCTAGGCCTGTGCCCATATTGACATTACTTCTCTGTAAAAATATCTTTGTGGTAGTTTATTTGTGTTGATGAGGGAAACACAAGTGTAGGCAATGGTATAGCACTGCACGCCGTGGGAGTCTGACAATACCCCTGATGGCACAGTTCTTCTATTTGGTCCCACTGAACTCAATAGGGAAATTTGCAGAGGAAAGAGCTGGGACAAGGGTTCTCAAGGATGATATTTGGGTTCACATGGATAGATGAAAACTAAGCATCCATCATTGTCCTGCAGGATAGAAAGTTTGCTTACTGTACTTAGACAGATGCAGATGCTCCAAACTGACATATGCAGAAGTCAAGCTTCATTGTGCTTAGTAGAACAAGACTTTTTTAAACATTAGGTTTACAGGTACCTCACATGGACTCTGCCATGTGGGGCAAGATTCATCCCAGCTCAGAAGGCTCTATTCTCCTGTTTACAAGGATCAGCCTGTGCTCCAGGGGCAGATGCGTCCCATGAAAGGCATCTCTGTGCTTACCTAGGTGCCTGGGAAGCAGTCTGAATAGTTAGTAACACAATTTCTGCAAGGAGCATACTACTAAAGGCTGGCTCCCTTCCAAAGAAGAGATTTGGAGGAAACAAAAGCTGGCAAAAGTGATGCTGTAGATGAAGAACATGCAGACAGCTGGGCTTATAACCAAATGGGAGAGTTAACTTGCAGAGAAACAAGCTACCTCCAGCCTGAGCAGAGAGGTGAAAGTAAGTGCCACACTTCTCCCCACCCAATGCTATTCTGCAAAAGGAAAGTTTTGCTCTGGTCTATGTTTAGAGTGGTTTATGTAAAGTTCTGCTGCCACCTGGATGCTCTGCATAAGTACACATAGAGTAATGAGTTTCCTAGCAGAATTCTAACTACTTAAGCATTTACTCTGTTACACTACTACTAAAATTGATCCAGCTGAAGTCATGAGACTGTGCTTTATGGGGTTACTTGGCTTATTGCTATGGATCATGCCAAATCCAAGTCCTTGAATGTGTACACAACCAACATATAGTCAATTTTGTTTAGATTCAGACCTGGTGTTGCTAATGCAGGATACCTACTTTTAACTGTATTCCTTTTATTTGCATCTCCACTAGGTTACAAAGAGACTATAATGGCAGTTACTTATTCTATACCTCACACGTATCTGTACAGGTGTTAGAATAAAAAATGAGCTTCTCTATGCTTCTCTACAGATCTGAAGTATGTCCCCACCTACTGTCCTTGTTTGTATTAAAACACAGTAACCTGTATCACTCGCTGCATTCTCCCCAAGGTACAACACTAGGAACCAATACCAAAGCATGTATGATAACCAAAACCAAGTACTGCAAACACTTCTAAAACCCATTCTGAATTAATTTTAAATGCCTGGCGGTGGGTGAAGAGTGGAAAGACCTAAATTCATTAGAATTTCTTTCACAGAATTTGGTAGTAAAGACAGAGTTTCAGTCCCAAAGCAAACAACACCTGGTTGCTTTTAATAAGAAAAGTGAAAGTGGAGTGTCTATTAAAATTATCACAGGATGTTTCCCAATACAAAAATCTATGTGCAGCCTATGTACAGTATTCCCACACACTGCTCTGACTGGCAATACTTGAAGCCAATGCTGTGATTACAGCTCTTGTGTTCACTGAAGACAGGTTTGCAATGAGCACACTCAGGAAGAAGTCTGGGGTCCAGGAGCATTTGAGCTGAGGTAGGTTAAAGCAGACCCACTAAATTAGAAAATTGTGCATGAGTTCACATGGCATTAAATGAAACTGAAAATCAAAACTCAGTTGGTTTTTGCTATTCTTTAAGAAATGAAGATGAGTATAGCATAGTTATGTCTAAAACTTTACTAATACAATCCATGTCAGAGTGAAGAAAGTATGGTTGTACAGTTGCTTTCCCACTGAACAGCTAAGGTTATATTTTCCTGCTGTTGGTTTTGTTTCCTATTTCAGTCTTGACATTACTAGAGGTTCACAGCTGTTCTGCAAGAGAGGTGGCCATGAGATATCAGCCAGGTATGGGCACTGGTGACAGGCTGTGATTCACCTGTGAAATCGCCTGTAACTACTACAGGATGGGTTGCCTTTCCCTCTCTGCAGTGGCTGCAAAGAGGATGCTGCCAGTGAGGTGCTGGCTGCTGTGTCTCAGTGCAGCCCTCTGTGCCACCTGAGCCATGTGTCTGAGACTGAATACACACCTGCAGCTGGCTGCTCTGAGAGAGGCCTGAGCTGACGATCCTGTGTCCATAGCATAATGTGAGGCAGTAAGCTGCATTGGTATTAGAACACACTTTCTCAGGCTTCATACCTGCTTGGCTGAGAACAATATGCATGTGCGTATATGTATGCTTGGGTAGGAAAATCTGTACAAGAAGCATTAAACAGAGGGTTTAGTACATCACTAGGATGTAAGAGTTGGTGCTTTTCATGTCTGATATCACCACTCTTACGTAGGATTGAAATAACAAAGCCCAGAATGTCATGGACACACACAGTCTGCTGCATCTTGTTCTTATGCATCACCTCTATACACACAGTTGCATATGTTAACTTGTTTCAGAAGAAAAGATACACACACAAATCAATGTGTTTTTGGACACCAGCATGCAGGTGAAAGATCTGTTCTGTGCTGGGAACTTCCATGGTGGTCAGATTCATGTTGTCATGGACAGGACCTGACATGGCCTCTTGCTTTCATGGGAGATGCAAGATACATCCAAGTCTTGAAAGGATTTATGTCCTATTCCAGAAAAATTCTTAAAAATTGATTTAGCATTAATCTCATAAATCTCTCCTGTTTAAATGCTTCATGGAGACCAAGACATTAGTTACACGATCCTAATCTAATAGAAAATTAAGGCTTTTGATCTCAAAGCTACATTGGAACTACAGCTGTGTAGGACTTACTGGGATCAAGGCTGGAAAGCAGCATTTCTCTATGTGGGATACTTTGCACGTACCATATTTAAATAAAACTCTTATTAGTTAAATTAAAAAAGATTCCCCTTGCTTCATTTTTCAAGTGATGTGCTGATAATCATCAATGGATTTTCTCTATGAGTAGTCCACACAGTCACAGTTAAGTAAGATACATGAAAATGTATCAGAAATATTTTCCTCTCCACTTTTCATATCTGAATTCTGCACATACCATGCTGTAAGCTCAAATAAGCACAACTATTACACAACAGCATCTGGAAACTGTTCCTGTTCTTGTTGAAGATAAGTGCAAGTTCTGCCACTGAACTTGAGGGGAATGTAGTGCAGAGCTTATGGCGATTTGGAGCCAGAAGGAATAGTTAAGTGTTATTTGAGCCCCTGGATGTAACATATAACAGAATCTTGCCTGTGAATTCTTTAACTGAGCACACAGCTTCCACTTCAGCTGCCAGAACACATGCTGTCTTCAATTAAGGACTGCAGGTGGCAAAGGAATCTCGTTCACCAACTGGTAAATTGTTCCAACAGCCATTGTTCCCCAGTCCTAGTCTTGCCTGTGTTTTCCAGCATGCACAATATCTTTTGAGCACAAATCCCAGCCACAAGAGAGAAAATAAACTCATTTAACTTCTCACCTTATAAATATATACATGTGTATGCGTGTGTGAGCACATGAGTGCAGTGCAGATATGTTCAGGTACCCATCTGTAATCCAGTGCCAGTTCTGTGGGTATGCTTGCTATGGCTTGTTAAACTAAAGATGGAGTGGGCTAGTTGTAACCAGCAGAGTGCTCAGTGAGCAATGGTGTAGAACATTCCACATTAGGGAAGAGAGTGCTTTTTTACTGACTTACTGAAATGTGCCAAATCACACTGAGACAGCTTACAGAATCCAGCACAGGGTCAGGCAGGAGTGTCATTAGTTGCTGGGCAACTTTGGCTGCTTTACACATTGGGGAACCTCCAGTCCTGTGTGCAGTGTCACCTACATAAAAAAGAAATAACACCGACTATCAAACTGGAACATTTCCAGCAGAAAGCATTTGTGAAGGCCCGGAGTAAGCAAATGACAAGAGTGGGGCTGTGGAGCTTCTGATCCAAGATGAAGTAGTTAACTATATTTATGGGATGATATTGAGCCCCTAAAATTACCAGGAACCCGTCTGTGCTGAGCACCTTGGGGCTTAGAAGCCAAGTGCCAACAGTTCTTCCTAAATTAAGCCACTATTTCTAGAACTCCAACAGTGCTCCCAACCCCAAAGTGGTCAGAGTTTTTGTGTGAGGGACTCTAGAGTAGTTCAGGAAAACAATGACACTGTTGAAACAATGTACTGAATATATAAAAAATCCTTTCTTCCTTGTTCTGGCAGGGCAGAGCACAGTTCCTTCTACAACATGACAATATTTCTACAAGTTCAGAGTACCCACACAGACATTTCAGAGCACCATTCAACAGCAAGTCAAATTCATAGCTTCCCCCTCACACCTCGTTGGCCATGCCTTGCTTTTTGGTCGTAGAAAGAACTTTTGCCAGCTGCTTACAAGATGTAGGTATTATAGGCAAGCTGCAATTGAAAGCCATTATTGAAAATAGCAGGGAAGTGCCTGTGTCTTCTACTTTTGTGCATCAAATACAATAAAACTATGAAACTTTCCTAAAAGATTTAGATGCCACCGTCCTCAGGCTTCTGGCTCTTTCCACAGGTAAAGGCTCTGGCTCTCCATAGAGCAATAAATGTTGGAAAAGACCATTAAGATCATCCACTCCAACTGTCAGCCCACCCCCTCCATACCCACTAACCATATCCCTCAATGCTACACCTCTTGTTGCATTACCTCCTGTTTCAGCCATATGATGTGGTTTTGAAGTTAAAGAAGCATAATATTTGAAGTGTTTCTCCAAGAGGAGATCCTCTTGAAAACAGAGCAGTCTCTGAACTTCACCAGTGATGTGCTGACTGAGCCTTCTCTGCTGGACTAATCCCCTGACCTATGCTGACTTTGCTCAACTAACTGCTATGCTGCTGGATTTCTGTCTGTTGCCAATGCTAATTATCTCTCAACGTAAGATCTAAGAGGAATTCACATCCTTGTGTTGTTTTTGTCAAACTGGCAGAGGAAGCCTTAGCACTGCTGCTTTCTAAGTGGAGCATTGCAGCAGAATGATGAAGGCATGCAGGCACGTTGACTTGTTTTTATAACACTACCCTTTGCATCTGTGAGGCAAGACAGAAGGCTGAAATCAGTTTTCAAGAAAGCATTAGTAGCCTGGATGTCTGACAAAGAAAGAGCCAATATCCACACTGACTACCTGCCTATGATGCTATCAGTCACAGCAGAAATGGCCAGGGGCACATGGCCCCCTTTACCTGAACAGACTAGGTTGCATTGAACTATAGAAGACTTACCTGAACGTTTCTGTTGAGGCTTAGTGCAGGCATGAAGACACCCTCTATGTTTTCAAAAGCTGGAGGCCCTTGTTGCTGCCCATTTATGTAGAAAGTCAGGCTGTGCTTATTTAGATCCAGGAGGACACCAACAGTGGCACCTTTGGAAACTCCTCCTTCTGTCCTGAAGTACAAATGCACACAAAGAGGTTTAATGTAGACAGAGTGCTGCACCACTGCTGTTCTCTCTAAGACATGCAGTCTCAAAAAACAAGGGAAGAATGGAGCAGCACAGCACAATGCTTATCCCCACTGCACTTTGACTGTGACCATGCCACACCTTTACCCAAAAGAGATGTTCATCAGAGCTTAAAAGGGGTGTCATAAAGAGAAATGAGGTCCATCTCACCTCCAGCTGTAAGCTAAGAGATGATAACGGTGTCCAAATCCCCTAGGCTGACAAGAAATGGGCAGGTGAGTAGATCAGTCCATTGCTCAGTGTGCAAGGCAGGACTTCTGGAGGCAGAGCTCCTGAGAGTGCCCCTGCTGTAGAATACTGTTGCACAGCAGAAAATGTAAAAGCAGAATGCTTGTGTCCTTGGAACTCATTTGAATCACTCTACCTGCTGGCAGCTAGAAGCTCATCTTGGCAGTCTCTTAAGGGGACCTGATTTTCCAGGGTCTGGGGAGCCCACATAGGTCCATAGGCACTGGTTTTGGGGAGGAAGGGAAGGTAGGGCAGATTAGGGACAAGCACAGGTCCATGACCAAGCTCCTTCAAGAGCTGGGGCACAGCTATTAACATTGGTGCTAATTGGCTGTGTCAGGAGCAGCTGCTGAGAGCTACCATGGTGTCAGAGCTTGCCAGGGCAGACCCAGCCATTACATGCATGAACGATTTGACACTAACGCACTTTGATTCAGGGGTTAGTCAAATCCAATAGTGTTTTAAAGAGCGTTGAGCAAGAAATCTGCTACATATGCAGATTGGCCACAGGCACCACTGCTTCACTAATGTCACAGGGGCTATGCGATGGATTTACAGCCTGACACAATTTGTTCAGGCTAAATCAGATTTCAAATCATTTGCATCAGGAAAGGAAGTGACTGTCTTTTCTATCACAAGCTGCCCTGGGCACACGAAATTCACAAGATAAATGCAGTTTTAACAAAAGATTTATCGTAAGAGTTGGCATATATATAAAAAAAAATTAAATACAACTAGAAACATGGTGCAGGGTAAGACATTTTCATCGTGTCCACTAGGTGTCATAAACGGGTTTCCTTCAAACTAAAATGTGGCACATGATATTTCCTTTAAAGGTAACAGGAGCTTTATCCATGACAGTGATGGCAATAGTGTGCTGACATCTCCATTTAAAGCTCTTCACACAATAACAAAACAGTTGAGAATCACCAGTTAAGTTTTCAGATATGTAAGATGTATAACTATGCAGTTCTGAGCTCCCTTAAATTTATTCCTGGTACTATAAGCATTAATACGCTTGTCTTTGTGCTCCTTTCCACAACTGTAAACATACTATTTTCCAACAAAAGTTAGGACATTTGCCCATCCTCAGTATCTAGGATGTTTGTACTGAATGCACTCAACCATAAAATTCACAATGGTTCTGTGGGAGGTGGCAGCACCACAACTCAGAACTACCTACAAGTGGGTTACATTATTTTTTTCTCCAGTGGGGAACAGCTCTGATTGTAGTGCACCACGTTTTATATCACACAGTGTTTTAAACCAGATTTTATGACATCTTTCTAAATGGCATCGATTCTCTTGGGGAAACAGCTTTGCCTTTTTGAGATGACGATGCTCTTTCCAATATAATAAACTAATTTGCTTCTAGTGGGCTAATTAGCCGTGTGCTACACAGTGACATTGAGTGACTTCTCTGCAGTCCACAGGGAATGCCGTGCTGGAGAGGAGCTGCTGCTGGCAGGGCACACGGCCCAGCCTGTGTCAGCACCTCCAAGAGCTGAGTCCTTTCTGCAATGCCTTTTTAAACTGATAATGGTCATTGTGCTATAGGCTCCTGACAGCCTGCAGGCTGTGTAAAGGGAAAGCACAGCCACCTGCTACAGTGCTTCTTCAATGACGATCCATTTTTGAAGACACGCACCACTCTTTCGTTATTCCAAGTAAATCCCAGTTCTCACACAGCTTTTCACACAGTCCGACAAACATTCATCTCTGTGCACAAGGCTCAGTGCTGACTCTGACACTGTGTGGAAGGCTGGAAGGTCTGAGTACAGATACACCAATTTGGCTGCCCTGAAAAGTGCAACTGACTGTTGCAGTGGAGTCTCACTTTCCCAGGATGGTTTCAGCAGCATTTTGGGCAGTTTGCAAAGCTGGACTGAAATGGTTTGGGGAATTAAGAAGAGCAGTAAGTTTCACTATCACTGAAAAATCAATCTTAATATATAAGCACTGTTTAATATGCTGAAGAATTAGTTTAACTCTGCACTAGCAGCATTTATATAGTGAGCTTTGCAGGAACTTTGCTGCATCTACTGTCAAGAACAGTCTTTTTCAGCCAATTGTAACATTTTCGTTTGATGAGAACTTGGCCTTGAGATCTCCACGATTAGTAAGAAGACTCTCTTCATGCAGGGAGCTTAAAGATTAGCTCTAGATTTTGACTTTCCATGTCTTCCAGCATAAAATATAAAACATTCCAGTGTGATTTCAATCACTTTCTTCATGCAGCAATGCAGTGGCTGGACTATTGCCTACAGCACAGGGTACTCCTGCTTTTGGGAACATTATGAGGAACAAGTACTGCCATGAGTGCCTCTGAGCAATGGGCACAGGTCTCTGGTGTGAGCTGGTTACTTCCAGGAACAACAAGGCTTAAAGGTGCCTCACAGGGCTACGTCCCTGAGCTGTCTTCTAAACTGGTGTTTGCTCAACCTATTTTCAAAGGTCTCTCTGGTTTTGATAGCATTAGATTCATCTGTTCATGCCTTTTTTTCTAGCACTGCTGAAGACAGGCCCAGCCTGTCAGTTTTTAGGGATGTAGACAGGTCTCATGGTGCATATTGTGAGTGAAAAGAACAGGAAAGTGCTCTAAACCTGGCAGGCCCCATGCCTAGGTCTTTCAAGCTCCACCTCAGTTTATCCCTGAAGCCATTCATTAATTTATCACTCTAATTTAACTTTGAGCAGATTTGAATGCATGACATGATTACTAAGATAAAGTCTCCAATACAGGAGCATCTGAGAGGCTAGAAGTTGGCAAGAAATTTTCTTTGAACTGTGACAGTGTGTTCTCATGCCCTTGTCTCCAGTGGGAAAATGACGAGGCAGCAACAACTGTTTTCACAAGACTACCACAGCTAACGAGTTAAAAAACTGACCTACTTGACTGCCACAGTTAAAAATATAATGCTTAGACCTAATTTCATTGAAGCGCATGTGATTCCATGAGACTACATGCCCTTTGTCAGTGTATTTCACTTGAAAGAATATTTCATTGGTCTGCCCATTCCTTGGATATGCCTGCAAAATCTTTGGGTTTTCCCCAGTAAAAACAGGGAAGCTGTTGTCAACAGAAAGTACTCTGCTCTCCTGTTTAAGCAGGATGATTGGAAATTCAAAGTATTTCCACTGTTTGTGCTTCTCAGAAGGAAAGCTTTTGCTTGGCTCATGTGTTGCTTGTGGGAAGGAGCACATCTGTGACCAAACCAAAAAAATAGGTTTCTGGGACAGCAGCACACACAGTGTTTGCCAGCTTTTTTCCAGAAAGCATAAGCTGTTTCATAGAGCATTAAAATTAACACAGCTTAACATTACTTCCACCCTAAATCAAATCAAATCAAGATATTAAAGGAACAGAGAAGCTTTGGACACATTCGTTATTCTGATGTTATTTTACTCTACGTTTGCTCAGGACATGGTTTCCATATTTACTTAGGACATTATCTAAGGCCTTTGGGGCCAATGAAAATATTCACCTTTACTTCAGATAGCTTTGGGTCCAGCTACAAGGTTCTTCCAACTTCTTCAAACAGAAACCAAACTACTTCAAACAGAAATTACTCTCTTACTCACTTAAAATACAAGTATGTTTTAGAGTATGAATGACTATTCAACAGGAGACATTACAAGCAGCTTTAGGATGCCATGAATACTGGCATGAACTTCTCTCTCTAAGAAGATAACACAAGCATTTGAGCATTTTAAAAAACACTGCAGACTTCCCTTTTAATTATGTGATATAACAGAAACAACGTCTGAGCTCATGAGTATGGAAAACTTGCAGAGACAGTCAGTGGAAAACTAAACCAAAACTGATTCCCAGTCTGCCAAAGACCTGCTGTATATCCCCGGTCAGTCACTTTGTACATCCATTTCCCATCATGGTAAAGTAGGTACACAAAAACACTGTTCCCAAAATACACACAGGATTTAGGATCCTGAATCTCAGCCTTTAGCTGAGATCTTCTCAAGGGCCTCAGTCCCTGTAACACACAGCTGGCCTTCAACTAGGGCCTGACCCTCCCTCTGGGCACAGAGTGAGCAGTGCATTCTTGCACTGGTGGTACCCCAGGGGCCCTCATGTGAAGCTGATTGTATCTCCTCTACATGGGGCAGCATCCCATCAAGGAAAACAATCAGCACTTCGCAGAGTTAGCTACTGCAAGTTCTAAGAGCCATGCCGCCATGTCAGCACAACACTAAATCCATGCTAATGTGCAATGTCCCTGAGGGATTCAGCCCTGGAACCACCTTCAGCTAGATCTATCCCCACCATTCTGCTGTATGGAGCATGCAGATCCTCTCTTTTAGTCAGGAGAGAAAATGGGGTTTGGTAACTATGGTTTGGGGGTATCCCCAAATCTTCCTTTGTTGTCATGGTTGTCATGGTTGAGACATCTTCCAAAGGTTTTGAACACAATGACTCAGTCGAGGGAGGCAGACACTTTGCCCTCGCAGCCCTAGTGTCCACATCACACTCAGTCGTGGCCTACAGCACAGCACTTAGTCAGCTTTCAGGACTCACAAACACCTACATTTTGGCCAAGCAATCACCAGTGAGTTTGCCTAATGACCCTGTAGCCAAAGGTCTTCCTAAAGAACAGAATGGATCGCATTTCTCCCTGTGTTCTTCCAGCAGTGAAATAAATCCTGCATCTATGACTGCATGGCACTCCTATCTGTTGACACTGAGGGTGAGACATGCGACTGTGGGCTTAAACAAAGCAGGGGAGATTCAGTTCAGATCTCAGGAAAAACATGCTAAGAGAGGATAACGTACACAGATACAGATTGCTAGGGGAGAAGATGCCATTGCCATCATTGGTGATTTGTAAGAACAAGTGATGCAGACTTCTGTTAGGAATAAAATAACTCTATTTGGCAAGGAGATGGACTACAGCTTACTGAGATCCCTTCTTCTGATGACAAGCAACAAAAGCAATCAGTAAGGAGAGAAACATGCAGACAGTGCTTACCGGTTGGTGTGAGAATTGCAGTGCATGAACCAGCTGCGGTTGTTGTCAACGTACATAGCCCACGCCTTGTCATCCTTGCCTAGCATCATGTCCTTGACAACATTAATCCTGGCAATGCCAAAGGCTGGATCAGGATGGTTGTCATACCGATCCACGTGCAGTTCCCAGTAATGCACGCCCTTGGAGAAGGCGGCCGTGCCAAGGACAACGCGGTCATCGTAACTGCTGCAGGTGGCGGTCTGGTTGTCGTTCGACAGCACAATGTCCCTGTGAGCTGAGGAGGGGTCGAAAGTGAACCATGCCACTGTGTGAGGGAAAAGGAGAGGCAAGATTACAGCAGAATGGGCTGCCACTACCCATCAGCCACTTTATTTCCACTAGGAAAATGAGACTGAGACTTCCTAAAGATCCCATGGCACTCTTGAATAACAAGGAGTTCTTCCTTGTTAAAAAAGGCAGTTACACAAGATTGCTCTGCACTGTGACCCAGCTCAGACTGCCCTTTGGTGAATGAGAGAGAAAGGAAAGAATGCTTCATGCAATCTGCATAGCCCAGTAATAACTGAAAGGTGCCTTTCAGTCCATTTGTCTTGAAGGTGCTATGAAGTGTAAATTACTCATGTGTCTTATGTCATCTGTGCCTGCATATCAGAGTGTAGGTTTTTAAGGAGAGTGACTTTCTGTTCTCACACAGTAAGAAGAAAGTCATTGAAGAAACAAAGGCTTCTCTATATAATGTAAAAGCCATTCGCAGATGTGAACTGGTTCAGGATTGCCTCTAATGGAAAAGGAGGACCAACGTGTCCACAGTGGTTAGGACAAATTTCATCAGTTTATCAAAGGGGGGAAAAAGAAATCCAACCAGAAAAAGCACTTAAAGTATAAAAGTTTTATACTGGCCTATTTTGGCAACAGCATAAAAGTGCATGTAAGGACAGCACGTACTTCCCAATTCATTACAGTATCATTACTGAAGATGAACTTCTGTAATGCCCGCATGGATGTCAACTATAATTATAGAGGAACAAGCATGAATTCCCATCTCTGTCTTATCAAACCTTGCTGTGAAATTGAAGCAGTAAGTGAGGAAAAAAATGAATTCCAAAAATTCATGGAGAAGTGGAGGCGGAGTGGCATATAAATATCCAGTGCCTAATGGCTTCCATATGCTAAAACAAATAAAAAACTTAATTAGACCCCAAAAGTAAAATTGCACTTATTTGAAACCTGAAGGGTTACCAACAATGGAAAATCCCCTAAGGTTTAAAGAAACGGGCTACTTGACTATTATCATTACTGGATTTAGGTCTAGGTTATTCCCCCAGAAATGGCAGGCTCAGTGCAGCCCAAGTGCACCACAGAAGCCATCAGAATACATCAGAATACACCCACAGCTGTTTGTGGTATTGGCACTGACACTTGACAACATCAGTCATTCGCATGTGGTTGGATTCAACATCAAACTCACCATCTGATGTCTGTAAAATAACTGTCTTGCTGTATGGACCAACTCCAGATGAGTTAAAAGCTTTGACTCTTGCATTATAGGTGCTGTTGAAATGAAGGCCATCGATAGTGCAGAGAGTCTCCTTGCCAACATATACTTCCTAAACACACACAAACACAAAAAAACAAACCAAAACAAAAAACACAACTGTTCTTTTCTGCCTCATAATCACATTAAGATTTGTAAACATAAATCACAAGTAAATAGCTTATGATGGCTCCAGAGAATGTAGAGTGCATGCTGTTATAACATGAACAGCTACAGAAGTGAAGACAAGAGGTAAGGTCAGCAGTGGAGACACTAAGGTGAAGGTAAAGCTGAGAAGGTACAGCACCTAAAGGGAAGATAAAGATATATATATTTTTTTAATCCTATTTTCCCATAACTTTTACTCCAAAACATTTACTCCAAAACTGTTTTGGAGAGTAGTCCCAGAACCTTAACCACCATCGCCCTTCTTAATATTTATATAGGACTATAAAAACAGGGAAAGGAGGAATTAAAAAAAAGAAAAAAGTAAGTACAGTTTCATTCTGTTGGAAAGGCTTCCTCATGCCTGCATTAATATATGATTCTGAAACCTGCTAAGACAGGGCCAGAAGAAGCCAGCCTTCTAAAGGTTAGGACCACATGCATCACCTGATGAAACAGAAATTAGACAGCAGAGATGCAGTAAGAGTCTGCAAGGATTTGTTAAAGAGCAAGCACTGGTGTAATGTGAAATATTTCAGGAGGAGGAAATGCTAGGCAAAATAATGAACAGGATCAGCCAGATGATAGTTTGTGATGAACTGTCTAGAAGTAGCCTAGAAACCTCACATTTATTGGAAAATCGAACAAAGTAATAGAATATGAGAGAAAAGGAAACAATTGTGTTTAGGCAGCAGGCTGAAAGTATTCACAAGTACTTATTTAGATGTGAATAATACTAGAAATGTTTTATCTGTGAAGCTGGAATGTGCCACACATCACCCCTAACACCTCTTTCATTACGCCACTCTTACCTACTGACTGTGTCAGCAGCTCTTGAACAAAGGAACCTTTTCACATCTCCAGTGGAAGAGACCAGCCTCTTCAAACACATGCCAAATGGTTCTTGGACCAAGGAATCAAGAAATTCCAGAAAGACTGCGTAGTTCTCAAAATGCAGTACCAACACTGCTGCTTTTTCTAATGAGGAGCATCCAAATGAGGTGTCTCTGCTGGCTGTGGATGTAGCAGTCTGGCACAGGAAGGCAACTGAGGGAGGTCAGGCAGGCCAGTTCCAGGCCACTTTCACCTCTAGTAACCTTCAGGGTTCCAGTGGGAAGTCAGTTTACAGCTCCTGGACAAATCACATCCCATGTTTTGGCATGATTTCCCATTTGTGAAGAGAGCAGATGTGCTCTGCAGTAATGATTTCAAGGCACTAGCCTCTAGGGATGGCATTGGTTTAGCATGGTCTTGAAGTAACAGAAGCATGAACAGCAGCAGCAAGCCACAGCACTGCAGACCACTGCTTCCAGCAGGACATGGCTGGCAGAAAGCTGTTTGAATTATTTCTGTGGTTTGTTTTTTGGGATGTAGAGGGAGAGGATGGGAGACTGAAAGTATTCAGCACCCTCAGGCATAAGCAAGCAGTCATGGAATCACACTGGAGTTCTGGGAGAATGGCACTTGGGGTGACCTCCCACACTTACCAATGCCTCTGCAGCATACCTGAGGAACACTTCCCCCAGCCTTGTCTCCCTTCCAGAAAATATATTTAGCAAACCTGTATTTTTTACACAGGAAGCCAATTTAACTCAGAAAAATAGGAAAAACTGAGTTGCAGTTCCAGACCAAGAATCTCATCTGTCAGAAGAGGCCACTATGGACAGGCAAGAGGAAGGACTTCAAAAAAATCTTTGATATGTGGCGTGAGCCACTTTCAGATCTTACAGGCTGGTACGGGATTTTCTGTAGGGGCGTTCTCCAGGAGGGGCATACAGTAGATATGGCAGTGACTTGAAATTCTATCTTTCAAATCCACAAGGCCTCTTTGCCAGTACCCAGGAAAAGTTTCAACCAAGCTTCCTATCACAGCCGGGACTTCTAACGAGCAGAAATCACAACCAAGGCTTTCTACATCTATTTGACGGAAGCAGGGATGCTTTGATAAATTGTACCTTCCCTGGCTCCTCTCACCCTCCTCTCAGACACAAATCTATTTCCTGAGGAAACTTATATACAAAGAAATACAAATACATGCTGAATTAAATTCTCACTCGAAATTGGCCACCATCTCCATCGTCAAGTTCCAGGATATAACCCTCCACTGGGTTGTGGCTCAAAGGTGGCATCCTCCAGGCCAATGTCACACTGTTGTTTCTGGTGCAACACTTCTCCAGTTGCAGTAGTGGGACGGGTGGCACTGTAACAGGAACTGGGTACAGATTAGTGTAGCTCTGTCCTAGCTCCTCGGTCTGTGCCGGGAGGAGGACCACAATCACTCACTTCTTTACCTTCATGGGAGTTAATGTTATTATAGAATGATTTGGGTTGGAAGGGATCTTTGATCTAGTCCGACCCTTGAAGAGAGCCCTTGAAACAAAACCCAGTAAAAAAATAAATAACAAAATGTCATTATTTAGCTAGACAAACCATTTGGTTGAAATACGTAAATCAAAACATATTTGGAAATAATTCCAGTTGCAATGTTTATCTAACTCTCTGAGTTCAGCTGGCAAAAGGAACATCTGTATCACAGGAGACTGCTTGTAGCTCTGTCCTTTCAGAAATTACAGCTGCAATGTTACCTACAGAGATGTTTTTTTACTGACTGGCACAGGAAAAGCACCAAGGGACTGTGGAGAAGCATTTCAAAATAAAAGTAAACAGAATATAACATTCAGCCGTGCCCCTGTGAGGAATGAGGCCTCCACCACACTTTCCCTACTATGCACACCTAAACCCTCCCTGTTCATGCCTTGCTGGAAATTATAATGAGAAATTTCCATCTCTTAGAGAGATTTGGCACATGTCTTGTGCACGATTGAAATCACACAGGATAAGTGGGATAAACGTGACGTACAAACCCTGTCTGTTCTTCTGCCCAAGGCTGAATTTCAGTGCTAAGATCATTTCTTCAGAGCTGCATGACGTCTCGCACGAAGCTGAGTGCTCTGAGCATTCACTGACTGAGCTCTTATCTATGTCAATTTGCTCTTCTTTTATATACTCCACTTGGAGCCTCTAGTTTATTTTCCTCCTCTGCCTGCATAGAGCTAAGCCCTTGAGCAGTTCCTTTCGTCCCATTTAACCCTTGAGTGTAAAAAAAAGGTTTGCTCACTCTTCATGTAACAAACATTGTGGAAAAATAGGGAAAATGCCCCTTATTGCGTCAAGGGTCTAATGCTTCACCCCCACATTGGAATTGGGGCAAAAAATCAACTTTCCACTAGTGATAAATAATACAGAAGTTACCCTCTGGCATTACCCATCACTGCAGAGAACCCAGGAGGTTGGTAGCCCAACAGAATGAGCATGGTGTGTTACAAAGGAGCTCTATAAACCAGCTCTTGAAGAATTTTCTGCAAAAAGAGAAGGAAAAAAAAAAAGGCAAAAAAGACCCCCATCTTGTTGCTTTTTCTTGGTCTTCAAGAATGATTCAAAGGGTATAATAAATAAACATCTACTTGTTTTTTACACATGAAAAGTTCAGATTTTTCTCTGGAAGGCACTATGAGGTAACAGAAATGTGGCATTGTGGAAGCAAAAAATGGAGGGCAATGAATTCAGAGATAAAGGCAATTTTAAATGGTTAGCTAGATGGCTAACTCTCAAGAGACACTGACTGGGTCCCTCCAACTTCCAAATCTTCCTCTAGCAGAACTAAATGAAAAAATCATTCTTGAAGCTTGTAAAGTACAAAACCACCAAAATTTCTGAGCTGTACAGCCACTCAGGGGCCCAAGGGTAAAAAAATCCCACAGAGCAGGTGTTCAGCTTTGCTGGATTAGACTTGCCATGCTTGCCCTCCTGTCTCCCTCCTGCTGCAGCCGGACACAGATGGGCAGAGGTTTACCCTGACCTCAGACTTCCTCAGGGAGGAAAGAGGGTGAACACTTGTGAAAGTCATAGAAAGTATGGAAGGTGTTGAATAACTGGGACGCTGGGATACACTTCAGAGTAAAAAGCCATGGGATGGCACAAAGACAAGACAAATATAGGTTAACTACCAGAAAAGAAGTTGTTTCAGATGTTAAATAACAGAGCTGTCCCATTTATTGCTCAACTTAAAAGTCCCCTAGAGAGTTTTTGAAGGAAAAGATTAAAAATATAAAGGGAGAAATGATACTACTTTGGCACAGCAAGACCTGTTAATGAGCTTGAATAACATGCTATTTTGAAAGTGCTTCACAGAGGTCATGCTTAGCTAAAAAATGTGCCTTGTGTCAACCCAAAACACATTGCTTTGTGAAGTTGATCTCGCTTCATAATAGAATAGGGCTGTTCTAACACTTCATTATTTGTCATCTTGACAAAGCAAGTAGTGCAATGATACCCTCTGCCTTCCCACACTGAGTTTTAAGAACATGAATGCAGTGGGAGAGTGAGACCCTTCGAATACCCTGAGTTGTAGCAAGAGCACTAAAAACAGTGTCATCAAGAGAGAAGGAAAGACCAGAGGCAAAGACCTGTTTGTGATGCAGAATAAGCAGAGCCAGAGATAAAACCTAGTATGAAGCATTACTGTTTTATTATCAGAGCTGTGCAACTAGTGGCTGGAGAAGCAGAGAGAAGCTGAAGATGTCTCTGAGGAGTTGTCAGGGACTGTTATGTGGAAGAGGGAAGGAGCCATTCCTGACAATGAGTATACAACTGACTGCTCGGAGGTGGCGCAGATAAGCAAAGGGTAGTAATGTTCTTTCCTATGTTATACCTAGTCTCCCTTTTACAACAAATCAAGATTGCATGGCCATTCCAGCTGTTTGAACAAAGCAAATGAGGAACATATATTATTTGCCTTTGTTTATAGCTTGAACTGAGAAAATGCCTGGTACACAATGTGCCACTCATTGAAGAAAGAGGAATTACGTGCCAAGGCACTGAGAAAAAGCAAGAAAGAGAAAAACACTCAGACAGAGGAAGAAGATCTCAGAAAGATCAGCAAACCAGCAAATAGTAGAGCCATTCATGTGCCTCAGCAGGTCAGCCAGCCTGGGGACTGTGGTACTCTTACCAAAGCACTCAGTGAAACATTTTGGTCAATCTGATTGTTTGAGCATCACTTCTGCATCTATCACATTTCTGGCCCCTGCACATCTAATCTGGTACTGAATTGCTTTTGTTTTTTGTAAAAAGAAAAAAACAAAACACTCCCTGATCTTTATTTGCTGAGATTGGCTTTAGATGTGGGCTTACAGCGTCCACCAGTAAGGTATATCAACAAGTCATCAGAGCAAATCTAATGTGATTTGTTCTCATTTTCATTCTTCTTTGTTCAACACAGTGAATCAATGTTTACTTACAAGCAAGCTTTCATTCTAAATGATCCATGCAAGTGCACTGAGGTTGAATGAGGCCAGAGTTTGAAAAAAAATTTAGAAATTCAGTCATGCACTAAGCATCAATAACAGTATTACTGACCTTGGTTCACAAAGCATTTGTCATGAAACATCCTGCAGCTGGGAAAGCTGCACTGACCTTGTTCTATTCGGCTCTCCCCAAAATCCCTTTACAGATGTTCTCTGATGTCTGTAGTGCATCTACTCTTGACAGATCAATCTGTACAGCAAGTTTATAACACTCCCCACTTCCCACACTCACCACCAAGTGTTTGGCAAAGAGTGATGACATGTGGGTGTGCTAAGATTGGAGTAGGTAAGATTGGAGAAGGAGGAGCAGAAGTGAAGAGACAGATCTTTTTGTGCGTGAAGCTGGAGGCTCAGAAGTCCCAGTGATTTTGCTGCAGCACCCTGCAACACCAGCTCTTCTCACTGCAAAGTGATTCTCCTAGTGGAGAATCCCCCCCTATTCCAATGCTCCCTTTGTATTATCTGTATTTTGAGATGCAAGACCACTAATGCATAAGAAGATAACACAACATTGGTTGATGTCCATAGAGGTAAATATGTCCAAAAGGATGCCAATGGATGTAAATTTCAGAAACAAAAATGCCAACACATCAGACTGAGTAATTCAAATAGATTTCTAGTCATAAGCTGGAAAATATAAATACATCCGTATGTACTAAATTGTCCTTGGTACCTATGGATGTTGGCTCTGGACTAGTCAGTGGCTTGTACTGCTCAGGGACATGGAGGTGCAAAAGGAAATAACACAGTCCCTTATGCCTCTGCAGCAGTGGTAAAGGAAAAACAACACAAAGATGTGAGAGATGACAGCAACCTTTGTGGTGTGTCATCCAGAGGCACCTAGAGAGGCTCAAGCAGTGGGCTTAGGTGGTTCAACAAATCCAAGCATAAGGCCTTGGGTGATGGCAACCACCACTACCAGTACAAGCTGGGGAACAGAAGGATAGAACATAGCCCTGCCAAAAAAGGATGTGAAAGTACTGGTGGATGGCAAACTGGACATGATCCAGGAATGTGCCCTCGTAGCTCAGAAAGCCAACCATATCTCCTGGGCTGTATCAAAAGAAGTGTGGCCAGTAGGGTAAGGGAGATCTTGCCACTCTACTGTGCACTGGTGAGACCTCATCTGGAATACTGCATCCAGATGTGGAGTCCTCAATACAGGAGAGACGTGAACCTGATGGAGTGCCTTCAGAGCAAGGCCACAAAAATGATCCAAGAAATGGAACACCTCTTCTACTAGAACAGGGTGAGAAAGCTGCAGCTGTTCAACCTGGAGAAAAGAAAGTTCTAGGGAAACATCATAGCAGATTTTCAGTATCTAAAGAGGAGATGATAAAGAAGAAGGGGACAGAGTCTTTAGTAGTGTCTGTTGTGATAGGACTAGGGGAAATGGTTTTAAACTAAAAGAGGAGAGATTTAGATTGTACATAAGGAAGACTTTTTTTATGATAAGGATGATGAGGCACTGGAATAGGTTGCCCAGAGAGGTAGAGGGAGCCCTCTCCTTGAAGACATTCAAGGTCAAGCTGGAGGGGGCTCTAAGCAACCTGACCTAGCTGCATATGTACCTGTTCATTGCAGAGGAGTTGGTCTAGATGACTTTTAAAGGTCTTTTCCAACTCAAATGATTCTGTTTCTATGATTCTATAAATGGCATTTCCACTGCTGTTTGCAGTATCTGCAACCAGGCTTGGCCTTCACGTGCACCAGCTTGTGACAAAACTGGTGGGACATGAAGCGTATTCCCTGGTCATTGCCAAGATAGTCCCAGGAAAAGCCCTTTCTGAGGGCTAACTCTTTAAGTGCCACTGGGGAGCAATACTCAACCTGGTCTGTAACCTCTCTGCAGGTTTGAGCAGAAGCTGTCCAGTCCTGTCCTCTGCATCTCAGGCTACGTCTAGCTCTGTGCAAGAGCTTAACTGTGATTCTACATCAAATGAGGATGTCAACAGACTGCAGTATCTCTCATAGAGCTCCAGTGAATCTGGCTCAGTTAAAATCTCTAAGTCCTCCAGCTTACTGACAGATGAACATCCAAAAGCCAAATGCCTAAGCTGTTCTCACCTCAAGTGACTTGTGGTTAATTAGCAACTTAAGTGGATAGTGTAGCTAAATTCTTTATATGTTTGGGAGGGAGAGTGGTGCAAGATTAGTATTAAATATATTTAATAATAAATATGGCCAGCATTAGATATAAACTGATTTAAACAGATAAATGCAGAGAGTATTTGGGGAAGTTTTATCAGTATTACTCAGTCTCTCGTCTGCTTTTCAGAGGAGCAACTCTCAGATAGTTTTTGACAAACTTCTTAAGCACAGGCTGTTTCTGTGGAGGTGCAGGCCACTCCTAGTGAGCAGACTGTGGCCTTTAACTGTTTACCCATTGTTTCTCCATACATTCACCGGCCAAGTGATCCACCCTAATTACTCCATCTTGAGTATCACGTGTCCAGAATTAGGCCCAGAGAGAACAGATAAACTGAACACAAATCCTTATACTTATTTAGAGAAAAAAAACAACAAGAACAGCAAAAGCTGATATACAAAACACCACATCCAACATCACAACATGAATGCCCTTAACTCATTCATTAACTTCTGAAAGCCTCTACTCTATCATCTACTCACATAACTAAGGCTTGAATCACCACAGAGTGAAGATCATGGCATGATTCCCAGGGATCACAATGGGTTTAACATCTAGATAGTCTATGTATCTCTCTAATCTACTCTGTATAAACCAAGTACATTACAAGCATGAGATTGTTAATATATATTTTTTTGCCCTTAGCATCTGCTGTTTATCAGCTTCTGTTTTTAAATAATTTCCTTTACCTCCTTTTCCTTTTTCTGTGTCCCTCAGGATGATTCTGACACCTGGAATCGAGGAACAGTATAGCAATTGGACTACCTTCCTTCTGTCTCCCAGTTTTATTTTAATCATTACACAGTTTTCATACATGGGTTTATAGGGCTAATTTCCCTATAGTGCTTATTTCCCTATTCCAGCATATGTGTGCTGAGGGAAATATTTATTTACTACTTTAACTGTTCCTGATAAGATGGGGGTGACCAGCATTTCAATTAGCTGTGTTCAACCTACTGAATGCTGTAAAATGGAGTAAAGTTTCACGCATCTAGATTCTTCTTAATCAAAGATAAATTTTTCACAGTAGGACTTTCTGTTATCTCCTCAAATATTTAACTAGCCCTGGCATCACTTGTCAAGGTCACTGCATACCAGGTGAGTACACCATTTTAGGAAATACCCAATAACCTGAATTTGCTTGAAAACTTTTTAAAAATACCCAGAAATCTCAAGCCATTTTTCTTTCCTTCCTCTGCACCTCCCTTCTCCCCAGCACAATTTCAACACTGGCATGAAAAAAAAAATTAAAAAAAAAAATCAGAAGAGCTCACCCCTACATTTCATCTGGATAAAATCCAGCTGATGAATGGCTTGCAGTAAGGGTTCACTATCCAGCGTCAGGTCAAACTCAGCAGACACTTTTGGCTCCAAAGCTCCTTTGACCCACTGTTCCTGAGATACCTGGACACGTTTGATTAAAGCATCTGAAATCTGAAAGAGACCATCAAGCTTTTGATGAAACTACGGATGCAGAAGCACATCAGAAGACATGAGAAGTGACAGAACAGCTGTGAGATGCAGCACAAAAGAAACAGGAGTACGACAGCATGAGAGTTGAGATGGGATCCTGTAATTCTGAAGGGAGTTCCATTTATGTTATATCCTTTGGTCTCCTCCTTTCAAAAAACATTCTCATCTTAGAGTACAAAAATAAAAACTGCATTTGTGAAGGCCATTAGTATTGTTATAGATCACATCTCTGAATGCCTCGTCACTTCAGAATTCTGTTCTGATCTGCACTGTATGGCTCTGCTCTCCTGTTCAAACAGCCAGTTGCTTAAAGAGAGGCTGACATGTCAGAGGGTCTCTCCATTTAGCAGAGATGATTTAGTTGAAAGAAATACAAAAATCAAATGGGAAAGAAGGTGTTTATTTCTCACAATAGTGGAGATAGGTTATCGCACAGATTTCCTAAGAACACGATGGACTCACTATCATTACATCAAAAACAGTTTTGTGTTTAAATCTTCGTTCTTGCTCAGCCTATAGTCACTTAGGCCACAAGTCAGAATAAGATGATCACAATGTCCTCTGTAAGTGAGATCTTGTCTCCACACAAATCAATGAACTCAACCTCCTTGAGTTCAGTTATGCCATTTGAGTACCTGTAATCCTTTTGAGTGACATTCCTGTCAATCAAAGAGAGTAAAATTTTTCTGGATAGGTCAGAGTGGGTTTTCCTTTATTGTAGGAGTTCAGATATCCTTCCTCACTACTGTCACTGGAAGATCCTTCTGTCTGGACTCCTGTACCAGAAAGTCCCAGCCACTCTGTGTGGTAAGGAGGAGCCTTCCTGTAACCCTGGAGTCACTTACAGGGCTGCTGGGTCTCTTGGCTGTGTTTCTATATCCTGTCTGCAGGAGCAGTTGCTCTGAGTAATGCAGTACTTCAGTGTTTGCTGGTTACCTTTAAATTATTGTCAGATAAACCAGAAAAATGAACAGGAAAAAAAAAAAAAAAAGTACATTTTTATATGAAAGGTGAGTGCCAAGAACGAAGACCCGAAGGTTATAGGAAAAGTAAGCTAAGTGGTAAACAAAGCATCTGAAGTACCTAAGCATGTTTGTTAGACCTAAAGGCTACATTTGCCCTGTAGTATCCAATTGACAGCCTGCTAAAATGCTGTACAGTCTCTGGGATTAATATACATCACACAGTCTTAACTCTTGTTTGAGACCAGATGTGACAGTAACCACCAATCTGGAGTGCTAATGGGTTTATGTTGGATAATTCTCATTCTGTTTTTCAGGGATACTGTGAGAGGCCTTGCATTCATGCATTCATGTGTGTGGCATGCCCTGTTTGGCTGACAGTCACATATCGGCCATTTTCTTTGGAGCCATTTCTTCTTAGGCAATTAATAAGGCAATAAAACTAATATGGCAAAATAATAATTAAGGAAAATAGTTAATAAAATGCGATTAGTTAGGCCAAGTAATTGATTGGATAACAAAACACGTATTTTTTCTCATCAATTGACCCTTTCATGACTTGCTCCATCTTCTCCCTCGTCTCAGTGATGATAACTATGAAAGACTCATCCTGCTTCCTCCCTGGGACCTGGGTTGCACAGCTCCTGCAAATGAGCCAGAGGGAGTCAGACAGCAAAGAGATACCTGTCAATCTTCCTTGATGTAGGCTTACATGGGATCCAATCATAAAATCTCTCTCAATATATTTACAGAGGCAGACTCCAAGGGAGCTTCTACACATTTAAAAACTCTTCAGACCTTAGCACAAGCTTCCAGTAAGTTGTCTGTTGCAGAAAGGATGGAGTAAAACCATAAGGTTTAATGATATTCAAATTGTAACTGGCATGATTTTTGGCTAGGCATTATAGACGTTATCAGCAGGAATCTGTCTTAGAAGGGGAAGACACTAATTAGCAAAGCTGTATACTTCCATATTTACATGTTAAATCTTTTTATCTTAGATCTTTTTTACCCCAGTTCACCCAAAAGGAAAATACCTGTAAAAACCCAGAGGGATCATTTTCTTTGATAACTTCTAGGCAGTACTCCATAAGCCCTGTTGACTGACGTAGCTTCAGCGTACAGTGGTTTATCTGGTCCCAAACAACCTGGAAAACAGGCATCAGCACAGTTCTGATAATTGCTTCAGCTTACAGTGAAATGTATAAAATTATTTCACAAGAGGCAACAAATGGGAGAGCGTGTAAAAGCAGTGCTTAATTTAGCTGCCATATGGCCGTTGCCACAACTCCATCAGCTACACTCGCTTGCTCTGTATTGTAAATACCGATAATTAGTTTGGCAAAATGTTGCGCACGGGGAATCTCAATTTTCAGAGCAGATTAATTGCTCAAAGCTCAGGTTTGCTGGGGGCAGAAGGAGCACATAACATATTTTTGCATTTGCAATATTCACATTTACAATTGCGCTTTCACTAAAAATTTGAGCTTTTGAAAAATCTTTGCCTTAAAAGACAAATATTACAGAGGATAACTGCAGGTTATACTCTACTGTTCTCTTCACAATTCATCATCAACCCTGTTCAGCTTAAGGATGCACTGCTAGAATTAAGAATTTTAAAAGGCATCTCTTTTTTTTCCAGATTTTGGACTTTATTCTGCTGTAAATTAGGCCTAGTAGCATTGTGTTCAGTAGCACAGCTCCTCAGTTACCCCAGGATAACAGGAACAAACAGTGGGATAAGCAATACTATTAGAATCATCTCCTTAATGTTGGTTCTTGTTAAGCATGGAGATTTCCAAACGCTGATCTCAGGTTGATTTTATTCATTGCTTTTCATGTTGTTTTTCACTTTTATATCTCCTCCTGTCTTAGATACTATTAATGTTACCCACACTGTAATACTTCAGAATCACTTATACAGTTCCACATTTCAAGAAACTTATCCATTTTTTGACTTCCACTTTGTTCATCCAGTTACAGCTTTCTTTTCCTTCCTTTACAGCGTTTCTCTAATATCTTCTAAGTAGCACATGGGCATCTGGAGGCTTGCTTGAATTTTAAAGATTTGAAGAGACACCAAAATCCCCAAGGTTATACCTGAGCAGAAGTGTTTTTTGCCATTGGAAGGATCCACACATGCCTAACGTTAAGTGTACAAGCATGTTTCTACTAAACTGCTGAACAGAACCTGCTGAAGAACTTGAGGATTGGGTCGTTAGGAATTTGCACTGTGTAAAGGGCTGGGGACTGGACAAAATGCACGGTAATACCAGGTATCAACAGCCACACTGAGCTGAATACTTACAGCTGTTGAGAGCTGCACTTACCTTTAGTTTGTGCTCACGTTCCTTGGTCACTTTTGTGAGCAGTTTGGCCTTTTGTCGCGTTAATGCATCAACCAAGGCATCACACTGAGCAACAAGACAGGCTTCATAATCCAATCCATTCTCCTAGAAGAAGAGTCATATTCATGAAAGAAAACATGCTTTATAGCTACACTGTTGTTTATTCTTACCCGTTTTTTTCCATTCAGAAATATCTTTATCATTCCTATTGCCTTCCTGATTTCATTACTGCTGTGTCATTAATAGCTGCATGCTATAAGATGAAACAGGAAGATGCCATGCTGCAAAGTGGGCTTCTATGAAAACCTTGATTTACTGGCATTTTCCAGGCTGCAGATGTAGTACACCATAACATAAAATCAAAACCTACTGCACACTCATACATAAGAGGAGTCTGTCCCACTCTGCATAATTAACCCATTGTAGCTCCTTTGAAATCACTAGCTAGTACTCACAGTCTTTTGTTGACACTGTGGTAAAACCCTGCTGGGCAGAGGTCAGCAAGTGTGGTGCACAACTTGTACCCCCTACAAAGCCCGGCTATCACTCAGCCCTCCATCAACTCCTATAGGGTAAATGAGGAACAAACTGTGCTACCACCAACTCCCAGTACAGCTGAAGAAACCTGGGTGAATGATACAAAAACGACTTCTGCTTCCAGGTGATAACTTTCCCTGCTTGTGGAATTGGTGATGCAGCACCCATTTGAAGGAAAGCTCTCCCTCGCTTCGTCTGCTGGTGAGGCAAACAGGAAAAAGTTTTCAAGCTCCTATTACCACAAGATGCTCTGCTGTCCTATCAGCTTTACTCCCAGTTCCCAAATCATGGAAAAAAAAAGAAAAAGAAAAAAAAGACTTTAAACATCTGCTTAAGGAGAAGCATGTCAATGGAAAGCCATCACACATCTCTGATTCGTTACTGTTTCCCAACTCTTTTGTTTATGCTGCTCTTTTCTACCCATTTGCCAGCAAGAAGGGATTGAGAAGAGACACCAGCTAGCTTGGTTACTGTATACAAGTTTATCCTAGACACCTGCTGTTTGTATCTTTCCCTCCTCAGCTTTTATCACACCTGACTCTCTCTTAAGCTTCTTTCTATCAAGCTTCTCTTGATGTGCTGTTTTCATATGTAGCGTGAGTCTGTACATGGCGGTGGTGCACCATTTTTCTCTTAATTTTCTGTTCACATATTAAACAGGGTGTTTGGCAATATGCCTCTTCCAAGTGAGAAAAGATGAAATTATTACAGCAGATGGGAAAATGTGAAAATCAGATAATGAGAGCATTAGGGAGGAGCAAGGAAACAAGAGGGGTGATGAGGAACAGGAAGTTTGTAAAAAGAGACTATCAGATGTAGAAGTGACCTCAAAAAGGTGAAGGGAAGGAAGAAGAGGAGAAAGCAACAGCTCTGCAAAACAGGAAAAAGGAAAAAGAGATTATGAATTTGCAATCAGCCCCGGGTAAGACAAAAGCTCTGCTCCTCATAGCTCTGACATTCACAGTGAGGAGATAAAGAGTGTGGATGGCTAAGTGGTCTGGAATGCACTGAAACAAGATAATAAAATGCACGTGTGGCTCATTCCTTTGTGTAAAAATTAATTCATAAGGCATTTTTTGCTGAGGAGTAAGTGTATGTATGTATGCGTGAGGCGACCACCAGAAAGCACCTATTAGAAATAACATGCAGATATATAACCTGAGATATATGGTTCTGGGTATGAATCTACATGTATAAATGTTTATCTGTCTCTGTGCCAAAATCAAAAAAAAAAAAAAACAAAAAAAAAAATACAACAACAACAAAAAAAAAAAACAATCCAAGAACTATTCTTTGGTCCAACAGCCAAAAGGTACAGATCAGCTCATGACATTTCTAAAACCCTTCCCCTAAACAAAGTGACTGCACTAAACCTGCCCAATGGGAACAATCCCTGTACCAATTCCTTCACCTGGAATTGGTGAGTGCAATTGCAAATAGAGTGCAATTTCTCATGAGACAAAATGATGCCAAGGAGCTCCACAGGAGCCAGACAGTGTGAGTGATTGCCACCTAGCACCCAGTGTAACACCCTAGTCTTGTTTCACTTGGGCATACATATGCAGCTTTGTATGCTGCTTTGCACACAATTTGCCAGTGATTTTACTGAAACACATTAAGAGATTTTACATCGTAGTCATAAATAGTCATAATAGACCACCTTTGGGTTTTAAGAGGGGGAAAAATACTTAATGGAGCTAGGTGAATCAAGGAAAGAGTGGCAACAAGCTATTGCTTTAGATGAGTTATCGCAGCCCAAAAATAGCTGCCAGTATGCACAGGAAGCTGCCGGTACGCTTCGAGGTGTCCATCCTTCCTGGACAATGAAAGAAGCCCAGGTGACTAGGCTGGATGGGCTGTTTAACTTTCAGATAGCAAAGGTCAGCTGAGAAAAACCTCAATGTGTTCAAAACACAGCACGTTACAGGCACCACCCAGTGTCTTCACACTGGTTTCTTTCAGCTAGATGTGCTCTTTTTTTACCAGGTTCCTCATCTTTCTTTGTTCTCTTCCCCACCATGCTGCAGAAGGCAGAGAGGGTGTGTGATTGTACTGCTCTGTGGCAATCTGAGAGCTTTGGCAGCACTTGCAGTACAAATCCATAATTTGCAGTGTTAAGCGACATTTTTGAAATGATTTAATCCTAAACCAAACGCAGATTGTTTAAATTCTGCTTTGGCTTTCTGTTAGCAACAGAAATAAGACTTGCTTGTTGATGAAAGAAGAGCACGCATATCGTAGAGCAGACAATGTGACTGCAGATAGGAAGTATCTCCTTCCAGACACCACAAAGCTCAGAGCACAGCAGCACGTCTGCAGCCCCACTCTGCATGGCAAGAAGGGAGTTGAGGACCATATGACCTCCAGCACTGATTAGAGTGCAAATCTGGTTGGAAACAGAACTTGCTTCCTTTGGGGTTTGTGCCCTCAATTACTGCACTCACCGTGAGCCCTGTTCTGACTGTTCAAGCTGCGCAATTGCATGCATGGAAATACTTCTCCTTTAATAAACAATCAAATTGACTTAGCAGCATGTGTTTCTTTCCTCTTTTTTGACTTTCTACAAATCGTCTAATAAACAGGTTGACTGGATTTTATCCAGCAACAAGTACATTTTTAAAAAATGCTAGATGAAAAACGATTAATAAATTCTGAGTGGGTAAAAAGGAAAATTTATCCTAAATGTCCAATTCAAGGAAGAGCCAGCAGGAAGGATGCTGAAAGCATGGCCGAGGGGTTCAATCAAATGCAAATCGACTCAGCTCTTGTGTCCAGTACTGAGTATCAGCTTCTTGCAATAAACAGCAATCCAGAAGCTAAAACAGGCTCATAGGCATTATTTGATGAGTAATTTTGCCTAGCATGCTTATATCCAAGAAAGGTTAGATGATTCCAGGAAATAGAAGAACAGTGAAGGAAACAAAGCCATCAGATAAATTATTCACTCAGTTCTATTGATTACATATCATCAAAACAGCCAACATTCTACAGTTACCTGTATCTGCTGCAATAAATTTTTCAGCTGAACCAAAAATTCTTTAGCTTCCTTTGCTTTATCTGAAACACCATTTAAAGCCTGAGACAGTTGTGCCTGCAAGAGAAAAAAAAAAAAGAAAAAAAAAAACAACAAAACAATAAAAGGAAAAATTGGAGATAAAATGTAAATATGTTTCTTACTAATCCTTGCTTTTAACAAGTAACAATGAGCTAAAAGGCTTACTTGCTGTCACACATATTCTTATACATGCAGGCTGCTTGTGCTAGAAGAGAAGAGTTAAGATTTTAATTGTAGTAAGATTTAATAAAGGAGAAATATGCATGTGGGGGCAGTTAAGTATTGTGTCTGCACATTCCCCATTATTGCAGTGATTCTGTAAGTCAAAATACTTTTTACAAGACTACTACCCACATATATAAGGAATTAATAGTCTTACACAGATACATCTGTCGTGCTGTGAAATTCTCAAGTGCTTTCCAAAATAGTGCTTCTCTTCATCAAAGCCTGAAATCTTTATAAGCATAGTACATTCTACTAAACCTATGACTGTAGAGACAAATCTGCGTTTTTAGACTTCACTGTTATGTTCTTTTAGGGCTTCAATTTTCCGTGCTCCAATCCAATAAATGGGTGAGTATTTCTGGAATAGCTAAAACAACCTCTTCCCCTTGCTCTTGGCAGGTGAGGGACGAGGAGTTCATTTGTTGTAAGCCCATACTGAAGACCCAGCTTCCTGTTGCTTAGCTTGCAACTGAGATCTTTACAGTGAACAAGCAGCTTCTTGAAGGACTTTCAGGGTCTGGAGAAAGGAGGAGGAACCTGAAGGTGCAGTCCTTGCACAGTTTCTTTGACTGAGACTACAGAAACCATGCTTTTCCATCCGTCAGCCCGTGGCCAGTCCAAATCCAGCATTAGGTATCTGCCAGCATAACATGGAGGGATGGGATGGACCCCAATCTGAGTGACATTGGTGATGTTTTTTGCTGTCATGCTCAACCTTTCTCACAGGGCATGCACCTAATGCTGGGCTGTGGGCTCCTATGCCAAGTCCTACTGGTTAGATTCTCTTTTCATGGGTCTGCTTCTTTGCCACAATGGCTATTTATCAGACTGCCAATGCCCAAGTATTATCCTCATCAAACAGACATTCAACTGACATAAAGAAACAGAAAATGAAGCCTCCTTGCTAAAGTCAGGTTTCCAAAAGGTTGCAGTCTCTTGACTCCATAGGAGTAGAGGGTGCCTGGAGACAGAACTTTGTGCATAGGAAGGCACAAAAGCTATGAGAATTTCTTACAGGAGACCCAACTGTAATCCACAAGTCACCACTCATTCCCTGCTTCCACCTTTTTCCTGAAGGAGAGTAAATTGTTCCACTTCTGAAAAGGGCACAGATCAATTCCTCATGCATGCAAAGTTTGGGGCTTATCTCCCACCCGAATGCCCTTAGACAGTCTCTCCTTGGACTCACTTGGGTGCTCAGGGCAAAAAGGAGCAGGACCAGCACCTCCTTGTGTGCACTGCGTGCCCCAGCTCTGAGGTCACAGCCCTACAGTGACGTGTGGGCAGGGGGCACCAGCACACCCTTACTGGAAGCAGAACTGATTTATAAAGAATGAAGTCGTATTTGTATTTTTTTCCCCTCATATTCACACAGACCTTCCTCTTTATGCCCACTAGTAGGCATTCCATTAGTGCTATATTTGAAAATGAAATATGCTTTACTACAACTAATTTGTAACAAATGTAGTGGGGAGTACAACAATCACAGTGCTAGATGCTTGAACATTTAATAGTCTCTTGCACAAACTTCTGCTACATCATAAAACTGTAAAGCAATTTTGTTTGCTATGAAAGCTATCTGAGGCCACAAAAACAAACAATAATTCCTTAGAAGGGTCCTGTTCTCCTCCAGCACAACTGATCAGGACTTGGATCTTCCTTCTCTGGGTTGATGTGTTTTCCATAGTTTAAAGCCCACCCTTGCTGACTGCACTTCCCATTCCACCCACAAGGACTTTGGTTTGTCCAGTTGATGTATGACAAGGTGGAACTTGCATGTGACAAAGTAGTGGAGATGCAGAAGAAAAAAAGAGGGCACGTAAGCACCATGTGCTCTGTTAGTGACTGGCCCAACAAAAACATACCAGTGTTTCAAGGATTGGTCCCAACAAAAGTAAAGCTTACACTTCTCCCACATCAGCCCTTACTCTCAAATCATGCATTTCACCGAAAGGAAGAGCCAAAAGTTACAGATAGTCATCAGGTAAAAATCCAAAATCACACCAATGAATTTTAACCAACATGCACTACTATCAACTGGTGCAGTAATGTCCAGCTTCTGGCATTCTACCATTCCAAGAGACTGGAATAGAAACTTGACAACATCATTGATCAGATGACTCTTAAGTGAATTTCTGTGCTCATTAAAAACCGTGGTTGCATTAATACGACGGCAGTGTGGAACCAGGGAGAAGATCAGATCTCTATTTATGAAACCCACTTAGAGGTAATAGCCCTGTTTTTCTAAGCATTTGTAAAAGATACCTTACAAAGCAGTGAAATCTAGTCATGCACTTCCCATTAAAACCAAACAGAACTACATGACTAAGCCCTCAATAAACCAACCAAACCATAAAAAATGCCCTGCACACTCAGAGTGATCTCGCATGCTGCTGAATATTCACTTGAAGCCAAACTGAAATGCTACGAGCTCCACTGACTACAACAATTAATGACTCCTGACAAGCAGTATTCTACCTACAGTTATCTTTACTTCAATACTAGTTTTGCAAGAAAAAAAAACAAAGATTCTGGAGGTGGACACAAGGTTCCTGCTTCTATCAAAGACAGGAACAGAGAGATAATGAGGGTGAGTAATTAAATCCAGATAGGCACAGAAGACTGATGCTTCCTTTGATTTTAGAAAATGAACCAGATAATGCCAATGCCCTCTTTCAACCGAGCAGTTCATGCTCATTTAACTTGTTTTCCCTCCATCTCTCTTCAGCAGCAGATTAGCTATTGATTAGACAAGCTTATCCTGGTGCTGCAAGCTGAAAGAGCCCTCGTGTTTTTGGGAACACAACTCCTTCCTACCAGCAAATCAAAGCAGGCATGCAGACTCCAACACTTGCCTTCAGCTGCCTGCCTGCCTTTCACACACCTGTCCAGGTGAAGTTTGTTTTGGCATTTCTGTACGTATAAAACCAGTGTGCAGATTGTGAAATGTATGCACCATCTGTTTTCACATCCATAGGTCAAAAGGCCTACGAACTTATATCCCTTCTTTCTGTGAAGACCTAAACCAACTTCTCTGGCAGTAGATTTGCAAAGTTTTACTTAATAGCCAAAAGTTGTTGGTTCAGATAGGCAAGTAGTGTAATTGAGTGTAACAAAGACCATCTATGTCAGTGGATTTACAGCTGATTTATGCAGTTGTGACCCTGTTTATATTTTCCAGCATTTCTTATTTTACTGAAAAACGTATAGCAGGGCAATGGGCAAACCTGTACCATTAACAAAGGCCAAAAATTCTTGCACAGCCATCAAGCCATTGGCACAGCTGGGAGTAAATGCCCTTCTCACTGCATGGTCTGAGACATCACACCAAAAAGTCTGTAGTTTTCTACTGTGTGTAGTTTTCTTCCCTGTGTAAGACTCAAGCAAAGGGGAAGTCAAACAATTTGAAGAGAAGGACAATGCACAAATGGAATAAAAACTGATCCTGAAGGAGAAGATGGGCAATGATACTTGAAAAACAATTCTAGGGCCAGAAGAACGAAAATCGTTAGTTTTTAATTTTCTGTTGTGGGATGGAACTGTGAGCTGTGAGAGGAGGGGGCATGGCAGTGGAACTCTTTACAGGGGAAGAATGCTGCCCCTTCCCTTAGGATAAGATAAGCAGGTGTTTATCACCTGGTGGGGAACAGGTGCTGATCTGCCACCTGAGCAGGCTCAGCTCGTGGAGAATCCCTTCTACCTGCTGCTCTACCACCTCTGCCAGGCTATCTGGGGAGAACACACACAGCTTGAATTCCATTTGGCTTACCGCATGCAGTAATACTTCAGTATGAGTAACTTATGGCTTGGCCAAAGTCACTTCAGGTAATAAACCAGTAGAAATTGCTGTATGTGAGAACTATTACTATGCGTAAGTATCTAATTCTAGAGCAATTTATCCAAATGAATGTGAGCTGATGATTTAGGCTATTTGTCTATGATTCCACTACGTTTATTTTCTGCCAAGTATATTGTTCTAGGAAAAGTAGTAGCTACAAGAGCTCAATGTCAGAGTCCCCAAATCAGTTAATTCTGAAGCTTATTTAAGCTTCCACTAGATCTTCCACCATGAGTCTATAAATCAAGAGGAATCACATTTTGTGATAACGTACTTCCAGAAAAAAAAAAAGTGGACAAACCAATAAGCTCTTGTTCATTTTTTCAACAACAGGAAAACAGGAAAATGACTGTCAGCACACACTGACTACACCAAAGTTTATCACACTGTTCAGAAAGGCTTCAACCAATCTTAAAGTAAATTGTAACACAACACAAGCTAGTCTCTCACAGCACAGAGAACATTAACCATGTTTCAACAGTGAACTCAGTCACTGCTCGTTTGAGTAATACTGTACAGACCTAGATCCTGCCGTTAGCAGAAGTAGTGATGATCTGTTCCTTCTGCACCAAGAGAACAACTCCCCTACAGTCACATTAGGGAGGAGCTGGCAGAGCCTTTGGCAAAGAGCGTGCAAACTCTGGCATACATACTGAAGGACTCTCAGATCCACAAACTATCATGCTCACTCCAAGCCTCTTTTGGGAATTCTTAAAATCAAAAGTCAAAATTTTCTCTTACTCAAAGTCTTAGACTTGTGCTCTCCCACTCTATGGCTGGAGAACAAAGAGACCATTCTTGCCTTTGTCCCCACCCGTGGTTCTCCCTGGATAAGAGAATTTCTCTGGGTTTCCTATGGTGCTAACTGCAGGAGAGGAAGGGAATCCTGTGGCCAGCAAAGCTAGCCAAGTGTTCTTTACATGACCTGTGGGAAAAGCCTTTTCCCTCCATCTGGAAGCTCCAAAGTACCACTGTCAGCACTGAAGATGTATATTCCCCTCTGTATGTGCATCTGTCGTAACAAATCATTTTAGAGGGTCCATCATTCTTAATAAGAATGAGCTAACATCACATACTTCTTAAACTGTTATGGTCACGTTTTGCTCTTTATTCAAACGGCTGCAAAGACTTTCGCATGGCAGGCATTGCCACATGATCCAGCAGATCTACAAAAACTGCTGCCTGTGCTGTGCAGTGGCTGCCTCTGACATGTCCCCAGGGGCCTCCAGAACTACAGAGCACCAGGGAAGGGAAGAGCAAGCCAGAGTGCAATGCAGTGGGAATCTGGTAAAGCTGCACCTGTCCCCAGAGCCCACTCTATTGTTGTCTACTCATGTCATGAAGGTCCCTCCAACCATCCCTTCTGGCCTCTTTGGTGAAGGTTCTTCACCAAAGGGCAGTGGGCATGGAATGGGCTGCCCAAGGCAATGGTCACAGACCCAAGCACTGGTGTTCAAGGAGTGTTTGGACAACACTCACAGATACAAGGTTTGGATTTTGGGTGGTGCTGTGTGGAGCCAGAAGCTGGGCTCAGTGATCCTGGTGGGTCCCTGCCAGCTCAGGATGCTCTGCGTTTCTATGATGCTTTGAGAACTGAGGAGAGGTGAAGATCTTTCTGAGGCACAGAAGACAAAACGACATCTCTTGACAGCTCCTGTCATGCCTTCCACCTAAAAACTTTGGGCGGCTGAGGTTACTCTCCCTCATTGACAGGTGGATAAGAAGTCATGGTGAAAAACATCTGTGGCAGCTCCTGTTGAGGTGAAAGGGGTGTGAGAAATGAAAGAAAGGCCACCCCTCCTCCTCCTGCTGCCCACAGGCCGGCATGGGATGGTCCAGAGCACAGCAAGGCTGGCTAAAGCCAGATGCCCGTCCAGGCCTGGTTCAGCCTAGCCAAGGTAAGGGAAGGCAGCAGCAGGAGGAGTTTGTGCAACACCACAAGACTCTGAGCAGAGACTGTGGATTGGAGAGAGCATTGAAGAGCAAAGAGTGCCGTGCAAGGAAGAAAACACCTGGGATGCTGATGGACACAGAAGTTCTGAACTGACAGTGGGGAGACAAAGTCCTGCTGGCCCCCCAGCTCCTGCTTGCCATTAGCACGTGCTTCGTGCTTACCTTGTGCTGCTTCCACACGGCGCCCAGGGCCTTGACCTCGTGCTTGCCGTGCCTGCCGTCCTCCAGGCACTGGTAACACACGGGGCTGCGGCAGCTCACGCAGTACATGCTGTAGTTCTCCAGGTCGTGCTCGGCGCACGTCGGCAGCTTACGCCCGCCGCCCGCCCCCTTCCCGCCGCCGTCGCCCCCTCCGGGTGGGCCCGGGGCCCCGGGCGGCGGTACCAGACGGTGCTTGGCGAAAGGTCCGCGGGCAGGGTGGCAGCGGAGCTGGCAGGCGGCGCAGTACAGCACGTCGCACTGCTCGCACAGCACGGCCGCCGGCTCGGGAGGGCTGCGGTCGCACAGCTGGCACTTGGCGGCGGCGGCGGCGGCGCGGCCCTGCTGATAGCGCTGCACGATGGCCTCCAGCAGCCGGTTGCGCTGGAAGCCGCGGAGGCCGCGCTGGTCCAGGGAGGCGCTCCGGTGGCACTGCGGGCAGGTGAGGGACGAGCCGGCGGGGCCGGCGCCCCTCTGAGACGCCGTCGCCCCGGGGGGTGCGGGCACCAGCGGCAGCACCCGCACGCCGTTGGGGGACTTCAGGCTGGGGGTGTAGGAGCCGTAGCCGCTGTCGGTTTCGCTGTGCAAGCTCAGCTTGTCCGCGTGGTCTACGCCGCCGCCCGCCGCGCACTCCGAGTCCAGCGAGGCGGCCGGCCCCGGCCCCAAGCCCGGCCCCGGCGCGGCCGCGGCGGCCACGGGCGGCGCGGAGCCCCGCGGCTGGAGCAGGGCAGGCAGGTGCTGCTCGTTCTCCGGGGTCTGCACGGCGATGGTGCGGGCACAGGGCAGGCAGACATTGTGCGAGCAGGGCAGGATGATGGGCTCGCGGAAGAGCGAGCCGCACACCGGACACTTCAGCTCCTCTTCCATGGCCGCGGTTTCGCGTGCGCGGGCTGGGGCTCAGGCGGGCGGCGCGGGGTCGTGGCCGCCGGGCGCCTGCATCCCCCGCGGCGCCTGCGGGAGGTTCAGCACCCGGCGGGCGCGGACAGCTCCGGGCCGCAGCGGAGCCGGCGGGGTGCGGGCGCTGTCCGGGAGCCGGCGGTGCCCGGGGCGAGGGGAAGCTCCGGCCCCGCTTCCCCGCTCGTGCGGGCGGGTGGAGCGCTGGGCAGGGTGCGTGGTCGTGCCGGGAGTAGTGATATATGGGCACGGGAGGCGGGGGCAGCAGGAGGAAGGGGCGGAGGGAGCCCTCTCCAGCAAATGAGGGATCGCTCGCCCTACGGCTGAGGACAGCAAAAACATTTTTTAAAGGATCTCTCTACGGCGATGTCTTTATACGTTCAAGTAAACCCATTGTTTAGGCAACGGGATGAACGCAGGCGGGGTTCTGCTATCCGTAGGAGCCTTTTCTCCCCGCCCCAAGGAAAGCAGGAGGAATCTCCCACTAATGAACCAAGCGTGTTTATCTTTCACCCGTGCCGTACCCTACTTGAGCGTGACAAGGACGCACAAAACGTCAGGCACTGAAGGAAGAATGGAAGAGAGTTAAAGGGAATCCCGGCATGGAATTCTCTGGCTACACGGGGCAAAGGGGTAAGCAGCAGGGAGACGTGCGGCATCACCTCTGTCGTCACTGTATAAACACAACAGAAACTGCTGGAAAAATAAACGGGGGATGACTGCTGAAAGTTTGTAAACTGAGGATAGTTATTTTCAGGAGCAAGCAACCAGCAGTGGGAAATCCCCCATCTGTTTTGTTTACCCTACATAGGAAGAGCGTGGATGTAACAGTGGTTTATTTTCATAGTGAAGAGATTATACAAGTTATTTCACTGCTTTCTTTTTTTTTTTTTTCTGTTCATGTATCTCATTTAAATGCCACGTCTGTTTTAACTTGAGCTTCATAAGCAGATTTTTTTCTTTTACTTCTAAATACAAGCTTGTTGTGTTTGAAGATGCAGTCCTAACTCATGTCAGATGGAAAAATAAACATTTTTAAAAATCACCCCTCTTCATAACACTTCTTAGCCCACGATGTGCATTTTGTGACACTGGGTAGGAAAGGGTCTTCTAGTTTCAGGTCTGTTTTTGCAAGGTTATTAAACTGTTGATGCATAGAAAAGGAGGGATGGGGACAGAGAGCATGAATATATTAAAGCTTCCATTTTGTTTTCATTGTTTCCTCTCTGCAATTCTCCTACTTGCAACTTGCCTAGACATCCTCATGACAAGCTAAAGGTAAAGAAAGTCCCAAATGGGTTAAAGCTTTGTGTTCCTTAGTGTAGGGTTGAGAAGGGCAGGTTTGTCCCCTGGCACATAAAAATCAAAAGCAATGACCCACATAAAACCGCCTGTCTGCTGCCCAGGAATCTTTTTATTTCATGTGACCTCTGTGCCAAGACTCAAAGCTGAGAGAAGGTCTGTGTTTGGGCTGCCTCCACCTGGGAGCCTTGGCAGTACAAGAAAGGTTATGAAATACTATTTATTTCAAAAATACCTTATGCTACTGTATCTCAAGAAAAAACTGTGGGTGGAGTGCTGTTACCTTTGTAACCTCTATTCTCTACTTTATCATCTGTCAGCAGTGGGAGTGATATATAATAAAGATTTCTTGCGTATGTACAGGTGAATGCAAATCACAGTGTGCAAGTATATGTTGGAAGCCATAATCCTAAGGTAATTAGGAAGGCATTATAAGCTTTTTTCCTTTGGACTTTTTCTTCATTTTTACCAATCTTGTGCCAGTGATCATAAGCACACATTGGTAATAGCAGATCTGAGACATATAAACAGAGCTGGATATATCAGACAGGAAGGGATGAAAATGAATAGGTACGAACACCAGACCTTAAGAGTACACATTTACAGCGGCTTTTTAGCTATGGCTGACAAGTTCTGGAGTTGAAACCCAGTGAATTTTGGATTTCCATCTCAAACATTACAATTTGTACTGCAATGTAGTACTGTTTTCCCTTGTCTACAGAGGGAAATGCCAAGAAGTACAGCATATTTGAAGTGCCGTTATGATCAGCCAACCTGAGCTTTTCTCCTCCTCTCTAAAAGCTTGATGTGGTCTAAGAGCACATATCCATAAATGATGATCTTTGCAACAGAGACAAAAATTTTACCTGGCTTTCTCTGTCCTGTGTTGTGACTTCTATGACATTCAAGATCTTTTTTCACCTACTTCATAAACTTGCTATAAACTTTTACACCCAAGAGAGATTTGGCTTTGAGAGAAAGAAGAGCTGTCCAGTGCGGTCCAGTGCACTACTGTCAAATCTCTTTCTCCAGAGGCCAGAACAGAAACTGAGCTAAGCACTGAAGTTTGGCACCAAGCTTGAGTGCTCTCTACAGACCCCACTGGTTCATTTGGGGTCACCCTTCATTTTGCTGAGAAACAGATCCTACTGAGGAGGCCCCACTGATGACGATGGAGTTACTCCTAAAGCTCTGTTCAGCCTGATAGAATCGGGCCTTTATCATGTTTTGTAACCAAGCCATTCTTATAGTGGCTATGAACCCGATGATTTTTCCTCTTTTCATGTTCAAATGAGTCTTTAATCTCTTGGAGCTGTAACTGTATAGGATAGCCTAGAAACCCTATTCTGGCAGTCATTGCTTTGATCTTTATTTTAATACTTCAGTATCACTAATATCATCCCCTTAAACTATTTACCCTGCATAAGAACTCATTAGCATCTTTTATATCCTCCAGCCAGAAAAAAAAAAAAAAAAAAAAGCTAATGAAGTTTATAAATACACTTACCAAAAAAAAAAAAAAAAAAAAAAAAAAAGCAGACTCTCAGTAAGGAGAGAGATGTGATTCATCTTTTTACTTCTCTTGTTTTATTGTTTATACTTTTTAATTCTGTTTCTCTGTTTTTTTTTTCCATGTTTTTCATTTCTTCTATTTTTTTATTTTATATTTTTTCCTGCCCTCACATATTAACCTCTTCCCAATTAGTTTTCCCTCATTTTTTCCCTCAGCCTTTTTCCTCAAAAGCTGCCCACTGAGGTCACTTTGCTTTCTTCAGCTCTCTTCTTTTACCACAGCTGTCTGCCCACCCCTGGGGAGCTCTCTGATCCCAGCGCTTCAGCACCGCTCCACTAACAGGCATCACTCAAAGCATGCATCTTGTAGCTTGAGAGGTAGCAGAGGGGAAAAAAAAGTATCTTTCCTCTATAGGTGCCTGTGTCATTGCAGTAAGAACTACAGAGAGAGAGAGAGCTCACAAAAACCAGAGAGGACAAAACAGGTGAGAGCTCTAACCAGTGAATACAGATACATCTGTAGTTACATCTTTGCATTGCTCTTATAACAAACAACACACCACACAGTCTTTACCCAGAGTCCTGTTTCCAGCATCACTGGTGCTGTGTGCTCTGTTTAGGGGGTGATGTGGCAGTGGCACAGGAGATTGCTGCACTGGGGATTAGAGGAAAAGCTGATGTGTGGAGTCTGTGAGGCAGGGCAGCTCTGGAAATGGTAGCTGTGTGCTACCATTCTCCCTTATTTCCTTGTTTTTAGAGATTTGCATTAGCTACATCATTTCAGTGCAACAGTTTTGAAAGTTCTTTTCCTTCCAGCTTGCATTCAAGAATCTATTATGTTATTTGGAGTTTTTAAATGTTTGCACATTGATTTGTTCATGAAAGAAGAGAAGGCAGAGCTTGGCAGCAGCCCAGAAGTGTGTCACAGAAGCACGGCTGCTGATAGCAAGCTTATCTGTTGGCTAGCAGGAGACTATATCTGTAACATAAATGCATCTACATATTGAATTTTCTCTGTCAGAGGATTAAATCCACCAGGAAAAAAATATAATTCACAACAGAGAACAATTCTATAGGGTGGAAATTTATTCAGACTGTCTGCTTAGTATATGTTCATTATTATGGTTAAGTGGCAGAACTTAATGTTTGATCCTAAACATTTATTGACAAATGCACTCCTAGGACTGCTCTAGCAATCTGTGAATTAAACTTTATATAGAGAAAAGCATTGCTTTAAACATATAGGCCAAAAACAAAAACAAAAAAAAAAAAAAAAAAAGTAGGTTGACACAAATATCAGTAAGTGCTCCATTTGAGCAACTTTTAGTAAGTATCTATGCTTTCTTTGTGATTTTCTTTCATCAAAGGCACTAATCTCATTTTTTTCCAAGAGTCCTGATTATAAATCTCATGTTTCTGTGGCATTATAAAAATCCTTCAGACTGAAAGCTTCCAGAATAACTCTAGGCATATTTTGGCTTTTCTGCCATGTGAGGAACCCTCCCTTTGCTGCTGTTTCAAGAGCAAGAGCCTTTCCTACTATTGAAATTCAGAACTCAGAACTCTGAAGAGATGAGAAGGGAGCAGTGGACCATGCATCCGCATATGTATTGGAGAGCAAGAAATTGTGCCCTGCTTTAAACCTACTATAGATCACTATTGACTATGGAATTATCATCAGCACCTTTATAATATGATTATTATAGAGAGCTATTATAGCATTTGTTGTTTTTGTTTGTTTGTTTTGTTGGTTTTTTTTGTTTTTGTTTTTGTTTTTTGAGTTAGTGTGCCAACTTCTTAGAGAGATTATTGTGTTTCAGTAGGTATTATGTCAGATCAGATTATGTCTCTCCAATTTGTACCCCCCAGCAGCATCTCTGAATTCAAACAACCTCTGTGTTTCACGATCACCAGGACCAAACGAACAGTATGATCAGGGAACACTGGGGATCCCTGTGCCATAGCACACGAGCCTACTGCACTCAGCTCACAAACTTGCACTCACCATGCTCACTTGAGGAGGAGGCTGCAGAAAGCTGTCTTGCACACAGACCTGCAGTCAGTCATAACTCAGCCCTGGTCCTGCCCTGCCTCCCTGCTCTGCTGCCCCTCTGGTCACCCCACTAGAAAGAGAAGAAGTTTGTCTGTCAGGCTTCCTAAAAAGATAGCTAAGGAGTATGTAAAATCCAAACCTGTTCTTACATTTGCTTTTGGCAGGTAGACTGGGAGGAGGTAGGATAAAATGACGATATTCAAAGCATAAGAGAAGGCAAGAGTGAGAGAAGACGGACAAATGCCTTTGACAAAAAAAAAAAAAAGTGAATTATCTTAACACTGAAGTGGTAACATTTCCTAAGACACACAAGATAGGCTTGAAAAACACCTTGGAAAAAGCCTTGAAAATGAAACCAGGCTAGACATTTATGCATCCTGTCATAAAGCGGATGTAAATTGCCACCGTGTGGCAATCTCTCCACACACAAAGAAAATACAGAAATGAGGTAGTGAATTTTTGTCCCTGAAAGAGCAGACAATATTCTATGCACTGAACTAAGTAGCTGATTGCTTTGTGACTATCTGAGAAAGGTCTTTTATCAAGAAGAGAAGTCTAAGTAGCTTTTCTCCAGCTCTGCTAAACATAAGACAGAAAATGTTATCATTGTTTAGCAAAAGATAACAGATACTGAGAAAATTTCCCTGAGCCATTAAAGGATCTATAAATACCCTAGCAGATAGGCTTTGTTTTTCTATTCTATTCTATTTCTATTCTATTTCTATTTGTTTTAGAGATCAGAACCTACCACAAGGCCTCCTGAAATTGGAGAAAGGCCTGGAGACCTGTGCAACTTGTTGGCTATAGTTAGTTACTAGGACAAGACTTCTGCGAAGTTCTAGTGGGTTTGACCAAAGCCTCCTGTACACTCTGCAGCATCATTCAGAAGCATTGAAAATCACAGGGTGGAAGGGACCTCTAGGCTTAGAAGATGCACAGAGAAAGAAAGTGCAAGAGTCAAGAAAGCAGGATTACTAGGAGGACTTGTAGGAGATAATCACAAGTGAGGCCTAGGTTGAGTACTTTCGGAGCAGGCTGCAGAAGCAAGAGTTACCTTAGGCTTCCTCTTCCCTTCTAGCTTGTTTTCTGATAAACAAATTAGAATTCATAAATAATTACATACCATAGACTCAAGATAGAGAAGACCTTGCATGAGCACAGAACAGGCTCAACTAGGACTCACATCTTACCCACAGTTGCCACATGGGCATTGTAATTTGGTGTAAATCCATAACACAGCTGTGAAGGGAGGTGCCTTTGTGCCACAACCACACCACCTGTTCTCACAAGAACTAACCCACCCCAAAAAGGCTGCTTTCCAGCATTCCTGAATCAAAGTGCTGGTGCCTCTCCAGGGACAGGAAAGGGAAAGCAGTTCAGTCCCTGCAGCAGCACTGAGCATGGTACAAGGAACAGAGTGGCTTGTCTGTCTGAGATTTCAGTATCAATCAGGTGGGGAGATAGGGTCTGTAAAGTATGAACCCGGCATACCTTTCCTTCATCAGCCCAGTGCCTCATCTGCTTGAGATTTGCACATCCCTTTCCCTTCGCAGCTGGCTGAGGTACTCTGCAGGAGGGAAGAGGTGGAGGCCAACCAGATCAATTGCGCTTGTGTCAGGTTTTATTGCTTCATTTGGCATTATATTTTCTGATTTGAAAAGCAGCTTATTCCTACCTTTCTTCTTTCTTTCCCTTTGCTATGTTTTCCTTTCATCTATGATAGTGTCTTTTAGCATTATTAAATAAGCAGAGATGCTGCTTCCCTTTTCAGTATGAGTGATCCCTTTGCATCTCCTGCAATCTGGCCACAGATGGATGTAGAAGCTGTTGTCATTCATGTTACTGGGAAGCACTAGGCTAGAAGAAAAGCAGGGCCTTCTTCAGTCCAGAGTCAGAAGATGAAAAGATAGCTCTGAAGCACACCAGAAGGTCTGGTCCCTCATACTTAAATTCTTATTTACATTGATTTTATGCTATTGTAACAGCTGATTTCAATAGTATGATCTGCATTTTCACCATAGTGAGCACATCACATGGAGCATGCTCAAAATCAAGCATATGTTCCAACCAGTTCCTCTTTCTGCCTCTTCTTTAGCCCTATAAGAACGGCTAAGCTGTTTTCAGGACCCTATTCATTCCTCTAGTTCAACGATTTTCTCAGCCCGCAGGATGTGGTAACGAAGAATCCCATAAATCCTTCTTCCTAAAAATAAAGAAACAAACAAATAAATAAATAAATAAAATGGTTTCCAACCTTATAAATAAATAAATAAAATTGTTTCCAACCTGATTTCAGTTTTCTTCACATACTTGCTGTGTTACCCACAAAGATAAATTAAATGCTGATATTTGTGAAGTACTGAATCTATGGCATGCATATTTAAAAACAAATGCCAGCACATTACTCCAGTTGCAGAGAGATTAGTCAGGATCTCCCCCCTTAACTTGTTCCTCCCAGGTGTCTTCCTGGGCTCTTGCCTCTGAGTTGATTCCACTTTTAATTTTGTGTTTCTGTGAATAGCAGAGAAATGTAACAGCTGAAGGGGACAGATAAGAGACTTAGCTCACAACAGCCACTATCCAGCTCCAAATTGGATTGACTGGCTGAGTGCCCCAAAATTCTCTATGGATATACAATTTAACAGAAAGAAAAAGCTCCGCACACAAAGAGAAATGTGCAGGAAATAAAGAGGCCACTTTAAGAAACATAACAGCTTTGGCAGTGGGTATATGATTAGAGCCTTAATTTAAACAAAATAAAATATATGTGTTTTCATGTTACCCTAAGAAAATAAGAACCCCAGCCCATTCTTTCACTTATCCTTTTACCAAATGATTTAATTTTTAGCAATTCATTTCTAAAGGAAGAAGATAAAAAAGGCTGCAGCCAGCAGCCCAAAAATGAACCTGGTCTGCTTTGTTTTAACAGCAGCAGTAATGGATACTGAGGGAAAAATACAAAATAAGAGCATAACAAAACAGAAAAAAAAATCCTAAAGAGAATATGAGGAGAAAGTAAAAATGTTTAAGGCAGGTGCTAGAGCTAAAAGAAGTCCCAGTTTAGCAGGCAGCTCTATCTGAGTATCCTAAAAGTGCAAGACTCCCTTCATGCAGATGAGCACATATCTGTGCAGCATCAGCTCCTGCAGAAATCAGCTCCACTGTGTGCAGGCACTCTGTCATCTGGCTGTGGAAGGGAGACTGACTGGCAGAGCTGCCAGTCATAGGTGCTTGGTTTTTTTTATTTTTCTCTTGAGCTATTTCCCCAACTAGCCTTAAATGCAAGCAGAAGTCATGTCTTTTCAATGTGTTGGCATCTTTCTATAATCACCCAGTTGGTCAGAAGATTGGGATTGCCCCACAACCCTTTGTCACCAGCCCAACACATCTCTGCCTTGGCAGTACAATGTGCTGTTCGAACCTGTCCCTCTCAAGCTCCTTCTTTTTAATTATTCTGCTTTGCTTCACCACTTGATCTCCTCATAGGATGGTGACCCCTGATCCCTTTCCAGGTGTTCTGCCTGCAGCTTAACCTTTTCAGAACACTGAGCTCCCATTTGCTCCTCATTTCCTTCCTGTTCTGGCACCAGTTTCATCGTTTCCTTCCTCCTTCTCCTTCTTTCCATTTTCTTTCATTATTTTTATGCTAGGAAAATGCAATTTGCCCTGCTCGCTGCTGAACCACCACAGTAGTTGCTGAGTAACATAATTCAGTGGAATATGAAAATGTTTGCAGCGGCTCATTTAGCAGCACAGGAAATGTTTTGTATGAGGGCAGTACAGTGATTTACATTTGCTTGTAATAATTGGAATTCTTCCTATTTGAATGTTGTTATGTTTCATTTTGGTTTCACTTGGTTTTTTTGTTTGGTTGTTTCTTTTTTCTTCCCATTTGTGATATGCACACAGCACAGACTAGCAAGTTGGAGGTCTTTGTGGAGGGTGGGATGCATTTCACCAGCTGTAGCTTGTGGTAAGGGTGTCAGTACTCACATAGGTACCTTGGTTGCCCTGCAGATATTTGTACGTTTCTATAGGTACATTTATAAATGTATATAGTATAATATGTAAATACATGTCTAATGTATAATATACCTTCGGCTCGTGCCTCTCACCGACAGCAGAGGGAGCCCAGAGGACGAGGTCAACCCCTACACCAGCCATCAGACTCAGGGTCACCCCAGTGCTCCCTCTCGGACTGCCTGCTGAAGTGACAGCGACAGCCCCAGCTGGGAGCTGGAGAGATGCTATGAGTACTAGAGGAGTAGGGTGTGTTATTCTTTTGTCAAAACACCAGTTGGTACTGTTCCTGGCCTTGCTCATAGCCATTTCTGTGTATATATGGGGTAGCAGTATGTATATATATGCATATATACATATGCATATGTGTATGTTTATTCAGGATAGCAGGTTTGAGTTTAAATGGCTCTCATCCCTCAAGGACACAGGGCTGAGCAAAGAAGGGCCATGCCTTAAACACACTGAAATAGTCCATGTACTGTGTCTGCAGCACCCCTCAGGTCTCATGCCCAGGGGTATGTGAGGGTGCAGGTCTACTTAGCCCTGCTGTGTGCCTGGGCATGAGCCCAGGAGCAGCAATAGATACAAAGAGCACAATAACACCGTTGGATAGAGAAAATTCTCAGCTACAGAACACTATTTTTCAGCATAGTCACCACAATAAGCTGTGCATTTTCACCAGCAATGAACAAGAGCCTGAATTCTGTGCTCGTAAACATATGTACCAGTGGAGGTGACCCACTGCCGCCACTGCTGCAACGCACCATCCAGCGCCTCACTGTGCTCACATCTGCTGTTTGGTTTCCATAAACATTCAGCAAGCATTGATAAATGTTACTGGGTGCCATTTTTTCCACATGGAGGAATTCAGTGACACACCTGTGCTTCATCTGCACTGCCATGTCAGACACCCTTGTGTCAGAATGCCCCTCTGCTGCCATCGGTCACACAGCAACAACATGTAGCAGAATATTGCTGGAAAGATTCAACTTCTAGTGAGTTATCACCAACATCCACCTCTGATGTCATGGGCTGACATCATGAAAGAGAAGGTATTACTTTTTGAGCAGCCCTTGTGGTAGCATCGTCACTGAAGCCATTATCTGAGACTATGCAGGTCTCAATTTGGTAGTAATTTGTTTTGTTTTTTATCGTGTGTACCTTCTTTATGTAAGTATGTTTACATAAGAAATACTCATTTGTCAGTTCTGAGCATTTTTCAACTTGATTTTGTAGCCTCACCACAATCTAGAGAAGGTGGGCAGGAATTGGGTCACAGGAATCCTGGAAGAGGCTGTTAAGGTGACCAACAGAGACCAGGATGACCTTTTTCTTCTACTTGCTTCTTTCATTTATCTTGACTGTGCTATTTGTCAGTCCACTACTAATACCTATAACAATATTCACAACATCTCTGGAAGTATTAAGGTATACTTTCAAGATGTTGCAATACCATTCAGTTGAATAGAATAAGAAATTCAAACTTCAAAATCAAACTTTTACCTACATATGAAAATTCAGAATTTTACATCTGTATTTAAAAAGTAAAGATATTATGCCTTGAATCTGGAATGTAGAAAAGAAGCTGCCTTCATATTCCAGCAATAAAAATAAAATGTTATGAACCATATACATACAGGCTATCTGTATAAGCTATACAAACACACAGAGCTCAGCCTGCACAGCTGTTAATAAATATGTATTTTACATTTAGCCAATAACTGCTGCTCAAGGTTTCTTTCCAGATGCTCAGGGATGAGTTAACACCACTTTGATTACAGAGTAATGCATTCTCCATATCAAAAGCTAGCAAAAGGAACTCCTTTGATAGCAAAAGAGGTGGCCAGTGGTGATTAAAACAAGAAAATGTCCTGGGAGATGAGTGAAGCAAGCATCAGACCCTGATCAAAGCACAGGTGCTGTAGGCAACATAAGGTTAGCAGGGAGAAGCAGTGTTTTTTATTAGAACAACTTGTAGAATTGGAGAAAATGGGCAGCTCTTGACGTAAAGGCCTTTCTTCAAGTGTGTCATTTGGTCTAATATAAAGCATTATATCTTTCTCTATCTGTTGCTTCTCTTGCAAACCTCTCCTGAGACAATAGTCTTCCTTTTACAGTAGAAGTAATCTTTCTGACAGACAGGATTGATAATGCACTGTCTAACAGTTTATAGGAATAATTTAAGTTCCAATTATCTCAATACAGAAATTCAGCTCCCAAAGAGAATTTATTTGACTTATTGAGAGAGAGCTCTGTTAAAGAAAGAAGAAATGGAAAGTTGAAAGATGCATTTGTCAAAGCCCAACACTTAGAATACAACAATGGCAAAAGCCTATTTTCCAGCATTAACCATAGCACAAAGCTGTCTGATGTCTCTCTCACAGTCAGTCTCTGGCTTTGTGCAGTTTGATTGTGGTGACATCAGACTTTTATCTGCATGGCCTGACTATCTGGTTGCCTGACTAAATAAGATGAAAAAAGCATTTTCTCACTTACTCCTGAGAGCTGCAAGTCTGACAAGAAACACAACTGAAAGCATACGGAGAGCCATGAAGAGCCTTGTCCACCTCATGTGAATAGGGCTTGATGCTTCTCAGCATTTCTTCATCTCTCAGCAGCAGCTTCCTCCTGCTTGAGGACTTGTGCCCTTTGTGGGAAAGGGACCTGAGTTGAGGATGAGATCCTGAGCTGATGTGATACTGGGAAAAGAATGGAGTGGGACAGGGATAGGGAAGGAATGGATTATCTGAGTATTTTTGCAAATGTAGCATTTGATGGAGATAGGCAACAACTTGGAGAAGACCAAGTACTGAGTTCTTGTTTGGACTACATAGGGATATGAAATTAATTGTAGGGTGGGAATTGGTTTGTCCTTAAAAACATTTGGGTGCCTGAGAGAATTCTGGGGTGGGACTGTGCCAGTGGAGGTAAGTAAAAGCCCCAGGATGTCCACGTGTGTGGTTGGTGAGATGTGTGATTGAATCTGCCTCCCCATCAGCAGAGGTGCTGGAGGCTCCTTGGGGGAGGGAGCAAGACAGGGAAGAGTGGGGCTAAATGATAAGACAGGCTGTTATTTTTTATGATACTAACATGAAAAGTTCCATGAAGCATTCGATCGAAGGTAAGGCTGACACATGCTCCAGCTGCAGATCTGCCAATTTGCTTCAAAACTGTGAGAAGAAGAAGGTTTTCACCACTTTACTGTGCTGCCAAGCAGGCGGGCAAGCAGGAGTGACAGGGAGCAGCTGACTAATTTCCAAATGTCAGGGTTTGCCTTTGACTCTCCCCCCTCCCACCCAGCTGCACAGAGGCGGGCTGCCCGCTTGTGACTGCAGTGCCTTGGGCAACAGAGCTGCTCATGTTTTCTGAATGTTGGCTACAGACACTTCACATTGCTCCCTGACATGTACTGAAGTCTTGTCACAAAGTAATCCCTGAGGAATCTATTTCTCCAGGGACTGCTTTCTCCAATCTATGTAATATTGTGTGAGGAGCTTCTGCAAAGACCTGTGCAAATATCAGCTGTGCTTTGCTTGTCAATGGAGAGTTGAGCTCTTGACACAGATGCTGGGTTTGTGCAGTACCAACATGTACCTACTCACTCATTTTATGGACAGATAAGGTGCATTGTCTACAAGAATCTTCAGACCTACTACACATAGATAGTATAATAATAACATCTCCAAATGTATTCCTTTTCACAGACACAGCATTTACCAGAAAAAACAATCTAATAAAGCCTGTCTATCCAATCATTCCACGTTCCTCCTGACAAACACCCAGTGAACAAAACAGAGCTGTGACTTGTCTCTCAAGGCCTGTCTGTTGCATCGGCCTGACCAAAGCATGACACAGAAGATGTCTTCACCGGGTCCACTGTATAGCCACAGCCTATTACCTCCAGGCACATGGTTTGCAGGCCCCAACCAGCTGTCAGTGACAGAGGTGATTCTTTTGGTCTCATAAGCCAGAGGTCCAGCCAGAAGTATAGATGCAGCTCCCACAGCTCCCTGTCACTCCTGTTTGCCCGCTTGCTTAGCAGCACAGTAAAGTGGTGAAAACCTTCTTCTTCTCACAGTTTTGAAGCAAATTGGCAGATCTGCAGCTGGAGCATGTGTCAGCCTTACCTTCGACCAGAATGCTTCATGGAACTTTTCATGTTAGTATCATAGTGCCAGAGATGTCTGTCAGTCTGTGCCCTGCACAGACTGCTCACAGTGTGAGCCATCACAGGGCTCTGGCAGCTGCATCCTGCCACAGCCTCTGAGGGAACACCCCAGGATGGTGCCAAGGAAGTTATGTAGACTTGGGTAACTATGGAAAATGTATGTACAAAGATACAAAGAGATGTGAGTGAAAAAAATAAAAGCTCTTCACTATGTATATTTACTGAAATTTGGGAAGAAATAGGGGAATCAGAGTGCATTCTCTCCCCTGAGTGTTTCAGCATAACTGTTCTTATTTTTCTTTTTTTTTTTTTTTCCCCTTCTTTTGGCTTCTTTCTGTCTTGCTGACCTTATTTAATAATTGTTTTGAGCATCCTATTTTCTCAGCACCAGCAAAGTTTTCATTTTCCTTTGGCACATCTTTCTTTCTTACCTCTCTCTCATTATCAGTTGCTACACACCTCATCCTGCTACTGGGGCAATATTCCCTCAACAAGCACTTGACGTTTCCTTGTTCTTCCCCATTTCGTTGTTCCAGCCAAAGCCCCAGTGTTCTTTGAGCACAATTCCTTCTTCTTTGTAGAATCCTTACCCTCAGAAGAGGTTCTTCTTATCTCTTCTTCACTACTTCTTTTTCAACGCCATTCTCTCTTTTCCACCACCAACAAAATCACCACAAAGCTGTCCTTATGTTTTTCATTTTCCAACCCCTCCTGAGACTCTCCTCATTGCATTTCCCATAAGGAACCCTGCAAAGATCACAAGACCTGCAGAAACCCCTGCCAAACTGATGAAATATGCATAGGGTCTACCTGCACCAATAGCGATAGCCCCTACAAGCCTCCCGTGTCTGTTATGAACTCTGATGTTCACATGGCATCCTGCAAAGATGATAAACTGAGCATGGACTCCCACAGAGAAAATAAAAGCCAGAATGGCTCCCCTGGTGCTTCACATTACACCGAGGCTTCATAAAGACAGGGATAAATATATTCAACCTTTGCAAGACAAGCAAATACAGCAAAATGATCCAGAATGATTCATTTAAAGGAGTTTCAGGAGTGCAATGGAAATACACAGCACTGGGTTAAGATGCAAAGGCAAGGCAGAGCAGGGTAGTATAAAACTTTGGAAACCTCACAGCAAAAACAGAAGGCAGGGAGGAATTAGAGTACAGAAATTCAAAGTTAACCCAGCTGTTGCATACGTAGGCAATCAGAACCAAGAAAGCTTAGAAAGACTGAAGTCTGTCTCGGCACCTTGACACTCTGGTCTCTCTCACTGCTTGTCCTTAGACTATAAAGTCTCACATCCTCAACCCTCTGCAGTTTTCTTAGTGTTTTGACCCATATTGCAGTCATCCCAAAGTAGGTCTAGCGTAGTTTAAGTTGCAGAGGACATTCATAAGGGAATATCATTGCAGACAAGGTGTAGTCTTTTTGTAAATCCTAAAATCTTAAAGTAGTTAGCAATTTCCCAGACACTCACATAAATAAATTATATGAGAAAAGTGGGATGGAAATGAGTTCAATCTTTGGGTGAAGCTTGAGAAGAAAAAGTGGTCAGATACAGCTTCTGTCTTACTAAAGCTGGGACAAGAGAATGGTTTGTCATATTACAGTCCTCAGACAGGTTCTTAGGTGTCATTCATGGCTCTGTCTGAGGCAAGGATGTGAAACAGCCTCAACATCTCCTGCCTTGTAGTGTGAGGCAGTGTGAATGCACAGCATCTACACCTTTCTTCTCTGACTAGCTCACCCAGTCTACAAAGGCACATGATACCACTGCTGACATTCATATATGCAATTTATTTGGCAGGTGAAACTCCTGTTCAGTCAATGGACTCAGTTTCAATGGTCTTCATATGCAGCTTGTTTTCTCCACAGGCCCATTACCACATTCAGTTTTAATTAGATTTTTCTACTGTTTTTATATAACCATTTGCTTCTCTTCCAGAAACAGATGATGACAGCTGAACAGAAATTTATTCCAGTATGACTTCAATAGAGTTTTGTTTAGTGATGTGCTTAGCCTGGATTGGTACTGCTTCCTTCCTCTGATATTTATGTTTCGGTTCTGATCAATTAATCAGTTGTGGTGCTAGCTTCTTGATAAACCAACAACACAGGAAAAAACAAGGTCTAATCTTCTCTTACAGCTCTGGGCTCCTTACTTCATGAGCATGAAGTATGAAAAGACGTACTAATAGCACTATTTTTAGTCATCTTTGAACCTACATTGTTCTTGTTTACATTTCACTTGTGTGTTTAATTGAGTGGCTTGTTATTTATTTATCCTTTTTTTTTTTTTTTTCACCTAAATACCAGTCAAAATGAAGCAATGCATGGTGACTGGGAAAAAAATAGCATACAAGTAATATTTAAAAGAATGTAGTTATGCAGTGCTGTAGACTGGGAAGAGAGGAAAAGCCAGAGGGGGATAAAGCTTTCTTCAGGCTTGGCTGGCTCTGTCACCTGAGAGGACAAAATTAAGACAGCAGGACACTGCTGGTCTGCACTTCCACTGCCATCTGAGAAGTGCCCAAGGGGAGTTGCACTTTGCTGGCTCAAGCTATTTGCCTTCCCATCTGCTCAAGTTGATTTAGAGAAGTGCATTATGCAACCTGCTATATATTCCCACAGCGCTGATGGTCAAATGGATATGGCAGCACACTTAATGCTTCTGGGATAAGTTTTGAGGAAAAGGAGGGATTGTTTCAAACCACTCTGCAGTGTTAAAGATATTGCAATATGTCAATTAAAAAAAAAAAAAAAAGAAAAAAAAAAAAAGAAGAAAAGCTGAAGACGATTAAAACTGAGAAAGGTTGAGGTGCACTCAGTTGTATCAGCAAGGAGTAATAGCTTGAAAACCAGTCAGGACTGTGCTCAAGACAGATTATCTGCACAGTTGGGAGTCTGGCAGAGTAGCAGTGATGCTATCTATAACGACAGCCTAGGGCATGGTCACCTGCAATCCTTCAGCTCATCTCATATCACTGGTACTATGAGTAGGAACATTTGCCGTTTGCAAGTGTCTGCCCTCAGCTAAACAACAACAAACGTTTTAGTGGATATATGTGGAATGTGATAAAACATCTCTACCAACATTTAGTTCAACAAAATCCCTTCTCATTCTCTATTCATGTGACCTGTTATTCAGCTCTCAGCTCTGTTAGGTCAAGGTAAGAGGGCAACATAGCAAACTGATTGAATTACATCTGAAACATAACATTCAGACACTATAGACACTCAGTTACTTTTTAAGATCAGGGATTAATGGTTGAGGGAATGGTCATACAGTGCTCAGTGTGACCAACTCTGTTCAGCTCCATCTGCCTTTGTTTATTCCAGAGATGAAGAAGGAATCCCAAGCACATCAAGGCTGCATGCACATATCTCACACTGATATGTTGCAGGTTTGTGCGGGTCCTCAAAAGCTCATTTTTCCCAAGAATGGTCTGAGATATGGCTCAGGAATATGTAGAATTTAGGATGAGATGCTAAAGAGGCCCTGCCTCCCTTGGCAATACAATGGCATTCACTGCTGGGTTAAAAAATCCTCCATGTGTACCAGTTTGTCTCTATGCTGTGTTTATGCACTGTAAACATCTGTAATTCAGATGCTATTGCTGGTACTGTGGTCTATTTGACATTTTCTACCTGTTCTTTTCCAGAAGACCACACGCTGCTTGATATACAGCATGTTCACAGCTCAAGTTACTCTGACTCCAAGAAAAATAACAATAGTGTATCTGCAACAGCTACATTTAGCCTCTGTAGTGTACTTAATAAGTCTAGTTTTGAAAAACTGAGAACAGTTGTCCAAACAGACTGAAAGAGAGCAGGTATAGCAGGCTGATATTTCCCCTGCTTTCAGTTACAGTATTTCAATACTTTGGGATGCCTCAGTTGCATAATCCTTCTGAGAGGAATGTTCAGAGGTTGCCCAGCTATTAAACAGCACCAGTTAGAGAATGAGCTATGCCTTGTGCAATCAGCATTTCCGCTGGGCATCCTCAGCCCTGTCCCAAATCACCTGTCCACTCCCTTTCCACACGACACTAAACAACCCTTCTGCCTGCCCCACAGTGAAATGCACCCACATGCAGAGGGCAGAATCAGGATACTGCCTTCATTAAAAGCCTGCATAAGCTTAACTTTGAGGTTGGGGAAAAAACGCATAATGAGCAGAACATGCGTAGGGCCTCTATGGGGAGATTATTCCAGCTCTGCCACCATTTCTTTGCTCCCTCTATAACTGAAGTCAGCGGAGAAGTGGTCACTGGTTTAACAAGGTTTGGATCAGACTCTGTGTGGCTTGCCTTAGGAATGCCAGAAGTCTCCAAAAATAGTAGCAAAGTCTTGGAAATTATTTTAAATTGCACACTTCTTTCAGTTTTAACTAACTATGGTTATGCTGATATTTCATCAAATGAATGAGATTCACAAGTGGTTCATTTTCAGAAACAAGACTAGAACAGACAGAAATGTATTTAATCATTTAATCATAGAATGGCTTAGGTTGGAGGGAACTTCAAAGATCATTTAGTTCCAACCTTCCTACCATGGGCAGGGCTTCCACTCACCAGATCAGGTTGCCCAGGGTCTCCTCCAATCTGGCTTTGAATGCCTCCACAGACAGGTTGCCTTGCTGGGCAACCTGTTCCAACATCTCACTGTCTGAATAAAAATATTCTTCCTAATATCCAACTTAAATCTCCCATCCTTTAGCTTAAAGCCATTCCCCCTTGTCCCATCACTATCAGACTATGTAAAAAGTCAGTCTCTCTCCTGCTTGTAAGCTCCTTTCAAGTACTGGAAGGTCACAATGAGGTCTCCCTGAAGCCTTCTATTCTCCATGCTAAACAAACCCAACTCCCTCAACTTTCATGGGAGAGGTGATCCAGCCATTTGATCAGCTTCATGGCATCCTCTAAATCCACTCCATCTGCCCCATATCCTTCCTGTACTGCTGACCCCAGGCTTGGGCACAGTACTCCAGATGGGGTCTCACAAAGGCAGAATTGAATAAGTCACCTCCATCTCTCTGCTGGTCCCCCCTGTTTTGATGCAGCCGAGGATACTGTTGGTCTTCCGATCTGCAAGAGCACGTTGCTGGTTCATGTCCAACCTTTCATCCATCAAGATACCCAAGTCCTTCTCTGCAGAGTGAGCTGTCTCCCTGAGTTCTTCTCCCTGTCTGTACTCGTATCTGGGATTGCTTCAAACCAAGTGCAACACCTTGCACTCTGCTTTGTAAATCTCATTAGATTCTCATGTGCCCACTTTTTGAGTGTGTCCAGATCCCTCTCACTGCTGTGCCTCCCTTCTATTGTGTCCATACTTACCACTCAGCTTGGTGACAGCAGCAAACTTGCTGAGGGTACACTCAATCCTACTGCCAGCGATAAAGATGTTGAAAGAGCACAGGTTCCATGATGGATCCATGGGGAACACCACTCATGACTGGCCTTCACTTGGACATAGAGCCATTGACACCCTTCAGCTGCAACAATCCAATCAATTCTTTATCCAACTAATAGCACACCCTTTAAATCTGTGCCTCCCCAATTTAAAGAAAATGATATAATGTGAGACCATGACAAAGGCCCCACACAAATGCAGGTAGATGACATCAGTTGCCCATCAGTCGCTCACATCACTCTATCATAGGTGGCCACCAGATTGGCGAGGTACAACATTCTCTTGGTAAAGCTGTGCTGGCTGTCTCAAATCATACGCTCATCCCTCATTTGCCTTAACATCTCTTCCAGGAGGATCTGCTCCATGATCTTTCCAGGCACAGAGGTGAGGTTCACTGGCCTGTAGTTCCCTGGGTCTTTCTTTCTTGAATATGAGAGTAATGTTTCAATTTTCTAGTCTAGTCTAGTCTAGTTCTTTGCCTGGAAGCCACAACTTTTCAAATGTGATGGAGGGCTGTTCTGCAACCAATTCAGCTAATTCCTTTAGAAATTTAAGTCATGAAATTATTAAAAAATCATGGTATTTAGAAGTTATTACGTGTTTTTCTTCTGATCTGCAACAGTTCACCAAAGTTATATAAAATTATCATCTGATCTCCCTTGCTGTCTCAAAGCAGTATGAGAGCAAAGAATGATTCAGCAAGAACAGAGATTGTAAATATAAACAACTTCATCAAAGGAGCAAGTGCCTCAGGATGCACATAGCTGCTCTCACAGCACTGACAGAATAATGCTAATTCTATTCTGAACACTTTCATAACTTTTGAAACATAAAAGAGCTAGATCTTCCTATTTTTTGCTTACAGTTGAAAATTGACAAAAATTATGAGGTATATTAAAGTTATTTCAGGTCACCGGTATTCCAAAAAGTTCTGAAAACTCGTAATTAAAAATCAATTGTACTCCAAAAAGTGACCACATAAAAATGAAATGGTGAACTCAAAGCATGTATGCCCTGCATTCCACACCGTATTTCTCACATTGTAGTGATTTTGTGGCCTTGTAAAATTATGTTGTTTCTATTCTGTCACAGGATAGAAAGAAACTGAGAAAGAAAGGTCGGTGGGAAGGCACATTTCTCCTTTTGTCTCTCAGACCTGTAAACTCAAGAGCTGTAAAAGATTTTCAGCACGTCTGCCTCATTAGCGCTCTTTTGTGATATAGAAACCATGCTTCATTGTTGAGCCCTAAAATGAAATTTTAGAATGAATTTCACTCTAAAACAATAATACATCAGTACAAAGTTACTAGCTACTGATGCAAAATAAATAAACATGAAATCCATGAAGCCATGAACCTGTTCAATGTCTCCTCATCAGAAACTTGTTTTCATGGCAGGAGTTGTCATTGATAACAATCGTGTTTCTGATGATTCCTATTCATGCGATATCTGTACGCTTCAGTCTTCCTTGGCCAATTTAGCAAAGAAAGACAAAGACTCTTTAAGTCCATATCTGCCCTGACAGAATGATTCTTATTTTGCCAGTCTTGCCAAAATACTTCAAAAATCTATGCTCCTGCCTTCTAACTTGTTTGTACACCTGTTTGCTCCTGCCAGTGACTAATCAGTGCTGCAGTGATTGGCTTGATCTGATTGCATTTCCAGCACAGACGTCTGGTTTCCACAGCTTCCCTCCTTTGTATATGTTTGTTATCCCATTTCCTTCTGGAGAGGTTTTTATCTTTTGTTATGTTCTAGTTTTTTGTTTCCTTTTGCAACCTTAACATATACAGTGGATTTTTTTTATTTTATTTTTTATTTTTTAAGGCTCTGTGAGATGTTCAGATAGCACCTTGTTGTAACATAAGAAGGAAATTATTGAATTATCATGTGGTTTGATCCTGCTGCACATTGGGTTGTCTTCAACAATAGCACAGCTGCCTGAGGTATCAGCAAGAATGACTGCACTCCAAAACATCTCACCAACTCTGCCTGTTGCCATTACTGTTCTTCCCCAGTGTTTCTGACAAGGAAGGACAACTCTGAGAAGCAAAGGAAGCCAGAAGAGTTCACAAGGGTGAAATTACCTAAGCCCCTGGAAGCCTCAGCACTGTGGATGTTTGCAGACAGGCACACGTCTGGGACAGTGACACCTGCCTGCACTCAATAAACCAAGAAGGGTTGTGCTGTGGAGCATGAGAGCTCCTTCCAGGTGCATTCAGATGAAGTTGTTGGGTAGAGTCAGAGAAGCAGCCAGTCGGTTGGAAGGGCCTGAGAGGCACACTTTGAATAGCAAAAGGGGGGGGGGAAAGAGAGGTGAATTGGTTTTGAAATGTGAACTGCTTTGATGGCATTTCTCTGACAGGCTTGCCTCAGGTAAAAATCTGGTATCACAGGTACTTAAGCCAGGAAGCTATTTTCAAGCTTTATGTTTGCTGTATGGAATATACTTCAGTTTAAAATCCTGGTTGTATTTTAGAGTTATACCTTTACCTATAACATTATAAAAGCCAATTTCCTATACTAAATAAGGCTCAGCCTTGTTGCCACATAGCGGAGTGCTGCAAAAAGCAATGATCACAGCTCAGCCAGAGGAACATCTGCCTCTGAGTCAGTAATTGCTCAGTGCCCTGCATTGAATTGAGGGGTCACCAGGCTGCTGAATGTGCTGTTCCTGTATGAAGTATGAAACAAAAATTCTAATCGCTTGTTGGCCATTAAATAACCAGATGACATTTTTCATCAGAGACTCACAATAGCCTTGCTCCTCTAACTGTGCCAGATAATTACATTCTATCTACCTAAATGAACTTTCAATTACAAAGAGTACTTTTCTCCTTTAAACTACTTACAAAGAATGCTATGCACTGCTAAGTTATTGCCCTCATCCTGCCTCGGAGGTGGCTCAATTTCAGTAATAGTTACAATGCCCCGGGTGCACAGAAGGACACTTGAGGATACATGCAGACTTCAGCCCGTCCACCACTCAGCAGCAGGGTTTTGTTCTCGGCTGTGTGCTTCAGCCTCGTCAGCTCCATGCAGCCTGAGCTGCCGGGAGGATGAGCTGCCATCAGCTCCTCGCTCTCCCTTCTGAGGCCTGCACACAGCCGGCGGCTGTAGCCTAGTGCGGGCCTGATGTGCCACGTGACAGCAGGATTAGGCCTACCTTAACTGGAGGAGATGATTACATTTTTTTATTGTGGTTTCAGTTATGCGTTTTGTTATTCAGCACAAATCTGTCTAACTGCATCTGTGGAAGAGGAAGGTCATTTTTCAGGAGCACAGTTACATCTCAGTATAAAATCACACCTCTTTATGAGCAAGTGTAATACCCATTCACAGCTGAAGAGAAAAAAATATCTTCTGAACAGTGCAATCTGCATCTCTCTTATGGAAATGTGCTGTCTACAGATTTTTGTGTTTTGAAGAATGAAGAACACATAAGCAAGAGATATGATCTCTTTATTAACATTAGTTGAACATGATAGTTAACTCCATGTTTGCTTATACGTTTTGAATTCTTTTGAAAAAAAAGATTGGTTACTACTCCCCACTCAAAAATGCAGATAAGACGATGGGAATCTGCAGTATTCTGCAATCTGTAAGCCCCAATCATTCTTGCTACTTCTGCGCATCAGCAGCACTTCATTTCTGCCCTGCAATTTTGCCCTAGTATTTAGGCCATCCGCTGCTTTTACCTCAGATGACCTTGGCACAGCTTAAACAGCATCCACCAGGTTTGACCCCGATGCAGATCTCACTTGAAGGAAAGAGTCTGCTCAGTGTCACTGGGATAATAGGACAAATACCTTTAAAGCCTGTAGCTCTGATCCCTTGGCTATCTACTTTTGGTAATCAGATTCCGGAAAGCTGTTACTGTAAGTTGTGTCTGTATGCTTGGAGAAAGCAATCTTTTGTAGCGGGGCTAACAGACTGAATGCACAGCAGAGTAGCAATAAGGGCCCCCTCAAGCCACCATTTTGAAGAGGCAAATGATTTAGCCCAAAGCTTATCAGAACTACATTGAGCTCAAAGGAAGTAGGTGGGGGAGAATCAAAATGCACTTTGAAATCCTTAGTTTCTTTTATATTTTTGACACAAAGAAGGAGACTAAGGGAAGATGCTCAGCACCATTGAGAGCCGTGGACACGAGGCCAGATTATGACATAACTATCCCATAAAACTCTGTTGCAATCTTTCACTCCCATGAATTTTCAAATAACACTGCAGTAATTAATTCCTACAACACACCATTGTTTCTCATTTCATTTTGGATTTGCTTTAAACATCCACATGAAATACTCTCTTTGCTAACTGCATCAGAAATTCTGAGGATGAGGATGTGGAAACAGTATGAAGCTGGTGTAGCCTAAGTGACAAATCTTTTCTGCTAGAATTAATGCAGTTGGAAAGAATTCATGAGACTGGAGAGGTAGGAAGAAAAGACTGATGCTGTTACATCTAATTTAATAAAGTGAGGGGACAGAGCGAGGAGATTTTAAAACCAATGTTGCAGAGCACAGAGTGATGTACTGTGGAGAAGATTGATAGTATGAGCCAAGGTTAAGCAGAAACATGAACAAGACAGACTTCAACACTATCATGAAAATAAAATGGTGGTTATCTTAATTCCCATCAATATTACTATCAGATCAAGTCTTTCTTTATCCTGAGCATGATCCTTACATAATCCTAAACCAGAATTTCTGCTATAAAGGAATGGAATTTGATTATTTTTCTTTCCACAACACAATCCCATAGCATTTGGTAATGAATTACAATGTAAAAAAAAATCCTTGAGACAGAGGAATTACTCGTAGTGATTGCAGAAATGCAACTGGTTGTTTGCCACCATGCTCTTAGATTTTAGTACTGCTTATCACTGCTTTCTACAGTGCATAAATTATTTAAGAAATCTGTATAGTCTTCATTGTGAAAAGGAGAGAGGGAACAGAGCTCAGGATAGATTAGCTGCCATTTAGTGAGGCACTGGAACAAGTTGCCCAGAGAGGTGGTGGATGCCCTATATCTGGAAACATTCAAGGTCAGGCTGGGCAGGGCTCTGAGCAACCTGACCTAGCTGTAGATGTCCCTGTTCTCTGCAGAGCATTTGAACTAGGAGACTTTTAAAGTTCTCTTCAAACTCAAATGATTACATGATTCTATGATGCATGAACAAAAAGGAAAAACTTATCTACATGAACATTACTGCTGACTGGAATATGCCTTCAGTGGAGAAGTTGTTATTCATACACACATTTCTACGTACCAGTCACTTTATTTAGCTTCTCTGATTCTTCTTCTGAATTTTGGTTGAATATTGGTTTGGAATAGGGTCCATTCAAGGACAAGGAAAGGGACTGGTGATAACAGCAGTATGGGCAAGAGGAACAGGCTAGGGGGAAAAATGGCACTTTCAAGGGTGTATAACCACAAGAATGCACTCTTAAACTGAAGCATAGATTCCCACACCTGGTTAATTCTGTGCTTCTAGCAGTTAGTTCTGGATCTCCTAGATGGTCAGAGAAAGGCTGAATTTGCTTCTTGGGTATCTATGTGGGAGCAGATCCCTAAAAAGCTAACAGCTTACTATTGTTTTTGTTTACTCAAGTAACTTAAATGGGAGAGAGCCATACTCTGGATCTACAGATAGCAGCTTTGCCAAGAATCTACAGGGAAGCCAGTGGGATATTCTGGATGTTAGAATATACTTGAGGTTTGAGAATTTCAGCATAAGTAGGGAAATATATGTGGGAAACAAGTACTGAAATTGGGACTCCAGACAATTTTATTTAAAAACCCTTTTTGATCTGGTCTGATGGTGCCTAAGAGTTGAATGATCATTGGCTGAAAATTGGTTGGATTTGGAGTCATGTATTGTGCACCAGTTATGCCAGAATCTTCTGAATTCCCCTTACCCAGAAAGCCACATTTTACAGCATTCTTGGAGCATCACAGAACAGCATGATCTCTCTTCCTCCACATCAGTGATGAAAACCAGATGCCTCATGAAAAATAGAGTACTTTCAGACATTCTGACTTCAAGAGGAAATGGAAGAGTGTACCATGTGCCACCAATTGTTAATTTGTCTTCCATACAACTAATTGTGATGTTAGGATCCTGACCTGTTATTTGCAAGCAGCCATGTCTGTGAGTTGACCCAATGAGAAACATCTTGCAAACACAAATAGTTCTAGAAAACGCCGATGGCAGTGACAGATGAGCTCCAGTTCATCTTGTCTGGCAAGTTTTAGATATCCCTGCAGCAGAGTGGACAAAATGTGATGTTAGCCACACCACTGCAAAGTCTGGTGTCTTACTTCAAATCACTAACGAAGTTGGCTTTGAGAAAAGGTGCTGCTCTGCACAGGGCAGCTTGAAGTTGAGGCTCATGCCCTTCTGCCAGCTCTGTTGGCTGGCTGAACATTCAACTAGAGGTACTGATGGGAGGTTTCTACACATTAAACTGTTGCAGAAAGCTTTCTGTTTTAAGGAAAATTATCCCTAAGTAGACACTTAGAATTGAGTAGACTTTTTTTACCATGACCTACCTTTTGCTCTCTGAGTCTTGGCTCCCTATCTACAGTATGGAGGATACCATCTTCTATCACAGGGGAATCATAAAGAATTCACTAACATTTGTAGTTATTACAGGGAATAGCAACACAGAAAAGACTGTTTTCATTTGTCAGTTCAATATACTCAGTAATGAATACAGATCACCACATTTGGAAAGAGGAGCATTAGTAAATGAGGCGTGAATGATACTTAGTTGTTGTGTACTGTAACGAATGAGGAAAGGGAAAAAAATCACATAAGTATATGTAATATAAAATATACAGTAATGAATTTGCATAAGGAAATGGCACCCCTACTGTAGCACTTCCTAATTCTTTATGAGGTAAACTACATGTATTCGTAAGATGTTCTCATTTTTTAAGGAAGTGTCTGTAACAAATGACAGCTGAGTAACACATTTCTGTAGCTCAGCCCTGGGAAACAACAAAGTCTGGGAAAGACATACAACGCAAGAAAGTTTGTTACACAAAACAGCAAAAAAAACATAACTGCAAAAGAGTCCAGCTGCCATTATCACCAACATTCAAACCCAATACCCAATGTTTAAGGACCAATATATTAGGTTAGCAAAAGGAATCAAGGAGTGCTAGTTCTAAAACTTTCCGGTTTAGCTCTGCTTGGTGTGTGAAAGGCCCTGTTTTTCTGCTTTGCAGGAGCACTGGAGTCACACTAGCCTACTTTTATCTTTACACTCACCAGGTGCAAGGACTTCTTCCTCAGATTTCATATGTACCATTTTGGTTTATAGAGCACTAGGATAGAAAGTTGCTCAATACGGCTAACAAACAAGAAATTTGCCAAATTGGGGAAAAACAGCTAAAGGTCAGCTAAAAGTCACCATGATGAAGCTGATGGTAGAAAAATGAGGAGAAAATAAGTGGTCGAAGACCACCATAAGCCCCTACTCGTGCCCGGAAGGATATTAGCACATATTAGTGAGCTCTTGGAAAAGAGTGAATATATATGCCAATGTATACCTGAACTGCTTAAATGCAGAACCTGTCAAGTTGGCTGGTGTGTATCAAGAGGAAGAAAGGAATGCAGCTTTCTAACACTGCACTGGGGTTAGGGAGTTTTCTTCCTGGATTTTGGATGACAGGTGAGAAAAGATGCACTAATAATTCAATGGGGTCAGGCAAGCTGAAAAAACAATGATACGCTAGTCTGGGTGAAATAATCATGCCCATAAGCTTTCCCAAGCAGCTGTCATTTGGGAAGGAAAAAAAAAAAAAAAAAGAATGGGAGGAGAGCTAGGAAGAAAAGCAAATAAGTGAACACTGTTTGCTTATAATAAGCAAAAAGATAGCGGGGGGCAAACTGAATCAGTATTTTTTGCTGTCAGACACTCTCGGCCCTGAAAGACAAGGGTTTTCTTGATATTTTAAATCTACAGTAGGAATGGTTTGAAATGCATTTAGTGTTATAAAAGCTAATAACACTACTTAATTTCTCACATTTAATCTCAGCAGAAGTCAGATCTCTAGAAATGGAAAAAAAAAAAAACTTCTCGACTCTAATTTACAAAGCATTGAGATGCAGAGCATATCATCTTACGTACCAATCCCTGTAGTAGTGAGTAAATACAAATAAAGAGTGGGGAAAGATTCCCCAGATGTAAGCTGGTTTAAGATAATTGCCAGCGAGTCTGATGAGACTGAAATCACGAAAAAGCCACGCGAAGGCTGTAAACAAAGCCAGAAACGACGCGAAGCCCTAACTCTAATGTTAAAAACCACCGTATCTCGTTACTTCTCCAACAGAAACCTGCACAAACCAACCGAGGTTGCGGCGATAGGACCCCACCTTTAGCCATCTGCTCCGAAACACCCACTTACGCAACGGCAAAAATAATAATGGGAAACAAAGGGCGCACAGCCCGCGCTCGCAACTGGCACACGACCGCTGTGTGCGAGGGCGGGCGGCGCAGGGCCATCCCTCCCGGGCAAGGCCCGGCCCCGCCGCAGACAAAGCCCGGGGCCCGCCGCGAGCACCTGCGCTCCGCCCGCCCCCGCCCCGCCCCGCGGCCCCTCCGCAGCCCCGCGCGGCGCCCCGCTCCCCTCCGCGGCCCGTAGGCGGGGCGGGCTCCGGGCGGCGCCTCCCGCAGCGCGGCCGACGCGGCTCTTTCCGACGCTCGCCGCCGCCGCAGCATGAGCGGGCCGGGGCTGCTGGGGCCCGGCGGCGGCTCGGGGCTGCCGCCGCTGCCCAAAAGCTTGAGCGGGCTGCTCAACTCCTCCTCCTCCGGCGGCGGCGGCCAGGGCGGGCGCTGGCGGGACCTGGAGCGGCTCTACGCGCAGAAGTCCCGCATCCAGGACGAGCTGAGCGGCGGCGGCCGGGGGTCGCCACGGCCCCCCAAGCCTCCCAACCTGGACGCGGCGCTGGCTCTGCTCCGCAAGGAGATGGTGAGCGGCGGTGGGACGCGGGGAGGCCGGCCGCGCGGACGACGGCGCGTAGCCCTCGGGGCGAGGCGGGCGGGGACGGCGGACGTGGCGGGCGGGACTCGGCGCGGCGGGGGGTGCCGCCGCTCAGCGGCCGGGCGGAAGGGCGCACCGGGAGGTGCGGAGCCGCCGAGCGGAGGGCGAAGCCAGCGGCCTTTGTATGGCGGCTATAGGGCCCGCGGGGAGGTGGGCGCGGGCCGCGGGCTGGGGCGGCCCCAAGGAACCCGGCGGCTGCAGCCTGGGCTCGGGGCGGTCGTTCGGAGAAATGCCGTGGGCCCTTCGGTAAAAATACCACGGGGAGCTGAAGGGCGCAATGGTTATTTTCCACGCTCTCAGAATGCGGAGCTGCTCAATGAACGCCTTGTTCGGTGACAGCCGTCTGAACGTGCCACCCATCTCGGAACGCCGTCCTCTAAAACAAAAATGAGCACTGATTCATTTAGCTCGGGTGAAGGACGCTTGGGTGCAACTTTCCTCAAGACCTTGTTTTGGTTCTGTACCGCAGCGTTATTAGCACAGCTCCTCGGGGCGGTCTGGCACACCTTTGCGTTCAGCACCCGTGTGGGTGTTGGTGTTCTGCTGATGCCAGATGCGCTCCCAGTGACTAATGAACCACTTCAGTGTTACACGCTTTGTGTTCTGAAACAATGTTGCTGCAAACCTGCCCGTCCTAAGGCTTCTTTTACCACGGTGGGAAGGTATTGGAACTAAAAAAAAAACTGTTGAAAGACCCTTCTGCGGCTTTAAGAGGAATGCACAGTGTGGTGAACGCTTAGTCTGTCACAGATACTTCAACAAATAATTCCAATACTCAAAATGGCCTTATATCCTCATTTTGCCCCAAAGGATGGGAAGCACGAGTGCCCATCCACTGCAGGGATTTTCTTTTATGGTAGTGTAAAGGGACCCGAGGATATGAACTTTGTTGTCTTTATCTTTTCTGGAAAAGCAAAGCTAGATCCTATAAAAATCTAATTTACTTTTCCTAATGGGAAATCAAATGAGATGCTTGTTAAAGTCATTTGGCACTGGAATTCCCCTTTGATAATCTGTTATCCTTGATGCTGATTTGATTATTTTTTTTTCCTTCAGAAGTGTTTTATCACAAGCATACCAAAGACTTTGAAGCAACAGTCCCCTGAGTTCCAGGTGTGCTCCTCTGTAGCCTGTACAAACTGACTGTACCCTCACATACTGATAGGCTGCCTTTCATCATGGGGATAATAGCGCATTGTTATCTGTTTTGAACATTCTTCCTTTCACCAATCAAAGATAACATTACAGCTGAGCAGTCAGCTCACTTCAGAGTTTCAGTAGTGAATGAGGAAGCATCTTTCCCTGCAAGATGTTCTGCACTGGCTTTTTGAAGAGGAGAGTGGTGAATTTAGATGCTAGCTGAGGAAGGGCATCACAGAAAAATTCATCTCAGAACTTTGATCTTGAAGAGAAATGTTGATAGCTTGGGGGTGCACAGTATGTAGCCTCGTAGGTGCTATGAGAGGAATCTCTAGAGTCAAATGTAGATGAGTTGGGATTAAGAACATTATGCTTCTGCTAGCAAGCTTGGATGTTTATTCAGGCTTTTGATACAGTCAGAATCATACTAGAAGGTTGTGAAGAGCTAGAGGCTGTAGTTTTCTCAATAGATCTGCTGTTCTTGTTTGATTGACACTGGTGACAGCTACAGACATATTACATATAACTAGTTGGTGCTAGGACTTGCTAAACTGATTCTGCTGATCAGTGTCTAGCTTGGAGATTACAGCTAAGTGCAGAACGGACTGTCACTCAATGCACTAAAGTGCTGCACTGAGCAGAGACAGGAAAGCTGTTGCAAATTTGTGTGCGCTCCTTTGAAGACAAAGATCTCTCATCTGGAATCTCTTCTGTCTCCATGCCGAATTTTCCTGCTCAGTTCATTCCCTGTTCTCCTAATCACTCTGAATAATTCTTCACCAGTCTTGTCTTTCAGACAGTTAGTGCTGATGCAAGATTCCCTAATCTTTCTCATGTTTACATGTAACAGTATTAAGTCTAGCTTCACAGAATTCTTTCTTACTTGAGATGAGCAGTTTGTTTAGATGGAACAAGCCAAACTTCATTAGCTGCCAGCCATAAAGGCTGATCTTCAGACTTTATTCTTGGGCAGGTAAACATTCATTAGCTTAATGTGTCTGATGAAATTACCTCAAGTATGACTTAAGTAGAATGGGTCTGGATATGGTGCATATACTTACTTTTGTTTGCCTCTGTGCAGCCCTTTTGGTCCAATTGCTGATCTCCTGTCACAGAATACTTGAAGGCTAGCAGGCACTGTTCAGTGAGTTCTGCTTCCTGGGTTTGCTGCGGAGTGTTCACTCTGCAGCAAAGAGAAAGCAGTTGTCTTCAGTAAATAGAAAATAAGTTGAGGAAGAAGAGCAGCAGAAGCTCTGAGGGTACTGAAAGGCACATCTGTAATCTGCTGGGAACTCAGTATAACGTTTCATACTTCATCCTGTCTCTGCCTAGGAGGCAGAAGTATTGATATCCTGGTCTGTAGGAGGCACGATCATGTCTCTGCTTCTTGACCTGACCAGGTAATAGAGCTTGGCTCTGAAAGACACTGTATCTTGTTTTTCTATGGTGGAGTGGTGATGTGCTGTGTGATGCTTGTTTTTCCTCCTCCCATCTTTAGATAAAGGAGCTCTTAGGGTAGGGCAGGCCGGGACGGGACCTCAGGAAAGCCAAAGAAAGATCTTCGTCTAACTTCTTGTGGTTTTCTTGTGTGCTGAATGCACCAGTTCTTAGAGTTTCAATATGTAAGGAAAAGTTTTTGAGGTAAGAGTTCTCATTCTGTGTAAAATACAACCTTCCCTCCCCCCCATTTTCAAATGTGAATTATAGCAGAACCTGCTGAAAGACTGAAGCTTGCTAGGTATAGCCAGTCAGCTTAACACTAAAATTCAGGCGTAATAGGTACTTAAAAAGGTTACATTGGGCAGAAGTTTTAATTTACTGTAAGAGAAAACTCAGATTTAATGTGATCTCACCTGGATAGGTGGCAACGTCAAAGAAATTCTTCATTTTGTTACCACAGAGGGAAACCACTTCAAGCTAAATGACCAGCTTCATTTAGTGTTCAATGTAACTTACCCATTTTTGTGCCTGAAATAAAGATGCAGGCTACAGGGTAACTTCATTGTTGCTCCAAGTCTTTAACTAGACTTGGACCTAATATTTTAGGAGTTTAGGGGTCCCAAAATACTAAGGTCTTGATGACAAATCAGGCCAATGCATGTAAAACTCCAGGAGTACCAAAAGGAATCTTGAGTAGCATGTAAAAATGTTTGAAGGTTTGCAGACTGTAATGCACACCCTTATCTCATTCAGCTTTAGTTTTGCTGCCTTCAGGTGGCATGTGGTATTGTGTTAGATGTGGTTAGCTGTGTAAAGGCAGAGAAGCCAGCTGCCTGTGTATGTCAATATAGAACAGAAAACTGAGCAGAGATACTCAGCCATGAAGCGAAAAACCAGTCAGAGCTGCACTTGCATTTTTTTTTTTTTAATTTGGGCAGTTCTAATCAAAATGAGATCTGTGAAAGACATGCAGTGATATCAGAAAAGTATGTCTTCTACATTGTTGCCTGTGAAAGCATTATGTTGCAAATAAAATCACACTTGTAATATTATTATTTTGATTTCTCTTCCACTCCTTCCCCATCAGGTTGGCCTTCGGCAGCTAGATATGTCACTTCTGTGTCAGCTGTACTCCCTGTATGAATCCATTCAAGAATATAAAGGTGCCTGCCAAGCTGACTCTAACGCAGACTGCACGTATGCTTTGGAAAATGGCTTTTTTGATGAAGAGGAGGAATATTTCTAGAAATAAGAAGGCTGGTTTAATTCTTTGGTCCTACTCCCTCTGCGTACACTAAGTCACTAAGAATGACTGGAATCTCTGCAGATGGATCTCTTCTTGAGGAGGAGCACCCAGCTATCCTAACTTGCATTCAATTCACTTACTCTAACATGCTGTCAGCACAAGTTACTCATGCAAATACCACTTGACGAAAGTGCTGTACTGTAACTTCTAGAGAGTCCTCAAACATGTTTGACAAGGGTTTTCAATGTAATTTGCAAGGTGGGTGTTTTCAGCTTACAAACACTGATAGCTTATAACTGGAATTTTAATCATAGAAGACAGTAATGACTTCCTGATCTGTAGTAACTCCTTGGGGTGGGGGAAGCTTCCGCTGTGGCGTAAATAGCTATAGGTGATTTTGTTCTGAAACAGTATTGATAAATGCAGTTTGAAGAGGCATCTGGATGCACGCACATCCTCAGCTCTACTAAGCTAGTTCTGCTCTTATCAGCTGCATCCAGTTTTGTACTGGGTGGATTGTTTACACAGTTTAATTTTTTTTTTCTTAAGCTAATTTTGACTTCCTTACACCCAGCTTACAAGCTGTACATGTGATACTGAATGCTATCAGCAGTTTTTTTTCTGTTGATCTAATTCACTTTCTTGGTACTGCCATTTGGCATTAACTTTTATACAGTTGTCTGGATTTCTCGCAAAACAGCTCTTTGACCTGCTAAACTCTGTTCTGAAATGGTTTGCTTAGCTTTTACTGTACTGTGGAGTAAAAGCAGAGAATCAAACGTAGTCTGTCTGCCACTGTGTGGCTTGGAATAACGTGAACTCTTGTGCAAGTGTTCTGGATCATATGAAGGATACCTCTCATATGACAAAATGGGACAAATTGCAATATTTTGTATTGGGTGAACTTTGTTTCTGTAAGGTAGATTACAGCTCTTTTTAAAAACACAAAATAAATATTTTGAGCACATACTTTGCATACGTTAAAACTTTTTATACTGACTTGCTCTTTGAAGTATAACTTATTTTTGTTTTCAGAACTTAAAGCACTCAATTTTCTTTTTAAAATTTCATAGCATGTACCTGTAACACTTAATTAGTGTGGAATACATGAGTTGCCAACTATCTTACTCTTCCCTCATTTCTGTTTTAAGTAAAAACCAGCTCAAAACATGATTTTCATTTAACTTTCATTTTAAAAATGCTGTAAATCACAGTGCCTGACTCATGACACAAGCTAATAAGGGCTTAAAGCTCAAGGGGTTTTTGCATGGTTTACGTCTGGCATGCATACAGTTTACAGAATGAATTCAAAATCAATTTCTGGAGTAGCTATTCTCTTAGTTTTTTTAGCAAATGCTAGGATGTTGCAGTGATAAAAGCAAGGAGACCTTCAGGGTGGAGTTTTTGTGCATTCTCTCTAAAACTGGTTTATTTCAGTGGAACTTAATGGCCACAAGAGTAAAGACTGTGCTGTAATTGTGTATGTGTTTAAGCTCTTTAACTAGTCTGTGAAAATTGCTGGAATTCTTTTTGTTAATTCTGGTCTAATTACTTCTCTCACACAAAACTAAAATAAATAAGTCAGATGCAAATAATCCAAATGGCTACATCTGTATTTAAACTGTTATGTGCATGTATGCGTTGTGTATATGTACACGCATACGTGTGCATGCAACTTGATGCTTTGACCTAGGAATGTATCAGCTTCAAATATAATTTGCTGTGCTTTTGGTATTTATATGAGGCTTTTTCTAGTCTGTTGAAATACTGCTATTTTCTTGCTTTTTCCTGAAAAATAAAAAGCACGGTGTTTAGCAGAGCTTCTTCATGTTTGTGTGTGTTAATTTGTCATTTCAATGCATCCAGCACCCCCGAAGACTTCTTTGAATTAAGCATAGAAAATCCTGCCTCTGCAGGAATCAAAGGTTGTTTTACAGATGCTTATGCAGTCCCAATGGTGAGAACAGACTTAAGCAAAATTCGTAAAGTTTTCTCTTAAATGAAGCTTAAAGTTAGCAATGGAAATTATTTGTGCTTTTTAATGCAGCATGCTTGTGAGCTAGGAAATGTGGCATGTACCAAGAGAAATGTAAATGTCTCAAGGAATTACTCCACAATGCTATTTGTAATGGAAGAAGGATGGACTACTAGGACTTGCTAAGGTTTTTAGAACTGTGTCCCTTTCAAGGCCGCCTTGCATAGGAGGGAAGTTGTGGTCCTTATTCCTAAGCCAGATTTAAACCCAGTGATGGCTGGCTGGCTAATGAGAAGTTTTTTAAAAAAATAATAAATTTAAGTCAATAAACAGTTGTTCCAGAAGCATAGTTCCATGTCTGTTGTTTCAGTTACTGAGTTGTCTCTTCACCACATTCTAACAACATGAGGTAGGGAGATTCTTTCAAAACAGAGATACCTGGTGGGAAAGTATAGCTTAAATACTGAGTAAGTTGACTTTGAGTAATTGTTACATGCAGCTTCAAGTCAGAGTTTGGTTATACGCATGATCAAACAAGCTGTGTTACTACACAAGCCTGCTGCTTTCAGTCCAATCCACATAACAATGCTTTTTCCCATTTTTCCTCCATAGCCCCAGTTTACACGTATGCATTTTCTTCTTACTCTCCAGTTTGACCAGCAGGTCCTGGTTCAGCCATGCTGGTCTCTTGCCTTTTTTCCCAATTTCTTGCATCTAGGGATATAGAGTTCTTGTGCCTTAAGGACAGCTTCCTTAAAGATCTGCTGGCTCTGCTCTTGTCCTTGAAGACAGATTCCCAGGGGGCTTTGTTGACTGACTCCCTGAAGAACTGGGAGTTGGCTTTCCTAAAAATAAGCTTTCTGATTTTGCTCTTTGCCTGCCTGTCCAGTATCCCTCAAGAGCATGAATTCCACCACTGCATGGTCACTACAGTGCAGGCAGCTTCCAATCCTGCTGTCACCAGTCAGTTCACTCATGCTGGTGAGCAACAGGTCCAGTATTGCATCGGTCCCCCCCTGGAGGGGTTGTCTATTACCTGGCTCAGAAAGTTCTTCTCAGTACATTCCAGGAGCCTCCTGGATTGCCTATTTTACTATAATTTCTCTGTGTGCTAGCAAGAATGAATACAACTGGAAACAAAACAACTGATTTCACTCTGTTTTCTGTAAAGACTACAGGCTTTTCAGCAGTTTTCTCCAGAAAAGAGTCCAAGGTTAGCATACTACTGCAGTCATAAAATGGGGAGGGCAGCTAGTTAAAACAATGAAAATGAATTACGTGTCAGTAAGTACATATTACAGGATCCTTGACTGACTCACTTTCACAGCATCTCCCTGAAAGTAAAGTGAATGAGTGTTAATGTTTAGTCAGCTACACAGTCACTGAATCTGCAATATACAGTGAACTCTAAAGATGACTAAGAACGTACCTCTTGCATCTTCAGTCTCCCTCCTTTGTCACAGCTGTGTATCTCACCATGACATGGCAAATGCATGCTCTCCCACCAGACCTAGCTGTGCTGGATGTAGGCATACCTGGTGATAATCAGAGAATTGGTTGGAAAGGTTGGAAAAGGTTGGAAAAGACCTCCAGGATCATCTAGTCCAACCATTCATCTATTGCCAGTATTTCCCCACTAAACCATGTCCCTCATTACTATGGAAAGGAGACAGGAGCTGTGTGGTAGATGGGAGCCCTCAGCCAAAGGAAAGCTTCACAGATACTTCCGAAAATGTGATAAAAGACTTTTTCATCCTATTCATACACAGTGTATATTACCAAGTGATAGCGTGCAACTCCTAGGCCACACGGTCAGCTTAGCCCATGCTACTTTGGAGAAGGCTGGCAAGAAAACAGGAAAAACATCCTGCAGCTCAGCAATAGAAAACTTAGTAAAGTGGTTGAGGAGGTGATTAACTGTTGTGAGATCTTCACTAGTCTTCCTCTAGAGTGTCTACATGTGGGGTAAAAGGATTAGAAACGGAATTACCAGGTCTGTGTCAGCTGTTTGAAGGCTTTTTGACAATGTACCTTCATTTTATTGCTATGACAACTGCAGTTGTATGGTCAGAATTAAATCACAGTCTAGTTTCGCAATGTTCAGAGTCTGCAAACAGAGAAGAATCATGAGATAGTGCTCTACTCAAGAACTCAAGTGTCATAAAATAAAAAGGATGGCTGATGTATTTGACAGCTATAAGAGATGGCATTGAGGTCCAACTTCAGTTCCTGGGGAATTCTCTGCCAGTTCTATAGATTTTTAGTGGGATGGAGCTGGAATCAGGGGCCTTTTCCTGAAATCAGAACTGCTGCTGCATGCAATCTCCAGCAACCTATGTTGACATAGGAGAAGTATTCAAACAGGCAGTGCGAGTATTTTCAAAGGCAATGTGATGAAATTTGCCATAGATAATCATTTGATTAGCATTTACAAATGATTAATGTTGCTTCACAGAAAGTTTTTAAGTAAAGGTGAAACAGAGTTGTACTCTCTGTTTACAGATGGCATGGAGTCATCTTTCAGTTTGCTTTCAAAAGATAAAGTTTTAAAGCAAGATTTGGTCACGTGAAATTGAAAGACTGGGGGAATGATAATGATCAAAATTTCAAATAATAATTTAGTTTCTAGTATAGGTAACCAGATTATTTTCCACAGCTTTTTAAAATAAGTTGATAAAAAAAAAAAAAAAAGCTTGTATTTCCTTATAAATAATTGTTTGCAGTTTTAAATGCAACAGAGTAGCAAAACCCCAGAATCTGTGTAAATAAGTTAATCAAGTAGTGTTTATTTACTAAGCTGAGACTTTGCCTTGCATTTAATCTAGTTCCTCAAGAAACACAGCTAACATAACGACTGTCCAAGCACCTGCTGTCAGTCTTTTTGCTACTAACTAAATTTGATGTGATAGAAGTTGCAAAGTTTGTCTGTTTTTGCAAACCTTGTGAAAAATAGCCACTGGTAGAAGAAAGACTTAGTGCTGCTTTGGCTGCCAGAATCACAGGTGAAATTCATGTTTTCCTTTCTGTATGGTCATCAGCAGCCAGAAAGCACAAACTGGGCGGTTGCCTGGAGCTCTACAGCAGCCTGGGTGCCTGCTGCATCTTTCCTAGTTCTGTCTGCCAAGACTAAATACATGTGGGTGGTGTGGGAAGGTGGGAGACTGCAGCGTGTATGTTGGCAAGTGTGAGAACTGGGTATGTTGCACGGGAGAAAAGGCTTAGGGGAGACTTTGGATATTGCTTTTTGGACTAAATGGGATGTTGGAAGTGTGAGTGTTATGGTGAGGAATGCCAGTGCTTTTGGAGGACAGAAGTAAGTGAGGTCTGGAAGGAGATGCTCAGACACAAGTTGGTTTCACTAGCTTTGCTGCTCACTTGGGGGATTTTTCTTGTCATTTTCCAACAGGTTTTAAAATCTGGGTGTACACTCCTTGTCATGGATTTCTAATGTTGAAGTTATTTATTACAGATGCATAGTTTTTCTTACCTGAAAATAAAGCATTTTATTTCCATTGCTGTCTAGCTAAAACCATTAGTTTTATTTATGGAATTAGATTGTTCTGATTGTTCTGTCAGCAAGGGGAACAAATTTCCTCATTCTGTCATTCAGCTGACTGCTAGTCAGAAATGTGAAATGGGTGGATTAACAGGTGTACCTGCCAGGAGGAGTCCCATCATCAGGGCTGTTTTCTTCCCCAGTCTACAGCTTTGTGCCTTTGAGCCATTTGGAAAGAATTTACTCCTGTTTTATTGAGGCCTGCCTGTAAAGAATACATCTCCACTGTAGTTTCAGGTTCATATTCCTTTCCATTTACTAAATGCACTTTCTAAGAAAACAACTCCTCAGATGTATATTTGCTGGTTTATCTGAATCCGTTAAATTTAATAACACTGCATGACGTAAGGAAATAACTTGTTCTTAAAAAATTAATAATTAATATAAACTAGAGCTCTGTCTTATTTCAAAAGTATTCTTATATTGATTTTAACATTTTCTGAAGTTTTAAGGCTCCATCTGCTAAGTGGTAAGGCTTTCTACCAAGCTGTTCTGACTGGCTTTCTGGCTATTCTAATTCCATAATCAGCTCTGCAAGCACGCAGGGTCTGTTGCAAAGGGCTGCCTTCTTTGGTATTCTAAGGTTAAAATAATCTGTGAAATCTGTATACATGGTTTGTACACAGTGACAAGCTATCCCAAGATCAGATTGTCTGGAAGAGCAGACATAGCTCACAATGTAGATTTGCTCAAGGGCAGATGTAATTGATTAAACTGTAGGTGAGTCTTGATTTGTGCTGGACTGGCGCCTGCTGCTTGCAGGGCAATTAAGCTTCATAAGAAAGTGCCAATATTACTGTAGAAAGTTGTCTCTTCAGAGGGCCAGCAGTGAATTTGGCCATTTGTTTTTAAATGAAAGGGTAATTTTGGAGGGGGATGAACATCTACTGAACAAATGTGTTGCTGTTATTTATTTATTTATTTATTTCTTCCTTTCATCCTTTCTATTCAGGAAAATTCATTAGATGGATGTGGAAACAAACAGCATTGGGTAATCAAGCTCGCATCTGATTTCAGAGGAATGTGCTTTTAGCAACAGAATTTACATTTTTCAGATAACGTTGGTATGTAATTTAAAGAGACAAAACTATTTCCTCTTGAAATACACAGGCTCGTGACTACTTCCAGTGATTTTTTGCCAGGGTTTTGAACACATTAATGCTGCAACATTATTAAAATAATGTCTTTAAGATAATGCAATTTTTGAGAATTCCTCAATGTAAATCAGAGGAGAAATCTCTTACAGACTGTGGGTTATTAGAAGTTAAAACATGTGACTGGAGCAGACTACATTGGTTGCTGTTGGGAATTGTCAGTGCGTAGAGTTCAGACATGTGTCAAACTGCTGCCTTACATTTGTGGCAGCAGAAGTAGTTCAATCCTTCTCACAGTGCTAAATATTCTCTTTTAGAAATCTCAAGCATTTCTTCCATGGGTCAGAAACTTCCCTGTGATTATCTGGCCAGACACATGAGTAATAGTTTTAGAGCTCTTTTTGGCTCAGGATACCAACCACTGTCACAAACAATGAAGTTGCCTGTCTGCATCCTACCAGCTATAGCTTAAACTGTTCTGACTCCTCAACCAGCAGAACCTTTTAAATCATTTGCAAAAGGGCAACATGGTAAGGTCATCACTTCACTTACAAAAGCACCTGTAGGATACAGGTAGTTTTGTTATTTCTTTTTTTTCCCTCTGAACTCAACCCTTTGTCGTGTCTTCAGTTCAACTGAATCTGGAATTTAACAACAATCTGTAGCACTATTTGTACTGAAAGCCCCACTGCTTACAAGATTGTTGGAAAGTTCAAGCACTGCATACAGAGATGAACTTATAAGAATTGAGGCAAAGTTTTGAATAAGAAAAGCAAAAAATTTAGATAGGACCACGTGTATAACCCGTGTTACTAACAATGTACCATGGGCTATTCATGTCCTGGAATAAAACTATTTTTGTCTTTTACATTCCACAAAGAGTAAATAACCTAAAGATTTAAACACTTGTTTGGTACTGGCGAAGGCCTTTTTATCAGAATTAGCAGAAAAAAATAATAGACTGTTAGGAAGGACATTTCACTTCTCATAGTACAAGAATATCAAAACCCTGTTACTGTTTGTTACCCTTTTGTCTTCTGAATGCAGGACACCTACATTCTGAGTCCCGATATTCTTCCTTTCTTCTGTTTAATATCAAAGAGAATCTTTGCTAGTATCTTGCTCTTACTCTTTTTGACTGATGCTTTCACGATAAATGAGTGTGGTGGAAACTTGTGGTAATCTCTGGGGCGGTGGGGGAAGAAATTCTGCCATCTGTTTTACGTATTTCGTTTATCTTGCCTCATGTCCTCTTCTGTAGGATTTGCTTAAGGTCTGAGTTTTCATATGTAAATAGGTTTGTCTCGTCTTCAGTGCCTTCTGCGATCGCACAATGGGACTTCTCGTCCCCGTGCCGCTTATCGCTAGCCAGTCATTCACAAAGTCCTTTTTATTTATGTTGCAAATGGGGGATTGTTCTACTGTTTGAATATAACTTCTCATAGAGAATAAAAATCTTTTCTCTGTCGCTAAAAGCAGGTGTGTAGAGACAAACACGTCAATCAGTATTAGAGGAGTCAAGCATATCTCGCTGTAGATGTTACTTTGTAAGAGAATCCTTTTAAAAGTGTGCCTGGCTATAGAGACTTAGACTACAATTCTTTTACAAATCAAAAGGGAGTTTGTACAGATGCATTTATTATTCTGAAACAGAGATCTCAATTCACGATGTCCAACCCTTGTGTTCCATTCTAAAATAGATGCTCTAGTTTTCAGACAGTGATCATATTTTCGTTTCAACTTAACTGTGTGTAACCCAGTGTAAAAGTCTGGACGAGAATTCCATGGTAGATTAAAAATGTACAGACTACCTTATTTATTTTGAAGCCCCATATACATTGCAGTTGTACAGCTAAGGAATCCAAGTGATAAATTTTAATGTTTCTGTCCTAGCAAAGCTGTTGCAGGAGGTAGCAGAGACTTTGAACAATTGCAACTAGAAAATAGAAAGAGGAAACTGCATTGGTAAAAATCAAGCCACCATACTCATGATGAATTTCTCATGTAAAGTTTACATTTTCAAAAATTTGAATAAATTGACGTAGTTTAAAGGCTGAAAAACAACTGGGCATTAAACTGCCACTGCACACAGTGAAATCTGACAGGTCTCCTAATTTAGGATAGACAGCTTAACTTGGCTCTCACAAACAGGATCTGTGGCTGCCAGCCGTAACAGCCGTCCAAAGTGCCAGTCCAGCCTCACGGCCAGAGGAAGGACCAGATCATCTCTGGTTCCCTTTTAGCCCTGACTCTGTGCAAACAGATCACTGCCCACCAATAGCAGCAGAGCCAGCTGCCTGCTCAGGACAAAGCTGCGCACTCAGGAACAGCTGTTGCGAGGAGTTGAGAGGAGCCAGCACTTTTCAGTATAATGGCATGAGATTGCAGATGGCTATCTTCCACTCTGCCATTATAAAGAGGAAGGAGATGTGCATGAGAACTTCCTGTTTTGCTGTCCTCCATCAGGACAGAACATAAAGGATTAAAAGCCTCTCTGAACTTACTATCAAAGAGCTCCTGCAGCTGAACTTCCTTAGCTGAACTAGATTAGCATCATCATGTTGGCATTTTTATTTAATGCAAGCAGATAGGTAACAATGAGGGAAGGCAGAAACGATCTGTATACATTTTTTGATGCTGTTTTATCAAGAAGTTGTTTTTAATCTGTCTATACTTGCTGAACAAATACTTCTTTATCAACACCGTCTTATTTTCATATTGCTCTCTCCCCGGATGGAATGAATTCAAGATGGGTTACAGTTTCATAGCTGTGCAACTCATCTGCCATTTTCACACTGCAAAGTAGGAGAAATGTCCTCAGGTGGAAACAGAGACCCTTGGTATTGAAAAAGCTGATCAGCAGTATGCTCAAAATGACATATATAATTATGCTCTCTATCCTTCAAAGTCCAATCCATTTTTCCTGATTCTGGTACATGTCACTTTATTATGCAGCCAATGTTCTCTTCTTCCTAGTTAGTTATTATAACATTCTTGTTGGCTTTTGATTTTTGTTGATGAAAAGAATGCTGTAGTCCTACTGAGAGAAAAAGATGCTATCTCTGCTGTAGCCAAGACAGGATGCATCAATGCCTTTGAAGGTTAGAACCAAATCTTATACTGGAAGCAAAGTGAGAGACCAAAGCAGGGATCAGAGTTCAAGAGTGATGCATGTCAGACAGCATCAGATGGGCAACAGGCATCCATGGCAGGAAATGGCTGTAAAGGTAAAAAACCTTTATGGATGCTTACAAGTAGAGTGAATTAATGGCTATAAGAAGAGAATGTAAGCTGAGTAAAAGTGTTTCTGTATCAACATTTTGCTTTCTTGTTTAAATTTATGCAATTCTACTGGATTAATTTACCAAAAAAAAGATACTTATAGTAATACTTTTCCAAAAAATAATTCTTATGCAAGACATACCTGTCCTTTGCACCTCAAAGCCTCAAACTGCCAAATAAATTTTCCTTTCAGATAGCTGAAAGTAAGATCAGTTAATGTTTTACTCCCACCCCTTCAATTTTACTGAACCAATTTCAGATTTATTTTGGCACATGTAGCTGCAATAACTTAAAATTTCTTATAAAGGATTAATGATTTGAAGTATATAGCCCTAAAAGTCTGCATATATGTATGCTATTCAACTGTTTGTCACCAAGGCTCAGAATCAAGGCCCCCTTTAACATAACAAAGAATTCTTTGAACATGTCAACTTTGATATTCACATTGTATGGCTCCTGGCATGTCTGTTTCAGTATCTGACATTCATGGTGATGACTGACTCCCAGAAACCTGCAGCTGAGAGGACATAATGCTTTTCATCTTTTTAAGCAGAAAACAACAACAAATTAATCCTCCCCCAAATCCTGTGATGATGGAGGTGAAATCATTTTATGCAGATACAAACATACCTAAACGAACATAAGGTCAAAGTCACAGCTGTAGTCAATCTCATATTCAAGATAAGTATTCAGATCTTAACTCATATCCTTACTCCTCCCTCACATACATAGCTGTGGCATGCAATACTGTGCATCTTGTGAACAATTCTTCTGCCTAAAAATTACAGTTAGAGGTGATAAGAAAATTTAGGGGTCATATGGACTTACTTTTCCAGCAAACAGCACATATACAAACTGTATGAGTTCACACTCTCATATTATGTGTAAAGGAATTTAAACCACAATTTTATACAGAAAGGAGAGAAAAAAGAAAAAAGTCTATAATCCTTATGAATAGGAATTAAAACATAGTTGGCAGTATTTGCTAGGTAGTATTTGCTTTGCATTCCTGCTGTTTATTTATGCAGTGCTCAAAAGAGCTTTACATATACAGGAGACCATATTTATGGAAAAGATTTTATAGAACTTCAATTTCAGGTCTTCTTTCCAGCCACCTCCATAATATATAAGCATTATTGGAAAGACTCAGAAGGTCAAAACAGCATTATAAATGAGGAGAGAATACTGAAATCTCGTCATATACTCCTTCCTCCAAATTCTAACTGTGGCAACCTGGGTTTCAAATTAATTCAGTGACAAAATTCCTACTGACTTTTAGCAGTGAAGTCATATGTTCACTATGCCTTTTACTGTGTGGTTTTTTTTAATTTAACTCAGAATAATCACAGTTCACACAACTGTTTATGTCTTAAATAAGTTGTCATACTAAAGTAATCTGCATTTCCTAGCTTTCCTAGTGAAATTGTGAACTAACTCTGTTACAAAGTCAGGAAACAATTATTTTGTGAGCTGATTTTGATCACTAAGTTCATTTAAGCATTTCTCCAAAGTGAAAATGAGTAGCACTTTCATTTAGAAGGTTGGAGATATTACAGAACAAAAAATAATAAAAGATTCCATACTAACAGTGCTTTTATGTTCCTTCCAGTTTTGGAAACAACAGCGCTTTACTCTTATACTCCAGATGGCACTGCAGTGCTTATTATTACTTACTTGGGTGAGAACTGGATTGGAAAAATGCAAGTTCCTGAAAAACAATAGCTTTCTTGTTTTAAGAGAAATCAGCTGCTAATAGTTTTCCAGTGCAGATGGATATTTTACTTTCAGTTTTATGAATACTGGGATAACAAATGGCAGCTTATGTGCTGGAGATAGGACTGGTTGTGTAAGAAAGACTCACTTGTCTATGTTTGAATGAAGTCACAAGGGCAGTAGCCTTTTCCTCACCAGAGGAACACACGCTATTGCTGTGAACAGGAAGGGCTATGCAACAGCAGAGATTCTCCATTCATTCCACAATTGATTCTATCAATTTCTGTATAATTAGTTTGAAAAAGTGGATTTACAAGGATGGAGTGCAATCTGCTAAAATAATGAGGATATCAGTAACTTCTTCAGGGAAAGTCATTGACTTTACTGTTTGGAAGATACCCTTTGTCATTTGTCAAAGTTGGCACTTAGAATATGGCAAGAATATTTACAAGAAATAATATTCTTCCTTCATGTTCATTCTTAGAAATATTTAGGAGTATGATGTTTGTTTGTTTAATCACATACTGTTTTATACTACATCCATAATAGCTCAATCTTTTCTTGCATTACTATTTCTTAAGACTAACCCACCCCCCCCCCCCCCCTTTTTTTTTCTAATGATCTTCTCAATTCTGCCTGTCACCTACATCCTTTTAACTATCTAACTTTTACTCCTGTTCTCCACTGTTGTATAGAGTAATTTCTAAATACTTGACCTATGGACCCAGTTAAAGTTCACAGCTCTCACTGGATAATCACTAAACCTTGGCACAACCCAAATCTAAATAACATCACTGTTTGTTTTGTACACTTCATCTGACTGAATTCTGGACTTGTTTCCCTCTTCTGTAGGCCACGATATCCTACTGGGCTCTGAGCAAAACACTTCATTTCTCTGACCTTCACTTTTTTTTTTTTTTAAACTAAGTAAATTTTTTCATCCAAGTTAATGAAATGATATCAAGATATGTAGGAAGGGCAGCCTATTTTTAATACATTTTCTAGCACAGATGACTGTTTCATTACAAAAACAAATTTAAGAAAGATGAGATCAAAAGACAAAAAAGAATAAATGTGAGAGAGACGTGACTGTTTTAAACAGGCAGGACCTTAAAGTAGTCGAGGTTTTCTCTGAAGCACCATGAGACCCTTTCCCAAATGCATCAAAAACACAGTCCTTAACAACACCGTCAATGGTCAACACATACGCATACACTGAGAAAACCCTCAAGTCCATACTAGATTCATGGAGTACTAGTGCACTTGTCACATGAACTCTGGTACATTAGTAGCCATAAAATCACACAAGGCAGAGTGCCCTGCGTGACTTGATAATGATGATCCCGCTGAAAGCTTGTACAACACCTACTTTTGCCCACGGCTGTGTAGCTATTAATTTTTTCTCCTTCCTCAAAGTTGCATAATAATAATGGTGGCTCCTGATAGCATTGCAGAGAGCATAGCTGAGATATTATCAGCCGGCGTGACAGAAGATATAAGCACTTCTTCAGAAGCGTTCATTTCCATTTTAGGTCTACTAAATAAAACTCAGAAAGTGTCCCAAAATATTTTTAATTCTAAATAAACTTTAAGAAAATTGCTCCCTTCAAATTTATATACATTTTATTTACACATTTTGCTTCTGAATTGGTGACATTTATATGTAATATAAAATCTTTTCCTTGTATGTACAGGAAGCTGGAAAATACCATATGAGAGTTACAATAACAAATGGGGTTTAACTCAGCAGACACCAGCATTTTCCTAGTGCATATTCTTGTCACCCTCTCCCATGCAGCAGAACAACATCCCCTCTTTCACTATGGGCAGAAGGTGAAGGAAGAAAATGAAAGCAGGCCAAACTTGCTTCCCTCAAGCTTTTATAAAATATTTAGCGCACTTTCCCATCTCACCTTCTCAAACTGCAGCATACGTTGCAATGATGTGTCTGGCAGTGTAGGAAGACAAGCTCTTCAAAGCACCATCAGCAATGTACTGTTTTGAAAAAGATCATAGGGGAGGAGTACCTCTCCAAATCTAATTATGCAAAACAACGCATGTTCTAGATACCAGATTGCCAAAGTTGCTAAAGCAAGGTGGATCCCTCATACACCTTCACAACTATTTGCTTACTGGAACAGTTTTGGTGTTGACTTGTCTTGTGTACTTAAATGGAGCTGCACTTTATTTTTTATGGTTTTATTTTATTTTAATTATTTTTTGCTTTCTCTGGCCACATCACGTGCTCAGAAAGATGCCAGTTTTAATAAGTGGTACATATATGGTGTTGGCTTCTAATCTATTGAAAAACAATTAGCAATCCTTTGCTTTTCTAACACAGTAACAACATGGCCTGCATAGTTTCAAGGGTTTTAATGTCTGATGTCTTTTGTGATCATAATCTAGACCTACTCTAAACCTGTTCATAGTTAACTTGGAAGATGTTGCAAAATTTTAACTAATGCATTTTGCACAACATAGATAGCAGACTGTACCTGAGAAAAATGAAGAAGCTAAATGGTTCTGTAGACAGTACAGCCTTCCAGAACTGAAGCAAAAAAATTAAACATTGGATGAAACACAATGGAAACTGGTTTGCAGAAGAGTAGGTCAGTGTCCTAACTACTGCCTTGAGAAAATCAATTCTGCCAGTTCCTTCGTGGGCCATCTATCCCTCTCCTTGCCTGCGAAGGAAAATGGTGCAAACTTTCTTAAGTGTCGCCTTATTAATACTTTGCAAATCTTGCCTCTTTTCAGTCTTACATTTCACTTTCTATGAAATAACATACAATTCAAAGCCAGTGAAAACTGTACTTCCTAGAGATTACTCTAGAACTAGGCATTTTATTATTCTGGAATGTTTATATAAACAAATCGAAGAACGGAACTTAGTTTTTCCACTTTAGTTTCAATCTGCAGTATTTGCCTTTTCTATTAAAAAATCTGTTTGCACATGTTCATTTCTCTCTGAAACCTGTTTTTGCAGAAATATCAATTTTGGCTTTTACATTTTTCCACCGATTCTTTTCCTTCCTCCTAAGGGAACAATTCATCCCTCTCTTTCTGCCAAAATGCAATGATTGCTAACAGAGCTGAAATTTTTTTAGCATACCTTTTTTATTTCAGTCATTTATATAGCTAGATTTATAACGCTCCTAGGACAGTGAAATGTTCACATTTTTAATAGAAAAATAAGCTAAAGCTGAAGTTTCATTGCTTATCACATCAAACAAACTTCCAACTGCTTCTCATTTTAGCTCATTCTCAAACTGTCTACTAAAATTTTTATTACTGATCATCTTCATTATCACTATAAAAACAGTGTCTTCAGTGCCTGATGGCAGAGATCTTGCTTAGACAAGGTGAGCAGAGGTGCAGGCACTGATTTTTTCTCTGGAGACAGCAACAGGACCTGATGGAGCAGCATGGAACTGCACCAGCAGGAGGTCAGGTTGTGTGTTAAGACATGGTTCTTCAACAGTGGGTAAGTTGAGCACTGGAACAGGCTTCCCAGGGCAGTGGTAATGGCCCCAGACTGCCAGAATTCGAGGAGCATTTGGACAACAGTCTCAGACACAAGGTTTGAATTTTGGGTAGTGCTGTGTGAAGCAAGGAATTGGACTGTGGGCCCCTTCCAACTCAGGATATCCTATGACCTTCTTCATTTGAAAATGATCATCACCCTATCCATACTTCTTTAGGTCTGAGCTGACATTTCAAACATCCCATCCAATTTTCTGGACCAAACAAACCACACCATTTTCCAAAATTAATCCAAAGAAAATAGCCAACCAAGGGAACACTCGGTTCAAGTTCAATGTAACTGCAAAAGAAAACAAAACAAGTTTATGAATTTCCACCTAAGACCATAGAAACAATGTGAGAATTCATACTAATTTGGATGCCTAAGAAATCACACAAATCTGTTAACACATGCTTTCCAAAGCTAAGCATAAAATTAATATAAAACATTCATCTTCCAGACACACTCTACTCTGCGTTTTGATGATCCACACTGAAATGTCTCAAACTGTAACTGATGGATCTGATGGCTTTAATGCAGTATACAGAAAGAGATGATGCTAAGTTGTTTCTTTAGCTCGCTTTATATGAAATCTAAATATCATCACTTTAGGCTAGAGCTTTCTCAATCACACATCTCATATTGATTAAAAAAATATAACAATAGAAATGACTTATCCATCAGCTGCATTTTCTCACACATTCTATACAAATAATGCAGTAACAAAGCAAGAACGTACCTCTAATTGCCTGAGAGTTTGATATCAAGACAAATACTTTTATAAACACAAGGCACAAAGGTGTGTAGTCATGTTCCCAAATAACAGCTGGAATTAGCAAAAGCTTTCCGTAGCTGGACAACAGTAATGCCTTGAGAAGTAAAATGAAATCAGACTTCGTTTTTAGCATCTTGGGTCTCCTCCACCACAAGGCAATAAAGATGCCAACCAGAAATGAAGTTTGTTCTAAGAGATAATAAGAGAAGTTGGAAAGAGAAAATGAAGCACCAAAATCAAGTCATTTTTGATACCTTATAGTGAAGTGACACATCTCTAATGCACCTGGGCCACTGCTATTTAAAAGACACATGCAAACACGATCATGATTTGCATCTCCTTTGTTCATTTTAATAGTAATACATTATTACTACTTAAACCAATTCAGCATTATTACATTCAAAATAATCCTATTGCAAAATTCTGCTTACAAGACTGTCATACTTGTAATTTCTAACATCACACAGCACAGGTACATGAAGCTCTTTTTAACAGAAGGTGAGGTTTTTGTTATTTTCTGTTGGGTATTTTTTTTAAATTCAAATTGTCTGTTAGCCAGTAAAACAGAGCCATCAGTACATTTCCTTTCTGAAAAGGTCCCCAGAAATGAACTCCTTCATGCAGCATAAGGAGGAATACTAAGGTGGAAAAATCATTGAGCTATTCTTGATAACTTCTCCCTGTGTAACACTGGAACTTACGCAGACATCAGAGCAACTCTCATGACAGCTGTAATAGCTGAATTACTACTGAAATACAAGTTCCAACATTTCTGCCGGCACGTAATGAAAACCTACTGGAGCAACATTAGAAAATAAACGATTGAAGTTAGATTCTCAATGTCTAAGGGAAATATTAATTTTTGTCTGCATGTTTGATTTAAAGAATGTCACCTGGAAAAAAAAATGAGAGAATAAAAGCCTTAATGAAAATAAAACAAAAAGTCTCCCTGCCTCTGACTGCAGTCTTAGAGCATAGGAATATTTTCCTTTGTTTGTTTGGTTTTGTTTTTAAAGAGTTGTCTTTCCTTTTTCCATAAATTGTAAGCAAAATCCTATGATAACGAAGCATCTCCCCATGTTACATATTGACTTTAAAATGAGTAAAACCAACAGGGTCATTTTAAATAGACGAATGTAGAAAGAGGAACACTCTCTATTATAGGGAACACTACTGGCAATATATCAGGCAAGAGAATGAGGCACAATGTAAACTGCTGAGAATGCTAACGTGCTTGAAACAATGATCATATATAAAAACAGTATCTGGAGATTTGCATCTTGGAATAAGGCTGAGCTCTATGCTAGTCTTCAAGCTATTTAAACAAATTAAGACTGTTTTTAAAATAGTGCCACTTTTCAGTGATTTGATGTCAAATGCTGATCATGTCAGTCTGAATATCATATCTGTCTGAACTGTAATCAAGTTTGAAAAATGAATTCGTAACGAATGAAGGCAAATTAGAGAATGTGTGCATAATCATTTAGCCATGCTGGGTTGGACATGACTGTCTACTCTATATTACTAATTCTTGCAATGCAGATTTGCTGAAAGACTTATGAAATTATTGAATGCTTAAGAAGTACATTTGATAGTTACATGAAATAATTATTGTTCTTACCTAAAGAAGCTATAGCAAACATTCTATAAAAATCCCATTCCTTGGCATATCTGATTAAGTCATCAGGATCTGTACTTTGGCTAGAATCCTGGAGTTGCAGCCACCTCAGATAAGCTTCACAGAGTAAACAAAATATGTAGAGCTTCCCATGAAACTGAAAAATGAAAGCATAATAAAAACATAAGTTAAAGCACTAATATTTAATAAGTATTTAAAATACATCCCTATATCTCTAAACAAACAACCTCTGAGGATTTTAATATGTTTAGAAATACAAACAAATTATTCTGTTGCATCCCTAGTTTCTCAAATAATCTTTTTAACATCAATTCACAAGATAGGAAAATTAGAGAATGTAGAAAATTGCATGGAAGAAAGTACGTAACTGTAGTTTGCAAGGCCTGTTTTCTAACTTTTTTTTTTTTTTTTTAACTGAGAAAGCTGTTTCAATTAGAAATATAAAAACAAAACTGTAGCTAATAGTCCTTTGAGATTTTGTGTGTTCTATTCACAATACTAGACCCTTAATCTGGGAACAGGACTGGTTCACCTTGCTGGTATCAGTGGAAGAGAACAGACCCTGAAGTTTATACCTATTACAACCAATGTATTAAACCCAAGTATTACCTTTAACCTAAAAATTTACAAAGTAGGTGCATAGCAACTTACATTAATCTTTGTATTGAAAAGAATGTGTCTGTATGCTTGTGCTTTACATAAAATTGCATTAATCAAGATGATGACAGGATCATACTCAATGTATTTATCCACAGGTTTCTGGCACGATTTCTGAAAGTCACAAAATAACAAGAATTAGAAAGAAAAGAAAGCAAGAGTTCATGAAATGTTCCTGAGCTTAGCACAAAAAAGCATAAATACAAAGTAGCCATTCAATTCTCATTTGTTTTTCCTTAATGTAATCTTTATTTTCAATTGATTTCTAATTCATCCAGAAGAATTGCTTTTTTGCCCTTTGACATTACAGTCAATACAAGCATTTCCATTATAAACCAGAAAGATACACCACCTATTTTTACAGGCTTCAGATTAATACAGATCAACAAACTATGAAGGAGCTTATTTCATTTATCATTTACTTCTTTCAAAAGATATGTTTTATCTTCCTATCCTACCTTTTTCTTCCTTTCAAGAAATAAAAATATTTTTTTCTTGTTGCATTGTTCCTCCATGCTGATATAGCCCAGTATTTCAATTCATTTTTTATTATTTAACAAACAAATATTAATGCATTTAGAAAACTTGAAATGTAGTTTTCACACACAGATATAGCTGAAAAGTCAGAAATTGCCACTGACAGGTGGTAAGACATGAAAAAATATACTTCTCGAATGCATCTGTTGGTTCCTGCTGTGCCTACTAGAGGCTATTTCACCCAGCCCACTGGGAATAGGTTGTCATCAGCCACTTGAAACTTATGGACTAGCCTGGATGGGTGCCCTCTCCTTGACTTGAGCTAATGAGAGGGGGTAACAAAATTACCTTGCTGTACTTGTGATCAGAACAGTCTTAGAAAAGGCTGAACCAGCAGACCCCAGAGGAAAATCGCTTCTAGGGGAGAGCAGAGGAGTAGCAGCAATTGGCCACAGCAGCCACAGCAGCTCAAAAAGGGCTCTTGCAGAAAGCTGCACATCTACAGGCCTGCTTTTTTCTGCTACCAATCCTCCAGCTCTGCAACTTGCTTTCTCTAGCTTGTCCTGAGCCAATTCATTCCACTCCCCCAGGCCTCCACATCAGCTGTCATGCTCAGAGTGCAGAAGTCATAGAGTGATCTCTATTTCCATTTTAATGAGCTCACTGCTGGAACACAAATCCACGCACAGCAACTTTCTGTAACACTGCCACAGTCAAAAACGCAGCATGAGATAACATGAAACTACAGGCAAGCTCCACATCAATTTGACAGTGATTCCTTGTGTCCAAAGTTAACTTTGCCTTGATATTTATCAGAATTACTTTCTGAAAGGTTAAGCATGCAAAAATTTACCAGCAGATTGACTTAAAAGCCCAATATCTATATCAAGAAAAACATTTGAACAAATGAATAAATTGAATAAAGCACCTGAGGAATGCTGCTACCATTAATTAATGTTTCTTGGTCCCAATAAAGAAAAAAACAAACTCATTTGGATGAGAAAATACTAAGTACAATGACAAAGTTAGAAGGAATTAACTCAAAAATATATGCATTAACTAACAGTTTGATGGATCTAAAATTGAAGCCAGAAGGATGGAAGAAAGGACATAATTAACAAAGAAGACAACAGCTGCAGCATTTAATAAGCGAAAAATCTACCACAGAAGAAACTGTAACTATAATTGAAGGCACAGAGAGCAGAGCTCAGCGCTGCACCTCCTCTCCCTGTGAGGAGCTGCAGCCACTATAAAGCCTCTCCTCAGCTTCCCTGTTCTGGGCTGTACAGACCCAGGGCCCTCAGCCACCCCTCACACACCTCACCCTCCAGACTCTGCCCCATCTTCTAGCCCTCCTTTGGATGCTGTCTGATAGTACGTAGGAAGGAGGCTGATACAAACGAACACACAAGCAGCAGTATCACCTGTAATATAGATCTAGTGCTGCAAAGCTACAGCCAAATAAATCTACAGCTGTAAAACTGATGTTTAATTCAGCATACTACCAAATATTTAAAAATCTTATTTTACTTGTGTTGATTTAATGGGAAGAAAAAAAATCGATATCACAAAAAGCAGCCATCTTCAAGGACTTCTCATACAAAGAGAGGCCAATACATTCATGCCTGCTTATCTTCTTAAGTTAGATAAGAATCCCGTTCTAAATATAATTTATTTCTATTTGAGCCTTAACTATACAAAGGAAGAGTCCTTTTTGCTGACCCAGCCAGTGACCTGGTCAGCGTGAGGTCACTCAGGGACTTGTGAGATCTACAACACATTTCACTGCAGAAGACTTGCACTTGCACTGACAAACTTACTGGACAAAATGAAGACAATAATTCTGAAATCATGAGGACATCACAGCATTAATAAAACTTCCAGGATGAAGTTTTCGCCATGCCTGGATTTCAGTTTTTTTTTTCCTTCCAGCTGCAATACTAAAATATCTTCAGCCAACCTTAAGCACCTAGGAAGCAAATGTGATGAAAGCCTGACTTCAGCCAAACCAACATAAGCAAAGGTTAATGCAGTTCACGTATATGTATGTTTATCTTGACAGTTTAAACTAGTTAAAATTATGGAGCTTTATGAACAGTGATAATCCACAGCACTTTCAGAGAAGATCAGTATGAGCAGCTCAGCAATGCAGAACTGCTTGCAACCTCACTTTTAAGACTGGGGTGCATTAAAAAGAGCATGGCCCAGCCCAGGCCCATGATGGTACTGGCCTTCTATGACCGTGTCACTGCCTCAATGGATAAGGGAAGAGCCACCAATGTCATGTAAGGCCTTTGACATGGTACCCCGCAACATCCTTATCTCCAAATTGGAAAGAGATGGATTTGAAGGGTGGACTGCTCAATGGACAAAGAACTGGCTGCAGGATTGACTGCAAAGAATGGTGGTCAACGGCTCAGTGTCTGGATGGAGATTAGTGACCAGTGGTGTCCCCCAGGGGTCAGTGCTGGGTCTGATACTCTTTAATGTCTTCACCAGTGACACTGGGATTGAATGCACCCTCAACAAATTTGCTGATGACACCCAAGCTGTGGAATGCAGTTTACACACGAGAGAGATAGGATGCCATCCAGAAGGACCTAGTCAGGCTTGAACAGTGGGCCCAGGTGAACCTCATGACTGCAAGGTCTTGCATCTGGGTCAGGGCAACCCTCACTATCAAAACAAGCTGGGAGATGAAAGGATTGAATGCAACTCTGCAGAAGAAGACCCGGGGGTACTGATGGATGGGAAGCTGAACATGAGCCAGCAATGTGCCCTTGCAGCCCAGAAAGCCAACTGTATCCTGGGCTGCAAAAAAAGAAGTGTGGCCAGCAGGGAGAGGGAGGTGATCCTGTCCCTCCACTCTGCATTGGTAAAGTCTCACCTGGAGTGCTGCATCCAGATGTGGAGTCCTCAGTACAGGAGAGACACAGACATGTTGGAGTGTGGCCAGAGGAGGGCCACAAAAAATGATCCAAAGGATGGAACACCTCTCCTACAAGGCCAGGCTGAGAGAGCTGGGGCTGTTCAACCTAGAGAAGAGAAGGCTCTGAGGGGACCTGATACTGGCCTTTCAGTATCTAAAGGGAAGCTGCAGGGACAATGGAGACAGACTCTATTGCATATTAACAAAAAGCAACCAAAAATCCTTTTTTGTTTTTTTTTGTCCCGTGTAGTATGCAAGTCTGAAGATAGCAGAAATCCATCTTATCACCTTGACTGCCTTCTATCTGAAAATACCTGTTGATGGGTCCAGTTTTCAAATAGTCTCTATTTCTGATTTAAGGGAGGGAATCAAGACTACACCCTCTTCCCCCTCCCCCCCCCCCAGGCAAATAAATAAATAATTAACACAGTGTGCTAAGCGATCCAACTTCTCCACACACTACGGAGAAACACATCAGAACTTACCCCAGGCCACAACCTACCCTAAACACTACCCAAGCCAGACAGCTGAATGCTGTGTGGATCATAGAATCGCTCAGGTTGGAAAAGACCTTAAAGATCATCCAACCGCAGAGTCCAACCGCAACCTAACCATACTGCCCTAAGTAACAACCCTAAATCATGTCCCCGAGCACCGCATCCAAACGGCTTTTAAACACATCCAGGGATGGTGACTCAACCGCCTCCCTGGTGAGCCTATTCCGGAGCTTAACAACGCTTTCTGTAAAGAAGTTTTTCCTGACATCCAACCTAAGCTTACCCTGGCACAACTTAAGGCCATAAAGCAATAGCTGAAAGCACCGCCGCAAACGCCACAGCCGCGCTGCCCCAGGCCCGCTCCCGCCCGACTCACGCAGACAGCGATGCGGAGCACGCCGTGCCGGTAGTCGCGGTAGAGCTCCGCCGCTTCCCTACTGCACTCCACGCACCGGTAGTCGCCCCGCTCCGCCATCGCACGCCAAAGCACGGCCCGCCCACCGGCACTTCCAACCACCTCGTTTCCGCGTTCAGAAACGAAAGAAGGACGTTCCCTCACGCGGTGCATACCGGGAGTTGAGGTTTTCTCCCGCCTCCCGGCAGTGAGGCAGCCCAGCGGCAGGACTCCATACCCCACCGGGCAGCGCGGCGGCTCTCTGCTCCGCCCCCCATCTCCTCCCGCGGGAGGCGCTCTTCTCCCCGGGCGCGGTGTGGAAGCGGTGCGCATGCGCCGCGCGAAGATGGCAGCTGCCGGCGGACTCGGCTGCGCGAGGGGGTTGTGGGCGCTGCTGTTAGTGCTGGCCCTGGCCCGGATCGCGGTGGCTCTGACCGAGCAGTACCCGACCCTGTCTCTGCTCAAGCAGGAGCTGCACCAACAGCGCCAGGGTCTGGCGGGAGGCTGCGCCTCGGCGGGCGAGTGGGCAGAGCAGTACTCGGCGGAGTGCGGTGAGTCGGCTAAGCGGCCGTCAGCCCGGGGCTCCGCGCGGCCCTGCGGGCACGGGTTGGGGCGGAGCGAGGCTGCCGGCCGGCCGGCCGGCTGCTGTGCGGGGGCTACCCGCGCTGCGGGGCCTGCTGGTTCTGGGCTGCGTGTGTACAGGGTCGAGAGTCCCCGTACAGAAATGCTGGATCAGGGTAGCGAAAGCTTCTTGGCTGAACTCAGCCCAGCTCGCTTCACGCTTCAGTACAGACCCGGAAAGACTTTCACCCAGTGCTAAGGTGAAATCAGTGTCAGGTGTGAGTTAATAAACAGCAAAGTGTTTTATGGCCTTTCTTGTCCTAGTGAGGCACAGCTGATTGGCTCCGTTGGCAGTGTGTGTAGAAGGTTAGGGTTCGATTTGGTGGAAGATGTTCTTTTAAAGAGCTTGGAGTAACCGGGATCCATCCCTGGTGCTCTGCTTCAATAATCACCTGCGTTCGCTTTTGATATTTACTGGTAATCACATAGCTGGCAATTAAAAACCAGCACGGTAACCCTGAGATAGCAAGGATTGGGCTGGTACACAGCTATTTAAATCTTACTGCTGAATGAATAGCCAGTTTAAAAGTTCCCTTAAGCTTTCAACTGTTGCTTTAGTTCTCCTTTCCCAGAAGCTGAGAACCTTGTTGTCTCACAGCATTTCTCTTGCAGCCACCACAAGATCTGGGCTACTTTCTTTGCTGTTTGTGCTTTAGGTTGTCAAGAAGCAGTGCTGTACAGCTGTGAGTGTACCTAGCCTAACAGGGGCGGAAGGGTCTTTTCCCCCTATGCACTGTAAAGATAGACTGTTATTATGCTCTGCCACCTCATTCAGAAATTCTTTCACTACATTTTCACTGCTATACAGAAAACGGTTCTGGTGGTCATAAGCCACATCTCCATCTTTTCATTTTGACTTGAGAAACTAAGTTTGCCCAGCAGGCCTGATGGATGGCTGCTAGCTGTCACTGACTTAGTGACAGCACTGATATGGCGCAACTCACGTGTTAATGATGCTGCTGCTGCCTATGGCATGGGAGAGGAAAGTTCTGAGCAACATTAAGGATAGGGCACAGCTGAAACCTCCCCAGCAATGCTTTCGTTCTGGAAACTATGTATCGTGAGCCGCTGTTCTTATAGGGCTTCCCAGCTTTAAACTTTGACCTTCTGTTTTTCACTAGTCCTGCCTCTGTTGTGTGGCTCAGCTTAGTTCCAAGTTTCTCTTTACAGGGGTTGACTTTATATACTACTTAACTTCCTTATGAGAAGCTGTTGCTTTTTTTTTTTTTTTTTTTTTTTTTTTTTGTCTATGTTGGAGAGAAATGGGGAGTTAGCTAACTGCAGACTGAGACCTCCATCAAAATCCATGCGTAGCGCTTCTTCCAGAAGTTAATGCAAACACTCTCTCCCCATTACCTTTCAAACTTACTGCCACTACTCTTTTTTTAAATATAATATCTGGTACTTGCGATACAGAATAAAAGAGATAATACTGTCTTGCTTGCTTTTTCTTGTTTGCTTTTGCAGCTTTTGAAACTTGCGTTTCAAGTTGGTAGAAGCTTTAGGATATGAAGACTGAAAAGCTAAATTCTTTTGGGATAGCAGTAAAAGCACCACGTAGATCAGATAGTGACTTCAGTGTGGGCTTTTGTTAATTTGTTTCTGGTTTTGTTGTTGCTGTTGCTGTATGCTTTGTTAGTCTCTTTCTTTGCTGTCTTGAGCTGTGTTTGGCTTTCTCTCATTTCTAGGATAGAGTCAATCTTGGGCTTTCTGTAGTGGCATCCTTAGTAATATTTGTGAAAGACTTTCTGTATGTTTAGTTTGTTGCTGTTTGCTATATTTTTCTGTACTTTTTGTAGTCTTCATTTTGTCTGTTACCTGGATTTCTAGCAGCGGATCTTTCTCTACCTCTTTTCCATTTATCTTCCTCTGTAGAATTGGAATGATGGGTTGAGCTTCAATTTCTTGGACGAGAGAATATCAAAGGGGAATACATCTACTGCTTCCAGTTTCTTTCCCTTTTATTCCTCCCCTAACTTTTTAAACTTTTTTTTCCCCCATGTATTTTTAGTCAATAGCACGAACAGAATAGTGAATGTGAGGAAATATAGTAGTGAAACATATGTGACTTCTTCAGGTATTAATTATCACTCTTTTCCCCTAGATTCATCATTTTTGCACTTCCAGGAATCAGACTGTGACTTAAGAAGCTCTTCATCTTGTGAGTCCTTGCTTTCTCTCAACACAGAAAAAATTCTGGTATGCTATCAAAAATATAACATGTACAAAACAAATCTAAATAGACTGTTGAACTGCCTTGAACTACATAACTAGTTTGAATTAATTTCAATCAAATAGCTGTAAGTAAATTGTATTAATCAGTAGACATATGTCCCCAAAAGCTCAAATATGAATCAACTGAAGTTGGTTGTGAAAGAATGGCTCCATAGTACTCCATCATGAGTCTCTAGGGTTCCCAGCAGTTTATACTTATTGAATCTGGTCGGATCTGTCCAGTCTAGGAGTACCAGCAGTTCTTTCTAAGGCAATTAAATATATATTTGTTATAAGTTTCCTTGTTTCAAAAGTATTTTTGAGTGTACTTTTTTCTTTTTTTGCTTGTTTTAAGAGATCAAGAATACGTTTAATTTGAAGCTGATACGTTTAATTTGAAGTGATAAATTCTCAGTCACTTCTCGAAGGCAGAAGGCTTGTAGTTTTTTTGCATGTAGAGCTGCAGGATATCTAACTAGTGACTGGATTCAGAATTTGTTGAAGTGTGTATCACCTTCACGTTCTGAGGAGTTAAATACCAAAAATAACTTTCTGAAGTATGTCTTCCAGAAATTGCCTTTGGACAAATGATGATGCAAAAAGATTGGTTTTGGAGGTCTGTGGTTTGTAAATATTTGTGCAATGTAGATTGGTATACCTGTTGAGCCCTGCTTATTCTTCTGTTCTACTTAATTATTTTTAGTTAATGACAAAAGAACTATCCCATTCCATTTTACTGAGTAGGGTGTTAATTCTCATTACATCTGAGCTCACACATCATTTCTAGTTGCAACAAAACCAATTTTTAAGAAAAAACATGGTTTGCTAATCTTAAAATGTTGTTTAAAGCTCTGAATTTGAAGAGTGGACTAAGCTTTCTTCTCATTAGGTATACAGGGCAGAATGTGTTCTTTTGATTTAGGATGGTTACTTTCGCACCTGTAGGTCAGTGTAATACCTGTCATGCTGTCATGGGTACAAGTGATAGGACTTCTTTTGATTGAAGGAGACAAAAAAAAAAAGGAAGACAAAGTGCAGTCTTCTCAGAGATGAAGATAACAATGTTCTCTGAAGTTTAAAGTGTTAAACTGTTAGACTATCTTCTGTAAAGTAGAATATGCAGAGACGCACAGTTTACCCGAAGCAAAAGATCTGAACTCTGAGAGAAATTCATTTTTCCATTCTTACGTCTTAGGACAGTTTTGAAAGCTTTTATTTAATAAGCATTTTGAATTTTCTTAACATGTACTCCTCTGGTAGGCTTGCAGCTATCCATGGTATACAGTTATGAAGATGAACAGGGTACAGTATTTCTGTATTTTAGTTTTTGTCTGTGGCAAAATCATTTTCCGTAGATAGGCTATTTGAGGAACATAAATTTTAATCTTTGCTCAGCCTGCTGTAGTCTCATCCATAAATATAGGTTGTTAGAAGAGGACAGCCTTTTTCCTTTAATACAGCACTGCAAAGTTAAGCTTGTCTTTTATTGCTGGAGCCATTTTCTTTTCAATGTTTCATTTTGTTTTACTTTTCTGTAGTACTCTTACCTTTGTAGAGACAAAGAAATTATTAATGGGGTGAAGAACAGAAGCTTTCCTATGAGGTGGAATGTGTTAAACTAATAAAACTTCATCTTAGTTGTAGTACAGAAATGGCAACCACCACTGAAATGCTGATAAGGTCCTTTAATCTGAAATGTTTGGCTAGCCTTATGTTAGAAAGGACAGCAGAATCTTAATGAATAACAGTTTTTCTCCCTGCAGAAGACTGGGACTGTATTTGTTTTCATTTACAGCAATCACATTGGTCTTAACGTTTTGATTTAAAGTATTCTCTGTTAAATTTCTGTTAAATTATTTACCATTGTTTGCTAAACACTACAAACCATGATGTTTTACAGAGTCAAGCAAAGTCACTTGCAGAGCAAAAGAGATTTCCATTCGCTACTGACAATGACAACACAAATGAAGAATTAGGTAAGCTATCTTATAAGGTTTGTGCAGGTGCATTGCATGCTCACTGGTAGCACTGAATATTTTGAAGCTAAACTAACAATTCCTAGGTGATACATTAATTTAGAATGATCCTAAAAAGCCTAGAGAGTTTTCTTTGGGGTCTTCCCAAGAATCCTTCCTGCTATGATCACTGGAATTCTTCACTGCATCTGTTTATGAAAGCAATTCAGAAATCATCATTAAATCCTATTAAAACAGTGTCAAATATATTTCCCCTTTTCTGTCATTACTGATGTCTAAAACTGAAAAATTTACCTGTAGGATGTGGTTTCTGTCAAGCATAGATCCATACATTCTTCCCATCAACACAAGTAGCAATTTTTGTCCTTTCGCAATCCACTTCTTGCTGATGTTTTTTTCAAAGTACACTTGGGGCAGAAGATGGGGGCATTTCAAATAAATCAATGAGGAATACTTTTCTCGAAAACTTTGAGGAAGAAGTTGTTTTGATTCTCCAAATGCGTTCTCATCAGAAGCAGAGGTACTATGAGGGAGCAAAGGGATTACTGAGAGTGTATTTCAAGGAAGACAGCAGACTATCTTGTATAACGTCAAGGGGAGACTTTACTCATAATTTGTCTAAGAAAGTGAAAACAATTGAGTGTACTTTTGTTGATCTAACTTCCGTTTTCAAGGATTTATCTAGCAAAACCTGGGGGCTTCATCTCTTTTTCATTTATCCAGCAAACCTAACTATACTCATAGAATCGTTCAGGGTATCTGAACTTCCACCCAGCAGAAAAAAAAAAAAATAAAAATGATGCCATTAATACCTGCTCTGTGGACTCAAGATTATACCAGGTGGTCCCAGTTCCTGTGTTTGGTCTGTAGGCTGGCACCTACGCACTGCCAAAAGATTGTGGTTCTGCCTGTCTGAAGAATAAATATCTTTGTCCTGTAAAAATATTTTTGTTCAAATTGGCTTATTTATCTCTTTATGGTTGAGTAGATAATTGAGCTGATATCCAAGCATAATGTATGCTTAGATAATTACTCCTAAAACTAATTAGAAGCGTGGGGAAAGGCAAATCCCAGTGCTCAGTTCTACTGTCATGTGAACTGCATGGAGAAAAGTTTTACCTTTCATGGTTATAGTCTGTAAAATGCTTGGTTCATGTGGGCACTGTGTGCAGATATTAGTCTAGAAATAAGAACTGTAAGAGATTTAGGACTGTTTATTTTAGCATATCATAGATATTCAGCTGTCACAGCTGAACTTCAGTTGCACAAGCACAACAACTTTTAAGTCTTATGACCTGACTGTTTTTCTGTCTTCTGGGGATTATAGGATCATAGAATCCTTAGAATTGGAAGGGACCTTTAAAAGCCATCTAGTCTAACTTCCCTGCAATGAACAGGGACACGTACAGCTCAATCAGGGCTGGATCCAGCCTCGCCTTGTCAGTCTCCAAAGAACAAACAGGTTTCTAAAAACAGTTGTCGGTTTCTTTATTGAATACTTGGATTCTACTCTAAAGTAAGAATGCAAAAAACTTTAAACCTTTCATATCTTTTAAAATAGGTGAAGATTGTGCTTTTCAATCTCATCATAAAAACTACAGAATCACTTCAGTTTTTCTTGATACTTCTTGTGAAGGAAAAAAATTATGAGCTAGTAAAGTTGAGCAAAACATGTTCAAATGAGTAAAATCAATTCTTTCTAAAGGAAGTGTCAAAAAAGTATTCGTGTTAGCCAAGTTCACAACTTGAGGGGTCATCTAGGGCCATCAAATGGAGTCGTGGTGTCTTTTCTAGTGCCAACTACTTTGGACGCTAACGTGAACTCTTTCCTGTACAGCTTGTAAAAAGGTGAGGGGTAAAGCAAATACAGAACTCCAAAACAATTCTGATGAACGTAATCCAAATTGAATAATTAACAAATGGTAGGTAATGGTTAAAGAAAGCAATTTTTAGTGGTGGTTTAGAAAACCCTTGGCCTGTCTTCCTCTTTAATGCAATATAAGTACTAATATAGCTTACAACTTGGTTGTATTTAATATATGTATTTAAAAAAAAAAACAAACTGTTTTTTGATGTTTTACTGACACTTGTAATTTCTTGTTAGCAATTGCTTATGTGTTGATTGGCAACGGCTTGTATGATGAAGCCATACGACAATTTTCAACAATGCTGCAGGTAATTTTTCTTTTTGGACTTCTTAAGTAAAATGTAGCATTAAAAGGAAAAAAAACCACTTCATTAAATTATCTACTACAACTTATGGCTTTTACCAAAACAGGTATTGAATTAAGGTTTTTAAAGTGAGAGCAATTGCTCTGTTATTTGTTCCTTTTTTTTGCATCCAAACATAAGCAGGCTCTTAAGGTCGGGTGATTCATATCTCTTTTGGTGGTTATTTTTCTCATCTGTAGGAATAATGTTTTTATGACTTCCTGAAGAAAGGATATCTTCAGAAACTGACAGGTGCAAAATTGAAGCTCCTTTAATTATTGTCTTAGGGTGTAAGCAGAGATTTTTTTAATTTTTGTGTGTGTGGGTGGAGGTGGGCTGCAGTTGTTACTAGTAGCATAAGCAGAAAACTAAATGAGATCATTTGTTGGTAGTGTCAAATATCCTGCTGTGTTCTCAGTGATATTCTGAATCTTCTATGAATGGAGGTAGCCACATAAGAAAACAAACAAACAAAAAAATAACAAAACACCTAAAGCTGATTTCAAACTACTGTATTTGCCTGGCTAAGAACCTGTGACTACTAGAAGTATGTGCCTGGTTTTTGTTCTAAACTGATTGTAGTACACAAATGTAAGTGATAAGTAGGAAATAATACTGTGTATTTCAATTCAAATCACGTATGGCTCATATTTAAATTGAGTGAAAGTATAGCAGTTCAAAAAATAATTGTAGGGAGCTTATCAGAGGGCAAAAAAGGTTTGAAGCAGTTTTTTTTTTTTTCCTCAGGTATATAGAGATCTGCCATTGGCTTGTTTCTCGTATGAGGAATTACTTAATTTGCTTGTCTTTCTAATGACAAATTGTGCTTCCAAAAAGCACTGTAATAATAAAACACTTCCTGCATTCTTTTGAGTAAGAAGGTAAAGTGTCAAGATAAGCAAGATACAGGAACTCTAGAAAGTTGCTATGAAAACTGTGTATATAATAGAGTAGATTTGTGAGGCATGCATTTAGTTTGAAATCATGATATGATTGGATGCCTCAGAGAATGTAAACTGATTGTGATTTCGTCTTCCATAATTTTAATAAACACAAAGCAAATATTAGAACACTTAACAGGACAAAACAGTCATGTTTAATCACTGTATTAAAAGTAGAGAAGTTACTGAAGCTGACATTGACAAGTGTACACTTGGAATCAGCTGAAGTCTGGCTAACTGTCAGTACTGGTTATACTACTTATCTGTTGTTTAGTCAATGAAGTAATTTGTTTCCTGACATTTGTCCCAGGTAAATGAGACCAGGCCTATTCTACAAACTGCTGTAGCACAGCTGTGTACCTGTTTGCAGTTATGGTGTGTGATTCCTGACTGACTTTTAGAGAAACAATGACAGTATAGACATAATTGTGCCAGGAAAACCTTCTTGCAATTGTAATTCTTCATATTTGGATGGGAAACTGTGGCTGGATTAAATTTTATTGGACAAGATTTTTCACTTCTAGAATCCATCAGAATCTAAACTCATTTCTTTTCTTTTTTTATAAAACTAAATCATAAACACAACTAGAAGAAAGGAATATAAAGGTATACCTTTATCTCTTCTGTATTTTGCTCTTGGGTGCTTTTGCTATAAAGTGGTGTTTAAAAAAAAAAAAAAAACCCTATGTGGATAGCGTTATTTCTCATAAATTTCTTCTTTTTCATCAGATTAATGGAGATGTTTAGCTCGTTTTCCTGACAAATAATTCCTCAACAATTCCAGTAAATTAAATTGGAAGTTGTGAGCACATGAAAGTATAGGTTGTAACACAATCAACTTAATATTTTTGTCTGGCAACTGTGATTGTGTATCGCTTACTGGTTAATGCTAACAAGAGTTAAACATACTCTGAAGTAAAATGCTTATTTTTTAACTGACTGTAGTACTTGCTTACAATCTAACAGGAAGAACCAGAGCTGGTTAGTGCAATTTATGGACGAGGGATAGCGTACGGAAAAAAAGGACTCCATGTAAGTAAATAATTATTGAAAGTAAAACTTAATGAATTATTTGAATCTAAACTATAAGAAGGTCTGTCATAGGAGGAAGAGCAAGATTGATTAGAACTTGATAGGTACGTACCAAATTGCTTTGTGCTGTCTTGCTATAGTGGTGCTGAAGTACTCCACCTCCTCTCGGTAGATACTCAGTAACATAGTGATCTCTTGTCATAGAATCGTAGAATCATTTTGGGCTGTACTGCTTGGCTCATGGGTACATTATCTTTGTATGAGTGTGGAAATAAAGCAACGTGAAGCAAGGGTGCTAAAGGAGAATATAGGTCCAATTGTGAGTGGTGAATAGTAAGGTTGAGGTCTGGGAGCCACATCTACTGGAAAGCATTAACTAAAAAGGTAACAAGCAAAATCTTCTAAGAGATGGTTCTTTCAACTCCCACTGAATTTAGTTTCATATCTTGTCAGTGTTTAGAAATGAAGAAGCAACATGGAATGACCATTAGCTCTTGCAATCCTGTAGGCTTTGTATTGCTTCTTGATTGCCACACTTCATGAAATTTGTATTTCTTTTACTTTGTTCAAAAAGATTTGAAATAAAATTATTTAGGGCTGCTCAAAAATTTCTTGAGCAAAAGAAAGTTTTAAACTAACTTGAGTTTCTGTAGCTCGTGATTAAGTAGTTTCTGGATATTGTAGGGGGAAAATAGCAGAATTCAAGTTCTTGAAAATTTACTTTGTGCAGGATCTTTAATTCTACCAATAATCAGCAATTACAGTTGCTGATGGGAGATTAAAATCTCTCATATTTGCACCTGTTTAACACCATTGTAGTTTGTTGAATTATATTGGAAGTTTGGACAGTTCTCCTTAATAAAAGATGGCTTCTGTGAACAATACTGTTGAATTACAAAAAGATGGTGATTAGCACCTTGGAAATGTCTTTGCCTTAAAAAAGATGAATGAAATCTAATTGAGAACTTGCTATATAGCCAGTTTTTGGTTTTGTTTTTTTTTCTTTTTTGTAGCTGAAGTAACTGCTCCCATCCTACAATTTACTGAGGGATGTATAAAAACTTAGACTAGATACTGATGTCATCAATCTGTTTGCTGGAACTCCTAACATTAAGTTATAGATGGTACTGATGAAAACACTGTTGTGATTTCATGTGAGAGCTTGATCCAGCTTTCCTCCCAAGAAAGATAACTGGATCTGTAAGCTCCATGTTTATGCAGTTACATAAATGAGCTACTAGAAGGGAAACACACAGTTGATATGTACAAGCAGTTTGTTTCTGTAGGAGTTTTTTCAGTTATTTGTTGTGTACTGCATGTTAGTCTTGTTAGCAAAGGTGTGTAAGGCGTCTTTACCAAATTAGTTTTTCTTTGGTCTTTGCAGTGTATTACTGTAGGCATGCACAGTTATTTACCTTGTTTTTCCTCTCATTTCAGGATATGAAAAATGCTGAACTTGCTCTTTTTGAGCTTAGTAGGGTAATCAGTCTAGAGCCAGATCATCCTGAAGTATTTGAACAGCGAGCAGAAGTGAGCATTTTTTTTCTCTTTTCATTCTTTTGGAAGTCATTGCTGTTATATAGTGTTTTCAGTGTAATTTCTGGAATGTTTACCTTTAAAATTAAACATGGCATTATACTGTAGCCAATGGAATAGCACTATGCGTTGCAGCTTATTATTAGTACAAGTTGGCAAAATACCCACCTCACAAAGAACAAGTTTTTAATCAAATGCTTTGATTTTATGTTTATGAATATAAATAAAATGTCATTCAGAGATGCAAATAATTGTTATTCAGCCAGTTAAGCTATCGAAAATGGATTTCAAGAAGTTGAGTAAGATAACTCAAGAGCGTGCTTAACTCAAAATAATGCATATTAATAGTAAATGCCATAATATGAAATAGTAAGTCATAGTTTTCATGTTTATAATTGCTTTTAATACATTTTATAGTAATGTTTATCTAAAAGATGTGAAAGATGTTCATTTGAAAGGAAAATGGACAACTTTTGGGTGGAATGTTTTGCCTTTATTGAAAAGGATTATGAGAACACCTTAATTACTTTTCCAGTTGATTATGTTGGGATTCTTTGAAATACAGTATTTTTCTTTGACTTATTTTTATTTGAAATACTAAGTTTCTGTAAATAGTGGTCATAATGAAGTACAGTTGTATCCCGGGGGAAAATGTTTTCAGATGTTCCATTTTATTTATAAGAGTTTTGTTTTATTTTGTTTTGTTTAAAAAAAAAAAAAAAAAAAAAAAAAAAAAAGCACTGAAACATATATGTTTATTTCCTTCTTAGATACTTTCCCCACTGGGACGAATCAGTGAAGCATTATCTGATCTCACCAAAGCCATACAGTTACAACCATCAGCACGGCTCTATCGACACAGAGGTACCCTGTACTTCATATCTGAGGTTAGTAGATTTGGGGGATCCTGTTTGGTTCTGGTTGTGTGGGTATTTCTGTTGCTATCTTTCTTTGCTTTTAGTACTAGCTGTTACTGTTGTTCAAGAGCATCTTTGGTATTTAAATGAAAAAATCAACAACAGAAATCCTGTTTTTTCTGTATTTAATTTTCCAGCAGTTCAGAGGTATTATTCAGTTGTTTCATCTGCTTATCTATTAAATGCAGAGAGAAGCTGTATGGTTTACTTTAACTGCACATCTCTCATTATTTTGTTCATTGGAGAAATCAGATATAGATGTAGTCTGTTTTGATTTATAACCTACAGCTACGTGTAGGCAGTATTTTAGATATCAGTCTCAAAAGGAAAGATATGGCCAATGCAATAATTACCACGTATCTTAATAAGTAAATAAATACAAAAATTCTAATATTCTATTTTGTTGTGTGTCAGTTCTCTCACTCATTAGAGATATGTTATTTGTTTTACACTAAGGATTGTCTGAATGCTGAATAGCTGATAACTCACTTGACTCTGATCTCACTTTCTGTCTGGCTATTTTTTCAGTTTTCTGTCTGTCATATAGCACTTGCTGAAAATCAGATTGGAAATGTTATGATGCGTTTCTTGTTCTTTGATATTTTGAGTGGCAGTTGTTGCTGCTTAACCCTGAGGCTAACTTTCTATATCAAACAAAATTTTATAATTTAACTTTATGAAGATACAAATTTGTGTTCCTCTTCATTTGTATTTTTCCTCTGTCATCTGAAATGTGCTTTATTGTAGGATTATGCAACAGCCCATGAAGATTTTCAGCACTCACTGGAACTGAACAAAAATCAGCCTATAGCTATGCTTTATAAAGGCTTAACATTTTTTCACAGAGGACTTTTGAAGGTAAAGTAGTATTAAATAATAGTTTACATAGAACAAGCTAGATGTTGATATAGTTTTTTCTCACACAAAGTTTTTTTTTGAGGCATAAGAGTACAAGCAAAATGAAAATGCAATTGCTTTTGGTTCCATTGCTAACAATGTAATGCTCCATAATATAACAAGAGTTCTGGTGACCTTGCTGGATATTGATGAATATCCAGTGCATAACTGATGATGTGTTTATGTAGTGCTTTCAGAGATGTTTGTATTTGGCATCCCTAAGATCTCTATGATTTTTTTCCATGGAATGAAGACTCCCTGGGGGTTGGGGATGAAGAGGAAATAATGCTAAATTATTCCTTGAATGGGCTAGAAGAGGATCAAGGGAACTGCTAATATTATGTTGGTGTCTTTACAGGAAGCCATTGAATCTTTCAAAGAAGCTCTGAAACAGAAAGCAGACTTCATAGATGCCTATAAAAGTCTAGGACAAGCCTACAGGTAATGACAGTCAGAAATAGTTTTAAACTCTTTTTCTATATAATTATTTAAAATGTGCTCCTAAATTTCACACATTTGTTACAAATCCATACAGAACTGCATGTATATGTGGTGGGTTCTCAGGCCAGTATGGCATGTCAGGTGTTTGGTATGAATTATTTCCAGGTTTCCTTTATAGTTTTAATTCAGTTCCCAGGAGCTCCTGATCAAAGGTTAGGTGAGTAGCAGATACTTAGTATACCTAAATCATGTCACAGATCTTTTCTTTAACAATGAAAACACTTAGTACAAAATATGTTTTTGTATTTCATTTGATTATTGTGCTACTTAAATTTATGAACAACACACTGTATTGTGAATGTGGCTTCTTTTGCAGTAGTTGTCTGTTAGATCCTTTATAAGTTTATCACAACTGCAATTTTGAGAATTAATCTTGCTAGGCTATTTTTAATGTAGTCATGTAGTTACTTTCACTATCAATTAGAGGAAAAGAAATTCCAAGCTTGATTTAAGTAGTACTCACATTTAAAAAAAAAAAAAAAAAAAAAAAAAAAAAAAAAGTTACATAAAAAATGATTTTTTTTTACTGTTGAATGAAATGTGTTACTCTAAAGGTGGTCTGCAGATAACTGTTAAGGAGAAAAATATGCATACCTTGTAGATGAGAAGATAAATTAATTGTCAACTTATAATCTCTGCATGCTGTAGTTCTTTCCCCAACCTGCTGTCTCTTGTCAGCTCTTTATTTCATATTTTAATTTATTATCTTTGGACATTGCTGATCTACAATGTGGATGCTGCTGCAGCAAGAATGTATCTTAAGGGTTTATTTATGCAGAGTTGATACAAAAGTGTTAATTACGGATTTTTAGTTACATAATTGTGCTCTTTTTCTTCGGACTGTATGCTTCATTCAGCATACAGAACATGCATTAATCCACTGCTTTCAGTGAAAACATTTGTTGTAGAATCATTGAATATCCTGAGATGGATGAAGAATCCACCCGTAAGAATTGTTGAGTCCAACTCCTTGCTCTGTACAGGACCACCCAAAAATCAGGTCTTATGTCTGAGAGCCTTGTTCAGATGCTTCTTGAATGCTGGCAAGCTCAGTGCCATGACCACTGCCCTGGGGAGCCTGTTCCACACCTCAACCACTTGCTTTGGCCACTAAAAAAACAGTTGCAGAATTCTTGCATTGCTTAAGGAAATTTTCCCATGATATTGCATTCCTTTTTAATGATATCTACTGTGGACACATGAAAACAACTTTTTTTTTTTTTCTTTTCCCTTCTGTATTCCTCGCTTTACGCTTTATGGAACTTTTTAGGGAACTTGGAAACTTCGATGCTGCTACAGAGAGCTTCCAGAAGGCTTTGCTGCTAAATCAAAATCATGTCCAAACATTACAGCTGAAAGGAATGATGCTTTATCATCATGGTAGCTTAGATGAAGCGCTGAAGAATTTTAAGGTATGCAGTGGAAGGCCTTAAGTTAAAAAAATTTAAAAATGTTTTAACGAGGAGTAGCAAACAAGAAATGTTTTAAAAAAAAACACGAGGTTTTACATTCTGAATGCAAAAATGATTTTTTGCGTATTTGTACTAAAACAGTTTTGAAGTCTGTTGTATAAAAAAAAAAAAAAACCTTAGAGTTGAAAACTGGAAATGAAATTTGGCTGAAACAAAGATACTTCATCCAACTGCAGGATGAATTTCTGAAAACCAAGCACTAGTTGAAAAGTTTGGTATTTTTTTGCTAATAATACTTTACTTTGAGTTGAAGCCTAATGTTTTTTTTTTTTATAATTGAGGAAAGAAAGTATTTAGTCTTCTTTCTAATTTTAAGCTTAAATTTTCAGTGTTTACATATATATATATTTTTTTACTTATTTCCTTTGTTTGAAACCACTGTCACTATACAGTGATCTGTGTAGCTTGCAAAAAAAGTCAACAGTGTGTGTTTCTGTAGAAAAAAACCAAAATCTTGCTTCTTCCTGTGCACGTTAAGTAACAGACTCATTTTGCAGGCAAAACAATAAAATATATGTTGATCATATGTTCATATCCTAAAAAAAATACCTGAAATGAGATGTCTGCATGAGTGTTTCACTTCCTGAAGGAATTGTAGAATGGCCTGGGTTGAAAAGGATCACAATGATCATCTAGTTTCAACCACCCTGCTGTGTTCAGGGTTGCCAACCACCAGACCAGGCTGCCCAGAGCCACATCCAGCCTGGCCTGGAATGCGTACAAGGATGGGGCATCCACAGCCTCCTTGGGCAACCTGTTCCAGTGCGTCACCACCGTCTGGGTGGAAAAACTTCCTCCTAACCTAAGCATCCCCTGTCTCAGTTTAAAACCATTCCTCCTTGTCCTATCACTATCCATCCTCATAAACAGCCGTTTCCCCTCCTGTTTACGCACTCCTTTCAAGTACTGAAAGGACACAATGAGGTCTCCCTGGACCTTTCTCTTCTCCAAGCTAAACAAGCCCAGTTCCTTCAACCTTTCCTCTTAGGAGAGGTGCTCCAGCTCTCTGATCATCTTAGTGGCCCTCCTCTGGACCCACTCCAAGAGCTCCACTTCCTTCCTGCACTGGGGACCGCAGGCCCAGATGCAGTACTGCAGATGGGGCCTCACAAGAGCAGAATAGAAGGGGACAATTGCCTTCCTCTCCCTGCTGGCCATCCCTTTTTTAATGCATCTCAGAACACAGTTGGCAGCGCTTATCGCAAGGAGTGCTGTGTCAGCCATTACATGTATCTCTTCGATAATGCAACTTGTGGATACTGGTGTAATTGAAAAGATGTTTAAACTTTTAAGGCAGATATGCTTTTCTAAAGAGATGTAACTGTTGGAAAAAGAATCATAGTAATACTGAGTGTTTGAGTATAAACTTGCTCCGTGTTTAACATATAGTAATTATTTAACTAACATATTGAAGTACTGTAATGCATGAACTAGGGAAGATAGGGATTGAAGAAGTGACATGACAAAAATGTTGAACTATTAAAAAATACCCCATTATTAGTATCATCAGGAATGGTTTTTTTTCCTAGTTGAATGAATCTAATGAAACCAATGCTATTACCATTAGTGCAAACATGATCTACCTTCATAACAATGAAAGTGAGATAGAAAGCACGTTTACATTGGCAATTTCTTTTGTTTTCTTTAGTGAAGCTAGTAGTTTTATGTCTTAAGAATTTGATCAGCATCTCTTGAAAGAGAATTTTGATGTAATATGGAACTTAATGAAAAGATCTGTTGATTATTAGTGAAGATTCTACTGAACAAATTAGTTTATTTGAAGACATTCATTCTTTCTTGATCTGTGGATGTTTTGTTCCTTTAATCTCTTAGAGGTGTCTACAGCTAGAACCATACAATGAAGTATGTCAGTATATGAAAGGACTCAGCCATGTTGCAATGGGACAGTTTTATGAAGGCATTAAAGCTCAGACTAAAGTTATGTTAAATGATCCACTACCAGGCCAGAAGGCTAGCCCAGAGTATCTGAAAGTGAAATATCTCCGAGGTGAGTTGAAATTTTTGTTTGTTAGTTTTGTTGTTTTTTTCTTCATTCCTCTGAAAATGCACACATGCTTACAGTTATGGCCATTTTAAAGAAACCACTGTGTATTCTAATGAGTGCTGTAGAGTATGTCATCCAAAAATGTACATGCTTAGCAGTAGATCATATGGTTAAAAGCCAGCACCATAAGTCAAGTGTATTTTTCTGTGTACTGGTAAATACTTAGCTGAAGTAGATGTATTTCTGTTTTAGAAATCAGTTAATAGCAAAATTTTATTATCTAAAAACATCTTATTAAAATCATGTTGGATAACTGACAAATATATAACCTGTGGCTTCATATAACTACAGAAGTAAACTGATGTACAAATTTGTTTTAATTTTATTTCTTTCCTCTAGAGTATTCTAGATACTTGCATGCACACTTGGATACCCCTCTTACAGAGTATAATATTGATGTAGATCTCCCTGGAAACTTCAAGGACCACTGGGCCAAAAATCTTCCTTTTCTTATAGAAAATTATGAAGAACAACCAGGCTTACAGCCACACATAAAGTGAGTATTTTTAATTTCTTTAACCCCCCTCCAATGTTTCTTAAAATCTTGACTTCTAATTTTGAGGCACTTAGACCTGCCTTTTCTGTGTGCAAGTTCTTTTTAAAATCTCTGGGATTGGAGTTGATTTATTTCATAAGAAAGAAAGAATGAAACTTAAGATAGTTTTTGCAAGTTGATCTTCACATAATCAAGTAATATTGTTTTTACTTTATATAAAATTATTTATAATAATTTAAATTATTTAAAAATCTGCTTTGCTTTCTTTGCAAATAACATTAAGATATAAGTTTGAGATCCTCAATATGGTATTATAGGACCCTTACTACAGTTTCTTCCTATGTGCTCTTATTTTATTATGGGTGTAATTTCCCAGGCATTAAGTAGATTTTTAGGAACAGCTGAGTTTCACTGGGAAAAATATTCTCTAGAAAAACTTAGGTAACCAGTATTTTAGAAGGAGCGTGATTGCAGCCAACAAAGTAGGCGATGTGTTAGGCTAGCCTTCTAGGCTAGAAACATGCATCTAAATAAAGGGTAGTAATTTCACCTGCTATAAATGCATTTCTAGATACGTTCTCCTGTATCCCTTCTATCTTTGTATAATGTTGAATTGCATTTGGCTTTTGTGTGGTTCTGTTCCATATACGCAATTTGTATTTTACAGAATTAAGAGAGAAGTGATAGAATAAGGCTTCCAGTTTCTATATGTATTCTTTCCTTATTTAGTCTTGAGGTTCTTCAGGATATATCCACTGAAGGATGGTGTGTTGTTAGTTAACTCAGCACCATTTAATAATGAGAGGGTCTGAAGGCAAAATAGCTTTTGACAATAAGTTTAGTAGGACCAGGATTTGATTTCAGATACAGAGTGTAACTGCCATATACGGTGTATGTTTGGTGACAATGAGGAGAAATGGGTGTTCTTTATAAAGCTTTTGAGTATTTCCCACACAAACTGTATTTATTACCATACAAACGAATTGTGTTTTATAACTTCCAGGATTTGTGTTGCCAAGTTATGTCTGATGTATGTTTTTCTTTCTGTAAGAGATGTATTGTTTCAGAATTTTGAAAGCTATAGGACTGATGTGCAAGAACTCATATGTGTAGCTGATCATCTGGGTTCCATGATGCAGTATGAGACACCAGGATTTCTTCCAAATAAAAGAATACACAGAGGTATACTGGAAAAGCTTTATACATTTGAAAAATAAAAAGTTAGTGTAGTTACAATTTAATGCTCTGTCTTTGCTATCTGTATACATTTTTCTTAAGCTCTATGCATTTGAAATAATTAAACAGTTTTAAAATGAAAATAATGGTATCAGCAATTTGGTTGGAAATTGTGATCTCCCTATCCAGATTGATGTTGACAGTTTTGTCTGTAAATACATCACTTCCCTGCTTTGGTTTTATTGTCCGCATGAAAAATAAGCGTCTGGTTCTAATTGATTTTCTACTTCTGTTGTTGTTTGTCTTTCTTTCCTCCCACCTCCCAGCAATGGGGTTGGCTACTTTAGAGGTAATGCAAGCTGTACAGAGAACTTGGGCAAACTCAAAAGTTCGGATGAATGGGAAAACAAGACTGATGCAGTGGAGGGATATGTTTGATATTGCTGTGAAGTGGCGAAGGTAATGGTAAAAGAAGAGAGAAAACAAGCCTTAAGTTTAACAGTGGTGCATGCTTCAATTAGCCAAGGGGCTGAAGTCAGAACAGGTAGAACAATTACTCTTTCCTTGTTAGAAACAGATGGATGTTAGCCTATGTACTTGAATGTGTCTTTGTGCATATCCTCATCCAGTCTGAAAAATCCAATGCATTCCTTAAAGGATTTTGTAACAATACATCATCTAAATGAAGAGCTTAGACTGAGGCGTTCTGGGCTTTGAGCGGTGTTTACTTGGCTTGGTTTTTCGTTTGAAGTTTGTAATGTAAACAGAATAGACTAAAACAAAAATGTCTTGCAAACATGGATGGGATCAGTTCTTGATCCACACACTTATATCATCAGATTTGTCTGAAAAATGTGAGTTTGGGACTTTCTTAACGTGTCTCGCAGCTTGCTTTTCTTTCACTTCTCCCGGTGCATAAAACATCCATCATAAGAATCTTTCCTCTCATTTTCAACCAATTTTTCTGTTTCTAAAGAAGTACGTAGTGCAGAGTTTTTTGGCACAGAACTACTACTAATAGAGCTGTTAGTTATAACTTTGTTACAATTAGATCTGTTGCCAATTGTTTGGAAGTTATTCATATCATGTATAATCATTTACTGATTTCTGTTTTTGGAGATACTTTTTAGCCAAATTCTGCCCTTTAATACTTTATGTATGTCATGCCAATACCACTATATGTGCCTGTTATCAGTGGACCTTTCTGTTGCCCAATTCTTTAGAGAGAGGATAAAAAACATAGGATGTTCTCATCTGAAGTTACACTCAAAGCAGATTCTTCACAGTTGTTAATAGAGAAAATCTGTAGTAACATAGCCATGTGATGATTATCACATTGGTCTCACCACGTCAGCTACCTTAGTGAGAAAGCTACCAGCTTGGGCTCCTGGTCCTTAGGTAAGCATCTGCACTGATTAAGCCCAGTGATTAATATAACTTTGCAACCCAAGCACATAACAGCCATCAAGAATATGTTTGCAATCTGCCATATTTTTTTGTGGCTTGTGCATTTCTTGAGTCAGAGCTCATATTTTTCTGTCATTATTCTGGCAGTAACATTAGCAGTTAAGAATGAGTTGAGGCATATGTTTTTTTTTTTTGTTTGTTTGTTTTTTGAGACCAAGAAGTCAAAATACAGCATTTATATTGGTTTAATTCCTTAAAAACCAAAATCCTGTAAAATATCTCTCATAATAGTTGATATTAGTCCACTACAAACTGGCATACTGCAAAGTCAAACTTCCTTTCAGGAGTTTTTTTTTTAATTCATTCACTTTTAATTCTGTATGGGCATTGGTATTGGCATTAATACATCACTCCTAACATTGTGTTTAATTTTTGAGAAGAGCAGTTTTGAATACAAAAAATTCTTCCTTAGAACAAGTGAAACTCGCCATAGGAGGAATCTTGTATACATCTTAGTAAGAAAGAATTATTGTTGGTGGGTTCTGTTGGCAATGAGAGATCTTTTCTTTTGCCCAGAGCACCCTAAAGATGGAGTAATCATAGGCACATTTGATTGAAGAATCCCAATTACTGTAGGGTAACTGATTTTTGTTTGTTTATGTGACAGAAGCATCTAGAAGCCTTAGTGAAGTTGAGTCCCTGTTATGCTTCTTTCTTCTGCAAAATAAAAGGCAATTTGTGTAGCAAAGAGCCTATTGAGTAATAGCAAGTTAAAGTATGGAGGTGAAACAAAGAAGGATAAGAAGAAATACAGTGATATTATAGTGTTAGTAATAATTGTGCAGATCAACTAGATATAATAAGCCAATTAGGAGCAGCAATCAGAGTGATAGCCTCTCCTTAAAAACAGACGTACCCAAAACATGTTAAAAGCAAATCAACAGGACAGCAATAGGAAAACATCACTATCTGGGCTACTGTTCTTTATTAAATGAAAGACATGAAATGCAAGAACCCTACTGAATTTTAAAGAGGAGAAAATGAATGCTAACCACCACTCTATAAGTAGAAAGTATTCTGATAAAACAGAACGATGCTTTAAGCATCAGGAGTGCAGTTAGGAAAATGCTGTTTTCCCTTTTTAAAAAAAGTGAGGAAAAGGTTTGGAGTGAATTTTTGTGGTTGAAGCAAAGCTGTGAAAGACCCTAAGATACTCTGCAACTTTGTTTGAAGCCCTTATTTTGTGTGAGCCATAGTTGTGTGAAATGCTTAATAATATTCTTAGGAATATTCTTAGGTATGTTTCACTTATTTGTGACTGCCTATTTCTAGCTTTTGCCTAAAATTATTTTGTGTAAGAATAAAGTTCAATTAGAAATATTACGTGGAGTGAAATGCGTGCCAATAATAACGTCTTTTGTCTTTGTAGGATAGCAGACCCCGACCAACCTGTGCTTTGGTTGGACCAAATGCCTGCACGAAGCCTCAGCAGAGGTTTCAATAACCACATTAATTTAATCAGGTATGAGATTTTCCAAAATTTTCCCCACACACACTAAGGAACTGAAATTTACTGCTTGTTTGTGAAACAGTGTGCTATAATAATCAATGCATAAGTGCTTGCTGTTTTGCATCAATATGTACTTTTTATTTTCTAATGGACCATTTGTTTTTTGTGTGCACTCCTGATTTTCCCTCATGACAATTCCTCTTTCTCCTGGATTTCAAGGGATAAGTACTACCTGGAAGATGCATATTTTTACATGCTGTTTTTAATTCCCAAATAATCTAAGGTTTATATTTAAGGCAGAGTTCATCACAGTTTTAACTCTTATGCACACTGCTTCTTGAAGACAGTGGCAGTGATTATGAAACAAAGCAGTTCTGTTACCGTTGTTCCTGACTTATAGTAGAACAAAACAGTTCTTGTTTAGTCTCAGAGAATGTCAGATACAGCAAAAGTGACAAAAGTAAGTAACCTGACAAGGGTAATAGTGCACTTTCAAACAAAGGTAAAATTTAAGATTCAACCACTGTTGTACGTTCCATCTTCTCCCATGCTGCAAGACTCAGTATTGCAGTCAAGACAGCGCTACCGCCCAGTAAGTGGTAAAAGTGTGAGACACTCAATGTGGCAACATCACTGTCAATCACAGGAGCAGAGGGTGTTTTTAAGTAAATACATAAGCAAGATTTCATCTTTTCTTCTCCCCTACTGTAGGAAGTATTGAATCCTTGATCTGTCGTTCTGCTTTTATCTGTTTCTTCCTTTTTGAGAAAGCATCTGGAAAAGGGCAGGGAAAAAAGCCTTTTTGAGAATAATTTTCTGTAGAGAAAAGCAGTGATAATCTGATGTTCACAAGCAGAAGCTAGTGATCATTTCTCCCCATCCTTCCTACCATTCTGCTAGGCTGCCCTTTGCTTTAGGGAGTAGTTACAATGTAGTTTTTAAATCCCTGTGAAAGTCAGTGTTTGCTCTAAGAATGTGCTGATTTTTGGACTGTGTTATGCTCTGCCTTCTGTCTTCCTTCAAATTAAATATTATACTTGGGTTCCAAACTGTCCATCTTTGCTGTTGCTGCATTCCTCTTTTTACACACCTGAAATCCAGCTGAAATGACAGCAAGCTGTTCTTTGAGACAAGGATGCTTTCCATACTTAATCCATTTCTATCTGTTCTTAAATTGGAGAGGAAGAGCTTAATTCCTATGTGGTCTGAACTTGCAGAAGACAAAGGCATTCATGTTACAAGACTTGATTACTATGCTGAAATAAGATTGAACATTTAATCTGCAGAAGTGCATCCCTTTTGCAGGCTGTTAGTAACTCTCTTTTTCACTGGTCAAAGTACTTTAATTGCTGGTGTTCTCTGCTGAGAGAAAAACAAAACTCACGATTCCAGTTATTTTGGTGATGCTGCAGAAATTTGAAATAAGCCTTATAAGTACTCAGAGTGGAAGGCCCACAGCTAATCAAACTTTAGTCTCATGTGTTTGGATCAGCCTTGACTTTTAGATGCCTCATCGCCATTTTTTATCATACTTTTTATTAGCAAATTGATTATTCTCTGCAAGTTACTCTTTTGGGGCTTTTTTGCAAGGAACAGTAGATTTAAAGCAGCCTTAGAAGCTGGTCCTACTTAGTACTGGTTGCTGATGACATCCTTTTTAACTCTAGGAATCAGTACCTGTTTGATCACTTTGAATCCCAATTAATACCTGTTTTTGTTGATTAACTTTCCATAGTAGTGGTTTGTTTCTGCTTTTGAATTCCCTCCTGATGATTTCACATCAGGTGCCAGATAAAAGAAATGAATATATCCATGTGGTGTATGGTTGTTTTAAAAAAAAAAAAAAAAAAAAAAAAAAAAAAAAAATTACTTTTCCAATGTGCTTAAGTCCTTTATAGTTTCTAAACAAAAATTTAGTAGACTATTAAGTAACACAAGGAGATTATGCAGACCTACTCAACAGGAAAATGGCTGCTAATTGAAGATAATTATAGGCTACAGAACTGTTCACTTTTTTGTTGATAACTGAGATCATTTTATGGTCTTTCAGGTGTTTTTCAGGATTATTGCTTTATATTAAGCTTACAATTTGGAAATTGTTCTGAATTCTTCTTAGATCATGGCTATCTGAAAACTAAGTATAATAAATTATCTAGTCTGACAAATGGCATCTCTTCATGATTATTAAATATGCTGAGATATAAGCTGTTCAGTCAAATAAAAAGTGCATCAATAGCAGTAGAGTGATAAGGACAAAATATCAGTTTTCTGTTCTGTATTCCAGTTCTAGATGTGAAAAGAGATGGTTAATGGTTTTTGATTTCCTGACTTACTATGGACTCTTCTGACAGTAGCTTAAATAATAGATAGTAACAATAATATTTTGGCATTCTGGCTAAGGACATTATACATTCTCTTGGAAGAATGTATTAAATATGACTGCAGGTACTGAGTTTGGTTCCATGCAGTTCATACTGGTAACTATAATTTCCTCAGTTGCTCTGATTTCATGTGGTATTGTACAAACTTTTAGTATTACTACACCATACAACTGTGCAATTTATTTGACAAAAATGAGGACTGGGTAGCTCTACAGGAGGGAAATAGTGGAAAGCAGGGAGGAATCATCTATTTGAACTAGTTAGCCACTGGAGGGTTTTAGAAGTGGAACTTGATTTTGTTGTTTTAATATTCATGACAGCTCTGGTCATGCTGAGTTCAAGCTATTTCTAGCTTGTTTGGTATAAACTGTACACAAGTAATTTCTGTGTGCAAAAATACTTGGATTAGACACCTGTTAGCATAAACATTTTCTTTACTCAGAATGCTTTGCATTTGCAGTCCAGGGTTTTCCTGACAGATGAATTTTGATATGGAGACACTAGCATTCAATGACTATTGAATTCAAGATCCATTCTCAGAATGGCACAGTGACTGAAGAGAGTCAGAAAAAACAATTTTGGTGTTTTGTTTTAATTTGGAGAACTTTTGCTGAAGGTATGTAAGAGAAGTCTTGTACTTTACTACGCTTGATAGGCTTCTAGGTCTGAGTAGTCTTGAGATTCAACTGTACTGGCTGTCTCTACTAACTTGTGGGTCTATACTTAAGTCGGACTATGACTTATTTCTCTTCTGGCAAATAGTGAAACTTGGTAACTTTGATTTACATTAGAGAAAACGTTTTTGAAAGCTTGAGCTATTTCCATGGGCAAAACAAAAATTTGGGATCGGCTAAACATTAGTGATATACTCTGTGTTTTGACAAAACAATAAAAACATTCTCTGGAACACAGTTACTTTTGAATCTTTGATGGTAGGGCTCATCAAACAAGACGACAGTAGGAATAAGCAAAAATAGTGTCTGACCACCCACTAAAAGTCTTCTCCAGTACTGCTTCTAGATAGCTTTACAGACAGGTCTGATTTGTACGTATTTTCCAAGATGTCACTAAAGGAAAATCCAGTTCCTTGTTCTGATGTGCTTCTGCCTGTTGTACAGATATTTTAAAAACAAATGGAAAATGATGGGACGTACAACAAGGGCAAATAATGTACGGAAACTTATCTTTGTCCTTCCTCTTTTCTTTCCCTTCCTGCCTCCCTTTACTTTGTGCAGATATGTATGTATTCTAATTCTGTTCAGTTTTTAAAGAGTGATTCTGCCATTGCAGTGAGAGTAGACCTGCTCTGAAGTGTGAGATGGTGGAGTGAGACATTAGGGAGTTAAGCTGCCAAAATCGCCTAGAGTGCATAAAAGCCAAGTGTATACACCTTCCTGTGATTCACCTTCCTGTGATTGACAGTGGTCTTGCTTCCTCAGAGAGCGATAACATTTGCTTTATAAAATCTTGTTTTGTAGACTGGGAGAAGAGGAAGGACTCCTACAAATGCAATAATGGTATGTAATTTTTCCTCTCAGAGTGGTTAGTATCCTAGCAGGGTTTTACCTAGTTTTTATTTATATTTTTCATAGTGTTCTTTGGGGGAAAATGAATTTATTTTGTTCTCTTCCTTCAGTAGTTAGTACTCCTAACTGTTAGGAATCAAAGCAGAATTAATTCAATATGTAGAGGTTCAGATGAATAAAGAAAACTGTATGTGGACTGTCAGAGTGTATCAGCCACATGTGTTAACAAATATGTAAACTGGGGAGTTGTTGGCTCTCAGAGTAAGTCAGTATGCACATTAATAGTTCTGTCTTAGTTCTTCAATTTCTACTAGCCTAAAAGTCTGAGAATTATATCTTTTTAAGAAGTGATAACTATCATATAGGTAGTGGATAGGCAAAAAAATAAGAAAATACCTGTGAAATACAGTTTATCTCAGAACAGTTCCAATGATACGTGAGTTTTTGCAAGTTCATTTTAGAATCTACATTCAAAATTGGAGATGGACAGTTGCCACTTCAGAGACACCTCTAGTCCTTTTCTTTGATCTAAAGGCATATGTGGATAAAATTCAGTCAAACTTGTAATGAATACTGTTTGTGTCTCATCCTGAAATGCTGGTCTGAAATACAGGACTTGAAACTGTTTTGTTTTGTAGGGGACAGGTGATTAACATGCGGTACTTGGAGTACTTTGAGAAAATTCTTCATTTTATCAAAGATAGGATCCTTGTTTATCATGGGTAATTTACTGATTTATTTACTTATAATCCTCCCTCTCCCATGTCTACTGCTTCACTCCCTTGGTGATACTGACTTGAAATTTACATAATATTAATTTCAGAAAGTCTGAAAGATATTTTCTTAATTCTACTGCCTTCTAGTTTTCTTATTGTCTGTAACTGTTGTATTTCTGAATGGAAATGCAAATCCTATTATTTGCTATTTAAACTAATAGGAAAATTATTATCATTACAGTATGCTTATTATTAAAAAATTCTGTTGAATTTGTTCCTGCTGTTTTGGCCAGAGTAGGTCTCAATTCTGTCTAAAAATGGTTTCTTCAAGATATCATGATCCCTCTAGGTAGAACAGAATACAATTTCTCTAATTATAGAGAATAATTTCTTGAACGGTGGAGTGATAAATCCCACCTGTGTGAATGAGGAGAAGGGATTATGGAACTTATGGATGGTAATTTTATATGAAACTGGTGTTTGGCAAGTAGTTTTGAAGGAATAGGGAATCTTTACTACTTGTTACACAAATGGGTTGTAGACTTTACAACCTTCTGCTCCAGAGCAGAATCTCAAATGGAAGAGGTGACTAAAGATTCTAAAATCGTTATTATCTGTTGCAAACTTTGATTGCTTTTTGATGAGTAAAATATTTTCATCACCCATAGCTCATTTGTGGCAACAATGTTCTGATAAATTTAAAAATTAAGAAACTCTTAAGTCCTCTAATTTTCCTTTGGCCTGGTAACTTTTGTTAAATATAGAGTTCTATTGTTCAGTTTGATTTTGCTATGTAAATATTGAAAATGAAAGCGCAGAAAAGTCTTTAAACTGTTTCAGATTTAGAACACTTAGAACAACCCCTTTGCCCACACTACCAAGTAAACCTAGTTCCATGCTTCAGAGTGACCAACAGCAAATGAATAAGATAAATTTGAAGTATGTTATTAAAGTCTGAAGCTGGAAGAAAAGAAATGCAGGTGATCTAGAATGGAGAGGCTTTGTTTTTTTATTTTAAAAAGGTACTAATAAATGAGCATGTGGCCAAGTATGAAGGAACTCCTTTTCAGAACATAAATTGTTTTCAATAACTCATTGGTTAGCTAATTAGATTAAATAAGCGGATTTTCAAAAATGTTAAAGAGTTCAACTACTGCAATTCTATATTTAGTTATTTCTTCTTCTAGTGCTAATAATCCAAAAGGACTAATGGAGGTTCGAGAAGCTTTGGAAAAAGTACATAAAGTAGAAGATCTTCTTCCAATAATGAAGGTAAATTGAAGAAAACACTTCAAAATAATGCAGGTTATTCTGGGGTCTATCCAATTCACCAGAGTGTAACAGTTGTGTAAAGCTTAAAATGAACAACTTGAAACACTAACTTCAGTTATTTCAAATCTACATATATAGAGCATGACCTTCCCTTTGGTAAATACACATGTGTGGTGTATATTTGAAAGGCTTGGTCTAGTTACGGTAACTACAGAAAAACAAGATGCTGAATATAATTCTTTGAAGCCAGCCCTTTCAGCCAGAGAAGTTTGTGATTAAATCTGCTGTAATGGGCTCATTGTGTGCGTGTACAGTATGAAGAAAAAAATTGAAAATGTGTCTGAAGGATAAGGAACATGCAAGCTCTTCTTGTATTAGCATCATTTGTGTAGGTCAGCACGTGGTGGAGGCTGGCAGAGGGGGACACAGGGAGTGGGTGCCCTTAGCTGACTGATCATCAACATAGAAGTGTGCTTTGCATTTTTGTGCTCTGGAACAAGGAACTGTTGAAATCTATAGTTTTTCTACTTGCTACTGGTGGTCCCTGTGTAACGGCTGTGCAATGGAACGTACCAAATGTGTTAAATACTCTTATCTCAAACAGTAAGGCTTAAGCTAGGTTTAAGTCAGAGGTTTTACCCCAAATTAATCTAGCATGACCAATAAATAAGCACTGAATAAAACTTCATTTACGATAGAATAAAATTTGGGAAGGAATAGTCATTCTAAATGGAGACAAACTCATAACTTCCTTGTCAGGATGTCTGCACTGTGGTTTCATTAATAGATCATAGATACCAAGCTATCTCTAAGCAAAACTGATTGATCACCATAGAACAGCTATTGTATGATGCATTTACCTTGCTACTACTGATGCACTGTCTGGTTTTGACTTTGCTTGCTATACCAATTGCTTGTGCACTATAGGTAACTTTCAGAAGCTGTGTGGCTCAACCTCTGAATTTTTCTATGGGGTGTTTTTAATAGGTATTACTGACAAATGAATATGCAAACACAGCCCCATAGTATGCCTCTTATGGCTACTGTAGAATCACAGACCAGAAAAGAAAATTGCTATTAGTGGAGTTAAAAGTGCAGGTTGCTCCAAAACAATGAAGAAAATGTTGTCTAAACATAGTGGACTCTATTTGGCTTAGCTTGAAATACATGTTTCTAAGTACTGGCAGCAAGTATTTTTCCTGGTTTTCATAACCTGTACATTTTCTCTGGTTTAACATGCCTGATTCAGTACTTCAGGTTTCCATTGAATAAGAAGAAAAAAATGAATGAAATAATGTAGTTAACAGTAACTCTGTACTGTTCATCCAGCTTGTTCACTTTCCAGTTCCAGATATTTCAGAACAATAGAGGCAGTCTATTTGCATTCACCCTATAATTACTTTCTTTTCCTTTGAAAGCAGTTTAATAGTAAGACGAGAGATGGGTTCACTGTGAACACAAAAGTCCCCAGCCTCAAGGATCAAGGGAAAGAATATGATGGATTCACAATTACAATAACAGGAGATAAGTATGTTTATTTTTTTCAGGGTCTTAAATGCATTAAGTAATGATGAAGTATTGGCAATTAATCTTCTTGAATGCCATTTCTACTTGTATAAAGTGGGTTTTGTTTTTTTTACTGGTGACATTTTTGCCACCACTTGTTTATTTTAGTGCTTCTGTTTCCTATCACGTTCCATAACAAAGAGGGAATATGGATGCTATTTCTGGAGCTCATCCTGTTGGGATAATTCTCTAACAGATAGCATATAAATGAAGGGAGTCTTCAATATTCTTCCTACAGTTTAAAATACCAAAAGGAGGAAAAGACTTGGTCTTTATCCATACCAAAGTACTTTTGTTGTTATAAGCCTTTGTCTGTTATGGAAGCTAGAAAGAGAATGAAAAAGACTCGTTTGGATTTTGGCCTTTTCATTTTGTGTATTCTTTAAGATGTTTGCAGATCCTGTATCTGCACTTATCAGTTTGAGCTATGTCACATGCTCAGATGGGAGTTTGGGCTGCTCTTTGAGTGAGATAACAAATTTCTTACTTCATGGATTCCATTTCTTTATCTTCTCAAAGAGCATTAGTCTGAATCTACCTAGGGCAGGCCAGAAACCCCCTCCAGCTACTAGTCAAAGTTTGACTAAAGTTGATTAAATTCTTACCTTTTAGTTTATTGATTATTATGGGCTTTTAAATTCTATGCTTGGGAATTTCCCCAAAACATGTGTGCTTCTAATGTGGGGCGTGGATTTTGAACTTCTCTTTTGAAGTGTAAATGTGTCTATTGATTTTTAATTTTACATTCTATTTCATACATCTCTATCAGTGAAGTGATGCAAAATGTCTTTATTTTAGAAAAATGTTTTGGTATCAGCAAAGTGATACAGCATCTTACTCTGTACACGTTTTATTCCATGTTAATGGTTTGTGACCCATATTTTGTAATTACACACTTATACCAAAGCAAGTCATATTTGATGAATTTCAAAGTTAACTATATTTTTAACTACATTTCCGAGGCAAAAAAAGATATTTTAAAATTAGATTACAATCTTATATATGACAAACTTGCAGCATGACAACATGTTTTAAGATTCAAGTGGGGTTTTTTGTTTGCTTTAGTAAAATGAAGGTAATCCACATAATCTCCTGCTTAAAGGGAAAAAAAGAAAGAGCAAATGTTTATGATGTGGTATTTAACTGCTGTGCATTTGTTACTTAGCCTGAATATGTACAAAAAAAATTATCTCCTTTTCTGCTTAATCTGCTTGATAGAGTTGGAAACATATTATTTTCAGTTGAAACTCAGACAACAGAAGAAAGAACACAGCTGTATCATGCAGAAATAGACGCACTATATAAGGATCTAACAGCTAAAGGAAAAATCTTAATTCTTTCTGCAGAGCTGGGGGTAAGCTTGTTTTAGTGACAACTGTGAGTTCCTTGCCAAAATTCTATTATGTCTTTGTACCTTGTGTTTAACAGTCAATGCCTTAATGCTTTCTGACAGAGATCTTAAGTAATAAAATTGACTGCTTGTTTAAACCTAGTTATGTCAAATAATATAAGAAGTTGCCATAATTCCATCTGCTAATGAAATCTGCTCTGCTTTGCTGCAGTAATTGGAGAAAGTCTAGACAAGCTCTTGATATCACAACGTGCTCTGCTATAGAAGTGCTAGACGTTTTTTCTCGTTTTTTTGTTTGCATGAGTTTGTGGTTGTCGTTTCAGTGATAAGCACCACTCAGGATCACACAAAGATTTGGTTTATAGTGGCTGGATGCAGGATGAGAAGTTACATGAACACAATTTTAGTGGTTTTTTTCTTTCCATGTATTCGTGTTCATTTCTGTTGCAATAAGAACCCAACTGTACTTGAGCCAGTGTTTTGCACTTTTCATTCTTTCACACAGTATAGATTAACTGTTTCACCTAAATATTTGGATTCCGTGTTGAGGGACATGGCTTAGTGAGTACTATTGGTGATAGGTGGATGGTTGGACTGGATGATCTTGAAGGTCTTTTCCAGCCTTGGTGATTCCGTGATTCTGTAATATAAAATGCATAACTGCATCTTACTTTTATATACTAGTTAAAATTCAGCTTGATATTTTACACATTTAAAACGGTTATACACATATAAAACGGTTATAAAATAAGTGCTGTAAGATTTTTCCAATATGTGTTTATGTATATGGTAACATCTGGATATTAAGCCATCTTTATCTTTTGCCTTTGCTTAGGAAGCAGATGCTGTGTGCAACTTGATCCTGTCATTAGTTTATTACTTCTATAATTTAATGCCGCTTTCAAGAGGATCAAGGTTAGTGATTGTCTTTATCACATCTGTTTTCTTGGATGCACTCTATAAAATGTCCATGTGTATGGTATCATACAGTTTTTTCACTGTCTAAAAAGATTAGTAATCTCTGAGTTAAGCTGTCTGACCTGTACTGTTCCTCATTTTATGCTGCTGTGGTGATGAGCACTGATTTTTGTACTGTTTTAAACTCTAGCCTACAATTTCTGGTAGTAACTATTCATGACCACACATATATAGAAAAAGACGAGTAGTCAGTATTTATGGCCTTTAGAATTGAAAAGAGTTATTTTTAAGTTGTAACATTTGGGTTCCGAATCTACATTGTGTTATACTGCTCAAATTTGACTCAAAAAGCTTCACTGAAACACATATTTTAGATGAGATACAATTTGGTACAACTTATTTTATGAAAACACACTGCAAATATTAATGTAGGTTAATGGAGTTCTTTTTGCAGCTGTTAGAATTACAAAATGAAACCCCAGCATAAATTATTATATTTCACAGATCTCTGCAACTGAAATTCCAATTTAATGCCAACCTGTCTACATCTAAAACTACTGTTAATAAATCTTCTCCAGTTGTTTCAAGTTTATTAGTAAACTTATTTCAGTGGAAAATAAATAACCAAGAGAGTTTCATTTCTATAATTAACCTTTAATTTTCTTACTGAGTGAAAAAATTAATGTAAGTTGTTTAAGTTTCACAATTAAATATCAATATATATATATTGAGCAGGTGGAATAAGGGGATTTCTTTCTGTTCTGTGGTGTCTCCAGCCTGGTTCATAAACTCATTTGGGCTTTAGCTAAGCTTGGAAACAGGAGTTTGCTTTTTATTCAGCTACATGGAGTTTTAAGAACTACCAAACCTGAAATTATAATTCTGACTACTGTGGAAACAGTGTTCTTCAGTAGTTAAACTCCATAGTATGATGGCTTCATACTAATGCTGTTTGAAAGTAACAGTGATTTCACTTTGTGTGTTGCACTTCATTTTTTTTAATATAAAATAGCTAGCATGTAATTTTATGAACCATCTGTGAAACAACACTGTATTCTTTTTTTGTATGTGTAGGCTAAAACACTGCTGTTTAAATGCTGTTATTTACTGTAACGCTATGGAGAGACTTTTACTGTGGGTATTGTTTGTTTGTTTTAGTGTGATAGCTTATTCAGTGATCATGGGAGCTCTAATGGCAAGTGGAAAGGAGGTATCAGGAAAAATCCCTAAAGGAAAGGTAAGTATCAAGGCCTTGGGGAAGGATGTGAATTTGAGGAAGGAGCTGTGAGAATGAACTGAAGTTGCATATTTATGTACTGGAGAAGAGATAGCTGCTTACAGTTGTGTCTTCCAGCCTGAGAGAGCAAATGAGACTTAGAAATAATATACCCAGTGCTTCTGGTTAGTCAAATTGCAGCAGATTGTGTCCCATAATAATCACACGTTTCTAACAGAAGCAATTCTTCTGTGCTGCACTGCTTTTTCCAGCTTTCTTTGAACTGAGCTCTGAGAATACTTTGGTATACTGGGTGGCTTTTCTGGATGCATGGCAAAAATTTTAAGCATGCATTGTATCTGTGAGCACTTCAGGCAAGCAGAAATGTATTTGCAACTTCTTGCAAAACCTCCTTCACCTCTGTATTCTGCTTAATACAAAATGACCTTGTTTGTAAGTGACTACATTTAAATACTATACCATCTTGCTCAATTTCCCTTTATTTATTAAATGGTTTGTCTGTTAGCTGTATTACCTCCTCAACACGAAAGAAGTGAGAGCACATCTGTCTCTTTAATGTATTATCAAAAAATCATCAGAATTCCAGTCAGAATCGATGCTGAAGAAAATATCCTGTGTGGATAACTGAAAAGAGAGTGACTTTACCTTCTGTTCTAGAAAGTCCTGAAAACAATGAAGTCTGTCCTTTCAGTACAATGAATTTAGAAGGCTGATAAGATCAAAAAATACAAAAAGAAACAAACAAGGCCATGAAGAGAATGTATGTTGTACTCCTAGTAGCTTACAAGTGCATATTAAAAAAAAAAAAAATCTATCTTTTCATGCATTATCAGCCTGCTCTGAAGACAAAGATGCCCAGTTATCAGGAGTTCTGTTATTTCCTGGCAGAAAGTTCTGCTAGTAGCTACAGCCACATATTATTTGTGGTGGTGGAATGCTCAAACCTGCAGACAGCTTTAGTGCCTGGCGTGCAAACTAAGTTGTTCAGTGGTGAGAAAGAAGCTGATCTGTGCACAGATAAGTTAATAAGCTTCTGTCCCACCAGCAGTAGAGGTAACTTTCTTTCAGAACTCTTGAATTCAGTCAAAGTTTACTAAACCACAAATGTTTCAACTTAAATATTTCAGTTTTAATGAACCAATGTGTTTTGAACGCTGTTTTACTGAAAACTTATTAGCTGTAAATATGAAGTTTTCCATAGTTCTGGGCTATGCATAGTTAAACTTGTCTGAAAGCTCACAGAAAGAAATAATACAGAACATGTGGGAAGTTCAGAATAAATTTGCCATTCCTATGACACAGTATTTTGTGGAATAGAGTATGTGGAAGTGAGAAATATCCTGGTTTTAATGGTTAATTGGGTGCTATAATGAGGGGATAAAACCAGTATTTTCTTGGCACTGACTCAATAGCAAAGACATCTTGCTAAGAGATAATTAAAAAAAAAAAAAAAAAGTAAACTGGATTTAGTCACAAAATGAGGATATGTATTTTAAAGTTGAATTTATGTATTACAAATATTCAAGGATGAACCTCCTGAAATTAGAAAACTTGAAACTTCTCCCATTTTTAAGATTTTTTTAAATTGTTTTGCTTTTTCAGCTTGTTGACTTTGAAGCAATGACAGCACCAGGATCTGAAGCTTTTAGCAAAATAGCAAGGAGTTGGATGAATCTAAAAAGGTAATTCTTTTTGTTCAGATAAGGAGAATGAGGGTGGAGAAGTAAACTATGAGGAACTTTGTAGGTCAACTTTAAGCTTGTACTAGAAGAACTGACTGAGACATGATGAGTTTAGTGAATGACTCTTCTTACTCTTATCAAATCCTAATTTATAAAGACATTTCTAGTTTAACAGAGCAGCAGTCTAGAGAGAGTCATCATGTGTTAGTCTCTGAGAAAATTTGTTGACTTAACATTTGCTTTGTTTTGTCCTGTGGTCTAATTTCCTTTTTTTCTGATTTTGTTATTAACAAATCTTGTCACTGAGTGAATAAAACAAGAGAAAAAATGCAACTTGGTTGCTCTTTGCATTATTATGGATCTCTTCAAATTATACATTGGAAGTGGTGTGCTTACTCGTTAGTACTATTTTAATTTGGAGAAAAGGTATTCTCCAAGTAAATGGAAGTTTTGATTCTAAAGAATTGCATTAATATAACTGTGACTTCAGTATAATGCCTACAGATTTAGGTTTTCTAACGAATAGATTTTTGAATATTGAACATTTTAATTCCTTGTCAGTACAGCAAGATCGTTGCATTTGATTTGTCTCTTAGTAGTTGTTCCCTGAACAAAATCTTAAAAATGGGGTCAGAGATAAAAACAAACAAACAAAAACAGCAGCAAAACAGTTTTAGTGTCCTTGAGGTCGGGGTCACAGCACTTAAATGGTGCTGAGAGAACTGACCAATGTCCTTAGAAGGCTGTCTGTAATCTCTGAGAATTTGTACAGATCACAGGATGTTTGTGGTGACCAAATGAAAGGAAGCCTGTCTCCAAAAGGTCTGAAGGACCATTCAGGGAAACTAGACACTCATCAGCCATGCTTTAGTTGCTAAGTCAGTCATGAGGTCTTTCCTCTAGCAAAGCATTTCAGGCTATGTGAGAGTCCTTATTGGCTGTTTCTTAAGATAGGGTGATGAACATGTTGCTTTCTGCAGTAGAACTGCTACGTTTGTGGATGGGAAGAGAGCAACATGTTTATTTTGACTTCAGTAAGGTATTTGATACTGCCTCCCACAGTATTATTGTACTAAGGTAGCTGCTTGATTTCAGCTGGGACTGAACTGTTTTCTTCAGAGTGTTTGGTATGATGCTCTGTTTTGGTTATAGGAGAAAAAACAATGTTGATAACACACCAATGTTTATAATTTCTGATAAGCAGTGTTGTACAAAGCCAAGGTTATTCTCAGCAGAGGGCCTAAGGAGCTGGGAGAGAACAGAATTAGGACAGCTTGCTTAACCTGGCCAAAGGGATGTTCCATACCATATGATGTCAAGTGGAAAGATTTTTTCAAGAGAGTAGGAGTTTGTCTTGCTCTTTCCTACTGCTTGGGGCCTATCTGAGCACTGGTCAGGGGATGGTGAGCAATTACTTGTGCATCACTTGTTATGCATTCATATATATATGTAGTCATAACTATTTTCCTTTTCTTGATCTTAGTAAATAGATTTAAGTCACAAGTTCTACATTTTGGTTTTTTTTTTTTTGTTTCTTCTCCATCCCACTGGGAAGAGAAGGAAGTGAACAAACTTCTGCATGCTGCTTAGACACTTGCTGGGTTAAACAGCAGCAATAGTTCATAATGGTCTGGATGAATGGACTAGTTGGATAGAAAGCAATTTGGATGATCAGATTTAAAGAGTAGTTAGTGAGTCGGGCTTCACCTGTAACCTAGTAACAACTGCACCACTGCAGTAATCTACCTTGAGACAGACCTGGAAGAGGCAATGGAATGAATGGAGTTCTTGCTTGTGGGGTTAGGAGGTGTTTCCCCACTTTGGTGTCCAGCTGACACACTTGAGGACAGGGCTGGATCTGGAGGATGTAGATAAGCTGCAGGAAGAGGCCAGCAGGAACCTTATAAAGGTCAACAAAGACAAATGCAATGCCCTGTCCCTGAAGAGGAAGAATCCCATGCAGCAGTACAGGCTGGCAAGCAACTTGGTGAAAGAGATCTGTATGCTTTTGTAGACAGCAGACAAAACATGAGCAGGCAGCAAATCCTGGCTGCAGAGAAAGCCAGTAGCATCCTGCGCTTTGTTAACAGGAGTGAAGCCTATAGATCGAGAGAGATTATAATCATTCTCTGTTCAGCACTTTAGATCACACCTAGGACTCGGTGTCCAACTTTGGGGCTGTTAGTACAGTAAAGACAACGATTAATTGGAGTGAATTCTGTAGAGGGCCACCAAGATGGCAAGGCACATATCTCAACAGCAGGAATTTGATCTTGTTCAGCTTGGAGAAGAGAAGGCTTAGCCCTAACAACAGCTTTCTGATATTTATTAGAAGTATAAGAGCAGTGCTTGGTAGGAGGATAAAAAGGAACATACATGAGTTGAAACAAGGTTCAGATTGAGCATAATCTTTTCACCCTGAAGGTAATCAAGTAGTGGAGCAGGCTGCCCAGAGAGACTGTGCAGTCTCCATCCCTGGAGATTTTCAAGACCTGACAGGATGGAGCCCCAGGCAGCCTGCGCTGTCTTTGCAGTTGACCTTGCTTTGAGCGGGATGTTGGATCACAAACCTCCTGAGCTACTGTGTGATCCTGAGAGCCCATAGAACTCCACAGCTCTGTGTTAGTGCTAAATATCGCATGCTGCTCAATGTTATTTAACTCCATCTGTGGCGCTCGGTTTGAATTTCGCTAGGCTATAAAATGTATTTGTAAAGGACGGATGCTGTTAAGAAGACTCAAGTCTGACTTTATCAGGCAGGAGTTAAAATTCTACATATAAATTCAGTCAAGCTCAGCCTTCATTAAGAAGTGATATTTTTAAACTAGTGTAGCAAATAGCAGTTGATGTTTCTTTAACAGTTGTGGGTTTTTGCTAAAAGTAGTCTGTGCAAATATTGTGACTTGGTTGTCTTAGAAATACCAAATGTTGATGGTTCCCACTTTTTTTTTTTCTTCTTCTGTAAATTCCCTATTTTATACACTCAACCTCTTTTTAAATCTCACATTCACATATCTTCATCAGGGAAACTTTCCTCTTTGGAAATAGCTTGAAATAGCTTTCCCCTTTCTTACAGCTTGAAGTCTTCAAGACTTCCTTATCTTATGCACTACTATTTCTATACCACAGACAAATTAACTACTCAGGGTAATTACCTTCACTTATTACTTTATGTTCTTTAAGTTGTGGTTCTATAGATATTTTTCTCAGCATCAAAGACAGCTTTTTTAGCATTTTCTTCTCTCTGGCTCATTCCTCACTCATCTCTCAGTTGAGAGAGGAAAGCCTGTGCTATGAAACAGTCTCAGTTACAAATAACCCATGCCAAAACCACAATTTAAAACAGATCAGTTTCCTGATCTGATTTGCTATGGGATATCACTGATAATTTGAACAGTACAGCTGAGAGGGTTGGAAACAGGTTCTTAACTTCAAATCCCAAATTTGTTGAAGTGGATAAGCAGAAATGTAAACCAATATGTTAGCTTCCAGGTAAAAAATTCCTAATTTAGAATAAATGAATAATTGTCTTTTTTTTTTCTCCTCTTTCAGTATTTCACCTTCTTACAAGAGCCTACCATCAGTATCAGAGACCTTTCCAACCCTGAGAACGATGATTGAAGTGCTAAATACAGACTCTTCTCAGTGTCTAAAAAAACCTGTTGTTGTGGTGTAATTTATACAAATAAAAAGCCGAAGTATACTGCTTCTTAATTTATTTTAAAAGGGAAAACATGTTCAAATTGGGTTTATTACTTATGGTTTTAGAGTATGTGAACTTATTTGAGTAAATATCACTACAGAAAGAAAACTTTGTGACCAGTAGAATTAAAAACAAACAAACAAACAAACAAAAAAACCAACAGTTAGCTTCTTGTATTCTGACATACCCTAACAGAGAATTCAGCTGTCCCGAGGCCAAAATGAAGAGCAATAAGATATTCCCATCTCAGTTATGTTCTATATATTCTGCAGGTGAAGATTTTACTTTAAAAAAAAGAAAAGATTAAAGTGCATTGAAAGTCCCAATGATGCAACTTCCATTTATTCTTTTTTCCAAAGCCTCTGCCTTCTGAATGGAAAACTTCAAGCCATACGTGTGTGAGTAATTGCTAAATATGCAGACACTTCATGTACTGTAATCCAGGGAAGGAACAGATGTCAGCTTAAAAGAACAGCGATCATGAGAAGATAATTTGGAAATAAAACCAAAGAAATGACATGTCCAGGGTCAGTTTCTCAGTAGTAAATGTCAGAAGCACAACAGTATGTGAGGTTTTCTTTTCTGCTGGTGGTGGTGTTTGGTCCTAACAGAGTGACAGCGTTGTAGGAGAGCTGTCTGGTGTGGGTACGGTGCCTGCTGCACCTGCATGTGTGCGTAGAGGTGTTCCGAAGGGGTGGTTCTCTGGGCACTATGTGTGACTAAGAAAGTGAGCTCGAGTCAAACAATGCTCTCAAACAAGTTTAACAAACAGAGCAGGATTATATAACTGGACTGGTATGTGGTGACTGGGAGAGCTGTAATTACCTCCTAAGAACTAGAGATGTGGAGAAATGTAATTATCGTTTTCCATCCCCTTCTGTGTCATCAGGCAACTGGTCCAGCCATTTCATTTGAGCTCTTAAGTGTAGGCTGTAGGCCCAGCCGTTTATCTATTCATACTAGAGAAAGTGCAAAGGGAAAAAATAGACTAAGTAATTAACTCCTATTGATCTCCTAATATTTGTGAGATTTCAGAATATAGTGGGGAAAATCATGAAAGGGCTTGGTGCAACTGCTAAGGACGAAAGATAAAACCAATTTAGCCGCAGGCAAATGCAACGCAAGATCTGTCTGTAATTACAGTACTAGGAAAAACAGATTCAGAGAAAAGAACTAAGGTTGCAGAGAACCGTGCTCATGCTGCAAGTTCATCGTAGTGCTGGGAACAGCTTTCAGGAGATCGCGGCAGTTGGGTAATGAACGTTTTCAAGATGCCGGTTTTGCACTGCACTCTTGTTCTGACTTATAAACTCAGGAGCCGTAGTTGTCAGAAACCACTCTTAATGTTAAGGAAGAGGCCGGCGGGGTGCGGGAACTCGGATGGCAAGTGACAATTCCTGGCTTCCTTCCTCTCCTCCACGAGGAGCTGCCCGGGGTAACGAGTATAGCTGTGAGGGGAAGAGCGCAGCTCCGAGCGCACGGAAGGAGCGCCCGCAGGTCGCCCCTCGGCCGGCCGGGAGGAGCCCGGCAGGGAGCGGCCGCGAGGGGCAGCGAGGAGGGCGCCGGGAGGGGCTGCCGCGGGCGCTGGGCGTGCGGGAGGCGGGGAGGGGGCGGCGGCCGCGCTTATAGAGAGCGAGGAGAGGCGGCGTCTGCAGCAGCGGAGCGGGGAAGGGACGGGAGGAGGAGGAGGAGGCGGATCCCGATCCCGATCCCGATCCCGCTCCGCCGTACAGCGCGGCCGGTTCGGTGCGCGCGGGGCCGGCGCCGGCGGGGCGGCCATGGCCTCGATGGCGGCGGCGATCGCCGCCTCCCGCACGGCGGTGATGAACGGCAACCGGCCGCTGGATGAGCGGGAGCGCAAGCGGTTCAGCTACTTCTCCTCGCTCAGCCCCATGGCGCGCAAGATCATGGCGGAGAAGGAGCGGATCCGCGAGCGCTACGGGCCCGAGTGGGAGCGGCTGCCGCCCCGCCAGCAGGACGAGATCATCGACAAGTGCCTGGTGGAACCGCACGTCCAGGCCCGCTACGCCGCGCACCGCGGCACCGCCCGCCCGCCCGCGGCGCCCGCCTCCTACCCCAGCCTGCGCCTCAACACGGGCCAGAAGGTGGTGCGCTTCGGCGACGAGGTACCGAGCGAAGCCGCACCCCGCGCGCGTCGTCCGACCGCGCTGAGTGGGCGCGGCACGTCGGTTCCCTGAGGGGGTCCGCCATGGCCGGGGCCTGCGGGAGGGGAGGGCGAGCGGCGGGGGCGAGCGGGCGGTGGGTCCTGCTGGTCGGCAAACGGGGCTCGGTAGCGTGTCTCGGTTGCGCGGAGGAACCTTGTGGTTCCTGACGACCGGGGGTTGCCCCGGTGATGGATGGAGAGCGTCTGCGGGAGGGCGGGATGTTGCACTGCCTTCGGTGAAACCGTAGAAACAGGAAAGGCAGCGTACTGAGGCGTGCCTGGGAGAAGCAGGAGGGATACCGGTGTGGGTTTCCTAAAGCAGAGGCTCAGTGAGAGGCCGCTGTCAGCTCTCCCAGAAGTTCTCCAGAGCTGAAGGCGGCGGCTCGGAATGTTTACCCTGAGTTAAACCTCTTCCTTTCTGCTCCTAATTTCAGGCTCTGCTAAAAATAAAACATTGAAGACGTTCCAGCTGTTGGTATTTTTGACGCCTTAAAGTAAATAAATAAATAAGCGCTGTCTTTCCCATGTTACCTGCCAAGAATAACAAGGGCGTGGAAGGAGTAGATAACAAAAAATATATAGATGTTAGAGCTTCTGAGGGTCCCTTGTCTAGTGGAGAAGGGCAGCAGTCATTCCAGGAGAACATAAGTGCGAGGGTGCCTGCGTGGAATCATCCCATTGCCAGAGCTCCTGTGAGTGAGGAGATCTGACAGTGTTCCTGACTCCCTCTTTCCATGTGTGAGATTTCCTTTGTTTCATTTTGCTTAGTGTGCTTGTTTTGAGTGGTGGTTTTTTGTTGCTGTTTTTTTTAAGCGTGATTTCAGAGCCAATATCTTTCATTCTCTTAATTTAATTTCTTAAAGCGACTCGTTGTTAATTAACTTAAGTGACTATCACCAGAACAAAACAATCTGCTTCTGTGCTTCTAGCCATCAATCTAGTTTAAATTGAGCAGTGCTTCTTGAAGCTGGCTCGCCAGAATCCCTGCAGTGGGATTTGTACCTGCTTGGCTTTGTGGCAGAAGGCTGCTGCTTTGCTTCCTGTGGCAGAAAGGTATGGCACCATGCTGCACACACAGTCATGCAAGGTATGCTCAAGCTTAGTTTTATGTAGTCAGTGATACCAGGAGTTCTGTGTGTTTTCTGTTAATAGGCCGTCACTACTGGTAAAAAGGAGTGTAAAGACACAGACAGAAATCTTATTGTATGAGCAGTCCTTGAAACCTAAACTTGAAGTTATTTTTGAAAGGATTTAAGTGAATGACTGGAAACTGTGTTCAGCGTTCCTGGTCTCAGACAGCTCTGCTGGGCTTTCTGCTTTGAATTATGTGGATCCAGAAGGGACGAAGGCATGTCGTAGGTGGTTGTGCTGCACCATATGGAAACAATATTTTCTGTTCATCCGAATTACAGCTAGAGCATCCATCTGAAACTTTTGCACGCCGTTGTCTTTTTCCTTCTCCCCCAAAATGCAGCTGTAATACAAACAATGTTGTTCTTAGTTGTTGTGCAGCCACTAACCAACAAAAGCATGGTCCATCAAAATACAAACTTTAATTTTGGAAGCATATGCCTCAGCTGACTTCCTCCTTGACTTTCAAGCTGAAGTAATGTAAAATGCTTTTTGAAGAAAAGAGGTTCCACTTGTTTTGGCACTCTGCATTTCCATTTTAATTCTTCTGACTGCACTGTTGAGCCTTGGAGCTTTTCCTGGCACCTCATCTGATAGCTTCCTCTCCCTCTGCTCCCTCTCTGGCATTCAGCCTGATTCTTGGACATCTGCCCTGGCTCACTAATCTCTCCCTCCTTGTCCTGCCATTACAGAGCCACTGCAGCCACTCTTGCCATTTCGGTTCAACTTTCCAGGCTTGCAAATGCTTTACCTACAGAGCTTTGCTACCGTGCTACCTTCAGAACCGGCAGCTTATTGAGCTGTACCGCTGCTGCCTGTGTAAGATGTAGCTGCTCCACTTAGCGCAGTTACCTGGCATTATTAGGTTGGTCCTGGCATGGATGCTGAGAACAGCCTGCATAAGCTCACATATCTCTAATTGATACTGCAGCCCTTACAGCATGAGCGTGCTGTCCTGACAGTGTACTTGTTGATACCAGCTACTTAAGCATCACATTTGCAGCTAGAGAAGCATAGCACAGCTTCCATGTTAGCTGACACTGAAATATGTAGCCATCTACCTGTGCTTACTTAAGCACAGAAAGTTCGTGTCTTTCTCTTCATGTTCTGTGGAGGATCGGGGAGAAGGCAGAATAAGGGTGAATGCTGAACATACTGGTTCACCCATCCAGAGCCCTCACCACTTCCTTTCACTTCAGTGTGTGTGGCTGTTTTGATAAGCTGGTACAGAGCTTATATTTAGTAGTCTTTCATCTCTGGACAGGTGGTTCTCTCTCCTCCCACTTTTTTCCCATGTATCTTCTAATGCCAAACTGATTTGCTGAACTTTTTGTGCAGGACTGGGAAGTTCTCAAAGCATAAGCACTTCTCAAAACATTTTTCAGAATGTTACCTGCGTGGGAAGACTGTGACAGAAAATAGATGTGCAGTAATAGGACCACAGTATGCTGCAGCCACGATCTGGTCATATCATAGTGCCAGAGTGTTGCAGCACCACGTGCGACTCCTGGCAAATGTCTCGAGTCACCTGAGTGCCATTAGCCAAGGGCTTTTGGACTCTGCAACCTTCAAGAAGAGTTTTGTGTTTCTTAACAATGCTCCAGGTAGGAGTACAGACAGGGAGAAGAACTCACAGAGCAGTCCTGCAGAGAAAGACTTGGTCCTAGTGGACAAAAAGCCAAACATAAGTCAGCAGTGTGCTCTTGCAGCCTGGAAGGTCAACAGTATCCTGGGCTGCATTATAAGAAAGGGGGCCAGCGGGAATACTCTGCTCTGCCCTTGTGTGCCCCCAGCTGGAATACTGTGTCCAGGTTTGGGGCACCCAGCATAGGAAAGATGTAGAGCTTTTGGAGAAGTCCAGAGGCCCTGAAAATGCTCAGAGAGCTGGAGCACCTCTCCTGTGAAAAAAGGCTGAGAGAATTGGGGTTTTTTTTGAGATATCAAAAAGTATAGGAGTATTTGACAGGCAATCACAGTAATGAGAATTTTCATTGAATAAAGTGCAATGTGATTTAGAAAATATTAAACAGTTTATGTGGAGGAAAGACACGTAAGGGAATTTTTTTACCTTCATCCATCATCTTTTGATAGGGAAGCTACCTGAGGGTGGACACAGTGTTTATTTTGCTTTGCATTAAGAACTTTGTTGCCAAGCCAAAGAATCGACTCTTTTGTCTCCTACTTAAAAATGCTTTGAAGCAGCAAATATTTAATATATCAACAGCTCTAATGTCAGGCCTGTTATAGATTTGTGCTTTTAAAAAATAAGAAAAGCAGTGTGGTTTGGAGCGCAGCTAAACCACAATAACCAGCAAGTCCTGTTCTGTCAGTGCTTCTGAAATGCATCTGCCAGCACAGAAACCCATTTGTTGGTAGTTTTGCGATGGCACAGTCGCTGTCAGCTGCTCTGAGCAATGCTTCTGTCAGATAGGCTGGCACCTTTCTCCCAGTGGCTTCCTTTTTGAAATTCTGATGCTGTTTGGCAACAAGCTGCCTACGTGTAGCAGGCATAGTTTGTGGTTCTTTTTAATAGAATCTAAGGATTTTATGATTCTATGATTAATATGTTCTCTAGCTGGTTCTTGAAGTGAAGTGTATGACTGGATTTTTGTGTCGCTCTCTCCAACACCTCTTTTTTTTTTTTTTTTTTTTTTTTTTTTAAACATGTAATATGTTTTATGAGACTCACTTTCTTACAAATAGGTTGTTGAACAAAAGTTTATTTGACTTCTTTCTGGAAGAAAGGTTTGTTGTGTGGTGAAAACAAAAGCTTATCAGATATGGATCTCTTCTAATCTGTGTTGATAATAAATAGCCTCCAAGCTGTTTTCTTTTTTAAGTTTCACTCATCATTTACTTTTGTGAATCTTTAAATTTTTTATGGTTTTCCTTCTGTTTTCTTCAAACGTGCAAGAACTTGTATATTTTAGGGAAAACAAAGTTCTTTTCTCAGGTTTTGTTGGTGACAAACATGAGTCAAGCACATCAGGCAGAAAACAGTTGATCTGTGTTATTCTCCTGCTGCTCCCTTGTTCCTCTCCACGTCCTCTGAGAACCAAGAAGTGAAAGCCACAGAATTCCCTTCTGTGACAATGGACAGAACTTGGTAACTGTCTGTTTTATCCTACCTTCAAGTACTCTTCAACTAACTGCAGATGTCAATTCCTTGAAACTCTGTCTTTGAATCATATGTTAGATTGCTAGATCCAGTGGAAGGGCTCTTGAATGTGGTTCTTCAGATTTACTGGCTCTGTAGTGTGCAGGGATGAGCAGCCTGAGGAGAAAAAGAAAAAAGATGAAAAATCTCCTCCTTTTCTTTCAGGGAACTCCTCCAGGAAAGAAGAGGACAAACTCTGTAGCAGGATCTGTTGTGATAGAACAAGAGGAAATAGCTTCAAGCTTAAAGATGGTAGAATTAGTTGAATATAAGGAAAAAGTATTTTACAGTGAGGGTGATGAGGCATTGGAACAGGTTGCCCAGAGATGTGGTGGATCTCTTATCCCTGGAGACTTTCCAAGGCTGGATCAGGCCCTGGGCAATACGATCTAGTTGTGCATGTCCCTGTTCATTGCAGGGGTGTTGGAATAGATGGCCTTTAAAGGTCCTTTTCAACTCCAAAGATTCTATGATTCAAGCAAATATGTACTATTTCCATCTTCTGCAATTACCCAATGTTAGATTGTTTCTCCAATAAGAATTTTTTAACAACCAATATCAAAATGCTGTTAACTTGTTTTGGGAGCTTTTTGTCTATCTAAGCTGGAGATTGACATTGTATGCCAGCAAGTTCAATGGCAGTTGAAAACAACAAATTCTATGAAATGGAAACCTGATGCGCTCCATTCTGTAGGGAATGATCTGCCTTTGCGTATGGCAACCTCAGACCTTCACTCCGTCTTCCCTGTGCTATTTTCCTGTCATTCCTCAGGCAGCCTTTTATCAGCAGGCCTTACTAGCTGCAGCAGTATCTTTGCTGGGCTGAAGGGTGTGTTTCCTCCTGACGTTGTCTATACTAGTCCCAGATACAGGAGAGTTACAAACTTTCTTGGATCCAGAACGAATGTGATTATGGCTTGCTGCCAACTTCAAAAGTGGTTCATAGCTGTTTTGCATGTTCTGTTAATGTATGATAGTCCTTTACAAGGAATAGCTTAACTTTCTGTGCCCTGTGTGCTACCAGTGCAAGTTTTTCTTTTGCTGTTTTCCACTGGAAATGTCAGATAGTTAATAGTTTATTTAAATCACCTGTACAGATGGCTGACCTGTAACCTGTCTTATGGTTGGGATCTTGTATTAAGTTTTTTATGCCCGATTCTCCAGCAAGTAATCCTTGTGAGCTATGTGGGACTGTCTCAGCTGCCGTAGCAAATGAGTTAGCCGGAGCCTTCTGACAAGAAGTCACTTAAATCAGCAAGAGCTTCCCTTAAACTCCTGAGGTAAAATCCACTGACAACTCTGCTTACATGCCTGGAGCTTTAAGGCTCTCTGACACCACGTGGGAGTTTGCTGGACTTCGCTTCTGTCTTTTAGTGCTGTGGCTGACATCCAGTACTAGTTTGTGCAGACCCTGTGCAGACAGAACTCTAGTCCTGCCTACACTATGTGACTTAATGCAGTGGCTGGGCTCACAGAGGGCGCTTTCCAACCTCTGTTGCCTCCTGGACTGTGATACCTGTTGTGCTTCCTTCAGAAATGGGGTTCCAACTCTGTCATTTTCAAGTGAAAAGGTGCAGTCTGAAAATGCTTTTGAAATAATCTGACAGCTCACCAGCTTCAAGGCATCCATCTCATGCCTCGTATGGCATTCCAGTGTGGTCAGCAGCACCTCACAGTTCAAATACTGATAGAAGTCAAAACAGATAGTAATAACAGACTTTTACTCTGTTTCCCTTAAATGTTAATAAATAGAAGTATCCATTTCCCAGAACAAGAGGTTCTAGTATTACATTTGTGTTCTTAGCAATAACTTCCTGTGCTAAGCTAGCTTTGGCCAGAATATGTGCTCCAGTAGAGCCCAGGCTTTTCCTTTCAGGTAAAGGAAATCTTTAGGTTGTTTAATTTTCAAAAGTATTTTCATCCATCCAAAATTATTTTCATCCATCCTCACCTTAGATACTTAGGTCTTAGCCAGTAAAGAATTAGTCAGGTGAATCTTGCTTTTATATCCCCATAGAGAATGTGGGATAACTTTCATATATCTCAAACACTTTACTTTTAGAAACCATACATTTCACAGGTGAGAACCAGTTGGAGACTGACATGTTTTCATGTTAAGGAGTTGGATAGACATTTCTAATTGTAATTTTCATAGCCATTGGTCAATAGAATTTCACTAGAGTGAAATTAGAGATGGCAGAGCAAGAGAATGCTGTCAGATGTCTTTGAGAAATGCATTTCCATAAAGACAAAGATCAAAAATATGAAAAAAAGGGCAGTCATGTAAGACGGAGGATTCCTATGCAGTAGTTAGCTTAAATCATATTTCAGTTCTGTTATTACTTTAGAAGCAAAACTGTGATGCAAGCACTTCAGGTATTGTCCTGTCATCTCTTTCTCAATGCATAGTTTCTCCGGGCCTTTACCCATCCATCCATCCATCCATGCATCCATCCACCAGTCATTCCTACTCCTGTTCTTCCTCTGAGTTACTATGGTGGCAAAGCAACATTATACTTGGTATAGAGGGTGCAACTCATTACCTTTACCAGCATGAGTTGGTAAAATGTAAAAATAAGAGCATCCAAGGTAAAAATAAGAACTAGAAGTGCAGTGATTTTATTGCAGGTTGTGAAGAGACATGAACAACAGAATTGATTTATTTATTTGTCACCCCTTCTTTCTCAGTGTGGATTGTATTCTGGAGGCCAAGCTGTGCATGAAGAGATTACCTAAATTTCTCATTGGGATTATTTTCTTTTTTTTTTTTCCATTATTGATACTGGCCTTTCGCTAGTCATGAAGGTGAAATGTAGTAATAGATGAAAACTATTTAAAACTATATAAAACTAGTTGAAAACTGAGCGAGTTCACTCAGAACATGACCGTGCACAGCAGTTGATATACTGTGAACCATTCTTTCTGCATGACATATGACCAGAGCCTCTGATAGTTGTGAAACCTCGCAACGCTGTTGCAGCGCCTACTACACACCGCATTCCCAGAATGGTACTGCTTGGATTCAGATTGGGATTTTAGTCTTGCATAAACAGCACCAAATACTTATTTCAGGCTGATCATCCTCAAAGTGCATAGTGCTGAGTCTTGTTGGGGCTGGATCCAGCTGTGGCTTGTGCTGATGGATATGCAGCCTTTTTGCTGCCTGGTTGCACACATGCTCTTCAGCCTGTGGGGAGGAAGAAATGGAACTTTATTTCCCTAAGGCCACAGCTCCTCTGGTTATATTCTTGTGTGTTGCTACCAGCTACCAAGCAATATGTGCAGTAGAAAACTGGAGATTTTAAAGCAATTTGCAGAGCAGTTTCAAAAAGTTTAGGCCAAGTTAAATCTTTATATACCTTATAGGTTAAATAGGAATACTATTTGGTAATCCTTCCCTCAAAGAATTTGCTTTCAGTCAGTCTTAATATGTAATCAGTTATATGTGGAAGCAGAGCTCTTGCTTTTTAGCTACTTTTTTGATAGTGGTTATACTTCCAGCAGTGCACCATAATGTTATCTGAATGATACTCTAAGCAGGTAAAGTTGCCCTTCTGATTTTTAATCATTCTTGAATTTTATTTCAGGATATAACTTGGCAAGATGAGCACTCAGCTCCATTCTCCTGGGAAACGAAGGTAAATATGAGTCACTTTTACTTAAAATGTTGGTTTGTCATTTGATGCTGCTGTTCCTTCTGCTTTTCTATTATATTTTGACATTTGATAGGCAGTATTGCCTTTGTTCTATGAAAGCGGTGTACAGTGACCATACTGCAGATGAAACAGAGCTGGTATACTTTGGTTTACATCAACAGAAACACCAAGTGTGCTTTGTGAACCAACGCTCGTACTTCAAGTGCGGGTGTATGACAAGCATGCTCATTTAATCATATTTCAGACTTTTTGTTTTATGGATTTATCTGCCAGAGAAAGCTGCTTTTCACCCACTTTTGTTTTTTTTTTTTTTTGCCCTTGAACTATGTAGATATCATGCATGAGCTTATGGATATAATCTTAGCCTAATGCAGAGTAATTATCTGGAAATGCCAGTGGATACTAAATTAATCCAGCTGACCTAACCCTATAGTTGTTGTCAGCCTTCCTTGCTCAAGGTCACTGCCTCTAGCTAGCAGCCCATCTGTGCTCAGCAGATGTAGATTAACCTATAACTTGATGTGGCTCCTGGATCCCTGCAGCATACAGTGCTGCAGTTTAGCAGAAAGCGTTGTGGATCTTCTCTTACCTTAAAACTCTGTTATAAGCTATGGTGTTCAGGAGGATTTTTGGCAGCAGGATCCAGCTAGCTCAGTCATGCCCTCCTGTCTTTCAAGGCCCTTCGAAAAAGAAGCCACTGACTTTTAGGATAATACTAGAAAGGCTTGTAGTATGAGTGCACTTGGATGGAGCTGATACTCATTGACCGTAACGTGAAATAAATAGTATACTGGGGACAGTTATGTTGTCTCTCCCATTATTTTTTGATACAAACCCGAAAACTCAGTCTTAGGACCATGTCAGCTGTCATCATATTTTGAAGCTCTGTCTTGGTAAAATTTTATAACTTCTGAATATTTTAACTTCCTGGAGATGGTGCTGCCTATAATACGCTGACCAGTGATCCGTGATGATCTGCAGTCAGATGGGTTTCCTCTTTAATGGGCAGTTGTCTTTTAAGTGCTTGCATGGCTAATGAAGTATTTTTTTTTAACCCAAGTTATGGCTTTTCCTTTGCTGCTTAAGACACTTTGTGCTGTCCCTCTGGTGTCTCAGAATAAAGGTCTTCAGTGGTCCAGGTTCATGCTTTTCTGCAACGTGTGGAGAATTGCAGGATGTTATGGAAACACTCCTGTGACTGCTGAAGAAAAGTGAAACAGGGGAAGTTGCATTAGGAATTTGTCTCAGCTAATCAAACTGTGCTTCTGATTCCCCCTCCTTCCTAGCTGTGCTTCAGCTGCAGGATGAAAAGCTGAATGACATTTTTCCTCGAGCAAAACTCTAGGGAATCCATTTTGTCCCACTTCATGGCATGCGGGTTGGTTGCTTTGTGTGGGTTCTTCCTTTTGTTTTCTTCCCAGTGCCTCATCATTTTGTGTCAGCCTTCCAGCCCAGCCCTTCAGCTGCTGAGTCGTCTAGTTCTAAAGGCCGATGTCTTGCTTCATGCTTACTCTTTGATCTCTTCCCTAACCAGTACTTCAACAAGAAAATGTTGGAATGCAATTTCTCCATGAGTAACTGGCTGAATAGAAAATACCCTTGCCCAATCAGTCCAGCCTGGGGAAACAGTGAAGAAACCTGAATGGGCCATTTAATAAGGTTGCAATGTTGTAAAGCATGTTTGGTGTCTTGTGTGCCACATCTGTTCCCACTCTTATTTTAGGCTGTCAGGCTCTTTCCGTTTCATTAGCTCTCCCTCACGGGGGGCTATTCTTTCTGTACCTTTTTTTTTTCCTTACCTCCTGTTCATGAAGAGTTTTTTGTTTCCTTTTGTGTTGTTTTGGTGTTGTTTTTGTTTTTTTTTTTTTTACATATCAGTGCTGTTACAACAGAGTACCTTCATTCTTCTGTAGCTTTGTATGAATGAGCTTTGGCATACCTGTAGAAGAAAAACGTGACAACCGACCTCTGCAGAGAAGGAGGAAGTAGAGATTTAAATCAGTAAAGCCAATAGGCTTTTTCTTCTATTTTAACACTGTAAGAAAAAATACGAAATAGCAAAATCAGTAGTTGTTTGTAGGACACTGTTTTTGGACAACTGAGGAGGTGGAGGGAACAGCAGAGAAATGGCAAGGTTGTGTTTTCTGCAAGTTGGAAGTGTTGCAGTGGTGACAATATTGCTTCCAGCTGATTAGGCATGGACACATTTTTCTTACAGTAGCTGATGGAATGAATCCCCTGATTTCATGGCTGTTACACTTACCATTAAAATACTGTAATAAATTGCTTTCATTTTGAACAGAATGTAGTAGAAGGATTTGATAACTTCCCTTCTGTCAGAAGTAAATTTTCTGTGTTCTCATTTTAAACACAGGTATGAGATAAGGGTTAAGTTGCTCATAACGTGTCAAATATTCCCATGAATGTTTCCGCCATTGAAGCTGCAAACAAAGCAGGAACACGATGTAAATGTTTGAGCTAGCAGTTAGGCATCATTTGAATGATCTAATGTTTTTAGTGGAAAACCATAGCACTTCTCAGAAGGATAATTACTGGAGAAGGAACACGTTCTCATGGCACTGCAAATAAACTGACATTTTAGAATGAGAGGCTGACTTGGATGGAGTGATTTGGTTCATGGGTGGAGCCCTTATGAATAACACAGGAAATGTGGGTTACTCTTTTTTTAAGTGGGGCCAAAGCCAGGTTTGTGAATTTAGGGCATTCTATTTATGGCTAAAGGTTTAAGTGTGATGAAAGCTGACATTTTGGCTGAGTTTAGCCTTTGAGGTTTCTTGGTCTGTTTGATGTAAAAATTGAGTGAAACAGCACGGATTTCAAGATATAAATGGAAAACAGGAATCATGCCTGGTTTTGGAAATAAAATTTTGTTTTGTTTCTAATGAATGTAATAGTGAGCAGAATATATAATTTGCCTGCCACCTTGGTTAACTCATTGAATGCACAGAGCAGCACGGGGACAAATTGGAACCTATTTCTAAATCATGCTGCTAACTAAAATAACTTTAATTCCAGATATTTAAAACAAACACTCACACATCAAAAAAAATCTGTTGGTCTTGCTACAGCTAGAATAGCTGTGAAGGCAGCTTTAGAGAGTCCTTTCTGTAGGGGTTCACTTATTCCTCCTTCAGCTCTCCTCTGTGCTACTTTTTACGCTACTTATAAAAAACAAAACAAAACAAACATAATATGCAAACTGTTTCCTGTATTGAAGGGCTAAAACTAAAAGACAATCTTCAATATCCTGATTTGTGCAACTCCTATGTGTTGTTTTTTTTTTTTCTTTAAAAAGAAAAAAAAAAAGTATCAGGAAAGGATTTTTTTTTCCCCTCCTTCCATTATAGCCTGATATTAGAACCATTTTTTCATCTTATAATTATTGATTTGGCATAAGTGGCAATACTTTATTGGAAGGAAAGAAGAGGGATGCCTGAGATTTTGGCTTTTTTCTTCCCATTTTCAGTCTAGATTACAGAGATTTAAAAATCAGTGCCGTAAGACTACTGCTGAATATTAGTTCTTGAGCAAAAGAAATAAACTGTGATAACAGGAGCTGTGTTCAAGATTTGTTTTAATCTGATGGCCTGGTGTTGTTGGCTAAGGATTCAGTTACCTGCATCAATCTTTGGACAGCTGCTTTTGAGCGTAAAACCAGGCACGTGCCAAACACTGATACAGTGAGTTTGCTCAGACTCAGCAGTAGAGGAGACAAACTTGTGGCCAGAGCCAGACTACCGTTCAAATCACCAAATAGTAGATAATGAAATTTCCTCTGAAGCTACACGCTGTGCCTCTTTCATGTTATCTTTTGGTATGCGCTAAAATCACACAGACTGTTTTTGTATGCTCTATTTTTACCATTGTGATTGGTCTCTGCTGACCTAAGGATTTCTTTCTGAAAGGGTCCTGAAAAGATCCTGAAAACGCCCACAGGAAACAAAGGAAAAAATGGCAACAAGTTTGTGCCCATGTTTATTCTGATTCTGTCCGTTCAGCAAAGCAAAGTCATTTTCTAAATCCTTCTCAACTTGGCTTTCTTATCTCTGCATATATATCAAGCTTTGCTTTAAACAAGTTGCTTTTGACAGTGTTTCTGCAGTCTTTGTCTCAACAATTTAGATTTTTCAGGCTGCCAAGCAAAACAATTTGTTTTGGCTGTGTTTGCGTGTCTGTTGAGTAAAATACTACACATTCCTGATGAGTGAATAAGATGCTTAAAAAAAATAGTTCCTGAGTTTTTGTGGTCATTTGTTTTTAAGATAGATTTACGACTTCAAACCCGATTCCATTAATCATTAGGCCCTTAAAGTGTGTGGTGCCTGTCGTATAGAATACATTGTTTCCCATGAGCACCTACAGATAGGAGTATGATTTGGTAGGTTATCTCTGCCTGTAAGGTCTAAATAAATTGAATGGATCAAAGTGATAAATATCCTAATATGGCCTTTTTAAAAAAAGAGGGAGACATAGCTTCCTAAAAACTTCTGTTTTGCCTATTTTTTCTCTTTTATCTGTTGGGCAGAAAAGTGATCCGAGATATAGGCATCCTTTGCTCTAACCCTCGCAAAGGAATTTGATAACATAGAAATTGCATTTTAGCTTTCTACATTGAGGGTTCTCACATGGCCCTTCTCTGTCTCCATATGAATTTATCTGCTGCTCTGGTGCGTGATTTTTTGTTTCTTTTAGTGTTATATTCCACTTTTGTGACTTTTGATAGAAGATCAAAATATGTGAAGATATCACATATTAATCACTTTCTTTCTTCAGCAACATTTCTCAGAGCTTCAGACACCTTAAATAACCTTTAAAGTCAAATAGAAGCAAGAAGTGCTTCAAGAAAAATAGGCTTGCAACTTGTCCACAGAAATTCCTGGGAAGCAGAATTGTACTTCTGACCATCTGGGGCTGTTCTTAGAGAATGCCCAAGCTCCGTGCTTTCAGAATGTATTGGTGTGGTCTGTTCTTGTTGTAAAGACAAAGAGAAACTCTTGAAGAAGTGTTTTCAATCAGATTTTTCCATATGAAGCATCACGTTATGATCTGCTTCATCTCCAGAGCATATCTTGATGCACATATGCAAACCTAAACATTGAGTGGGTTTTCCTTGTAAAGTTGAAAGGTGTGGTCACCCTCAGCAGTGCACTGAATGGAGTTTTAGAGACTGACCAAGAAAGATGAGCTTAGCTCTTATGTATTTCAAAGCTAGATAAACTAGATTAAGCTTAAATTAGACAGGGCATCTATAGAGTGAGCTGATTTAATCAATATTCAGAAACTTTCTTTACCACTTAAAAGGTGAAAAAGTCCAAGAATTGAGAGCAAACTTTAAAGAGTTGCATCCAAACTGAGGAGCTGGTGTTTTTCCTTCTCAAATCAAGATTCTAGTTTTTGTTAGATTTTAATCTCAACACTTCAGCTACTCAAATTGTAGTCTTGTTTTGGTACATTATTCCCCAGGATTACTTGGGCATCAGGACTGCTTCGTTCACAGCCTTATGAAAATACAAAAATGTGTGCAACTCCTTTCCCTGCCCCGTGTTCTCCATTGTAAAAGGACAAAGACTGTGTCCTCTCTGGGTTGGAAAGGTTAAAAGTGTCTGAAGTTCTGTAGGTCACACTCTTCCCAGCACCAGCAGGAGCCTGCTCCTTCCAAACCAGAGCTCTAGGTTGACATTTGGGCCTTTCTGAAAGAAAATGAAGTGTGACCACAGGAAGTGGCTTTTGGTCCACAACATAAGAATTTTTAAGGAAACCTGACATTATTTTGTGTGTCTTGGTGCTACGGAAATGTGAAGTCATCTTCTTTCTTCTTTCTAATTTTTGTTCTCCAGCTTCTCTTCTGTCAGTGTTTTGGCCAGATTTTGTTTCCAGCATCTATCTAGAGGAAACAGGGCTGGGATGGCCTCTCTCTGCTCTGGGCACTGACCCTCTTTCTCGCTTGAACTGAGGTAGGAAAGGATCATTTTACTGAAAGTGCTCCTGCAATGGCCTTTTACCAGTGTCATCTCTAGTGTAAGCTCTGGAGCAGGCTGAGAAGAAAGGAGACTGCAGAAGGATAGGAAATAGCCCTGTTTCAAGTACCTTCTCATGCAGGAATTAAGTTTTCCAAGGTGCAATAAAAACAAAGCAAGATTATCTTTTTCCCTTTGGATATTAGGGAAATGCGTGTTCACTTCATATTGTGGCTTGAGGATTTTTTAAGGTGGGATTTTGTCATTTTTGAAGTCTTAAAGCATCTTAACTTCAGGATGGTAAATCTCTATTCAATAGTATTGTCAAGTGAGCTTAGGGGAACAAATCCTATAAATTAATACAGAGAATAGCAGTCACTGAATAATCCTCAACACCGTTGTGTTTACACAAAATTCATCAAGTGGAAAATTGGGTTTAAAATAAAGCAGTGTGTTTAATATCCTTCATTATCTGGTGACACAGCATATTCTTAATGGAAACACGCAATCTAATGCTTCCCTGCCTATAATTTCAGAAAGATACCTAATATTATATAATTCTTTAGAAAGTACAGATGTTGATTCATGAATCAATTATGTGTAGCCAGCTGCTGGCCAGTCCAAAACAAATTGGTCACGTAAGCCAAAACAAATCTGGATTTTAAATAATCAGGGGCTGTGTTAACATTTGCATTTTGATGAGAAATACTGAATGTGAAATATGAGGTGTGCAAATCCTAAATCTGGAGTCCCTTTGAACTGAACGCGTACAATAGCACAGAACTTGACATCAAAGACTGCTATTAAAAACAGCATGCAATTTGGACTTTTTTTAACATTAATTCTAGAGATGCTGTTGCAGTTTGGTTCAGGAAGGTCCCAAAATGAGTTAGAATTGGAAAAACTTAGCAAAGTAGTAATGGACTTCAGATGTATCAACAACTTTAGGCAAAATCTACTGTTTTAAATGTCCTGTATGCTTTTTGCAAACTAGTCAAGTCTGTAACAAGAGTGTAGCAGTAGCTGAAAATGCACTGGTTTTTGTTTGGTTTTTTTTTTCCATAACGTTCCATATACAGTAACACCTGAATGTTCCTTAGGAGGAACTAAGGCTTAACTTTTACTGGCCTAAAGACTATAAAGCTGGCAGCCAAGAGTGCTGAAGTGGTGGTAAGCAAAATGAACGTTTCATTGCACTGTTCACCCTTGGGTGGCTTTTGCAGGATCTGTTTCATGCCTTAGCTTCTGTCTTCATTGACTCAGTGTGATTTCTCATAAATGAGTGCAGCTATCCTAATTGCAAGTAAAACCAAAACACAGCTCTGGGGTGAGTGTTAAACAGGCCCTGCTGGAGTTGTTTCTTACTCCAGAGTGGCATTAGAATTGCAAAACTACTGATTTACACATACTCATTACATCTAGTACTCTGTCTTGGAAGTAGATGGAATTAAAACATATTGCCAACTGTATCGAAGACTATACAGGAAGACTGCCTTTTCAGCATGTTGTGCTTTCATTTGCTTAATCTTCTTGTGTAAAACACGTATAGCTTTCAGAAAGCATCCACATCTATTCTAATGTTTTAGTGCTGTTCTGAGGGATGTGGTCTAGTGGGAAATATTGGTGATAGGTGGATGGTTGGACTGAATGATCTCAGAGGTCTTTTCCAACCTTGGTGATTCTATGATTGTATAAGCTATCTTGGATGGGACTTGGATGGTAACTCAAATCATATTTTCAACCACATTCATATAATCAATCTGTTTTCCCTCTGACTCCTTTTCAGCAGGTCTGGGACTTTTACATGTGCCTGCATTGCAGACTTTTGTTAATAATTATTTTAGACATTTATGGAAAAAATGAATGGCTTTTCTGTGATATCTGCTGCATGAGAATTGCCTAGATATTGGTAAAAATATTATCTATATGCATCAAGCTGAGAATTTCATTACCGTGTCTTTGTGAAGGGCTCTGAAATACTTTTTTTTTTCTTTCCTTTATTCCCAAACAGAGTCAGATGGAGTTCAGCATTGCATCTCTGTCCATACAAGAACAGAGTGGTGCCCAGTCACAAAATGAACAGAGGCAACCACTTAAAGCAGCACCTGGTGTCCAAGTCCCTAAATCTTCTCAGGCTAAGACCCCTGGCTCTGATGGGTTAATAGCACCCAGAAAGGATGAGGAGTCCTCTTTCTGGAAGATAAATGCAGAACGCTCCAAGTTTGAAGGAGACAAGTCTGAGTTCCAGTCCTTGACCCCCAGCCAGATCAAGTCCATGGAGAAAGGAGAGAAACCCCTTCCCTCTTTTTACAGACAAGAGTCTGCTCCAAAGGAGGTGGCAAAAGCTGACAAGTCCAGCGTAACTAAACCTGAGAAGTCTGTTACCCCCAGTCTACCTTCTGTATCTCTTGAATGGGAGAAACCTCGACCCACTCAACTCCCTTCTAGTTCTCTAGATGATTTCTTTCTTCATGACCCACCACAGGACCTGGCATCTTCTAGGACAAACAAGGAAGATACTGATGGTACTATACTTACAGATCCACAAAAGCCTGGACAGGTAAAGACTTCTGTATCCATTTTCCTTGAATGTAAAAACCATATAACATATTAAAATATGACAAAGTCATTCTGAAAGATTAGAAATGAAGTATTAAAACGTAGATAAGCTTGTTGTCTTTTTATCCTGCAAATTTAGGGAAGTCTATTTAACCAATGTGTCAACTGCTGCTGTTTGTTTCAATATAGTATTTTTTAATGTAGTAAAGTTCATAGGATAAGGGCATCATTTAAATATAACAACTAAAACACTGACATGGCATCCATTGGCTGACTTGAGAGCAAGCTACCTACATTTAGGGTAGGGAGCTTACTATATGAAATTAAAAAACTTTTTTTTTCTTGAAACAGCTGAATGCTTCTTATAAAAAGCTTAACTTGAATAGTAGGAAAATTAAAATCTAGGATTCTTTCTTGGTATACACAGCATAACAGTGAATGGTGAGCTTGTTTCTCAGCTGTTCTAAGCCCAGCAGCCGTGTCGCAGTGTTTTGTCCCAGGCAGCTGGACAGCTTTAAATGTATTTTCTCTTAAAGTCCAAAATGGAAATGGAATGGGCTCCCAGAATAGCCTTCTGAATGTGGCTTTTTTTTTTCTTAAAGAAAAACAAATAACAACAAAAAAGAACCTTAGGCAGCTCAATAACCCGATGGATCTATTTAAAAAGCAGATGCTGATCTGTGAGAAAAGGGAAGGAACAACAGGATATGACGTGGTGAGGGAAAGAGAAGAAAGAGACACAAAGCCTAAAAGCTGTGAAGAACTGTTCTTGAAACAAAGCCATGCAGTTCTGTTTGAAATGCAGCACTGCACTCAAGCCTAATGTATTACTGTACACCTTAAGCATGTCACAAAGCTTTCTCTTACCACTGGTTTTCACACTGGTGATTGTTTAAATTCCAAACAAGATGATGTAAGGTCAGAAAGATGCAGGCTGAGGTAAATGCTTGAAAGTGAAGAGAGTGGCAGTACTTGAGAGAACTTTACTTAAGCCACATCAGTGCTTGGAGTGCCACATTTAGTTTAGGTTGTAGTGTGTTTTTTTTCCCAAAGTGAAAACATTATTCTTGAGCTGTTCTACTACAAATTGTGACTGCAGTAGTTCTTTAATTTTAGATAAAAACTCTGTCATGATTTCCTACATCATAATGGTTTGTTCAGTATTAATTCCTTGGAATGTTTTCTGGCTCACTGGAGTGGTTTGAAAAGCCTGGTTTTTCTATCCATGCGGAAGCAAACCTGCCATATCAGAAAGTGAGAAGACAGGGTTGCATGAAAGAATTTTCTTCATTCCCTCTTTCTGGATTCTTTCCCCAGAATAGGGAAGAGATTGCAGAAAGAGGAAATGAAGAAAAGTCACACTGTAGGAATAGAGACTCTAGAGACTCACGTGTCTCCTGAACAGTCTTCCTGAACACTGAAATCACTGCATATGTCACAGCTGACAGTGCAGTACTGCAGGAGCAGCATGTTCTTGATAGCCAAGTAAAATGGCTTGTCAACAGAGTCTAAAGCACATACTTTTCTAAAAACAACTGGCTGTCACTGCAACAGGCAATCCATTTGGATGAGTAATGCCTGTGTTGTTGGCTTTTGGTTTTTTTCATTCTCTGCAGTGCTTACCCTACTCTGAAAGTTGATCTTCATGAGTTTTTCCATGGGCACAAAATTACCTTTTGCCTGCAGATCAGTAGGATTATTTGCTTCCTTGGATTTTTCTTGCATTTTTTCAATCCATTTCTTGGATTTCCTTGCATTTTTGTTCTTGTTTGTCTTCATGTCTGGTATTATTTAGTGTAGATTCTTAGGCATCCTAAGCAAGATGAAGGACTTGAAATACTGGCAGACAACAGTTTAAAGTTTCTTCTGTAGATAAGCAGTCAAGTACTGGGCTTGTAATTCCATAATTAACAGTCACATCTTTTCTTTTTTCCTCTTGCAGACTAGTACAAGCAATGTTATCTTGAAGACTGGCTTTGATTTTCTAGACAACTGGTAAAAGGTGCATCAAAATAGTCCGAACCAATTTTGGGGAAGGAGTGAGACATCTTTCTCTTCATGTGTTAATTTACTAGTATTTGTGTCTTTTTCTAGAAGTAACTTTCAAATTCTTAAATGTTGCCTTTGTATAAACTTTTGTAATACCAGATGCATTTTTGGTTTTTAAACAGTGTTAGATGTGTGGTTTCATTTTGATTTATTTTTAAAATCTGTTAAATTTTTAGTAGCTACTGTTTTGAGAGGATGGGAGAAGTTACCAAACAGATGTTAAAGGAAAACAAATGAGTGTCTGTGCATCTGAGAAGTGGAACCTACAGGAGCAGGTTGTTATTTTCAATTGAAACCTTGCTAGCATGGCCTGTAAGTAATAGCATAGCACATGCAGTGGTTCCAAAAAATAAACCAAATGATTCTGTACTTCAGATAACTAGCAAAAGCAGTATGAAAAATAAGCATACAGAGTGCGTTGATTTCTGTATCTCATGTAGTCTGGAAGTAACTTTTGTATTACTTATTTGAAAATACTTTTCTTTTGAAGAGGGCAGAGGTATTGCCAAAATGATGGATCCAAAGAAGCACTTCTTCTACCCTATAAATCTGCTAAAATAACCAGAAGAGTGTTAGAGAAATGTCCTGAGGAAAGAATTGATGTTTCTGATCTTTGGATTAAAGACTTGAATTGGGGAAGGGAAATAGGACAACACCTTATGAATGGGAGAAACAGTCTTCAGGGAATACAAGCCTAACGATTCACTGCCTCCTTGTTAGAGCATAACTCTTCTTAACAGTGGTGCTGGAAGCACAGCACTGGTAATTGCTGCAGTGTGAATTACCTTTGTGTCAGGAAACCACTATGTTTATGGGAGGTCCTAGCAGTATGAGGCTTCTTTGTATTTATAAGCAACTTACAGTCTCAAAGACTTATAAACTTTGGTGCTTTTTCCTCTTGGTGGGTATTTTCTCTCTTCAGCATTCAACATCTGGGTTACATTTATTCCCAAGATGCAAAGTAGCATCTCAAGGTGGCCCTCAGCAGTTCTGCGTTCGAATGATCTTTGGTGTTTTAAATGTAGAGAACAAGGTTAGCTGTCATTTGAGTCTGTTGTCTCCGAAATGCAGCATGATTTACACACTGACTCTCACTGTGTTTACCTCACCTTGAAGCCTTAATTCCCCCAACGCACAACCAGTGGGTGGTCTGCTCCAATGCCAAAGGTCTGACCTTCCCTTTACCTCAGCAGTAGTCCCATAGCGTTTGTTTGGGGTAGAAGGCAAAGCATGGGACTCTGATGGCTCTTGTAGGTCCCTGCCAAATCTGTAAGAAGGTCGCCATCTCCTAGACCTTGACAGTGCTGGGCTTCTCATGGATTAGCATTTGGTTAAATGCCAGAGGCAGTGACATGCACAGAACTGGCTGCTGCAGGGTTTTCTTCTGCCTACTCCAAGTCTGTTACAGGAAGCCTTTGAAATGTACTGGAGGAGTCCTTGCCTCTAATTGCTGTACTGCTTGCTCCGAACAAGCATTGTGTGCTGATAGAGCATTAAAACTTACTTGCTGATCAAGGAAAATGCTGTAAGCTGCCCTCTGAAAAACAGAGCCCCAAACCTCCAGCTTTTCTAGAGTTTTCTTAAAAGGTTTCTTAGCTAAAGGGGCAGATTGCCACAGAGTATAAGCCATTGCATGGCCTTATGTATAGAATTCAGAGGCTTCTAAATATCCCTCCTGAGATGCACACATTCCCTAATTCACAGATATTGTCTCCGCATTCAGCAGTTCACAAAATACTGTAATTGTTTCTGTTGGCCTAGGCTTTACAGCTTGCTTTTTCTTAGCTGTCTGTTTTTAGGATTTCTTACAAGTAATCTTACAAGCATTAATATAGCTTAGAACAACTTCAGCAAAAAAACGTTTAGGTGTGTAATTAGTGCTGACTTACACCTCCTTTTCAAAGCTGACAAACACTAATCCTGGGTGTTACTCCTTTCGTTGACTCCAATTTTCTATGCATTTAGCTGCTGAAAAGTTTCAAATCCAATGTTAAGATGTGTATTCTAATCTTACTTAGAAATGGGCAGATCTTAAAGCAAACTCTCATACTGTTGAGAGGTGTTATTTCATATCTCTGCTAACTGCATTGAAACTTCTTAAAGCAAAACCTGGGCTGTCTGTCTCCTCCATTGGCTAACACTACCCTGATACACATTGGGACCAGCTGGTAGAACATGCTGCAGAACTTTATACTTATCCTGGTAGCTCTTTCCTGTGCTTTGACAAGAGTTGATGCTCCTTCTTTCTTTCATATGTTTTTATTAAACATTCTTACAAAAAAAAATGTACTTGGTCACATTTTATATTAACAATGTTTTAATAAATTCACTTTAAATAGAACATTCAAGGCTTTTGTACTAGTTTGTGCTTTGTCTTTTACGCCCTTGCTTCATCAGTGCCATTTGAGTTTTTTGTTCATATTGAATTTGCCTGAAAGGCAGTGAAGAACAGTCTGGTCTAGAATTTAGAAATGGAGTTCTTCAGATCAGAGGGGAAAAAAAAAATCAATTCTCCACACTGCAGCTGGATTTCAAACTGAGAGTGAGGCTGTTTGGGGAAGTTTCTGTGCTTTGTTGCTTTGTCTGACAGGTGGGGACAGGAGAGGACTTGAGGCTTCTGTGAAGACTTCACTGTAATGGACTTGAAATGTAACACACACATCGGTATCAGGAGCAATACTGCAGGAGGATTCTGAGAGCCATGCTTAGTGCAAATGACCAGAACTAGCAGTGACAAAGTTTGACACAATTATGCTCACTGTGGATGGCTACCTACAGGTTTTAAAAGCAAGTCAAAAGAAGATGCTGGCAGAGGCCACTGCATAGTCTCGCTTTGTGCTTTCTGTCCAGCACTTGAAAGCTTGCTGCACGAGAGAATCAAATTTACTGCTACAAGCATGTTTCTTTTTCTGCATACCCACATCTGCTCTTTTCTAAAAATGTATTTTGAAAAGCAGCTCAGATTTGTTTGATCCTTGAGCTGAATTTCTACCAACAATTGAAAGGACATTTGAAGAAGAATTTGGTTTGGAAAGCCTCGACAGCCAATTAAGGGGTGGTATTCCAAGTATAATTAGGATCTGGCTTACACATTGTTTTCTTCAGTCTTGTTTAAGCTTTATCTTAACTTTTAAAAGTCCATTCTAATAAAGGCAAATCCACAGCTTCTGGGAGCTGTCTGGGCAGTTAGAGTCAGCAGGTCTCATAACCGGATACAGGCAGCATAGAAAACAAGCTTTGGCTGTCTGCCTAAGGGCAACAGAGTGGTAGATCGAGTTTGTCACTGGTGGCTTCTGCCATGGTTGCTGAGGGAATGAGAAACTGGCTGTGTGGCCACCATTGTGGTGGCACCCAGCAGGCAGAGTCCTGTTCACTCTTCAGCATTCCCCGAGAGCTTGCAAGTCATGAGAGGTACGAAACCCAACTTTGTAAGTGTTATTCACAGGCAGGCTGCTGGAATTTGCTGCCCAAGTTTGCCATGACCTACTTTTGTTCTTGTTACTGTGAGGTACAGACGTGGCAGAATCAAGCAGTAATTATTGGCTATCTGAGATAAGCCCATAATTTGGCTGTCAAACATTTATGAGTTAATAATGCAAGTGAAAGCCTTTACAGAGCACATAATCACAGTGTGCCCGATTCTTTGCAACAGGATTCTTATTGCTGTTGAAAATCTGTTACTGTCCCTTTTCACACGTGTGATTTACACCTCAACGCACACTGCAGCCAAGTAGTTCACAGTGAGGATCTGCATCTCTCTCTGACCTTCCACCACCTGAGGGGCTCTGACAGCGCTCTCTAGAGTCATTGAGTGCATGGTGAGAGAAGGTCCCAAGATATGCTTGCAGCCTTGGTCCAGTTCTCCGTTTCCCAAGAGCTGCTGATCTGAGATCAGATATATTCTGTCTTAGTGGAGCAGGGAAGGAAATCTCACAATTCAACACTCTCCTTCAGCCCTTTCCCTTCTAGGATCCTCTTCCCAGAGGCATTGCTCCTTCCCGTCCTCCTTCCTGCTGTTCAAGGCAAAGTTTCGAGGGGAAAGAGAGGCCACAGTTCCCCCACCTCTTACCAGCAGCTGATTTTCCTGCCTGAACGAGTGCATGTGTCCAGCACAGTACAGGTACCCACTCACACAGGGCAGCAGGCTGCTGGCCTGGCCAGCTGCCCATTATCCCTCTCTAAGGCAGGCTTGGCTGAAAGCCTGGCAGCTGCGTCTCTGCTCACCTTCAGCCTGGCACATTGTTTTTAAAGCTTATTGCTTTTTCTCCAGATTTTACTCCGAATTTCTTCTGGGGAAAAAGATTCCATTAGGGAACCTCTAAATCACAGCATTTATCGGCTCTGCTGCCTAATGGCTGTGAAACTTGGACCTCATTTCAGAGTACAGATACAGGGATAAATGCCCTTGGCAGGTCAGTGTTTTACTGGGATGCCAATGAATCAAAAAACATGTAGCTGCTCTGAAAATAGCAGACTGCAATTTTCTTTTAATGCTTGTCTCTAAAAAGAATGAAGGAATGAAAAAAAAAAAAAAAGATGGAAGAGGGGGGAGGGGAAGTATTCTGTGTATTTTGGATGGTTCAACAATTTCAGTAACCAACCAGAGGTTTGCACAGAGGCCTGCCCTCAGCCTTAGCTTCCCTTCTTACCAAAAGTGGCAAGAGTGCCAGTGACCCTCAAGCTGGCTGTTTGTCTCCTGGGTACATGCTCTGAAATCAAATAGCCAGAGAGAAGGCAGCCTTTGAAGATTCCCCCCTTACTGCTAGGTACAAAGTGTTTTATTGGGACTGCTTTTGTTGCTGTAAAGTGCCAGCTGCTATGAAAAGCTGCAGTGACATACAGTGTCCTCGTGGAGATGAGAGAAGAAAGAAAGGTGAGAGAAGAAGGAGAAAAGGTCAAATGGGAGTAGAAAATTCACCGTACTGGGTTTTCTCCACTGTGACATTTCCCAGCCACAGGATCTGGAGCACTGGCTCCAGTTAGCTTGGTGGCAAAATTTACTGGGACTTGCAGGAAGCCTGGACTTTATTACAGCTGTTTGTTATTAAAGGACTGACTGAATATCCTGCTCTCCTTGCCACATTTTTCAGGACTGATATCTGCCAAAAAGGAAACTAGTGCTGTGTGCCTCTAAGACTATGTTTAAGAAACTCTGCTCTGGCCCCTGCATTGTACCAAACCCTTTGGCTTCCACTCTCACTTGGCAGCAGCTCCATTCCTCCAGAGCAGAGAATGATGGCAAATACTTGTGGCCACTAATTGCAGATTATTTTCACTTCTCCATCGTGAAGAAACTGAGCTGCAGCCAGTGATCCAGGGCCCCTGGGAGCTCCAGCAGCCCGGCTGGCTGGAGGAGCAGGGTTGCAGCCAACCTGGGTGAGCTCCGCAAGGCCTCTCAGCCACCCCTGCCTGTCAGCAAAACGCTTCACCCACAGCCACCCAGCTGGCTCTACAGACTGCATCTGGCCAAGGCCACAGCAAACCTGCATATGCCCCAAGAGTTGCCAGGCCAGTCCCTTGAAGCCTACAGCTACGCGCCACTGCTAGGAGCGCTATGTTTGCTAGGTCACTGCTAGCAGACAGCATTGTCCCATTTGGGCTATCCAGTCCTGTCACAGCTCAGGGAATTTTGGTTTTGATGGATGGAGCAGGAACCAGGAGCTGGCAAGCGTGCCCCCAGCCTCATGGACTTCATCTGGTAGTAAGGGACTGCACCTACAGAGAACTTTAGCTTGCATGAGTAAACAGCAGTTGCGAATCCTTTCTACTGTACAGATTCAGCTGAAATCCATAATAGCAACAACACCAAGTCCTTCTTAGGTCATTTCCAACTAGCCCCCAGGGCACTACTTTTTGCTAGAAATTCCATTCCATTGGTGTTTACTGTTAAATTTACTGCAAGGCATTTCTGGTTTTAATTATATACTGTAATGCTTCCTCTGGCACTATCTCAGTATGGAAAAAATGAGCATAGGATGTAGACAGATAAAAAAACCTATTAATTCCAGCACTAATAATGCCACATCATTACAGTTACAAACGGATTTGTCTCCATTACCCAGCCCAAACAGCTGGCTTTCAGTGCCTGTATAGGAATGTAGTAAATATGGCAAAAATGTCTTTATCTGGGGAAGCTAATTTTAGATACCATATTTAGCAAGGCAATGCAATTACTTGGGGAAGAAATTATCGAACTTCCAATTAAAAACATCACAGGACACATTGCTTTTCAAATATGCTCCCTTCACTGCATCCACCACATGGGAGTTTGTGCATGTTCAGCAGTGCCCATCTGTGCTGTTGTGAACTGGATGAATTGGAGTTCATCCCTGTCTCTGTAAGGCTGCCATCCCCAGACCTCCAGCCCACTGACCTGCCAACCCCACCACCCTACTTCCATCCTGGCATGGGTAAAACCGCATTCAGTCTCCATGTAACTCTTCACCTTGCTGAGGTTTCCTCAGGCCTGCTCTGTCAGCTCTGCTCCAAAAGCAATCACTCTACATGAAAGCTCAGATGGAGCTGCTGGTGTCCAAGGCCATGACAGCACCCAGGGGCAGACCCTTCCTGGGTGCCTTGTGTGCAGGGCCTCTGCCTTCCGAGAGTGGAGGAGGGCTACGGGAGGTAATGTTGCAGTGCAGGGTTAGTTTTCCCTTGCAAAGCCAAATTGCATATGCTTTCATCCCCCCTGCTGGGGCTAGGGAGGCGCAGCCTCTTCCCTGCCTTGAAAGACCCCCATTCTCATTCGAGAAAGATCCAAGTGGTTGATTGGCTCCAGAGGTGCAGGCAAGGCATGCGTGTATATTTGCCATGAACAACGATGTAAACAGAGTAATTACAATCTAATTAGAGAGGTAAAACCTGCAACACATAAGTAGTTTGTAGCTAGAGAGGTGGAGGATAATATTTTGAATTATGCAGAGCTCCACTGATCAAAAATTCCTCAGTTTCTATTATTTCTGCCATATTTAAAGTTGTTTTTTACTTCAACAGCCTCAGCACCCACAGCCAGCTACCTGCAAAGTGTTCCTGTTTCAGAACTTCTCGCCCAGAGCTGGGCTCCTCATTCTACGTTTATGTTCCTTGCACAGCTCTTGTAAGAGGCAGCACTTAGTGGTAGCTGTAGGGATGGGGTAGTTGATGCCAAATATCGACTGGATGCAAACACACACGTATATATTTTTTCAAATTCAGGAAATTGGAGCACAAAAATGCTAGCTCTTGCTAATAGGAATTGAAATACTGAAGATCTACTGGTGTTTCCTCTACTAGTGACACTCTGAGGCTTAGCACCACAGCCCACCTTGAGATGCTCTCATGAGATTTCCTGTGGGGTGGGAACGTCCTCTGTCTATCAACAACAATGCTGATAGTTGTTGTTATCTTTAGAGGACTGGTGAGATAAAGACCATGGAATTCTGTGTCTCACGGACAGATGCCACAGTTTGTTGCTAAAGTGGTCATAAATAATGATGGTGAAGACCACTTGTGGCCATTCTCTACCTGACACTATTGGCTGTGGTATTTCCCTTTACAAATTACTCACAGCACTCTGCTCTTTGCTGTTAAGAGCCAAAGAGGATACATCTTCCTCTGTTGAATTTTTGAACTACATGAATCATAGCCCGATGAGTGAAGCTGCAAATTTTATAATTACAGAGCATTTTCTTGTTCCATCACTGAGGTTATTCTATGCTGAACTCCTTCAGATATTCACTGATAGCAGAAAGTACACAGAGATTCTTCTTCAGAGACATCTAATGAAAGCCACCGGCTCTGATCTTGATATCAAATGACAACACTCACCTCAGGCTGAAAGCCTGCATGCAGCTCAAGGCATCATCTTGACCTCCCTAAAGGAAGCAAAAAGCATCAGCTGAAGTCACTTGGAAGGGATCACATGGTAGGAAGTGCAAGGAATTGACATCTGTAAGCCACTTGAGATGATGGGAAAGACACCGTTGTGAACACTAGCTGAAACCATCGGGTAGCTGAAGGTGAAATGTCCCCATGCTTTGATAGGCTTCACGCTGGGTCCTGCACAGAAATTCTGCAGTACTACACAGGGACAGAAATTCAACTGGGTGGAAATTCCTGAATAGATTCCTACAAATTCCCCCAAATTCCTGCAAAATCCTGCTGGCAGGCAGTGTCTCCTGTGACTATGGGAGAAGCTGGGCACCATGGTCTGCCAATGCAATCAGTGCACAGGTATCACCTCTAATTTTAGCCCCAGGAGCAGTGAAAGCCCTCTTGAGTTGCAGCATACATTGATAAATCATCTAAATCAAGGCTGCTTAGCCTAAAGCTGGCTTTCAAATGGGAAAGGCCGAGTGCTAAATTTTAAATCTAATTTTGAATGATGCTGAATTCAGCTGAGAAACTACATTTTTCCCTTGGGACAGAGATGGGTCTGTGACTGCAGGCAATTGCCTCTGCAGAGCAAGCTTGGGGTTTTTTTGTATCCAGTCAGTTTTGAAGCTGAGCGATCCATGTGTGGTGAGTCAAAAGTTGGCTGTCAGTGTAGGGTACAAACCACCTCCCTATTTGGGGTAATTACTGAAGAATTTTACACAAGCTGTCCTACATGTATATGGAACACACATATATATATGCGTGTGTGCATATATATATACATAAATCATTATTTATGTTACAGATTTTGTTTAAAGTATATACACAGAAATTGATGTATACATTAATACACACTGAAGGGCTGGTGTTCTGCTTTTCCCTTTTTCTGTGCATCTGAGTGATGCACAGGAGTAGTCAGACTGCAAGGAGGAGCACTGTTCTGCTTAGATGAGTACTGCAGTGTTATAACATTAATATTAGACCTCCAAACATCTTTAAATCACCAGTTCTCACTCTTGCGGCAGTTTGATGTTAATGTTTGTCAAGAGCTGGATGTTAGTGATCAGAGAAGCTACTAAATTAACAGCTCTGGAGACTTAATTGTCAGAACACTTTCAATTATTTATTAGGGAAGGAAATTCCTACCTGTAAATAGAGCCAGCAAAGGGTTATTTCAAGCCAGGAGCAGTAACAACTCATCAAATCAGTCACAAGTCGTGAGTTAAGGCCACTAAAATTATCAACGTGGTTTGAACTTCAAAAAGAACTAAAACAGCATCGATCATTGTATTCTGGCCTCTTTAACCTGCACAAAATGCCATTTTCTAGATTTTCTCTGTCATTAAAGCTGGAACTTACTGTAGAAATTCTGCCAATTCTCACTTTCTCATAGACCTCTGGGAATCAGATTCTATGGAGAACACGAAATCCTGTGACACTGACAGTGTAGTTGTAAAGCTGCCAACAAGGAGCACGCCTTCTAATAAAGATCAAAATTTTGAGTAGTGGAATTGTTTTCCCCGAAAAGTGAGCCCAGACCATGGGCTGTGTCTTTCTTGTCTGGTGCCTTCTGGGATGTCCTAAGTCCAAGAGTTGAGTGATAATGGCACCTTGCTGGAGAATTTTTCTCTGGTCTATGGAGGGAAATAAGGATAGTGCCACGTTTGCATTAAGTACATGTCTTGCCCTTTTGCCATGGCTCTTGTGGGTACATCTCTGCATCTCTCCACAGGAGAGTGGTCCCCCCATTGTCCTGCCAGACCCTTGCTCCCTCAATCAATCCATTCTCACCAAGGCATTTGGAGTACAAGATGGCTACAATGCAGAATGATTGATGTTAGCAAGGACCTCTGGAGGTCACCTGGTCCAAATCTCCGCTCAGCAAGGTTGCCCATGAGCATGGGACCATGCCCAAGACCCAGGATGCTGCATCCCAGCAGCATAACTGCTCACCCAGCAGGCACCTTGTTTACTAAATAGAAAAACCTGGCAGAAGAGTGAGCCTCGGGTACATCAGCACAGGCAAATGGGGCACTCAGAGTGCTAAGTGCTTGCTCTGCCCACGCTGTACTCAGAGAAGCAGCAGTGGAACAAGCTTCGGCAGGGGGATCAATGCCAGCAGGAGAAATTGCAGGAACAGGAAGGAGGGGAGGAGTGAATGGTGCTCATGTTTTTCCCCTGTACGAAGTTCTGCCCTGTTGGCCTGAAGATTTGCTAGTCACCCACAGGAATTTGTTTTCTTAAGGCTAAAAGTAATAGACTTTCATAATTACATTAAAGCACTGAAGACTGCTCTTGCTGCCCCTGCTTTCTCTCCCTTTGTCCTCCTTGCTAAACCAAACCTCATGCCCACATTCTTTTCCTCTCACTGAATGCACATCTTTCCCCCAGGGCTTATTCAAACTGCACCATGACCCTTTTTCAGCAACTAGCCAGCCACACACCTGTTTTCAATTAAAATTTCTTACTGTAGCTCTTGCTGGCTCAGAAAAGTGTTTTGACAAGCATGAGGTTTCCTGCCCCTGGAAAGAACAACATCTCTTTAACAGTGCAGTGGGTTCTTCTGGAGAGATGTTACCCTGAGCAGAGAAAGCTGCACTCGCTAAAAGGATCAGAAACTGAATCAGCCATCGTGGTGCTAAAGACGTTCCAAAGCTCCTGACTTTAAGAGGGCTTTTGGCACCAGCACAGGACATGGCTTGGGTTGCTGCCATTGCAATGCCCTCATAAAGGGCACTTTTCAATCTCTGCTTCTTGTGCTCGAACATCTGCTTACCCCAGTTTGAGACAAAATGGTATATATGATATTCTTCTTGGGGATAATATCAGGAACTTCAGCTGAGCCTGGTGGGGCACAAAGCTGAACTGAGGCTGTAACTACCACCCACCCACCATCTTTTCTGCAGTGCCTAGAAAGCCCTCACTAAAATGGGAGGAGATCTATTCATGCTTTCACACTGCAGAAGAAATCTGTGAGGATGGCACTTTCTGTACAATGGTTTCTCCAGTTCTTAGGGACTTAGAGTATTTCTGCCTCTGCTCTCCTTGATCTATGTCTTGCTAAAACTTTCTGTGAGTTATTTGCCAGGTAATATGCAAAAGGGCCATCCATCCCATCAACAGATGGTGACAGTAACTGAGAGCTACCCTATTAATTGCTGACCCCGTTTCTATTTTGGTCACTTAGCACATCCTCTAGGAAACAGATGGGATCAGTCATGATAAATCCAATCTCTGTGGTCCCAGATAATCTGTTTTCAAGCTGGAGTGGGTGCTGAACTGTCTGTCCTGACAGCTGGCTGCAGGACAGCCAAGGAACTGCAGGGCAATGTGGCTGCAGCCCAGAAGACTTGTGTCACTGCTCCTGTGTACAGTAAGTTGGTTTGGTTCATGGCACTGTGTCCTAGAGTGTCCTGCTGAGGTATGGCATATGCCACTCTTGCATGATGTACCGTAGGAATGCATCTCTCTAAAGGTGCAACTGATTAATTCCTGAATTGCTTACAGCCTTTCTTTTGGGTATTAAATTCATGCAGAAAGGCCACATGTCTACTGACTGCAGGAGACTGGAGAAAGATACATGTGATTCAAATTGCTCAGTGGTTTTGAGCCCAGATCTCCTGTTTCTCCTCTAGGCACTATGATGTGAGACACTGTGCCTTAGTGGTAGGGATTTTTGCAGCTTGCAGTGCTGCAAATGCTCTGCTTTGCCCTGGAACAAGGCAGCTTTCAAAATATCAGTAATGGTGGAAGGTGTACACCGGGATTTAAAAGTGATTTGACCATCCTGATGGTCAGACAAAGTGAATCACAGAAGCGCAGAATCATAGGGGTTGCAAAGGACCTCCAGAGATCATCAAGTCCAACCCCCCTGCCAAAGCAGGTTCCTTACACCAGGTTGTACAAGTAGGTGCCCAGGCGGGTCTTGAATGTCTCCAGAGAAGGAGATTCCACGACCTCCCTGTGCAGCCTGTTCCAGTGCTCCATCACCCTCACCATAAAGAAGTTCTTGTGCACATTTGTGTGGAACTTCCTATGCTGCAGTTTCTGGCCATTTCCCCTTGTCCTGTCTCCACACACTGCTGAAAAGGGTCTGGCCTCGCCACTCTGCCCCCCACACCTTAGATATTTATAGACCTGGATCAGGTCCCCTCTCAGTCTTCTCTTCCCAAGGCTGAACAGACCCAGTTCACTCAGCCTTTCCTCATAGGAGAGATGCTCCAGGCCCTTCACCACCTTCGTGGCCCTCCGCTGGACTCTTTCCAAGAGATCCCTGTCTATTTTGTACTGGGGAGCCCAGAACTGGACGCAGTACTCCAGATGAGGTCTTACCAGGGCAGAGTAGAGGGGGAGGATCACCTCCCTCGACCTGCTGGCCAAGCTCTTTTTAATGCACCCCAGAATGCTTGTCAAGAAACACTTAACCATGAAGAGGAGCAGAAGCTGCATCCCAGCTGTTCTCTCCTTGGGCTGGGTGCCCAGTGCTGGGCTGCAGATCTGGCACAGCAGCAGCTGGACAGCTGGGGAGTCAGATCTGTGCACCCCAGCAGAAAAGAGAGCTGTGCTGGGATTCCCATCAGGCCAGGAGGGCAGGGGAGACCCAGAGACTTCCAGAACAATGCAGCAGTTTTCCATCTAGGCAGCTTGTCTCCGCTATATTTGTGTCCCCAGCTGCTTAGCAACGGGATTAAACTGTCACAAAATGCTGGCGGTGCCCTCCCTGCCAGGGCAGGGGCAGGGCTGCATCCCGTGGGACTGTCTGCCAGAAGAGTGAGCAGGTCCTGCTGTCTGTGGCTGTGCCCAGGCTCCAGCCCTCGCCCAGTCTGACAATGCTCTGGGAGAAGTCAGGCCTTCTCCCTGCCGGGTGGCCCTGCTCAGTAGTTCTGACCCCCCTTCCAGGGCCATGCAAAGGGCAATAGATGAAAACAGAGTTGTTGGGAGGGCAGTTTATAATATCACTTGTCCTTCTAAGTGGCTGACGTGCAAAAGATAGTTGTTTGCGAGAGTTGACAGCTTGTGTTTACCTCGATCTGCAAGTATTTGTGATTCATTTCCAAAATGATGAAGCTCTAGACATGCTGGGGACATTACAAATGACCCTCAGCGCTCTGATGTGCTTCCAAAACATGCGCTGCCATGAGTTGAAAAGCACGAAGACTCAGATGTTTCTGGGGAGAGACAGGGAGATGATGCAGATAAAATGAAAATGGTGGAGATAACTCATCTATCTCTATACAAATATTTAATTTTCATGGCTGGAAGCAACCACAACTATTACAAATGGGGAGAAGGCTCCATCGCTCTGAGCATCTCTCCTGCCTGACGCCACGGCACTACAAGGAGCTGGTGCTAGCAGTAGACCCATGCTTTGGTTTTTATTCTCTCCCACACCTCCTGGCCCTGCTGTGCCTCAGGCACCACTGTGCTGATGGATCAAGAGTCTGGGGACCAGCGTCACACCTCATGGGGGTTGGAATATACCTATGACAGAAATAGGACGTTTTGGAGGTGGGTGGCACTGCCAAAAATTTGGCGTTACTGAGCTTTTCAAAGAAGCATGAGGTAAATTCTGTCCACACAGGTGCCCAAAATTTTGGCTCTTTCATCTCTGTGTGGTGAAAGAACAGAATTCAGTTTTGCTATTTCTCAGTTTCTTTACGTTTTGATGGCAGTTCCTCATGGTGCTCTGTGCCAGGTTGGATATTCTCCAAAATAACGGTGAGGCACTGGAATAGGCTGCACATGGAGGTGGCGGGGTTGTCACTGTCCCTGGAGGTATTCAAGAACTGTCTGGATGTGGCACTGAGGGAAGTGGTTAGTAGGCATGGTGGGGGTGGGCTGAATGTTGGACTTGATGATCTGAGAGATCTTTTCCAAACTTAATGATTCTACGATTCTGTATCTCTTGTGACTAGGGCAGGAAACCTCTGAGACTGGAAAATCCATTGCAAAATCTGCATTAGAAACTGGTGGTGGAGGTGGGTGGGCCAGCTCTGGCCAACATCTGGCTTGAGGTTTCAGCAGCAGGTTTTAGGGAGGCAGTTTTTGTTCCGAGAGGAGCAGGAGAGGACATTCAAATTGCAACCTTGTGGCTAAGTGATTTTTTTTCCACCAGAAATATGTCTGAAAAATGCATCTAATGTTTCCCATTAAAGCAACCACTAACATAGAGGCAAGGCTCCCAGAATGAGCCAGTACTTGCTGACAAGATCTGCATGCACCACATGAGGGAATGTATAGCTCTCATGGCTTTCAGACCACCCTAAGTGATTTGCCGTAGCTCTTGTAATGATGCAGAGCCAAACATGTCCATACCTCATGTCACAGAAGGCAGAAGGATCTGACTTCAAACTCCTTGGCTGAATTAAAAGGGAGCCAGCAAGCCCAGAGCTCTGCTTCTGGGCATTGGACTGCCCTCCTGAGAACCAAGCGCTGAAAGGAACTATTGCATTCTGACGGAGCTGTGAAGTCAAATGTCTTTCACTCGCCCACCCATTCACTTGCACAAGCAGTGTAACAGCAGAATAAAAGCCCATACCTACAGGAGAGATTATACAGTCCTCCACTTTCAGATGCCCTGGCTCCCAAGGTTGCTTTTTACTTTTGGAACAGGGCCTTATTCTAATTTGCAAAGGATTCGGGTGTTAACTCTCAGATTCCTTGTGATACGGTCAGCAGGTAACTGTTCTGAGTGGGCAGAAAACAAGGCAGACTGTTTTTGTCTTAAATGCATGAATTTTCACTTAAATGCAGAGATTTTTACTTGTGCTCTCTTGCTCCCACTCCAGTATTTATCACTTTCCTTTAGTAAACCTGATCTTTCCAAGACACTATCAGCTCTGTCTAGAAAAACAGAAAGCTACAGTGGAGGAGCCAGACATGGATAAGTCTCTTTTCTTCTGCATAGCTTGTGAATATTGCTTCAGAAAGAAAATGTATTACAACGGATTTGTATCAACGTCCAAGCTCATACAGAGAACCAGCTAAGAATCTATTAAGTTAGTTTCAAGTGTGTGGCCAAATATTTATAGGACAGTCTAGATTTCCATGCAAACTTTCACAAATTTAGACAGCTGCCTCCAGTGCTGTTGAAAGCACATACAATCAGCGCATCTGAAAATCAATACATCCCATTGGGTTGAGCACCTCGGTTGGTCACATACTACAATCACTACCTTTCTCTCAGTTTTAAGTTAGCTCCACAGCATTTTCTATACAGATACCATTGTTACTATATGGATTGTTGGGAAAAGAAATGGATATTTTAACCATCGTGATCCTTGTCATTTTTTTTTCCTGTAGTTTGAGCTTCATCTTTATTGCAGCTCGATTTTCATTCCAGAATTGCTCAGGTTTAAATCTAGAGAAAATAGAGCCCTGGCTGTCTTAGTGTCCTGGACAGCGGAGAACACAAAGCTCTTCTAGGGCCATCTGTTTTGCTGCAAGAAAGGCTTTCAGAAACAAATCCAGATAGTTGATTCATTATAAAATAGACATAAGTTATGAAGATATTCATAGAAACAGATCCATTGAAGACCTCTTAAGTTCCTGGCTGTTATTACTGTTATTTTTTAAGTCAGCACTGACTATCAGCATCACATGAATAATGCAGTGCAAGAGACAAATGCAAAATAGCAATAGCTGCAGAGATCAGAGCCTTACCACTGGTAGCATTTAGATCCCATAATATGATTGTAATTGCTCTTCTGGAGGCATGGTTGTTGTGGGATCAAACCCTGACTGTGGGTGGGGGAAGATGTCCCCAAGCAAGAGCTCACTGTCTCCTGAGCCATGTGTGCCTCTGAAGATGCAGCCAAGCTGTGTGCAACTGTGTGCAGACTCTGGCTTGTGGGACATACTTTGGCCCAGACAGAAGAGGAACTGAGGGGAGTGAGATGCAAAAATTTTTCTCTAAATTAAATCTATGATGAACATCAGGTCTTAGCTTAAATAAACATCCTTCAAAGGAAGCCTGGACCAGGGACCTGTGTCTTAAGTGCATATTCAGGGATGGATTTTCATCCATCCCTTCACAGAATAGCAGGCTGAAATTCATGTGGCTGCAACAAGAGACTTGTTATGTAGCCACACAGCAGGCCTGGAAATAAATTCCAAATCAAACAAAATTTAATGCAACTTCATATTTTTAAAAGCATCTCAAAGCAATCTGTAGCCAAGCAGCAATAAAGATGTTTAATCATTGTAGTCTGTGCTATGCTGGAACTAAATACAATCCTATTTCATAAAGGACTCAGGGGCATCAGTTTCAGTCTGCTTGAGAGGCACGTGTACCCCATCCAAATGTCTCTCCCAGTAACAAATACATCAACAGGTTTTATCAAAATTAGAAACAAAATGAGATCTGTCTGTTGAACTCCTAAACACAACAGGGCTGGAGACCAGAAAGATGAGCAGCATTAGTCTTCCTCCACACAAAAGCTGCTGGTGAAGTCTGCATGAGAAGGGCATCACAGCTGTTGGAGCAGAAGTCATGGCATGACAGCACAGGAGACTCCTGGCATCCAAGTCTGACTTCCTCAGATGTTCATTGCCAAGTTGATGAACTAATATTGAAAGAAAGATCAAATTTACAATAAGTAATTTCAGGCCCTTCAGCTGTCTCCCCAAATGAAAGAGCAAAGTTCAAAAGCACTGCCTTGCTCCGATTTGACCTCACACAGGGAAGGGGATCTTTGTTCACTGGCTTTTATGTCCCACTCCTACACGGAGACCCTAGGTAGTATGCAAGCAGGACTTTCCAGTATTTACTTCTGTGCTTAGAGGGAAGAGGATAGAGCTCTTTGAGTACTGAATGCCAATAACAGCAGTGTGTTTATTTCCTTCACCACAGGCCACATGAGCTTTCACATTTGCTGTGCCAGGGAACTCAATGTGCATTGCCCCAGGAAGCTTCGGATAAGTGTAAAATCAGAGACAGACCATGTGTGCACCAGGAAGACAAAGTGAGCACAAAGAAAACAACAAGCCTATGCTGAGAAGATGAGGATGCACATTAACTGACATGCTGATTTCAACTCCTGAGGGAGTTGAAAGAATCCCGTCCCAGTTTGCTGCCTCTCCTTTCCCCCACTGTGAGCTGGCACCCAAGGAAGGTAAAAGCAGAAAAGCCAGAAGGGGGGATGGGAAGCTGTCTGTGTGCAATAGGGCAAGGAAGGAAATAGCACCAAGGAGATGTAATCAGTCTGTGTGCTGTAAAATCACAGCCCTGATGAAATCTATGGCAGACAGTCCTGTGCTCTCATGGACACAGATTTCACCTCCAGTTCTCATGTGAAGACCAAACACTAGAGAAGCCACATCATTTTGCTGGTGTTTATGAAGCTGTGCTCATACCTCGCCAATATTCAGGTTAATGAAATCCTTGTTTTTCACACTCAATGCTTGGAATACTCCTGAAATGAAAAGCAGGACACAGGAGCTATAAATATACTTCATTCATATTCATGCATGAGCTCCCCATCCCATATCGGGTGGCTGTGTCTAGGACAGGCAGGGCCTGGCACAAAGGCTGGATGCTTAGGGCTGCTGAGTGGTGGTGACTGCTCTGAAAAATGAATTCCTTGGAAGGGGAAAAGTCTTGCTGACTTCAGGCCTCTGTGAAAGCCTCACATCAGGAATCAAAAGGAAATGAATGCCTAAGAACTCAGATTTGGATAATCAGAAATGAAGCCAAGCAATTTGCATTTCTTTCTTCATCTAATTTTTCTCTCAGTACTTCATACTTCTCACAGAATCACAGAATGGCCAAGGATGGAAGGGACCTCAAGGATCATGAATCTCCAACCCCCCCTACCACATGCAGGGCCACCAACCTCCCCATTTAATACTAGACCAGGCTGCCCAGGGCCCCATCCAATCTGGCCTTAAACACCTCCAGGGATGGGGTGTCAACAACCTCTCTGGGCAGCCTGTTCCAGCACCTCACCATTTCTATTGCCACGGACATAACCAGGAAGTATAGAGAAGAAAAAACAAAAAATATTAGTCAGGAAAGTTAATTGTGATTCTCATTGAGTTGAGATGTGTTGTGTTCGAGTTGAGTTTGGAGCCACACTGATGATCACTTCAGTATTTATCCTGCCATTTTACTTGTCTCTACTGCTTCTGTTCCAAAACAAGTGGAACACTGCATGCGAATGAACTAAGACCTATGGTGCCTTGATGAGCAGACAACAGTATCTTCAGCCAATTGAAAAGAAACTGGAGGGAAGTGGTGACAGTGAGTCTGAGTACTGGGGAGAATCGGGGCTGAACCCAACAGGACACACAACTGCTCCATATTTTTATGAGTGAGATTTGGCTAAAAACTGGCTTGGCCCCCTATTCCAGTGGGTGAGACACAAGAAAAGGACACAACACAGACTTTGCCAGCATTCTTTACATGCCTTCTGCATTGCTGTGGAGTTTATGAAGCTGGCTCTATTCATGTGGGGAAATTTTCCATCAGCAGCAAAGCATTTTTCTCTTTACAGGAGAAAAGCTATTCTAAAGACAAATGCTAAACAGAGCTACTTTATGTTAGCCATTGAATATACACGCTTTACCTCAGATATTATGCAATATGTTTGATAGCAACCAAAAGTGGGTTTTTTTTTTTCAAAGGGAAAGAAATTCCAGAGGAAGAAGATACTCACGACTTGCATTCTCTAAGCGAATTAGGCAGTTTAGGAAATCATCAAAATCAATCTGGAACTGCTCATCAGAGTATCGGAGGACGATCAGCTGCAGCAGGTAGTTGTTGAGTTGATATCCTTCCCAAACACATACACAAAGGAAAAAATGAGCAGCCTCATAGAACAGGTAAGAATCTGCAAATCTGTACTAATGTTGAAAACCAATTAATGAGAGGATGTGCAATGACACACATCCACCCAGGAGGTGATCTGATTGTGAAGTGAATAACTAACTCTGAACAACAAATTTTGCAGTCACTGGATATGACAGACAACTCTGTCTCTCTGAAAACTGATTTCTGCAAAGCTAGGTGCTTTAATAATAAAAATACTTCTTGATGTTATGCAAACCCACTGATTGCTCTTCATAACAAACAGCTTACTCACTGCCCCTACACACCTGAGGTGGAGATGGGCTCCAAAGTGTTTTCCTTTAGGGTTTAACCCTGCAGTGTTGAGTTTTACAGAGCTCAACAAAAATGTAAACATTTATCTGACAAGCAAGAGGATGGAGCATGCCACTGGCCCATTACTGGCTGCATCCAGCCCCAGCTTGGCCATGCTGCTTCAAACTCTTGTGGGCACAAGGAAAGCTAAGGTTGGCCAAGCAAGTGCTCTAACTAAAGGGAAGTCTGATCTTACCAACATCTCTGTACACATTTCGGAAGAGGCTGCAGGGTCATCACAAAGGAACATGCAGGTTTTCACTTAGATGCTAAAAGTCCATTCAATTTCCCTCCTACATACCTAACACCTTCTCTGGGACTTAACGCTTCTTGCAGTTATGGAGTGCCCAGGGGGCATCATTGGTTGCAACCATCTTTGCCTACAGCAAATTTGCATGACTTGTCTTACCTGTAGTGCTCATAGTGCTTGTCTTACCTGCAGCTTTGAGAGCACTGCGAAGCTCATAGGAGGACATGGAGCCAGATTTATCCAAGTCAAATCGAAGGAAGATATTCTATTATGCAAGGAGCAGATGGAAAGTTCAGTATTTCCACATGAAAGGGAGAGCAGAAATGGCATACAAGGGCAAGGTATTTATCTGTGTGGCATAAGCACTCAGGAAAGTTGACAAGACTTTAGAGTAGATCTAGTTTGATCTGCAGTAACTGAGAAGAACATCTGGGCCCCAATTCTCTGTCATATAGACAGGCTGTTGTGAAACTTAAGTACTGCCAAACCCAAGCATTCAGAAATGATGAAGTGCTCTTCATAAAAAGAATTCTGTGATTTTTAAGAAGTAATTTTATCTGAGAAGGATGTATTTTTATTTGTCTTCTAACTTCTTTCTCCTAAGGCAGAATCCTGAATCTCTTTTCATGTGTTTCTCTATAATCCTGAAGGTAGAAACTAATTGTTTAACAAGAAATTGAGATTATCCCTTACTCATTTGCTTGTGGATATAAACGTTCTAAATACTCATGGTGTACCTGGTGCAACTGGTTTTAATTTTGACCTAAGTATTAAATAATGAAATGGGAGTTCAAATCCATCCTTTTAATGAGATGACAAACACAAATCTCCCTTAGAATATGAGTTAAATAGAGATGTTTTCACATTCAGTTTGAAATTTGCTATCAGATATATGTGCAATCTTCTTACAGAAGAAAGGATTTCTCAAGCTTCCTTATTAAAAAACAATGCATCTTTTGATAAAAGAGGTATGACATTAGGACCCAGAATAAGTGTTTGCCATTTCTGATGGCACAGACAAGAAGCAGAGAGCTGCATATTTTGAATGCTTGGGTGAAGTATGAATTCAGAAAAAAAAAACTATTAATGACCATGAGGAAGCAATTATAATGCCTTTATTTGAATATTCAGTCTGTGCCCTGATTCTGAAAGTCTGCTTCTTTTTACTGCCATATACAGCAGCAGGGAAATGTGTTTAAAATTGGAATCAACTTTCCCAGACTTCAGTGCTTTTGATTACTGAGAGATCGATAATGTAAATGCAGTGACTTATGAGATGATTGTTTCCTACTAGAGATGAATCATCATTTTCTTCTGTGCATCACTTATGTATCAGTTATCCTTAATTTTCATTTTGATTGGATTCCTTGGTAGCACCCACTACATTCTTTGTCCCAAACATACTTGATTTCCTTATAAAAATCTCTGTTATTTCCAGAAAACCATTAAGGTTTAGCATCATGGAAAGCCAAGGATGTCTTTAATGATCCAAAACAAGCAGTATACTTTTAAAACATTTATTTTGAGTTTAAATTTCTGGCTTATAAACACTCCTGTCTCTATTTTTGTCTGCATATGCATAATAAGCTAGGCAGGAAATAGCTACTAACATGGAGAAACAAATACAATGCATAATGTCACCTACTATCCATTTCTTCAGTTTTTCCCAGAAAACTTTGAACTCACTGAATTCCAGTTTCCCGTTGCCACTGGTCTAATAATCTGGATTAAGGAAAATAACACATTGTATACAGGTGCAAATTCCAGCTGAATTTACTATTTCTTTAAACATATAACATTACATTGTCTGGTGCCACTGAATCTGATGCAGGATTTATCATGAGGTGCAGCTCAAGCAGTTACAGTCATGGCTGTGGCTGAGATACTTAGGGAGCATAATGTGATAGAAAAACACAGCTGAACAATGCAGGCTCCACAGAATAAGAAAGACAGATCGCTCTGAGGCAAGAACAGCTTTGAATGTAAATGTGATCTAGATGATTCAGAGAATGAAATTACCTGATTAAAACAAATTGCTACTGTAGTTGAAGCATTTAGTCAACCAATGTGTTATTCAGTATTGTTATCTAGAGATGATGCTCTACTGCAGTGACTCCATCAAAGATTAAATGAGAGTTGTGAGACGAGGCTGGCAAAATCTGGTCTGAAATAATAGTCTGTAAATTAGTGCTGAGAGATGGTGACAAGATGTACCTGGACTTCACCGCTCCTGAAATGTGAGGGTCTTCTTAATACTTACTGTACTTAGTTACTGACGGTCACCTCACTCGTATTCCTCTTCCCCTTCCCATCTTACTTTTCAAGACAAAGCCCTTGCTCAGATGGACGCTAGCTCAGCAAGCGTTCACAATGGCCAGTGTGTGCCAAGCAGGGTCTAGCTCACCCTTATTTAAATAGCATGCTTTTGTTTAAGCTTCTGTACTGGTGACATTACTGAGGGCACCCACAGGTTCCATGGACACTGTCATTCCTATGAAAAATCTGTCTTTGTACCCAGCCGGGTTCTTCTTCCTGGTGTCATGTCAAGACTTTGCTCCCATCCCCACTGCTGCATGGTGACAATCAGGGAATTTGGTGGCACGTGACATGGAATGGACTTGCAAGCATCAACTCAAGCTTACATTTGTGTCCTTTTGCACCTCCATTTTACTTTAAATTCCATGACCATTATGAGATGATTGTGCCTGCATTCCTCTTGCTTCCAAAGCAGATGAAGAGATATCTCCCCATTAATTCAAAACTATGTAGAGATTTTCTTGGAAGCACTACAAAACATGGAAACTATTTGGTTATAACCTAAATAGTAGGAAATGCCATGAGCCAGGGTCAAGTGTAGACTCTTGTTCTGCTCTAAAACCATGTAAGGATGAGAGGTGAACATGGCTGGCTCCCTACTGAAGCTTGGTTTCTAAGGGAGGAGATTTAGGACTGGTCTGCTGTTTCTTGTTGCATGTGCACGGTGACGGATCTCCACCAGATTTTAATGTTATGGTCATAGCTTTTACAGGATACAGTTTTATTTGTTTCAGTTTTGTATTAGAAGTCTTTGAGAACATGCTACTGCCATCATGGACTTGAGCAACTGAAGGAAAACATAAGAATTTACTAGTTGAACAAGCAGGACAAAACTCACATATTAGATAGTTATCTTGTCAGAACTGTATCTGTTTTGTCTCTTGTAACAAAACCAACTATCAGAAAAGCGTACTACCAAAAATAGGTGTACCTGAAGAGAAGCCATACAAAATTCAACAGACAGCAAAATATTGCAAACGATGAACCCAGTGGAGAACTGCCAGGGCTGTGATTCATCAAATCTAACATCTATGCCGTCATTTAGCATTTATCACAGTCAAGCACATCCAGAACAAGCATAATTATACTATTCTTTTCACTGTCCATAGGAGAAGTCTAGAAAGCTAGCACAGATGTAGACACTTCCATCACAAATGCCTAAATTTAGACAGAAAAATCTTACCCACAAGTCTGTTTGCTGGAGTTCCAGAGTCCAGCTGAATGACCAGATTTACCAGCTTTTCATCTGGCTGTCAAAAAACCCACTGCCTTGATGTCAGTAATCTTTACCAATCTGCTGACTCCTGATTTTCTGACCCATAATTTCCATGCACACCTCAGTCTGGTGAATTCCACTCTACAGACAGCAGACCAGGGTAATACTTCAGTAATCTTTTCCAGATCTTTTTTTAATAACCTGCATCTTGAAAAATCCACTGTTCTGAATTTGAGATTTACTTGTACAGGTGTTTGACTTGAAGCATCTCCCTCTGAATTATGCAGCAGAAAATGGTCTGTCTTGAAACTCCTAACCCTGAATTTCTAAAGCAAAAATCAGGATACAACTTTCACTTTTATTTTCTTTTCCTTTTCAGTGGACAGTGTTCTGAACATGACATTATCGATCAACAGCCACAAACAGAAAACCTGTGTTTCTTCCTGCATGATAATGTAACAAAACCATACTGCATAGTTCTCTGCCAGCTTTCTTAGCCATGCCAAAACCGGTGAGTGGAGCTCATGAAACCAAGCAAGCAGCTACAAAAGCCAGCATGTATTTAAGCTATATGTGGAGATCTTGAGAAAACAGAAAAGTCTCAGAAAGTGGTCTATGTTTGACTATGGCTCTTTTTCTCATTTCCAATATCCATGACAGGCCCTGCTATGAACAATTATATTCAGTATTTGTTCAGCACCACGAGCACTTATTTAAAAGGATACATCCATAAGAGAAATGATGTTTCGGCATGAAATGAGACTTAACTTCTTGAATTTGATGTCCTTTGCTGAAAAAGGACAATAATAAGAAAGAAATCACTGGGCAAATCTGCCTGTTATAATTCCATAATAGAAAACAGAATTTCATAAGCACTGATAGCTGGCTCTTAGGCCTCATGTGGAAGAATTTGTGCACTGGAACATGAAGACATCCCACTCGGTATGGAAATCATAATCCAGACAGAGGAGGTATGAACTGAAGACATAAAAGAAAATATTCTCTTTGTTTCTGGTTATACAAAGGGCCTATGGCAGTGCCATGAACTATGTCCAGGTCTTACTAGTCCCATTCCCAGTCTCTCTAGAGCAGAGTAGTGCAGTGTAGAACTAGCCTCACTGAACTGACATGGGTCATGTCGGAGGCAGGGCAGTCAAGTGGTTAATTCACAGACTAGATGATTTTCCAGCTCTGCCCTGGCTGGAGGACACCATGCAAGACTAGTAACACAGCCTTTATTTTTCCATCTGTAAGGGAGCTTAAGAGCAGCTTTTATAAAGTTCTTTATGGCTCTTAACTGCATGCCACCAAGCAATAACAGAGATTATCAGTACTTACTGTTTTTTAATACTGCATTTAGAACATATTCAAGTTCTTCTGCAGCTACTTCCATGTCCTGAAGTTTAAAAAAGAAAAAGAAAAAAAGACAAAAAAAAAAAAAAAAAAAAAAAAAAAAAAAGCATCTGGTGCTTGAATGTTTCTAGAATAAGACATATAAAAAAACTCAGAAAATATCATCCCATTCACCTGCACTTTATTGCACCTCAGGAAAAGAGAACCATACAAAACCCAGAAAAGGCTAAAAATCAAAGAGCTAGCAAAATATAGAAATGCTACTGTGTGTGAGGCTGTCTGCAAGCAATCTTAAGATGGAACCATTGATTCAGAGGAAGAAAAACGCAGCTGGACACTGAACCGTATAGGCTCCCTAGGGACTTGAGTTCTAGTCCTGAACCTCCTGTTGCTCAGTAGGAACTGTGTCCTTCTTCATCTAAGTATAAGGCATGGTGACACCTGGTGCCTAAATGACACACTACAGCTAGGCACACTGCCCCCAAAACGCAGTTTTTGCCTCTCTTGGCCCTGGGAGGAAGCAGAACTCTCTCCTCCTTTCTATCTGTTGTCATCACACACAAAGATTTTGCACTCACCTTTCCTGAGATCTGCTCAAACAGTGCCCGGAACTGTTTTTCTTCCTCAGTTTCTTGTGGACTTGGGGTTGGGTTTGAAGGCTGCAGTATCAATCACAGTAAGAAACTGTATGTGAAACATGGTGTTTCTCCTGCACACGGTCCCTCTTTGCATCAGGGGACCACAGTGTATCTTACAAAAGGGTACATGTTCTTGAGCATTGTTTGCTTTGACGGCAAAACTTAGGCCTTCCTAGCATCTAGCTTTCTGAGGGGAGTCTCATCCCTCACTGCCTTTCCCCGGATGATTACATAGTGTGCCATTGCTTTGGCTACTTCAAAACCACAACCATCAGCACTGGAAAATGCCTCTTGTCTCGTCTCAACACTACACCACTCTGCTTCCACAGTCCTTGAACTACCTTGTTCAAGGAAGCACTTTCCAGAAGCATCATCCAGGGACTTCTGGCCCCTCTCAATGGCATCAACTAGAGGTGGCTGCATCTCAGCACTTTACCCAGGGCAATTGCATGCCTATAAGCATTTTCAGTCAACCGAGAGCCTCAGTATCATTGCAGGGTGTAGAGCCCCGGATTCAGTCTGCCAATGAGACATGCAACAGCGTCGGGCCATTGCTACAGCTGTGGTGATCATGCAAACAGAGAGCAGTTCTTGTGCCAAACACTGGGGAAAAGGAAGGCAGCCAACAGCACTGCAAACAATGCAAATAATTGAGCTTTACTTACTCTACATAAAGAAGATAAAATATAGGTGATATTTAGCATGCTGTCACCCTCTCAACACTGCTTGGTCATATTTTTTTACCAAATGCCTATTCTTCACTTTGTACTGCTCAGGTTTGGGTGCATTCCTTTAGTGATACTGGGCAGATTTACTTTGACCCTGAACGTGGCCCTGAGACCCTAGAAATGAAGGGGTACACTTGCTAGTTGGTCTCTGGAGAAGGTTTCTAATAAAGAGATTCACATAGAATCATGGCTTAGCTTGTTTGCGTAGGAATTCACACCACAACGAGCAGATTAGCTGCTGGGAAACGCTAAAACAGGAGCTGACCTGGATTCACCTGCAATTGGTGCTCAGCAGGCAGGTCAGGCCATTCAGGAATAAAAAGAATTTCATTGCTTCACTGGGCACATGCATTTACCAAGCCTTTCCTTCCAAGCATTGTGGATACTGGTAGGTTTGTATTCAAAACAAACATAGGTCTGTGGAAATTCTATTGCCTTTTATTTTTTCCACAATAAACAGAATTCGAACAGATATCAAAGGTCACGTGCAACCCCATGCTAACTAAATTTGCACTTTCAGTGCATCTGTGGTAGCTAATAGCAAGCTCTGGTCTATCTGACTGCCTTGAAGCAGCTGCAGAAGTACAGCAACTGTGATTTTGATTGTTATAGCTCTTTTACCATATTCAGCAGAACTGAATGCTTCAGTCACTCACACAAAGCTGGCAATTGTGGAACATTCCTGGGAAATGAATGTGTTTTAGCCAAAGACAGTAAAAGCAGTGTGAGCTGGCTTACACCAAGCTATCCTCTTGCTATTTTAACTCTGTGGACTTACCTCAGGGAGATCAATGGCAACATTTTCATCCAGATCCCTGGAGAAAACAAAACCTTATTCAGTATCTGAAGATGTTCAATGTCTGCTTGGGGTGGAAAGGGCACAAGCTTGCTCATTACATTTTCCAGAGGTGAAAGATAAAACTGCATTTTTTTCTTACTGAACTACTTATGTTTAGACAAAATTAATCAGAGAGATTTTTGCACAATTCAAATTTTGGCATGAGCCGTTATAACAGAATTTAAGCAGGACCTAGTGAAGGCAGAACCTCTGTGCATGCTGTCTGCAAAAGAATTAATCTTATTAATTGTGTATTTTTTTCCTCATTTTTTTTTCATACAGAATTGTCACATGGGCAGATTTTGTAAGGAAACAAAGAGGAACCAAACACTATTGCAGCCACATATTACTGAACAGCAGCAGGCAGCTAGCAGTTTTTCCCTGCAAGCTTCCATTGGATTCACCATGGCAAGCCATATTTCTTCCACCTCCTACATTCCTCTCCAAAATAGCCAGATTTAGCAAAAATGGGCAAATGCAGCTGCAGATGGATTTTTTCCAACCACTTTGAAAGCAACCAAGCAGATGAGCCTTGACCAAGTTCAGCTTCACATTGGAGGGCACGCTGCAGGCCAAAAGCCCATTTTCAGACCTTTCCTTATTCTCCTTACTAAGCAAATAAAAATCGCAGAGAAGCAAAAAGTCCTCAGGAGCTTCCCACAATGCGGCTCTGTCATAGGACTGGGCTCCCAGCATCCAGACCCTTCCCAGGAATTGGCAGCCCCATGCAGAGGAAAGCACCAAAAGGGCTGGTGCTTTCTGCTGACTTACTCAGTGATGGCCTTCTTCTCTGAAAAGATTCTCAGGCAGCAATCTGCCTCCTGGTGTGGCTCAAATGTGGTTGGAACAAGGATATAGTCACCTGGTGGCAGCTTGAATCTGTCAGACACTTCCCTTAAATTGATGTAGGTTTTGCTCCTGGCCTTGGAGGCATGGTACCTGAAGAAGTCTTTGCTCAAGTGTTCTTCTCCACCAGGGCTCTACAGGGGATTCAAGGCAGCACTGCATTGGTTGTGGTATACTGAGGGCTACCCCCACCCTCTTCCCAGTCATGCACCAAACTCTGCCTGACACAGTGCAACCCTGACTGTCACCCCCCTTGTCCAAGCACTCACAGAACTTAGCTCATGCTTGTTGGCAAGGACCTGAGGACACCCAGAGGACAATCTAAGGGGACACTAGGACACTGCCTTCCTGCATAAACATTTCCTGTTATTAAAGATCACAATTCCAGGAGAGGTGTCACAGAGCAGTGAGACTTCACGGTCCTCTTCTGGATGGAGAACATGCCTCAAAAGATTTTCTAATCCAAACTTCACACAGGGACAGGAACCATCATACACAGTGAGCCCCAAGAGGCTCACAAGATGCAACATCCCTTCTCTGGGAGCCAGGCAGGGAGATGACACAGTTACAGGGCTGATGAGTTTACCCTGGATACCCATGGGACTCCTAAATTCTCCTTTGAAAGGACTCCATCCTAACCAAGTCAAAATTCTCCATGGGGTTTGATGTAACCAAGAAGAGTATTTTAGGAGAAAGGGCCCTAAAAATATCTGATGATTGGCAGGATTACAAATCTGGAGAAAGATGCTAATATTGATGGTGCGGCTACTGCACTGTAAAAGCAATAGAGCACCTCATAAATGGAGTAGCCGATGCTTAGCATTTCAGCACCAAGCTTCCTGAGTTTACGACGATCCTTTTGCATCAGTGCTGCTATGAACGTGCAGTCGTTTTGACCATCGTCTTTCTCTGTCAAATGCAGCTTGATTTGTGGATTGGTCCAGAATGTGTCTGCCAATGTAAAGAACACCAGAACATTTCTCGCCTCAGAATAATACCACAACCACAAAAAAAAAAAAAAAAAGAATAAAAGAATAAAAAAGTAAACAAAGAGGACAATTAAGCTGAGGTTTTGCTCAAAATTATTTTTTTCCATTAGTTGTCATGCTTCTTTCCACTCAGCTCTGCAGAAAATTAGCCATATCCTGAAGTCCTTCATGGAGTTAGGTGTAGAAAAGATTTTAGGGCTGATATTTTATTAAGTTACTGTGGTTTAAATAAAGCTGTCAGCTGGGATTTTGTTCACAGTTACAATGATTCCATACTACTGGTGCCAATATGGAGTAACACAGTTCAGATCCACAGTGCTACTTCAGAGCCACATAAACATGCTGGCTGAGCTGGATTTTTGTCTCATTTTACACTTACTGCTGCATTTTAAGTGACTTATTTAGAGCTAGTACGGCTTGTACAAATGTAAGTGAGAGAGAAATCAGATCCAACAAACTTGAGAGCAAAGAAAGCAGTTCCTTTACCCCAAGTCTCAAGTAGGACTGTATTTGTACCTTTGGCTGGCTTCTACTAGCTGAGACTCAGCTGGCCTGTCCTATTTCCACAGTTGTAGCTCTAGGGTAACAGGAGAGGCGTCTGAGAGAGGTTAACGGCTTCTGTGTCTGTTTTTCATTTTCAAAGCAGTATCTACTTGCCTAGAAAATTTCTGCATCCTCCTGCAGTAGATCCCCGGACCCAGCTCCCCTCATGGATGGTCACCTCCCACTTGTGGGCAGTGCTGTCTTCCAGGGCATCTGGAGTCAGGTTGCAGATCTCAACTTTATCAAAATGCACTTTGAAGTCTTCAAATTTCATCCTGAGTGAAAGACATGGGAATTAATGGACAGTTATTCACTTCAGTGAAGGATGCCCAGACAAGAATTTACACGCCTGGGTCCCAGGGCCAGACTACCAGTTCACATGGATTTGAATAGCTCCAGTGACCGTGGAGATAAGCTGGATGCCCACAGAGGAAGAAGATAACTTTAATTCATTGTGGTGGTGTAAAACACAAACAACCCTACTGTCATAGTCTGATTTTGACATCTCTTACACCTTTATTTTTACACTAATTTTATTCATTTACAGTTGAGTGTAAGATACAGTGAAGAGACACTGGCATAAAACCTACTGCAAAAAGAAATACTTAACCAACTCTGTCCCCCTCTGTTTGGACTTCCAGATTCTAATCCTGAGTTGCATCCATACTGACAGAGAACCAACCAAAGGATGGCAGGCATCCACGTAGGAGCCAAGTTTGCCTACAGATCATCTGTGCATTCAACACCAGCCACATGGCAGCACTACAAGTGACACACTGTGATGGATTAGCCAGGCTGTGGTACAGCTAGCCTGTCTGCACTGTAGTTAAAGTAATGTTTGGGCCTCTGGCAAGGTTCTTTGGCTCAAGTTTCTCACCCTTTCCTCTATTATGGATGCCTGGGACTTTGTCTTAACAAAAACATGCAGCAAGCAGAGGGGCAAAAAGTATATTTGGACTTGAATAAAGACACCAGCTTGTCCTTGAAAGTGATATGGACACTGCTGGAGTGTCATACAGATTGCAGTATATGTATTTTAAACCCAAGCTGGATACATACACATGATCACTGAAAGGGGAGAGTTAATGCCAAAATACAGCCATTTTTGAGTTTCTATGTTGGATTGGTCAAACTTAGCCTACTCAGCATGCTAAGAAGCAGATAATTCATGGGATTTTAGCTAGCAAGTAAATTGGAAAAGAAATGACAAACTTTCTGGCTGGGGAGCTGAGTATTCAGGGCTGAGCAAATAGCCAGGAAAAGGAACAGCTGGAGGCAGGCATAGTGCATAGAGTGCAGTCCTGGGCAAAGGGACTAAGCAGAGAAACTACTCCCTCCTGACACAAATTCCTGTAGCTATCCTTTTTCTCCTGTGACTAATGCATAACAGATAAAATAGAATAGAAGGAAAGTGAAAGCTCTTCAAGACCATATGTATATCTGTGCTAGTGGCAAATAGGACCCAGCTAGCAATCAGTGCAGCTCACTGGATAGATCATATTCCATTTTTCTGCTGTATAAGAAATGGATTGTCTATGGTGTCAATAATTTACACCTGCTATGGGCCATTTTACAATATTTTTTTCAGTGACGGATGAAACAGTAGAACTTGCGTTCCTGGGATTTTTTCTCTTTCTTGTCAGCTCATATGTACTGCTGGCCTTGCATGCCACAGGCTCTGTTAATTCTTACTGTGGTGCTCAGTAGACTATAGCAGGAGCAGTATAGCAAAATCTCTGCCTCTAATTTCCTGGCCATTCTAGGCAATCTGGGGCTCTCTGGAAGCATGCTGCAAAGTAGATGAAAAAATTGCACTTTATGGATCAGAATTGGCTTCTAAGAGATAAAACATCTATTTTGACTTCTGTAGGGCTGTCCTAAATTTCCACCGGTGAAGGCGAGAGAAGATTCCAAGCCTCTGATTTTATAAGGGAAGAGACTAAGGCAAGTTAGAAGCTGATTTCTTAGTCAACAGTAGGATATCTTTTTCCTATTTCGTAGAATCATCATTTCATCTGCCATGACAAGACAGATCTTTACTGCTAAAATACTGACAAAATACCTTTGGGACAGTTAATGAGGTAAGCAACCCTGAGCATGTTACCATGAAGATTTTCTTCAGCTCAAAGAACAGAAAGTTCAAAAGGACTTATGAGATGACTTTGCTCACCTTGGCTGCCTTATCCTGTGTACTGTTTCACAACCATGCTGCCTTTTTGGACTGAGTGAAGCCACTGTGATGAAACAACACTTATCTTCCTTTAAACATCCTGTAGCTTTTGGTCAATTTTCCCTTCCTAACTTTCCTATTCTACCTAGCATGAAACCAAATGCAATACATGAGAATAAACAGGAGTATTTCCTCTTCTGCTTCCCATGTTTCATTTTAACAAAAATGAGTGTGTGCATGAGAAATGACCATTGCTTTTTGTGCACATGAAATAAGCTGGGTCCAAAACCTGGAGCACAATTACAGAAGTCGTTCAGGAATGCACAGTATGTTTCTTGGTCTTCCTCTCAGTTTGCAGACACATTAAGAAATGACATACAAATGACTTGTTGAGCTCTCTGACTGTATTACCTAACATTAGGTCTACTTCATAGAAACTAGTTGTCACTAACAAGAAAAGTGGCAGTGCACCTAATGTTATTTGCTAAGTACAATGATAATGTGCATCACAGAGAACATGTTTTGAACTCTTGAAGACCTAATTACTTTGCTACTCACTGTTTCTAGCAGCAGGTTTAAAAACACAAAGATCACTGCAGCTTTCCAGGGAGACAAGCCAAGTCACCACCAGAAGTCCTGGTGAACAGGCTGGCTGAAGGTCCCCAGCTACAGAAGTAACAGTAAAGCTACATCTCTTCATTTAAACTGCATCAGCAGTAGGAACAAACTGAAAGCAGGGGAGAAGCAGCTCTCTTCATCTTGTTCCTCATTCTGACCACTTCAGTGTCTTTAGGGATTTACCACAATCATTGATCATGCAAAGTCTGTATACTTGTCCTGATGGGGAAGCCATCAAAGTGTGTCTTAGAAAGGGCTAACAGACAAACGCTCCCTAAAGAAATACACAAAAGTCAAAAGGCATCAGGATAAATAAGTCTGATGGACTAGGTGGAAAGTTTACTGGTCTCAAACTTGTTTGACTGGTTTTGGAAGAATTTATTATATTTTACATATGATTTTTGTCCACTTAACCACTTCATGGAAAATTTCAGTCCCAATGGCTTTTGTTTCTGCTCTCAGTGTCTGAGATGCTGTATGAAGAAGATCAACATTTGCCTGGGCGTGGTGAATCTCATTCATTTTACTGACTTTCTGAGGATGTACTTAGCTATCAGTAGCAAAATAACTAAAAAACATCACATGTAAAAATGCTTAAGTAATGTATCAGTCACTGGTCCTACTTCCATCAGGAGCTATTAAAGTGTAGGTGTATGGGAACTGCTGAGTCACAGCCTGAACCTCTGATTGATCACCTGAGGCGAGCCATGAGTCAGCCAGAGGAGCACAGGTGAAGGCAATTCACCTGGCTACCAGTAGAGAAGGATCTCTCCTGGAGATTGCCTCTACTGGTGTTTTGTGGGTGAGCCCAGTATAAGGATAAGCCTTCCATTTATTCTCTTTTGTTATCATAGTCTACTTTGCCTAACTCTCTTGTTTATTTTGTGTTTAATATTCTTATATATTAATAGCCTAATATTCTTTGATTATACAGTAGGATAAACGATTTTATGTGACTAAATGCTCTTTGTCATCTTTCTTATATCACTTGTCAGGCCTGAAGTTAACTTGTGGGAGAAATACTACTGCTGAATACCTCTCTACAATTACCTCTGTGTAAAAGAGATAAGCATCTGGACCCAGAAAATATGATCAGACACACTGTTAGTAGAGCATGGCATGGCTGACATGGGGTAGAGTGGGAGAGGGAATCTTGTGCAAGTCAGCCATCTGCTCTGTCTGAGGTAGTGAATTTGGCATGAAGAACGCTTCACACTTCTAAAGAAATTCCTACAATTCCCCCCCCCCCCCTTTCTTTTCATCTTTTCTTAAATCTTTCCATCATTTCACACACATTCTGGTGTTCTTGTACTTTCTGTAACATAGCATTGCTTATAAGCACTTCCTTCTCTACCAGTGTATCACTAACATCAACCCTGAAGGCATTTCATAGCTAATACAGTGTAGAACAATGCTCCCTTGTGTGCTTCAGTTCCTGTCAGGGATTTAAAGGGTATTACAGCCATGGGAGACGCATAGTATTTGAAATATGCTAATATCATTAACTAAACTGATATTTAAAACACTTTTTGTTAATAAAATACATATGTACTCACATGAAAACATGCAGTACCTTCTCTCTCCTAGGAGGAAACTGAGCATTTGATCACTCACATTTCTTCCTTATCACTCATTTTGATCACTTGTGCCTTGATTTTTTTTTTTTTTTTTTTTTTTTTGACCGGAGTCATGCTTCAACCCTGTGGCTTACCAGAACTCTCCATCATCCAGTGCTGTCTGAGCCAAGCGCTTCTGCTCCAATGGGCTGACCAAACGCCACTCTAGAGAGCTACAAGAAAAAAAAAAAAATTAAGATATACTGTGAATAATAGAATATTCTGAGTTGCAAGGGGATCCACATGGATCACAAATCCAACTCTGTCGTTAAGTCCAACTCCAGTAATTGAATGCAACTCCAGCAGAGTATATGGCATTTAATTTCTCCTCACTCAGAACAATTGGCTGGATACATCTGGAAGAACAGCAGCTTGCAGATATGTTTTCTTTGAGCAGCACACACAAAGATGGATGCCTTTAAAAGATTTCCTGAACCCTACTACCATTTCGCCTGGTGGTATAGGCTCAGCTAACATACCTGGAAGGAGGACTGGGACAAAGATATGATCCTGCCTGAACTATTCTTTGCACTCAGCACTGGGACTGCTGCCAGGCATTGGAGATAGGTAAAATGTGGTAGTCACTAACACCAATATTTTTGTAAGTCACAGTTCTCCTTAAAATCTGTTTTTCATCTGTAGACAAACATTTCGACAAAGTTGACGTAGAGGAAACCAAATAGGCTCCTTGCCCTGTACAGAGAGATTTGCTGAAGTAGCTGGGTTGCAGATAAAATCCTTGCCTCCTTTTTATTTATCTTTACGTCTCCAGCTGCAGCAGATCAAAACCAAACAAAAATCTACTAAAACTTTTATTAAAAAAAAAAATAGGAAATGCCCTAATGCATTTATAGGCCCTGATAGCATGCATAGAGCACCTCTTGTGAGGTTTTCAATTCCAGCAATCATTGCAAAAAGTTAATGCAGATTACTGCATTGACCAGGGAGGTTCTCTGCCTTAGCAAAGCTTTGCTGTGGTATCCTGAGTCCCAGAAATCCTCCACAGCGCAGAATCAGATCTCTGCTTTACAGGGACAGCATTTTCAATATACAGCCTGAATTGTCAGATGCTTGTCCTGATCTGAACCTCTCTGTTCTTTTGAGATTTCATCACTCATTGTATGTGCAAATTATCCACATTTTTTTTTTTTATAAAACAAAGGATTTGAGATTATGCAAAAATATTTCATTGATTTGCATTCAAAGGAGTGCTAGAGAGGATTAGAAGTCGCAGCAATTTTAAAGGCCCAGCCAGGTTATGGCTTCTCTCTGTGACATCTGTGTGAACAAGAAAAAACTCAGTAGAAAAAAAAGAAATAAAAAGGAAGTGAGATTTCTATGTGTACGAATAAACTGGAAATCTGTTTGTTGGAGGGGAGATGTGTTATTTTTTACTATACGCCTTTTTCTTTTTTGTATTATTTGTACTTCATTTACTTTTAGTAGTAGAAGCAGACTGCTTTTCAGACCAATCCTACTGTGTTTTTGTGTCTTCCCACAGCTTTGAATGGCACCACAAGGAGAGAGTCTCATCTAACTATCTTATCATAGAATCATCATAGAATCATTTGAGTTTGAAGGGACTTCTAAAGGCCATCTAGTTCAACTCCACTGCAATGAACAGGGTTTGCCTACCAGCCTTACCTTGGACATCTCCAAGGACTGGACACCCACCACCTCTTTGGTAGACCTGTCCCAGTGCTTTACCAACCTTATCATGAAAAAAAAATTTCTTATGTCCAATCTAAATCTCACCTCAAGGTGACCTATTCCTAAAATGTTTAGAAACCCAAAACAGAAATGTAGCTAGAGGGGGTGACACAACATCAGTTTTAACTTTATCTATAGTAAGATTAAGTATGGATTTTGTGTTACAAGTACTACAGGAACAGGCTTGTATTAAAAAAAAAAAAAAAAAATCACTTCAAACATATAATTTTAGGGAGTGTCTTAAAATTCACTTATTTATATTAATGCATGATTTTTGCTAGTACTCTATTTTAGGGCTAAACAATCTGGACAGTGTCCCATTAATTGAGCAGCCCTGAAAATATTGAGGATGACAGCCAGTGTGACAGTAATATTGTTAAGCATATGCAAATCCTTAAGTTAATTATCTGTGAAATTACTGCATCTACAGAAAGCTAGATGTAGAGCAGCAGATTGATTTATTTTTTTGCATGGTGAGTGTATATGGCACAGTGCACGCACTTATCGCTCCAAGGCCCGTTCCACTCCACTTCTCCCCAGGGGTTCCTTATTCTTATGAGCTGCACTTTCTGGCCCTGATAGCTCACCTGCAGTAGAAGGAAGCAGAGAAAATATTGAGTGTCATTAGCTAGGGAACAGGACTTCTCCAGCATGCATAGGTTGGAGAAGTTGGTGTAACTGGCAGGTTAAAGGTGCACTGCTACAGGAGACGTGGGAGGGAAAGATGGATGGGAATTGGAATCCCTCACTCAGGATAATTCCTTCCATCTCTTAAGAGTAGTAGGCACTCTTTTATCTTTTGACCATATTTCTCCTTGCCCTGCACTGCTGACAAAAGCCAGAGGAAACATACCTCATCAATGCCAGTTACAGAGTAAGCATGGCCCTTTATGAGGCCAAAGGGTGTCCTGGCTTCTGACTCGGCAGCACTGCTGGTCTGAAATATGGAAAACAATGTCAATATATCTCTTTTCATGGTGAAGCTGCAAGCAGTACCTCTTGGTCCCTTCCAAGAATCAGATGGAAGACCAGCAGCTAAACAGCATTGTAAACAGGCAGTTTGTCTTTCTGCTCCATGCAGGCAGTGATAGTGCAATGGTCTCCTCTGAAAGGGAACTCCTTAGAGCTGTGTGATTTTCTTTTTTGGAGCGTTGTGCGCTCTGAGGGAAAACAAGGTGATTGCAGCCAGGAAATAAAGTTCATTCTTCCCATGTGCTCATACTAATGTCATCATTACCTTAAATACCATAGCCATCACCTGATGAAATATGCTGAATCTTCTTTTCTTTTAAACAACTTTCAAACTAGGGATTACATTAATATTACATATCTATCATTTCATAGCTATTATTTGCAGAGTCCAGTGCATATTTTTAAATGCAGAAATGACAAAACTAAGCTGAGAAAATCAGACCCCATTTCTTACTCACATCAATAGAGCAGCCCACCATTGATGATCTTTTCAGAGCTTTCTCTAGGATTTCAAAGAAATTGTCAGGAGCTTTTTTAACCTCATACATTTCTCCCACTCCACCAGTGAAATCCTCCATGGCTTCTATTGTACTGCCTCCTTTCAGAGCCTCATAGCTGCCATTCAGCCTGGAAAACACATGTGAGACATGCTTTCAAAACTTTGAAGATATCCATGTGTGAGAGCTTTCTCACATAGGTATAAAATTGCAGCAAGGGCACTCAGATCAAGAGAGGTGTCCCAGATCGCACCCAGGAGATATGTGAGGTGTATTGGGAACCTTCTGTTTTACTTGTTCTTTCCTTTTTAATTCATTTGATCCTCCATACCTTAAAGCCTGGGGGTTTTCTTTTGTTCGTGCCAGTCATCAGGTTGGCAAGGGCTGATATCTTTGCATTATCAGTGGCTAGCTACCTCCCAAATCAGTTAAAAATCTAGAGTTAGCCAGAACCATCATTTGAGTATCAGCAGTGACACAAATGGCAGGATTCAGGCTTTGATCGAGCTCTACTGCTGTAATGTCAGATTGTATCTAATGATCTGATGGAAGATGGATGAGCTCAAAAAAGATAGACATAATATCTTTAGGTCAGGGCAGCAGCAAATGATAATAATAATAAGAAAAACAGGATAGAAGCTGTTAGCTTGAATTGTGTATAATGTATTTACAAATAATGAACTGTGAATGTACAGTGTGGTATACCAGACTTACTTGGCATAGGCTTTCTCTAGTAAAGCACTCCAAAATTCATTGTGTTCAGCTGAATGTACGAATACCAACCGGTCTTTGAAGGTGGGCAATCGATCATCAATCACAACATCCAGCCACTCATTGTGCTGCCAAAACTATTTAGAAAGGATGGAATGTGAATTGGTTGCCAGCATGTCATTTCCTGAGCATAAGAATTTGGTGTTCCAGTGCTTTTAAGCATAAGTTAGTGCCAATGAAAGGCTTTCTCAGAAGTCAAAGATAAACCATCTATTCCCACTAAGCTATGATATGTTGGTCTGAAGGAAGGACACAGTTCAACTCTTGATTCATCTTTAACATCTTATCTCCTAAGAGAGGTTAGGAGGGATCTCACTTTCTGTCAAGTTTTCTCTGGAATAAGTGACAGCCCCACCACAAAGCAAGACACAATGTGCAACAATCAACTGACCAGAAATGTTATCATGCTGTGCCAGATGTTCATCTTACCTGGAAGTGAAATATCCCAGCATAACCTGGCCCAAAATTTTGCTCCAATGGCACTACTCTTGCTAGTGTTTTCTCATTCAGTGTGAGAGAAGCTATGGCTGCTAATAGCCAGCAGTCACCTGTGAATTGAGAAGGGGGAAGAAAAAGCTTCATTTTCTTCCATTTGAGAGGAAAAGAAGGTGTTGTGGGGATGAGGGGAGATGTTGTCACAGACAGCTGCCATTCCCATTGAAAAGTTATCCTGTGTGTCCCAGGAAGAACATCCCCAGGAAGTGTCCGTGACCAGTGAGTGCAGTTGGGAAGTGCTAGGGGATGAAAAGCTCCTTTGGGCTCCCAGTACATTTGCATGGTGATCTTTCCTTGGCCTTGAATCCCACTGCACCAGAATGACACTTGGCAAACATGGAAGCATGCCACCAACAAGGTGGTTATGGGCAAAGTCAGCATGGGAGGTGACTCCAGTCTGACTGCTGCTATCGGTTCAGGAGGGACAACATCCCCTCACTTGTGAATATATGCCTACTGCTCTACACAAGCTGCAGAGGAATCACTCACCAAGATCCCCTTGGCAAATGTCAGTTCTTGTGGCTCCTCCGAGGATAAACTTGGGATCTTTGACAATGTCCTGGAAGAGTGGGAGTGAGACATAGAATGACTGAAAACATGCCAGAAAATACCGCTGTCACTCTGACCCCAGATGTGTGGCACCCTGCATATGAACCATGTTTTCCTGAGCAGCGTAGCCACCACAAAGAACTAGATGAGGAATCCCTACTAATTAATTGTAATGTAGAGCAATTAAAGAATTAGCTATCCTCATTTCTTCCAAATTAGTTGGCTATTAATGAAAGGCTGGCATTCTTTGTTCACCCATAAGCAATTATTAAAACATAGTACATCCTTGTTCAGAATCCCAAAGTTAAGCTACAAGCCTGGCTAACGCTTGCTTTTTTTTTGTTCCTCAACAGCTGAAAAAGAAACCCTAGAATTGGCAATTTACCTCAAACACAGTATTATGTCTTGTATTTACCTGCACATAATATGGACTTATGGTTGTCAAACACTGTATATTCTATTTCCTTCTCAAATAAGGAAACAAAAAAGTACACTCCAGGCTTGTTTGTTTTATATAGCTGGTTTTTAGGAGTTGTTTTTTAATACTACCCACCCTTGTATGCTCCGAAGTTGGAGAGAGTATGTGATCATGATGGCATTAAAGTAATTCTCAAGTATCTCAGCAGGATAGAAAAATTGAAGTGGTAAACCCACAAAAGTGGCAAAACCCCCCTTCCCTCCTCCCCTTTCCAATGAACTGTAAATTGGATTGAACTGAGTAGGAAAGAGAAGAGGATAATATGTAATATTCTACTGGAAGATTTCCCTGATATCCTACTGCAGACCTGTTGCCTGAAGTTCTTTTATTCAACCATCAGTTTGCCAAAAAAAGGCAAACTAAAGAAGAAGGAAAAACAGCAGAGTTCATTCAATCACTTAACCTGTGCAGCTGTCCATAAGGAAATTGGGTTACTCTTGGTTCATGTCAGTGCATTTTGGGAGGTCATAAGGATAGGATACAGCTAGTTTTGTTCAGCTTCCTACACTTACTCATGAAACATCTGCCACGGGCTGCTGCTGCAGCTTGGGCTGTGACCAGATAAATCCCTATTGCTGTTCTCATTTTTGGCAGCAAAGCCTGGGCATGCCCCAAATGTGCAGCCTGACTTTTTGGTCTGTCAGGTCATGCAATGCTTTGTAAGGATTTGCAGATGGCAATGGGCTGGTACTGATGCTGAAGGGAACAGCGGATGTACTAGACAGAGTAGTTGGCTGTTTGCAGATATCATGCCTGAGAGTTCAGCTAAGATGCACACAACTTGCATCATATCTGAACGTTTTTAAACAAAAAGCACAGGTGTGTTTTTTGGACAGTCAGAGCAGGTTTACTGCAGCAGCAGCAGTACGAAAAGATCGTGCTGTATGTCATTCCATGATGGGCAATGCGCAAGCATTGTCTAGTGAGCCAAGCCAAGGCATGCCAGTGCCACTTTTTCATTTCCTCACGCCTTCCTAGTAAATTTTGTTGTATTCATCCACTTCCTGTGAGGTGGCTGTGCCAGACATGACCAGCATTACAGCAAACCATGCAGCTCATCACATCAACCACCTCCCTGCTTACAAGAGCAAATTATCCATGACTTATCTGTTGATGAGTAAGCTTCTCTTGGCAAACTCACCCTCCAATGGGTGGCTTGTGCTGATCCACACAGCCTGTCTCCATATTGCTGAAAGCCTTTATACAGGTCTGAGGTGTTCGAAACTCTCTTGTGGACTGGACAAACAGGAGGGAAGAGAGGAACATCTGCAGACTACTGGTGAATGTGTTTGAAATGGCCCTGGCTATAGCAGCTTTCTGCTTTCTGCTTTGTGCCCACAGAGCCCACAGTGCTGCTCTAAGGCAATGCTATCCTGAATCCTCTTCAAAGCTCTTCAAAGCTCACATTTAAGACAAGCAGTGAGTGACCCAGTCTTTCAGAGAAAATACACATCCCTGTCGAACATGTAACAGGGACTCTCCCATAGCACCTGGAGCTTGACAGGTCACCAACACTATTCCATCCTTGTCAGAGTGCTATAATGAGGGTGAAAATGATCCAGGTACTATATCTACGTGTGAACTTACCTGGCTGTCGCTAGCTGATAAGTGGCTTTCTGTGACTTCAGTGTTGGAGAGAGCGGTCCTTAGAGAAAAGCCGCAAGTCAGCACTCTCCCCGTCATTAACACTCTATTTGGACAACAATCCTCACTGCCTACTGCCAGTTTTAGCTACTGAAGCACACACTGCAGGAGCCAATGAGCCAATTCTAACAGCTGAGGGGAAGAAAGAATCACTTAGATGGCTGAGGAAAATGGCACACAGCCACAGAAAAGAAAGCAACACCTACGAAGCCAGTCCCACAGAGGCACCATATGGGCAGGAAGCTGATTTCATATTTTGTTTGCCTTTGCTGTGGAGGAGGTGGTGGTGAGGTTGTATCCCCAGTGTACCTGGCACAGGGAAACCAAACAGCACCTCCCTGTCACCTGGCCCACCTGCTTGTTAAATACAGCCAGTCATGTGTGGATGGGATGGAAGTGATAAAAGCACAGCTCATTGCCTTTAGACATGAGTACTGTGATGGCTGATAATGTAGCTGATCTTCAAGAACATGCCTTATTTTAGCACCAGTGCTTCTGGGGAATGTGATTCTCACAGCAAGCACTGCATTTAGCAGTTACCAAGAAACTCTGTGTTAACAAAGATACTGAAATACACTGACACAGACATAAATGCTGCTGAGCATTGTGAGTCATTGCTCTTTGCCTATTACACAGCTCTACAGCTAATAAATGAGAAAATGTTTTCAATCTCTGTGTCTAAAGCAAGCACAAATGAAAATCAATGAAAAGGAATTTAAAGGACTTTGAGTGGACTTGTGTCACGTTCTCTGCTACGCAAAAGAAAACCAAGCACTGCAGATTTATGAGTGGAAGTTATAAAAATACTGTTAAAGGAATTTTCAGTCTGGGTACTATATAAATTTTAATCAGTTCATTCAGAACATTAAAGGACAAAGCCTAAAATTAGGCCCTGCATTCATGCACAGCAGATAGCAATTCAAGGTTTCACCTGCAGAACGGTGTTGCCTAGAAGCAGGGCAGGGCAATGTTCAGGGAGATGAAAGGAGGCACCTGTACCTCTCCTGCTGTCTATGTTTCTTTAGAGTTACCAGAAGATAAATGACATCCCTTGGGTATCTGTCACATATGGGAGATATGTGGAGATCTAAGAAAAGCTGAGGCTGTTTGGTGGGGTGTTATTTTTTGTTATTATATTTCTCTGTCTGTTTCTAGTATATAGTTCCTGTCAGACCAATGGCTGTTTATATTAGGATAATTTCCTTATTATTCTTCCTGTAAACCACGGGTAAAATATATTTGACTTCCTTTTCTGGTTTTTCATTCTTTGTCTTACAAGTCTCTAGCTTTTCCAGACACTGAGCTATTAGAAATAAGTGACAGATATACCAGTTTAACAGTTGAATTCAGATATAAATTAACAAGGAAAGAGAAGGAGAAATACAATAAGAAAACGGTAATTTATTCTTAGCATTATTCTGAAATTTTATTAAGGCCTAATTTCAAAGATTTCATTTGCAACGACAAGGGATTACCAAACTAAACTGCTAAATATCTTTCTGACTCTCCGAGCACTTAAGATTTATGTAGAAATCTAGGTGTTCCCCTGATGCAGTTCACTGCAGTTGAAGACTTACAGACTTAGGGTGGCTGAGGGTCTGGTTCACATTGTGTACAAAGGTCTATGCACATGAAAACAAGGAGAAAGCCTTTACTCCCATTTCTGAACTATATCAGGGTGCAAATTTGAGGGTTAACATTATTTTGCCCTGCAATTACCTGCATGCATTGTGCTACGCTATGCTTCAGTGGAGCCACTGTAAAACACTGGTAGGCAAAGCAGGCAAAACCAGCCACCAAGAAGCCATTTGAGCTCTGATACCCACATGCAGGGGCGGTGCTGTTGGGCTCACACTGCCAAGGCACACAGCTTGGCCAGCTGAGCTGTGATATCAACCTCGCACCTGCTCCAAGCTCATACCCCACCTGCAAAATGCTAAGTCAAAATGATGTTACAGTGATTGTATTCGCTGCTGTAAGTATATATAAGCATAAACATAATTATAATGTGAATATTTATACTTGTAAGTGTATAAATATATTGATGGCTAATAGAGATGAAAATAATTCAGCTTAAATGCTGAGGAGTTAAAGGAGAGTTTAACCTTGTTTTTTGGGTCCTCAAAGTCTCCCCTGAGCTGTATCTCTTGCTGTGCTGCTCACAGAAGTTCAATTTTTTTATTTTTTTATTTTTTTTTTTTGCATGGTGGAAATTGGAGCAGAGTAAAGGCAGAGACTGTATCAGGTGAGTTATTTATCATAGAAAAATTTCCGCTTCAACTTACAAACACCCAGAAGCTGAGCACAGTAAGAACAACAGGCAGACCACCCTCTTCTGTCCTGGAGTGCCACATACAGGGACACAGAAGCTCTCAGCTGCTACCAGTCACACCTTGGAGGAAGGCAACTCACACCTCCAGCCTGCTCTTGGGGCAGCCCACAGCCTCCCTGTCTTTCAGGGCAATATCAGACAAGATGGCATCAGTGCCATTGGGGCCATCTCTTGGGTTTTCATAGCTGAAACTTGTTGAGGAGTAACGGCTTCAATAACACCGCAGTGGCACTCCATCAGCTATCAGACAATAAGGCATTTGAATGCTTCTCATGGATTAAGTGAAGCTAAAATATAAACCCAGCTTTAAGCTTCTTTTGTTCTTTGTCGCTCATTATCACTATCGACAAAAGTAAGCTATCTACTGAGTGAGAAGCTTTCAGACTATGAAGGAAAAGAGAATAAATGTCAAGCATTAGCAAAGAAACGAAATTAGCCACAAATTTTCTGTGGCTACTAGTTAAACTTGGTTGATGATGGGTTTGTGATCTGAGAGCATGTGACTGGTGAAGCTTCAGGCTATCACTGTGTTATTAATGACTGTTATGCAAGATGCATTAAGAGATGCTCATCGAGCCCTTGGCTACTGCGGAATGGCTCAGTGACTGTGGTATGTACTTCATGAAGGAAGCATCTCATTTTTAAAAGTGAAAAGTTTTTTTTTTCTTCCTGTTTAGCCTTAATTATGAATTTCCTCTATTAAGAACACTTGTTGTTTAGATAGTTATCACATCACCGTGATGCATTCCTTGCAAGCTCTCACATTTTCATCTTTACACTACTTTTATTTAGCAATAATGTAGGAGAAAAGCCTGATTAGAAGTTACTTATGCATTTATATAAACATGTGCACATTAAGTGTGCCTGCACATTAAGCTACAGGAGGCAGAGCAGAAGAAAAACTACATACAATATTTAAAATGAAAAAACTGAAGGCCTTCAGACAAGCAAGGGAAAATGGACAAATTATAGGATTTTTCAGGATAGTCTAAAAAGTTATGTGCTTCAGAAACACTTGCAATGTTTTATGAAAGATTTTAGCATTTACAACAGTATCCCTACCCTTCCACCCCTCTCTGCAGTTGTAAGCCAGCAACATGCAAATCTGCATTTGCTGGAAGGCAAAACCTTCCAGCTCTGCTCCTTGCTGAGAGGACAAGACCTCACAGAAGCACCCCAAGCAGACATCACGTTTCACTGCTGGATGTAGCAGCGATCCCACGGAACAGTGGGCTGAGTGGACATTGTGTACTCACCCCAGGCCTCTTCCAGAGGAAAGGAATCGGTGGCTTTTCACTGAAGAAGAGGGAGGCATTACTGGCGGGGAAGTCAGGGTCCTCAAAGAGGCAGCCACTGCGCAGGCACTCCTGCTTCAGCTCCTGGTAGCCCTTCCCTGAGCTGTGGATGGCACGTGCCTCCTGTGGCACTGGCGGTGGCCTTGGCTTTGAGTCGTGGAGGAGGTAGGGCATGGTTCCCAAAAGGGAGAAGTGCAGTGGGCTGAGGTCTAGCAGAAGAGGGCACAAGGGGAGAAATGAGCGGGAGCAGCTCCGAACAGCACGAGAGGTGATGAACACCCTGAAAGCAAACAGGGAGGGAAAGCGTCTGGCCCGGCCACACCAGCTGCTGGGGTGGAAGTGGGAAGGTGGTGCCAGACCCTCCCTGGGGCAGGGCTGCTGTGCCCACCCGGTGGCAATGGGCCCACCCGGGGCCTGGCACCACTCCCGGCTGCCCCAATGAGGATGTGGGGACAGGCAGGAGGTGGCTGCTGACTTCAAGGTATGCAGCTCCTGAGGAAAGCCCTCGTGGCAGTGAGCCACTGGAGTGAAACTGGAGCTGCAGGAGGGTGTAGCCTCAGCAGACACTGCAAGCTCGCCCTTTTCATCCCTCATCAGAGAAAAGCCTGGCATGCCCAATGGTGGGGCTGTCTCTGCGGCCAGGTGTTGACCATGTTCAAGGACACCAGGGCTGAGACCTGCAAGGGCTGGCTCCGTGTTTGAGGTGGTGGAAGCTGATGCAGAGAGCTCAGAGCTGGGCAGGTAGCAGGAGATTTTAACTAAGGGAGGGATCCTATTGGACTGTGCATTTAAGAAGTTCCATGCCCTCTGTAACTCAGGATTTTAAAACCAAACACATGCTTACCTGCCACTGAGTTCAGGGTTTCACAACCTTGTTCATCTCCTGTTGTGCTTTTGCTGCCAGCCACATCACATCTCACATTAGACAGCAAAACACTGCCTTAGAGAGGATGCCAGTACTGAGGATGATCTGAAGATATAATGGCAAGATTTCGGAGACAAACAGGCATGGATACTCCTATATGTGTTGAAAAGAAAGAGATGCCACCCTCTCAGAAAAAAATTACAGTTCCTGTAACACAAAACACAGCCTTGAGTACAAACGCTACACAGCCTCCCTTTTCTTTAATTGGCCCTTTGGTGGACCAGTCAGAGCTTGTTGTCAAAGATGATTTATGGAGAGCAATTAGGTGAAACAGAATTAATTCCTTTCTGTTCTGCTATTTTTCACAGCAGTGCTGTGAGCAAAGCTTTCTCAGAGTGCATATTCCCATGTTTTGTCCCCATAATTGTACCCACTGTTGATGTCTGCAGGCTCCCTCCTGAGACCAAGTTGTCCAAGAATATAGATGCTGTCCAAATGTGTGAGCAGGGCCAGGTCTTGTACTCCAAATGTGGCAGTCATTTGATCAAACTTTGGGTGTGCAGAGCAGATCCCAAACTACACATCGCTGCTTTTTCTACAGTTAGCACAGAAGAGCTGTGCCTCCAGCAAGTGATTCATTGTGTCCTCATTCATAAGATCTCTCTGCAAATGACTGTGTCTTTTGACTGCCTAGAGGTGAAGCCTCATGGCCTATCTTACAGAAGCTATTAAATGTGTGTACCAAGTGAGATGAATCTCAACTAAAAGTCTAAGATAGGCAAAGGGCACGAATGCCAACATGAGCCTTACGGATGTGATGTACCCAGTGTACCATATTCAGACAGTGGTTAAAACGGGAATGTTCTTTAGCCCTCACAGAGATGCTGTGGATTAGGGTCACTCTCATATGTCAAACTAACATGAAGACTGGAGAAGGAAATGCTCAGCACCCTGGACACAGCTATAATGTGCTGAGCTCTGAGGGGTGCTCTTGCTGCTGAAGGGGAATTGATACAGTTTATCTCCTATGTGTATACTTTGGTGCATCATAAGGGATGTTTTCATACTGCAGCAACTCACTCAGAGGGTATGGACAGTCCTTCCCACCTCCTCCCCTCCATCCCCCCAGCATGAAGCTTCAAGTCACGATGCTGCATGAAATGTCATATCTCTGAGATCTCAGCCTTACTTCAAGTCTGCCTGAAAACGGCCTAAAGAGATGATGCCTGGGGAAGGCAGACGGAAAGCCCCATCCCAGGAGGCATTCAGGGCCAGGCTGGATGTGGATCTGGGCAGCCTGATCTAGTGATTGGCAACCCTGCCCACAGCAGGAGGGTTGAAACTAAATGATCTCTGGGTTCTTTTCAACCCAGGCCATTCTGTGATTCTATGATGACTCTGTGAAAGAGACAAATGAGCAGAAAATGCTCCCAAAAATGTTTCAGTTCCCAGATTTCTACATCACTTTGTATCTAGCTAGCCATGCTGAAGTGTTTTACAAGAAAAGGGTCTTCAAGCTGTTTTGGTCTTTAACATGAAGTCTCCTTTTAAAGCAGAGAAGTACATTTTTCTCCTGACATAACTCTTGTTATTATTACCACTTTGTGCTGTCCGCAAGCCCTCAGATGTGGTTATAGGCTGGGGGAAAGTGAAACATTTGCATCTTATTTCAGGTAGGATAGTGCAGTAAATTGTGGATTTCTAATAGGAAAAGAGTGGATGAAAGAAATTGATAATATCTCTCTCCATGAATGACATTGGCTGGTCTGTTCATTCATCGGGGCAATTATTTGTGCTAGATTTATGGATAGTAGGGACTATTAAACTCTGCATTGCGCTTGTAGCTGTGTAGATATGTTCCCTGCTGGAACAATGCTGTATGTATAAGATATGAGGTAATGGGGAGATAAAAGAGAAAGGCTATAAAAGTGGTTTTGAAAGGTGGATGTGGAAGGGAGATTAATGTGAAGAGATTACTTTGATACAAGAAAAAAAAAAAAAAAAAAGGCAATTATACCTATTTGTCCTGGCCACTTTGCCACGGATAACTGCAAGGATACCAGAAGTAGCAATTATTTTTGTGGTATTCCACTACGGACAGTGTAGCAGAAATGCTAACTTGCAGCTGGACCCAGTGATTCAGCACCTGGTGAGAAGGCCAACCCAGGGAAGCTCAGGTGCATGCAATGTACCTGAATGACCAGAAGAGGTGGAGCCAGGATGCACCCTTTCCGAGACCTCATTTAAGGATTAGCAGTGCAAGTGAGGGTATCTTGCTGGAGTTCTCTGTGTGCTGGAGATCTTCTAAAGGTAAGCAGATTTTCTTCTCTTGTTTCTGCATCTATGGCTGCTGCACCTGGGCTTGTTCTCATTTGCTGTAGCCTAGGGTTGTGATGCTCCACTGTTATTGTGCTGCTTTCCATCACATTATAGTATTATAGACAGACAATAGAAACATGTTGTTATAGTTCAGGGTACTGACAGACAGTATTAGATCCACTAACTTAAAAAGGCTTTGATCCTTAGTCATGCTCGTCCTCTGAGAAAAAGCTGAGTAGATTTTAACACTGGAAAAGGAGGTGAAGGCAGACAGTGAGAGGCTGTGACAGCAGGCTTTGTACGCTTTCACTTGGCACGCTGTTGTAATGGATGTACTGTCATATTAAAGCAGTGTAAAGAGGAGGGCTTGTGACAGGCCTGTGCAATTCCTCCATGCTTGCATTGTCTCAGTGCACAGCAGATTTCCATCCCCCTCTCTCAGCAGGGGTGATAGGGCAGGTCTGTCCTGTCCCTGCAGAGTGAATGCCTGCATAGCTGCGAAGGCACGGTCATCTGAGAGATAGATGTCAGAGTGCATGCAATTAGCTCCCAGTAGGCCTTCTCTGGAAAACCAATAGGCTCTTGTAGTTGTGACTGGGCAGGATGTTAAGTTAACAGTGTAGAGTTCATGTGATGCACAGGCTGGCAATGTCTAGTGAAGCTGAACATTTTTTTTTTTTTCTCTATACACCATGGCTAAACACCCATTCCTTAAAATGGATGGAGCTTTATCTGTTACCTTCAGCCCTATCCAAGGGCTCTAAAACGTACAGAGAACGTGAGCACTAGTTCAATAGCTGCTGCCCACAGACCATCATTCAGGCTTCAAGGGTGTAGGCTGCTATTGGAGCCTTTAGGCAAAGGCTGTGTGAAGCACAGCTCCTGGGAACCACCAGCCCATAGCCAGGAGAGCTTGGACAGGTAGGATTTCACTTTTTCTATTACCGCAGAGGTGATACCTTTTGTTTCTGTTCTCCAGAGCTTTTGAGTGATGAGACTTCATTTCCTCTTTCATCATTAATGCTGTCAGATTAGATTTCCTTGACTTGTTGCCTTTTCATTGAGAAGGCATAAGGTTTGATTTGGATTTCTGTGGCCTTAACTGCCTTTCACGTGAGGAAGACTCTTAGCGCCTCTCTCTTCAGCTGTTAGTCAAGTTGACATAAATGGAACCTAAAAAGCCCAACATAGAAAACAATTATGTCCACTTCTTGCTGGGCTTTGTGCTACAGCTCTGAATTTCAGCCCTCATTTTAAAACATCTGGTATGAGCTTTTCTTAGTCACGCTTATGTAATTCCTTCTCCATCGACACCAGGTGGACCCTGGTCACTCAGGATTTAAAGTTGGTTATTCAAATGACAGCAACCTGATTAAGTCTTTCATAACCTTGTTGTCATTAAACCTCATGTGCTGTCGTCAGTTTAACGTTTCAGGGTTTATCCTCTGACTTGACTGATCCTAGGTTCTCTAGTGCTTGTTGGCTGCTAAGCCCTTCCATTGCTCTATCCTTCTATAAGGGGCTGTTTTTAGGCCAGATGACTTCATTTTGTGCTGTCTCCAGGGGCTTGAGAAACATGATTGGTTTGTCTGGGTCTCTTTATAGCTCTCCCTATATTTGCACTGATTTATGGATAGAATTTACTATGTAGATTGAGGTGCCTCTGTGAAACTGAGCAGCTCTCTGTCCTTGCTTCCTCCTCTGACTTTGCATGAAGTTATATAAAACATCTTTGTTCTGTCTCTGTGATTAGTCTCATTTTAAACTACTTGGTGCTTTTCTGAACTTTGCATTGATTTGAATCCAAATGTCACAGCCACAGTCACATGAAACCACAGTTTCTTATACTTTCCATTACTTTGGCCCATTGTAGTGTGGACTTCTGCCCAGTGTCTTGCAGCCTGGCAGGGTTTGCTCATGCTCCTGCACACATCTTTGCTAACTGGGAGCATGTTACAACTGAAACTGAGACTGGATGAAATTGAGCCCAGCTTGGGGTTAGTTTTTAAAGACTTTTCCTTCAGTTTTCAGCAGTAAGGCAATACAGGCTTTCTCTGGCCTGTTCTCTAGGGAAAACATCCTTCTCTTTTGTTTCCAGTGGCAGAAGAGAGGTAAAGGAAGGGGAGGTCAGGAAGGTCATGCAGAGTTTTAGGGGCTGTGCTGGGACTGCAAGAGCCAGGCCTGAGATCTAGACTGCCCTACTAAATGTCATGGCCAGCCTAGTGGAAAAATTCTTCAGAGCAATGAGAAAAAAGGGTTCTGGAAACCACAGGGAGGGGCTTTAATAACTGCCCTTTGAAAATCCTGTCTGATGTTTGTTTGGTTTTTTTTTTTTTTTTTTTTTTAAGAAAAAATCCCTTGGAGGGACTGAAAGCTATCAGAATCTTATCTAAAGGAGGAGACCAAAATTATATGCTTATACCATTTTGCCCAGCAGAGAGATGCTAGATACCCCTAGGCAGTTGCTTTCTCTGTGTTGAATAGTAGCAGAAGAGGAGTCTGTCCCAAATGCGGTCTTAATGCTCAGATATGCTCACACCACCTGCGGCTCTGCCATCCCTGACTGCTAGCAAGGAGATGCTGACACAGAGCAGATGTATCCTGGGGCTGTGTCATTACCCTGAGTAGGGGTGACACCCAGGGCAGACCCCTGCTGCTACACGCAGGCCCCTTCTCTGCGCTCCCTGCACAAGCCTGGCAGTAGCATTGCTACTTCTCTCTTTGTGCACCCAGAATGAAAGACAAAAGACATCATTCTGTATGCTTTGGTGAGTAATGACAGCATTATCTGTGCTGGCAGCTGCAGTATCAGGCAGCTCTCTAAGTACTTTACCAGGGCAAACAGGCATAGCTATCTGAGCTGCAGGTCCAGGTTTTGTTTGAGCTGAGCCAGCACTGCTGCATTCATACGCTACTTTGAAAGAGGAGTTGTTTAACAAACAAAAGGGTGCTTTTATGATTATTTATTTTTATTCTTTTCTTTTGAGCTGTGAAACACCAAGTGGCAGTGTAGGAGAGGAGCCAGCTGCTGCACTTCCTCAACCCTTTCATCACAGGAAAGCCGCACAGAAACTCGGTTTGTATTGGGAAAATGGATGTCAGAGCATCCACTGGGCTTTTGGGGAGCTTAGGGTTTACAAAGGCTTCCATTAGTGTGTGTTCCAGCACCCTGACCAGAGGCAGTCCTACTTGTTTTCTCACTGAGAGCATCCTGGACCGAATTCACTGAATTCGTTCAGTTCCATCCCCCAGGCAGTAAGCTGAAATCTTATTCTACAGTTAATACTGAAAAGGTGGAACAACAAGGCAAGGTAAAATAAACCCAAAACCACAGCAAACATTTAAGTGCTTGCTTAGGAACCATCCAGTAAAAACAAAAGAGTAGGAAACTCTGCTCTCTGACTGCTTTTTGCCACTTACTGCATCCTCAGAAACTTCAGTCACGAGCTTTCGTTATTTCCTGTAAGAAAACAGCAGTGGGCCTACGTTTAACTTTCATCCCCCTTGCTTCCAGAGCTGTCGGCTGGGCAAAGCGAAAGGTTAATGACATTTCCAAGCGCTGCATGACCGAGGTCCTCCACACGGTGGCAGCTTCGGCTCAGGAGAAAGGAGCGGCGGTAGGCGGCCGGCGGCCGGAGCTGCTGCTCTGCTGTGTCCTGTGCTGTGCTATCCTGCGAGCTTCTGGGCTCCAGGCAGCCCCACTGTGGATGCAAGCAGCTCAATGGGAGCTGGCGCGACTGCAGCAGCTTGTATATGTAGCCTTGCTACATATACAGCCTGCCAACGGAAGCTGTATCGTACCGAATGTCGTTATAAGCTGCAGCAATGCCTGCTGGCGTTGATATGTTTGCAGGTGTTGTATTGTTAAGTGAGCTTTGGAGATAGGTGTGCACCAGCAGAAAGGTCATCTGCAAGAGAAGAGGAGATGCAGAGTTGGTGGTGCTGCTGGGAGCAGCCCCCTCCATCATGCAGCAGGGCTTGTGGCACTGCTAGAGCACCTTGGGAACATGGTGCCCCATGCATCGTTTTGGGGAGACCTTAGCTACTTGAGTCAGCCCCACAGCTGCCCACTCACAATGCGTGTGCCCAGGTATAGACAATGAAGCTGTGAGGGATCTGGAGAACAAGTCTTACAGGGAGCAGCAGAAGGAACTGGGGTTATTTAGTCTGTAGAAGAGGAGACTCAGAGGCTTTATTGCTCTTTATCTGAAATGAGGTCATAGCAAGGTTGGGGGGTTGGTCTCTTCCCCTAGTCTGACTGGTAGAATGAGAAGCAATGGCCTCAAGTTGTACCAGAGGAGATCTGGATTGGATATTAGGACTCAGAAAGAGTGGTGAGGCACTGACGCAGGCTGCCCAGGGAAGTGCATTGTGTCACCGTTCCTGGAAGTGTTGAAGAACTGTGTAGATGTGGCATGAGGGATGTAGTAGGCATGGTGGGTTGATGGTTGGACTAGGTGATGTTACTGGTCTTTCAATGATTTTATGATTCTATAACCAAGTCGAGCACAGCACTGATTCAGTTTTCATGCTGAAAAATTGGCATTAGGGTTAACCTTTGCTCACATGGTCCCTGGGTTTAGTTGTGCTTCTCTTCACTGTGAGAATCAGCATCAGCAGCAGGATAATCTCTTTCATCATCTGCACTTTGAATGCTATTATTGAGAAGCATTTTTGCAATCCTCTTTACACAAAAAATTGGGCAAGTGCTGAGTACATCCCTCATGTTCACCAGCTGCTTTCACAGAAAAGTGTGTCCTGCCAACAAGGGCAGAAGTCAGGTGTACAGAGAGAACATGGGAAAATAAAAATTACATACAAAGCTTTTCCTTATCAAAGTGTTATTAAAATAGTCCAAAAAAAAATTACTTTGCACAGCCTTTCCCTATCAGAGATAAGGAAAAACAAACAAAAAAATGGCAACTTGCCATAGTTGTCACAGAATGGGGGAAGGCTGGTTTATTGTCATGCAGAAACCTACCTGGCCTATAGCAGGTCTGTACTACCTGACTCCTCCCTACTTATTTACTCTGGGAAAATTCAATGAGTACTTTGTGTGCAGTGGAAGTGAGAACAGACCCTGAAAGTCTGGCAGGAGATAGAGAATCAAATTTCAGACCTCATGGCAGTGAATCTGCCAGTAGTTAATACAAGTGCTTTGACTAAGCAAGAAAAGAAAAAATCCCCTTAAAGTGGCTAACTGATATTAGGAGCCTAGACACTGTTCTTGCACACTGTTCACGTTTCCCTGGGCTTATTGGTGTTTTTTTTTTTTTCTTTTTGAAAAGGCAACAGTGTGCTCCTAAATGTGCTGTACAAAGGAGCACTGCCCAGCTGGGGTCAGGTTTGCTGGGTGTGATGGTTCATTGACATAGTGACACTGAAATAGTATTTCTATTTCTGCAGAATGAGCCAGGTTAAGCTGACCTTAGCTCAGAAATTTCTATTTCCATCATAGGCAGTAGACAGGCACTTAGAGAGGAGTCTGTGAAGTGCTACGTGGATCTAAAACTCGTGACGGCATATTGTGTGGCATCTCCTGAGTTAGCACCTGAACTATCATGTTCTGCATCTTCTGATAACTGTGCCCTTAGTGATTTCATGTAAAATTTTGCTTCAGTTAAACACTTTCAGTTTCTACAGCGTCCTGTGGCTGTGTCTTCTGCAGCTTGTGTATGAAGCAGGACACTTCCTTTCTTTTACATTTTCTGCCTGTAATTTTACTGAGAACTTGCTAATTATGGCAAAACGGAGTCAACATTTGGTGTGTGACTTCAATATTTTGCATTTTCTCTCCCAATCCCAGTGGTTATTCTTCCAAACCAAAATGCCATGTTCTCCCCAGGCACTTGGTTGCTCTACAAAGATTATACTGGGGGTTTCACAAAATCTCTTCCTTCCAGCATCGTGCATGCCTGCCATCTCGCAGCAATCACTACACCTATCCTTAAAGCAGTATTTCCTGTCCGCTTCTTGGCAAGTCCTCCCACACAGGCTTCCTCTTTCTCTTTCCTGTCATTTTTTTGTAGTTTGTCCCCTCCTTGTCCAGACCTGATGTGATGTTCCTTTTTCAAAACAAAAGGGAGAGAAGAGTTATGAATGTTGATGGTGAATAGAGATTTGTGATTGCCAACCAAAGTCCACAAGTTGTACAGATAAACTCTTTTGGTCCTGCTTTCTATTCAAGGTAAATCAGTCTTAAAGAAAGATACTCTACAATTTAGTAACATGTGTACATAGTCACGTATCATACACTCTGAGTTAACCCTATGTGAATTCATAATCAATGCAGGCCAGAAGTGTCAACTCAGTCTATGAAGAGCTTGTATTGATGTTCTTAGCACTGCCTTTGGGCTGAGTCTGAGCACATCATTCCTTATCCTCTCTCCAGAGTGACTTCTCCATAAATCCCATCCTAACTTCACAGGTGACTATTGGGATGCTGTCCTAGTAGTATGTCTGGCCCCTTTGAGTTCAGGTCTCAGAGTGAATTATGGAAGACTGGAAAACAAAGGGAAAAAAAAAATTTAAAAAAAAAAAATTTACTACTATCTCTGCACAAAGTGCTGAATTTTATACGGCCCTTCCCGGAACTCGGATCAATGGGTGCTTCAGCAGAACGGAGACAAGGTGTTCTTCAGCAAAAGAATTGCTGGCTTGCTGATCAATTGAAGTTTGGTGTTGGGCAAAAATATTTTTTTCCTATTGAAGACCTAATTACTCACTTCCGGCTAGAAGATCAGTATTACTCTACTGGGGTTAAAAATTCTGAACCATATCTGGCAGTTTTTACATAAGTAAGCAGTGGCAGGAACACACCCCAGAAGTTTTCTTGGGCAATAAAACTATCTGCTATTTGCACTTCAGAAGAGAAAGGCTGGTAAAGGGATTTCTTTTTAATGGAGCAAAGGAGATGAGGAAGGCTGCAATCAGAGCAGTGACTGCAGTATCAGCAGGAGCAGATTCTCAGCCACTCTCTGCTTCCTTTCTGGAGAAGGCAGCTGTGACCATGAATAACAAACAGGAAAAACAGAGGCAGGTTTTTTTTGTTTTTTTTTTTTTAAATAAAAGTAGGGCAAGGGGAGGGATGAGAAGCTTGGGCTTGCTTATGTAAGGGTGAGTACAAAAGGGAGTTCCAAGACCCCCTCCAGAGATCAGGAGGAGTGAAGCAAAAGAAGGGCAGGAACTTCTTCGTTGAACAGCAAGCTTGAGAGGTTTGTGCTTCTTTATACCTTTATTGTGGGTATTGAAAGATGAGAGCTGCAACAGAAAATCGGGGCTTTCTTTGTACAGGCAATGATTTTAGGAGGGATCTTGCTTCTATGTTCTTGAATCCCTAGCTGCTGGAAAGCCCTGGGGAACTGGTGGAATTGCTGTCTTTGGAGGCTTTCAAGAAAAGGCAGGTATGGCACCTAGGGATGTGGCTTACTAGGTGGGCATGGTGGTGATGGTTTGACAGCTGGATGAGATGACCTAAGCGGTCTTTTCCAGCCTTATGATTGTATGAAAGTTTTTCAACCATTGTTTTCCCAGTGCAATTCTTCTGCCACGGTTCTCTTCAGGGACAAGAGTCATCACAGCTGACAGGCAGGATACTTTTTCTCTGGCAGAGTGGTCAGGTGTTGGAACAGGCTGCCCAGGAAGGTGGTGGAGTTACCGTCCTTGAAGGTGTTCTAGAAATGTTTAGGTGTTGTACTGAGGGATGTAGTTTAGTGAGAATATTGGTGAGTTGTGGACAGTTGAATTGGGTAATCTTTGAGGTCTTTTTCAACCGTGGTGATTCTGTGATAGAGACTGTCATCCTGCTGAAGTCTAGCTTTTCAAGCACAGCATCGTTCCTAAAATGATGGCAGCTCAACAAAATTAAGCCTGACAAAAGCGTCTGCGTATAGTAATTGGGATAATGCTTGTGCTCTCTACCTTAAAAAGAGCTCAGAAGTGAAATGAAAACCTGTAATTAAGTCATACTAGGAAAAAACATGTTCCCAGTTGTGATAATGCATACTGTCTATAATCTTAGAGTATCTTCTTTTACTATAAAATGAAAAAGTAAATGTCAGAGATCTAAGAAATACACTACTGAATGATGCGTAATTGTAGGGGAATGCTAATTGAATGAGCATAAGGGACTGGCAAATTTGGTGGGATTTGTGTCTGAGCTTTGCACTGGGGCATAAACATGGGCAGAAATCAAAGTCTTTACCACCATAAGGCACAGTTCCCACCATGCTGTTGAGAACTGTGCCTACAGACAGCAAAAGGAGAGTGTGATTCACTGCAGGAGCTGCAATGTGATGTGGTTACAGCCTACAGGGCAGCTGGAAGCTGGGATTACCCAGGCTGCTCCCTCTGGGTGCTACAACAGCATTTCTGTATCACGTGTGAGGCAAAATGACTTAAGAAAAAAAAAAAGTACAGTAGCTAAGGGTTAGATGATTTCCCATCCAGTACATAACATCCACAATAAATACGTAAGTCTGGCAGCTTATTACTGAGCAACCCTCATTAAGGATACTTTTCAGTTTTACAGAGCACAAGGTGCCCTTTGCTGAAACAGCCCAGACTTCAGTGTTCTTGATACTGAGAACTTCAGATGGAGCTTGCATTTTCTCTGTGCGCAGGCCTGACTCGGTAGGATGCAGCAGGCTGGCTGTGGTCCATGGGCATGGTGCAGCCCAGCTCAGAACATGCTGCTAGGCCCAATGCCTCCTGCAGGCCTGACTGCTTTGGTAACATATGCACCTTCACTGGCCCTGGGGAATGGAAGGCTAAAAAAGGAGATTGCAATCTGAGACCCAGCTCTGTCTCTTCAGCGTTTAGCTGAACACAATGCATTCTTAATGCAAGAGCTGCTTCTCCCATTGCTTGGATGTATGGCTGGGCTCCATGCATCTTATAGCCATTTGGAGATGGTGCAGATGCACAGGGCTTGTTCTGCAGCCAGATGCTCCTTCGATTCAGATGGAGAAAACACGTTAAATATTTCAAGCTGTTTGTTTAGGCCTTGTTGCATGACAGCATGCCATATGTGGCTATGCTCAGGACTGTTTTCAAACCTCATTACAGCTTAAGTAGTGAAACTGTTCAAATGAAAAGCAGTGCTGCAGAGATGGACATTTTCCATCCCTCCATCAGGGCTCAGATGTCACTGACAGACCCTTCAGTTTCACCACTTCCAACAGCCCAAACTCATCTAAAACTTTGTTCAGTCTTTCTTGGCTTGCTTCTTGAAGTCCTCATGTGACTGAACTCTATAGCACAAATTGGGCCTGACTGGCTCTTTAAAACTGAGACCCTAGGATGTTGTCAGTTCTATTCCCATTAAGGCCATAGGATTTAAATTGCTGACTATAATGATGGTGCTGAATGAGACCATCTATGTCACCCCCAGTTTAATTTACCACTTACTTGCATAAAGAGGAAGAGGGGCTATACAGGGGAGTAGGTCTCTTCCAACCCTAGCAATACTATGACTCTAGGCCAAAGCTGGAGGTTTGCTTCCAAAGCAGCAGAAAGATCTCTGAATCCCTCTCTTTTTTTCTAAGTAGGACTGTTGGAAGTTGAGACTAGGAGAGGTGAATTCTGTTACCTGGATCTGGTGTCCTAATCCCTTCTAGTTTTCATCCTCTTCTTTCCAGCACGTTTGCTTTGAAAAGGAAAATGAATAAACTGTTGATGTTATGGATAGATTAAGAGGATAAAAATTGAAATATCCCACTCACTGATGTGTCACAATCACACTGACAAGCCACAAGTTAGAGATTCTTATCCAAGAAGAAAAATATCTGATCTGACTACAAAAACTGCAGGCACAAGGAAATCTGCATTTATTTGAGTCTAGCACAAAAATGAGCAGAGTTATTTTCAGGTCCTATAATCAGTTCTCCTGCATAACAAAACATCGGTGTCCATCTTAGTCAATGTGTAACAGCAGGCTACACAAATGAGCTGGGTCGGGTTAAAGGTTGTGTATTGATCTCTAGGGTTTTTTGTGCATTGTCCAGTGTTAAATTGCACTCGTTTCATTGGGTCCTTTCTGGTCTGATTTAACTTTCTTCAGCCTTCCCACCCATGAGGTAGCTTTGTGCAATGCTACTGGAGACATTTGGGAAGGCCCCCAAATTGGGAAGGGCATAAATGCCCCTGCAGCCACCACACACTGCTCAAAAGGAACCACAAGGAGTCTGCCCCAGAGGGCAGGGCATCTGTGGGGGACAGCAGCACGGACACTAAGCACACACGGTGAGTTTGCTCTGAATGCCAGTTGTTCGGCTCAAGTTTTCTTCCTTTTCTGAAAGGCTCTGTGTGGATTTACTTAGGGAAATACAGCATGTTTGCTTTGCACAGATCAGGTTGTTTAAGTGGCAGCAGCGAGAACTGCCCTCCTGCTGTTTCTGCCTGTGAGAGTTGGTGTGGTGGCTCTGGGGGAAGCAATCTGCCAGCACCAGCTGCTGTGAGGATGAAGGCAGAGAGTGGAGGGAATAGCAGAACCAGCTACTGCTGCCGATGTGTTGATTTAGAAGATAGGATGGGATTAACTACAACAGCAGAAATTCCTTTTGTAAGCCAACCTGTTAGACGTGTCTACAGCCTGGCAATGTGAATGCATGTTAACAGGCGCTTACCTAGTGAGGTGTCTGTCTAATTACCAAGTGTCTATTCCTCTCAGGTTTTGCGTTTGCAAGAGGGTGGTGATACTGCATACCCGAGCATTATTAGGCATGAAACACCTGGAGATCCCTGAGCAAAACGAATATTGTTATACCTTGTAAATCAGGTGGGGTGTCAGCTCTCGAATGGCTGGATTCAATCCATAGCGCTTCCACTCTATGTAAATTAAAGCGTTAGTGAGACAGACATTGCACTGTGTCTTCCTAAAAGTGTGAAGCTACCAGGCTGGCACTACTTGGAGACTGGCACCACTCAAAAACTGGAGGAAGAAGGTGGAGATCAGAGCTTGGTTAGCGTTTCGCTTGTTCAACAAACTCTGCAGAGACTGGAAAGGGCAATAAGAAGGTGAAAAGAGTTGAAACAAACAAGATATGACTAGTGGTGTAAAAATGTAGTCCTGAATAACAGCATTATGGCCCATAACAAGCATTACTCTCACAGAAGAGTAATGTCTTACGCATTTGGATTTCAACTATGTGAATCTGAAGTTGTAGAGTATAAACCCAAGGAAGGTGCAGCAGAGTTATTAGTTATTTAAAAAAAATGATACAGGAGAAGTGAGAATTACAAATACAGAGAAGTTGTTAGTGTGTTTATGTATACAAGTGTATGTGGATATGTATGTGCACGCATACATGTTGTGCCTTTCTTGTAACCTATATGCATCTGATCCCTTGTGCTAAAACACTGGTAATGTCCATGTTCAGGAGAAGTCTCCATTTCTAGTCAGGAAAAACAAGAGCGGCAGGAAACCTTTTACTGGAGAAAAGGATTACTTGTGCAATAGAGAAAAACTGAGTTTATCTTTCTTAATCCTGTTTTTAAGTGACAAAAGTGCTATGAAGATAAATACTTGGTTTCAGTGGCAACACACTTGTGTAAGAGAGCCTTGAGGCAGTTTGTCTAGAAGCTAGAATGAATGTTTGCACTGGGCTGTGGAAATATGAAGTGCTTTGTTAGTGCCATGCACTACACTGACTTGACATACAGAGCAGGAGAGCTCAGTGGTGGGACCTTAAGAGAACTGGTTTTCAAACCCACTTCCCCTGTAACAGCAGGCAAATCGCTTAGCTTGTCCTCCTGTCAGCAAGATTTAGTGCAGCAGTATGCAGACAGATCTTTGACTAGGTCCCAGGAGCAACATAGCTGCATTGTTATAATGTTCTGAAAGAACTAGCAGTCTTGTTTGCAAGCCTAGCTCATTGAGATCTGCAGCCCTGTTTCTTCCAGTGCACAGTCTTCAGGTTGTGACAGTGGGTAATGTAGTCAGATCCACATTTAGCATTTTCCCATCTGCAGCCACTGAATCTGGTGGTCACTCCACCCTGGCCTTTTTGTTGAGCAGACAGTGTAGGCAGCACTAGACACTGCTTCCTGCCTTTGTAACACACAAAGTGCGAGCACCTCACCATAAAGGAAACAATATTTATAACAGGCTGATCAGTCTTCTTTCCTCCCTGCTTTTTCTTTCAGCAAATGCTGTGGAAGTGGTTTTTCAACATGAAGCTGGCAGCAGACCTTCTCTGTTTGCTCCTGTGCTTCACTGCAGTGGGTTGCGATCGGGTCTATGTCCACCCTTTCAGTTTGAATGCTATCAATGAGAGTGCCTGTGAGGAGCTGGAACACTTGGCCCAGGAAGGAAAGAAAACATTTGTGCCTGCCTCCATTGAATCCCAAACCACGCCTGCCTATGAAGAGGATGTGAAGAATGAAGTCAGGCTAGATTCCCCTAGCCTAACTGTCCGTGGAAGGCAGAAACTGATCTACCTGAAGGACTTTGTGCATGTCCTCGGCATGCGATTTTACAGTTTGCAGAGGGAAGCACGGCAAGGCCAAAATGTCCTGTTGTCCCCTACCAGTCTCTATGGCTCCTTGGCGTCTTTCTACTTGGGTGCATCCAATCAGACAGCTGCTGATTTGCAGGGTTTGCTGGGATTTGTTCCCCCCTCTGGAGACTTCGATTGCACCTCCAGGGTGGATGGGCACAAGCTCCTTGCAAGCCTGAGGACTATCGAAAACCTTGTCAAAACCCAGGATGAGGATCTGCTCTTTTCCAAGATGTTCTGCCTCTTCTCTGCCCCTGGCATACCTTTATCCCAACAGTTTGTGCATAACTTGCTCCGCTTTGCTGATGCTTTTTACACACGAGCTGTGGACTTTACAAACCCAAGTGAGGCAACAAAACAAATAAATGCCTTTGTGGAGGCCAAAAGCAAAGGCCAAAGCAAGCACATACTGACAGACCTCAACCCGACTACTGACTTAGTGTTCGCAGTGGATGTTCGCATGGCAGGTGAGAGGGAGGCAAGTACTTATGTTGAGGCAGGCTGGGGGGAAGAAAGGTTAGCTACTATGCTTCCCAGGGTAGAAACAAGGCCAAGAGGTGAGAGAGAAGAGCTCACTTGCATAGGAACCTTGAGCACTGCTCCATGCAGTGTCCTGTTCCTGGGGTTCTGCCCACATGCCACCTCCTCTCAGCCAGCCTCAAGATAGCCAGGGCAATGGAGAAGAAGTGGAGGGGGTGGCATCAGGGGACTTTTCCTAGACCAGGCAGCTAAGGTGAAGAAGGGCTTGGGAAGGTGAATAATAGAGTGCTATGCATGATTTCTTACAAAAAAGTATCTAAATGTCCTGAGGGGCTTTGGGCAAAAGTCATCTGGAAAATAGGTTTAAAGCAAACAAAAACAATACCTTTCCACAGGCTAAAGGAAATATCAAGGTCAGAAAGTAAGCTACCAGTTAAGGAAGCTGGGAGAATATCCAAAAACTAGAAATAGGGCAATCTCATAATTATGTGGTGTTATTCCATTGCTGATGTGCCAGAACTCCCTCTGTTTTGCATCTAAGAGCGTAGTTGGTTTTCAGCATCCTAATGCCTGAATGCAGTATCAGAGATGGCAAATTTTTGGGCAATCTGTGTACCAGTGACCGTATTTCAGAAAATTTGCAGTGAATCATAAGTTTCTAAGTGGGCTTCTACTGCTAGCACTGGAGCTCTGGTGTTCATAAAATGCTTTTGTACCTTTATCTTCTCAACTGCAAACTTGATTTCAGATTTCCTTTGCCTTTCATGAGTGCTGTCAGAGGATGCTCTGTAATGCTCATTAACTGATCCCAAATTCTGTAGAAGAGGTGTGACAGACCATCACCTTTTAGTCAATGTGAGGTTTACCATAGAGATAGCACTACAAAAATAATTTTTGTATTGAAGATCACACAGTCATAAGAACAGAATTTTCTTTTAACAGAGAAACTTTTCTTCTTCTATATAGGAAACCTGTAATTTTATTCGCTTAGCAGCACGTGTTTGAAGCTCTGAATGGTACTAGGTCAGCTGTTCTGCCTCCTCTTTCAAAACAATGCACTTGAGATGCTGCATTCTCCACCTGTGGGCTGGAGAATATTGGCTTAAGGATGAAATAATTAGATAAGTAACTTTTTATTAATAAACATGGGAAATGGATGGCAGCTTTGGCTTGGCCATTTGACTATGGAGGGACAACCATGACAGCTTATGCTGTCTTGTTCCATGTTCTGCCTCGTAGCTGCAGGAAGAAAAAAATAAATAAATAAACCCCAATATTTTGCTCTGACACATATTATAGAGGTTTATGAAACGCTTCCAAGAGCCAAAGGATTGATAGAATGATGTGGCAGAAATCTGAAGGCTAAATTTCCTCAAATAGTCTCAAGTGCTGCTCACTTCTCACAGTTGTTTTCACATTTATAGACTTACTGCTGAGCAGGAACTGCTATTCAGAATCCAGCAGGGAACATTAAGTGCAAATCTTACTGATTCAACTTTTTTTTTTTTTTTTGAGGTTGCAAAATAATTACCAACCAGTGAGTGAAGACACTGCAGTTGCATACCTGATTTTAAACCCACTGGCATTTAGCAAAACAGCGTACAACGAAATGGTGATATTCCCAAGCAGCACCCTTGCTTCAGAGGGCAGACTTTCTGCATCCAAAGTCACATTAAATGCTCCAGAAGCAATCAGCTTCCTGGTATGTTGTGTTAAGCCTTTCTGGAAGCTCCTTTCATTTAATGGGAATGCAGAAACTGCCTGGAGCTAATCCAAGGTCTATGCCCTCAGGCATTCACCCTTGCCAGAGGGCAGTGCTGCTTCGGGGAAAGGAGTGAGAAACACCAGTAGGCAGCCTACTGATCACTTGCTGCCTCACAAAGAGTTGAACATCACTTTATTTTCCCTTCCTCAAGACCAGGTTAGGTTTTTAAAAATCAGTTACTATCCCAATTTAATGCATTTAACCTGAAATTTCAGTTCTATTCATTTCTCTTTTAATTCTGTTCTTGGCTTCTGCTCTCCTGGGCCTAAGTTTGGCAAGGTTACAGATGCTGTGAAAGTGGCTCGTTACTGCTTTTGGGTGCTTTCTCTTTCTCCTGAGATGTGGAAAAAAAAAAAACCACAGCAACTCTCTTCTGTTATTTTGTTGTGTTCGTAGAATGGCTTAGTTTGGAACAGAGCCTAAAGCCTTCCCAGTTTCAGCCCCCTGCCATGGGCAGGGCTGCCACCCACCAGCTCAGGCTGCCCAGGGCTCTATCCAACCTGGCTGAGAGCCTCCAGGGATGGGGCACCCACAGCTTTTCTGAGCAGCTGTGTCAGTGCCTTGCCTGCCTTGCATCTGCCTTCCTGGCTGCCTCAGCTGCGAGAGGGCACTGCATGAGAGCTGCCCTGGCAGATGGGTTCAAAATATGCAGCTGTTGTGCACAGTCATCACAGCTGCATGGGAGATGTAGAAGGAATCCATGTCTTCTGCATCTCACTATAAGCCATTCAAGAACTGCTTAGCAGCTTGGGAGGAAGTAAACAACTGAGCAGGCAGAAATCTCAGCCAGCTTTGTAGCCCTTTCTGGTTGCAAAAAGTGGTGTAGACACAGCAGTTTTGATCAGTCTTGATAGCATTTCAGAACCTGTGCTGTGAGTCTGTCCCAGCCTCTGCCTGATGCTAACAAAAGGCATATTAAGGTAGGTTACACAAGCTTACAGTAGCTAAATGCAATTGTACATGTGCAATCCTTGTCATAGACAGTGTGTTATAAACAAACATATACCCCAGTTAAGGGGCAGAGGGGAGAATGAAAAAGAAGAATCAATTTAAAATTTTTTGATGTTTTTTTTTTTGTTTGTTTGTTTGTTTTTTAGTGAATGCTAAGAAAGCCTCTCGGATGAAAGAGCCTCAAGAGTTCTGGGTTGATTCAAACAGGGCAGTCTCAGTCCCCATGCTGTCAGTAACTGGGACGTTCAAGTACATGACCGACACCAGTGAGACCTTTTCTGCAACTGAAGTCCCTGTTGGCAAGAACATTCTGCTGGTGCTGCTGCAGCCCATCAATGGCAATGACCTGGACAAAGTAGAGGCTGAGCTTCCCTTGCAGTCATCAGCCTGGCTTGAAAATCTGTCCCCAAGGTATATTTTGGACACCATACGATTTCCTGTAAGAATGAATGGGTGAGGGTGTGCAGTGCAGCTCTGCCTACTTCCTGCTCTACAGCGAGGTTTGGATCCTGCCACTGAGAATGTAGCATTTAATGCAGAGATGCACAGAAACCCAGGGATGCCACACTATTAGTAGAAAAAACTTCCACTGTGTGGCAACTGACAGATCTATACAATGTGAAATGCGTTACAACAGATACGTGATGACAGAAGGACAGGCAAAATAGAAAGGTGCTATAAAGGAAGGGAAGAAGATTGCTGACCCGTATCAGAAGATTCCAGGTTCACAGGGGAAAGTTTCACCAAGGAGGGATCCCCAACCAGAGATTTTTTCCCCTATGGGGGAAGCCCTTAAATGAGGCCTAAGAGAGGTGCAGCCACACCTTCTGGTCACACAGCTGAAGTGCCTTCACCTGTGCTTCCAGGGCTGACCAGGTCCATCCTCCAGGTGCTCTATCAGTGGTTCAGGTCCTGACTCTACAGCTGCCCAAAAACTACCCAAACACTCTGCTCTGATACTACAGGATACACTCATTTATTTTTTTTTTTTTTACTTTTTTTTTCCCCTCCAGAAAAATTAAATTAACTTTGCCTGAGTTAAGAATAGAAGACAGCTGTGATCTACAAGAATTTCTTGCAGATATGAAACTGCCTGCACTGTTGGGGAAGGAGGCAGATCTCAGTAAAATAAGCAACACCCACCTCACTGTTGGAAAGGTACAGTACACATCACTGGTGTTCAACAAAATATGCCTCCTATAGCTGTATAACTTCAGAATCATAGAATTATTAAGGTTGGGAAAGATCACTAAAATCATCCAGTCCAACTGTCAACCCAAGCTTTTTTCTCATTATGGAATAAATATTTCAATGGCTTATTTAACATCCATGAGCCTGGTGGTTATGGCTGATCCAAGTAACTGATTATTGCATGTGCTTTTTTATTTACTTAAATTCTTATCATATCCTGATGACTCACCTTTTGCATTACAGATAATGAACAAAGCCTTTTTCAAACTGAGCAGCGATGGAACACATCAACCAGAAGACACCACAGCACAGGAAAAAGATTCAGTGCCACAGGAAGTAATGCTGAACAAACCATTTCTTTTAGCAGTCTTTGAAGCAAAGTCAAGGGCAATGCTTTTCCTTGGTAGAGTAACAAACCCCCTGCAGGAGGTTTAAATGCAAGCAGCAAGGAAGAGGGGAGAAGAAAAAAGATGCACATTTCCCATCACCTTTTTGTACTAATAAGCTGTTTTTATGATCATGTTGTGTGCTCTACCCTACTTGTAGGTCAAGGGGAAAGGGTTTGAAATACAGCTTTTTAAAAGCTAAAAAAAAAAATTACAACATCACATCTTTTGTTTCATACAAACCACCCAGTTCCCTTCTTTCCTTCTCCCCCTCTTGTCTTCCTCTGCTCCACCGTTTTTCAAGGCAGTGGGGATAAAACAGTAATCAGCAAGTCAACTTACACTGTTATTTTATAAGTGCAAATGCCATTTACTACAGAAAGGTAGGAAAAAGGATCAGTTTTGCAAGACATCTCTCCTATTTTTCAAATTATCCCCAGGGACTTCTAGCTTGATCAGCAGTATTTGCCTTTAAAATGCTGCCAACAGCATGGGAAGGCTTTACTTGTACCACTGAGACAAGATTTTGCCTTGCAAGCAAAAACACGGTTGTAGGAAGTTTCTTCTTTCTGCAGCCTAGATGGACACATTTATTTCTCAACTCCATGGAAAAACTAAAAATAGGGCTGCTAGCATTAATGAATTGCTGCAGATGAATTCTCATAGCCTGACAGCAGTTTCTCCGATTATTTAGAAAAAAAGAAAGAGGCCCACTTACTATTCCAATACAATTTCATTACTTAGAATATTTACTGATCTGAGATGCATTTATTATGGTCTTATGGTTAGAGGTAAGATCTGTAAGCCTTAACACATCCAAACTATATTTTCTGAGGGGGGAGGGGGGGGGGAAGAACATTATAGTATTAGTGGCAGTAATCTATACTAATGTCTATACTAATGGTGGGTGTGCTGCTATGTGTTAATAAAATGGTTTTAACAGTCCAAATTTCAGCAGTCACAGAACTTGGGAACGTTAAACTGGAACAACAGATTATTAAGACTTGAATCCTGAATGAGAAAGGGAGAAACTGGGAGTGAAATGTTGGTACTGCAAAAGCCTGCAAGAGCTTTTCCCTTTGATTTTATTGGCACACAGACTTCCACCGCACATTTTTAGATTTGCCTTTGGAGCTGATGGCATTCAGACAGTAACTGCAAACCCCTCTGCAGTACGATACCAGATGTATTCCACAGAGAGCAGTATCTTACTGTCATCCACAGCGGTACAGATTTCTATCTTGCCCAAAACCACTCATGTCAGCAGCTAGCTATTGGTGCTACAGATACACAGTGGATTCTTCTACTTAATAAAAAAGACTATTAATAGCACAACTCACTCTTGTGAATACTAGGATTTCAAATGCTATAATATCCATGCATTTATCTAATTATTCTGTATGTATTCCTGATGCTTTAACATATAAATACTGTGCTTGCAATATACACAGCAGCAATTAACTATGAATTTGCAGAACAAGAAAGCTACAAATAAAACCGACTTCTAATTGCTTTGCCACAGTTCAGTTGGGTTTATGCCTGTAACAACTAGATCTCTTGTTCCAACTTTTGAAATTTGCTCTAAATCAGATTTATGTTTTACAAGACAGTAAGTTGCAAATTAGTGCCAACACTATAGCTGTAAGCATGAAACAGACAGCTTCCAAGTATTCATAAAGGCTCGATTAAGTTATTCCACTTATTCATTGAAGCCAGAAGGTACAATCAACCGCAAATAAAACTGCAGATCATAAAAGTTTCCATTTTTACCATGAAGATGGGAATGTAATGTAAGGGAGTCCCTGGCAATGATGCCATTAAGTTCTAGGACAAAACCATTATTTGTAGTTGGAGACTACAACATACTAAAGGACTCCGTGCACTGCTCAGTATTACAGAGAAGAGAAACAAGGAAAATACTGGCAGTAGAAAGCAGCTGTCCATTGACACCTTGAGGACGAACAGGAAGAAAGTAGATGCATCCAGCTGGATGCCTAAGTCTGAGAGTCCAAATGGATTCATCCTAGGGAACTCACAGCTGGCTGATGTTATTGTAAGACCTATTTTTCAACGGTCTTGTGAATCTGGAGGGGTCTCAGCTGATTAGGAGCTGGCAAATGCAGTCCCAGGTTTCAAGAATTACAAGAAAGAAGAGCCTGCTAATTACAAGCCAGAAAATTACTCTGGGAGTTATTGAAAAACATCTGAAAAACAATGCAGTCTTTGTTCACCATCAACATAGAATCATGAGAAATTGTTTAATGAACTTATATCTCCTTTTATGACACAATTACCTACTCAGTTGACCAAAAGAGGCCACCTGATTTAATCTTTTTGTATTCCAGCAGAGCTTTCCATGGTGTTGCTCACAGCTTTCAAATGGAAAAGATGTACAGCACATAGCTAGACAAAAACATCATAGTATGATGGGTGAACAATTGGTTGGCAGGTTGGGCTGAAAGGGTAATAGTAGATGGGGTTGCATCAGGCTAGTGCCCAGTCACTGTTAAGGTTCTCCAGGGCTCTGTTTTAGGTCTAATTCTCTTCCGCATTTTCATCAATTGCTTGGACCATAGGACTTGAAGGCAAAGTAAGCAACTCTGAGGACAACACTAAATTGGGAGGAGCTGCTGACTCCTGTAAAGCATTGCAGAGACATCCTGAAAAACTAGAGAGCTGGACAATCACCAGCTGCATTAAGTTTAACAAGAACTCCTGCTTCTGCACCTGGGATTGGGCAAGCCCTGGTATATGTACAGCCTTGGGGAAGAGAGGCTGGAGAGCAGCCCCATAGAAAGGGATCAGGGGGTTCTATGTGGAAGAGAGAAGTTCTGGAGTCCGTGCTACAGTATGAAAAAGATAAGCTTTCCTGAATATTCAAATGCTGAAAAACATGGCATCTGTTCACTTTCCCAACAACATTATTTTACTGAGACTTGTTCTGACATCAATTTTACGTCTAAAATACGTACCACGTATTACTCTTCACTCCATATAGCTAATGAAGTTCTAACAGAAAGGTGGATGTGTTATTTTTTGTTTTCTTCTTTTTCACCTCCACAGTTAATAATTTTCTTGCTATTTAAGCTCCAGCTGCAAAACTTCAGTACAGGCAGCAAAGCAGATTCCTAGAAGAGCTCAGACAGAGTTCCAAACCCACGAGGGAGTTTGCCAAGCTAACAGTTTAAAAAGCTCTCACTCTTTTTATAAAATGAAACATATTAAGACAGATTTTCTCCTGGCAGTATTCACACTGTATCTTATATAACTGCGTACTAAACACTACCAAAAAGCAGTGAAAGCTTCTCAGTCTGCCACTTCTCAGCAGCTGTTCTGTTATTGCCACATATATTCTTCCCAGTCTTCTGTCCCATCAGAATATGGATGCAAAAATCCCACTGAAACTTAGGAAACACTTAGGAAACTTAGGTTTCCTCAGTCCCAACAAATTCTTCCACCACACTTGCAATAATGTACACAACAGGTAGCTTAGTATATTAAGTTCTAGTTTGAAGGGAAACAATTATGGAAGCAATAGCCAGAAAGTTAGGTACCGGCACTACAAATGACTTTTTAATTATACAGTACCTTAGGAGCTTTCTGTACGGAGCACTTCTCACCAACAAGGTGCATTAAAAAAATCTGTAAGATAAGAACATCTGAAATCCTAACAAGAGCTAACCATGACTCATTATGAGGGAAAGCTGATAAATGCAAAGCAACAGCAATAAACAGCAGACAGGTATTCCTGTGAACAGTTTCATTATTTCAGAACAGCTGTTCCTTAGGAAGATTTAGACAACTAGCAATACATTTGATTCAAAAAACAAATGGGACATCAGAGTTAGGAAGACAATTTATTACATACTACTTTCATCATATATGTTCACTCTTCTACATAATAAAATTTACAAGAAAAATAATGGAAACATTTTCTTCCACTTCCCACTTCTGCAGTAAGAAGTTTAGAACTTATGATTGCTTTCCATATAATGGAAAACTATTGGTAAACTCTCAATCTTTTGGTGAAACAAACAGAAGATGCACTGATTTGTTGCTTGAGATGCAGCAGGAAGCACTTCATTGCTACTTATTTGGGAAAATAACAGTAGTTCTCCTTCATCGTCAATTACATGTTTTCAAAACCACTTAGGATTGTTCCACTGTAGCCTGATCCTTGGCAGTTAGAACAAGCTCTGTAAGGGCTGAAAAGCTTTTTATGTTGTTTGTTTCCAGTCCCATCTTTCGTATCTAAAAAGAAACAAAAGCAGCGTTGATTTGCTTTAAAACAACTAAAGCTCATGTTGTTAAAGCAACTGGGAAAGCATATGCTTTATCTTACATTAATGAATGGTAAAAAAAAAAAAAAAAAGAAAAGAAAACTCTACAGAAAAGTTACTACAAGAAATTTCTTACCTAGGAAATCCGTTGTTCTAACAGTTAGAAAAACACAACAATGATAAACCTGAAAGTGCAATGAAATCTAAATATACTAGTAATGAAATAATCCTGAAAAGGTGTTCATTGCTGGAACTCCAAATTTCGTCCCAATGTACCAAATCAGCTCCTAAATGATTATTCATAATCTAACCCAATTCAACTTAAATTCACACATTGCAATATTGTTATTGCACATAATAGGAACACAAAAACCAAGAACCCAGCTCATGCTCCTAGCTAAAAACTGCCAAATGGTATTTCCTGTTAATACTTTTCATGCCTCCACTTAAATCACTTTCCTTTCAGTTAAGCCTCAGAAATGAGAAAAGCATCAGTTCACACACAGGCCAAATGTATCTGCCTGTTATAATGCAGCCACAGCATGTGCTCATAAACAAGACCGATGACAACTGCTTGGCAACTAATGATGTAGACTACACTTATTTGTTTATATCTGCATATTACATATAGAAATGATGACTGCAAATCAGGATGTTTATGCAGTTTGATACAGCTACTACACATATTTCCTGGACTATCTTCTTCCCCTTTTTTTTTACTTTGGTAATTAAGGTTTCATATTTGGCACTGAAAAGAGCTTACTATTTCGTAACACAACAAATAAGAAATCCTCTAAGCTCTTGGATGTAAACCCTTGACTATGCATTAAGGCAAGGCTGGAAATACCCAGAGAAAAGGCAATCAACAACTGAAGCCATAGAGTCATTTCTACTGGAGGAGAGAAGAAAATTCCCTCTGATTTGTCCACTTAGTATTTCTTTTTAGCTTCTGAGTACTAAGAAATAGGTGAATTCAGAACGTTGAGAAATACAAGCTTTTTCATTTATGTAAGAAATCACAGGAAAGCATGTATCACTCAAGAAGACTCTACAATCACTCAGGTTTCAAGTCATCTGCATTACACAGCTGTAAAAGCCAACCAAACAAAATGTATACAAAGTTTCACTTTTGAAAAATGAAGCTGAACTTTCCTCCTGTACCTCCCCCCTCCCTTCCCAAAACCAGTAATAGCAGTAAACAAATGTTTCCTCTTTTAACTTACTTGCTCTCCAAAATACTCGACATCTAGAGCCAGCTGCAGTCGGATTTTATCATCATCACTCATGCCCCCATTTGTACCAACAGGGTTCAAAGCTGCAGTCCTCCTGGCCTGCTTCAACCTTTTTAAGCTCTCTTCCATTTTCTTAACGGAGCTCAGAACATCTGATACAGTTTCATAATACCTAAAAAAAGGAAAATTAATGAGAGCAAAAATTTTACTGTTAAAAAAGCCCACCTGCTGCACAGAATGTTATGTATGGCTCTCTTACCTTTGTGTGCTTTCAGAGAGGGCACCTTCCAACCACTGATGGATCATAGGCTGTTTCAGTACATTTCTGTACTCATTCTGCAGTCGGTAGAAGGGCTTAAGAGCACTATCAACATAAGATGAAGCTTTAGTTGGCACTTCCTGGGAGCAGACAGAGAAAGAAGGTAGAAAAAACAAATAACCTGTAATTTATCTACTGATAAGACAGACACCAATTACAGCATGTATGGAGAATGCTAAGGGTGGATGTAAGCCAAGAAATAGATACCTATTCATGCCCAATCAACAAAGAGGTCTTCATATGCAGGAAAGACACTATGACAACATCATTTAGTAGTGTTATTCTATGGAATATACTATGGAACAATATCCAAAATGACCCAAGTTTCTGAGGATGCATGTGCCAGCCAGCTACTCGTATCATAAGGGCACTTCCTACTCACAATGGCCTCAAGAAAAGCTGAAAAGACTCAGTATATATGATGCACTTTTGTTAGAATAGCTACTATCTTGTATTATACTTCACTAAACTGAAAACACTGCTCCTTCTATTATTATACCACCCTATTACCTCAGCATATTTTCCAGAAGAATGCTTTTGGGATAACTCCAATATCCACCCCCTTTACTACCTTCTTCTGAGCTAGTCTTGGATGCAGAATGTTTCAGCTCTCCAGGACTGATCATCCATCCAAGAGCTTGGACAAGCCTCACTATTGCAGAGGAACCAAACATACACAAGGTACACCTGAAATAACTGTTACTCAAGTTTTCTTACATTGCCATTTTCTTACATCAGACCAAGCTAGCCACAGCAACAACTGTACAGCCTGGTGAAAACAAAATCACAGTAGCAAAACAAGGCAATATCTGATTTGGGGTTTTTTGGTAACATATTTATGAATTAGCTTTTGTTAACTTCTCACCAAGACAATATTAATTTTTTGGCCATTCTCATTTGTTCTTTCTGTACAATACACTTCCTGAATCAAATCTAAGAAATTAGCTCACTGGGAAAAAGTTTCTTGACACAGCAGTCAGAAAGAACCACCCCCCTGAACATACTCTAAAAGAAGCCTGCAGCTCAGTAGCAGGTCATCTTCTGATACATGCTATGACACAAGGGAAACATTTATTCTTATTATTAACCCTTTTTTGTTTGCCTAATAGTTCTACTCCTTGCCTTTCCTTCCATCACAAGCCTGTATTCTCATTGTTACCTCACCTAAAATTTCAAAAAAATTGTAGAATCATTATGGTTGGAAAAGATCACTAAAACCACCTAATCCAACCATCAGCCTGTCCCCACCATGCCCACTAACCACATCCCTCAGTCCCACATCTCCAAATTTTCTGAACACCTCCAGGGACAGTGATTCCACCACCTCCCTTGGCAGTCCATTCCACTGCCTCAACACTCTTTCGGAGAAGAATTTCTTCCTAATATCCAACCTGATTCTCCTCTGTTGCAGCGTAAGGCCACCATCTCTTGTCCTGCTTTGTGTGGGAGAAGACGTTTCCCACCTCACTACAGCCTCCTTTTGGGTAGCTGTAGAGAGCTCTCAGTACTCAGGAAGACATTCAGCCTCATCTCCCTTTGGCTTCCTTCTTTTCTATGAGGTAAATGGCAATCACTAAGTCATCGAAAGTTATAAAATAGTTCTGTTGACTGCTAAACAGATACAGACAGCCCTGGAGCAAAACGTACTGCTCAGTTAGCATTCTTCACACAGACTCCCCGAGATGTATTTTTAAATCTGCAATCAGTACTGACCTTATTGGTTCTCCTATATAATCTTGGAATTTCCAGTGCACTCTTCAGGTAAGTGAAAGAGGACTCGCTGAGATCCTGGATAATCCTGCTATTCAACGTAGGTATGCAGGCTGATAAGGAAGTCTTTGAGTCTTCCAAGGCTCCTATTGAAGTAAAAATACTAAAGTTTAAGATGAGCTACCCTGCCCCATCACAGTACAAATCCGCATCATTCCAATCTCTCTCATCTGTCCTAGATGGCTGCTCCTGGTGTCAAATACAGGATAGTTAATAAATACATACATATTAGCCATTTATAAGACATCTCCACTAGTATCAGCCATTCCTCAGCCAGAAAAATGGGTTCACAGAAGAAGCAAACAAACAAACAAGGTAAAGTGACATTCTCCAGGTTCACATTATTTTTTCAGCAATGTACCAGCAGTTTACCAACGTAGCAAGGGGCTTGAATCAAAAAGCTCAGATCCAGCATGGAAACTGGGACTGTAAAATTGTTTTCCACAGTACCTAAATTCCCCAGGGAGTAACTGGAACATGCCTAATGCACACTCGCAATTGTCAGGAGACCATCTACTGAGTTGCAACGTACACAGGCTTCTACCTCTCTTAAAGACTTGGACATCTACCCGTAATATTTTAGTTTCAACTGGATACTGCAAACCATCTCCTTTATTGTTCTCCATTTTCCTTACTGCAAGAGTTTAAAGATTTGATACTGATCTTCCAGACTGAGGTTCCTCGCTTCATGGAGAACCATCTTAATTACTAGACAAGTTCTCTCCCAAGAAACTACTTTAGACTCAGTAAATTTTAATCAAATGTTTTCTAGTCTTCACAGTTCCATTTAAGGCAGTTTCTATTTCTCAGAGTCACAGAATGGTTCAGATCAGAAACAAGCACCATTACATAAACAAACATAAAACATTCCTATTTTCAAGCTTTTCATTGTAAACAATAAAACTCTGCATAAAAGCTGATATGGTTCAGTTAGCAGAGGGACTTGGGAAAGGGGGAAAGACTGAATTCAGTCTCTCAGATTTACCTTCAATACAAGACAAATTCTTGAAGCCAATCATCTCAAGTTTTGGTTTAATCATTTCTAAGATGTCAGGAATCTAAAGAGTGAAACATAAAATAGACACAATCTTATTATAAACATATTTCAATAGCTCTTCCTGTACTCCGCAAGTTAGCAGTGTATCAAAAGACCCTTTCAATCTTCTCTGCTTTTTTGTCATGTTTATGGAAACCCAGACTCGTGTTAATGAGAATATTATGGGAATTAAGGCCTATTCATTCAATTCCCTGCATTACCATTTTTGTCCTCAGAGAAAATAACTGACAATTCACAAAACATTATTGACCCAGATGCAGCTTCACAGGATACAGAAATTTCAGTCTCCCTGACTGAAGTACATTAGAAGAGTTCCCACTGAAAGCATATTAATATCATATAGCTCTTTTAAAGTTTCTGGATCGTTAGTAAAATATGATGATGATACAACTCTTTTCAAGAGTTCTTTTATAAAAGAGAACATAATATTAAAGCCAAAATTGCACTACACTTTGAGGCCAGAGATCTTACATGCAAAAGTGAGACTCTGGGAACAGTGCTACTGTGCACCAAAAAATGAGCAGAAACATTTTAGGAGTAGAGTCTATCAGCTACTGATTAAATATCCAAACAGGTTTTTCTTGTAACTTGTAACTCAAACTAGGTAGAGAATAGACCCCTTATTCCAGGTGATATTTTCTCTGTCAGACTACTCCAGTTTCAGTATTCAAGATGCATTTTAAAAAATAAGTACTTTTTTTTCTTTTTTTCATTTATTTTTGAATTAACAGGATCCAAAACCAACAACACTGGCATAGATTGACAAAGACTTCTGTATGTGAAGTCACAAGCACCAACCTTTTCCTGGAGTTTATCCAGATCTGCAGCAACATGCACCAACTGAGTACTTGATATGGAAGGCAAAGGCTGACTTTCTGGGGAAGATCCATTCCCTTGGTCCTCATTAGAGCTGAGGTTTACAGAAGTTTCCCTTCTACCAGCTGGCATTAATTTTTTGCTTTCTTTTGTATTCTCACTGGAAATGGGCCTTACAGAAACCTGAAATGTCAAATTGAGATAGCAACAGTAAAGGCAGTTAAGATTGCATTTATAGAGACAGTATATAAAGGATTAATAAGTTTTTCACATTATAATGTTGCAATTGCAAGAGATAACTGTATTCCTCAATTACATTAAAACAGATGATTTCAAAGCAGATTTTGGTGCACTACGTAATGTGATGACTTAGAGCTTTTTTGTCACTATACAACAAGGCAGTACAGTCATGGAGTAATTTTCACCCGTGTGGTGCTCAGATGAACAGACCTGATTATCACCAGCTATACAGAAACTGTTCGTTCCTGTGGATTGTGTGGGATGGGTAATTCTCCACTGCAGAGACAACCAATTCCACTGCTAGAGTGTTTGAGTCAAAGCCAAGAATCAACACATAGTCTATTCCACTGTCACACTTTTGAGAGGAATACTCAGGCATACGTCTAGAAGAGTTTTAAGGATTTTCTAGGCCAATGAAATCACCAAATGGAGGAGTTTGAGCCCTCCCCAGTCATTCATCCTCCCTTTTGCTCATATCTGTACAAGGCTAGCCAAGGTCTTGCTTGGTGTCAAGAAACATAACTCACTGTTGTCAATCATCTCCTTTCTCTCACTTCCTCAAGCCCTCTACTGCAATGCATGCGTTTCACTCAGCTATCTGTTTTAATTCTGAGACTTATCAACACTTTTCAAGAGACAATTCAGCTGAAAGAACTGTACTATTCAGTCTCACAAGGAGTGTTGTCTTTAGCAACCTAAGGGGAATGCATAGAGGAGATGGAATCAGACTTTTCCCTTAAGTTAAAATGACAGAGTAAGAAGAAATGGACAAGTGCAACAAAGGCAACTGTATCGAATACAAGGATATTTGATTGTGAAGGTGGTCAATCACTGGAAGCAGGCTCAAGAGGCTGTGAAGCCTTCACCTTTGGATATTCAAAATTTAACCTAACATGGTCTTCATAACCTTACCTATTCTGGCCCTGTTTTGAGCAGGAATTTGGACTACGGGACTTCCAAAAGTCCCTTTTATCTTCAATTATTCCCCAATATCAGGTGTGGGTTTTCTGTTGTTGTTTTTTGTTTGGTTGTTTTTTTTTTAAGGAGGACTCTTACTGATGGGCATAATCTTCAGAACCATAACTATGTTGTTCTCTTACCTCATTAATGAACACAGAGTAACGTGCCAAAATTTGCAGACTAAGTTTCCACAGACGGTGTGCTAACAATGGTAAAAACATTTGATCCGACCAACACTTCAAAAGACTCATCCAGACCATGTGAGTAGCCAAAAGGCAATACGAGCTGCCCTCTAAAAAGAATCAGGCAACAAAAGTTAAGTTCCTAAGCACACTCTTGAAAGATGTTAATTAGTGATGTTAATAAATGCATTATCCAATATGTAACAAAAAAAATATCCCTGAGACACAACCACAAGGATAGCAAAGAGGACTTGTTAAACACGGACTAAAACAAACTCTGAAAATACCAGTTCCTCGCTCCTTTAGAATATTGCCTAATGACTAGCATACTTTGCAGGACCTTATGCAAGAGTAAAACTGTATTAGCACTGAACTACTGTTCCTTTCACAGAATCTAAGTCTGAGGAACATGCTAGAAACAGGTACTGAAAACAGTGGGAATACCCATATTGAAACCAAATACTTATAAAGCAGTTTATGCACTAACATTTTTCCTCCTGAAAGATAATGTGGCTGAAAGACCAGCTGAAGTGCCTCTATACCAATGCATGCAGTGGGAAATTAGCAGGAGTTGGAAACTGTGGTGCAATTGAAGAACTAAGATCTTATTGTTATCATAGAAACATGGTAGAAAATGAAAAACTTAATGTAAACTAGTAGTGTGTGCTTGCAGCCCAGAAGGCCAAGGGTATCCAGTGTGTACCAGCTGGATGAGAGGTGATTGCCCCTCTCTACTCTATCCTTGTGAGGCTCCATTTGGAACACCATATCTAGGTCTGGAGCCCCCAGCACAGGAAAGATGTGGAGCTTTTGGAGTGCTGCGAAAAGGGCCACAAAGATGATCAGAGGACAGAAGCACCTCTCCTGTGAAGACATGCTAAGGAGCTAGATTTGTTTAGACTGGAGATAAGAAGGCTGCACAGAGACCTCATTATGGCCTTCCAACATTTAAAGGGAAACTACATATAAACTTTTTACTTGGGTAGATAGTGGTAGGATGAGAGAGAATGGTTTTAAATTAAAAGAGGTTAGATTTAGATGTCAGGAGGAAATTTTTCATTGAGAGTGTGGTGAGGTCCTGGAACAGGCTGCCCAGAGAGGCTATGGATACCTTGTCCTTGGAGCTGTTCAAGGCCAAGCTGGATGGGGTCTTTGGCAAGCTTATCTAACACTTGACCTAGTGGATGACAACCTGCCTGTGGCAGGGGGTTTGGAACTCGATGATCCTAAAGTCCCTTTCAACCCAGACTATTATGATTCTGATTTCATAGCATAGAATCCAAAAGCTAATTAATGTGACCGTGAATTCCAAATAAATGCCTCGAAGTTGTAGGATTTACTCATTTCATCTCCATTAGTTTTTTTCCTCCTTGCTCTCTTTAGCTTAATATTTAAAAGTTCAAAATATTACACACAAGATGTGTATAAAGATATGTATACATATGTGTGCATTATATACGTACATTACTTTTCACTGCCTTCCTCACAGGTATTTTACACAATTAACTGAAGTAAAAGCTTGTCTAATTAAAATATACTTCTAAGAAATACCCTAGGTTTGTCCTTCCACTACAATCTTTTCTATGCTTGCCTTCTCACCTGCTCATAAATCAACGTACATGTTTTGAGTAGAAGACAACAATACAAACCACAGAAAGCCTAAACGCTGCCAACAGATAGACATCTTCCTCTCCACATGTAACAAGAAATGTGCCCCAACAACAAAGCATAACCTTTTAGATATCATGCACAGGTTACCAAGAGGAAATTTAGACCTTTTTTGAAATAAGGGAATAGACCCACAAATATGTTAATTACTGCTACCATAAGAAGTGTTTTTAGTAAGTGATCACCGAACAACGCTTTTATATTGCCTTCCCCATAAAAATGTAGTCTACTGTTAAATCTGTTCATAAAAAAACCAACAAAACAGCAAACGTGAACATTGAGGATGCAAGTCAGTAAATGATGAAGAGGAAATAATCACTGCTACTTAAAATACAGCTTCCATCACAGTAGGGAGAACTACTAATTTTCAGTGGAAGTTTACCTGGTGCTTCCTCCAGGGAATCTGAAAGTGCAGTTTCTAAGGCCCCTGCTATTTCTCTAAATCTGAAAAACAGAGCAGTGTTGATTATAAATAAGTAATTTCTTAAATTGATGCCCCAATACTTTTCAATGTTCAGTCTGTATGCCATTAGTGTATACACACTGACAGGTTATACATTTATTATTTTCCTCAACGTAACCCGGCATATAAGTAGGGCCAACAATCAATAGATACTTGAAAGACAACATTTCATTTTATATAGGCAGATTTAAAACATACACATTACAAGTAAATATACAACTTAGAATTAAGATCATGTCAAGTATTTAGATCTTTTTTTTAATGGAGAAAGGTCTGTGTTAGTGGGCTCTTTTTCCTAATTGTTAGTGTTTTCACACTAGAAGTGAACACATTACCACATACTTACTTAAGCTGACCTTCAGGTATGTCACATGGCACTGGGAGTCTCTAGCTTTCTATGTGTTTGTTAATGGACAGTGGCATAAGGTTCTGCAAACAACTCTGTACCTGACAAAAATCAATAGTTCCTCACAGGATGCCCTACTCTCCTCTTTTTCTTTTTTGCCTTTTTTTCCCCCCCCCCCTGAAGTTTAACAGCAAATAAGACAGCATTTCCCTTGGATAAAAATGTAATCATTAGTAACATTTTTATTCCTAACTCTGAAATAAAACTATATTTTAAACTTCTTTATAGAAAGCTTTTGTCATTCTTCCTTATTGCTTTTATGTTCATCACAGAAATCTCTACACCTACCAAACTTCCTAATTATGAACCTGCAAAGATCATTTTAAAACTTCTCAGCTGTCATTTCCAAATCAGAGCAGGCACCTGCCCAGCTTTTCCTGTTCCAGCTACTAATGTACCAGATGCATATTTAAAGTAATTTAAGTAGCAATATCTGTAATTGACACATTAAGGAGAAAGAAACCCACAAGAGGTTTCTTGTTCAGCTGCTACCAAGAGTTAGCATGGATTTTGAAGAATTCGTGAAATGGCTTCAAATCTTAATTCCTGCCTGTGCAACACTTTCACTGACAAAGCAGCACATTCAGGTCTTACACTGAAATGAATTAGAGAACTGAATCACTTTTTTTTTTTTTTTTTTTTTTTAAATTGTTCAGCTTTTGCTGCATATTTCTCACACGGGAAAACAATCACAAGCGTGAGTTCCTTACAGTCCCATTATCTGTTGTACTGATGTAATTGAAAGAAATGGCAAGGAAAAGAGTTATTGAGGCAGCTGGTACCTGCACTGCTACAGAAGAAATGCCTCTACGTCTGTCTATTCCTTACAGACTCCTTTGTAGAGGCTTTAGTGAGGGCTCTTTGTTCTGGGCAATTTCTGTAATTGAAAAAACTAGCAATCTTAACCATAAGTGCAATAGTGGAAGAACACACTTCACTACAAATCCTGTGTGACTTGGGGATGGTTACATACAGCAAAGACAAAGCTTCCACGCTATGAATATGTTTCATTATTCGTGTACTAAAGGATTCATGGGCAATTCCAAAAGTTATCAGATCATTCCAACATATAGGAATGATACTGATGAAAGATGAAGCAACTCCTGTTGCCCAATCATCTCCTGAAATAGTGCACTGTTTGGATTTACAGTAATCTTAAAAGAGAATTACTATTTTTTTCCTTTTTGTTAGCCAGAACTCAAAACACCTAAGAGATTATTATTTTCTTTTAAAAGAATACACTGAAGATTGTTTTCAATGTTTAGAACAGCAGTATTACAGCTTGATCAAGTGGTCACTTGTTAGAAAAGCTGTGCTTTCAAACAAAAGGGAGGATTCACAGACTCATTAATGATACCTGCCTTTTGCTAAGAAGTTTATAATTGCTGTAGTTCTACAGACACTTACAGTCTGCATAGTCAGCACCACTATTGTAGTGAGTACTCCTGCCCTTTCCCTTGGGCCAGCATCAATATTTGTACAGTTAAGTGGCTTGGAAAAATTGATTGGAGTTGGAAGTCAGCCTTTTTTTTTGCCCCAGGTAACAGTTCTTCATGTTGGTTCACTACACAGCTGCACAACAGTTGTGCAAGTGGAAAAAAAAAATAATAAAGAAGGATGTCAGAGGAGGCCAGGACCACCAGTTTACAAAACGTAGCACATCATGAAAACACTAACAAACGTGCTCCCATCCCCACGTTCCTAACACTTGTCTTGAATTAGCTCCAGCTCTCGTAAGATACCCAGATGGAATTTTTCAGCAGCATCAGATTTACACTGGCTTAAACATGATGTATAAATGTGGCTATGGCTGTACCATACTCATCATTTATAGACATGCAATAAAGAAAGCCACCATGGTGATCCAGGTTAAAAAATAAACCTCATTTTCTTATCCTTCTTTTTTTGCATATCATTCCCTTTGCTGCCACTACCTACTTCTCCTCTTTTATTTCTTAAAAAAACCTGATAATTTCAGTGATCCAGCATGTAGGTCAGCCCCACAAACAGCTGAGGTGGAACAAGTAAATGTGTAGCATAGTGGGAAACAAAGGCAAGAAAATCTTGTGACTGGATTTGCCAGCATAGAAAACATTATCCAAACCACATTCAAGTAGAATGCAGGACAAGAGGCTACACAGAGTTAGGGTAGAACACAGTGTATACAACACAGCCAGAACAGTTCTTAGGCCAGCTTGTTCTCAACTAAAAGCATATTAAAAAATTCATTAATATCGTGGACTGTAAACAAGAACAAGCCATAAACTCAAGCATTCATCCTCACTGTTTGTATGCAAACTAAAAGACATGTGGAACAGAAAACTGAGAAAGGAAACTGTTAGCTGCCTCTGCTTATGATCTGATTCCCAACTAACAGTGCCACATTACCCTTAAGGGAACAAGATCTACTCCTGCAACAAATAGCATATGAAGCTGTTGAGAGACTCTCAGAACGCTTTTCAACCTTTGCAACCTACTGTAGGGAACCTGCTTTAGCTGGGAGGTTGGACTTGACAATCTCCAGAGGTCCCTTCCAACCCCTATGGTTCAGTGATTCTTTGACTCTGGAATGAGAGAGATAACACACAGCACATTTTACTTTTGAAGCAACCAACAGATGCTTACCAACCTTATCTGAAAATAAACAGGCAAGTTCCATTTGTTGTTAAAGCTGTGGTAGGAGGGATGAGATCTCAACCGTTTCACACTGGCCTGTGAGCCACACTGCCGTTCAAACTTCCGTACAAAATCCATGCTGGTAGTGTACTTCTGCAGGAAGAAAACGAGCATTCTGATCACTGCCAGGGTCCCATTAAGCAATGAAGGCCACAACCCTCTGAAAAGAACTCCCATATCAGCCTACAGTTAAGCTCAAGGCTCACAATGGGCCAGCACCGATACCTAATCATATAATGCCAAAATCCTGGAGTGCAGTGAAACCAGAACCAGTTATCTAATAGGTGTTACACTGGAATATGAAAACCCAGTGCATGGCACTTCTGAAAAGCATTAAATTGTCTGAGCTACCTCAACAGCCAGATCAGAGAGACCTGTAAGTATTTCTGAGCTGAATCACCACGGTGGAGCAACACTGGTGCACAGCACTAAGAACAGTCGGTCCCAGTAAATGAGAAATAAAGGGATGCAGCAGATGGATTTTTTGTTCTTAGTTACTTCCAGAAATATGCTCCACCAAAAGCACATGAAAGTATGGTATTTTATTTCTGTTATACAGAGCTGTAGTATAGGAATTTCTAAAACTGTTTCCCCAAATGTAAGTTTTAGAAACAACAAATACACGCTAACAGAGCACAAAAACTATGTAAATCAAGGAGTTGTAATATAGCTCCAGTTGAAATCTGCCTCTCTGCAATGAAAAATAGCATGGTGACATGCACAGTTCAGCTACCAGACAAACCCAACAATACTGAAACACCCCTAACCAAAACAAAACAAGAAACACCCAGAAAACAAATCAGATGTTGTCTTGTGACATTAGATTGTGCTCATTAAGCCACTGTTGAATTAATGAAATATGCCTGGATTAATCTCCAGGTTACCCAGTTCAAGCAGTGGTTGGACAACACTCTCAGGCACAGGGTCTGAACTTTGGGTAGTGCTGTGTGGAGCCAGGAATTGGACTCCATGATCCTTGTGGATCCCTTCCAACTTAGGATATGCTAATTCTACTTCTCTAGGGGTACACTGATTTTACTTCTCAGCGCTTCTGACAGTGCAGGGCTGTAAGCAGCAGGACTTTTACCCCACTCCAGAGCAGCCGGTGAGCAACACACTCAGATTCTCTTATGAAGTAGTAAAACATCCCCAGAAGTTCCTGAGTTGATGCTGGTAGGTTCCTCCCCCAGAAACGATCCTGGGCAATGCACTGGCATGGACAAGCTTTTGCATGGCATGTCTCAGTGCATTTGGAGCCTTCTGTCAAATGTATAATTACAGTATGCTTTTCTTGTGATGTGGCAATTGCATGGTGTGGAGATGGTGTTCTGGAAGTGGCGCACAAAACTCTTCAGGTTAGCTACTTTTGTCCCAGTGTAGTTGTATTTAGAACACAACAAACTCTAAGAGATGTGGGAATTGAATCCAGAAACAATGAGAGATCAGTGTTCTTTCTACCTGCTTTCTTAAATAATAAACTCAATACTTTCAAAAAGATAAACAAGGCATTAATGCTCAACTGCCTAACATATTAGTCAAAGGTATAAACAGAACACTCCGGAAAGATCTCTGACACCTTCAAAACAGACGACAACTCAGAGACATTACCTAGTTATTGATAATATTATATTTAAGAGAGGGAACTACAAGCAAGGTTGGTTCCCTTTCAGCTTCTGGGACTGGATACCTGACGAAGTTATTGAATGATGAAAATGTGAAAAAAAAAATGCAGCAGCTTTCAAATACAGGAACCTAAACTCAAATCAATGCTGAGAAACAGAAGATACATTATTCTCAAATGCCTCTAAAACTACAAATCTGAGTTTGAACGAAAGGCACAATAACCTAAAACAACTTAAAAACTCTGCACGACGACACAGTTACTTTAATGTTTAAGCCAGTCTGATTTTACAGCACGACCTGAAAGAAATGTTTTTTCCATTCACTCCCTCTACATGTAAAGACCCTTTAACAAATAATACTTCTGAGTATTACAGCTATACTCACATATACAAAATAACCAAACCAACTTGGAGAAAAAGACTACTCTGCAGTTCTATCAACCTAGGAAACGGAAGACTACTGACTACAGTCTGCACTAATAGATTATCAGCAACATGGCAAATATTTCACAGGTATTTTTCCCTCCTTCATTTATAACTACTCCTACCAGTTCTTCCACAGACATCTGAGCACTTTTACACTTGGCACTTCAGTGATTTTTAGATAAAATATATTAATGGCCTAGACTCCAAGTTTTATCTTATGTAGACAAAAGCAGTCTTGAAAGAACTTAAGAACTTTGGACTGATTACATCAAGTAACTGGAAGTCATCGTGGGTGTTTCTTGGTTGTTTTTTTTTTTTAAATAAACACAACAGCACCATTGGTTGATATCAGCTCAACATAAGATGAAAGGCTTTTAAGAATAATTCTTTTAAAAGAGTAAAACCATCTAAGTATAAAATACATTCTTGTATAAAGCAAACAGCACACGTCACAACGCTAGGTGAAAGCCTGAAGGATGACTGAAGCTTTGTGGGAAACTGAGAGGTATTAGGGCAAGCTGTAACCTAGCTGTATAATAAAAAAACTAAGACAACAGCCCTTTATATACAGAAGACCCGATCTTGCAAAAACACCACAGCCATCCACCTCCACCATTATCAATGTTGCAATTCTATAACTAAAAAAGGATAGTTACTCCTAAAACAAATATTTAAGGCCAAATTCACATGACGAACTGGCTTCCAGTAACCCCTGTAAGAGCTTTCCTGACAGCTGTGGTTTAACCCAGCAGGCAGCTAAGCCCCACACAGCCGTTTGTTCCCCCAGCCCATGTTTGCTTGCATGAGATGTGGGAGAAAACTGGGGGGAAAAAGAAGAAAAAAAAAAAAAAAAAGGGTAAATCTTCTGTGTTGAGACAGATTGGTTTAACAGGACAGGAAAGAGATGGAAAATAATAATAATAATAGAATACGTAAGACAAGCAGTGCACAATGTAATTGCTCACCACTTGCAGATTGATGCCAATGCCTGACGGTTCTCAAGCAGTGGCAGCCCCTCCAGCTAACTCCCCCAGTCTTATAGTTCCACATGAACCCACAAGATAGGAGACATCCCTCTGGCCACTTTGGATCAGTCATCATGGTTCAGCCCCTCCTCATGCATCCCCAGCTCCTCACCAGCAGCACAGCACAAGAAGCTGAAAGGCCTTTGGCTCTGTGCAGCACTACTCAGCATCAACAGAAACACCAGTCTGTTATCAACACAATTCACATGCTAAATCCAAAGCACAGCACCATACCAGGTACCAAACTGAAACCATGATGCTGACAAACCTGAGGGGAGAATAAATTACTACGAAAAAAATCAACTGTTGTGAGATAGTCTTCTCTTCCAAGCCATGCACAACAGAAGTTTACATAAAAGCAGTAGGAAAAGAAAGCTAGAGCATATCACTCATTCACACGTGTGTCACAGAAATAACAATTGGAAAATAAGTCACAAAATTAATTACCTCATGAAACACATCTGGGTTTCCAGGGTTAAATAGTGATGGCAATTTTTCTTCTAAACCACGTACTATTTCTGGCCACACTGAGTTCACTAAGAAATCATATCCAGGAACAATATCTGCTTTTTCACTGAAATAAAAATGAAATGATTCCATGGTTGTATTTTACCACTAGGCTTCTATTTAGAGGTAAGGATAACTAGAAGGATATGCACTGCATTAGACAAAATGTAATTATTATTTTTTTTTTTTTTTAATAAACATAGGAATGCTGATTTTTTTTTTACACTGTTCTTCCTTCCACATTGGGATGATCCCAACAATCTCAACAAATTGCAAGTATTTTTATAACCCTGAAAGTGTTTTACAATTTTATCAGTTACCTATTTTGCAAGTGTGTCTGGAAAGCATCTGCTTTTCAGCTGAAAACTCCTAACTCTTACTCATGTATTTTCAAGATTTAAACAGCTCCAAACTTGAAAGAAACAGCAAATATGTGCAAGGTGACTTATGCAATGGAAAGAAAGAGAAATCTCTTTTGTCATTGTTCCAAGGTGTATTTATACACGTTACAGTGATTCCAAAGGATTGAAAGCCACCCTCTTTAGGAAAATTTATAAATCAAGAGCAGAAGAGACGCAAGCATTTCTTTCCACTTCCGTATACAAAAGTCAAAACCTTCAATTATGACAAATACAGATAAAAAAACTTGCTGAAAGATTAGAGGTATTGTAACAGTAATACGACTTAAGAGCAAATGATGACCAGAAAAACAATTCTGCAGTCCCTATGGGATGTGTTTGTAGTTCTGCTAATTACAGCATTCCACTCTATTAACCAGCCTGCAAGCAGATGGATAAGTGGATACGATTCGGTACACATAAAACATTTAAACTTCAGAAAAGGCAATTTAACTGCACAGGGAATTAAGCTCTTTTTAAGACAACAGTGGAAGTACCATAGAAATCAATTAAACATTGTCATGCAATAAATCTGTCAAATTGCTGGGGATCTCCACTTTTTTGATGCACCCTAGCAACCCAGTCACTTTTGAACTTTTGTTTTCTAATAGCTTTATGATGCCCTTGGATGAAACATTCAATCATGTTTACTTGAGCGGAAAAAAACCAAAAACACAACAAAACTTTAGATTTGTGGCACATTTTATTGTGATTAGTACTCAATTCTACTACTGAAATACAGGATTTTATTTGCCTCCTGTGAAGGTTTGGACCCCAGATCAAGAAAATTTATTCACTGTTTTAAAAACACACATGTGATACAAATCAAAATTGAATATGAATCCTCCGGAAAGACCCTGTAAGTCATTTGTGCATGGAAGGTCAATACACAAGATACTTCAAAAATATATTATCTTTGAGATAACCATAAAAGCAGTAGCAACCATAAAAGCTTAGAGCGATTGAAAGAAACCCCAAACATTTACCTTGAAATAGCTCCCCCTGTAACTTCACGCAAGAGACGGCAGTGGTGAGGAACAAACTCCAGCAGTTTATTGTACATGGCCTGAAGGCCATTAGGATGAGCTTGGACATACTGCTCCACAATCACCTGTCAGGAAGAGTTCAATGCTGAACATCAGAAGAGCAAGTATGAAATACAGTAGTAAAAGATTCAGATGTCTATTCACTCAAAACTCCCAATACCTTATCCAAAAATACTGCAATATTCAGTATTTTGCTTTCCCAGTTTCCAAGCAGGACACATCAGCTTGAGAGAAAGAAGACCATTTCCCACTGCAGCAGTTCCAACAGCATTACAAAGCACCCAAAGGAAGTCCATTCTTAAGTGGATGTCACCAACATTCTACTTCTTCTACCATCCAAAAGCCATCAGCTTTGTTTTCTAAGAGTATGTGCACACAAACTAAAAACAGAACAATTTTAAATGATTCCTTTGCTAAAGAAGGGAAGAGGCATCCTATTGACAATGATAAACAGCTCACATTTTATCAGATAGACTATTCTTTCACCGGGGAAGGTAAATAATTTCATATCTTGGCTGCTGAAGGAATTACTAAGTGTTAAAAAAAAAAATAGTAATTTATTTCCCCTATCTTGATTTAGAAAAACTCCTTCATCAGAAGTTATACAGATTAGCTTTTGCTTGCCTTGGTTAGAAACACTGCATGGCAAACTGCCTCTAAATAAAAGAAGGAAACAAATAGCTTACGTTCACTTCTGCATTAACATGTAGGAAGGCATACTAACCTTTGAAAAGGCAATTAATACTGCTTAATGCTACACATTCAACATTTTTAGGAATAATGTTCACATTGCTTTTATGGGTCTTAATAGAAATGTCAACTCTTTAATATGAGTGTAAAAAAACCAGTAGAGAATAATTGTTTTAAATATCCTGAAAGCAGAACAGTGCCTTGCATCATCCCATGCCTCTCACTTAGGGGTTTATGGAGCCAGGAGAACACCATTAAAACATTTCAATTTCAAGAGTAATGGTAATAAAGGAAAATCCAGACAGCAAAGAGAAAGATACAGTAATGTAACTTGGGACTTAAAGTCACTGAAAAGTGTTGTCTCTTTTAGAAGCAATGATGAGGGAAAGGAGATCTATTCTGTTTCCTATCAGCATACCATACCACCAATTTGAGCAATCACAATCACCAAGGCAGCTCTCATACTTCAAGGCCTTTCCTCCCCAAGGACACAAAAGTGAATGCTTGGAGCCAAACACAGAATCAAAGAATGGTCTGGGTTGGAAAGACCTTTAAGAATAACAACCCCCTGCTATAGACCAGGCTGCCCACGGCCCCATCTCAGCCTGGCCTTGAATGCTTCCAGAGAGGGGGTATGCACTGCCTTTCTGGGCAACCTGTTCCAGTGTCTCACCACCCTCACAGCTCTTCCTAATACCTAGTCTAAATCTACCCTCTTCCAGTTTAAAGCCATTTCCCCTCGTTCTGCCACTATGCGCCCTTACAAAAACTCCCTCCTCAACTTTCCTGTAGGAAATCATAATTAACACTGCCGAGCCGTGCATAACGCTAGTTTTAGAACAACTTTATAGCCCTGGCACTGGCCCAGCTTAACTTTTTCTGTAAGACCAGTGAATTTAATAGTTTTATAAAATGTTCTGATAATCTAGTGAAAACCAGGGAAACTGCCTAGAATAGGGCAATTAGTTAGCATTAGAACTTATACTGTAAAAGGACATTGATTCACATCTATCCCAGTAGAGAAAAAATTATCTGTCTGCAATGACACATCATTACTACCTGACCTGGACATAACTGCCAACACACTGATGAAAACTTTCTTAGCATCTACTGCCACTCCGCTCATACAAGAGTCAATGCTTCCCAAACAAACCCTTGATCTTGCTCCTACTTTTCTCTTGGCACTGGTGGGAACTGCAGATGTTGCCTCTTCCCGCAATGGGAAGAAAAGGACATTGCACTAAGAACTACTTTTGCTGCATTTGCTTGGTACTGAGCCTGCTGATGAAAAATGCTCACTTCAGTCCTGATCCAACGCACTCTGGTCCAGAGTAAATTGTATTTTACTACAGTCATTTGCTTAGTTTCAAGTCTGTTAGTTGGATCTCTCCCCTGCCCAAGAAAAACATAGGTAAAGAACCTTGAATGGATATACCCAAAATTGGTGACAGGTGAATAGAGAATTCCTCCACCTTTTTTCCTTAAATAAAAGAAACAAAAAACGACATGGTCAGTTCCCTCACTCCTTCCACAAAGGTACTTTGAAACTGCTAACCAGAGCTGGAAAAATAAGTATTCTTGCAAGTCAGTTCACTTTCCTAGGATTCTTGATTTTCTCTTACCTCGTCCATGTAAGGTTTTACAAGCACTTGACCAACTAATGCCTCTGCATCTCGTGTTTTGTCAATTGTTGCATAAGTGCGAAGACAGTGACGTATTATGTCAACATTTGAAGTCTGAAGTCCCTCCAAGAGTAGTCCTTCCAGAGACTGCTGCAACATAGCAGTTATTCCAGCTATACGCTTTGAAGAGAAACAAAACATGGTAGTTAAAAAAAGCCTTGCCATCATTGCTAAAGTAAATTCTTCCAGAAATACTTGGTTCAGTTTTCAATTTTTATTTGAAAGGCACACGAGTTCTGATAAATGTTAACATCAAATGAAAATTAACACAAGCTTACTTGGTTACGGACGTTATTCAACGCAGTATTTATTATAATAAATGTTAAATTAAAAGGCAATTATTTTCTTGTATATTTTGAAAGAGACATCATAACTTATCTAAGGTACTCATTATAGTGAAGAAATAGGTCGATAATTATTCCTTGTTCAGCTGAAAAACTACGTGTGATAATACACAAAACTTTTTCAGTATGTTACCAGGGTAACAACTGCAGCATTTATCCCTCTGTCACATACCAAAGACACTGAATTATACTGGCAAAAAAACGATCTGCCAGTACATTCCTTCTGACCTCTGCTAAACAGCTGCTTCAGTTAGCATATATCCTCCTGTTCAGTGTATATCCCCTACAACATTTCTTCTATTAGACCCAACTCCCTGCTACACTACCTGCAGATATGATGTTGGCCCAAGATGGTCCCTTGCAGCTCTGTACTGAAAGTGAATTCAATAACATGCAATAATTTAATCAAAGTTGAACTATCAATTGAACAAGTCAGATCCTCTCTCTAGCACTTTGCATGCTATATTGCACACATCCATCTTAAAGTTATTTTTTACATGATCAGAGAATCTGATCTGAATACACAAAGCCAATAACCCAACTGCTGACAAGTCATGGAAACCACTATCTGATGACAACCAAAACATCGGTAGGTTCAAATTTTTCATCACCAGTCCAAAATAAATTTTAAAAAGCACCAAACAGGCTCTATTAAGAGATCACCCAACCAAAACTGGGATATCAACAAAAAGTATAGGAGACCAGGCAAACACTTTTAAGAAAGCTACACAACAAAGGTTGTGTAAATAAATACTACTCCTACTACATCCTGTTGTTATTTCATATTCAGTAGCCAGAATAGTCTTGTGAGCAGTCCATGAATCAACAAGGTACCACTGAAGTCTTGATATAAAACAAGCTCATATGGCCAGCAGGAATAAGTAATATCAAGAAGCTGTAATGATGAAACATCTCACTAGCTCAAAAGCCATTAAGAATGACAGATTCCATGCTAATCTGCCTGAAGCATTACCTCAACTCATACTATCTACTTCTTAAGCACCTGCCTTTGTTCCTTCTGACTAGGGAAAAAAAAAAAAAAAAAAAAAATCAGTAGTTCATCTTTTACACTAGATAGTTGCTATAAACAGGCTATCAGGGACATCAGCCTACCAGCCAGGACACCACAACAGTTAGGCACCAAATACCAGCAAGAGACAAATTTGAATTTATTCAAGTCAGCCACTCTAAGCACATTCAATTTATATTTTGGTCTGGATGCTGCAGCTAACAAAAACAATGTACATTTCTGGAACTATGCTTTGCTATTATTAAGCAGACAAACTGCAAGATGCATTTAGGCTAACAAAAGCGTCTGTCTTATTTCCCACTATTATTTTAAGAATTTATCCTAAAGTTAGCAAACAAAACACAAGAAATTACACTTCACCGCAGCTGATAAAACGGCCTCCTGAAAAAAATTTTCTCCTCTGTGGAAATGGACTTTTGTTTTAGCTCAATCATGCAAAAGGTTAAGCCGGATACTAGGCAATACTCACTGGTCTCACTTTGTCCAGAAGGGGCATTCCTTTGCTTTGTACTGCATGAAATTGTAGTTGATTAAATTCTGTAGCAATTCTCTCTAAAACCTGTCCAGTTAAAAGCGGGCTAGAAAAGAGATAATGAGAAGATGAGCATACACAGATACACAGATCCTTTTGTATCAACTTACTTTCATCTGCATCAGACAGGCGACTCCCTTCCTCAATTTTTGTGATTTGACATAAATATTTGAAATTTAGTACTGCTACAACCACATGATAATAGCACATAGACTATCACAGTTGTCTGGGGCCCATGAGGATACAAGATTTGTGAGCAGAAGCTGAGGAACACAAGATCCTGCTTAGAAGTATCAAGTGTTTTTTTATTTTGTGATGATGCTTGCTGTCATAGACGTCAGTCTCACAAAGCTCAAAAACTGCAGTAAGTGCTCTTTACCATCCCAATTTCCTTATTTCCTTCTTCTGTCCAATGGTAAAACTAACAACAGCTATTTCTAGAGAAACCATCCTTCTCAAGTTTATACGGTGCCAATAAATTTTGAGTCACTGAAGCAGTCTTGCTTCCAAACATGATTCCGCAAAGTCTCTGACCCTGACAGAAAACACCTGCATATGCTTTTTTGTTCTGTGTATCTAGTTAGTCTTCTGTCCACCTCCACCCACTCACTGCTGTACGATCCAGCAGAACACCAGAGCTTATCTCACATTCAAACAGATTCATGAAATTGTCTTTTTCCTCTGCCTTTAAGTAACACTTGCATCACAACCAACTATTACAATCACCCAGATGGTACATCAGTTACAAAACTGACTAAGAGACATTTTCCATCACTCCAAGATAGAGGGAAAGGACACTTTCCACAATGCTGTTAAAAATCAGAACTTGAGTCTGTAGAAGACTAAGCTTAAAAAAAACAAAACTAAAATAATAGTCACATATTCCACCAGAATTACAAAAATGCACGATTATAAATTCATCTACAACAATACCATAAAATTCAGTTGGTCCCATCAATTAAGCAAGCACTTTTTCTTATTTTTTACCTGTTTCCTTCTAAAGTGGATAACTCATTAGTGCCTTGGGAATGTAGAATTTTCTCAATTTTCTCAACTGATTGAATAACATGGATAAGCCTCAGGACACACACCTGTAAGTAAAGAAAGACTTCTTAATGTCTGACCTCAAACCCACTACAGTACCTCCGAAGATATCTGGGATACTTTTTTTTTTAAATATTATTTTTCTCCCCTGATGTAAGATCGCTGCCTTCTTAATATTTAAATCGCGTATCAGTTACTGACCACGTGAGTCTATAAAATCCCTCAATGTAGGAGAACAGCTGTTCTTACCCCTGAACTTTTCCAAGTCAAGCAAGAAGTCAAATGTTACTTTTCCCCCAATACAAAAATTAAGCTGCTGTGTTTCAATTACTTTCACAACATACAAGTTTACAGACTGCTACAAACAAAAGTAAGAGCAACTGTAATTCAAAAAGCCAACTGAGCCAATGTTTCCAACAAACAAAGTATTTATCATCAAGAAGACGTAATAAAAATGAAGTCAATCAAAATATCTCAGTTTAACAACCGCAAAATTCTGCACAGCATTCATCTACATGGCCTAGATCTTTATAAATTCAATTTTCTAGGGGTTAATGTCAGAAGCTGCCCTAATAGACATCTCTTCAAGATAACAGTTTATCTATCGTACCTTTTTTTTCCTGATATCTTCCTGTTTGGACAGACGATCATCTATTGCTTGAATTCCCTCACTGACACATGACCTTAGACTCTGTGAGAGAAAAAAAGTCAGCATGAAAAGCTGGCTTGCTACTATGAAGAAGTAGTTTAAAAAAACAACTAAAAATCCGAACTCTAACAATGCAGAATAGGAAACAGATTAACTACTCTCAAAGTAAAAAAAAAAAGGCAGAAATAGTTCCAACATTCTGTATAGATTTATCTTGCAGGAGTTCACTTGTTCGTTATTTAAGGAATCCATAATTGCTTGATTGAAAGGCAGTACTACAATGTAGGAAATGTAGTTTCTGCAAGTCCTAGAAAACACATCTCCTCTATCACCCAACCAGGAATATAATTTTTAAAGATTATAACAAAGACTAACATAAATAAAATATAGTTAACATATCATACAGAAGTGAACACAAGTTATAATGACTTTTTTGAGCATACCATAACTTCTTCTCTCAACTGTCCCAAGGGTACTGAAAGCTGATTGAGGGCCTTGTCCATGCCAACCTAAAGAAATTACCATAAAAACATTTGCAACTCATTTGGTAAGTTAGTTGGTGAATCACTATTATTCTATAGATACTGAAGGAGAACTGAGATATATCCTCCTATAGACTCCAGTTTTAAGTGCAGTACAAAAAGATGTTACTTTAAATGCACGTATACAGATATCAGATTGTCACATAAAGCCAAAAGTGAAAGAAAATAACAATTTGTAACAACTTTTCTTACAATAAAAAAGATAAACCTCAATCTTTGAACCTGTATGATGTTGTAAAATGAGGTAAAAGAGTAGGAGAAATAGGGAACGAGTAATTTTAACACGGAAGGGATTAAAACTCTCGGTAAAATGAGTTGGAACTTGTAAAGATGGGCAGTAAGTTTGAAGACTCGTGAAGAATCCTGCAGAGTGGCCTTGTCTGAAACTTTACTATTGAATATTAATGACTAACAGCATTCAATTTTACAAGTATTAGAAGATGAAAACAGAAAGCATCTGCCTTGAATCTATTTTCCTCATCAGTTATAATATATAATCAGAACATATATATATATATATATATTATATTATAAAATATAATCAGAACAAAAGTGCATTCTAAAACATATATGATGGGTCAATCCTCTACTTCAGCTAAATTCTCCAGGAATGGTCTTTCACCCCCTCTCAATGCAAGGAGACACTGTTTAACATGCCTTAAATCTAACATATGCTTTTCACATGGAAAAACAAGAAGCACGTTACAGTGCACAGCATAAACACGACAGCACCACTTACCAGGTTCGTTGAGAGATTAACAAAGTCCGCATAGTCCTTATTTATGAGCTCTACCATGGCCGTCTTAAGGAGTTTGTAATAGAGCTCCAGATCCTCCCTGAGCTCCTCCAACTGCACGCGCTTCCTACACTCGGATACAAAGTGATCGACGTCAAAATCCGGCTGGAAACGAAACAGGAAAAGGAGAACGATGGAAGGAGAAGTGCAAACCTAGCACGCACACACCTATCCCACCTATCCCCTCCCCTGGATCAACCCCAGCGACACACACCGCTTCCCCGCTGCGGGCTCAAAGAGCCCGACCGAGGCTGCAGCCCCCCCCCCGCTCATCCCCGGGGCACACACGGCCCCCAGGCACCTTCATGAACTCGTCCTTGTCGAAGCAGAGGTTCTCGGGGCCTCGCGGCAGGTTCATCTTCCTGGCTTCCATGACAGCCCGGCTCGGCAGGCCCAATACGACAACAGGAACCAGCTGCCGGCGCAACGCCTCATCCGCCCCGCGGCCCGGACGGGGCGGGCCCGGCGTGCGATAGTGGCGCGGCACCACCCGCCGCCATGGCAGCGCCCCCTGCAGCGCTCCGAGCGGCACTGCGGGCGGGGCCGGGCAGCTCAAAATGGCGGGGCCGGGATAAGTGCGGGGCTTGTCGTTTGAGCTGGCTCGCGCAGAGCTGGCAGCCCCAGGCCGTGTCAGGCCCGGTCCCTGGGGTTTGATATCTTTTGGAGTAGAGTTCCTGCTGCTTTTCTTGGTAACCTCTGCCCCTGACAGCAAAACCAGCTTTTCCTTGTCCACGTGTTTCAGGTTGTGCTCATGTGTTCCTGAGTATCAGAAATGAATCAGAGCATAATTCACCTCCTCCATTCTGCTGCCTTCCAGTGTACTCTGTTAACATCTTCTTTCCTTTCAAGTCTTTCATTCGCAGTTTCTCACATGTTAATAAAGGTAACTTCAGATCTAAAAATATGCCTGGCTATCCTGTGCTTCTGTATGCTGCCTCAGAATGGAAGAATAAATGACTTCATTCCTCACATAAGTGCTTTACTTTCTATTTAACCTTGCCTCTTTGACCTGTACTGAGCCATTGCACTGGTGTCCCTGTTGCAGTGCTCTTTGCACGTCCATGGACAGTGGTGGGAGAGGGTCACTGGGTGCAACAGGTGTGGGTTTTGGTAGGGAGGTCAGTAAGGGAGGGCTGAAGCCCTGCAGATCTGCGCAGCGTGGGTATTAGCAGGCTGGAAGCCTACATCCCAGCTTAACTTGTTGAGCTGGTCTCTCCCGGCATGTAGTTAATTAGGATTTCCATGACTTATCAGGATGAAGAACTGAAGAGTTCAGTAACAATTGTGTGCACTTTACCCCACCTGCGTGCTGGTTGTCCCTGTGTGGTAGACAGGCTGATTTGCATCCTGTGAAACAGCCGTTCTCACCATGTCCATTTGGAAAGTACGTTGAGGCTGAGGTTTCACACAACTCAGCCCCGTTGGAGATCTCAGGTTTGGCAAGCAAGGTTAGTACCTGTCACGTGTCATCAGCTGCAAAGCACAAAAGATACATCCACCACATAAATCCATGCTGGCACTTTATTTCTTTTTCTTTTTTCTTTTCTTTTTTTTCCCTCTTTTTTTTTTTGTTTTTTTTTTGTTTTTCTGTAGCTTATGCTGGTACAGGAGCAAAGCCATATTTCTGCTCACCCATCTTTTCAATTTAAATGAATTTCCAAGATGTTGGAAATTAAACTTCTAAACCATTTTAATTTATGTGCTTTACAAGGGGGCTAAGATCTCGTGTTAGCTGAGACAAATGCTGCTCTAAAAGTATCTACTCATTCGTGGGTTTGCTTACAAAGTTTTTTGAGGAAAAAGGAGTATGCTTCCACTTGAATCTGTTTGTTGATGAAACTGTTTATATCCTTCAGATTTGTTGTTGTACTAGTAAAATAACCATGGAGTGGAATGTAATCATTTGCCAATGGAAACTGCAATATAACAAGTTCAGTAAATTAGCAGTAAAACCAGAATAAGGCTGCCACCTTCATCTGGCACAGCCATGCACAAACCGGAGCATCCCCATGACTCAGCAGATCAAACCAAGAGGAGAATTGAGCCATTTCACAGCACTGTAGGAATCATAGAATCATAGAATGGCTTTAGTTGGAAAAGACCCCAAGGATCATCAAGTTCCAACCTCCCTGTCACTGGCAGGGTTGCCAGCCACTAGATGAGTACTAGATCAGGTTGCCCAGGGCCCCATCCAACCTGGCCTTAAACACTTCCAGGGATGGGGCATCCAGAACTCTTGGCAACCTGTTCCAGCACTTCACCACTCTCTCCGTAAAAAACTTCTCCCTGAATCTATCTTCTATTATTTTTGTGCTAGGATTATTTATTTCATTTCTATTATGAAGCCTTTCTTGTTTTTCCTTTCCCAACTTTCATCACTCATTTCAAGATTTCTAGGTCTAGCAAAGCACAGGTTTTAAATTTTTTCCTCATCATTCTTCCCAAGACACAAAGGCATGACACTTAATAACTTCCTATGAAAGCTGGAATCACTATATAATCTGCAGGTTTTGGATAACATATGATTAATGAACTCATTGAATGAATGAGGAGAGAGCATCTGAAAGTCTATCTCACTTTATTGTTACTACCTGAATAGGGTTGTTGTAGGGGCTAGTGAGTAGAATAGCTACTTTTAGCTTTTGTGTGGGCACTGAATTTTAAAGATTCCAGCATCCCTTCTTATTCTCAAATAATGAGCATTGTGAGGGATGTGTAATGATATGACAAATCATGCTTAGTATAATTATATAATCATTTTCTTGAAGGCTGCCAGTAACAAATCCACTATCTTGGAAATACTTTCATTCCAGTATACATTAAGTAAGCTGGAAAAGAAAGCATCTGCTTTTACCTCCCACCACATTCTTAAGACTTCTCTCTGTTTCTATCATTTTAAAAAGCTGAAGGCCTGACATGCAATTTATGATAAAGGAGAGAAGTGTGACAATGTGCATCATGCAGGGACAGAGATACTATAGGTAATTTGTGGTGAACGCTCTAGGTACAAAAATCCTTCAGGAAATGTAGATAATATTTGACAAACTATCATGGCAGTACTGATACATTAGCTTGAGTATCTTGCCTGACTGAAATGACTTCTCCATCAACATATCTCTTGGCTCTGGGAAAAGTGTGAGAAAAAAGGTGTTTGCTGCTTTCAATACATACTAGAAACAAAGAACTCCAGCTAAACACAGAAGTTCACAACAAAAAAAAGGATATTTTCCTAATATTAATGTTTTACAGCTTTTATTTGTTTTCTTTTGATGCATAAGACATAGGAATGAACTTGCTTACGTGAATACAGAAAGAAGTGTTTATGCCCCTTGTTCCAGTCCTGAACACTGAAGTCAATGAATGAATGCTGCTGATTTCTTGGACGACTGTCACTCATTGCAGCATGTCACTGCCTAGCTCTAAAGACGTAAATAATTCTAGTGTTATCTTATCAGTAGGCAAATTAAGGTGATGTGACTTGGAAGCTAACAATAAAATTGAAGTAATGCCATTGTTTTGTGATTATATTAAGATCTATTGGGTTGGTTTTGTTTTGATTTGTTTTGATTTAAGTATGATATGTACTGTAAGATCTATAGTGAATATATGTAGAATATAGAACTGGAGTTTGAAAATGAACTGACCTAAAACATGTTTTGAACGTATGTCATGTTAAAATGTTGCAGAATAGCCTCTGTTCCCCGATGTGCTCTGTATGAGGCAGTACTTTACATAAAAAAAACTCCTTCTGAGATGCTCACCATGATTGTAATGGGAGCTCTCATAATTCAACTTAATTATTTTGAGTTAATCTGAAAATTTCTTCTGGGCTGTTGGTGTCTCAACTGGCTCCTTGGAACTGATCAATATCCTAGACAGCACAGAATTGGCAGCGTTGGAGCTGAGATAACTGCCTGTGGCTGATTCAACAGACTCTTGCCCAAAATTCAGAGACTATCAATTTATTTCCATTGGGAAAGGAAACAGATGATAGAGTTGCTTATTTCTTTGAGAACCTGATTATTTATACCAAAGCGCATTTTCTTCAAGAGGAGAGAATTCAAACAACAGCTTTTTTTTTTTTTTTTTTTTTTTTTGTAGTCCCCAGCCTTTCTTAGCCAACACTCTGCCCAAAAGTGCCTGTGATGCTTTTCATCAGAAGAATGTTATGGCTGTTGCTTTTGTTTCTTTCTATGTTCTTTCTTCATCTTCTCATGCTGTCATTCACACACCTCCATAGAAGACTATCTAGTGAAACCTTGTATGTATACAGCTAATACTTCCCAGTAGTCTCATATCTGATTATTTAGTTGGTTTTCATTGTAATCTATATCTGTTTTGATGGGAGATGCCTTTGGTGGCATGATTTCAGCCACCCGGTTTCTCAAAGGGACACTGTAGGTTCTTACACATAATACAGATGAAAAAGAACAATTACATAATGCATGATCAGTGAGGTTTAATCAAACCCAGATAAGGATGTATTGTGAAAGTTCCAGGAAACACATCTTTTCTGCCTTTCTACTTTTTCAGGCTGCCTGTTACAGAAGGAGAAGGAGAAATATTAGGTGTCCCTTGAGAACAGGGGTTAAGCATTCTTACCATTTGTGTTGGTAACCACTGGATGTCACTAATGCTTCACACAAACATAGAAATCCATGTATATTTTCCAGGCTGTAAAAAAAAAAGACTTAAGGAGCTGGCCTGGGGAAGTATTTCTGGTTAGAGTGGGAGCAGATTGTATCAATGTACAACAAACATAGAGCCTGTTGGGTTCACCAAGTTGTGTTGAACTGGATGACTTTATAAGTGGTAAGCAGATCTTCTATTGTAAGACTTCGAGAAACAAAGCCTGCAAAGGTTTTTTGCATGTGTCAGTTAAGAAACATGAGCACAACCAAGCTGCTAGAGAAACTACAAATGGGAAGGCACTGATATGAGTTGGGATGCATGTATATTTTACACTGTAAGTGTACACACATGCACACACAGACTTCATCTATTATCAGGAAAGGAAAGGAAATAATGAAAAAGGCTAAAATATGTCACTACTGTATAAAGTTAAGAGGAAGAAAGGAAGAATACGTCTGAGGATTTTAATAACTGCAATTTAAAATGGCAAAGCATCTTCTGCTGGCATCACCACATAGGTTCCTCTACTGTTGTTGTGCCCTTTTTGAATGGCTTTCACTGCAATTCTCAAAGAGACAGCTTACTCAGTGTCTTATGCTGTCACGACTTTTGCATTAAATTATCAACCACTAGGATACCTGCTGCAGATGTATGTAGGATTTCCAGACTTCTGTTCGAGAAATTTCAGAGAGATATTTCTATTTATGCAGTGCATATGCCAGATATCAGACATATCCTAGCTGCTTCAGATTTGCTGTGAATTTAGAGATCAACTGTGCAGCCACTCTGCAAGGGATGGCTGTCTGCTGCCATCCAGGCAGCTGCTTTGGTCAGATTCAGCAGGCTCAGTTGCCATCCCCTTGCTGAGAATGCCATGAATTCCCTGACGTACCCAGGCAATCTGCTTGTGCACCACCAGCGATCTGCCAAGGTCTGTCTTTCTTCTAGAAATCCCAGAAAAATAGCCAGACTGCTTATTCTTCCAAGACAAAAACTGCAGAAAGTAAAAGAGGGTGTGCCAGGCTTAAAACTCTATAAGCAAGAAATAGTGAGCAAAAAAAAAGAAAAACAGATACACTTTATACATATACCATACTATACTATATACTATATACTATATACTATATACTATATACAGTATGGCCTGCTACACAAGTCAGGCTGGACAGGGCTCCGAGCAACTTGTCCAGCTGTAGGTGTTCCTGTTCATTGCAGAGAAGTTGGACTAGTTAGACTAGATGACCTGTTAAGGTCTCTTCCAACTCAAATTTTCTCAAACTACCATTTCATTCTTTATTCCTTTGCTATCCTTGTTTTGAATATTATTATTATTTGTTTTGTTGTCTGTTAACTGTTCGCTCTTTTTCCTTCCATTTCGAGATTAAGGTTTTATTGCTATTTCATAATTGTCATCATTTTGATTCTTGTCTGTTTACTAAAGCCTAGGCCCAACTCAAAGGAAAGTGGCAGCAGCACTAATGTATGTAATGTATGAATCTTATGGTGTGGCATACAAAGAAAACCCAGTCAAAGCATAATGATGCTCAGTGTACTAATCATCTTGCTGTAACTATGATTTTACATGGATTATATCAACAGAACAAAAATTTAATTTCTTTCTATAAGCAAAAAGGCATGCTGAGTCAACATTTATCGATGGGATCTGAATGTGAGAGAGACGTTTGCAATCTTAAGGGACTGATCATTCATAGACAGCATAGCTACAGCTCTCTTCTGGCAGTCCCTGAGCCAAGGACAGATGCTTGCAAGAAGTCTTGTCAGTTCCTTTGTGGAACAGCATCCTGCTGTAAGACCTTGGGGAGCTGAAACTTTAATCTTAACTCTGGCATTGAGTTTCTTTCTGATCAGAGGCAATGTACTTAACCTTTACTTGACTCCATTCCTTCACATTTCTAAAAATGACACTGCATAGCTAGAAACTTAGTGATATTAAAGAAAAAATAATGATCCTAAACTCTATTGAAGTTAAGCTTACCCAAAGGTCTGGAAAAAGATCTCTTTTATGAGGAAAGCTGTATTTGATTGGAATTAATTTTGCCCCTTCCTACCAGGATGCTGTCAGGCTGCATTGTTTTCTTCTGAGAAGAATTCTTAATCCTTATGCAGATGGGAAGTAACAATAAACACCATCTGCTGTAAATTCGGTTACTCTCTTAGCAACCACTGTGATCAGGCTCTGTCTCAGCCTCTCATTTCTCTATGCCGAAGTATGCACTGGCACTTCAGCTTGTATCAGAGCAAGTGATCAGAAAAAAAGTGGAAATGAGAAATGAAAAATATTTCTTCCTCTCCTCCCTGTGAGATCCTGCCCTTCCTGCCAATCCTGCTATGTTACTGCTGGGGAGCTCTGCTCCTCACCCACCTTCCTCCTCTGGGGGTGGTGAGAGAAATATCATCAAATGTTGGCAACCTCTCAGCTGCTCAATGCTGGGAGCCATCCCCAAAAGTAAATAGAATCAGCAGGAAAGGGCTGCTTACAGGAAAGAAGCTTAAAGCTGCCTGCCACTGGCAGAGCTGGTGGGGGGGAGAGCCAGCAAGGCACTTGATTGCAATATGGCTTCCCCCATCCCATCCCATCCCATCCCATCCCATCCCATCCCATCCCATCCCATCCCATCCCATCCCATCCCATCCCATCCTCAGTGTTTGCCTCTCTGATCAGCCATCAGTCTTCTCTTAGAATCAAAGAATCATGGAATATCTTTGGTTGGTCTTCCCTGCTTCACCTAGAGATGGCTCCATGATTACAGCATGCCACGTTGTTTAGGACAGCAAATGCATGGACAGACACTTGTTATTCACTTGGCATGGCACTGCTCCACGTAAGGTGATCTAAAAAGAGAATGATCTTTTTTTTCCCCTCCCCCAGTGTTTCACCTGGCGCCTGATCAGCACTCTGTCCATGAGATCTTGACCAGGATTGGGCAGCTGTAAGTTCAAGTTCTGCACCTATCACACACACATACACTCAGAAGACATAAATTCACAGTCTTCACAGTCATTTAAAACACCCTTCTGATGCAGCTATATAAGGAAACCTTATCCTTACTTTGAAATCACCAAAAATATACTTGTAGATAAAGGCCTTGAATTAGGCTCACTGTCAGAGGAAAGATCTTTCTCATCTTTATAAAAATATTTTGGAAAAAAATGTGCCCATCTTGACAGTTTCAAGAACTCCTCATAGAAATATTGTATGTGCCATTCCTTTCTTTGTATTTGTCATGCTATTGTTTTCAGTCAGCACACAGGTAGGTAGGCCTTGGCACTATTAATCACCAGGGACCAATCTTTCTAATCTGCCCAGAAAATATTACTATCTCTGTCCCGGATTTGTCAAATTAACACATGCAACACACAGTGAGACTCAGCTGATTGCAGTGAGCAATGTAGACTGTTCAGTGCTGCACTCATCTGCCTGTGGACACATCAGTTGCGTGTGCTAACCAATGGGTGCTCCTGAGAAGTGCAGGATTTATGGGCACAGCCTTGTGCTCATGTGTTGTTCCTGCATCTCAGGCACTATACAGCTGATCTGTTGGCGCTTTGAGGAGATACCCCTTGCTTTCCAGACATACATGGCTGGAGCTAGTGAGAAATATTGCCATCTGCCCAGAATTCACAGGCAAATGTGAAAAATCCTCTCATTCTGCCCAGGCAAACTTTTTAAGTGGGAAAAGACCATATTTGAGACATATGGCAGATGAGATGCAGGCTGAGTCACTGTCATCTAATGCTGTACAGTTAGAGCTGGGAAAAAAAACAAAGCAACAAGGTTATGATATGCAGCCCGCATTCTGTCCTTAGGCCATCTTTGTCAGGTCTCACTTAGGCTACCAGCTAATTTACACCTGGCAATAAGTGATCAGAGATGACTTCACATTTTCTCTCGATTCCACCATTTTCAGCTTGTCCTCTGCAGTATAAATGTAATTAATGGCTCTCAATGGGATGCTTCTGCAGCCAACTACCTTTTTAGAAAGAAGTTTCCCCTGACCTTAGCTACAGTGTGGAAAGATATTGTAATGAAATTTTCAAGCAATTACTTGTGTAGTGCTTTTGGCTTAGATAGGATATAACACTTTGAAGAGACCACATATTCAGAAGGTTCTTAAGAATCAGATCCTTTCAAGATGGATCGCCTTCAGTATCTGAAGGCAAGGCAGGAAAAATCATGAGTCATAAAAAAGTAGAACAAATCTGTGCTTTACCAGAGGTGTAATTTATGTACACTAGGATAAGAAAGCTCTTCTTATGAAGAAGAATTTTTAGCACGCAATCTCCTGAGATATAAGCAAAGAAATTAGCAATAGAAATGACCTATTTGGTCATTAAGTCTATCCCTTTACAGCAGGATAGTTTCTATGCAATGCAGTGCACAAATAGCTCAAATAAGCTTTCATTTCTTGCACAGAAGGCTCACAGCAAGATATTACTTCTTTTTATAAATTAAAGAGACTTGCTTTGATGAATGGTCAATGTTTGGTATAAAAAAAATCATTGTGACAAGATGACAATGCCCACCTTTGATAGTCTCTGAAAAGCAAAAGCCATGGTTTTGTCTTTTCTGCTGTCTATGAGTATGAGGTTCCTGTGAGATATGGGAAAAATATGCTATGGAGACTGATAAGAAACAGACATGCTCAATATTCATTTGCTGTGAAGAATATCTTCCATTCCTCCCTCACTGATGAGTGAGGGCCATTCTCCACTTTTGGAGCACACATGGATTGTCCTTGCATGTAGACCTTGCATGAATGACACTGAATGTACTCAGCTGGGGTTCTTGCTCCTCCTGGAAATGTAAAGGTGGAAGGCAGAGTGCAGGGGTGCAGAGACACTGCCTGTGACCCCTACCTGCTGAACTAGCAGGGTGTTTGCACCTGAGGCACCCTGAAGTGCAGGGAGGCATCCGTGACAGCTCTTCTCAGTGTTCCCACTCCCACTGCTTGCTGAGGATCTTTATTGTAAGTCTCACAGTAAACCACTTGTTTCCTTGGTGCTTCCATTTCTATTTCACTTTCCCACAGCCAGATGACAGAATGAACAACAGCTGCTTTTCATTAGCGGGTGAATCCTTGCTGGTATGTACAGGGGCCAATGGGAAGGCATTTAATCACAGAATCACAGAATTGTAGAGGTTGGAAGGGATCTCCAGAGATCATCAAGTCCAACCCCCTGCCAAAGCAGGTTCCCTACAGCAGGTCGCACAGGTAGGCATCCAGGCAGGTCTTGAACATCTCCAGAGAAGGAGACTCCACCACCTCCCTGGGCAGCCTGTTCCAGTGCTCCGTCACCCTCACTGTAAAGAAGTTCTTGTGCACATTTGTGCAGAACTTCCTATGCTGCAGTTTCCATCCGTTTCCCCTTGTCCTGTCTCCATTCACCACTGAAAAGAGTCCGTCCTCGCCATTCTGCCCCCCACACCGTAGATATTTATAGACCTGGATCAGGTCCCCTCTCAGTCTTCTTTTCTCAAGGCTGAACAGACCCAGTTCACTCAGCCTTTCCTCATAAGAGAGATGCTCCAGGCCCTTCACCATCTTTGTGGCCCTCCGCTGGACTCTTTCCAAGAGATCCCTGTCTTTTTTGTACTGGGGAGCCCAGAATGGATGATTAGAGAATTTAAGAGCACTTCTCAGCCTGAAAACAGAGCTTCACACTTCCCAGACATGGGTGCAGCCCAGAGCAGGACTGAGAGGTGCTTTTGACAGGCACTCACAGTTACTGTTTAAAAACCTGTAGGACTGAGGAAGCCCATACAGAGTATCCTTGCATCTCAGCTGAGGAGAGCAAGAGGACAAAATCAGAGGAAGAATGATACTGAAGGAGATGTAGACTGAACTTACCTAGCAAACCTATATGCAGATACTGCTGAGATGTCCAAGAGTGCTGTGTAAATTGTTTGAAGTAAAGAAACCACAGGAAAGGAACATGGAAGAGTTATGGGCTATTTGGGAATACTGAACAAAAAGTGGATTGAAGACAAGAGAAAGGATAGTCCCTGTCTGAATCATGGTGAAGACAAGTCTATAATATAAGTCTATAATATTCTAAGCCTTTCTGAAGCCCACTTTTAAGTTGTTGCCTTCAGAATTCTTGGTAGTGCTGAGCTGTGTGGTGCTATGCAATGATGCTTTTCTTCGCTAATCACAGCTGGATTCCTCTTGGCCAGGTAGAGTTTATCTTGATCTATCTCCATTGCTTTTGTATTCATCAGAAGCTTCGTAAGCTGTATTTTACATGTATACTAAGTGATGCCCAGCTGGATATGTTACCACTCACATAAAAACAATGACAATATTGTTTGAAAAAGAGAAAAGCTTGGAGGAATTTTCAAGATTGAGGTGCATTTAGAGTAGCTGTAAGTAGACTAAAACCATAATCATATCTGCTTTTCTTTTCAAACAGTCCCCAAGATCACAGGTTCTGATTGTCACACTCAGCAAGGACAAGAGAATGCAAAAGAAAGAAAAGAATACTGCTTGCAGTGTAGAAAATGCAAGTTTAAAATTTATTTCTGTCTCACAGGCCCTAAGCCATGACTATTTTGTGCAGGTGGTGAGTTCAGCCGTGAAAGCGCATGGGGTCACCTTGCTATGAATATAACTCACTGCTATTTTCTCTCCTTGTCTCACAAAGTATGGCATGGGTGGTTTCAGTTCCACTTTGTTCTCTCAGCTCTCTCCCATGCTGCAACATCCCTTTCCTAAAATGTTTTCTCTATTCTTATTTGTAAATTAAAAATGTTTCCACTTCAGCTTTTCAGTTCTTCTTTTATTTATTTATATATATATATATATATATATATATATATGATAGCAGTTGCTACAGAAACTCTGACTGACAGCTCAGCTGGCCCCACATTCAGTCTTTGATGGTGTCTAAAAACAAGGATATTTATTGAATCTCTGAAAAATATTCTACTGAAATTTCTCCCAGTCTAATTCTTGAATTCACTCAGATGCCTCAAAGCAAAATAACATGGAATGTCAAAAAAACCCGCAAAATAAAACAAAAAAAACCAACCATTTTTGACACAAACAGTGATTGCAGTGTCCCCATTACTGAAACAAAAGACCAACACTTGTTCATACACAGTAAGAACCAATCAACTGCTATGATCATGTGTCACTCTTCCCAATTCTGCATCCTATCAGGCAAACCCTCTGCAGCAACTGCTTAAGTGCAGGCTTTAATTCAGGATAATTTGATACCTCTTTCTCAGGAGGAGAAACAGCTTCATGTGCCCTGTGGCACAAGGAATGGTGATGGGAGCAGTGGATGCATTCTGGTGGGAGGCAGTGCATTTGCAGCTCCCAGACCTCTTCTGCAGCACCCCATGCACAGACTGAGTGATGCCAGGAACTGTGCTGCCCACAAAAGCTCTGTAGAGACCTGGAAAGTAGGGTGCAGAGAGAAGTGAGCAATGGAGGTGAGCAGAGAGAGTGTGGGAGAGTTAGAAATGGTGGGGACAGCCATAGGGTGGGCACTCATCCCTGGCGAGAAGGTAAATTGACTTATTTTAGAGCTACTGAATCCGAGCTTGGCTGCTGGCCCAGTTTTATTTCAGGCCAATCTTTACAGCACATATTCACTCCTCACCATGGAAGAAGAGTTTTCTTCATGACATCTGAGCTGACAGGACCAGCTGGAAGCAGAGAGAGTGTGAAAGGGAAGAGGGACTTTCCACTGGTCTTCACTGGCCTGGTTGGTGGCAATAATGTAATTTGTTGCTTCAGCTCAGAAAGCTCTGCAGAGAGCAGACTCATCAGCATCTTAATTTGTCATTCTGACCCTAGGGCAGAAATCTGTGATGGTATTTTTTTTGCGATGACCTCTTAGATTGTTATATTTTAATTTTTTTTAAGAGAGGACACAATGTATTCCATGTGCTCTAACAACATTTGCTGTTTATTATCCTCCATCTTATTCAGATTATGGCTTGCAGCTTCTGCACACCAGGGAAGTCTGCATAATAGTTGCAGTTCACTTGTTAACAGTAATTATTTTTTCCTAGCTTCTCATTTGATGTACGCTTAGTAGCTTGGCCTCTAAGAGATGTAATTAGTGACTCCTGCAGTTTGCTATGGGATGGGGCAATTGCATCATTAAATTCAAGATAAGTCTTCACTTTGTGTTTCAGACACTCACATAGCATGTTATGCATCAAGGGAATAAAAGCTATGAGAATCTGCTCTTAGAACTTTGCCCCAGCTATTTCCGCCTCTCGACAGCTCTAACACAAAGTGATAAAACATTGATTTATCAGTGCAGGTGAAGGGATATTAGCTGCCCCCACAGCACCAGCTGGCATGTCACTGGCTGGTGTGACATGGGGTGAGAGGCTCCTTCCACTCCCCTCACCCTTTTGACTATTCAGCTTTTGACTATTCAGCTAAGAGAGTCTGGACACAGAAAGTACACCAGCAAAGAGAAGAAGTGATATTAACTCAAGAGAAATTAAGAAAACAATCCTAACTTATTTGAAATGAATCATATCTGGGAAATTCAGGTCAATAATTCAAGAGATTTATCATTTACTATTTTCTCTGCAATTGTCCAATGTCTTCTGTGGAAATTCAGTTATCAACAACACTTGATTTTTTTTTTTTTCTAGCATTTTCTACTGGTGGATATAAAAGCGATGTTATTTAACCTTCATCTCATTCCTGCAAAATAACCGTGATGTTATTAGTAGGAATGCCTTACCCCATAGGGAAATAATGATATTCGTCTATGGCTGTGCATAAGTGGAAGAGTGGAGAACTGACCCCTCACAGTATGCAGCTTTTGCAGTTTCCTGCCTTCCTGCTTCATTTCAATTTTGAAAGAACTCAAAAAATAATCTTTTCACTGGGGGGGAAAAAAAAAAATAGAGTTTTATTTAGTAAAATTGAAATACACTATTTAAAATATTTTTTTATTATTTTCATTTTATTCGCCCCCCTTCTTTGCAAATAACTAGGGTTGATTTTAAGGTAAAGGCTCTGGAAGATTATTTATGAAATCCCTAAAAATGTCTCTGCTTTGGGACTCTCCTTTCCTCAAAGTCATACACCCTATGACAAGGCACCATTGTACCTGCACACACAAGTCCTAACACTGCCTCAATGATTAATAGGACACTGCCACACAGGAGACAGAAGCTCTTTTTTTAACAAATTGCAACGCTGTCTTAGGATCAGAACTGCATGACACTCAAAAGAAGTGGCAACTGCACCAAAACTTATCACCTTTATTTCTGTCTGAAGTGCCCTGCAAGTTAATACATAGCTGGATGGATGTATCCAGTACCTGCTATCAAACCATCATTCTTTCAAACCACCCAAAACTTATATGGTTATCCTTTGACTGTTCTAAATGCACCAAGAGGCTTCCATTCCACAGTTGTAAGACAGTTTTACCAGCACTAGTGCCTCATCCCTCTGACATTTTCAGAAAGAGGAGAAATTTGGTAGAAAGATTCGGTTTTTTGTGCTTTGTTGTCTTTCTCACTGTTTTTTTCTGTAGTGTCTCTCTTACCTACATACACTTTTCTGAAAGACATTCCTTCATGCTCTCTTCCCTCCCACTTCTTATCTGTTATAGTTTTTGCTCTCTTACTCTTTCCCTCATTCCAATTCTTCACTTTGATCTTCCTGCAAGAATAGCCCAGATATTCTGATGGATCCATGTGAATACTGGTTCAGATTTAAAATTCATTTTAACCAAAAGAAATCTCTCTATTTCAGCTATAGAAAAAATAGTATAACAAGAACTGGAGTTTGGCCTATTTGGAGTCTTCTTCAGAAGAACAGATCATGCATTGGAATTTGGCAAATCTATCCCATATGTTATTTTTTCCCTTTGTGGAGATCCAGTCCTTTGGTAGGCTTTGTGCATGCTTCCCCATGTCCGAATTAACCACATCTCTTTTAATTTTAACACAGAGACTCCCTTATAAATGTTTCATATTGTAGCAATATCAGTATTTCCTTGAAGAAGATACACATCAGTTCTTTTACTTTCTTTGACAAGCTCTGCCTTGCCTAAAACCTGGAATCATTTTTTGAAGATATCCTTTTAAGCTCAGTTAATTGGTCTGTCACATTTATATATCAAGCATTTAATTCCTCATTCTTGCTGTATCAAATAGACCTGGAAAACACAACATTCCTCTAAAGCATGCTACCAAAAAGATCAAGCCCAGCTTCTTAGGCTGATTTATGAGATTTACAAGACCACTCTCAGGTGGCTGAACCATTATTTCTCTTCCCATCGCTGCCTTTCCCATTGATGGATGCACCTTCCAGGGATCTGTGAGGTGACAATGACTGTGCTGTATAACTCTTCCTATCTTTGGTTCACATTATCCTTCTATTCCATCAAGGTTTGCCAAACAATGTAGAAAAACAACAACAGGTGGAAATCTCTGATTAAGCTAGGAACAGGAGCTGTTGTAGTGACATATGTGAAGAGCAACTCCCATAGCATTCCCAGGAAGCACAGCTACTGATAAATGTTAATTAGTTCATTAGCATCCGCATTAGTATCTGGCCGAGTTTGATTAAGCTGCACAGAGCACAATTGGGGAAGCCAGTCAAAAAGCTATGGGGATCTCAATCCACTCTGTAGAATTCTGCCAGCAACAGAGCCTCAGAGGGTTCTACTCAGTGGCAACAACACAAGTTACAGTAACACCACAGGAGTGAGAGGAATAGAGATTCTACCTTATTATCAACATGAGGAGACTTCACCAAGAGTGCTGTTAGGAGTGTCCATGGCCCACCTCCAGCCTTTCCCTGCTTTCTCCTTAAGCTAAAGCTTGAGGAGCCTGCAGCTCTGAGCAGTGAAGTGAGGCATAATGCAGGTAGATATTCAGCAGAGCTGGCCCACATCAGGTCTGGCATGAGAAGATTGTTGCAGGCACAAGAGAAATATTACCATCATGGTGTTTTGTATTTTCTGATCCTGCCAATGTTGCAAGCTATTCTACTACTTTAGTATTATCTGTATATACTCTAGGACAGATCTCTGTATTCTAATAAACAGTTCTGTAAGAAAAACTGGATGGAGAGTTTTTGAAGGCAATGCTGTGGGAATTACTCTTTTCTTCACTGCTAATACAGCACATTCTTGCACCTCTATCATTTATTGCATTAGCATAATTTTGTTTCTACAAGAAGTCACTGCTCAGTGCTGTTTCTTCGGTTTATTGTTCTCTTTTAATGATTAAATGTGGTGCTGATGGAAAATGTCTCCTTATCTAAGGCACAGACTCTGTGTTAGCTATCAGTCCTTACAGGAATATCCTTGACCATCAGACTAGAACAGTCCAGCCTTATTCTTTTTCACAGAGAGGGAAGGGTATTTGATTTCTCACTTTATAATCCCTGTATTTCCCAGTATCTGCAAAGTTCTTCTCCTTACATGGGAAGAATAGTCACTGAGGTTTTGAGTACGCAGGTGGTTCTACCATGAAGGGATGCTCCATTACCCAGGATTTGGCAATGAAGGTGTGTAGAGGCTGCAGATAAAACAGGCAGCTCTCTGGTAACAGAAATACCAGCAATGCTTTGCCCCTACCAAACAGATTAATCCTTTGCAGCCACCAGCAAACAGAGCTTATGAAGTGCCACAGCCCGGGTCTGTTGTCTGTTGTCACCATTTCCCACTCCTCAAAGACAGAACATCACATTCCAGGTCAATGCACACATAGGCCCAAATCAGCTGGGTGGCATACTGAAATCCAGAGCTGCTGCTCCTTGGTGTCACTGTAGGACAATAGAACTGGTAGGATCACTGCCTCTGCAGTAGCTGGAGGTTGTTTTGTAGAAGTTATTTAACAATCATCTGGGGAAATAACTTCTCCAGTCACTGAATATTGCAATGACTTTGCAGTTTGTGACAACCCCGAGCTTTACTGATTTAAACGGTTCCTTGCAATATTCTCACTTCTAAATTATTAATCAAGTGGCTAAGAAAGTTCTGGTAGCAAACTTATGGCCACTTGTTTCCCTGCTGTGGCTTAGGCACTATTTTTTCTGTAGTTTCCTTGCGTGAAGCATAAATTGTCAGTTGCATGGTACTGTGCTGGAGACACATCCTTCAGAAATATGAGAAAGAGCCAATTATGACAGAAATTATTTTGGATAGCCAAAGAAAGCTGCCTTCATATGCCAAGCTTAGCTGTCTTGACAAGTCATTAATATTAGGTTGGCAAAAATCTCCTTTTTTGTTTTAATCTATATTTTTTAATTTACTGTCCCCATTGATTTTATGGAAGACTAATACTGAGCCAATACAACCAGTGAAAAATAGGGCACAAAGTTACCCAGAGGAACCAATAACAAGGAGAAGAAACATGAAAAACCAGACCAAGTTCATATCACTGCCTGGAGGTAAGGCTGCCTGACACTTCCCAGGTAGAACTACTTTCTTTGACTGTAATTTTAAAAATCTATAGCTGCTTAGGACAGAATTTGCCTTGCTGGGTGTCTGTCATAAATTGTTGTTGGGTTTTATTATTATTATTCGTTCTCTTAATGCCAGCTAAATACTCAATAACAGAAAAGAAAGCATAGGGAAGCTTTTCATGGTATTCACCATCTGGAACAAGAAATTCCAGACTGCAATCCTCTGAAACAGACCTATCCAGAAAAGAATCCTCAATTCATTATGATATATGTGGCTACTGGATAAGCCACAGCAGCCTTACAGATAGAACTGAATAGACTTTAGTTCTCTGGAGTGTTTGTGTGTTGAAAAAAGAGAAGCTCACACTTTGATATTGTTAAAAGCAGAAGAAATAAATCATGACACAATTGAACTCACTGGGTGTGACTTCTGAAAGTAAAGAGGTGCTGAACTTTTCTCTCTTTCTTCCTGCAGTCTTGGGGAATTCCTCTGCAACAACTGGAAGACAAGAAATATTTGGTCTGTCCTTGTAAGCTATGAAAAGCACTTTCTTTTTGAGTTCTGATATCCTGATCAATGTCACATTTTTAACATGACACACAGCTGTGAAAATATGCTTTTATGTACATGACATCATCACTTCTGCCATGTCAGCTAAGTAAAGCTGAAAAATTTGCTAGTCAGAGCTGGATTAAGAATATGGTTCTGCACAAACACCCTGAGCTGAAATTTCTGCAGTTGATGGAAGTCTAAAGAGTTACCAGTTTTTTAATAGTTTTGTAGCTTTTGCCTTCAAATTTTAAGTGGATACTGAACTTTGGGAAATGAAAGTTTTGAAGTAGGCGGCTTAAAAACATTCACCTGCCACCCTGATTTTTTGAATTTACTTTTTCACCTACTTTTGCATTTTCTCAGACTTTGCTTGTTATTAGGAACTCAGAATCCTCATTCATTTCCAGCTTCTGGCAGCATTGCTCCTAGCAAAAGTTGTGGCTTCTTAACTCTTTGGATGGATGGAAGTGAATTGATTATTGTTTTTATAGGAATGTTGTTGGTGAAATTTCCATTCTTTGCAGTACTTTCGAGAGTCTGATAATTGAGATTCAGTAACAAAGGAGTAGATTAACTTTCCCATCTGTCACGACATGCTCCACCATTCAAAGCCTCATTCTGTGGCCTTTCACTGCATCCTTTGAAAACACACTGTACCAGATAGCTTTGGAAAGTAGAGTCAAAGCTTTCAAGCAGACGGTTCCTCACACTTGGTGAAAGAAGTGCATGCCTGATACTGTGACTAACACTTCCCACCTTATGTCCTGAAATACAGCATCCTGTTTGGATCATCTCTTCCTTCCCTTTTCTTCCCTTCCTAGATATGTAAACAGTTTTTGGCTTGTCCCTTATGTTGGCTTTTGGCTTGTTGCATTCAGAGCATGCCCGTGACAACAAATACATGTAGCTCGTATTTCCTTCTATTGCTGTCTGCTTTCTACTCCTGACACAGAGCTGAGCCTATTAGCAAAGCCATTAGTGTGTATGCTCTTTTTTTTCCCCACAAGAAGTTGTTATTTTTCCTCATAATAGCTAATCTCAGTGACATTCATCATGTGACTTGTTTATTTAATAATTTCCATTTTATTTATAGCTTGTTTGAGATCATCAGCTTGCTCCTTGTGCAGCAGAATAATTGATCATGTGGTTCACAAAATTCCCCTGAGCAGGATAGCTTGCACAGGCACTATGTTAACACTGCATCCGAAGATCTAGTCAACACAATATATGAAGAAGAAGTGTCTTCCTTGGCTAGAATTTTCTTGAGATGATTCTGCACTGGGAGCAACTTTCTGCATTCCAAATATTATTATAATCAGTTCTGTGCTTACTTCTCTTCATTCGGTGCATGAAGGCACTTCTGGTAGAAAGTTTTTATCCAGCCCTCCTTCATTGCAAGTGGATGCCCATACTGAGTGAGAGCAACAACTCCTACAACTCAGCATCCTGTCTCTGATACTAGATGCTTAGAAAAAGAAAGTAAGAAAAAGGGCAAATATTAAACAATCTGTCTTCCATTTCTTGCTGCCTCAGCTGTGGAAGCTGGTGATATGAGATTTTTTTTTAATTGCTTTAGAACTGATTTTCTAAATTATCTTTTATTGTCCACAAAAACTTTGTCATCTAGGCATTCATACCCTCCTGTCATCTATATTTCATATCATCCTGTCATACATTTCTCAAGTCCAAGCTTAAAATATTTTGGATTCTTGTTAGTAATTTCCCTTCCCTTATTAAAAGTGATCATTTGTTCCTATTCTCCCTCTTATGCTAAGCAGTTTTTAATGACAAAAGTTCCTTCTTTCCTAAGTCATGATAACTATATTCCTTTAAAAACTTACTGTGAAAGAGCTTACTGAAAGCTTAGAAAGGAGTTTTGACCTTTGAGTGCTGAGGATTCAGATTACAGAGCAAAGCATCTGGGTCAGCCAGAGGGAAGCTAGAGCTACTGAAGGTCACGACAAAACAGCTGGAGAAAACATTGAAGAGACCTAAAATTAGGACTGGCTGAGACAAAACAGGTTGGAGAGGCTAAATGATCAGCTCATGCCAGATCTCGCTCAGAAAGCTAATTCAGATTAAGCTATGCTATATGAATGCAAATAATTATATTAAAATTACATCACAGAAAAAGGATTAGATGACTTGACGTAGAGGCTCTGTATCTCATTCCTCTCCGACTGTCAGTTTAAATCCAGATCAGAGCTGTATTGCTCAAGACTTACTAGTATCGTGTGGCCCATCTGTGTACAGTATGATTATACCTTCAACCTCTAGTAATTCAAATGGAGACAACATAGGAATTTTCCCTCTATGTCTGCTCCACCCTGGTCCAGTTCTCACGATCAAACCTCTTAATATATATGGGTGACCCTTGGTCCTGAAATGCCATATTAGAAACTGGGAATTAATTCAGAGTGGGTACAGCTCTTCAGACACAGTGAAGGTGGGTATATCTTAGTTTCTCTCACAACAAATATTGATGGGTAGGAGCCAAGAGCTCAGTTTCTCATCAGCCTGTTAGTGATGAAGGGTGCCAGCAGAGATGCCAAAGACTGACAAAATAGGCTGGAGGAAATACCATATTTCCACCTCCAAGCAGGTTCATTTCTGATGGCTGATGATTGAAGACATACAGTTCTAGGTGGCTGATGATTGAAGACATACAGTTCTAGGTGGGTGAGGTCTTTCATTCAATCTATCCTGTTTTCTCTTCATGCTATTGCTTACCTCTGATCTATTTGATTTATAAATGTTGCATCATTCTGAAAATTGTTTTTGAAAATATTCAGAGCTTTCCTCTTCATTCCCTAGCTTTGGCTTTTCAAATTCGCTGCATGCTCCATCCATCTTTGTAAGACTTAGTGAACTCTGCTGCTACCAAATTGTCCTATTAATAAAAAAAAAAATACAGTGTTTAATTGATTGAATTTATTTTCATTTCCTACACTTCCATTCACTCAAACTGCTATTTCTTGAGTGTATTTTTAAAAAGCAAGGAAATAAAAATACCTAATGATCTATTTGAAACAAAGTAATGGTTGAGAGGGAATTTTAGTTTATATAAAATTATATGTTTTAGTCGACTGAGACAGGGTTCTGATTGCATATGAGAAAATTTCTTCCCTCTTTGTTTTAATGTGACCAACAGAGAAAGGAGTGAGTATTTCTTTGTAGAGTCTTCTCATTTTTCATCACAGACTTGCACCTGGTTTATCTTTGAAGAAATGTTTTTACTGTATGAAAAGGGAGTGTTCAGTATGATATATTGTTGTGCTGTGCTAGTGTTGACTTTTGCTATTTTAGTGCACAAGGCCAAAAACTCTTTCAGTCTGGAATGACTTTAATTTAAATTTCATATAACAAACTTCCATGTCAGATAGTACAGTGTGTCTCTCTTCTTTTCAGACTACTGAGAATTCTCCCAGAGGGTTATTAGTTTGAAAAGTTAGACACGTGAAGCCATGACTCTCAGCTGTTGCCTTTATGACCTGTATCTCAAAGACCCTTCACTTTGTACAAGTAGTGAGGTCTTTAAAAGAGAATTCCTTGATTGTCTCTACTTACCACCTCCTGGTTTGATTCACCAAGTGGTGTCTGTGCAGAGCAACTAGATTTGCTAAACTGGAAACTCTGCTCCAGCCGTGCACCAAATGCTTTCTCACTCCTGATAGGAAACATCAAGTTTTGTGACAGCTACTGGTCCATGGGACCTGATCAGCTTCACTTGCGCCAGATTAACTGCCTGCAGATAGCTCCTGGATACCCCAGTCCTCAGCTGGTCGGTACTACTGCTAAAACGACTGACAAAACCAGACATCTTCCAAAGATAAATTCCCACAGTCTAAGACTTGGTGGGATGGACAGGAGGAGCAGCTCCTTGTTGCCTCGCTGTGTGGCCAGAGGCTGCCCTGCTGGGTGAATGGAGATCAAACAAATCAATCTCAGATTTCTGGGAACAAGTTGTACTCTGACTTCCCACATACTGTCAGGTTGGTTGAAAAAACCTTCCAGTGAAGCAAGATTGTCAGTACTAAACATGCTTTCAGCTGAAGATGTTGTATTTCTAGGCAAAACTTTTGTCTTTTCAAACTTTCCAGATTAGTAAAAGAACCTTCAGAAACCTTCTTGACATCTTCTCTGCCTTCCTTGCAACACATTTGCTGATCACTTCTCATTTGGAACTACACTCCAAGGTGGCTGAAACTGAAGAAAATTCTGGTTAATTATAGCCTTCTCGTTCACTCTAACTTGTCAGCCAAAAAGGGAAAACTGATAGCTGTGTGCTTGTGTGTGTGTAGGTGTAGAGAGAGACAAATTGAAATACTGGAATCAGTGAGTATCTGTGGGACTACTAAAAGGGAAAAAAAAAAAGCACACGTTTAAAAACTTGAAAGATGTGGACAGACAAAAACAAAAATTCTAGAACTAAGAGAGAAAAGGAAAAGCATTGTTCAGACAAAGGGAAACAGAAAGACTATCGAGGAATAATGAAAGAATGAAAACCCAGAAGAAAGGTATTAAAAAACCCTCAATATTTTCATGATGAGAAAGCAATTTAATTTTATGCCCATGCATCAGTGAATGAAGTTGGCTGCACTGTCAATGAGTTTCTGAGGGCTTACAACTTCTCTTCATTTTTTCAGCAAACTTCTCTCATCTCAGTTGCAGCTTCACTTCATGAACTCAGCTGTAAGTCTCTTCTCTTCTACTGGGGCTCCAGGAACCATGACTTGCCCCTGGCATCTCACTGATCTGTTATGGAAAGCTGTGGGGACCATCACCATCTACATACGAAAGCAGCAGGGATGGCAGCTATTTTTAGGACATCCTGCAGCATAAAACCCAAACCGGTCAGGATCTACATTCATATTTGCAACTGCTGACAGGTTCTCAGATGGCATTATTGCAATTCAGGGCTTTCTGAATTATTAATTTGGATGATTTTTCATTCTTGCCTTCTATCCATTTAAGGTGGAAGTGCACTGTTGGGGTTTTTTTTGTTTTTTATTTGTTTTTTTCAGAGGGGTTGATGTACTTTCTGTAGCATTTTAAATTAATGGGGAAGACATTTTTCAGTGCAAGTTAAAGGCATTTTGAAGATAAATTTCAGTTGAACTCCGTTTAGACAGTTTATCTCCTCTTGAGATAAAGTCCTGTCTTAATAGTTGTTTCCAGAGGTCACACCAAGGAATGATCTTTCTAAAGGCCTTAAAGCCTCCTTAATTCCTTCACACATTATAGAAGATGAAAATGTGCGGTGGAACAACTCCACAAGAATTTCCATCTTGAAAGAATTAATTATGTAAAAGTAGGAATTTCCTTGTGCAAGCATACACTTGAAGGAGACTTTCTGCAGAGTATTTTTAGTAACAGCAATAGCATTAAAAGCAATAACAATAAAAATAATGGAAAAATAAGGAAATACGTTTTGTGTATATAGCACAGAATCATTTCTCTGGGGATTTGCTTCCGAAAGTGATATTCTTCCAGTTCAGAGGCACATGCTTATTATGATATCTATATATCTAATTAAATCCAAACAACAGTGCTCCAGTTTCAGATATTTTATATTGTTAATAAGAAGAAAAGTCATCTGACAGTGGTAGGAAAATCTTCCTGGGGTAGGCTTTATTAATCTTTATTCATGCTGATGAGCATTTAGTCACCTGAGAAGTCCTGCTTAAACAAAAGAGAGAATAGTAAGGAATTTCTCCATCTCCATAGACAGTTATCTGTAGCTTTGAATATATGATCAATGCCATCTTTGTCCCTTCTCTAAAAGAAGGGGGCGGATAACCAAGGTGTACATAAGCTGCATATCCAGATTTGTAAACAATGAAATGAAGAGTTTAAAGATTTTGAATGAAGATTTTAAAGTCACCTTCTAGTGTTCTGACCCGCTTTTAGGCTGTGCATGGTAAATATGACTTAACTTAGCACTTATGGTGACTCCAGCTACTTACATATCGAATGCACTCTACTTATCAATAATGAAATGCTTTCTTTTGCATTAGTGGGAAACTGCCATGTGCTATCAAATTTGCATGGTATAATCCTAAGTCGGTATTTTCTCTCTGACTTTGAGCCTTGCAGATTTCCCTTAATGACTCAGAGAGTCACTGTATGTTACATGTTCTGTGCTTCTTCATTTACATTTAAAAATGATTAATAATACACTGTGCTTCCTTTTTCAATGTTTTCCCCCACTGATAAGAAGAACAGATGTGGTAGCTTTGCTAGAAATGTATAAAGCTTATGCTTACATGATTATTTAAATCTCCTTTTGGTCCCTAGGATCTTGCTTTGGTTTAGGTACAGAGAAGATAAATGGTTAATCATTACAGTGATTGCTAAAAACAACCCTAGCAACAGAATCACTTGCTAGTTTTTCTTGTGTAGTAAATTCTTATATTTTGATAGCTTTCCAGTCTAACTCAAATTCTGTCCAGAACTGACTGACATTGTCCTTTAGATAGCAACTGTGGAGGTATTACACTTGATTTCAGATTCTAGAGAAGTTCGGATAGGTGCCTTTAACTGCCTTCATTTGCCTCTGGCACTTCAGTTACTTATCTCAGCAGAATTATTGACATGAGCTAAATCAACCATAACGAACGTGCACACAGCTCCACACCCACACAGCCATTTTTTCCTGGCTTCCTACACAAAAGACAAACGCTGTGTCGCCTATTTGTGACAGTCACCTAAATTCTTGCAAATACGAAGGCTATCATCATTTTTCCTTTCATCAGGTAACTCTCACAACCCCTTCACTGCTGCAACAACAAGTAGAACAAGCAGCCCCTCTCATCTGCAGTCACACACACTTTGAGTGAGTGCTCATGCTCAGCTGGAGATGTGCGTGTGAATAACTTTCAAAGAGGATTTTTCTAGAAGTGGTTTCATCTCTGTGAGTCTGATTCTAAATTGTGTTTGAGAACCTATTTTGAAATCCCCTCCTGTAAACTGTGTAGCTTCTGTACTTTCCCAGGTTACAGATGTAGGCAGAGATCTGTAGTGTTTGCCAAAAGTGTTGTGACTCTGACAGTTGCAAAAGAAAATAGTTACAATGGACATTTGGAAGCTATCTGTAAGGAGAAGATTCAAAGTTTGTAGCATCCAGACTTAGAAGTACCTACAAAGGACCTCCAAATGCGTATTCGATAGTCGTTTTAAAAACTAGCTCAAAATTTACCCTGAAAGTCTGTTCATTTATCATGCTTGCATAATTTCTTTTGGGTCATAAACATTGATTGCAAGAAAAAGAAAATCCAATGATGGAAACAATGATTTTGTCTTCTTCTTTGAGTAGGACATAACTTGTATTCAAGCTTGGTTACCATTCACCATCTGAATTTTGTTGCTTGAAACCATCTTGATTTGCAGATGAAGAAGCTGTTTTCCTGCAGGAAACACTCTTTTCTCTGACATATTTTCTTCTTTTCTCATAATGATCTTTCTTTTTTCAGAGAGAAACAATTTTTAGTGCTGAACATTACCATAATGTTTTCTAAAAGCACTTTCTGTGATTGAAGAGACCACTGCTGGGTTCCACACAGGCCTGCTTCACAGCCTCCAATAAGAAAAAAAAAATAAAAATGAAAAAATAGAGAAATCTGCAAACAGACATGCTTCCCCACGTTAATAAATATTTCAAGTCATCTCACTAATGCTGTGATTTTCTAAGAATACCCAGAACCTCTCGTTAATGACCTCAGCTAATGCCTTTTCCTGGCTAGAGCCATTCCTCTCCGTCACACTAATGGCAACATGAAGAACGGGCCTGTAATAGCCTCCTGACAGCAGGGCTCACCCTCTGGCTATGCAGGCTACTGCCCAGATGGGAACTGTCACGAGGGCTGGAGAGGGCCATGCTGGCCCCCTGGTTCTTCCTGGGGGTTGCCATCACCTGGGGATGCCTCTGCCAGGGCCAAGTGGAGAAGGAGCAGTGTCTGTGGGAGAACAGGGATGATCCAAAGATGTCAAAACATAGGGCAGCCCCTGAGCTGCTCTGAATTATGTATGAGGCTGAGCTTCAAATCACAGGATATCATGAGGTGGTTGAGGCTGGCAGAGACCTCTGGGTCCATCTGCTCCAGCAGGGTGCACAGGACCATGCCCCAGTGGCATGACTGAAGGTTTTCAAGGGACTCCACTACCTCTGGGCAACCTGTGCCAGTTCTCCACCATCTGCAGAGTGCAGAAGTTCTTCTGGTGTTTGGAGGGAACCTCCTGTGTTCCAGTTCACCTGTGGCCACATCAGCAACAGAGAAATCAGAGAATCATAAAATCATAGAATCAGCAAGTTTGGAAAAGACCTACAAGGCCATCCAGTCCAACGTTCTACCTATCACCAATAGTTCTCACTACACCATATCACTCAACAACATCTAAACATTCCTTGAACACCTCCAGGTTCAGTGACTCTACCACCTCCCTGTGCAGCCCATTCTAGTGCCTGACCACTCTTTCAGAGAAGTAGTATTTCCTGATGTCCGACCTGAATCTCCCCTGGTGCACAAAGGCTGTAAAAGACACCTTGTTTCTGCCGCAGGTACTACACCCAGGAATACTGTCCAGTATTTTTACCATGGTGTTTCGGTGTTAATATTTCTGCAGCAATCTTCTAAGAGTACAAGCAAAGAGCAAAACTTAGGCGTGAAAGCATCCAGGCTTCAGTAATTGCCACTCATTCATATTTCAGTCTTTTGTATGTAAGTAAATGAATCTTGAGCTCCAAGTGGAACAATCATCATGCGTTTTTCTGGTATCTGTTGAAAATATTGTTACATTCTGACCTTCTTGGAAACTTTCTTCATCTGACTCCAGGCAAGGAAACATTGCTGCTCTGTCAGACTCTGGGACATGGCAATGTGCAACAGAGGGGAAGAGAAGGGCCTGAGCAGAAGGCCCTTTGGTGACAGCCCAAACAATTTGCTCTTCAGTAGCTCGCTCTGCCTCTTGTGCAGAATTCATCCTTTCCCACAATTGGACCCAGCCTTTGCTCTGTACCCACCCAGCAGTATTTGCCAAGGCTTTTTTTACCAAAGTGCTTCACCACATTTCTCAACATTGACTTTGCCTGGAGAGACTTTGGGATGCCCACTGGCAACAGGACTGAGCTCTGCTTACAAATGCGGATGTTTTCAGCCAGTTTCCAGACTGCTATTCCCCCATTATGGTTGTTTGCTGTACTGCCTGCACATCAGTGTTACAGTTGGGTGCTCACTGAGGCTTTTTCTTCACTGTGCTTGAGCTGATCTGAAGCATAAGTCATATCAGGTCAGCAGACTGACGGGGAGCAACAGCTCCAAGTTCTTGCTTGCAGCAAAAATGTCTATGCTGCCTCTGTGTGCAGCAGACAAAGGGGACATTGCTCCTAATGTTCTGTAGTATTATCTCTGTCATGCAGGAATGTTCTGTAGTATTATCTCTGTCATGCAGGAAATTATTGACAGACAGCTTTAAGTTATGCAATACAAATGCACCCAGTGTGCACCTCATGCTACCATGCCTTTCATCCATTCACCATAGCAGTATCTTTTCAGGCAGATGCCAAACAGTTGTTGCAGTGGTGTTTTTTTCAAAGAAGCTTTTGGTGTGGACATCTTTTCTTGGTTTTCTAGATGAAAAAATCCCAGCAGATCTGTAGCTCTGCATGATCTGTTTGCTTCCCCAAGGTGCATCACTCAGAATATTTTAGAAACATAGCACTCAGAACTCCTGGTGAACTGACATTTTCCTCCATGTCCTCCTTAAACATGTAGAATTAAGGGAGAGGTTGAAGGAGCAAAGTTTGTCCAAGGTAATGCAATACGACAGGTGCTTTTGACAGGGATCTCAGGATGTGCCCAACATAAAACCAAGATGAAACCAGCTTTGCTTCTCTGTGCTGCTTCTTAAAGGCAGGCACACATTTCTCATCTTAAGCTGACTTGAAGAAATTCTTTTTGTGTTTGACCTGTACTGAATATCTTTGGTGCTCTAACACATATTTTGGATGTAGACAGGACAGCAGCCAACTACTGCATATGATAAGGAATATTAAGGGTGAGAAATCAGAAATACAGAGCTCCCTGTTCTTAGGCACTTAGTTCAGAACAGTGAGCTACATCTTCAGATGATCAAATTAATTTAATCATAACCCAAAGATGTCACTGCTTAGTTCACTTATGGGATGTGGCCAACACTTGTTCCTGCTCATGCTTAAGCAATGCATGAGCCAGTGTCACAGACTTCCACTGCCAGTGACTTAACACTCACAGTATGTGACATGTGTACCTCTCAGGGTTAGCAACAAGAATCCAGATAACAAAAGGTCTGGTTGTTGAGTTTTAAATGTTCCACTTTTAGGTATATAATTTGAACAACACCACCAATAAATTCCCCTGGAGTACCTAATGAAAGTAATATTCTTCTTGATTTTGAGATAAAAAATATTAATGATTTCTAAGTTAAAAAAGAAAAATACAGTAATTGATGGAAATTATTTTAATTTGCAGCAGCTTTAATCTGGAATTTGGATACCGAGATGGATATTATGAAACATTTCTTCTCAGAAAGATAGAGAGGCAGTGGCACAGGCTGCCTGGGGAAATAGTGGGGTCACTATTCCTGGGGCTCTTCAAGAACTGTGTGGATATGGCACTGAGGGATGTGGTTAGTGGGCATGGTGTGGGGGGGTGGGCTGGTGGTTTGACTAGGTGATCTGAGAAACCTTTTTCAGACTTGATGATTCTATGGCTCTTTAATAAAACACTGAATGTATAGCAGTGTCTCAGTTGGGTGAACTCTAAATGTTTAATAAATGTTCATAAAGTGACCTCAGGATTTACCTGGGAAACAGAAAAAAGAGCACAGCTTTTCAAGTTCTATAAACAGGGATGGGATCCTGAATCCACCAGAGTCAGTAGAAGAACCACCTCTGAGTCTTCTTTCCCTTCATCATAGCTAAGTTTCCAATTTCAGCATATTACATTGGCTTTAGAAGATTCCTTCATGCAGAAAGATAATCTGTAGTTTGAGCGAGATAAGCCTCAGAATTAATTTATTTCTTGATTTACTAAGCAAACAAACAAAAAAAACAGCCAGCACCCACAGATACCATGATTTCAACTCTTTGTCTATAGAGAAATGAAATTGTTTGCTTTGTTTTTCCTAAGAAAACTCTGGGAGAATCTATCTACATCTGGCAAATAAGTCTAGCCACAAGCAAGTTTCAAAACACTGTGTAATGTATCCATTTGTTCCCCCTTCCCTTCCCTTCCCTTCCCTTCCCTTCCCTTCCCTTCCCTTCCCTTCCCTTCCCTTCCCTTCCCTTCCCTTCCCTTCCCTTCCCTTCCCTTCCCTTCCCTTCCCTTCCCTTCCCTTCCCTTCCCTTCCCTTCCCTTCCCTTCCTTTTCTTCTCATTCTTTCTTCTTCTTCCCTTCCCTTCCCTTCCCTTCCCTTCCCTTCCCTTCCCTTCCCTTCCCTTCCCTTCCTTCCCTTCCCTTCCCTTCCCTTCCCTTCCCTTCCCTTCCCTTCCCTTCCCTTCCCTTCCTTCCCTTCCCTTCCCTTCCCTGCCTTTTCTTCTCATTCTTTCTTCTTCTTCTGTTCCCTTCCCTTCCATTCCCTTCCCTTTCTGTCTTTATTTATTTTCTGGAAAAGTCTGATTACACTGTGAAAGTAACTAATGTCTTAAAGTTCTACTCCATATGGAAATTACAGATGGTGAATCAAGCCCCTGAGAGAATCACTGAGAAAAGAGAAAGGGCCATTTTTAGTACGTAAAAATATAACAAAGGTCTAAAAATGCCAGTGTGAAATCTGTAGGCTGTTCTAACCCCGAAGCAAAAATTAACACTACAGAAATTTCTGCAGCTTTGAGACCGGTCTCAAGTTCTGCCATGAAATGTTAGTATCTGTGGTCATATATATTTAGTTCCTCCAAAAGACCTCTCTCTGAACAGGACCCATTGATAAATTGTTGTTTTTTTGTGAGAGTGAGAGTCCTAATCTTTGCAATTAGAGAATCAGTTCTGATCATTCAACCATCCTCTGTTTCAAGGCAGCATCAGGTGGCTTCATTCTCTAGCAGAAGTAATCAAATATCCTCAGAGCTGGCTAACATAGTTTGTTACTATCTTCCTATGTGCACCTGTCTTCTGGAAGCAAAAGGTTGCCTAGAGTGTGTTCTTCCATTGTTATGGATTCAGTAACTGGAAATACTTGTTTTAAAACAGACACATACATGACAGGCTCACACTGTTGCTGTGTACTGCAAGGCAGTATTCATGTCTGCTTGGCATCTGAGCTAATTTTAGTTAAAACAAAGCGGTGCCATTAGCATCACGGAGGTAGGAAAGCCGTAACCCAGCCTGAATTTCTCTCTGTTTGTAACTGCCCTTCTCACTCTGGCACCATATGCTGCTATATTTTGTGTTCTAAGCATTGGTGTATTTGTGTTATCAGCATTTTTAACAAACAGTGCCTGCACTGTGGGGCTTGCCATGTTGGTGGGGTGCTCATTTAGGCACTGCACCTGCCTCAAAAGGATCAGGCACTCCATCCCCAATGTGCTGCTGAACACACAGATCTGTGGCTGCCACCTGTGCTGAAATGCTGACAGATATTATCATTTTACAGCATCCTTGCACCAAGGTTTGATTTCGTTTCCTGAGAATGCAGGTATTTCCCCACCTCCCTGGGCCGTCCTCAGCAAGACAGATGATCAGTGCTTACATACATGCCATGCAGTGACAAGATGTCCTCCCTCCTCCTTCACTTTCCTTTCTATAATTTGCTACTCTCCTAGCCTGTTTTACAATGCATTTCATAGTCAAAGCTGATCCATTCAAGCTTAAAAATGCAGCCAGGCTGCTTTCTGGCATCATCCCAGCATAATCACTGTAATTCCTTCAGTTTCCAATATAGGAAAAGTTATGTCTGAATTAATGAAATATTATTTTAAAGCAAGCATCATTTATTCTACTGTGCATTACTCTGTTTAATTTTGGTAATTGGTATCTATCATTTTTTTTTGCTTTTTCAGATTTTCCTTGGTCTTTAATTCTGCCATCACATGGCTGTTTATTGAAAAGCTGAACCTTTGTTAAATAAGGTGACCGCATACAGACTTTTCTTTGCAGTTCAGTTTGCATTTTTCCACACATCAGCCTTCATGCTCTCTTGCAGCTGAGTGAAGAAGAGACGAATTCTGATTTTCAGTTATAGGCAAAGAAAAGGAAAGTGGGAGGAGAGGAGAGGAGAGGAGAGGAGAGGAGAGGAGAGGAGAGGAGAGGAGAGGAGAGGAGAGGAGAGGAGAGGAGAGGAGAGGAGAGGAGAGGAGAGGAGAGGAGAGGAGAGGAGAGGAGAGGAGAGGAGAGGAGAGGAGAGGAGAGGAGAGGAGAGGAGAGGAGAGGAGAGGAGAGGAGAGGAGAGGAGAGGAGAGGAGAGGAGAGGAGAGGAGAGGAGAGGAGAGGAGAGGAGAGGAGAGGAGAGGAGAGGAGAGGAGAGGAGAGGGCCTGGATGTAGTGAAATCTGAAATGGTATTCAATAGAGGTAGAAATAACTCATTAAATAAATTGGTTTAGCTGAGAATGTGAGGTGTCTCCAGGGACTGAAATTCTGACATTTTCTGGTGTAGCACTTGGGAACTTTTGGAATGTGGAAAACATCACCACTGCTGATGAGGGAGAGAAACAGCTGTAGGTGTAGGTGATTATATCTCTCTTTATTATTCCATGTCTCTGAGCCCAGACTCCAAAATGAAGGATGTGCAAGTTAAAGAGGTCAGAAATAAGTAACAACAAAAACATCCAAAACTTTCGCTGTTGTGACTTCAGTCTGAGAGATCCTCTCTGCCACAGGCAAAGACTTCTCAGCAGCTGATGGTCCTGAATGCAAAGACTTCAAGGAAAGCAGTTTTTCAAAAAGCTTTCAAACATGCACAGAAAGGATACACGATAAAGAATGCCCGGAAATTGAGTATTTTGGAGTAGGTAAACTTGTAAAGAGAGATTTCATTTTGTTTTGAAATGAAATTTAATTATAATAATACAAATTTGAATTCAGAATTTAGGCAAATTTAAACATGTTTAAATACTTTGTACTGATTCTACTAAGTCCTTTTCCCCAGATCTAGCAATATTTAGGGCATGAAAAAAGGATGTCAAGTGCAATCATTCTCCTGAGCCGCTGCTATATTCCTGTGTCTTTATCTGACAAGACTTGGTGTGACAGCACAGCAAACCTGCCCAAGGAGTGGATCTGCTCCTCCCTTCCACTGATCTCAAGCACCCTCTACAGCCTTCTGTGTGCTGCTGGGTGGTGGGGAGGTGGGCGAGGACTGGGGACAGGGCAAAAAAGTCTTGCTGGACTGGATGACCTCTGCTCAGGTTGGTCGAGGGACAAAAGTAGGACAGGTTCTTCATTATGCAGCTCTCTCTGTATCTGATCTTGTCCTTCAGAGATCGCTGTGCTTGATGTTGTCCCTCTGACACAGTGGTGACTCAAGCCTGTAACTTTTCTTTCAAGCTACACAAGCTGCTGTTTGAGCTTTGCTGTTGTCCAGCACCACCAGGCTGTCACAAAGCATAAGGGCTGAGGAGGGACTTCAACATTTCCCCCACCCCCACCCCCAGGATTGCACTGGATTAGAAAACCAAGTTATCATTTGGAATCTCAGAGATTTAGCAGTTATAATCCCAGGGCAGATCTGTCCTATATTGTTCAGGCTGTAATTACTAACATGACCCGATACTCCTTTAATCCTTTTGCTCAGTCTAATAAGTCTAATTAAACTCCTGGCTCAGCAGCCAGAAAAGTTTGTGTTCATTTCCACACCGTCACCTGGAATTACTGCTCAGTTTCTCCAAATTTCATCCCATCCCTCAAATCCAAAAAGCCCATCCAAAGTATATTGATCATTTCAACCAAGTGGCTGAGAAAAATATTTCAAATTAATGAATTATGTTAGGCTCTCGTGGACGATTCATCCTGCTTTAATTCCATTTATTTCATTGAACTAACACCAGTGATCATTTGGCTCATATCTTTTGGATCTGTGAAGTAAATATCTATTCAATTCCACACATGAAGCCAGAGCTGTCAGTGTGCCAAATATGATTAATGCAGTTCTTATCTGGTTTGATGTTTTTTCCTGGGTTGGTCTAGAGGAAACTTTAGCCACACTGAAAAGCAGTTCCAGATGATGTGATTTCTTGTCCTGATTAAGTCTTTGACATGACTTTCTGAGAGATCTACTGTGATTTCCAGGTGCATCCATGTGGAATAAAAAGGCAAACTGCTGTCTATCAGGGACAGCAATTACGGCTGTGGGTTCCTGAACCAGCTGCCTCCAGCTTTTAGTTACTTTGGAGGATGACTGAAACAAAAAATATGAGAAGATGTTGCTTTGCGAGATGTGATTTTGAAAGTAGTCAAGGCGTGAATTCAAACAGTAAGTGAAGTGGAAACAGAACTGTCATGAGGAAAAAAAGGTCTTGAACTCTAGTCTTTACCAAGCATTTTGTTTTGTGCACTCCGAAGTGTGGATGTCCAGGGGGCTTCATAATTTCTCCAGGGCCTCTGCTCACCTAACGGAGCTTCTGCTAGGGGCAACAGCTGCTTGTTCTTGGATACAGACAGGCTGAGCTCAGATGGAGGCAGATTTTCTGTGCTGTTTCACTGCCATTCATAACAGTGTGCATGTGACTAGTGTTCCAAGATAACAAAAACTCCACCTCAGTTAAATACAGAGGTTAACCCAGTTTACAGACCAGACCCATCCACCTCCGGGATATATATGTGAATATACAGATGCCACTTCTGGCAGGGCACTGCGTGACGGAAGAAGAAACACGCAGGCTTTCTGTATGCTTTAAGGCTGTACCCAGAACATTTTTCAGATGGACTGGCTGGTGTCAGCACCATCAGAGCTGAACCCAGTCCACCCAGCAGCACCCTGAGTGCAGCTCTGCTGCAGCACAAGGAGAGCTCCCGGCCAAGCTCAGATACATGGACCACAACCCTGGAGCAGTGCTAGTGTTTCTCAATGCCTGGGGACAGCAAGGAGCACTGAGCTGCCTTGTTATTACCAGGAAGAAGAGAAACTACACAAGATGTTTTCCATCCTTAAGGTTTTTCACTTTCTGGTATCCAAAGGACAGCACAAGCTTCAGCAGCTATCTATGTTTGGGAGTTCGAGTGAGGGGATGGGACAAATCAAGTATCCTCCACTCCCTGGGGAAACCTGTTGTAACTCTGCATCGTGTCTGGATGACAGTGTGCTGTTGATTTTGTTTGGAAGAAGATGCCTTTTTAAACTCTGACCTGATTTTTAGGGCTGACAGAACAAACCAGTTTCCAAATATGCTGTTGCTGTCTGGATTTCTTCTAGTGCTGACTTCTTTCCCCTACTTAAGCCTGCTTTTAAGCCCAATTTTAAAGCAGCTAATGAGGGCATCAATCAAAATTCCCAAATATATATTTTTTCCAATTGACCTCATACACAGGACCTGACCATTCTGGAAATTACCCCATGTTACAATAAACAATTAAATCAAAGATAGCTGGAAAAGAAGACATCTACTAACATAACTGATTTTCTCCAGGCTTTCTGGCATTATTTTTTCTTAGAATTCAAATTATCCAAGCCAAATCAATTAGTTACTCAAAAATAATAAATGGGGAAAAATTAGATTTAAAACTGCAAATATAGAGAAAATTTCTAGTCTCCATCCTGCTCTGAGACAAGTGAGTAACATTGCTCTGGAGAAAATCACGTTAGTTTAATCACGTAGGCATTCATTGTGTCAATAGAAAAGTATAAAAATTACTTTGACTAATGGTCATATTGCAAGAGACTGAAACAATTAAATTATTTGGATAGGAAAAAGCCAACATATGTGCACCATAATCCCATAGGTGCAGTAAGGAGTAGTAGTGCTTGGAGCACACAAATTTTCACATGAAATATTCTAGGAAATAACTTCTGGAGGCCTAAGGCAATAATGGCCATAAAATCATATGTAATTCATTAACAGAAACAATGCATTACATGTAAAGAACTTGCTGTAGCTAGGTGTCATAGGAAATGCTAATCAAAATGTATGTTTTTATTCACTCATCTCATCTTCTCTCAATTTAAAAATGAAAAAATTGGGACTAATCTTCCAGTTTTGCATTTCTCTTCAACAGTATTTTGTGGTTAATCTAGGCAGCACTACAGCAGCTGAAATGAAGCTGTACATCCTGCCAGCTGCTGACACTCAGTCATTGCCTCCCTCGTCTTCTTAGACTGCACCTGGGCCCCTCTGACAAGTGGTCCCCAGTGCAGTTGAGTCTGAACAGCTACATCACTCCTGTAACCTTTTCTTCCATCATTATCACAATTTCAGCATCTGTCCTCATTAGGAATTACACTGTGATCTGTTATTCCTCATGGATAATACCAACTTCATCCAAATGTGACAAGAGAGGTTATATTGGTCGATGTCTTAGTCATCTCTTACCCCTGACACTGTAATTTGCTTCTCTGCAGTTTCCTTCCACCCAACTCTCTGTTCTTTCTGAAGATGGCCTGAGAAAAAAAAAGTTTGTATCATTCAATTCTGTACAGATGTATGCATGCTTGTTTTCTTTTCCATGTCTTTGTCTTTGTTTTTACATTAGATCAAACCACCTCAATTCTGAAATTATACATCATCTTATTATGTTCCCGTCAGCAATAGTTACTCGTGAAAGAGAAACTGGGTTTCTTTTCCTGAATAATTCCTGAGAATATCAGTTCAATATTCAACATCATTAAAAAAGGATAATAGAAGATTAAAAACTAGTAAGAAAGGAATACAGGAAAAAAAAAAAAAGGAGAAGAAAACATGAACAGGTCATTGCAAAAGTATGCAACACACTCACACATTGAAACCTTCATGTGGTTTTATTTAATCAGAGTTAAACAGTAAATGTAGAAAAGGTACAAAAAACATTAAATCACGGATGCCACAGAGAAAATGAATGTGTGAGGATTATGGGCTATTCCTCACAATGGAAGAACTGACAGACGTGGAATGATCAAGTGGCAGGTTAATAAAAAGGAAATACTTTACATACTGCTCTTAAACTGGGATTGATTACCACAACTTGTGAAGTGTGTTGAGAAAGCCAAAAGAATGAGTCTGCTCAAAAAGCAATTAGAAAAATGACTGGAAATAAAGCCTATCAATGCCATTAGACAGAGATAATGTATTTACAACATCCATCTCTAAAAGCTGGTAAGCAGACAAGATAAGGCCAGGGTCTCACTGGCCTCACATCAGGGCTCTGTCCCATTAGGCTTTTCCAAGCTTCTGCTTGGAAAAAGTCCTTGACAAGAAGAGGCTGTGGGCAAGAGAGCTCTTTCGTGTGCCTTAGCATTATTGTTCTTGTTTTATTTTCTTCCCTCTTGGTAGGTTCCTTCATCTTTTGATCTGTTCCTCCAACAGGTCATCTTTCCTACATTAAGTTTCCCATATGTTCCACCTCTTTCATGGGAATTCTTGGACGTTGAGTCATCCTGGAAAGATGTAATTATTACCCTTATACCTTGAATATGTGTGTCATAAGCTGATCTGAAAGACAAACTGATTTTGGAAGGTGTCATCCTTTTTTAACATGTGCATATTGCTGAGAATGCCCTTGGGGACAAAAAAAAACTGTCACTGTATTTTCCAGCTTCATAATATTGTGTACACATCTCACAGATTTCTTGTGGTTGCGGAGATCAATAGTAAACCTAAATTAAGAGACAGAAAAAAGAAATGGATGGATACAGTCTATATTCAGCATTGATCAAGAGAATGAGTTCTGCTTCTGAGATGATGCAGAAAAAGTTAAGACAGTGCTGAAGACACCTGAAATCTTTCCCAACAGAGCTGTCATGGAAAGGAGAGTCTGTGCTTAAGCCAGAGGAGAAGGCTTTCCATAGAAGCCACAGATATGGCCCATCTCTTGTCCTGTGATGGGACTCTCATGTCATCTGTCACTTCACACAGTGATGGTGATGTCTTGATTAACATGATGGGCATACATCGAATCTCTTGGAGCTGCTTAGCACTGCTGGAACAATTCATCCAGCCAGCAGCTGGCTCTCTGCTGTTTCTGGGAGTCTTTCTGAGGTTTTCTGAAGGAAAAAGCAGTAAAGGTAAGACAGATCTTGTTGGTGCTCTCTGGATACGGGCTTGGCTGAATAGAGGGCAGGCCTGCATTTCTGGGTTTATGATTCAGTGCACAAGATGGATGAGTGAAGAAATTGCAGACTCGAGCACAGACAAATAAAAAGCTTCCTAAACATGACCAATAGACATCTGATGGCCAAATAAGGCTAGTAAAGCTGAATATTATTGAGTCAAACAGTTACAGCCCTGGATTATCTGGCTTAACTTATTGACTGACATCACTAAGTAAATGCCACAAACAAATATCCTCATGAACAAGCAATCATTCATTGACACTGCAAATGTGATGATGGAGTAGCCAGATTTCCTTAAAACGTGAGTACATTTTCCACAGCTGTATACATTCAGGTATATGCCCCTATTTCTGAAGAAGGGCAGATGTGCAATAAGGCATTTTATCCGTAGCTTTTCCTTATTATTTTCTCTCAATGGAATCAATGTTTCTTTACTTATATCACCCAACAAAAGATGCCTAATACTGAACAGATCTGTTTAACAAGATTCACAGAATGAATCTCACAGACTTTATATTTGGGTCGACATTTCTGAGGCAGCTAAATACTCACGTTTTCCTTTTAGATTTCAGTCTGCACTTGTGTATTTAAAATCAACAAAATTAATGGGATTGGAGCTCACTGAATTAGTTGAAAAGGGACAGCATTATAGCCAACAGCTGATGATTTGACCTCTGCTCATCTTTGTAGAGCATCTGCTTGGAAAAAAAGAGTTGAAATGAAACAAAGATGACTTAGAAGTATAAATCCAGCTAAACTCATCATAGAGCAAATTTAAGACTGTGAAATGACAGAACATTCAAAAATAACCCTCACAAGCGTCCTTGGAAAATAATTGTATCAAATTATTAATCTACACTAAATAAATTGGTTTGACTTGTGCTGCAGCTGCCTGCAGCAAATGTCTGTTCTACTAAGAAGTTCAAGGCTCTAGAGAAATGTAATTTACACACCAATCTTTAAGTACTGCTAAGACTAATGGTCTTTGGGAGCAGAGTATATTTCTGGCAGTATTTGCCTGAGGTACAAACTTTCTTATGGCTATTGAATATGGCCAGGATGCAAAAGAGGTTAAGAAGTTTTCCTGGAGAAGACAGAGGACAGAGAAGAAACTCGTAGCAACTGAGAAAGTAAAGAGATCTTGAACTAGATATTGGCTTCTATGTGGAAGGTAATGACATAGCTTATGTGTTAGGAAAACAGGATACATGAACATTTACCTAGGAATGGAGAAAGCAGGGAAGCTACAGTGACTGCAGCCCCATCACTAAGTTAACAGCATTCCCTTGACATTTCTTGGTGGTGTGGTGGCTATTCAGTTCTTACCTATGAGAGGGTATGCTTCCCTGATGGAGAAGGGAGGCTGATCTAGGGCTGGGTATCATGGAAGTCTGGGCAACCAGTGTGTTCTTCAGCTCAGGGTCTGCAAAGGAGGCTCTCACCATTGATGGCAGACTTCCCAGAGGAGCAAGTAATGGCTGTTTATAGTGGCGGAAATGAAGAAGGATGCAGATGTCATTCAAATCAGGAGATCATTGCTGTATTTTTATGTGTTATTTGTGTAATCTCCTCTAGGGACTAATGTTACTCATAAAGAGCTTTGAAAAGGCAAGTGACCCAGCTGAGGAAAAGTGAGTGAATAAATGAGTGGTTTTACAGCACACTGCTAAAATGTTTTGCATAATGTCTATTTCAAGCTTCAGCAACTAAACTAGTATTCAGTATTCTTCTTTCTCTTTCTTCTTTACTTGACTCTGTCTTACTACACAACTTTGAAGGACTTGTAGTTAAGTATTTGCAATTATTAAAGTCACTCCAGAGTTTAGTGAATACCGAATGCCTGTATTCATCATGTTTTCTCATTTGGTTCATCAGACTAAGACATGACATGTGAAGCACTGTCAGATTTACAACAGTGTCTGAATTTCCATGAACATGAACACTCTGCTGTTTTCAGCATATGTAGTTTTGTGGGGTTTTTGTTTTTGGATTTGTTTGGGTTGGGTGTTTGTTTGTTGTTTTCTTTAAACAAAGAAGCAAAACAACTGCAAAAATCAACAAAACAATCAAAGACCATTCTCAGTGAGGCAGGGCTCATTTAGCAGAATTAAAAAATATACATATGAGAAAAAGATATTGGTTTTCTTTTTCCTCTTTTTTAAGAAAGCAGACAACAGAGAAGGCTGAGATCCTGATAGCAGGGAAAGGATCTGCTCAAATCCAGGTCAACATGCTGTTGCCTCATCTTTGTAGAGCTCTGGTGGCTGGCTGATGCTCTGACTGAAACACACTGCTGGTACTCCAGAGAAACTAAGCTTGAGTATCTGACCAGCGATTGAATGAGTACAAAGTGATCCCTACGGCCAGTCTGTGCCAATTTGAGAAAAGCAATCCCCGAGCAAAGCCATAAGAAATGTTGGAAGCTCCAAGGACCAGACTTTGAAGTCCCAGTGAGCAGTTCAGCACCATGGGAAAATGTACCACAATGAACTGAGGCACAACAAGGAGCTGGCCTTGTGACTCCTATGTTAGATTTAACTAGCAGCTTGGTATTGTCAGGAGGAAGACAATGCAGTAATTGGGGCACTGCCTTGCAGACTAGATAATCTCCCTGAAAAAAAAATAAAAAATAAAAAATTGGAGTATGGCTTAATCATGTAAGGATGTTTTCACTCATTTTCTTAAGAGTTGGAAACTGGCTACTAGAAGATTTTAAGCTTCCCCTGAAACGCGATTACTTCAACACACAAGTTCATGAAATTGGAAAAATGTATGAGGGTCTGTAAGGGAATGACCATTTGAATGAAAGTAATACTCAGTAACAAAATTATTTGAGCTACACAAAGGCAAATAAACAAACAAACAAACAAAGGAAAAAAAGAGCAAAAAATCTGATTGGTATTTATTTTTTTCATTTCTGTAACTTTATTTTCAACAATACATAGAGAGAACTTCTAACAAATGAACTTCAGTTGATCATTTTTTCCATCTTGCAGTATCAATCAGTCTGATTTTATTTTGACAATGTACTTTGGAAATGTTCGTCTTTTGAATCTTGAGTGTGTATTTGGAGAAAAGCTGGCATGTGAATAAACCCTTTGTGACAGAGAATGATGAACATTTTTTCCATCCTATTTCTAACAGTATTAAAGGGTAATTAGCGACTGCAGCTTCTGGAATTGGTATCTTCCAGTGGTGCATCTTGGAATAGAAACTCAAAATATGTTGAGATAACAGCCATTGATGTGCCCTGAAAGGATTGGTTGATGGGCCAAATCCTGAGAGCAGGGAAGTGTTTCTGCATTTCATTCACTGCTGCAGATGTTCTATTACCCATAAGAGCCAAGACCATTATAACATGATGGTTGAACTTTCAGCCTTTGCGTGGAAAAAGAAATTGCCTCCTACAAAGTAACAGGTATCAAACAGAAGGTATTTCTGAGATTAACAATTTTTTTCTTAATTAAAATAGCCTGTCTTTCTTTTACCTTCTCCCCTCTCACATTTTCAATATTGCTTTATTTTACGATTAGATTTTGACTTCTAAGGGACTTCTTTTGCAGGAGCTAATTGGGAACTGGTCTTTCTCATGACAACATTGAACAGAATGGGTAAATGCCCTAAATCCAGTGGTGACTAACAGCCATCTGCCATACTGTATAACTAGCACTATTCCATTTTTGTGGGAAGATGTGATTCCATTTTACATCCTTAAACAATTCAAATCTCCCTATACAGAAGATATTTCGCTTTTTCAGCTTCTTTTTCTCTTCTCTGGAGAGAAGTTGGATCCCATTAAAAATGCAAAACATAATCAGTTTGGTATCTGATCAAATGCAACAGAGTTTCAGTCTAAATATATTTTGTTAACTTATACTGCTTTGCAAGGACAACCAACTTTAATAGGATTATAATTCTTGAATAAGCTCCTGCACCAAAAAAAAAAAAAAAAAAAAAAAAAAAGGAGATTCTGTCTTATAAGAAGGTTTAGCATAAACTGTTGATGGATTGAAGCCTGTTTAGATAACAATAGAGAATGCATCCTGGCAACTACCAGATGGAATACTTTTTATTTCTTAGTGGTTTCAAAAGATGTCTTAGAAAAAAGGAGTAACAACCAGAAGGTCTTTCAGCAGACCAAAGGAAGGTAGTTGTGAGGGGAGAGACAGTTTGAAGAACTGTTTTTTGGGTAGTATGGTTCTTCTACTCTCTTACAGGCTATGTTTTTTACCTCCAAAAATATTCCCAATGTTAGGGAAACTTTGAAGTGACTATTCAATTTCTTATTTTATGACATTTTTACAAATCTTAATGGTTTACTTATATATTGATAAAGCAATTATTAGTTAATCATTAAATATAAAGTATTTATTATCAATGCTTAGTCTTTTTGATATCTTGTGATTCTGTCACTCTAATTCTATCTTAGAAAGGTAAATTTACAGGCTGATAGGTGGAAGAAATGAGCTAGTTGGACAAATAGGATGATACCTGGAATTATCACTTGTGGCAAAAGCTGTTGCAGGTGGTAGAAATACAGGTATTTTTTGATATGTTACTTGCGTGGTAGCGAGTAAGTGTGTTATCACAGCCCATGAGCTGCAGATTCTGAGAAGAAAGCTTCTGTCACTGAGCTTCATACCCTGACAAATTAATGATTCTGTTGTGCATTATAATAAAATTCACTAGCTAAATACAGACATTCCTGATCCCAGTCACTTTCTAGGTTCTGTTCCCACCTTGATCAAAGGCTGGACATGATTTCCACACAGGCTGTCATAAAGTATTGGCTTAATGACTTCAGCCTTTAACAGTGCTCACATGAGGCTCTGCCTTACTGGATCTGCTTACTTTGAAGTGTGTGCATGGGGTCAGCCCTTCAAAAGTGGATTTCAAAATGATGTGGTTTTCAATGGAAAAAATATGTGCATTAGAGCACTCAGCGTTTGATTTTTTTTTTAAGTCAGCACACTTCTGTGCTTTGGGCCTACCAGATATAGTTTCTGCTCTACTCATGCACCAGAGAGCAAGAAGAATAAAACAGGGCTTCTACAGACAGTTGCCGCATACTCTGTGGACCCTCTATAAATTATTGATGAAACAGTTAATCTTCCATGCATGCCTGAGCAACACACCTTATCTTTCCCTTTGGAGCTTAGGTGAGAGTTGTTTATAAAATAGCTTTAGCTAAAAATGTTACATCCATGCACAAAATGAGGATTGCAAAGGCTCCTAAGACTAGCAAATAAAAAGTATTTATCACTGAAACACTCAAAATTCTTTTGGTAAATTTTAAATTTCAGCCTGCACACTTCAGTGGTAGAAATGTCAAAATTCACCTCTCCCTTTTGTGTGATAGGAAAAATGCATGTGTTCCATTGAAAACAGCAACTTGTTTTATTTCTGTGAGCTTCAAGTTAATGCCACATTTGGGCAATGTGAAATATCAGTCAAAGAAAAAGAAGGTTCAAACACTACCACGAATTTGGAAACCTAAGTGTGGAAAGGATGTATCTAGTCATGCATTGCTATTGCTGTCAACATCACCTGTGCTACAACTGCTGAAGAGGTTCGAAAGCAAAATACATATCCCCTTTTTTTCAGTGTTATTTCACATAAGAGAACTGTAGGGAGAGCTCCACAACTCTCCTTCATGGAGAGTGTGTATTATGTAGGGCAGCACAGAGGCAAATTAGTCTCTATAGAGTTGCTTTTCCCCATGCCATGCAGCCAGGCATGTACCAGAAGACTTCATAGTGAAGAATGGAGAGTGGTGCGACATTACTGGTTGTATAGATTTCTGCCTTGTAAGTGGGGTGTAAACCAGACAACACATAGTGATGTGCTGAGAAACAGACTGATATGCAATGCTGTCTCATCTCCAGGGTTTGGGAGAAAGCTGTGTGCTGGCACCATTTCACACTGCAGCGTGTTATCAGAGAACTGGTGGAGTAAAACCAGCATTTCCAAACTCAATATATTTATCTTCTTTTCCACCAGATTATCACATTTTTCAGTGCTTGTGAAGTTTTTTCTTCATCTTTTCTGCTCACCTGAGGTTGTACAGTAACAGAAAAGTTGAATCTACTTCACCTGATGAAGAAATCAACTCTGATTGTACAGACTTCTTTAAGGAAGACATTGAGATGGAATTCTGTGGAAGGCAGTTTGAAATTCAGATTCTGGGCTACATTTGAAGAACACAGGTTGGAAAAGAGTAAGTTTGTAAACTGAATAAATACCATTCCAACTTGATGAATTTGTGTTCTGAAAGGACCGTGCACACATCAGGACTGCGAACCATGAAATCAATAGGAAGTAAGAAAGCTTAGATAGCAGGTAAAAATGTCAGTGTGTTGTTGGGTCTGAGCCAAGGTTTGACAGCATAAAGTAGTGTGCAAACACAGCACAAGGCTCTTCCTCAAAGAGCTTGATGTCTAACTGTGAAGAGCAAATTATTGAGAAGTAATACAGGACTTCCCACTACCAGCTCTAGGCATCACATTTCCTATCCTATTATGTTTTAAAACTCACAATTTTATGTTTAACAGACCCACTCAGAAGAACTCACAATTTCCTTTTAGCATGTTGATTTTCAACTAGATGTTGTTGCCTTCTGATACACATGGAATAGCAGTACAAATAAACCTTGTGTACATTTCTGTCTTTAAACACTATAAAGGGAAGTAGTTTGAAGAGGAGAATTAGAAACCCATGATTTGCCATCTTTCAGTAGTTCAATTTCTCAGCTAGAGCTCTTCAGACAGTCCACAGTCAGTTGGCAGGACCTACAAATCTACTACAACAGTCAAATACTAAATAAAGTGTTCTTCCTCTGCAGTGTAACAAAGGAAAAAAATTAGGGCCCAATCCCATTTCCAAAGAGGCCCATATTGATAAAGGCAATGGGATTATTTTATCTTTGGCTGCAGCAAAAGCAGGACAAAATTTGAAACTGTACAAAGTGAATACAAAGGACAACCTGACCACTTGTGCTGACAGTGTGCTCTCCTATGCGTGATGTGGCACATCATGTCTCTTCCTCAAAGTATTTCATAATTTGGTTGAAAGATGACTTAAGGAATCAGCTATTGGCAGCTGACCAATGGATCTCCAAGTGTTAAAAGTGTTAAAGACTTTAATGACTTGCTATACACGATGAGAGGCTGAGGCCCATCATAGTCCTACCCTTGAGCATTTGCATGATCAGAAAAGCATACAGAAGGCACCTCTATTTTTGCAATAAAAATAGAAAACATCAAGGAAGAAAAAAATCCCACCATTTTCTCTGAAGACAAATTAAAATTTGACCCCCAGGTTGCCATGGATACAAAAGTCAGTTTACTTTAGCAGTGCTTTCTAGCAACTAAACACTTGTGATTAAGGAGAAAACACATTTATGTTTATTATGTTCCATTTGGTTTATATAATTAGTTTTTTTCAATTGCAAGCCTCTACTGATGACTGTTTTCTCAGCTGTTCAGAAAAACCTTGCAGCATGATTAAACCATTGTTAGAACTACCTTTCCTGCCGTGGCTTCTCCACAGTCATTTGTGAACAAATGACTACTAGCACTTATTATTATGACTTTCACAATCCAGAATCCTTATTTCAGGTTATAGCAATCCAACCAGTAGCTTACATGAACGACTATGAGTTAGACTGCTTACTACAAGCTAAAATCCTAAATGTGCGGTCCTACATGGGAGCCTCTAGAGTTCTGTCTCACAGAAGTGATCTTACCCTTCTATGCACACACAACAAACTCAAAGCAATCTCTCTACTTGTGGGACAGGAAGAATAGCTACTTGTCATTTTACAGATAGGCTGAAACAGAGGATAGTTCCATCAACAAAAGCTGCACATGTGTGTATGGCAAGAGATTACACCTTTAAAAATTGTGCTGGATTAGTAGCCACCAGCCATAGCTGTCTTCTCCCAGAGCTCTTGTTCCAGAATTCTCTTTAAAAAAACAACCAACCAACCAACGAACAAACAAACAAAATAATAATTTTTTTTAAAAAAAAAGGTAAGCTGAAATTTTGGCATTTGTCATGCCATTCAGAGTGAAGGTAGTGGCAGTGTGCCCAACCAGCTGTAAGGGGAGCCTAGAATGAAGTGTTCAAGAGAAGCAAGAAATCACTGCTGTGTCAACCAGCAGCTACAGAAGTTCATGTGCGATTCTTCAATCTCTGAAATGGTTCCATTAATGTTTTTACTTGGAACTCATTTTCATGAGCCTTCTTTTTCTATCCTGGTCTTCAGAGCAGTCCTTCCTGTTGTTGTGTTTTACTGAAAAATAGAAAATATAGAGACATTTCAAAGTCCATGGACACACTCATAAAACCTGCATGCTGAGATGAATTCACCTGGATGAATTCAGCTCCGTCCAATCACAAATAAAAAATTTACTTCAATGTTTCTAGTACAAAAAATCTGTCAGCATCTTTAAGGTACTTTTCCAGTCTTAAAAAACACTATGTGTGAAGGTCATCACAGAGCCTCGCAATTTTTTGTTTAATAGGAGCTCATAGGGCTCAAGCTGGTCACTCATCGATACCAGCAAGAAAATTTCTGCAAGTCCAGTTATACCTCCAATGGCAGCTTTGCAATTTCATTGTCTTCAAATGACGATTTGTTACAGGTGAGCGTATTCTGAAGACAGCAGAGTAGCATGGATGTGGTTCAAAGGGCACTCTGGCTACAGAGCTGTGATTTCTGGTGAGTGGTGAGGTGAGATGAGAGGAACTCAGTGTGATTCCCACATTACAGGCTAAGCTGGCAGAACTTGCAGGAAAAAAAAAAAAAGAAAGAAAAAGAAAAAAAAAAAAGAAAAAAAATCAATTTGATCCATTTGTACAGAAACTTAGTAATTTTTAATATAATCAATAGGACATTTATGAGATTTTTCATTGTAGAAGAATGGCTTAAATCTCACCCCTCAAATTACCCTGGGCTTTTCTGTTTGCTTGAGGATGCATAGGAGATGGATTCTTTTCTCAGGACTTGGCTGCATGCACCATACACAATCTTAAAGCTTTCATGAAGTCATTGCATTTTAAAAATATCTGAATAGAACATAAGATTAAACTTTTAAATACTTATACATTCCAGTTTTTATTATATTCCAGGTTGTGCTAAAGTCCTTGAAAATCATTTGAAGGACATTAATCTTCATTTTTAAAAGACAGAGATATTCACTATTATAAAACGTGTGACGTTTGTCATAGTAACAGATCTTTACAGTAACCTACACCAAACGATTGTATATAAAAATGCAAATTATGCGTGTTATCCTCTGCCCCAATTGCATATAGCCATTCCACAGCAACTGATTCATGGCCATTTTGAAGGCACTGCTGTGAGGGTAGGCTTGATAGTCACTGCCGTTGGCGAGAAAGAAGGCAGAGAATATTTTTGTAATGAGTGTTTGTACAGTAAGCAGCACAGTGGGGTGCCAACGGTAATGATCGTAAACCTTGATCAGTGATTTCAAACACAACAGTAATGTCAGACGGAACGTTATTTGTGCATAACCAGAGATTTCAGCTGCCTTATGAAACCCGTAGATTGCTCTGGGGACACTTCTGAGCCATCTGTAACTAACCCACTCAAAGCACGCTTACTTTCCCCTCCCCGTTCTCCTTGCGCCACCATATTGCTTTTCCATCAGTCACAGCAGCGCAACAAATGTCACCGCTCCGGCGGGGCCGCCTTCAGCACCGGGCCGGACGGACAGCTCCAGCCTGGACCGGCCCCGGGGCGGGCTCGTGCTGGGAGGCGAGGCCGCGCAATGGGAGCCGGGGCCGTGCCGGGGGCGGCGCGGAGCGGCGGAGGGTCCCCCCTTCCGGCGGCGATGAGCAGAGGCGGCAGCTCCGCAGCCGGCGCTGTGGTTTTAAATGGGCGGAGCGGCGGCGGGCGGAGGGGCGGCCGGTAGGCGGTCGGCGCTGGCCCGCGGCTCCCATATAACCCCACCTCCCGGGCGAGGAGTGCCGCGGTAATTGGCTGGATGTGGTACTTGGAGATGTTGAGCTGGCTCCTTCCCCCCATGTCCCTGCACACACACAGGGGCGGGTGGTGCGGGCGGGAGCGGGAGGCAGGGCTCAGCCCCGGCGGTGGTGGAGCTCGCCCATCCGCCTGCCTGCCCGCCGCCGTGCCTGAGCCGCTCCTGCTGCTGGGCTGCTGCCTGCGGCCGCAGGACCCGGCCGAACCGGCCCGAGGGGAGCGCGGGCGGCTGCTGGCGGCTGCCGAGATGATGGCGGAGGGCGGCGGCGGGCCGGCGCGGCGGAAGGCGCTGTCGTTGCTGGAGGCGGCCCGCTCCCGCTACGAGAGCCTGCAGATCTCAGACGACGTCTTCGGGGAGTCGGGCCAGGACAGCAGCGGGAACCCGTTCTACAGCACCTCGGCTGACTCCCGCTCCGCCGCCTCTTCCCAGGACGAGGAGGACGACGAGGAGGGCGAGGGGCGCCCGGAGGGGCCGTGCCCGCGGAGCAGGGCGGCGCGGCGTCGCGTCCCCAGGCCGGCGACGGCCCCGGCGGAGCGGCGGCGGCAGCAGCAACGGCAAGCCGGCGGCGGAGGCGGCGCGGTGCCGGGCGGCCCGGGCCCGATGGAGGAGGGGGAGGAGGAGGAGGAGGACGCGGAGACGGGCGGCTGGACGCGGTCTCTGCGAGACGTCCCGCCCGCCTCGCTTCAAGGATAGCAGCGGTACGCGGGGAAACGGGGGCGGGCGGCGAGGCCTGGGCGATGGTGCGGCCGTGCCGAGCGGGCATCGGGGGCGCGGGTGCCTCCCGAGGCCGGTCCGGCTGTTAGGCTGTCGTGCGGGGTGCGGGCCGCGTGCGTGCTTAGTCACAAACGTCTTTCCCCGAGGCGCAGAGCGCGGACAGCAGCGGGGTGCTGAGGGACTGCGTGCGGGCTCCTCCCGGGCAGCGCTTGCGAAGGCCCTGCCCACAGGTGGGGACACGCGGGGAACCGAGCGGCTGGCTCGACCCGCTGCCCGCGGAGCAGAGCGACTTCCTCTTGCGAGGCTTTTCGTGCCTCTCTCTTTCATCCTAACCGTTCTGCGTGGTGCGTGGTGGAAGTGAGATCCTGAGGGTGGTGAACCGGCAGGCGGTCGGGCAGCTCGGATCTGTGGGGGCGACTTGCGTAGCGAGTTGCTCCGCTGGGTTCCGTCAGCTGACACATCTGTCGGCAGGGCCGAGCATCCAAGTTGGCTGTGAAGGGGAAAAGCTTTGCAAAAACAGGTCGTTGGTTACAAAGGGGTGAGGCATCAAATGAAGTGCTTGTGTCTCAGAAGGGTATGTGCTGCCTGGCTCCACTGAGCTGATGGATGGCTTGTTTCCCCTAAGGTTGCTTGTCTTCACTGTTTGTTTTTTTTTTTTTGTTTGTTTGTTTTTTACAGCGTTTAATTAATTCACTTTGCTATTAGAATGTAAGTGCAGGTGAGTGCTTCTACACCTGGTGTGGTATGCTGGAATTTGCAGTGGGACGGGTAGAAACCTACCGGAGGGAGCAGCTAGGGATGAGGGACTGAAGTGGAGCTGGCACTGAAACTCAGAGTTCCATGGTGCTTCAGGCAGATGTGAAAAAGAAGTTGCCATTTCCCCCCTAGCTCCAGAAGTCTCTAGACACTGTAATATCCTTAAATATCAAGCTGATCTGCCTCTTTAAGGAACTCTTTGATTTTCAACTCATCAGATTGGGTCTAAGATCAGATTCTGGACCACAGGCTTCATGGGTGTGATGTTATTTTGGTATTAATTATCATTTAATTTCCTGTGCCTCCACTGGCTTATTTCTTCATATCATTACTTTATAGGCAGTATACACTCTAACAAATAGAACTGGGATTCACATTTTACTGTTGCTTTGGGAAAGAAAATTAAGTTGACCTGTTAACTCTAGAATTCAGATTTCCTTTGAAATGAAAGAGTCTGATCTGCTGTTGTCAGAAATAGATGCAGAAGCCTCTTGAGATAGGCATATGGATATTACTGTGAATATTTCCTCCTAGTAATAGATGGTGTAGAGTTTGCTGCTGCCCTTTCATTCTGTTGATCTTAATGATGATAATAGATGCTGCATGCTGTTCGTAGCATGGTGATTTGGTTTGGCAAAAGTTCAAATAGTGTAGTGCTTTGATGTGTCTGAAGCATGTACACTCTAATTATTTATTTATTGACTACTCTAATTCCAGACTACAGAAACTACTGCATTGTACAACCAAACTCTTGTAATTCTAGTCTGTAGATCAACTGGCTTTGGTCAGTGCATATCTCATAATTAGGTCCGTGCTGAGCACACTTGTACTGTCACTTCTGCCACTTCATTGGACAGTGTTCTGACCCAGGAGACTGGGGCAGTACCACGGAAGAGGAGGACTCAGCTGATGTGAAGAGAACTGTTGTTTCCAATGGCACCACCTCTTTCTGTACCTAATGGACAAATGTAATGAAATATACAAGAAAGAAGTGTAGGGTCAAGCATGCAGCACTAACAAATTCTTCTCAGTAAAAAGTTTTGGATGAAAGAATCTTTTCTTTCCAGGTTCTGATCTTAAAAAGAAGTTTTGAATGAGATAAAATTTAAATTAGCACAAAAGCTTCTCAGTATGGTCTTCTGGCCTCAGATGATGCAATGTACTTCCATTACTATACTTCCGAGATTTCAGCCAGAAAATAAATGTATTTAAGAACTGAAGTCTCATGAAACATCAGCTATATTGATTCTAGAAATAAATCTTTGAGTCAGACTAGGATCAAACTAGTGTCAAGCTGCTTGGTTTGGGAGATAGCCCCATTAGGAAAGGGAAGGTATGGAACAGAAAGGATTTAAAGTTTCTTAATAAGAATGAGCTAAAGCTATCAAGAGAAAAGTAGCCATTCATGATACTCTTTTGGTCTTTTTAACCAGAGGCAGAAAGTCCTATTGCTTTACCTTTTTCCTTTTCTAAAAAATAATTACTTAATGCCTTTCCCTTCCCAGCCTCAATGTATTAACAAAGTGTTGTACTTATCCCTAGAATTAGTCTCTAGAGTTATCAGGCTTACTGTATTTCTGAGATGAAATATCAGTTGAGGTCCAGATGCTGTGGGGGCTGCTGACAGTGTGAGATGTTTCAGTTCAGTATGCCCTCAGTCTGGACTCAAGTAGCTATGTGTACTCATGAGGATGCCTGCCTTGCCCACGTACTGCATTCTGATGGACTGGGAAGAGCTGTATCAGCTTTGGGTGCTGAAAGAGAAGTGACTGGAGAGAATTACTGCACAACACTTAATTATAGGCTGTTTATATCCCTGACTTGTTTTCTGCCCCTTTTTCAGGCATTTTCAGTTACTAGGTTGTTTTTTTTTTCTGTTCAATTTAATAAAAATAGTGGGTGCTTAGTGTCTTTTTTGTGCTAGGGAGGTTCAGGTTTGGATATAAGGAAAAAATTCTTTTCTGAAAGAGTAGTCAAGCATTGGAACAGGCTGCCCAGGGAGATGGTTCCTGGAGCCGTTCAACAAATGTGTGAATGTGGCATGGAGGGGCGTGGTAGGTGAGCATGATGGAGGATGGGCTGGTGGTTGGCTAGATTTTAGAGGCCTTTTCCAGCCTTAATGATTCTGCGAAAGAAATATCACAAACATGAATAGCTTCATCAGACTTCCTTTGTGGGAATCCAAGGTAGCTGTTAACTCTAACACTGAGGTTAGAACAGATGGTTTTCTGGCTCTTGGTGTTACTTTCAGTTAAGCTATTCTGCAAAATCATTCTCTTTCGTTGCTGTGAAAAATACAAGCCATACTGTGATGCCCTGATTTTTGGACTGATAAATAGTAGCACTATGCAGCTCTGATCAAAATAAGTTGAGGAAACAAGGGCTTGCCATCAATTGCTTGCCATAAATTTCAAAGTAATGATGTGAGTACTGTGATATAAGGTGTATAGGAGGTGCTGAAATTCTTTCCCTTGAGAAAGAGTGCATGGCTCCAGCAAGTCTGTGGGTAGCTCAATATGTGTATTTAAAAGGATGACGACATTCTTGAGGAAATGTTGGATCTCAGCATGTTTTGTTATATCCCTTCTCACTGTCTTGAAGAGAGAACTTCCCATTTTCTCCAAACCTTACTGTGAAGGGAAGGTAAAATTGATTTGTTTGGAAGTGGACCTACAGAGAGGGAGAAAGAGGCTTCCAGGAAAGAAGATCTGACCTCTGCCCAGACACTACTTTCCTTCTGGAAGGAAGGATGGGTGGATTTTCTGTCTTCCCTTACTGTGAGAGTAGGACTGAGTGAGCTGGGAAAGTGCTACTATAATAGGGGAAGTATAACTGAAATGTGGGGAAAGCAACTATTACTACTTCAGTTGTGGGCTAGTGAATGCTAGAAACTCAATATAAAACCTTGATTTCTGGTTCCTCCTGCCTTAAACTTATTTTAACGTGTGTGCTGTTTCTTCACAGAATACCCTGGGTTGGAAGGGAATGAGAAAGATCATTCAGTGTAACTTTTGGCTCCACGTAAGACCACACAAAGTTCAAATCCTATTTATAACAGCATTGTCCAAATGCATCTTGAGCTCCAGCAGGCTTGCTGCCATCACCCTGGATCACCACTGACTAAGGTTACCTCTCCCTAACAGGAGCTGTAGTAATAGTGCTCTTCTCTGTAGCCCTGAAAGCCACAGAGTGAACATCCTTCAGTGATAAAGTATAGAGGTGAAGAGAGTTGGGTGGCTCTGAGTAGTGCTTTCCTCTGTTTGCCTAGTAATCTGACCAGGAAATTTTCTATAAAGCATGGGCACTATTGCTTTTGGTCTTTCTTCTTGGACGTCCTAGAAATACGAATATTCTTGTATTAATGCATCTCAATGTTCCTGAATTGGGCAGCTGATACTGTGTCCCTAGAGTTTAATGGTCCCCCTATTTATATATCCAGTGACTAGAAAATTGGTTCTTAGATGTAAAAGCCATCCTGTTGTTAGAGATCATGTTTTAGGATGACAGCAGTAGCAGGGAAGTTTGATTAAAAATTATTGCTGAAGTCCTCAAAGTTACAGTCAATCAGTGCTACTGTTTTCTTCATTTTTGTGTTCTCGGAAATCTGTTCTTAGACCTAAACCCAAGGACGAAATGTAAGGGCTGTTCCTTACTGACAGTTTGAGACAGCTACTCCTCAGCAGGTTGCGTTTGGAGAGCATAGCTAGCTTTTTATGGGCTTTCAGAGTATATGTCAGACACAAAATGTGCTGTGAGATATCTTTGGAGAATTCAGTCCAGTAGAACAGCTTGCACTCAAGAAGTTGCATAGTCCATGTCTGGCAGTCAGGCTCCCCTTGTTACCTAGAAGAGGTTTAAATGAATATTTGAAGTAATTTTTAATATACTTTTTAGGAGACTAATTTTTTCCAAAGGGCCACGTGATGGGAAATAGTCATTTATTCCATGATAGCTAGCACATGAGAGAACATCTGCTCAAGGGAGGTTGCATTGATTGAAATAGCATGCATACAGGATAATAGCATGTTCCAGCTACTGTCAGAGAAGCAAGGGATAGCTCTAAATTGAAGTAGTGAACTGTCTACTTCATGCATCTTCTGGGAGCCAACTAGATACAGCTTCATCTGCAACAGCTTCTGAATAAAAGTCTCTAGTACTTGGTTTGAGTGGTATTTTCTTTCCAGTACTAGTAGTAGGCAAGTGATCTGTTTCACGAACTTCTCTTTAATCTTAGATACTTATATTTCAGCAGGTTTGCTTAAACAAAAGGGTATTACATTACGTTAAGCTTGGTCATTTAACTATCCTGTTCAGTAGCAGGAATACTTCCAAAGCATATACTGGAGAGGCAGACTGTTTGTTTTTGGTTTTAAGTCTTTGATTTGAAACATGGAATTGAAATGTGTAAAACTTGTGTGATAAGTTTCCTTGATTTGGGGTTAACTACTAAGAAAAGATTCAGCCAGTGGCCCTTCAGTCCAGTGAGTGAAGACCACAGAATCAAAGAGCAGTTGAGATTGGAAGAAACTTCAAGATCCTCTAGTGTAAAGTCTCCTACTCAAAGCATGGTCAGCTAGAGCAGTTTTTGCAAGGCTCTATGCAGTTGGGATTTTAATATTTCCAGGAACAGGAGGCTCCAGCCTCTCTGGGCAGTCTATTCCAGTGTATGACCACCTTTCCAGTAAAAGTTGTTGGTTTTTCTTTTTTTGTTTCCTTATGATAATTCACAAGTGCCTCTTTGTACATCAGCTGGTAGGACTTCACTCTTTGGAATTCTTTCATTGTTGTTGCTTTATGAATGCTGAACAATGAAAACTTAGTTCCTTCAAGCTAGTCAGCAGTGAATCTCGCAGTATAATAGATACAGGTATAGCACAGAGTTGTTCATTTGACCTGTGTTCGGAACAATATTAGCAGAGCTAAATAATTCAGCTGAAGTTGAATAATCAAAGGAGAGGAAAGGAATAAGGTAGAAAGGGAGAGGCTTTCAGTGTTATTTAAGTATCTCTAACTGTAAACCAGAGTTGCAGGGAGAGATGCAGTGTTGCGTGCTCTTCCCAAGAACAGAAGACTTGTATGGGAAGGCAGATGAGAAGACAGTATTCCAGCAGCAGGCAGACAGGACAAAGAATTCTTGGGTCAGGCTGGGTCGTAAAAGATGGCCACATACCTGCTGCCATCTAACAACACTGATCATCTTGGTTCAATTCCTGAACTGTATCTGAATGCTTTCATCTTACTCAATTGAGGACAATAGCTAAAGATTCCAGAGGTATAAGAAAACCTGTAAAAGCTATTTAGTTGCTTATGAAGTATTCTACTTGAGAAATATCTGGGCCAGATTTTCTGTCTGCAAGTTGGTGAAGTGCCTCTGATGTGTCATGTTATTGCTTACTTCTGTCATCAGAATTAGATGCTTTTGACTTGCTTAACCATGGAAAATGGCATATCTGTATGAGCTGTTCTTGCATTCTAAGTAGAAGTTATTTATATCTTCCTAGATGTTTTGTGATGTTGCTATGTGGTATGATAAATAGATCAGAAAGATGTACGTTACAATTTTCCAGATCATTTATTGGATGACTTAAAGGTTTGATGTTTTGCTAAAGATGTGGATTAATGCAAGGGCTTAATACGTCATACCTCTTATGAAACCTAAATGTGCTTTCTATATGGTTTTAGAACACACTTTCCTGCTTCCATCATCATTGTAATACAAGTTCATGACAGCCTTCTTAATTCTAAAATTTACTGCAAATTAGCCATGTTCCCATCCTTTTGTGCATAACTCTGTGATTGAGCATATATTTTGTGAATAACATACTACTGATAAATTTCACAGAAGTACCTATTCTTCTCTGCTTTTATACAGAGAGCCAGTTCTGGTCAGTACTTGAGACATGAAGATGTATAAATGCTGCAAATTAATGTCTTCTCTGTTGACACTGACTGAATGTCTACAAGGGAAAAACTTATTTATTTCTCGATTTTTGTACTACATCAAATGAATCCTTTCCCCTTGCAGTTACTTATGGGGCCCTTTCAAAGAAATAGGTTACTTCCTACAAATAGTCACGTCCACTTGCTTGCTGTACTGTTTCTGTGATGCTGACAACTTCCTTTGTTTGCTTACCTCCAAGTCAGCCTGGAGAGGAAACTGGCCTCTCTCCTGAGCCTAATGAGGATGCTAATAGCTGAATTGACTTGCTTATTACGTATAGACTGCTGGGCCACAAGAAGCTGTCCTGGGTTCTGTAGAAGTGGGAAATTTGTCTTAGGTGTGCTTGTTTGTTTACATGTTTTGTATAGTTTTCCTCCCATGCTTGTCTTCCAAAAACTTGGAGCAGATGGGTTTAGCAGTTTGGAAATAAAAGGTGCTTCTCAAAGGGAAGTTAATCATGGGTGCAGTTTTACATTTTTATCTAGAGGTCAGAGGAATATAGTCCCTAAAATACCTTATTCTTCCTGATACTGCTGAAATTTCTGCATGTTGTTAGAAAATAGAACAGGTGGACTCCAAAGGAATACATAAGACAGATGTATGAGAACACTACCATTTGACATCTCGCTTCTTTGTGGCAAGGCATCCTTTTTAGGAACTTATCCAAGCTCCCACTTCAAACAGGATGTTAATCAGTCACAGTCTCTATCTGAAAATGAACAGATACATAACTGAATGGGTCTTATAAAAATGAAGCCATAGTTTCAAGAGTGAAGGACTGCAGGGATACAGTTTTAGAGGGCTCTGCAGCTTGTTTTGGCCTCATATAAATATTTCTGAATTATCACCCTTGATTTTCTGTGAAGATGACTGATATTAATAATTAACTGATTAGTAGACTTGCTTCCAATTTTGCTCTTCTGGACATCATGGGTTCATATGATTTCTATTAACAAACAATATTTTTCATTAAGAAGGCTAAAGAACAAACACAGCAATACAAGGCTTTAGCTGTGCAGTTGAGAACTGGTAAAACTGAAGTATGGTTGATGTATCACACTGTAAAGATGCAAAAATCTTGTCAGAGAAGGATAAATAGGAGTCACTGTAGCAAAGAGTAATTTATGTCCATATGGGTGGGGGAAAGAAGTTGTTTTGAACAAAAAGATTACTGGACTGAGAGGATACAGTGGGCTTGTCAGTAGTTACAAATGGTTTTGGTTGGCTTTTTTTTTTTTTTTTTTTTTTTTTTTTTTTTTGGGAAAGGGGAGAATGAACAGGAAAACAGACTTCAAGCAGATGCTATTATAACTGTGATTCATTTGTGATTACATGTGGCAGAGAGGTGGGTGTGTATGAAATAGATTGCAGCATGAAAAGAGTATCTTTCTTCTAAGTTACTTACGTAATTCACTGCTGTGGAAAATTTGTCTATCCAGTGTGTGGAGTCATCTGCATTTTTTTGAGTGGTAAATGCTGGCTGACTTCCCACTGGGAAGCATCTGGAGCTGTGCAGTCCGGGATCTGTGTGTTGCTGTGGATGTGTAGCTGTCATCATTGTTATGATGCTCCCTGCTTGCAGAATGCAGACTGGGTTTGGGTACTGGTAATCTTGTCAGTTAATGCCTTGAAAAATTACTTTGAAGGAGTTACATATATTGAAAATCATGCATGGTTTTTATGCATATGGTTTGTGGTAATTGGGGTGGGGACCTAGTATTACTTGTTCTGTCAGTACTGGGGCAGAACAGTTTAACTGAATTGCTACTGCAAGGCAAGAAATAGGCAGCCTTCACTAGAGGTCAAGGTGGTGGATCTTATAACTTGCCTTGCTGCAGTGGCCTGGCAAAAATGAGTTATCTTTGGATTGGGTTGATAGGTTCCCAATCTGGTCTTGAAAAGTGTGAAATGCTCTTACATCTTTCATGCTGGAGACGTTGTATGATGGATGTAAGAACATGTGTGAATATAAATTCTTATTTAATCATTCAAAGCAGTGTGTTACTAGAATGGATCGTGGAATGAGAAGACCTCTTTAAACTGAAGACTTTCTCCCATTTCTAGGGTATCGTAGCTATTTTTTACATAAAAATTTGTCCTACCATGCAGTCATTGTTTACAGAATCACAGAATGGCCTGGGTTGGAAGGGACTTCAAAGATCATGAATCTCCAAACCCCCTCCGACAAGCAGGGAAAGTTTGAAATGAAATGAAACACAAAGTATGAAGTTTTATACTGGTAAGATCTGCATTAATTACCTCTTGTTATCCTCTTTGAGACTAATAGAAATGAAGCACTAAGACTTGGAGTGCCTTCAAGAGATTTGTGGCTTCTTCCAGAGTGTTAGCTTTCCTGCAAATAGTATATTTAAAAATAAATTTTAAAAGAGTAAGGAAAGATGCCTTTGAGTGTGTTGCTAATCTCATTCAGAAAGGAGTGATGGCTTTTGGCATAAACTACAATACTCTTTCTACTTAAGGAGGCTGTATCTGATAAGGAATGACCCCTTTACCCCTTCAGAGAAGACCTTCAACTGCTTCTGTACTGCTGGGTAGTGGCTTGACTTAACTGACATCACAGATTGTCTACAATAGTTGGCCTCCCTACCAGTGCAGGTCCTGGCGACTGGGACCCACTCTCGCACAGCCAGGAGCATCTGGGCAGGGAGACCCATGGCCAGGTGAAGCTGTGGGAAGTGCAACCCAGCCATACTGGGGGTGAGGCTTAGGGCGCTGGGGGATAACCTGAGACCCAGGGCCATAGGAACAGTTTGATCTGTCAGAGCCCCTAGGATAGTTCCTTGAAACAAACTGTGAATATTGCTTTTGCTGAAATGTCTCTTCCACAAAAGAGGAGGTGGGAAGGAATTTGGCACTTGTTTGGGCAGCTCTTCCAGTCCACATACAGGCTGCTCTGTGGGTTCCTTTCTCTGCCCATGTGACTCTGGCTGCCTGCACCCGCCTCTCCTCGGTCAGGGGGAGACTGGTTCCAGTCCTGAAGTGTTGGGTCACGTCCTCAGAATCTGCCTATTTTGCAGGTGCTCTGCAAGTTTCTTCTCCATAAAATTACCTGTCCTTTTTGTTGTATATGAAACAAGGTATCAGCTGATGCTTTTAGTGCCTGGAGTGCTTGCATGTGGTTAGGAGCAATCTGAGACTGGAGAACTACAACTGTTGTGCTCCTGTCAGACTTGTCTCCTCCCTTCCTACAGTGAATCAGAGGTAACTTCTTAAGGCAGGAGCCATCTTGCCGTTATTAGCTCTGATTTCTGCAGAGTGCTTTGCGTTACATTATATCAATCATGGCAAACACCTTCTTGCAGAGATTGAAATTTGAGGGTGAGAAGGAGCAGATGCAGCAACAGCTGATCTGTTAGATACCTGGTGGTGGCTAGATTACATTCTCACTAAATTTGTTGTTACTGAGACAGTCTGTTTCCATTTGAATTTGAAGCTTAAGTATTTTGACGGAGAAATTGTTTTCTGAAAATTTGAAACTGCCTTCCTTAATGGAGATGAACTTACTGAATTTGTTCATTAAACTTTTAGATAAAACAACTGGGAGGGGTTATGTGTACACTGGAGGACGGATTCAGAATTCATGCAGTCTTGACATCCTGAAATAGCCCAGGGGAGTGAAAGGGTACAGTGCATGTGAGAAACACACAGTGTGAAGGCAGCAGTGATTTACAGTGGAAATGCAAAATGGAGGGGAAGGGGAAGGGGAAGAAGTGTTTAGATAGAAAAGGAACAGGAGGATGAAGCTGAGCACAAGATGAATGTGACTCAGTGTCATATTTTTGTGAAAAAACATCCTCCTCAAATATTTAAACAGAAAAGCTTACAAGATTTATGATGAGACTGACTTGCCATTTAGGAGAGAGTGAGTCTGGGTCACCACCCCAAGTGGGAGGTAAGCAGCCAAATGTGAAGGGAGAGAGAGAGCAGAGAAGGAGAAAATCTACCAACTGGACCATGTTTCTGTATTCTGTTTATAAACTAAGTGGCCATGTGGATAAGTAAAGGCTATTGTAGAAAAGGGCATTATCTGCCTTATCTGCTATGGAAATTAAATACAAGGAATAACAGGCTTAAGCTGAATTGATGGAGAATTGAATCAGTCATGATATAAACTCTCAGCCAATGTAATACTGCGGCAGACTTGGTTTGTCTCTGGAAACCGAAGAACAAGCTGTACTAACCTGTTGCAATAGGTTGACACCTAGTATGTATACCAATCTCTGGTTGAGACTTGGATTAAATGACTTCTCATATCCCTTGCAGCACTCTTTTCTGCTGTTTTACAAATGGTTAAGATAGATGTATACACTAGGAAAGCTGCTCAGTGGCAAGCTGTATATTGGAGTGCTAGGCAAACGACTTGCTACTTGCATCATCTGCCTCAGCTTTGGATATGGGGTGAAGATGTATATCTTGCAGGAAGGAACTGTGTGCTCATAGAAGGCCTTCTCATCTGTTAGGGTGAACTTCTCCCTTTCCTCCTACTCTAGTACAGTGGCCCAGGCTTATATGGCTGTTACTCAGAGTATTGCTGTCTCTATCATATGCTAGGGTAATGAGTTGCATGTCAATGCATACTGTATCTCTATTCACGTGATTAATTCTAGGCCTCATTTTGTGTGTTTAAAAAACAGTTTTTGGATACAGCATTAGCCAAATAGTTGTATTGCTATCCTCACAGCACCTGGGAATCTTTTCGTTGTTGTGTCATCCAGTGGCACCTTGGTCTGTAGTTACTTTTGTCTATGACTCTCTTGAGGTATGAAGACCCTCCTTGCAAGTAAAACACCAAGAATACTACTGTAAAGTGTGATGACAGGCAAGAAGACAGGCACAGGTCTTTGATATGCTCAACTGAGTCCATGATCCAGTCACCTGCAGTAATTTATGACCATGGAATAGGTGTCTTGACAAGGAAAGACAACAGAATGTGTATGTTTCTCAGAAAGTTGTTTCCTCACTTCTTTGTGAGCTTTGCAAATTTGTTTCATCTTGCAAAGAATATTATATTGCTTAGGTTGGTCCTTTTCCTGATATATAACTCAAGTATGATTGTAGGGTATCTTGTTTATGATACAAGTGAGTAATACTGCTCTGAATTTGTCTCAGTGCCCATGGTTGTTATTCTTTTCACTCAAATCTGTTCAATCTTGAAAAATTCTTGAGATAAGAGTAACAAGCTTAAATTTACCAGGTTTCCTCTTTCTCTTAGATTGTACTTGTTGGGTGTTCTTTGTTTTAGCTTAGGATGTTACCTTGAACTTGGATTCACTTTGGATCTTGTTATGAGGCTACTAGTATTTGAGGAATAAGACCAAAAATATTAACTAACCTGCAACATTTTAATTATTTATATTTTTGTTTCTGCTGCAGGCATTGTAGCTTGTGCTGTCCTATCCTCAGACTCATGAAACTTATCCTCTGATGAACCTCATTAGTCGTCTCGAAAACCAGGGCAAAATCCTTGCCTTGACAGCTGAATCACACCTAACTTATCATGAATTTGTGTTCTGAAAAATTCCCTAACCTTACTTATTTCTTCATCCCCTTTTTCTCCATTTTATTTTGCAAAAATGCCTTTTAGCTCTTTCTTTATGAGACATGGCTGTTTCTGATTAGGAGGTGCAGAAATGTAGCCAGAAGTATCTAATTCCCTAATTCCACTAGGCTGGGATAAATATGAACCACTTTGAGCTCTGTGAGTGCAAATCTGAAAGCTACTTGCTTTCTGGGGCAGGTGGTGGGTGTAAAATATTCAACTATGGATATATTTTTTTTAAATGGTGCTGTAAAACTGGGCATCAAAAATGAAAGATTCTAGGAATTTAAAATGTACTTACACTGGTAATGCTGCTGGTGAGATTAAATCAGTTTTAATTCTTCTGTTTTTTTAACTGTTGAATGTCACTCATTGAATCAATGACAAGAAACTAAATGAGCATTTTTTTTCCTAAAAGCACTTATCTGTGGTGCTATATGCTGAAGTAGAAACATTTGATAAAATTTTATGAGCAGATGCAGAAATTGAGCAAGTCAAATTTTAAAATACAAACGATGCCTTCTCTTTCGGCCTTTTGCTGAAAGGCTGACTCTAAAGGGAGAGAAAGCGTCTCAGTATTGACCTGGAGAAGCTTGACATTGAGGAGTGTGCTACCAATTGTTCTAATGTCAGCTTTTTTCCTGAGATAAAAAGGAGATGAGATTTTCTTTCTTTTCAAGCTGAAATGGGCAGCTAAAGGGAGAAAGCTTTAGCACAGTGCTTTAATCAGAAAAGGAGCTAGGAAACAAGTATAACAAAAGCTGTTCAAAACTTTACTTTGAAACTTTCCATTGCTAGTGAATCCTTTTAATCTGTAGTATAACCTTTTCCTAACCTTCTCTTCTCTGCTACAAGCATTTGGTTTCTCTAACTGTTTCTCTTTCTAGAAAATTATTTGCTGTCATAAAAATAACCATTTCTCCTACACCTTAATATAGGTCTTGCTAATCCTTCACCTTTTAGCATCATATTTTTAGTCATTATGAACTTCCCTTTTTATTATTCTGTGCTCCACTGGATTCCATGTCTCCACTGTCCATGTTGAAATTGCAAATAGTCTGGGGCAGGAATTCATTGTTCACATTTTGCTTCTTAGTAATTTGAGCTTTTTATGTGTATGTTTTGTGGGTTTTTTTGTTGTTGTGTTTTTTTTTTTTTTTTTTTTTTTTTTTTTTTCTGTCATGTGGCAAGGTCCATTTCTATGGCAGGAGAAGGAAAGGGTCTTCCAGATACCGAGTTCTCACCTACCTCATGCAAAAACAAATTATGAGAGCACCTTGAAATGCCCTAAATGTCTTAAAGGTAGTTTGCTCAAATTCAATCCTTATTAGACAGCAAATTTGTAGTGAGAAGAGTCTGTCCTGCAGCAAATATATGGTGCTGAGGGATATGATCAGTGGGCATGGTGGTGATGGGTTGATGGTTAGACTTGATGATCTTTGTGGTCTTTTCTAGCCTTAACGATTCTATGAAAAAGCCAGTTGATGTTGAAATGAAGTCATGTGAAAGCAGGCTCTGCCTGTTCTTATGCCCATAGTGCCACATAAAGATGGCAGCTGGTACTTCTAATATACTGCAATATGGCCAGATGCCTCTAGACCACATTTCTCACTGACACCTGCTACAGCTGATGTTTGAGATCTGAGTGTGGGAGATGCAATATGTGAACAACTGTCACACCCACCACAGCATCAAACTTAGCATTCCTTTCAGCTTGTTAACACTTCGTGCAGCTCAGCAAAATCTGTCATATCTAATCAGAATGGTGCTTTTCTGTGGCTTTGGTTATCCCATGATTAACTGACCTTCCTTTTTGGATGAAGGCTGAGCTTTGAGGTGTCTGCTGTCTCTGCATGTTCTGAGCCAGCATATTAGTTGGATTGAGGTGTGAATGCATCTGTAATGCTGCTGCCCAGTACAAGATCCTAGTAGAAATTTAGAGGCTAAGGCACTGTGTGATAGCTCAAATTCATTGCATTGAGCAGTTAAGAAATATTCTTCCATCTCTTCCCTCAATGTATGGGCAAGGGCATGGATTGGGTTCCCAATGCCTTCTTCCCTTGCTTGCATAACTACCTGAGCCTGTCATCGCTCAGACATTCATTCCAGAAGCAGGAAGATGTACACAAAAGCAAGTGACATCTATTTAAAAAAAAAAAAAAGTATAAATGGTATTGGTGTCTGTTGCTTTCCTTTTCCTCTTAAGATTAGCTGAACTCACTGTTGTTCTGTGTCATAAATAATTATATTGATGGAGCATAAATGCTTCCTAAAGAGACAGATTCATTTGAAATTTTGCTTCCTCTGATCACTGCTGTAGACAGCTGCAATAAGTTGCCTTGCCTGTAACTTAGGAAGAGAAAGTGAGGTCTTTGCTAAGCAATTTCTTCAAGCTCTTTTTTTTTTTTTTTTTTTTTTTTTTTTTTTTTTTTTTAATTTTGTTATGTCTTCCAGGACTCTTCTTGACACTGCTACCACTAACACTTTTGTTTAGAGCAACACTTGGTTATCACAAATATACCTAACCTCACAAGCATTCATTTCAGTGAAGTGTGGGACTGGTGCCCAAGAAAAACATGCTTGACTTCAAAGTATTGTGATTAACTGCCTCAAATGGTTTCTGCTAGACTGAAGCCTGAGACCCTAAAGGAGAGAAGTGTTGTCAGCTAACTCCCCACCTGTATCCTCAACCTTTTTTCACAAGCTGGTTTCTGTTTTGAAATGCAGACCTGCTTCTCTAGGAATAGTAATGTTTGTGTAGGTTACTTGGAAGAATGATAGGAGAGGATCTTGCCAAAGCATGCAGTATGAGAGTAAAGAAGGCTGCGCTGCTAGTAGCGCTGCTGAAGCACTTGGAAAAATGACTCTGTGTGGAAGAACAAACTGGCATCCAGACCTATGCCTGCGTTTGAGTTTCTACTAATCAGCAGGAATCGATGAAAACTATCAAGATAATTAAAGTAAAATATAACAAAGATAAACAAAGACCAAATGAATAACCAAGGAAAAACTGTTTAGCTCTGTAAAGCAACTCTATCCACTTCTTATGAGCAAAAAGCTTTCAGTGTAGTTCTGGAGTCTGGAGCTTTCTGTTAAACAGTCACCTACTCCTACTGCTGATCTTATGTGTTGTTATTCTAAAGAAAATCTCATGAAATATCTGCTGCTTCTTTGCCCCTTAGTTGAGCTTTTGGAGTAAAAGGCATTAAATGTGCGCAAACGCAAGTCTCCCCTTGTCTCCAGAGAGAATTTCACTTGCCTTTTCCTAATCCACAGGACACAGGTGCTATAGATCTTTTCTTGTCATTTTCCTTGACCCTGTTCTCTTGTGATGAATAAAGGTGGATTTAAGAGCAATCACAGGTTAAGGAAAGCAACTTCGAACATGAAGTCATTCCACCTACTTTTATGTAGTATAAGAGGAGTTTGGCCTTTGTCGAATGACAAAGGGGAACTTTTTTTTTTTTTTTTTTTTTTTTTTAAGATACTTGTCAGTCCCTTTAGTGTGTTTGTTGAAAAGCATAACCTGTTTGCTTTGACTGTATGAGGAGCTTTGAGGCCAGATGTTACACAGCTTGCCACTGCATGTGTGACTGAATTGCTCCTTAAAAATGGCGTTCTTATAAACACACCAGCAATCACTGTGATATCAAATCTGTGTCTAAGTGGTAGAAACTAACAGTAAGACCCATGATCGAAAGGGAACTCCCATGCTCCCTGAAGAACACATCAGTTGTAATCTGCTTGTCAAGGCTTGAGAAAAGTCATTGCAGTCTATTGAGTGACAGTCATAAGGCCCTGCAGGGATGATGATAAGGCTGTGGGAATGACTACAGCAGATTTGTATGGTAGAAAGATGTTTCCCTCCTTTCCTACCATTATGCATATTGCAGGCTCAGTCTTGCTTATAGGATTAATAATTTCAATGGCTGACTGCACAACAACTTTGTGCTCTGGAAATTTATTTCCATTAGAGAAAAACACAAGGCTGTTGAACATCCTTTTGATTTGTCAGCAATACAAATTTAAGTCAAAGTTGAGTGTCAAGGGATGTTAAAAAAGCACATTATGCCTTGAATCTAGGAAAGCTCATAAACACATGCTTAAATCCTAAGCTTTTCTGTATGCGAATGCAGTACTACTATAATGATAATACAGTAATGTACTATAAGCAGAATAGCATGGGAGCTGTTATACCAATGCATCCCTCTGTCCAATACTACTGCTGCTTTGCAATAGTATAGTTTTCTTACAAGAGAAACAGTTTTCCAGGGGTCAGAAAGGGAACCAACTCCACTGGATATACTGATATAAAACCATTTGGTGATACATCAAGCCTTACAGAAACTGATAGATTTGCATACTCAGCTCTGCTGAAGTGAGCGTTTGAGTGAGTCAGGTAGGCTGCTTTAGTCCTGGATCTTATTATTGGAGTATTCTAAAGCAATGGTCTGCAAAGTTGTTCAGTTGTCTGCCTCTATCAGTAGAAGTTTTTTGATGTATATTTATCTGTAAATTGTACATGTATGCTACTGTGCTAATAAATAACATAGACTATCAAATGCACTCAAAAAAAGAAATTAAAAAAGGATGAGATAGAGATGAAATAAATACTATTTAGATTTTTATTACTTAATACAAAAAAAATTTTCTTCCTGCACCAGTATGGATTACCATGTGTGCTCTCTGGGTTTGTGGTACCCCAAGTTGGAAAGCACTTATCTAAAATCAATGAAAGGATCTTAATATGGCCAACATTCATTTCTGGTCGATGCCCAGTGAGCAGGACTATGGTCATCTGTGTGCAACTCTGCAACCCTGCTTCAAACCAGCCCCATACAGAAAATTTCTGTGAGGTGGCTTGGCTCTGTCTGATGGTAGAACTATGAGACCTAGTATTTAGCAGTGATGCAAAGCAATATGTTCATCTCTTTCTCCCTCCTCAACAGATAAGTAACATTCTAGCTAGCTTGCCAGGGGTGCCTAAGTTTTTGATAACACTAGTTTATGAAAACTCTAGGCCTTGCTAATAATCTGAAAGCTTTTATTTATTTATTTTCCTCTAAAACATTGATGGTGGGTTATAGCACTTAGGATCTAGTAGAATCTGACCCTGGGGGAGGAATATAATTCCTGATGTGGAAGGGAAAATTCAGGGCAATTCATTATGAGGAGGAAAGAATTACATCAAAGATGATGGAAGAAGCTGATGGGATTGAATGGATGCAGCAGATTTCAATTTTATTTTGAGACAGTCAGTGTAAATAAAGTACAAATGGAGAGAAATATAGCTTAAATGTGAGACTTTTGTGAACACAGCAATAAGCAGCTGAAGAAATAGAATGGCTATAGAAAGGAGCAAATCTGTCTTTTAATATAAAAACAGCTGTGAAGTGAAGTCTGAAAGGCTTAGGAAGCAGGAGACAGGTGGAGACATATTCTTTTCTTTGTTTGCCTTGCTATTCCTGCATACAGAGCCAAGAGAGCAGGGAGAGACTTAGCAGTCAAAAGTGGAAGTATTCAGATACTCCTGTTACAGTGGGACTAAATACAAAGAGTGCTGGAAAAAAAAAAATAATGAAAGGAGTTCTGGAAATAATGAGCATTCATCCTAACACAGAAGCTGCAATTCTGTTGCTCTGGCTGGAGCAGCAGCATGGGCTGATCTCTCCAGGAGGCGTGAGCCAACACCAGGGTTTCTGACAAGCAAACATTGACTGAGATAGTGCTGCAGTAAGGGCATGGAGGGAGGTCTCAGATCTATAGGAAATGCAGTGGCAAAGAGGCAGAAAAGGTTGGATATCAGCCACAAGGAAGAGACAGCTTTTGCTGTTTGGGATCAGAGACTTTCTTAAATGACCTTCAGTCATTAGCTTTTAAGTGGAGGCTGTGAAGCACCTAGGGGATTCCTTGTAGGAAATGTTGTGGTGCTAGATGAAGACTGATGAGTAATTCTCACACAGACCTTGGCTCTTCCTTGCTGGCAAGGACTGACAAAATTGAAGAAAGGGACTTGAAACAGCTCCGTGTGAGGTGTGCTACATATGCCATGAGATTACATTGATTTTTGTGGCCTGGGTGGGTGGATGGACTATACAGAAGAACAAGTCTGCATTTATTCACTTGCAGAAATAAGTACTTAAACCTTTTGGTGTTTGGTGTTTCTAGGCCATCAGAATTTGAGTCTGTGCTTTAGATTTTGAATGCTTTTTTCACTGTGTTGAGGATGCTTGAGGAGGATGTATGTACAGCATGCTTGTACCTGAGGACTGAAGGAAAAGAGGCAGGGGTTATGGCTTTCAGCATTCAAGGTCAGGGTGGATGGACCTCTGAGCAACCTGATCTAGCTGTAGATGTTCCTGGTCACTGCAAGGGAATTGGACTAGATGGCTTTTAAGGTCCATTCCAACTCAAATGACTCTATGATTCTGTGAATGTAAGATTGCATTGACTTCAAATTGAAAGAGAGAAGTCTCCAGCTGCAGACCTCCTTGGCCATTAGTTATGGAATTTGATCTGTGTTTATTTGCTATCCAGGTGCTCCTTGCCAGAAAGGGATTAGTAGAAAATGGATGTGTGAACTTGTGACAACAGATGTCAGTACTGGGCTTGTGGGCAAAAGGAGGTATGAGCAGGACTCAAAAGAGGATTTAGGATTTCTGTTTCTATTATTTTTGGCAGGCCAGGCACAGGTACAGATCTTTATTCTGTAATTTACAACAGAATTATGTACAATTGGACACACTCCTGACCAACACCTACCCAGATGACCACCTGTTGTATCCAGCAGCTAATCCTTGTTTTAAAACATATCCTTAGAAACAGCAGGTACACACAGGATTCCTACTGGCAGAAGCCTCACCTCATCCCATCCCTTCAGCAAGATGTCAACAGAACAGGAAGCTCTGAGGAACATCAGTTCTCAAAAATGCAGGAGGAAGGGAGAGGAGAGTGTAGATCCTGGGGGAAGTCAGGGTGAGCCCAGCAGCCTGGGGAAGGATGGAAACTTGCAGGAGGGAACAAATGAAAACAGGACACAAAGCCCACTGTCAGCCTGAGGCATGGTGAAGCAGGAACACAGATGATTTAATTAGCCTAAGACAGCACAGCATATCAGTAGCAGAGGAAAGCACGCAGGGAGGCTGACTCCCAGTTTCATAACTCAGGAAAATATTTTCTCTGGCTTGGTGAACGGGCAGTTAGAAAGGAAGAACTGCTCTTGTTGTCGAGCCGTAGTCAAAATTCACAGCCCTTGTTTAAGTGGGAACTTTTCCAGTTACTTGTCACTGAGTAAATACACTCTTTTTCATCATATCATGAAATCATAAACCAGCTTGACATAGAAACAGAATCTTATTTTTACACTTTAAGAAAATCAGTCTTCACGTGCTGTTGTCTATTTAAAATGAGTTAGGAGGCCAAGTCTACAGAGCAAAAACACACTTGGAAACTTTCTCACTTTCTCAATAATTAAAACATTACTTTAAGTAAGAGGAATAACATGGCTAGCCAATATGTGAGCCTTCAGTTTGTGAAACCTGCAGCTGTAAATGTCCTAATCTGTGGTTACAGAAGGGAAAGCTATTGTTTCTATTTTGATAATGCCTGAAGCCTTTGTAGGAATACTTAGTGTAAAGTGTTTGGTACTTTACAAACAGAAGAATGTGTTTTGCAGAGGTTATTCCCATGTTGCTAATGTAAATTTACCTTGCAGGTGCATCCTGCATAATTACATACAGATTTAAGGAACTGATATGTGGGCCTAATTTTTATACACCATAAAATGTATTGACTTTGTCTTCCATCCTGCTACTTAATATGACCCAGAGCTCATCACTGTGGCTTTTTTTTTTTTTTTTTTTTTTAACGTGAGCATATCATAAAGTTCTTTGGAAATCCCTACTGTATTAAATATCTATTGCTACTCGGTGCAAAACAAGAGATACAAGTACTTCTTTTTATGAGTTGAAGTGTGTTCTTACAGTGATTAAATCCTACAGGGTCTTTCAGCGTTTATTTGTTCATTTGTTGCCAGCCCACAAGAAACATGGAAAAGATGAACTCAACTATATTTGTGTTCATATTTTTAGGTGATTCTGTAATCTTGAAGTGTATTAAATTGCAGGATGGTGAGGGAGTTGGAAGGAAGGGAAGCTTGCCCTTGAGTTACCCAGAAAGGAATGCTTTGGTCTCCAGGTTTGTCAGCTGGGAACCTTCTCCAGTGCAGAGTTAGCATCTGGTGTGATGGATGGGTAGTGGGAAGTGTTGTCTGCCTGGCAAGCTCAGACTTTTTCCCTTCCTGAACTCAGGGTACAGCAGAATAAAGAGTGAGTCTGTAATTGAGGTGATCAACTTTGGCTCCAGAGTGATGTCCTGCCTGTCCTGAAAAGCTGTGGAGGAGCATGTGATGCTCTTCTCTGTAGACCTTCTCTCCGTGACCTATTTCTGCTGTGTTTGCCCCTGACAGCTGTGCAGCCTGTCACTGGCCATGGGGGAAGTTGGAGGCCAGGTGCTCCAGTTCTGCTTGCTACTCAGAGTAGCTGGGAGGAGGTTGCAAGAGCAATGCTGTGTTGCTGACGGACTGCTACTTCAAGGTTCTGCTTTGACTGCACTACGTTTAGCTCTGAATTGTGTTTCTGGCTCTTTGTCTGCAATTACAGCTCCCAAAAGCCTTCCCTGGGGGCACAGGGGTTGGTAAACACGCACATCAGCTTGGAGTCAACGCAGGCAGTACAAGTGGTAAATCCACCTTTTCGTATGGATGATTGCTTTCTTGTTTTTCACGCTTTATCGTTGAGGAAATGCTCTGGTTTCTTAAAACTGAGAAGTTGCGGGTTTATAAGAGTTATTAGGAAGCGGCCAGAGTGCTGTGAGATGCCGTCATGCTTCCTGCCTGAGCTAAGAGGATTAGGGTTGCTGGTGTGCATGATGTACAGAAGTCATTCATCAAAGCTGCCATCCATGTGGCTATTCCGAGTTGAGATGTTCAGACACCCTGCAGTGTTACCTGTACATCAGTTCTAAGGGGAGGTAGAGCAAGGATGGAAAAAGAGAATCTGACAGCAGTGGTTCTCTTACACCTGTCCCTCTATGTGCATTCTCCTAACTGTTCTAAGAAAATAGACTTTCATTTGCCCCTAAACCTTGCCTTGTTGGCAAGGCACGTGATTTGTAAGTGCTCATCCCAACACTTTAGAGGATTTTGGGTTGGAACATGGGAAGTTAAAAGTGGTAAACTTGTAAATTTAAAAAAGCGTGTAGGTGAAAACTTGTTGTGATGTTATGTTCTCTGATGGAGATGGTGTAGTCCTTAAATGAGAGTGCCAGAGTTGACTTATTCTTTTAGTCTCCAAAGTGATGGAACTTCCTTTGCTTCCTTGTTCAGGGCTGCACAGCAGAGAAAACTAGTCTGACTGAGCAGCTTGTGAAGTCACCTAGAGATGCATGTGCACTGGACTACAGAGAGCAGTGAAATCCCAGGGAGGCTGACACAGTCAGCCTCATGCTGAGTCATGCTGTGGCCTCGTCACCCTTTTCCAAGTGGATGTCATGACAAGAGCTTCATTCTGCACCTGGGAAGAAGCATCCAATGCTTTATGTACAAAGGGCTTTCCCTAGCAGCCCTTTTTCAGGAAAAGGCTGTAGCTGCTTGGGTACAGTTCTATAGCCCCAGTTCTGAAGCTACATTAGCACATGTAGGATGGAGATGAATCATTGGGAGGCTCTGCGCTGAAGTGAATGTCTTTGCATGAAAAGATTGTCTCTAATGCTTTGCTGAGCTGTGTGGATTTCCAGGTGATATCATTATTGTTTTTTACATTCAGTCTTAAAAATATATATATATATATATCAATTTTTGAACAAAGCAGAAAACAATTTCCTCATGAGAATTGTTCAAAAGCAAAAAGTCAGTTTTCCAGAGGCATATGTGTGTTTTGCATGTAAATGCAGGAGTTGATACAGAGACTTTCAGCATCTCATTAGCTGGTTCACTTGCTTATTGACTTTTACTTACGGAAAATAGATTAAATATCTTGATGATTTAAATGGAAAACATACTGGGCTATTTTCCCTTCTTCAAACACAAAATCTCTCCCCTTACAAACGGAGGGTTCTGACACCAAATACTCCTAATGCTGGAAGGGACAAGTTGCTTGCAGATAATAAATGTTGTTTGTAGGTGTGCACTGGAACTGACCAGAAACCCTGGAGAGAAAGATGTGAAAGCAGATTGCATCAGCGAGAATTCCTAGCTCAGGTTCCTCCTATGAGGCTATCCCAAAACAGCTTTCTTGGATTTAGCTCTGGGGATCGCTCTGCTAGTAATGGAAGTTGTGCTGACATAAATCTATCCATGCTACTTTGTGAAGTTATCTCAGATAAATATTAACAGCTGTGCCTACAGCCAGATGTGTACAGCCCACATTACAGATGATGAATGAAGCCACCATATTAATGGTTGTCTCCAGCCTGCTGGGTGTGTTCAGTATCACTTGGACTGTCAGGAGCAGCCAATCTGCTATGATGTTTAAGTGTGGTAAAGCATATTAATAGAATTAATAGAAAACTGCAGGTGCAAGGAAAGCTGCTGAACAGAGAATTCCCCTGAGAAAGGAACAAGTGTGTTCAATCCCACAGCCAAATGAATAATGAGCAAAGCACTGTGTGAGCTGGTGCTGTATAGTACTGTTTCAGCATGTCTGCTGTTTTAAGGGGTTTTTGTTGATGTTGGTTTTAATGATTTTAGCTATAAAACCTTGTACCAGTGTTTGGGAAGTTCTGTTGGGTTCTGATGATGCTGGCTGGTAGATTATAAGATCTCATCGTGGAAATGAAGTATATAATTAAAAGTGTCAGCTCTGCCTGCAGTGGGCTTTTTAGTCTCTCATTCACTTGCTGCAGCTTGAAAGCTCAAAAAGATGGTAAACAAATAAATACATTTAATTAAATGTGGGGATTTTTTTCACTGTGGTGCAAATCCCCAACAAGCTGCACTTCATGGAAGGCTGTCGCAACATATCATATGTGTTCATTTTCAGGCCAATGCTGCTGATGGAACAGTCATTGGCTAGGGCACAAGACCTGCCTGCTTGGACCCTGAAGATGTCCAGAACTTTACCTGTTTTTATGTAGTGTCTGATCCTATGTAGCAACCTGCTGAATTACAGCCAAAATCCTTTACCCTTGGCTTGTCCCACTGGTATTGTTCTGGGCCTGCCCGGGGCTGCCCTCCAAGCTGGCACACAGCACCATCACAAGGAGCAGGAGACCATCTTGCACTGGATAGGAACAAGGGAACTACACTAGGTTGACATGCCAGGCTTGGCTCTCAAGGTTCTTGCTATCGTGCTGAAGAAAGTGAGGTAGGAATCTGGATCCAGTATGTAGTGTGGAAACAAGTTCAACTGCAGGAAATACTTTGTTGAATGTTACCACTTTGTTTAAATTTTACTGCTTGGTTTGCTGAGTAACTTCTTTATTTGGCTTGTCCAACTGCAGTTCTTTCTGCTCTTCTAGAGCAGCCTGGGACTGAAGCTGGCCTCCCTTGACCAGAGCAAGCATGAAGCAACTATATGCGGGTTGCTCAGGGGTAGGTGAATGCAGCAGTCCTCTTCCATTTGTCCTTGGACTATGTTGGATCCAGCTCTACGTTCTCCTTGTGGATAGACGTTGGCACACAGTGTATGGATTGCTTTACTGCTGTGAAGAAAGCAGTCTTTTTAACGCTGGTGAGGAATGAGAAAGTACCCTGTCACTGAAACTGTTTGACACAGTTGTTGTGCTTATGGTTGTTACACACCATTGTGAAGGTATTGGTTGGTGCTTACACATGGATCTTGAATAAGTGCTATCAAATCATACTTCACTAAATAGGTTGGAATAAATGTAACCATGAAACGAAGATAAAAGTGTGTGCAACTGAATTGCTAGGCAAGAGTGCGCGTTAGCATCTAGTAAAAATTCACGTAGACACATGGGCTGCTGAGAGTCAAACAAGAGACCCATCTTTAGAAGAACACTCTCCAAATTCTTATTTCTAATATAAAAAGACAGTAATCTGTGTGTTTTTTTTTTTTTCTTTATAACTCATCAACTGTCTCTGAGTTCCAAGTGAGTCCACAGTATGGATTGTTTGGCTAATTTAGACAGAATTCTTGTGCTGAGCTTTTCTAAAGGAAAGTAAAATTAATCCACCCAAATAAAAAATGCAAACATCCTACTTCCTGTAAAATATGTCCAGAGCTGCAGCTGCTATAAATTAGGATGACTCCTTTGGCTTGACAAAGAAGAGTTGTCATTGGAGGTCTGGTTGCTATTTTTTAATAAACTGAATGAAATACATGCAGCATAATGTATTTCAGATCTAGATACTTTGCTGCCCAGTTTCAGCAGAATGCCAGTATCTATTTGCAGAATAAACTGCAAAAGAGAATTGTTATATGCACTCAAGCACTGTCAAACTTCCTTGACAGACTTGTCATGAGGCTGTCAGACTGGCTGTGGTTTGAAGATGGTCTGATGAACATTTTTTACAGGCCATTAAGAACAGAACTAATACAAAAGCTGATTTTCTAGTAGGCTTGATAAGCTCCAGTGCTTTCAAAGGTTAGATGAGGGAACTTAGTGTGAAACAGAAATCTTGAAAAAATTATTTTGGAAAATAATAAGACATTGTTTTTAGATATTTTTTTCCCCCAGTTCTTTGTGTTGTTTTTTACTCTTTGAGAAAGCTGAAAAAATTGATAAAACTGTCTGCCATATTTCATCAATTGACGCTTGTTATGAAAACATCATGATTTTTTTTGATGAATGTTTTTTTTCTGACAGAAATCCTCCTTCAGCATTTTTTGACTTTTTCTAAATAAGACTTCAAAATCTTGTGGTGTACTTTTGGAAAGTAATTTCCCAGAAATACAAAACAGTCTTTTCTTGCTTGGACTTAGGATGATGGAATTAATTGGGTTTTCAAACCTTGCTCTTTGAAAGCAGCGCTATATATCAGAAGAGAAAATACTTCCCAATCTTCAGAAACTAACAGATCCTGGTTACATTTCCTTCTTGGATACATAGCTGTATATAGTACACATTAATGTTCATACTTAGATCTGTCAAGGCAATGGGATATTTTATCATGAACCTCAGTGACAGGGACAGTACTTCAACAACTTCCCTTGGGCAGCCTGTTCCTGGGCCTCACCACGCTTTCTTAGGGGATGTTGTTCCTAATATCCAAACTGAACCTCCCCTGGTGCAACTTGAGGCCATTCCCCGTTCTCTCCAGTTCTATCGCTAGTTATGCAGGAGAAAAGGCCAACCCTCACCTTGCCACAAACTCCTTTCTTTTTTCCTTTTTGTTGAGAGCAATAAGATCTTCCCTGAGCCTTCCTCTTCTCCAGACTGAACAATCCCAGTTGGCCAGTGCCAGTGCCAAGTACAAGGGAATAATCATGTTCCTGCTCCTGCTGGCAGCACTATTTCTGATACAAGCTAGGATGCCATTGATCTTCTTGTCCACCTTGGCACACTGCTGGTAAAAGGTAAATTAACCTATTAAAAATGTGCACTCAAATACCTCAGTGTTGTGAACCTGACCATGCAAATAAAGAACAAGCAGTCAATTCACTGGAAATTCTTAGCTTTTTTTTCCTAAATTTCCCCTCAGGAGGAAGGCAAGAAACACCAGTGAGATTGGAGCAGTGGTAAAAATGCAAATGGTAGAGACCCATTCAAGAGAAACACTACAGGGGCTCCCTCAAGGATGGTTACCTGGATGCTTCCTTCAAATTTTTATCCTCAGTATGTCTGACTTCTTTCTGCAGTGTGTGTGTTTGCTGAGAAGTTGGGCGTGCAGACCAGCCAAGCTGCTGTAACGTGCCCTGAGCTGAGCTGGAAGGCTCTGCAGTGCACAGTTGAGGCAAGGCTCCAGTCTCCACTCCAGTTGCGCCAGTAGGTTGTATTACAAATGGTGTTCCCTGCTCAGCATCTCCATTTACTTAGAGTCTGTCCTGATGATTTAAATAGTGATTTCCCTGCTGGTTGGCTTTGGCAGTGATGTTACTTCTGAGTGCAAAACAGAATGTGAAACCAATCTAATCAAAATTGGATTGCATGACAGCAATGACTTGCAAGGTGACTACTGCTGATTGCATGTGCCAGTTTTTCCTGGTAGTCAAGGTGAGAAGGAAGGAGGAAAGTGCATTTACACATTGTATTTAACAGAGGTAGGCTGTGTTATTTTCCCTGTTCTGCAGAATGTGACATAAAGCAAGCCCTGAATGCTAGTGATGATCCCACCTGGGTGTAATTAGACCACTGGGTCATGTAGCATGTTGAAACTCAAGAGCACTTCTGTGCTCTGACTGTGCGGTATTGGAAATCTTGATTGATTTTTAAAGAAAAAAAAAGTCAAATGTATTCTCAATACAGCAATTTAAATGAAGAGGAGAGAAATCTAAATTAGGTACATGGTCATAATCTTATATTCATTCTGAATTTCTGAAAATTAGTGTGGATTTTGTTGTTCTAATTTATTGAAGTCTCATTAATTAAAAGAGAAGGAAGACTTGACAAAGGCACTATTTAACTGAATAAAACTTTGAAAGGTAAACAGTGTATATATACATCTTTGAGATTGTTTTCTATCAGTGTTGTCTGAGTAACTGCCATTGAAGTGTCCCTGCCTATAGCAGGGGGGTTGGAACTAGGTGATCTTAAGTGTCCCTTCCTACCCAAACCATTCTGTGATTCTAAGTCAAAGTAGAAGTGCTTAAAAAGCTCAAATGCAATATTTAGGTTTCATAACCAGCTTGCTCTGTATGTGGGATATATTTGTGGACTTAGCGGATCATATTTAAATAATTTATTCTGAAGTAGTCATTAGCTGTGCAAAACCCAATTTATGTTAAAAATTCAGTTTTCTCCCTGCAGAAACTCAGTGTCACTCTTGCTTTATTATTTATCAGTAAATTATGAATCAAATGTTCTCACTTTACCAGTAACGGCTTTTTTAAAAGACATAAAATTATACAGTGGCTTTCAGAATTATATTTAGTCAACTATTAGGTTGATGATTGAGTCAGAAAGTGCTTCAGCTTGCTTCTAGAGCTGTGTGGGTTGTGCAAGCCAAACAGGTTACCAGTCTTGCACATTTATTTCTAGGAGAGCAGATGGGAGATGTGTGCAAGGTAGAGCAGATCTGCTGGGTAAAAACTAAAGCGCCCTATCCAGTCTATCTGGCAATTTGCCATAATCACTTTTCAAGGTAAACTTGTGCAACTTCTGAAGATTTAATAGTGTACAAAGTTACTTTTTTTTTTTTTTTTTTTTTTTTTTTTTTGCTTCTGACTGTGCTTGACTTAGTAAAAATGGAGTCCAGCACAGACTTGTTGCTTGTATGCACCTGCCTCAAGACCAACATATTTCACTTCGTAAGTCCTAATACTTTATGAATGCATTTTGGTTGCTGTAAGCAAGGTTTGAAATGTTACCACCCAACCCCACCTTCTGCTTCTAAAGGAAATAACTTAAAAGCTGCCTTCGTGTACTACCTGGAAGGGTTGCATGGGCACTGGAGGTAAATTCACACAGCTACTCAAGGCTTTGTGTACAACTAGGAATGCACAGTGTGTTGTTATCAGAAAGCTGTATCTCTTGCAGAACATCAAAACTTGATTAAATTGTGGGGAAGGAGGAAGTGATGAACTACTATAAGTAATTCATGCACAATCATTTGTAGAGCATTTTATGTCAACTATAACTGTCTAGTGTGTGCTAGCAGAATATAAATCTCCTGATCAAAAGAAAAGAGATCTTTATATAATATACTTTACTGTTGCAGTAGCAGTTAAGGTTAAACAAGTATATTTATCCTGTCCCCACAGTTTCCAGTTGATAATGAAAGCTTTTTATCATTTAAGCTGAAATTTTCTGCTCTGTCCTTATCATACCATGATTTGTGGGGAGTTCTTTTAGTCTTGTGCTTTCAGCTAAACTATTTCATGTATAGTTTCCCAATCTTGCAAATTATAATTGGAAAGAAATTTTTAGATGTATGTTTCCTTGCCCATCGTACTTGAAAAAAAATCCCCTTTATTGTGTTTTTGTTTTTTTTCTTTCCTTTTTTTTTCAATCTCTTCAACCTGAAGATTTTTTTTGTTGTTGTTGTTTTGGTGCCATTTCTGCTCTACTTCTAGTAACTTGAGTTCACCAGCTTGTAGCCAAACACTAAGGCTTTAACTACCTTTTGAGAGCAAGTTCAACAACGTAGTTTATTTGGTTCCTATGCAGTACTGTTCCATGCGATATTTCTGTAAGCCATAGTTGTTGTTGTAACTAAGAATGTGAACTGAGATACAGGTGTACAGAAGAACGCGACCTAACCAACACATTGGTGAGTCTTTGAAGCTCCAGGGGACAGAATGGCAAACTTCTTGCTATGGATTCATCTGATGCTGAGACCTAAGGAGCCATGCAGTACAAGGAAGACTATTTTGTATTAAGTAGAACTTCAGATGAAAATCTGTGTACTTTCTGCTTAAGAGCACTGTTCAGTCAGTCCTAAGCCTGTCAGTTAAATTAAGAACTGGATTTGCTGAATCCAGCTCTTAATGTGATGGTCATAACTCCCATCTATGTTTTGCACAGGGATGCAGAACTGCTCTTAGCATTGCCCTGTGCTTAGGTTTGCCTGTGCTGCCCCTCTCAGATGCATTAATTTTGTGTGTTTGGCAATTGCACAGCTTTCTTAGGAGAACAGGAAACGTCCCTATTCCTATAGTCTTTACCTGGTGACTCAAGCACTGCCAATGTGGGGCATGAAAGCACTACTTTTAAAATTGAGCTTAATTAACTTATGGAAGGGATTAGAGGAGAGAGGGCTGTAAGGATTGGTGTCTGCATCCCTGGTGTTGCAAGCTTGATGTTCCTATTTCGGCTTAATGTAATTTAGTGTCTGACTGGATAACCTCATTATGCTGCTACAGGACTGCCAACCCTTACTGCCTCCTTCCCACCCCCACTACTTAAGAAATAAAATAAATACTTGAAACTTGCAGCAAAAGAGGAAGATCGTTTAAAAGCCAGGCTAATGACTGCATGGGACTGCAAAGCTTATTGCATTATGTGAGGAAGATGACCCAGGATGTGCACTGTAATGCTTAAGAGTATTCCATATGATGTGGGATGGTGAAATCAGTCATGTAGAGAAAGACAAAGAATATAGGGGTGAAGAATCCTGACAGCTGTCAGTGGATGTGCTTCTAAAGGAATTAGCTGTCACGCCATCACTTTGGCCTTGTTTTCCAAGTGTCCTGTCTGAACAGCCATTGCTTTAACTATCATGGTTGTATCTACATAGATTCATTTTCTTGTGGTATCCAAACTAGCATATTGACCTGAAGTAGTCATGACTGAGCTCTGTGCATTTCCATTACAACTGAGGGTAGGGAGTTAATTCAAGTCACTATATGGTAATTCCTACCAAACAGGTTAGTCCGGCTTTAAATTGCTGATGTTGGTTGAATATGTCTTGTGAGCTTGCCTTCCCTTTCTACTTTTGTCCTAGGTCCAACACGAAAAATGCCCTTAACTGCCAGTGCCATGGACTTTTTTCAACTCTTTGTCCCCGACAACGTACTAAAAAACATGGTGGTACAAACCAACATGTATGCCAAGAAGTACCAGGAGAGATTTGGTAGTGACGATACCTGGATTGATGTCACCTTGACGGAAATGAAGGCTTTCCTAGGCTACATGATATCGACCAGCATCCACCACTGTGAGTCTGTTCTCAGCATATGGAGCAGCGGCTTCTATAGCAACAAGAGCATTGCACTTATCATGACACAATCACGGTTTGAGAAGATCCTGAAGTACTTCCACATTGTGGCCTTCCGCTCGAGCCAGACAACGCATGGACTCTACAAAATCCAGCCTTTCCTGGACTCTCTGCAGAACGGCTTTGACTCTGCTTTTAGACCTTCACAAGCCCAGGTAAGAATTAATCTCTTTGTGAGGAACATAACCTACATTCTCTGGGTTTTGTTGCTGTGTCTGAAAATGCAAAGCACAGCTGCCTGTGAAAAGAGCTAGGGATTCACACTTCTAGCGACTGCTAGCAATGACCAGCCTGACCTTGTTGGTAGGTGCTTGCCATATGGTCCAGGCCCTCCTGGAAAGTAGCAGCACTACAGCTATCTCTGCACAAATGGGTAAAGAGCAAATAAGCAGGGCATTGGTGACTTTGCTTACTGCTGTTGTCAGTTGTCCTCAACAACACTGCCTGTGCCTTGTGCTGGTCCTGGTTTTTGATGATGGGTGATGCTCCTGTGGAAGAATTTATTGCTGTGTATGTTTCCAACCAAAGTGTCAGTATTTCTAGATGACCAGAAATAAAATAAGCAGGTCTCTAATGAATATTCATTTCTAGTTACTAGTATGTGCATAGCAGAAAGCCATTTTGGAGGGAGGCTGCTCTGGAGACTAGGCAAACAGTGTAAGGAACTAAAGATAGAAGCTTATGGAGCTAGTAGTCTGACTACAGCATATAGTTGAAAAAATGATTTTTTTTAAGTGCAAAAAAATATTTTCTTAGTGTTTACGATATGCTTGTTTAAACTTTGATCTGCCACAAATAATCTCCTTTTGGAACTGCTGCTACTGGTCACGTTTAAAAGTTTGGAAAGAAAACGGAGTAACAGTGAAATATGTGACTATTTGAAATAGCTTCTCAATCAGATCTCTATTTTCAGGATATACACTGAGTTCACATAGTCATTGGGAAATGTTGTTAGGTGCACCTTCTTCCCATTTTCATGCTAAAACATTAGGCATTTGTTCACAGCATACAAAAAATGGAGACATAGATACACCATATCAATGGAAGTATGCCTAAAAATATGATTAGGAGCGACCAGGGAATAGTCAAAGTTTTTTTTTTTCTATTTTACAGAAAGTAAAAATCATATCTCTGTAATCCAGGACAACTCAGCTTCCTGAAAAGCAATAAATGCAGAGAAGGGAAGCAGAAGTGGTTTTGCTAAGACATGCTAGCAAGGTGCATTTCCATTAAGACAAAACAGGCAGTTAAAGACATGGTATTGTTGGGATGAAACCCTCATTAAGATGTGAAATCTAATCCTTCTGGGCACTAACTTCAATGGGCATAAGATAAAGGGTTCAGAAATGTGATCACAGTGTCTAATTGTAAATGCTTATAATGGTGCTGTGGGACATGGTGAGAGTGCAAATCCATTAAAGAATAAAATTTGATTTGCATGTATATCCTTTCTCCCTTCCCCTCTCCCGAACAAGATTTGAGAACTGAATTGATAAGTCCCATTTGCAGTGATAAAACCTCTAAATTTCCACAAGCAAAATGTGTGATTGTATTAGGCTTGGTAAGGAGATACTACTTTAAGGAAAAAAAAGAAAAAAAAAAAAGAAGAAAAAGTGATAATCCAGTTCTCTCCTTTCCCTTCCACTTCTGTGCCCCAGTTCAGTGTTTACGTCAGTGATTTCTATACAACATGTGTCGGTGGTATTGAGCGGAACAAAAAGCACTAAAATACCGCTTCAAAAATAACTCAGAGAAAGAAAAAGGGTTTGAATTTGTTGTTAAAAATAGTCTGGCGTAGCTTCAGTAGCCTACTGGGGGATGTTCCAGGCCTCCTTTCCAGAGGAGCCTTGTGCCCTTTGGGATGTAATCAGGAGGAGCTGCATACTCCCTGTCTCAAGAGATGCGGACCCCATCTGCTCAAAGCTGCAGGAAAGGCTCTGGAAATTAGATCCTGAGTACAGATTAGCAGACAGCAATAACCATCAATCCCAGAATGACAGACCCACTGAGGTTAGAAATAACTCAGCTTCACAAAAACAAAGGGAAAACACAAGGGGAAGGGCCATGCAGATGGGCTTTCGGATGTGCTGCCTCTGAAAGCATTTTGGCAAGAGTGCCCGGATTTCTGCAGTCAGTAATACATGGAATCCTAAGTTCAAAATGCATCTGTAGCTTAAGGGGCACATGTGTTTTAGACATGAGACTTGGTATCCAGATGGTTTGTGCCAGGGCTGCAGTCAATGCTCAAGCTTTAGGCCAGTGTTTTCTAAGTGCCATCAAGCAGAGGAATGACTTGCTCCATTTTGTTGAATGCACTGAGGTTGTTTGGGCTTCTGGGTAGTCTTTTTACTGACTTTCTTCTGCTAGCAATCTGGGTTGGGACAATGCCATGCTTAACACACTCCTATGGACTTCGTTGGTAGTCTTGGTGCCAGGCAGGCAGTGTGGCATCCACCTTCATTGTTATTTCTTCTGTAGCTTTGATCTTCTCATTTTGGAGAGCTAGAAAAGACTCTTAAAATGGAGTTACTATCAGAAAATATTTAGTTGGGTTTTTTTCTTCCATGCAACCCCCCAAAAATGTGCATGAAAAAATGAAAGGGAACTGAGAGGAGAGAAATATCTATGCCAATATACTAAAACAAAGAAAAACATCTAGTGAGTTATAATTATTTTGCTAAATATACTGAGCAAACAGAGGGAAATAATTACTTTCTAGCCTACAAAGGCACTGGAAGTCCAGAACATTTTAATTGTGTAAGTGCAGGCTTCAATTTTGGAGATAAAAGAAATAGTGTTCTGACCTAGATTGTATAAGAATGATGGGAATAATCTGTGCATCCTATCCCTCCCTGACAATTCATGTATAAATCACTGCTGCCTGTACCTGAACAACAAGAGGTGAATTTAGGGGTCCAGTTCCTGGAATTGGTATCATCTCCTTGCTGGTTGGGTCCCTGTAGCTTTGTAGCTAGGCTACTAACTGCAAGCGAAAGCCTGAGAACAGAGAACATGCCCTGAGTGAGCTCAGAAAGTATACTGCAACAAATTCAAGGGTACTCACCTACCAAGGGTATAGCCTGAATTCCAGAAAGCAGAGGAGCTTGGAAAAATATCATTACTGCTTAAATATCCTTCTGTGCCTGCTGAGTATTTATATGCTTGTCAGCAGGATGTGGCTAGACAAGATTACTGTCTCCTGACCAGCATGGGAGAGGTCAAGAGCACAACTCTGTGCACTCTCCTTATCCTTCTACTTGGCATCTTGGAACCAGACATTTCTGCATCCGCCCAGTGAAACCAGCTGGGAGCGGTTAAACACGTTTGTGTAGTTGACTAAAGTCCTTACTCCAGGCAGTAAAGAACTCCCTAGCAAAAACAGACGTAATTCTAACCTCATGCTCCAGAGGCAGTGCCATTCTAATTTGGCTAGTTACTAAGGGGCTTGTTGATTTTCATTCTTGGTGGTATTGCAGTTCTTCCAAAGCAGCTCACAGCACTAGGCAGCAATTTCTCTGAAAACATAAAGATGTTAAAATAGGCTGATTAAATTGTAGCTATTTTGTGTCCACGTGATTAAATGTTATTTGGTACCTGGTATTTCTGAATTAAAAGATTTTGCTCAAGTCATAGAATAGCTTAGATTGAAAGGGACCTTAAAGGCCCCATCCAACTCTGCCTTGAATGCCCCCAGAGAAAGGGTATTCATAAAAAAGCAACCTGTTCCAGGGCCTCACCACCAACTTGAGTAAAAAAAATTTCTTCCTAACTTCCAACCTAAGTCTACTGTCTTTTAGTTAAAAGCCATTCCCCCTTGTCTTATCACTGTCAGACCATGTAAAAAAATCAGTTCCCCTTCTGCTTGTGAACTCCCCTCAAGTACTGAAAGGCTGCAGTGACATGTCCATTCTCAGTATCCCCATATAGAAAAGATCCTTTGTGCGTAAAGATCCTGGTTGTAGATCAGGACTGCTGTTTTCTAGGGGTTCTGTGTGCATAGCACAGAGATCCTAAGTGTTCAAATGATGTCAGCCAAGACATGGAGCAAGACTAAAACAGGCAAAGTAACAATTAGAATATTAAACTTCTGATATAGATCTTGGCCAGTTGATTCTCTGGTGAAGCCAGAATTTATGGAGAGTTTGATAGCAGAAATTCATGAAGTTTGTAGCTATTTTTAAATGACCTCCTGGCTGTGGAGTGCTTTAAGAAGTGATTTTTGGTTAGTTATTTTAAGAAAGTCAATTGAAGACTGAGCAAACAGGCAGAAAATCTTGAGAAGAGCTTGAAATCATGGCTCCACTGGAGGTGGCAGTTAACCTTTAAACAATGGCAAAGAAGATAAGTAAAATATAGAAAGGTTGAACAGGACTTGGAAAATGAATGAGTCTTTCTGTACTACTGGAGAAAGAGAGCCATTAGAGAGAAACACGGAGAAGAGAGACTGCCTAGTGTGATGGCCTAGCAGAATGGCTTCCCGGCAGGAGTCATTAGAGCAGGATTGCCTTATGATGAGACCAAACTGTTGCGGGGTGGCTCTGACCTTGTATGGAGTGGGTGGGTTGAAAAAACTATGTATTGCAGAACTTTTACTAAGGAAGCATGGAAAAAAATGGAGGCATTGCTTAACTCAGAGCATCATGCAAGGAGCTGCAGTAGAAGTGGCGTTCACATGCACAGGCCAGCAAGATCTACTGCAGAGGAAGGGGAATGACTGCTAAGACCAAAAAAAGGAGATAGCAAGGGGTTATCTTAAGGGGAAAGAGACGATCTCAAATGTAGCATAACAAAACTAGAACTGACAGATATCCAAGCAGAGATGTCAGATGCTAGCAGAGGATTTAGTTTAGATGGAAGGAGCTCTAGAGCAAAGAAGCAGAAAAGCAAGGAACTGATGCAGAAGCAATAGTTGAATGTGTATACACAGGTGCAGCTCCCCAAGGGACCCTGTTCACAGCTGGATGGTACCTACCAAAAGCCAGAGATGAGACAGGCTGAGGCAGTTCCTCCAGGGGACAGACTGAAAAGACAGCCTCTAGTAGGGATGGCTACAGAACTAAGGGAAGATAACCTGTAAAAGACACATCCAAGGCAGTGAGAGTCCAACAAGTCCGACAACAGTAGAGTTAGTGGCTCTTTGACTACAGGCTATTTGGGCTGCAGTGAACAGCATTGCGGAATGGAAGGAACTTTAGAGGTGATCTAGAATGGAGAAGAAAGACACCCTGTGAGCAGTGACTATCTGCTATGTTCAGCAAAGAAAGATTTTGTGAGATGGAGTAAAATTACTGGATAGACAAGACTAAGATGGGAATCCCAACATTTGGAGTGCATATACTTATGGAGGAGAAAATGAAATCTTAGCAAGAAGACCTGGCAGTGATGAAGATGGTTGTAAACAGAATGATAAACAATGGATAGCTGAGAGGGAGTGAAACAGCTAGATGAGAAGCTCCTTAACAAAATGGGATTTGAGAGAAGAAAATGGGAGAAATTTCTGTGAAGAAATCTGCAAGGTATCTTGCATCAATAGAAGTCAGAGTAGGAAGAAGATAAAGCTTGGAGAGTGAGTCAAATATGATGAAAAGGCTGCCAGGAACGTGTGTGGGAGTCAATTAAGCCTGAAAGTAGATTTTATCTAGGAAGATGAGAAACAGGAAAGAATATGTCGTGGGGGCAGTAAGCCTGCTTTTGGAAAAGAGCACTGCAGAGACAGCAAGAACATAGAAGGGGAAGGGAGAAATATTACTTTGCATGGAGATCTGGCAAAAACATTGTTTGAGTTGGGGGAGGGAAGATAAACTAATAGGGTTGACCAGGGGCAACAGAAGTAACTTTTCTCAAAAGGAAGATATTCCAGTGCCAGAAGCAATGAACTGACTCCTTTGAAAGAGAGGTGAGGATCAGCTGTCCCAGCAGCAGGCATGACCCATACAGCACTGTGCATGCGAAGTCCTTTACAGCTACTGAAGCAGTGTTTGCACACTGGGTTGGTAACACTTGTCTCCCCACTCTCTCTGGAAGAAAGAAGAAGCGCAAGCTCCAAAATTGCCATTTCAATTTCCCTGCCTGTCCTTACTCCCTCGTTTCAGCAAGAACAAATCCCTACCTTGTTTCCATTTGTTGTCTCTTCTCCCAGATATTCAGTAGGAACTTCTGTAGAGCTTTCATCTTTTGGAGAAATAGGAATGTCTTAAAATATTGAGTCACAGAAAGAAAGTCTCAGGAACTAGAGGAAGGCTGGTCTGAGCATAAAAATGGATAAAGGAAGCATGAGGAGATGTTTTCAGAATTCAGGTTTACTTCTTACATTTACGGCTGACAGGTTTTACTTGGCACTGGAAGGTAGAAAAAGGGCAAAGGGTGTAAACAGAATGCAGTAGAGCGCTGTGAGGAGAACTGATGCTGTCATGCAGCATGATGAATGACTCTTGAAGCAGACTGTTCTTTCTGCTGTTCACCATCCCCCAGAAGGAGATATTACAGCAGTTGAACCATGCTGGTAAGAGGGTCTTTCCAGAAGCTGACAAATTTCTACCAGTTTATCCAACACCATCCCAAAGTATGCGGTCCTCCTATCTGCCCAGCAGAGACAGAAAGACAAACAAAAGGACTAAGGACATGGATAACATTTGCAAAACACTGTCAGAATTCCTTGAGATCAAAGTGTGAAACATCCCAGGTGGCATTCAGGAAAGAAGAGCAGTATTTCTTGTGGATCTTGAGAGAGGAATGGGAATATGCTCCAGTGAGGTAATGGGGAAGCTGCAGCTTTAAGAACGAATATCTTTGTCTGCAACACTCTTTGCTTGCATCTGCATTTTGGTGTACAATTTGGACATTTCACAAGAGTGATTTCAGATGGTCCTGTGAATGTTTTATGAGCCGTTAAGAAGTGGAGTATATATAAATGAAAGTGTGCCGCCGCTGCGCAGAGAGAGCTCTGATGCCTATTTTGGGCTGCCAGAGTAATGTTCAACAAGCATCTTGCATTCAGAAGGGCAGCAGCTGCTCATCAGTGGTGCTTAACTGCTTACCTACCACTTCTACACAGATTTAATGCAGCATTCTGCTCATTTTCACCACCAGATGCATGCAGATGTGCGTATATGGAAAGGGTCTGTTTAAGGGTGACAGCCTCTGCCTTGTGGATTTTTATATCCAAGCCCTATCTCTGTGAGGTGATGGTTACTGGAAAAAAGTGTACTCCTTTGGGCATAACGCAAAGATGAGCATTATGTATCTGACTTATTTACAGAACTCTTTGAGAGAATATAAATTATGTTCTTCTGGGATGCTTTCCCCTGAAGTACTAGGTTGGGAACCTCCAGTGCCTTGCTATAATTTAGATGCAGTTGTCCGAGTTTGGTCAGAAGAAACCCTCTTTCCTCAGTTGAGATCTTTCAGCAGCTTGAGAGCGTGTCTCGGAAGTGTCTTGCTAGGCAACCCACACACTGCATAGTCAGAAATGTGTGTGTAGCTACCCTTAAGCTGTGAGGAAGTAGCAGTGCTTTTCTATAAGTAGGCTCTGTGGCATAAAACCTAATCATTTTGGTACAGAATTAATGGCCAGAAATGTAGTAAAACAGCTATAAGCAAGAGGATGCAGAATGCAAATATTGCTTAGATTTCATAGCTTTTCATTACTTTCTCTAGTCTATCTTGTGTTTTTCTATTCTTCTCTGTAGTCTTTTATGTTTCCATTTCCTTTTGTCAAATTTTTCAGCTCTTGAGGCAAGAGAGCCTTCCCTGAAGCTGCTGCCACGAGGAAAAATATTTTCTATTTCTTCACCACCTCCACAATTGGCAGCAAATACCTTTTTCTCTCTTCTTTCATTCTTTGCTGTGTGTTTTCTGTTTGCTGTAGGAAAGGAGAGTACCTTACAACAAATTGTAAGGGGTATTTGGGTGGAACACATTCTGCCAAACAAAATGAATCAGATGATGAAGCTTGGAGAGGCATGATGCAATTCCCCAGTAAACCTCAACGCTGTCCTATTTTGGAGCATATAGCTTATAGTGGTAGAGGGACACGTTCTGGAGGAATGTTAAACTGTATCTCGTGGTGAGAAGCAGAGCGCCATGCCTCGATCCTTGCATACCGTCCTTGCAAACTGTATGTAGAGTAGCCATGCACAGAAGGGTGCTTGTCCAGGCTTTGTTTTTGTTGTTTTTTTTTGGTTGAGTAACAGTCCTGAAAAAAAGTAGCTTTTCACCTTTGTATGAAATGTTACACACAAGCATAAGGCAAAAATTGTTGTTCCTTGGAAGACTTTAAAGCACTATTTCTTTTCAATAATCATGAACTCTTCTGTTTTCTTTTTTCACCTTCTTTTCTGTCTAATTGCAGGTTCTGCATGAGCCCCTGATTGATGAGGATCCTGTTTTCATTGCCACGTGCACAGAGAGGGAGCTGCGCAAGAGGAAAAAAAGGAAATTCAGCCTCTGGGTTCGTCAGTGCTCATCCACTGGTTTCATCTGTCAGGTGGGTTTCACTTCTTCAAATGCCTTGATTTGGTTCCTAGCTGTCCCTCAGATGCACTGCAAGATCAGTGGTAACAGGTGCTTCTATCCATAACCATGCCATGGTCTACAGTAGAGTACAGCAAAGATTCTAGTTCTCAGATACTTGATCCCAAGGATGGTGATGACAAGTTTCTGATGCTCTGATTGCTTGATGATTTAACTGAGGATTCCTGTCTGTAACATGATCTGACTGGCTGCCGTCCCTAAGCTAATTAAATTGAAAAAGAACTAAAGGGTCTGTTTGTACATCTTAAGTTTGTTGAAAGGTCTAGGAACTGTGACTCTCGTCCTTTTTAATGGACCAGATTCTTTCTCAAAGTATAATACTGTCTGTGATTGCCAGCCGTGTCCAATAGACTAAGTCAGGATGGTATAAAAATGTCCATTTTTCTGTGAGAAATGTATTAACAGGGTTTTCTTTTACATCTCTTTTTATACCTCTACTTCTCTGCCAAAGAAATTAAATCACATATGACCTCAAGATGAAATATGAGCTTCGGTGGAAGATGTGGTAAGGGATTTGTATTTAGCACTGCAAAGCACTGTGGACTAATTCTCAAATTCTTAGATTCCTCATCTGCTGGTGTGTTTTTGAGCACACATCAAAATCTGCCCAGTTATTTTGATACCTAGAGGTGAGGAAGCAGGTAGATTCTGATATTTCTTTTTCCCGACAGCTTTTGGTGTCCTGCATGCTCCAGAGCAGCTATGCTGAGGTGCCAGTAGAACTTGCACACAGACTGCTCGGACTTGAATGCATGTAGTGCTGTACAGCCTGTGGATTTGCTGTAGTTGAATATGCACACTGACCTGTGAATCACTGCAACATTTGAGTAGCAATGTAGGAGAAGTCTGTCTGGGAACAGATGTTTGCACTTCCAGTAGTGCTTTTCACTGCAGGATGAAAATGAGGATCATACATCTTCTGTCCAAGTTTTAAAGCAGTTATTTTGTCCGACGCAAAATAAATTCATGCTGTGAAGCATCCTTGGAAATTTCCACTCTCGAGTCTTTTTGAAAAACATTTGCTCTACAGAGGTAGTGTCCTTTATCTCCAAGGTGAACTCCACCTGTCCCAGACATAGCTTATCACTCCGAAGTGTAAAGGTGAATGCAGTGCTAACAGTGAGCACAAAGTTTGCTGATCTCTCTTGTCATGTTTTCCACAGCCAACTACCACTGAATAACTAAGTCTTCAGACATGCCAGAGGTTTCGGATGCTGAGCTGTAATTACGTTGCATCTCCCTTCCTGTCCTTTGAGAGAGTAAATTAATGAAATGTCATGGAAACAGAGTAGATGCTCAGTACCACCCTAATCCTCTGGCTCCATTAATGAAATAGATACTTAAGCTTCTCTTGCATCCAAATGACGTCTAGGATTTTCTTAACAGCCTTCTATTTTCATTCCATGATTTGGCTCTGATTATCACAGTGATAAAATGATTGGTGAGAGCAACCTTAGAGAAATATGAAAAAGAATATAAAGGAACATGAACATTCCTTCTAAAATGGAAATATCTAGTCTGAGAAGGAGGAAGGTCTTCAACTAGTATACGCTTGAAATACTGTGTTCAGTTACATATTGCTATTACAAAGGATCATAAGGCACCTAAAGTACTTGTTTGGTGGTTGGATTATTTGCTGTGCTAAAAAGAGTTTTTTATTTGTTTAAAATATTGAGAGAATTGATCTAATCAAGAAGATAATCCAGTATTTAAGGACTGACTGATTTGTCACTTGTCTGCTGTCGAAGAATTTACACCTACTTGGAAATATGTACAAATTTTTTAGCACTCTGGATGAAGTTCTCCCCTCATCCTTTCTGCAGAGTGACATCAGAGGTCATGTTATTTGGAATAAAATATAACACTGAACACTTTATAAATCAAGCTAACGAAGTTAACTGAAGTCTGAAAAATGCATAGCTGTGAAAGGGTGAGGCAGTCCTGGCAAAAGAGGGAGCTAAACAATGTATGACTTGGGGATAGAAGCAATCTCAAGAGGTTCATGACACTCCTGGCCAAGGTCTTATAAGCTTAAGTGATTAGTCTGATGATAAAAACCTCCATTTAGGAAAATCTAGTTTTCCAGCAATCTGATTTTCCTACTATGTAAAGGTTTAGTTTATTTTCCTTAATATAAAATTGATATCAGTGCTTTGAAGATAGACATATACTTAAACTACTCGTTCTCTCTTGAGAATGTTGCACTTGGTAGCACTAGCACTTGTGTTAAGTTGTTCAGGACAACACAGGTAGATCCAAATACAATCACATATATTGAATGATCACTCATTTTCTTTCCCTACATACCACTAAGATTCCTCTCAAACTAATATTTTAATATCCCAATTCCAAATTAAATGTCTGCAGTAGCTAAGGAGTGTTTCCTTTCTAGTGTATTTGCTGAGTAAGTCTTTAAATCAAAGCTGTAGATGTGTCAGATTTTTTTCTCTCAAGAAGTCTGGAACATTTGTTCGTAAAAGACATGCATGAATATGATTAGCAGATCTCTCTTTATATATACATTATAGATATATATGAATAGAGCTTATAATAAAAACTGATGAGAGTTCCCAAATATTCAGGGTTAGTTATTTTGTGCTGACACATCGTGTTTTCTCTTTCTAGAATCATAGAATCATTGAAGTTGGAACAGACCGCTAAGATTAAGTCCAACTGTCAACCCATCCCACTGTGTGCACTAACCATGTCCCTCATTGCCACATCCACACATTTTTTGAGCACCTCCAGGAAAGGTGACTCCACCTGAGGAGTCCAACTCCACTACTGAGAAGGTGGAGTCCGCTCTACTCCCTGGGCAACCTGTTTCAATGTCCCACCACTCATTCTGAGAAGAAATTTTCCCAAATATCCAGTTCTTGCTTGTGTGTAGCACATAAGGAACAAACAAGAGTATTTCCTGATCTTGTAGATGGAGAAGAAAGCGCTAACAGCTGGTGCCTTACATGGAACACTATGGAGCCAGGCAGGATAAAAGTATTCTGATAGAGCCTATTCCAGTACCACAGGGCCATGGCACAAGGACAACCAAAAAGGCAGTCCCCAGCATCATCAATCAACAAAATGAAGGCCATATGTAGACAGTAGAGAGTACTGCAACAGTTTGGTTGGGCAATATTAATCTCAGTGATAGGTGGTAATGGAATTAGCTCATCAACCTAATTATTTGCTTAGAAAACTATGAAATTAAGAAAAAAGGTGAGAAAAGACTACTTTTTGGATGTGTATATGTTTCGTGTTCATTATGATGAAATTTGTTCGCTGAGGCTATTCTGTGCAATCTTCCCTTCCCGCTTTCCATCCTGCCTCAACTCTACAGGTTCTGCACTTGGTTCTATTTTCTATCTATATGGGAAAAAGTTCCTGAAGTAATGCATTTCATTTTCAATAATATCATTGTGAAGTGTCCCTGTCAGATTTATGAAGTTCTTTAGAACTTTGTACTGAGACTGAACTTAAATTTTCACCTTCCTCTGCTCATCCCAAAGAAGGGATGAGTCAGAACAGATTCAGAAAAAGAATTGTGTGCATCTCTGCAGCTCAAGCCTTCCCACATTGCAGTATCTAATGAGTGTACACCAGACTGAGGTGGTCCCTATTTGAGAGGTAAGCAACAACTCCCTGAAGGGCTACACTGCGCTGCCTGAAAGCACTCCACAGACCAGTGGTAGGGCTGGGAATAAAACTCGGCTCTTCTAACTCAGGCAGTTCATATCTGTTGTCTTTTGCTGCTTTTTCTGCTTCAGCATGTCTTTATTACTTTATTGCATGTCTTTATTGCATCATTCAGTTGCAGCAAAAAAATGAAAACAATGCCAATATTGCAGTTGTGTAATAAATGCTGTAGTTCATTCCTGATGCCAAATAGGGTGGGTACAATTAGCTTGAGTATTTCATAGCCCTGCTGATTTCACAGGCTAAGAACTCCCAGAATTTAGGGAAACTGAGAAGATACCCCCAACAGTTCATGATTTTGCAATACATCATGCAAGTGAATTCAGTCTCTGTTAAGCTATAACTGTTTTTACCCATTTCCTTTAGAAAGGGAAAAGCAAAGAGTAAATATGCCTGGGATTAATGTGGTTCTCAAGGTCAGAATTGTGGGAGCATTAGCCATCTGTGCATTTGTTTAGCAAAGCTGCTCAGAAATGTTGGTGTTTCAGCCTATTTAAGTTCTGTTTTGATATTAGCCTGAGCCAAGGGGTTTCTTTAAACAGCACCCTGATAATTTCTCTGTCACTGAAATAGTTGCATCTGAAATGCACAGATGTAGCAGCTGCTTTGAACAAGTCCTCAAGGTCAGGTTTTGTCTGGGAGGGAATCCCAGGAAATCTGATCGCCTTCATTTGCCGTTCACTCTTGGCTGGAAAATCCTATCTGCTTTCTCCCTTTGGCTCCCACCAGCTCTGTCTTTTTAATGCATGTGATTCTGTGTTGTCAGCATCTGAGAATCTCAGATCTCAATTAAAAGTCTAATCCTCTTACTCTCCAGTGTTATGCAGGAAGGTAGTTTTGCAGATGTGTGGTGGGCCAGCCCCGTTTGTTTCTCTAGAGTTCAAAAGCTTACTGTCTTTCTTACTTACTTTCTTTTCCTATGAATGGGAAAAACAAACATTTAAATGTGTCTTAATGCAGAGATCCCTCCCAGAGTTGGCCCATGGTCTCAATGTCAGTTGTGAGCTGGGAAGGAATGTTACTTTTTAGTTCCAGTCTGTAGTGCATGGGGATTTAATGATGCTGTTCACAACTCGCAGATCAGTGCTGTAGTCCTCTTTTTGCAGCTGTTCTCACTCATTCTCTGCCTGAAAAAGGAGGATAAAAGCTATGGGTCTGCTTCACTCCCTCAATTAACAGTATTGCCACAGGAACTTCACTCACACATCCTACCCCATGTGCTAGGTGCTGTAGGCAGAACAAGAAGTTCAATATCTAAGCACGAGATGGAAGTGTAAGCTGCCATCAGCTCCTGAGTTTTGTTTGGGTGCCTTTCAGTGTCCCAGAGACTGCAGGCAGGATACGTGCAATGTTATTTGCTGGCTAATACAGGCTGTAGGCAGCTAGGGCTAGCATGCTGCTTGGCAGCAACAGACAGCTCCCAGTCCACAGCCATCAGCCATGTTGCTTCTTGGAAATGAGTTGGGTCCTTAGTGGGATTGAATTGCCATCCTCTGTTTTTTTCTTAAGATTTTATGCTTTTTATGTAAGTATTTTGCCCTTGAGCTACTAAATATTATCGCCTTAAAGGTTACAAGATGTTAGATGGTTTTTACTTATCTTGCATCACTTAAATACATTCTCACTTACATAACTTTGCTTGTATACCTTCCTAAAGCTCAATACTAATCTTCTCAGGAAAACTGAGCTAAAATTGTGTCACTGTGTGGCAACATAGTGAGGGCCTAGTCATGGACTTAACTAATAGCCCAATGAAATGGCTTATAGGTAAGAAGGTAGCCACACAAATGCACAGAGTAGAAGTTGACTGGGGGGGGAAGGAGGGTTCATTGTTTTTAAGGAAAATGTTGAAGGAGGAAAGAGTTTGTGGAGATTAGAAATGTTTTCCAATACCAAAAAGGAGAAGAGCAACATAGAAAGGAGCAAAAATGGCCTTGTTTGGCAACAGTAGTTGGAAGTCTGTCTTCTCAGGGAAACATCGACAGGAATCAGTATATTGAAAAAATATAGGAAGAACTCAGTGGGGAATGCTAGACTAGAAAGGCCTGTATCCATTTTCCAGGCCCTCTTCTATTTGATGCTGTAAACAAGAGGGAGCTGGCAGAATGCTGAAATGGTCAGAGCAAAGGATTATTAGCCAGGCTGGATGGGCCCCTGGGCAGTCTGATCTAGTACTTGATCTAGTGGCTGGCAACCCTGTCTGTGGCAGGGGGTTGGAACTTGATGGTCCGTAAGGTCCCTTCCAACCCAAGCCATTCTATGATTAACCAGATACACTGCCTGGAACTCAAGATGCGCGTGAGCCAGGACCAAGGGAAAGAAGGATGACTGTGGATTATGTATTTGAAAAAATGGAAAGGGATTTCTCATAGAGGCGTTGTGGATAACGAATCTGCATTAAATGTGACTGGCCTGAGAGAAGATACAGAGAGACATCTACATTTGTTGATCCACAGATTTACATTCACCATACAGATGAATTCTGTGGTGTCCTCAGTGGTGAACAAATTACTTGGAGGAAGGATATCGGGGTGGAAAACTAAGCTTTTTAGCCATATTGGACATTCAGTATCAACTTTACCAGCATCTCTCTGCAGTATCACCAAGATCTTGTTAAAAACTTTGATGAATGTACATAGGCAAAACAAAGATTTGGCAGTCCACAGAGTTGTTAGCTGGATCTGCATGTAGATGCACATTAACATCATTCAAAATAGGAGGCCAAGGAAAGAGATTTTTAGGCAGCCCCAAAAGCTATCTGGGGACAGCTTCATGTCCCTTGAAATTATCTGAAATAGCCTTTGGACAAGTAAGAAGAGACTGAGAAGAGGTTAAAACCATTGAAAAGATCCAGTGTCAGTTAGAGCAACATAAGTACACCAGCAAGCAACAGCTGCTGAGGAAGAACTGGACCTAAGAGCTGGCTGATAAGAGGGCATTAAAGAAGGGGAGAACATGGGCTGTAGAGAGTTTGTGGTAGGGTTGGAGGGGAGGATCTCCCAAAGGTGATTAAAACAGTAACAGCTAGAGGTAGGGTTTAGCGTGAGAGGGGAAGACAGAATGAGGCAGGATCTAGAGAGCAGTGCAAGTGAGTATTTGGCTGGGAAAACTACAGAAAAATGAAGTTAAGCTTTCAATAGCAATTCAGGATCCAACGAGTATAACAGTACCATTCATTCTCTTGCATTTATAAGTGTTATCTGTAAATCTGGCTCCTGTTTTGTCGTTGTTTACTATCTACCCTTTATTAGATAATGTAGCCTTCAAAATCTGCCTCCTACTTATTACTATTTAGCCCTGTTTTCTTCCAAATATCACTTTTTTCATTTGAGAATTATACCCTGAGGTGCTTTAGTTATATATGGATGCAAAGTATTTGGGATACAAGTGCTCTCAATCTGCGATCTGAACTATGAATACTAACAGAATACCCAACATTTGAATTTCTAGGGCGCTTTCAAGTGTACAGACAAGTGGAAGATTTTGTCTCTAACTGATCGGTTTTTACCTTGTTTCTAGCAAGACCTTATGAACCTTCCACATGACTTTTCCATAGAGAAAATTGCCAACACAAAGCAAGAAGAGTCTTGGTGGCTTGTAGCATGAATGTCTGCTCCAGAGAATGGAAGATCTCAGTACTGCTTTTTGTAGCAACCTTCTTCTGTAGCCAAACAAACATTTTATGTTTCTGAATGACAGGTGATTGATTTGTCTCTTATCTGACAACATGTGGAATCTCCTGCTCAGAAATCTGATGTCTTCTCTGTCTGCCTTTGTGTAGATAAATGGACTTTCCAAAACAGTTTGCAGTGTTTTTCTTGTTTTGTAAGAGCTAAGCACAGTCTTAATCAATACCTTGTCACTCTGTCATTGAAGTGTATTAAGTGATACCTACTTTTGCCTCTGTGATCCAAAGGAAGTTGTAGTGGATGGGAAGATGAGCCAGTGGCTGTGAAGGTCTGTTCTAATTGTCAGGCTTTTAGGACTATCAGGATGGTGCATGGAGACTAAAGGCAGAAAAGAGGAGGTTTTGAGGGATGAGTGAAAGGGTGTGAGAAGGCAGAGCTGGTATTGTGCATATGGATTATGCACAATACATGCTGGATTATGAAGTATCTTAACTGGTGCAGCAGAGCTACCCTAGATAAAATGATGGCAGAACTTTAAAGTGTTCCAATAAAGAGAACTGAACGATGGCTAGAGAAAGTTCCTTTTCTGTTCTATCACTGCAGGATAAAGATCTTCAGCCTGTATTTGTCTTTAAGAGAAATGATGTTACATGTGCAGAAATTATCCCATTTGCTGTTGTAGACTGAATGGATCACTATCAACTAGAAAGAGCTACACAGTAAATGTGATCTCTGCAGACATTTGAGAGATATTGCTTTGACTGTCACCTGCAGAAGCAAAGGATGTTACTGCCAACATCTCCATCTGCTGTCCAGCAGCAGTTGTCAAGCCTGTACTTCTGATGATGCTTTCCTGTTAAAGCGCATCAAGGGGGCACAAAGCTCTGATGCTGTCCCAAGGCAAACCAGCAGCTCTGGTGAATGGTTTAACAAATACTTTTGGTGCAGCAGCTTCTGACTGTGCCTGTGAAGGTCCTACAGTCAATTTCTGGCAATTCTGTGCTTTGTCTGCATACTGCTAAATGTTAAATAGCTCAAGTAATTAATTACCGAAGGTGAGGAGAATGCTGTGGGCTTCAGCGGTGAGGGTCTGTATGATTTGAGATAGAATGAAATAGGCTGGATGGAAAGATGAGAAGAAAAGTAAAGGCCATATGGAATCCTAGATACTTGGAAGGATATTTGAAGCTATGCTTTTGCCAGCTGTCTGTACCCAGCCACAGTTTCACAGCAGCCTTAGTGCCTTCCAACATTATGCTGCCATCACCCATCCTCCCAGCAGAGCTGAACACAGCAAAGCTTTGAATGATGATTTTCCAAAACAAGAAAAATTGTGCCTAGAACAAAGGCTGTGCTTGTGTATGCAAGGAAGTGCCCAAGGAGAAAAAAGGAGTATGTATTTTAACATTGGAGGAGGAGGGAATGTCCAGCAGTAGATGTGGATGTTCGGGAAAAGGACACGGGGAAGTAAACAGAGTGAAAGGGAAAGAGAATCACCATGAGACCATAACAGGGACCCTCGATTCAGAGGGAAGCCCAAAGGAAGGGTGCCAGACGTTAGCTCTGCTTACAGAACATATGGAATATGTAGCATCCGGGTATGAAAAGAATAAGTGGGGACATGTTCTTCAGAGAAGCTACTTTCAGTCCCAAAGCAGCCCATAGTAAAGGAGCAGTTGGGGCACCCACCAGTGCCAGCAGATTGTCTCATCCCGTGGCATGGGCCTCTGCAGGGAGCACAAAGTGAGCATGGAGTTGCAGAGTCTCTTGGGTGGTTTGGTCTTACTGCAGTAGGGCAGGGAAAGTGCAGAGCATTTTCCTGGGCTTAGAGATGCCTGCTTTGTTTTCAGCTCAGCTGCTAACCCAAGGTCAGAACTAGTCTGTTTGCAGCTTTTTTGTGTCCTCTTCACCTCTTTGTCTGTAGATTTTTAAGGGCTATTTGTGTGGTCTCTCTGCTGGTGCACTACTAACTAATCTTAATTTTGATACCAATAAACCTTGACACCATGCACAACCTTTGTTGTAAAACTGGAACAATCTGCCCTTTGTATGTGTTCCACCATTAAGCTGCTCTCTTGAGTTCTATTTAATAATCTAAATAACTTACTGTAATTAATTAGTCCTAAGCTTAGCATTGAAGAAAGCACAAATTTGACAGCTTTCAGAAGTGAATGGAGGATGGTCAGAGAATCTATGAATATTTCTGCCTGTGTCCTCGTCTAAGAACTATCTTTATCAAAAGAGGGTTTATATATACTTTTTTTATATATAAATAATGTGTAGTTAAGACTTTCTTTTAAGATATGCTTTACACTTCTGGAATTAGTGTGTGTTTATCCTGGCACCATCTCTGTTCTTTAGCACATCGTTTACTTCAGAATACAGATCATGTATCATTTCTCAGAGGTTTTATACGTAACACATTCCTCCAGGGTCTATTTCATGATGAATGAATAGCTAGGGAATATTATCTTAATATGTCTGGAATACCAGTGCTGGGAGATGCAACATCTAAAATAGGGAGAAGCTGTTTAATTTAATTTTGTCCCTCTCTAAGATCATTGAGATAATAAAAAATTACAGAGAGCACTATTGCGAACATACAAGAATTTTTATTCTCTGAGCACTATAAAGAAGTTTCTTTTATGAAGGAGTATGTTAGTAAGATAAATATGCAGGAAAGCAACATTGTGTATTCTGAATGGCTGCGTTCTCAAGCAAGTTTAGCAAACACTCATTTTGAATACATCACTCCAACAAACAAACTACAATTCCTTTTTCCTACACTTGAATACTGAGAAAGTTTCAGCTTCAGAGAGAAGCTGAAATTCCTGAAATTTTCTGAAATTCACAGAATCACAGAATTGCAGAGGCTGGAAGGGATGTCCAGAGGTCAATGAGTCCAGCCCAAATTCCTAAAAGATTTGAAGAGGGGAAATTCTGGAATTCCTAAAAGATTTCAGGGGGAAGTTCTTCACAAAGAGGGGTGAGGAGCTGCAACAGGCTGCCCAGATAGGCTGTGAATGCCCTATTCCTGAAGTTGTTGAAGGTCAGGTTGGATGGGGCCCTGGGCAGCCTGGTCCAGTACTAGATATGGAAGTTGGTGGCCCTGCCTGTGGCAGGGGTTTGAAACTGGATGGTCCTTGGGATTCCTTCCAACCCAAGCCATTCTGTGATTCTATGAATGTTTCAGAGCCAAAATCACATAGATGTACCTGGACAGCTTTTTCAGAAAATAAGCATTTGTGTGTATTTAAATCTTTGAAAGTAGCTTGGAGTTACAGTGCTGTTTGAATGACTGAATACGGGGTCTGCGTCTTCTCATTCCTCTTCCCAGCAAGTAATTTCTCTTGAATTTCACAACAAGATAAAGGTCAGACACTGAGTTCAATTTGATGGATGTTGAACTTTAGTGAAAATTACACTTGTGAAATACTTCCAGTGAAATAAAATTGAAGGCTTCTGTACAAAGGAAAGGTCACGCAGAGGCAGAAAGCACATAGTAGTGCAGAAGTCTCCTCTTCTAGAGGGATCATTTATAGGAGTGAAGGAGGAGCTTTATTTCAGTGCTCTTTCAGTTGGTGTGAGTATGCTAACTCTGCTGTGTTCAGTTAATTATGCTTTGTTCACATTACTGAGTGTAAATGTTCCCGCTCTCTAACATGTATGTCCACCTGCAGGTGATGGTGGCAACTCTCTTGAAATGTGTAGCCATGTGAGTTGCACAGCAGCAGAACACATGCTAAAGCAACTGCAGCCTGCTGCAAATGAGCTAGACATTTCATTATTAAAAGCAGCATATTGCACTGTACTCTGCTTCCTGGTTCAGCCTGTTTTGGTGGATTGTCTCCAAATCCTGGTCTAAAAGGATCTCTGATTTAGTGCTGCGCCTGGAGAGTTTGATTAGGATGTTCTGGCTGGTTAAGCATGTATACTGCTGGCTCCTCTCATTTATGGGGATGCACATACACTTGTATTGCAGCTTAAGTGACTGCTGCCAACAAAAATAAATCAGAATATTACTGCAGGGAAGCTCATGGGCCATTTCCTTTTGGTCATCTTGTAAAGCCTTTTTGGAACTGAAGATTCTGTACTCTCCTTTTGCTGGCAGCAGTAAAGCCTATAAAGACTCAGTAGAACACGTAATCTTTTCTATGACTTCAGATTTTTTTCTTGCCAAGCAAACAGTCTTCCAACTGCACAACAGTGACAGGAACATCAGGAAGCCCTAAAACTGACACTATGTTTATTGGTAGCTACAAAAGCTAGACTAGGGTAGTTTTAAAATAACAGCTCCTCAAAAGAGCCTTTAGGTCATTTGTGCTCGGTCTGCTAGTTTTATTTTTTTATTGTCCACTTTATTAATGTTTTAATAAAAAATAAAAAATAAAAGTTTTGTTATTTATATACATTAGTTATATATTTTGTACATGACTCAAGACAGTTCCTCTTCAATCAGTGTGGCTAAAATAAGTCCAAAGACTGGAACACCTGTGCTTTAGATATTTGCAGATTATTAAGAGTATCTTCTGCCTTGGTCTTCGCATTGTCTCTCTTTGAGCTGATGCACTAGCCATTGCATCTGCTTCCTGTGCCTCTGGATTCATTATAATCTTTTGTCTTTTCTCTCTCCTTCTCCTTTAAGATTTACGTCCATCTCAAAGAAGGCAGTGGTGCTGACGGGCTGGATGCTTTGAAGAACAAGCCACAACTGCACAGTATGGTGGCCAAAAGCCTTTGTCAGAATGCCTCTGGGAAGAACTACATTATCTTCACTGGCCCAAGCATTACCAGCCTCAATCTCTTTGAAGAATTTGAGAAGCAAGGTGTGTATTGAGTGACTCACTGTGTTTTAATGATAACAGGCCTAAGGGCCTCCTGCCACTGAATTAAAAAGAACCTCCCAAAAGGCTTCAGTGAGATCTCAATTCCATGTATGGATAAGTTAGTCATCCCTCAGAAGAGATCTCATTTATGGAAAGGTACTATGAAGAGTGATTTTTAATTTCCATCTATGATCTTCAAAATTTCCAAGCTAAAATGAGGGTATTTAAAGTCCTGGCTTTTGGACTTTGCCTTAGAAATGTGAGGTTTGATCTTCTGTATGACCTACGGGACTTTTCAAGGCATTTCCCTATTTGCCTGTGATTTTTCTGTTCCTGTTGCTAAAAGGCTAGGGATGCAATGAATCCTTGAAGATGTGTCTTTAAAGTCCTTGCTAGTTTAGTATCAGTTAGATGTGACTTCTTGGGGTGATAATTTTATGTTGTTGCAAAAGCCCTAGCATAGTTCAGCTTTTTGCTTGTACAAATAAGCCTTAGTAGAAAAGTTGGTATTTGGAAAGCATAATGAACTCTGCATTTGCCAGGAAAATGCTCTTCATTACACCAGTGTGGCTCCTCTAGTCAATATCTTGCTAGTGCAGAGAGTATCCTCGAGACATCCTTTCTGTCAAATGCCTCTTCACCTTATATGAAATAGCTGCATGTTACCTTGCTTTCAGAGATGCTAAAGACTTGTGACTCCCCTTGAATTATAGGCTCTTGCACTCTGGCAATCAGGTAAAAGTCATCTCAGTATAATTCTCAGCTAGTTGTTCAGTCAGCACAGCCTTTCAGGGTCATTGTGGTACGTGAAACACTTGAGAATATAATCTATAGGGGGCTACAGGGCTGTTCCCCTTTTCGACTCATGGCTGATGACTGACTTTTGGTTTTGGCATGTTTTCCATTGCAGAAGCTTAAACCCACCTCTGCCATTATTGTAATGCAACGTGCTCTAAAGCAAAGGGAACAACTCGGGATTGAGACAATATTTTGATTTGCATCTGAAACAAGCATACCAGTCAGCTATACCAGTGCTGTAGTTGAGCCCCTCAGTCCAGTACTTCAAACTGCACTGGCACTGAGGGCTGTCTCAGATGCAGAATTTAGCACCTGAGTTATTTTAGGTAAACTGGAAGCTCACAGAATACCAGTGTATTATCACAAAAGAAGTTGTTAATTTTCCAAATGCTGTAAACAGCCATATGGGAAAAAGTTGGACATATCTATGGTGCATTGGAATTAATCTTCTCCAGAAAATGACTGGTTATAACCATTACATTTTTAAGGCTAACAAAGCTGGAATGGAAAATGACTGGTCAGAAAAAGTACAGGATATCCCACATGCTCCTTGCACATGAAATGTGTCAGGTTTAAGCATGAAGAGTGACAGACAAAGAGTCACACTGTTTCTCCTCAGCTGGGAAAGGAAAAAAACAAATATGGCATGACCCTGTTAGTCCGTAACCCCAGAGGAAAAGGTAAAACCAGTTGCATGTTGTCTATTTACAGATAATTCACATTGTTTACAGAGGTATATTACTCGTGGGCTTTACACTGAGCAGGTAATTCTAATTAACAGTTTCTAGCAGGTAGAACATTCAGTAATAATGTTTTTACCACATGCAATTTGGACTTATTATTTCATCCAATATTCCATTACTATATTGATCTCAGTTTGACTCATGATTTGTTATTCTGCTTCCTGAGACGTTTACAATATTCAGCAGCTGCTTGCAAAATTAAATCTCTGATCTGGTACACTCCATCACTTCCCTTACTGGCTCTGAAAAATATCTTGGAATTCCTATATCATGCAATCATAGAATGGCTTAGGTTGGAGGGGACCTTAAAGATCATTTAGTTCCAAACCACCTGCCTTGGGCAGGGTTGCCAACCATTGGATCAAGCTGCCCAGGGCCCCATCCAACCTGGCCTTGAATGCCTCCAGAGAAGGGACATCTATAATTCCAGTGCCTTACCACCCTCTGAATAAAGCATTTATTCCTAACATCTAACCTAAATCTCCCCTCTTTTAGTTTAAAGCCATTCCCCATTGTCCTATTGCTATCGGATCATGTAAAAAGTTGGTCCTCCTCCTGCTTGTAAGCTCCCTTCAAGTACTGGAAGGCTGCAATGAGGTCTGCCCATAGCCTTCTCCAAGCTAAAAAGCCCAGCTCCCTTAGCTTTTCTTCACAGGTGAAGGGCTCCTGCTCTTTGATCATCTTCGTGGCCCTCCTCTGGACCCACTCCAACAGCTCTGCATCCTTCCCCTGCCAGGGGCTCCAGGCCTAGACATGGTTCTCCAAATGGGGCTTCACAAGGGCAGAGTAGAAGTGGAAAATCCCCTTCCTTGCCCTTCTGGTCCCCTCTCTTTTGATGCAGCCCTGGATACAGTTGGCCTTCTGGGCTGCAAGCATACACTGCTGGCTCATCCCTGGCTTTTCATCTGTGAGGACTCCCAAGTCCTTCTCCACAGGGCTGCTCTCTCTGAGTTCTTCTTCCAGTCTGTACTTGCTTCAACCCGAATGCAGCACCTTGTACTTGCTTTGTTAAACCTTATTAGATTCTCGTGTGCCCACTTTTCAAATGTGTCCAGGTCCCACTGGTTGCTGTCCCTCTCTTCTATTGTGCCAACTGCACTACTCACCTTGGTTTCAGCAGCAAACGTGCTGAGGGTTCACTAAATCCCTCTGTCTGTGTTATTGATAAAGATGTTGCAGACCACTGGTCCCAAGATGGACCCTTGGGAGACACCATTTGTGACTGGCCTACACATGGATGTAGAGCTATTGACAATGACCCTCTGGCTGTGATAGTCCAACCAATTCTTTATCCACCTAGCAGCCCAGGCTTCAAATTCATATATCTCTACAATTTAGAGAGAAGGATGTGATGAGGGGGACCATGTCAAAGGCCTTGCAGAAGTGCAGGTAGATGACATCAGTTGCCTTTCCCTTTGTTCACCTGTGCCATCACTTCTTCATAGAAGGCCACCAGATTGGTGAGGCATGATTTGCCCTTGGTAAAGGCATGCTGGCTGTCTCGGATCTTCTCCACATCTTGCATATGCCTTAACATCTCTTCTAGGAGGATCCACTTATGATCTTTCCAGGCACAGAGGTGAGTGTAACTGGCCTATAGTTCCCCAGGTCATCCTTTCTCCTTTTCTTAAAAATGGGAGTGATGTTTCCCTTTTTCCAGTCAGCAGGGACTTTGCCTGACCATCGTGATTTTGCAAATATGATGGAAAGTGCTTTGGTGACCACATAAGCGAGTTCCTTCAGAACCCTTGGATATCTAGCCCCATGGAGCAGATTTCATCTGCATGTTAGCTTTCCTGACCCCATCCCTGCACATTTGGACAGGATCCCTAGATTCTTCCCAGGCTCCCATCGCCAATGCACTGCTTGTACTTTTTATATAAAGAAGGTCACACTCATTGTGACCTTCTTTATATAACAAGAGTGTGTCTGTTTAATAAGGATGTGGGATTGTTTGTGATTACCATGGGATACTAGGTGTTCACTCGCAGGTTTGGTAGTGTTGAAGTAGAAGGACTGTGATAAACTATGAGAGATCAGATGCCAAGCGCTGGTAGAATCAGTAGGAGTTCTGGAGGAGAAGTAGAGTACTGACTGTACTGCAGAACAAGAAATGTGTTGCCAGCACCTGTTGGGATCCTGCTGCATTGGCTGTACATTTGGAGAGAGGCAGACAGAGAAGTCTGGACTCAGCCACCAAGCTGATGAATGCTGGACCACATGTTCCACTCCAAGAAGGGGATTGTGCTTGCTCAGCCCAGAGAAGGGAAGGCTTTGGGAGGGACCCAAAAGCAGCCTTCCCGTACCCTGGGGAGGTTGTCGGGAGGATGGAGCCAGTTCTTCAGTAGTTCATTATAAAAAGATGAGAGATACAAGACGTAAGCGGAACGAAAGAATTAGCTCAGATTAGATTTGAGGATTTTCTGAGGACAGTGAAGCAGGCTGCCTGGAGAGGAGTTACATCCTTGGAAGTTTTCAATCCCAAACAAGATAAAGCAGACCTGTCTGCCCTCAGAGCTCACTCTGCTTTCAGTAGGGGTTTGGACTGAAGGCCTCCTAAGTTGCCTTCCAACCTGAATTATCCTATAATCTGTTGGGTCCTACGATCCTATGAATACTTTTGTGGAACTATAAATGCCATTAGTTTTCCCTATGCCCCACATACATTCCTGCAAAAATCACAATGTTCTTTTTAGAAAGCCTGCTATGTAGCACGTTTGTTGTACAACAGTAAGAATACGCATCAAGTAATATAAAGGGATATCAATGAATGTAATTCAAAGGTCTTTGGAGATACCAAGAGATGAGAAAACTTCAAAAAATAAGACTGGGAACTTTGGTCTATTTCAAAATCTAAAACCTGAATAGATTCGTTTTCTTTTTCAAGGAACATTCAAAACATTTCTTTTTCTGGCCTCTGAATAGAACTGGAAACCTGCACTGAAATGCCCCAAATTCTCTGTTCTTTGAGCAGACAGCTGCTGTTATTTGCTGTGATAGTCATTCATAGCACATATTCCTTTTCACTCCTCAAAGCAAAAGTGTTGTTCCCTACAGAGGACAGCACATCCTGATGCCTTATGTTTCCCTTGAGGATATGAACCCTAAAAATCCCTGTTGTGCTTTCTAAACCAGCAGGAGCAGCTGGCTCTGTACTGCAGAGCACTTGGACTCAAGCTGCAGGAGCAGACAGCTGGATGTCCATGGTGCTCACAGAATTGTTGCAGGGTTCTGTAACACCAAGCACATGGATTTAAGCAAGCTCACATCTCCTTGTTCCAACAGGCCCCTGAGTTGCCCTGGCTCTAACATGACCCAGTGTTGCATGCAGGATATATGGTTGAAAAATGCGTACTTCTGCTTGAACTGACTTTAGCCTGGATACTTCTGCAGATGGTATCATTTGCAGCACTGAATAGGCTTCCAAGCAAGCTCTCTCTGGCCTGGAGACCTCGGGAATGAACCTGGGTCACTCTGCCACACTTTCTCTTTTTGCTTTAATAGCCCATGCTAGCTTAGGTGCTTGCATTTCTATACAGTTACTGTTTAAGACTGGTGGGGAGCCTATCTCCTTGTCTCCTGTGCACGCAGCAAACACCTGTTGTGATTTGGACTTAATTACATGCAAAAACTTCATTGATCCAGATGGGCTTAATTTTTATTGCTTCTATTGCTATAGTAATTGGGTGTTTTTTAAAAATTCTGTAGATTAAGGGTGTCATCCATGATGAGAGACACCAGTATATCTCAGAAGTATTGATTGAGCCTTTCTGTGCTGTGTAGCAGGGAGGTTATGCTGTGTGCTTCTGAGACAGGAAATGGTTCCCATTATTCTGTGTGAGGATTGAAATATCTGCTGAAGGCTTTCTCCAGGCTTACCGCCTGAGCTAAAGGGAAAGCTGCAATTAATTATTATGGGATTTCAGAGTTGTCTGTTACTATTTTGAAGCTCTAGCGCAATAATGTAGTTATTGGCTTGGTTTTATACTGCTGCAGTCTCCTGGAGAGAGTTAGTATCACCCTTCAGTGAGTCATAAACCTTAGGCAGCTCAGGAAAATTCTCAGGCTCGTGTGTTATTAGAGCAGGAAAGTCTTACTATTGGCTAGAAGAAAGCTTTTTAAAAATTTAATATGTTAAACCTATGTTTGCGGGAACATGACCTCCATGACCTCTACAGTATTTGCGTACCTTAAAGCAAGATATTTAACAGAAGAAAAAAAAAAAAAAAAAAAAGCAGGTGCAATTCCTCCTATATTGATTCTAGGCCTGTTGCCATCAGGCTTTTCTTCTCTTTTGTAGAGGGAAAATATAGATTTCCAAGGATTGATTTCTTTCCTTAGAAATAACCAATCAAGTGCCTTCCTCTTTCTGAATAAGCTCCAGTGCTGTGTTGGTTGACCTTCTTCTGACGTGAGTCTCTTATGTTTCTGATGGAAAAGTCTTAGATCCTCATAGATGTGCCCACAAAAACTAGATGAATCCTTGAGTATTTGCTATTACTGTATCAGTATTCCATTAATGTTTGTGAACCCTAGCTGCTGAGTATGCTTAGAATGCCAGGCTCTATATGAACCAAGGGCAAAGGCTGTACTTGCCCTCAAGAACTTGCATTGTTACAGGCAGACAGACAGAAGCAGAAGAGTCATGTGAGTGGAAATCCAAGAATGCAGTAATGCTCTTTGGAATCCAGAAACTGTAACCTGTCATAGCATTTCCCCTTTAAGGATATCCAATTATCCATTGTGGAAAATTAAGCACAATGAAAAAATTGATTAAATGGTCTTAACTGACATATTAGCTTCAGACTACTGCAGACTTCAGCTGCCATATGAATGATGTACACAGATGTCACCTACTTCCATGCCCATCCATTTTTTCAGTGCAGGTGGATTAAAGCAAAGCCTAGGGACACTGAAGAAATTTCTATCCAAGATTTCCTCGAGTTTAATTAACTTGCTCAAGAAGATCTCCTTCTCCTTGAAAGCAGACCATTATTATTTCATGACCTAGTGAGAAGTTCAAGCATTTTCATCATTAATTTAGTTTCAAAGTCTTGTCTATTCCTACCTGGCTGCACTGAGATGTACTTTGTGGCATTGGATGTTGTTCAGGAGGAGAAATAGGAGCTAAGATGAGCCTGGGAATAAAGGGCTGTGAGGGGAGCATATCATTTGGTTTTAGTTCTCACAACCCTACTCTGTTATCAGTTGTCAGATTAATCTTCCCCAGGCTAAGTTCATTTTGCCTGTGACAGTAACTGATGAATGACCTACCTGGTACTGGTACTACCTGGTACCCTGTACTCATGAGCTTGTCCATTGTATGTTCTCTCCCTCTCCTGCTGAGGAGGAGAGTGAGACTGTGACTTGGTGTGAACCTGATGACCAACCAAAGAAAACCTACCACAGGGCTTTTGTCTCCTTTCCCTAAAATCTGCTCTCATGAAACTTTGTGTTTCCATTTTCTCTATCATTTAGAGCGTGCATTTTTTTTTAACTGGCCCATGGTTTCAGTAGTTCTTAAATGCTTATCCATGATTTCTTTAATAAACTAGATTACCCATGTGCAAGAAATGCCAAGATAAAGAACAAGAACTGGACGGCACAGTGAAGCAGCAGATTAAACCAGAGTTTATCAGCTGTGTATATTATGAAAGGTATAATAGGAGCAACGTATGAGATTTCAGTTACCAGCGAAGATGTTACAGCTTTCTTTCCCTCCTTGCTTCCTCCACAATTTATTCTCTCAATTAAACATGAAAGAGTCTCTTGGATCATAAATTCTGATTTGTTCCATAATACATATCACTGCTTGTATTTTTCAGTCCAATTTAAAACGTTGTGAAGAATATTACATGGGTTATGGATGTCATTATTGAGAAGACACCCTGCATTCTTCTCCTTGTCACTGCACTGTGTCTGTGCAGGAAATGTCAGTACATTCCATCTTAAAAGCAGGCTTTCTGCACTTGTCTCATTTTCCAGAGCCATTCAGAATGGACACAAATGTTAGGTACTGCAGGCAGAAGCCAATTGGCTGATGTATTTGTTGGACTATAGCATTGTAGGACAAACTGTTTTTCAGTCAGGTCAGTTGGACTTGCTCCGTTGCTCCTGCTTTTTGGGTCCATGTGATGTTTTGCTGATAATAAGTGCTTTTTTCACATGCAGAAATTTACTGCTGTGGGTTGCTGAGCGCCAGGAAGAGTGACTGTACAGGCCTACCTCCATCCATGCTGAACAACCCTGACACTCCCCAGTCCAGAGGACAATACAGAATAAGAATGAAGGGAAACATGTCCTTGATCTGCTGGTACAACAAAGGGCACTTCCGTTTTCTGACTAACGCCTATTCACCGGTTCAACAAGGTAAGCAGTATTCCTGCTGCTCGTGTGGAAAGTGCACATGCTTTAAGTGACAAGGCAAGATGAGTCATGGAGTTTGATTATAAGCCTGAACAAAGAGCTTGATCATAATATCCTAGAGAAATGATTGCAGTAGTGATGACTTCCCTTTGTGTCTTCTTACAGCTATTATATTTTCCTATTCAAAGGTTAAAAAAGCCTTTTGCTAATGCAGCATCCTTTGCCTGTACTGGTAAAGACTGTATCCTTTTAGGTATAAAGATAATATCTCTGCTGGTGGTCAGAGAAGGGGAGTGTTGTTGTATGACGCTATACTAGTCACATTTGCAAAACATCTTGTGGGATTGCTGCTGCAGAAAAAATAATGAATTACGTGATACACTTAAAACTCAGAGTAGGTCCTACAATTAATTTATTTTATCCAGTAAAAACACAGTCACAAACAAATGTATTTTTGCCAGAAGTTTTGGCAGTTGATGAAAAGAAATGAAAACAGATAACTTGAATAGTTCAAATGATGGCCAAAACTTTCTTGATGACTAAAATCTTTTCCATTTCAAAAATATATAAATATTTTAACTTAGAAACTATGTGATACAACATGACAACTTAACTCTTTGAAAATCTGCATCAGTGGAAATGTTGCTTCAGTTTCTCTTCATTTTATTACTCAGAATTACGTGTAACTGTCTGAGACAAACCACTAAGTGTAAAGCCACCAATTCACAGGCATCAGGGAGACTCACATTCTGAGCCCCACCATCGTCTCTGCCACGAGCTATGCAGTAGGTGGGCTTTGGTGACAGGGAGAGCTAATTGCCCCTTTCAGAGAGGGGCCATGAGAGGCTGAAGTTGATGGTGGCCCTCCCAGTGGTTTAAGGTTCTTTGGTTAGGACTTATGCATGTGTTGGATAAGACCTCACATGCCCTCAAATGCCTGCTGGGACAGCCAAGAGAGTTCAGGGTGAATCAGAGCAGAAAACTGAGAGGTTTTTTCAGAGCTGTGCTGGGGAGAAAAGAGTCTCCAGTGAAGGTCTGAGAACAGATGGAGGTTCAGCAGGAGGGTAAGAGACCAGATTGCTTGCCTCTAATTTGGCATCTCTGAAGTCAGTGCAGCAAGAGTGGTTGAAGGCAACTTGACCACCAAAGTCTTCTCTAAATGATGTAAACATGGAGGAGGAAGAAATTTGTGTTCTTGAGGCAATCCTGAAGCACAGACCTGCTGAATAAATGTGTTAAGTGGGAGAGGAGTAAGGAGTAAATGGGACTGAAACCTACATGGAATAGTCAGAGACTGGAGCCAGTGGGATTACTTGACAATAAATTGTGGATTTCTACATTGAGCATAAATGTTAGTGAGAGTAGAGAGGCCATGAAAACAAAACATAAAAACATAGAAGATAAGATGGACAAAGCAAAACCTAGAGTGAGAACAGAGGCAGGTGTAGCTAATAGTGAGCTATGTATTGCAATTTAAAGGAAAGTAGGGAAGGTAAACCTTGCATATACTTGGAGGGCAAATCCCACCAAGCCAGAGGCACTGGAGGGCAGTACTCTTGTCACCGTTGATCTATGAGTGCTATTCTTAGATGCAGCACATTATTTATTATAGATGTTTTGAAGCAGTGTGTCATAATACATCATCTTGGATGCTAAAAGATGAGTCTTATTCCTTTAGTTTTGCAAAAAAAAAAAAAAAAAAAAAAGTCCTCTTTAGTCTGCTGTGAAGTACAAATTTTCTGCCTAGAACAAAATTCAGTGTTTTCTTAATTTCCCTTAAGTTTTAACTTGAGTTTAATTTTCTTTTGTGTCAGTACTGCAGAAGTCAAAAGCAATTTCCAGAGAGTAAAAAGTTATCCTTAATATAAACCAGGTGATATGCTGGTCCAAGCCTTCCTGTCCGGGTGACATGGCCACATTTTGTTTTCCATTCAAGATCTGGAACTGGCTTTCCACACATCTCCAGGGCTGTGTTCTAGAAACAACAAAAATCCTCTCTACTCTTTTATTTTTTTATTTTTAAACAAAGCAAAACAGAGAAGGCAGCAACCTCTCTTGCACACAGCAGGATGATCAGGAACTCAGGGAATCCTGGGATTTCTGGTCTACGGAAGGAATAGGGAACCTCAGGGTCCCTGGTGTTGTGTAGTGTTCCCAGCCTGCTGGAGACTGTGAAAATCCCATGGCTTTGGCAGCATGTAGAGCTGGAAACATCAGCTTCTTTGCAATTAGGGGGGCTGGGCTGCTTTCTTTTGAGCGTATTATGTTTAAGCAAAAACTTATTGAACCCAAGATCCTTTGGAGAAGTAGCTTCTTTCTGAGAAGAGCTTTCGTAGATGCCAGTTCTACTTAGAAACTATATATATATTAGACATTAGCTAATGATAAAAATGATGTTTGAGCTACACATGCAGAGAACAAGGACCAAAAAGCTGCAGGTGACACGGTCTCACCAGTAACTGGTGGTGGTAAAAGGTTGATGTAGGGTTTAACACTTAGGAGTACGGACTAGATAGAAAGCTAAAGGGAGACAAGGGGAGCATGGAGAGGCAGTTGGAGAGGAGACAGTGGTAATGACAACAACGAAGCATGATCAGGAGCCAGCTGCTAATAACATCCTACTGACACAGCCAGTATCAAATGCTGCAGTCCCCTGAGAAGCTCTCATTAGCTTCTCTTTGCTGTCTATGTCTTTTCTGCCCACCCTGCCTTGAAGATTGTACAGCGGGAACCAAAAAAAGATGGGAGATGTGGAAGCATTGCTTTTGTGTACACTGCTTTGATAAGCAAGCCCCAGTGTGGTTCTTAGTCCTGGAGGAGCTGGAGTGAGGAATGCCTGCTGACATCTTTTTTTCCTGAAAAAAATTCTAATTGCAAAAATGGAAAGTCTGGGGTAAGATGCGGAATGTTAAAAAATATGTTTCAGGACAGGGAAGCTCTAGGATTATAACCTTAAATTTACACACGTTCTTTCTGAGATTGAAATCATGGGGTTGTGTCCAAGTATGGTGAGACTTAGGATGGAATGAAGGCAAGCCCTTGAACATTAGTCCTTGTGCCAAGCTGCCTGTCTGCAGCTCTGATAAAGAACTGTAACAAATTTACATCCAGATCAAAAGCCATATAGCACTTGGAACATGAAACAATCCAAACCTAAAGCTGATGCCAGCAGCCTGCACCAGAGCGGCAGGCAGGCAGGAGAAGGCAGGCGCAGGCTGCAGCGCTGGCGGTGTTCTCCCCTGGAAGGCTGCCAAGGACTGAGCACAGTGATGCTGGGGGAGGACCAGGAGGGGAAATAACTCATCTGAGGTGCCGGTGAGTCAGCTTGCTTGGGGCTTCCTGCCACAGAGACCTGCAGCTATGAATGACCCAGCTCCGAGGGGGTTGCCTTGTAGCTATGGAATAAGCCTAGAGAAGGCCGTAAGAATAATGTGCATATGAAGCTATGTAATATTCTCAGTACAGAGGAACGCTGCACAGAATACAGTAGAAAGTGAGAGGGAGTGTGTGGTGCCCACATAGTTGCCATCACAATGCATTGTTAAGGATAGTGAATACAAAGCAAATTGCCAAGGAAATATAAATTCTCCAAGGGAAGATGAGTGGGAGAAGAGAGGGGACATTTGCACCCTGTTCTGGAGGGGAAGAGGTGAGAGTGTTGAGCGTTTTAAAGGTGACATTGTTCTTGACTCATGAAAAATCAGAATTTAAAAACCCCAAATAAATTGCTGCGTGGCTCAGTAGTAACATGACATTTAGTATGTGTCACAAGTCTTGCTTCAAAATAGAGCCTGCCAGCTAGGACAGCACAGGGAGCTTGACAGAGATAATGGATGGAATGAGACTTCCAGCTGAAGGAATGAAATGGTGAAGTCTGCAGTCAAAACGTGAGGAGCATTTTAGGGATGACTGTAAAAGACTTGGCAGAAGGAAGGAAATGGGAGTTTGAAGGTTGAAGAAGTGAGGAAGCCCAGGATCATATCTGTACCAAAAAACAATGCTGAGAAACAATACAGCTTAGCCTTTACTTCTCTAGAAAAACACTTGTGCCCAGCAGGGAGCAGGGATCATCCCTAGACAGTAATCTGTAGCCGCGAAGCAAGAGATGGACCATACCGTATAGACCTGACAATCAAATGCTGAAGGAATATGAAGTCAAAAATGAGGAAATGAGGGAACAGACTCAGTAAGGTACTACAGATTTATTTCATTCATCCTTCCCTTCTACAGACAGCCACCCCTGCTGAATGGGAAGGATATGGAAGACTGGAGTAACAAAGGAAAGAGCTGGGGCAGTTTCTTGGAAGAGCATTGGGCTCATAAATACTGCGGTAGTGTTGGAAGAGGCCAGTGAAAGACACACCAAACAAACTGAGGCTACTCTTTTTTTTTTGTTAGTTTTTTTTTTTGTTTCTGCCAAGTAGCACCCACTGGAGTGGAAGTCCTGTTGCTTTTGTTCTTCAGGGGAGATATGAGGAAGGGATCTCATTTCAAGGGACTTGTTTAGGACTATTAGAACTCAAAGCAGGAAATATCAAGTTACAGCTCTAGATTTGACCACAACTCACTGTGAACTAGCAGAAGAGAAACTAATGCACTATTGGTAGTGGGCTACTGTAGGACTAGGGTAGTGGTTTTTCTGCCTGAAACGTGGTGAGAACATTTGTCTCTGTAACACCTTTTCACCTCCAACTAAATATTGATTTATCTTCCTTTTTCCCTTGTTCAGTGTACTATCAATGAAAAAAAATGTCAAATTAGCATCTCCATTCTGGATAACAGAGGGGCCACGTCCCGGTTTTGGGACAGAAACTTGCAAAAATTTATTTTATAATGCTCAGTGTATGTGAACTGTATCTTTCAATGGCTACACCTACTGTGTGGATTTAAAACTGTTATATTTCTAATTGATGCAGGAGTTATAATTAAGAGAAAAAGCGGAGAAATTCCATGCCCCTTGGCGGTTGAAGCATTTGCTGCTCACCTTAGCTATATCTGCAAATACGACGACAAATACAGCAAGTAAGTGAGAAGGGGTTGGGGGTGAGGGAGTTTCTTTCTTTCATTTCTTCTCCATGTTGAACTGCAGCTGTGAGCCCAGTCCTGCTTTCACTTAATTCATTTCTGTCAAAACTCTTGTTCTAATCAAAGATCAGAATCTGGCTCTGCACAGTGGTGAGAGCTGCACTGCTAGACGCACTGTAGAGAATCTCTGCAGGAGTATAGAGATGAATGAGCACTAATCATTAAGCACATTGCATTTTTTACTGCTTCCTTTCACCTTTTGAATAATCTCAAAGACCTGCCATTCTCGCTTTGGCTCTATCTACCTACCTACCAATCCAAAAAAGAAAATTACGAGTTCATGTTCTTAGCATCTTGAAAATGACTTGTAAGAGGAGTTGGAAAGATGAGCCAAGAGGCAGATGTTATTCTTGGCCACATCAAATTCAAGGCTAGGTTGAGACTTCAGCAAAAGTCTCCAAGTCTCTCAGGGTAGCTCAGTCTCCACTCCTATCAGCAGGTGGTGATGATCTGTCTTGGTGATATTTGAGCCACCTTGAGCCCGAAGACGCTCAGCTGCGAATACAGAGCCAATCTAGGTGGATTGTGAGAACAGAATATAGATATTTGGGCTCCTGGATTCCATTTGATGTCCTCATTGCTAGCTCTTAATGTAATGGAGAAACAGAGACAAGTATAACAGCAGTGGGGAATCTTGGCTGTGGGTGTAGCAGTGAGATGCAGATGATTTCACGAACTGAAAACTGAGGAGAAAAAGCAACAGAGATTTTCTAAATTAATCTGAGCAAAGTCGCAAGAATTGGGTATGTGGAAAGCAGTATGAAAAGAGATTAGGTAGTAGATTTAAATGATTACTAAAATCATTGAAGAGAATATTCTGGTAATCCTAGAATTAGTCAGAACCTAAATATAAGGTGGTCAGTCTGTCCTAGTTCTTCTGCCTTATGGAGAGGAGGTGCTCTGCATACCAGCACTGTATGCTCTGTTTCTGCCCCCATATCCTCCCACATACTGTTGACAACAGCAGAAATAATTTTTCTCTTACAGTTGGAATAATTGAGAGAGGCATCAGCAGTATTCCCTAAATTGTAGCCTAATGGGCCTGAATCTTTTATTTTAGTTACAGTCTGAAGGGATTCAGACCAATGGCTCCCAGCATTTGGGTGTTTGTCACAGGCAAGCTCTAGGAGTATAGCATCAGGTTTTTGTGATGCTATGTGCAGAGGTGAATGCTGCTGAGGTTTTGGCTCCTGAAACAAGGACACTGCTAGAAATTTCCAAAAGTAAACAGGCAACTAACTGTAAATGATTTCAAATGCAAAGTACGGAATTCTTGAAGATCATACTTGCACTTGGCAGTAAGTACTGGTTCTGCTTCCCTTTTGCATAATCTTCTTCTAGGGTCATTTCTTGCCTTCCAGATGAAAGTGATGGCTGAATACTGTTTGTTTATTTGTTTGTTTGTTGCCTTTTCTCTTGGCTTTGTAGGTATTTTATTTCTCACAAACCAAACAAGACCTGGCAGCAAGTATTCTGGTTTGCCATCAGCATTGCTATAAATAATGCCTACATCCTCTACAAGATGTCAGAGGCCTACCATGTGACGAGGTATAGCCGTGCACAGTTTGGTGAAAGACTTGTAAAGGAGCTTCTGGGCTTGGAAGACATTTCACCTTCCCATTGATGTAACGTTCTTGGAGGCATAGGCAGGATGTGAAGGTAAGCAGAAGAAAATACCACACCTGCAACAGCAAAGCAAAGAACTTCTGACGCCACCAGTGCTGTCCTTATCCAAAAACACCAAGTGATGCCACTAGAGAGGTGGAAACTTTGTTCCTAGTAGCAGCTGGATGTAAACATGTTCTGCAGAAAGTGCCACAAGAAACGCTGACACAGAATTGCATATGTGAATGCCCTGTGGGTATCTGTACACTGGAAATGGACTTAAATTAGTTGTCTCTCAATGCCATTCATTAAACAGGGTCATCTTGTAAAGTCATGCTTGGGCTCAGTGCTTTCCACAAGCTGAGATAGCTCAGCAGGCCCAGGTGGGCATTGCGTAGAACTCTATACCTTATTTGGAGTTACTCAATTCTAGGACAAGTAGTGTAAGTCTGTACCATGGGCTGTGGTTGAGAGTGCCAACCACCTTGTAGGAACCATTGCTGTCCTCACAGTGTGCTAGAAGAAACAGTTCCAAGACACGAACCCCAAATAGGCATATTGACTAACAAAACCTTTAAAGCAGGCAGCCAGGAACTGAGAACTGATTAAGACTTTTTTCTTTCTTTTTTTCTTTTTAAAGCATAAGGCAATTTGATCCCCTGGAGATCACAGCAAGATTAGAAGAAACCAAATACATGAGTAAATTTAAAATGGAAAAGCATGACACTGATTTATTTTTTTTTTTAAACCAAGATGAAACATTTTATACATGAACAGTGAGTGGATTAATACTGCCTCACATCTTAACTGCCATGGCAGTTAAAATCTGTTGGTATACAGATCAGAAATAAGAGCATAACAATCATATTTTTTCTTGATTTCAGCCATCTTGTATGTTGCTTTAAAGTCTAACATAACGGACTGTTAAGTGGATAACAAAAACAGTTTGTTTAATTTCCTTTTATAAGCGTCAAGACTTTTCAGTCCAGTTTGGAACTTCACTTGGCACACAGTTGGCAGGAAGAAAATAATTCACTAATAGCTGTGTGTTTCACATTATCACTGCAGGATGTTCTGTAGGAATTCTTCTCACTAGAACACAGGGTTTGTTGCAGTAGCTGTAATTAAGCAGATTACTTGTTTATCAAAATAACATAGCATTGTGTTTTGCAAAAAGAAAGAAGTCCAGTTGCAGCCAGAAGTTAAGCATCACTAAAACAGAGCAAGCCTAAAGAGTTCACCCGAGTCACACTGTAGAGGACAAGCATTGTCATGTGCTGGGGCCTGTGGCTGAGCAACTACAATTTGGCATTGGTGGAATCTGAAGGCATTAAAGCTTTAGGAAGCAGTGGAGAGCGAGGGAAGTATGGTTGAACCAGGAGAGAATATGGAGGTGAAATACTGCCCTGCCTTCTACTGCCCTCTATTGATTTCAGTCCACAACTCAATCACCAAAAAACCGTCTGTATTCTAAAGGTTAACAGTGATGAAAACAGTCAGAGTTGTATTAACTTACAAGGCATAAACCATGTTGCTAGAAGGACCAACTGATTTTTGGTCCCCAAGCTTAGCATTTCCTAAGAAATTTTATCAAAGAACAATTTGGGCTGATTCAAGAGTGATGGAGTGATTGATTGATTTAGAGATCAATGTAAACCTCACTAGTTTATATGAAGGGTCGTGAACATGAATTTCAAAACTGCCTGAATTCCATTGCTATGACCATCAGATATGCCAAGGCACTACAAATGCGTATTGTGTAAATCAGCAGGGGCTGGTAAATGACTCTCTGGCTCAAAGAGAATCCTTGCACTGACAGCTGTCTGTTTCCACCAACGTTTTGGTTTTTGGAGTAAGCTTAGGCAGATCTCACCTGGTTGCAGGGAAAGTAAAGGGACAGCCAACACTTCAGTGGTTCTGCTTGCAGTACCACCTGGAGACTGCCCCACCTGTCCTGCTCTGCCTGCCAGCCGCAAGATGAGTGACAACCTACAGGTTTCTTAAGTGCTCGTTTTCTCAGTCCACAGCGTCTCCATCCTGGAAAAGAGAATAGCAAAGGTTACAACCATGTGCACTGGAGGTCTCAGAGCCTCAAGAGGAATGGGAGGGTTTGTACCACTGTAAGTCCTTGGCAGTGCTGGGCTGTGGAGGGCCCTGAATATGAATTCAAATCTCCTTGTCCCAGCAGGGAATGGAGATGATCCTTCTGCAGACTGGATGTGTGGTGTGGCTGGGTCTTACCAGTCTTCTAAATATCCTAAGTGGAGGGGGAGACAAACGTCCAGCCGTCAGTTTCCATTTCTTAAGAAACTCCAGAGATACCTGAAGGCAAATGGTGTTATTGTTCTGAGATCTCTGCTTAGGCAGTGCTGGCTTTCATTGTGACAGGATGATTAGTGACAACTTCATTATGCCCTGTAAGTTTATATGGCAGTCAGAGTCAGGCTAGCAAGGATAGGTGTGGCAGGAACTCTGCAGGTCAAACGTTGCATGAACAGTAGCTGCTGGGAGCCCATTCCCCTGCTAAACCAGAGCATTTGCAAGATGCTGACGCCCCCAGCAGCAATGGAGAGGCTTGCAGGGCTTCCTAGGAGCTGCTTTGCATGTCTGAGGAGCAAGCACAGCACTCTCAAGCTGTGTTGTAGCCCCTTCAGCTGGAGCTGGAGCCCTTTACAAATTATTACATCATTACTGTATACGCTTGAAGGCCTGGATCTATGCCTTCCCATTTAGAAAATGCCTTTTCTTTTTCAGGTGTCAGTAGGTCCAAGGTTTTGGAACATTGAGTTTTTCTACTAACTTATGTTGTTAATTATGGGAATTACTTGAGCTAAAATGACGAGGTCCTAGCTTTTTGCCTCAGGGACTGGGTCCTGAGTAGTTTTCCCTAGAATTGGTGTTGATGGGGGATTACACAGTGGCTGACTATTACAGGGAAGATGCTTTAGTCTCCTTTTGCAAAGGAGAAAAATTTATACAAAATTATAGCTTTGCAATGAATTTCATTTTCTTAGCCTTAACCATCCTTCATCATTTTGAACAGGTGCCCTAAGCATGCTCAAACATTCCATAAGTAAGCAAAAATATTTATATATATTTGTATGTACAAAATGCCTGAATTTTGGCTCTGAAAGCCAACAAGCAGAACCCACCAAAGCATAATTTATATCCACAGATAACTGTTCCACCTTATCTTCTCCATCTGTTGACTTGGAGTGGATAGGGTTGAGGAAAGTTATAGTTTTTCCTTGTTGAAAAAGCATCTTGCACTTTCTCTAAGTTACTATTAAAAAAAAACAAAAAACAAACAAAAAAACCCAAACCAAAAAGAAAACAAAAAACCCAGCAAAGTAATCAAGGAAGAAATAGAATGAGATTAAAAAGCAAAAGTTCATTAATCTGCAGCTCAGATTCTGTAGCATTTCCTTTACTGCAAATTGGCTGACTCAGATTTGGTTCTCCCACCTGCCTGTAACACTAAAGCTTCTCCCTAGGTAAAGGGGAAAAAAAACAAAGATTTAGTCTCAAAGTAGTGCAAGGATGCTAGTTGTACTGTGCACCTGTATGTTAATTGTGCAATGGCTTGTGAGATGACACGAAGTTTTCCTATCTTTTTTTTTGTTTTGTTTTGTTTTGTTTTGTATCCTTGAGACAATCTGGGTAAGAGATCTTAAAGCTCCGCAGTGGCTAAAAGACAGTAGAAATGCCAACCAGGTCACAGAGAAACTTCTGTACATTTTTCTGGGAAAGAGAGTTTGAAGCTGAAGTAAACATGGGATCAGAAAGACTCATGTCTCTCCTGCTGAACTGAATTTTAATTCATCTGTACTTCTGAAAATGATTTAACTATGGTATGCAAACTCTGTTCCAGAGAACCAAGACCATCAGTGAGACATACTGACCATCTTCTATGCACAGTGCTTCTTTCAAGAAATGTCTGTCCTGCCATGATCCATTCATGGAAAGCATTTCTTTCCTAGTGCATAATATAACAATATGACAAGAGCTCAGAAGCCACTGTGAAATGGTTTCCACTGCTGTTGTCTTAGCTGAAAAATGCTCCAAGGGCTTGCAGAAACTCTGCCATTTTTTACTTCAGTCCATTTGTGCACTCAACACTAGGGCACAATTTAAAGACACCTCTTCTCTGTTTATTATTTCTTTTCTCTGGCCCCAGCTCTTCTTCATTTACAGTGACATCCCAGTGCCACTAATAGGTACAACTTTCCTTTCTTCAGAAAAATACATTTACCCATTTCCAGACTGGCATGAAGGAGAGCAACTCCAAGCTCTTTTGTCACCTTCAGCTGTGCTTCTGTGGCTGTGGCTTTTTATTTTTGCTGAAGGGTTGGTGTTTTTTTTTTTCCTTCTAGTATTTAGTAGGCTGCCTTGAGCTGTGGGTAGTTAAAGAACCTTCCACTGGCTTTGTGTCTTGCATGTCTTAGCATCCACTAGTCCTGCATCTGATTTCAGTGATGAGCAGAGGTTTATGCTGCACTGATAGCTCTGTGTGTCTACCTCTTGGAAAGTGCTCTTACGACAGCGGTAGTCATCAGATACCATTATCCTTTCATATAGGAGCTTTCCCCTTCATAATCAGTGAGGCACAGCAGAGATAAAGACATGATGAAACTGTAAAATGGAGCTTGCATTCTTGCTGATTAAGTCCATGTTCTGTGTTTTCAGCAACTTTGTTCTTTGTCAGTTGTGCTTTTCCAAACTAAAACTGGGAGCAGGATGGACGTCATCCTGCTCTGCAGCAAGGGCTGTGGGAGCACAGCATGGATTCTTTGCACATACAGGCCCATATGAGTCAAAACCAAGCTGTGCTAAAGGTAAGAGAAAGCTGAATAAAACAGAGCAGCCCAGCCTGCCAGGGGAGCACAGAGCAGGAATATAAACAGAGAATCCAAAGCTCTGCTGTAGACTAGTCATCAGTGCAAAATTCAGAGAAATAATTACTAAGGCTGTCTTGAGGAAAGTATGAAGTCTTCCATCCATCCCTGCTGTGGAATGTGCCACAGCAATTTCTGATTACTGTGACTGGTGTGAGATTGTCTGTAAAACAAGAATACATCTCAGTCTGGTTGAGAAATACAAGCAAGTGTCAAAAACAACAACAACAAAAAAAAAGCTAGCGATGTTTTGGAAGGTGAGAAACTTCAGCTTTGAAACATTTATGTATTTGGTCTTCATTAACTAGGCTATTTTGCACAGAGCTCAGCACTTGCTTAGATGTAAACTATTGCCAGCGCTACTTGGTGTATGTTTCTTCTTGTAAAGGCTCTTTCCAAACCAACCTTTCCTTCCAGAAGCATTATGAACTCGACCTGGAATGGCCCTTTTGTGGTCATCTCACTGTTGGGGAACAGCTGAGAATATCCACGCTTCTGTACAAAAATTCTCATTCTTCCAAAATTTAGCCCTGAAGAGCTTCCCTGGCTAACAATGCCTTTGGAGCTCATGCTGATCATCCCACCAGGTCCTGGTCAGTCTGGAAGAGGTGACAACAACAGAGTTGACCTTTCCATCTACTTTTGTATTATTACTTCACTGATCCTTCGTGATATTTTGAAAATCACATCACAGATGCAACAGGGTATTGTTTCTGAAGCCTTTACTAATTGCAGTCACTGTGAAGGTGTTCCTGTTTTGCCCCATCAGTGCTGCCCCACCAAGTTTCATATGGGCCGAAGAGATATTGGCATCACCTACCCACTGGAATCCCATTGGAATGGCCCATTGAGCATTGGAAAGCTCTTAGCGCTGTCCAAGGGGTTATGTTATGTTTTCGTTATCAATGGTTTGGTTTTCTTTTTCCTTTTTCTCTTTTTTTTTCTTTTCTTTCCCCTTTTATTTAAACCCTTCACACTTACCAGACTGAGCGGGCTGGTAAGCAGCTGTTAGGTATCACAGAAAGGCCTTACGTGGTAAATCCCTTTTGTATCACTCTTCTGAAGTAACGACTGCTAGCATTAGATGTCAAAGTGGTCCACACAATGTGTAGTGCAAAAATTCTATCCGTGAAAACATTACTCTGCAAAAGTGCTCATTTGATGTAATTGTAACAATTCTGGAATGCTTGGGGAATCTGGATGGAGAACCTAGTGGGAAAGGAGCATGGCATCATGCTGTAGGGCTGGGACATTCAGGATCCAATTGGATAAGCAAAGAGAGGCAAGATGAGTGCCTATACACCTCTGTTCATTAGAATCGAAAAGCCTGCAAACGCTTCAAGTATTTACAGAATGCTCTGGATTTCAAACAGAGCACTCAATTTCAGTAGTTACCAAAAAAGCCTGGAAACAATGAAAAAGAGCCCAGTACACTAGGTTCATCTGTCCAGAGCCTCAACCCACTCAGTGTCAAAGTCATGCTGTAGTCCTTTTTCTTCAATTAATTTGTGCCAAGGTGTGTGCAAAACGTGCTGAACTATTTGCATCTCTCTGTGAAACCAAGTTACTCATTTGATGGAAACCAAATTGAAGGTCTCACACTTACTTTTGCAGCCTGGATTTTTCCTCTGTTTATAAGCCAAATATTTGCCTGGCATTTCAGTGCAGAAATTAAAAATAACTTTACCCCATGTTTTGAAGAGAGACCAGGGACAGCAAAATAAAGATTTTTGCCACAGGTGTGGCTAAGTGGTGCAATGAAGTGGCAGAGGGAACAGAAAAGGCTGGGCATGCAGAAGAAAGGAGCCAGATGATCCCTTCTAACTTACCTGTCAGCATGTGCACTCCCCTTCCCCTGCTGCCTTGAGTGCAAAAGAAAAGGCTGATGTTCAATACAGCCGCTCCACTGCTAGCTTCGCTCCATGCTTTTGCTTACACTGTGCACTTTGGTAATCACAGAGCAGGGAGTGCGAGGAAGGGAAGCCAAGGGGGTACCATGGGAGAGATGGCAGTGATGGGAATTGTGGAAAAGGAATCTCCCCATCCGCATCTCATTCTAGTTTATATATAAAATGTTAAAGTGACATTCCATTTAATGCGGCAACTGCACCAAACACAAAGCTGTCAGAGCGCTTTCAAAACAGCTCCATTGGGCTGCGCTTACATCAGCAATTGCAATTCTGTTGCAGAGTTCCACATTCCTAAAAATTCCACAGATTTCTGTTGAAAATGTAAATCCCACAGGTAAAGCATACACTGCAACTGCTTTCTTTTCTTTTTTATTTCTCCGAGCAGTTTTCTAACAGCCACGTCTTTTGGGGAAATGCATGTGTGTGACCTCTTCACAGAGCGATCCACAGCTGTGTTTCTGCATGGGACAGGGAACTACTTTTGTGACACTGGATTTGTTCTACACAAAGGCACGCTTGCAATAAATTTTTACAAGTTTTGTACACCATGAGCTAAATTCTGAGTTCCAAAAATGTGAAGTGTGGCAACAATAACAAAATGGATTTATAGTATCACTCTGATATCTTGTCATGTGAATTTATTTCTTCAACGATGTTTGTTTACAATCAGCAACTTTGAAATACAGTCAGATATATTACCGGTTGCTTTTCTGCCTCGTTCTTTTCTAGAATAGCTTTGGTAAGTTGTTTAGGTGAAAGGATGTGGAGAAAATACCCACAGATAAATTACACATTCTCACTCTCAGACTACTATAGGCCAAAAACCTGATGCCTTTGCCTGGCCACTGAGTATACATATTCTTCTGAAAGAACTGAGTGCAGACAGAGCTCCAGGTCTCCAGCACAGGTTGCACACAGAAAGGGAAGGGCCCTGCTGCCCCCAACACCCTGGTCAGTGCCTCCTGCTGCCCCTCAAGCTGATCACAGGGACAGGGGCTCCAGACATCTCTGCTGAAGGGTGATGGCTCTTTGTCCTTGCTGCTCTGACCCTGCCTTGCCGAGCTTTATCTGCACCACCAGTGGTACATATTGGAACCATCACCCACACGCCAAGCGCGTGGCATTGGCAGAAGAAGCTAAACGCATATCGCATGGTTGAAATCCTAATCCACAAAGGAAGTGGAAACCTCACAAGAGAAAACTTAAGTGAGGCCACAGTATCTCTTTGCCAGCAACTAAAGGAGAGATTTTCCCCATACCGTGTGCCTGTGTCCCTCCAAGGACCAGGCTGTATAGCGTGTGTGGCTCAGCACTAACCTCTTGCTGGGATGTGTCAGGTGCCTGCTGTACCTTTACCTTGCTCACAATGTATTTCTTCCTAGCAACCAGTATTTTCCATGGGAAGAAGTCTGGTTAGCATCTAAATTGTCCAAAGAAAAAAACAGATTTTTGGTGAATGTAGAACATGACCAAAAGCAACCAGCAGTGCATCCCTTGACCTTAGCTACTTAACATCACCATGGACCCAATTACATGGCTGTTTTTCTCAAGTTGCTCCCCTACTATCAATAAGAGAAGGAGAGGAGAGTCTGGCATGCTCAGCAGCTCCGAGCTCTGCAATGTACCAGCAGACAGGTGGCTGAAGGGGCAGCCTGAGCATGCCATCCTGGTACCACAGGTATGTCACTTCACAGACACTCTGAGCCAGAGCTGACCAAAAGAGACCACAGGCTCCTGCCACACACTGGCCAACACATTTAGCTGTGATCAGCCAAGTGGGAATTTCTTTAAATTCTCTGTTGTGGTAGAACAGCTCCCAGCACTCTGCTCACCGGTCCCTGGATGCACCATGACCTGAGCTAATGCTGTGTGTAATCAGGCTCCGTCATTGGAGCTGCGAGCAGCAGCACGAGTCATCTTTAGCACACTAATTGAATGAAACAAGGAATTTAATTTGTGAAATTATGAAACCCAGGATCTGATTAACACTGAGACACATACATGTGTAACCTCAGCGCTCTCACTTAGAACAATGGCATCCATTCAGATCAGGCCAAGGCCTTGCAGTAACTCAATCTCCCATTAAATTATTCTCAGAGGAATTTGCAATTAGTAATTCCAGCAATGTAGTCTTTCTTAATTAAGCCAAACTTAACATTCCATTTTGCAGTACTTTCTAATATCCTGCTTGACTTGCCTCTTCGTCCCTGGAGAGGAGCAGAGTGAAAGAAGTGCCAAGTCACAGGCACTGCAGATAGCCCAGCCACCACCAAGCCTGTGCACTTCTTCAGCACCTTCATCCAAGGCTCAGAAAAGCACTTGACATGCATTAATGAATTGCATCTCATCAGACCCCTGCAAAGCAAAGTCATCCCAGCTCTGCACAGACCACCTCTGTGTTCCAGTTTCCTCTGATTACAGAACAGGACAGATGCACAGCCAGCAACAGTTTCATCTTTGGCAACGAGAGTTTAAGAAAGGAAAAGGGTTATGAGAATCGAGGAGCTCAGGGACGTGGGACCCTGGGGTTAGCACGAAAAAAACAGTTGCAACACAGGAGGGCCCTTACAGAGGCACCTCTGCCTAGCTTTGCCCCAGCTGCATTTCAGCGTCCCTAATTTCACCATCTTTCTTTCTCTCCTCTTCTTCTCCTTCCGTGACCTCTGCCTTTTCCCCATATCTTTTGTTACATCACTCCTCTACTATTGTCCAAATGCTGCAGTTCACTTGCATGCAAGTGCACCCTCTGGCCCTAGGGATTCTAGGGACTTTTCTCCCTCTTCTACTATCCCCACTTCCCGGGAATGAATGCGATTTCCCAACACTGCTTGTGCTGACACCACCCATTTCCTGCTAAAGGTTTTGCCTGGAAACCCCAAATCCAGTCTTCATTCCAAAAGCAAGAAGAGTGGTAAAGAAAATCCTCAGACTCACTGGGAATTCACAGCCCACAGACCAGAAGGAGGATAGCCAGCCATATCTCTCCTTCCACTACACAGCCCTTGCCCCAGTGTATCTGGAACCAGTGGTGACGTGAACATAACAAGCTGCAACAAGCCAAGATATTCTCATTTGTACTTTCACAACTTGGAGCTGGATTTCAAGCTTAAATGAAAAGTTAGATATTCCTTCAGATTGGAACTGGCCAAGAAGAATGAGGCAGAATCACAGCATGTCATTGTCATTGGAAAGAACAGCAAAGGAAAACGCTAATCTCTTTTAGACAGACACACAATACTTAAAATAAATAAAAAGAAAATCTTGTCAAGCTTCCAGCAGCCAGACAGTTCAAAATAACACTGTCTGTGAGGGAATACAGGGAGGGGGAAGACCTTCCTTTAATTTGCTGCGAGATCAGCATCTGCAGCCAGCCGTGGTGGAATTATTTCACAAGCTGGAGAGGTGCATTGCCTGCTGGTCTGTCTATACCCCAAAGCCTTTTAACACAAACTGCTGGAGATAAAATCAAACAGAAATTAATGTACATGTGCAAGTATTGTCACTTCAACATTTAAGCAGAAGAGGCTTCTCTACAAACATAAGCAACTGTATTCCCACCCAACCATAGAAGCCTCCACCCAACACTTGCAAGAAAAAAAGGTAATTCTGTTGGTGTCAGCTTTCCTCTGTTTTCGACTGCTGTTTCACTTCTCATTGTGCCCGATGCATCTCCATTGCTGTGCCCAAAAACTCACCACCTGGTCCACTGACATTTCTGCACTGGAGACAGACATCCCAAATCTACAATTCTACGATTAATGTAGGGCAGATGGAGCACTGCTCAGAAAAGCAGTTTCAAAAATGTCACTCATTGCAGAAATCCACAGTCACCGTCCTTGAGGACAACAGATAACATCAAGCATTTATTAAACCAAATACAGATGGTGACCCACAACCAGAGCTATTAAATACTGCAAGTCAGGTTCAACAAACAGATTAAAATATGAGAGGCTCCAGCACTTTTAATCAAGAAAATGTGCTGCTGTAGCCAGGAGCTGGGCTCTGATGCATCTGAAAGGCACTTCAGTTGGACTCAAACCAGTCACTAAACCCCTGTATTCCCTTCAGGGGTCAAGGCTAGCGCAGTAAGCAGCTACCAGGCAGATACGTGTCACACATATTCAGCAGCACACACCTGTGGTGACAGCAGTCAATTTCAAGGCATTGTGCACTACAGTGGTTTTAGAAGCTACTTTCCCATTGCATAAAATATACATGCCCTAATCCCTGACCTGGAAGAAGCATGTGCACCCTGTAGGCACCTGAGTGGACCCAACAGGAGCCAGCACCAGCTTTCTATTGCTCATGCGACTCTTTCCTCCCCTACATGCTCGCCCTGCCTATTGCCCAGTCCCTTTGCTGCTTTTGGCCCCTGAAAAAAGCCAAATTGCTCTGTTGCTGCCCCAAAGGAAGAAAACTAGGGCAGAAAAACAATTTTTAATCTTGCCATTTATTTTCTAGTAACAAGGAGTTATTTATAGTGCTGTTAGGCTTGTTGTTGCAAGGCAGCATTGCCCTTTTGCAGCTGACAGCCTCTCTGGCAATGACAGCCTCACAGCAGCCCTTGGGATTGCATCGCCTGGGGTACTTAACCCAGTTTCTCATTTCGTTAACAAAAACCAGCACTGATTTGCTGCTGTGGCTGTGCTGTGTGGCTCTGCACAAAGGCTGAAGCACCCCAGAGAGCATCTCTCCCTCTGGAGCAACACCAAAGCTCTGCAGTGCTGGGTGCTGAGGAAAGCTCAGTCTCTCCCTGGAGAGATTCCCCTTGTCTGTACATGGGCCCAGCTCATCAGCCCTGTCTGGCTCCCCAGGAGACATTTGGCAAGTGCTGGCTGCTGCATGCCCTCATACAGGCTTTGAGGTCCATGGGGTGTTCCCAAAATGGAGCTGTGCCACCTGAGCTGGGATCTGGCCAAGGATTGCCACTAACTGCACAGCAGCAGCTGGAAAGATGCAGGACAAGCATTTGGCACAGTGGCCAGAAATTGATTAAAACAAAAACAAACCGAAAAGAGAAACTTGCATGCAGCACAGCTGATCAGTCGGGTCAGGGAGAATGCGTGCCTGGTGCATGCGTCAAACCCAACTCCCCGCGGTGAGCTCACTTCTACCTTTCCACCTCCTCAGGGCTAATTTAAGAGCTGTTCTTCACAGCCCATAATAGTGGTGAGAAAAATCAAATTCTGTTCTGCCAAGAAGAGGAAACCGGAACACTGGAATCAGCAGGGAACTTGTCCTGCTGCCATCTCTGGCTTTCCTCAGGAAGCTCGTGCTCCAAGCGCTGACTCAGAGACCTGAGCTGCCTGAGCACACCATAGTCTTCCCTGTGAGAGAGGCCAAAGGTTCAAACACAGTCAGAGCACTGCGAGCTGCCTCAGGGGGGCCCAGCAGTCAGCTTCACTTGGGCTTGGACTCATCCTCTGTGTCACCCTGTGAAATAACCTCTAATTTTGTCAGATGTAAATAACTCTGTGAGGAAGAAGAGTATCTTAAAATGGTTGCTTTTTTTTCTCTGTCAGGAAAGTCACTCTGTGGTCGTTGCTTTGAGAGAGCTGCTCACTTCTGCCAGGCTCAGTCCTGTGTGGCACAAGCAGAGCACCTCATCATCCACACGAAATGGGTCACAAAACAAGTATAGCATTGGCACTAACAAAAATGGTGGGGTTGGTTCCCACCACATCTCTCAGTGCAACCAGTTCTCTGGTTGAACAAGTCACTGCTTTTTATCACCTTTTATTTTGTGATGGAGCCCAAGGTAACACACCATAGAATCACAGAATCGTTAAGTTTGGAAAAGACCACTAAGATCATCTAGTCCAACCATCAGCCCACCCCCACCATGCCAACTAAATGATGTCCCTCAGTGTTGCATCCACACGGCTCTTGAACATGTCCAGGGATGGTAACCCCACCACCTCCCTTGGCAATCCATTCCCATGCCTCACCACTCTTTCTGAGGAGAAATTTTCCCTAATATCCAACCTGAACTTCCTGTGTCACAATTTAAGGCCATTACATCTCATCCTATCCTACCACTAACATATCTTCAACAAAAGACACCTCTTTGTGCCGGGTGAGGATATTAAGAAATTCATACAAGCCTCTCTCCAAGCACTGCTGATAAAAGTCCAAATTCAGATGCATAGCAAAGATCATTGCATTCACGCTAGTGGAAAATTCCATGACATGTTTTCAGTAGTCTATGAAAATTTGTTTTCTTTAGAAGCCTATCCTTTGGGACTGTGCAATGAGGAGACACCAGAATGTCAAAGATGTTGTGTCTACCCAAGATGCTATTGAAAATGCTGGCTTTTTTCCCTCCTATATCTGCAGTTATGTTAGATAGGCAGAAAATTCTTTAAGTAGCATGTGGCATTTGATCCCTAAAGGCGTTAGATTTCTATTAATAATAATATCAGAAGTTATTTTCCTGACCTATTCTATGCTCATTTTTTCATCTTTCCAGATGAAAGCCTTAAATTTAAATAACTTTCTGCAGCTGTATGCCATTGTAATATCAAAATCGTCCACCCCTTTGTTCACATTTTATGCATGATGTTATACAGGTGACTTTGCAGGTAAACTATAGCAAAAGAAAGCTAATTGGAAACAAGAGCTGGAGATGGGACTCTCTACAGAACACATCATACACCAGCTGCTCAGCTCTCACTCCTATGCTTGATGAGCACAGCCACCCTGCCCATTCCTGGAGATGCACTCACGTGCTGTTCTCTGTGCATCCACATATTTGTCTACCTGTGATATGAGCCACCCAATGTGTTTCAGCTGGAAACCGTTAGCCAGCGGGGATCAGATGATGATCTAACTCAGCATCCACACTTCAACAACAGCAAGTGCTTAAGGAAGGATCAAAGGAATGAGATTAACACTACTATTTCCTCCACTTGCTCTCCAAGCTCCCATCAATCTCTGACTTAGAGACTGCCTTTTGATGTCTTTTCCTCACACCTTTACAGGTTTACCAACATGTTGTATGAACATATTTTTTAATCTATTCCAGCACATAATCTTGTTCAGAAACCACAGGAACCACAATATGTCATAGGTTGCAGGTAGACAAGAATAATTTTAGGGGATGCAAACTGACAGCCCTGAGAAGCACCAGTTCAGATCAGTAGCCTGAGTTGCAAACACTGCTCCTGGACATCCAGCAATGTTTTGTTTATTGCTTGCACATGTACACACAAACCTGCCTTACTGCCTGAACACTGATATATCCCGCTGTACTGGATTTGCTGGAAGTCAAGGAAGATCTGCCATCCCCTTGGTATCATTGATTCAAAGCTTCTCAGAGCACACTAAGGCCTGTCTGTCTCTATTACCAATTTCAATTCCAAAATATGACACGCATGGTCAGCATCGATGGACATCTGACAGGTAACAACAGTAAGGACCTAATTCTGCTTCTGCCAGAGCAGGAGGGACAGTTATACCTCATCATCCCTCCATCTGCCCAGATGGAGGAAAACCTGATGATCTGCAAAGCCTGTTTGCTGCTGGGCTCAGCCTGTAAGGGGAAGAGCTAAGAGATGATGGGATCAGATTCCAGAAGCTCTGATACAACAAAGAATATTCTGAGAGATGAAACTTAATTAGCAGACAAAATGGCTGGGAGTTGAAGCTAGAATTTCAGCTTGGAAACAATTAGTCATTAAAACAATCTTCTACTGGAATAGCTGACAAAGAAAAAAAGAATTAGATCAGCTGGAGAAGGAGATTTCCTAATTCTCAAAATCATTGATTTCCCATGATGCTTAACTGCCTAAATTTTATCTTTAAATACTGTCCTAAACTCCTTTGAAAATTGTATTCAGTCATTTATATCTGAACTGAATGCTTTTCTTCGAGGTCACATCCAAAAAGAAGCTGAGGTCTTGGCACAGATACCATTGCTGAAGATGTCAGAGCTTATGCTGTAGCATACAGGACAGTTATATCTTACTTTATCTTAATTTACAAATGCACTGCCCCTGAAACACATTCAACTGTGCTGTAAGCAATATTACTCTGGAAGAAGGAAATGGAGATTTCTTTTGTTTTTTCATCTTCCCTGAACACAGTTTCCATGTGTTCCCATCCAGGTCAGCCTGACTAATAAGAAGTTTAGGTCCAGATAGGAGAAATCGGGACCCTCATTACCTTATAGGTAAATTTGCCCTGCAGCTGCTTCTCCATACCATCTCACTTCGCTTTCTCTGATGCTTCACTTTTCTTCCACCCTTGCCAACTACATGAATACAGCATCATATTATTTTATAGCTCCTACAATTTTCAATAGAAAAAGACAAATTAAAACCTTAATATAATTCTGAGAGCAGTTGTCAGAGTCCAACACCATTATGGTGTGCACCATATCATACAAAACACAAACTGCATTCAAGATGTAACGTTTTCTTTCTCAAGATTATCTCAATGAGAGAGTCAAGCCCATTCCAAGTAGCAAAAATCCCAATCAAACATAAACTTGATGCTAAAACTGAGGTTTGGATCTAACTTAATAAAACGTTTCCTTTCCATCTCTTGCTCCCCTTCTCTCTTCCCAACTTGTCACTGATACCAGCAGTAAGGCTGTTTTGGTAATAAATTGTAATCATTAAAAAAAACAAACCCACTACACAGAAGTCAACTCCACTGGAAAGCAAAAAAAGAACATCTCAGCACTCAGGCTCACTCAAAAAAACAAAGGGTTTGATTTGCAATCTAGTTAAGCCAAGCTACAATGGCTTGCAGCCACTGAAAGGAGCAACTGAGCTCTTCCCATGACTATTTTTTTTTTGCAACCTTCTTTATGCTCCGCATTAGCTCACTACAAAGCGTATCTAATGAGTGTTTGCTAACTCATAGGTCAGTACAAGACAGAGACAAACTGGTATCCAAGGTCTCACTGTGATGACCAGGAGGGAAAATACAGCTGATGCGCCCCACAGTTCCACAGGATGGGCAAAGTGCTTTGGCATTTCAGTGTCGCTAATTTTCTTGACGAGGAGCACAAATGTTAAGAAGTACATTTTGTAGAAATATTTCTCACCAGGCAACCAGGGCAGAGCACTCAGTATCACTTTCTAACCCCCTATTTTTATCTTAAAATTTGGACTTCCAAAGGCAAGGTTTAAATAATGTGAGCGTGGCAGTAAACATAGGTGTTTCCTATTTCAAGATCTCTTTTAATTAAAACAACGCCATACATCTGCTGGGTAGAAATAGCAAATTGAAATCAAAACAGGTCCCTCTTCCTGCAGCATAGGAGCATATTGTAGCTCTCTATGCAAGAAATCAAATCCAGTCAAAAGAGTATTTTGCACCCATTCATCCAACAACCTCTTGGAGGGCCGTACAGAGAGAACATCTGTGCACTGACTTGATTCCCAATTTTTCAGCTTGATTACTGGCAGATCTTAAAATAGCTGCTGGATGATAAGTTGTAAATAAAATGTGCAGTCTAACAAGAGATACAACTCTGACATTTCTGCTCATTCTGTAATCACAGCCTATTATACCAGACTATTTTTTTTAATGGCTTCTATTCATTTGAAGTCATTCTGTACAGGAATAAGCCTCTTGTTAGATCATTCTGTAATTATTGCTATGAAATATTTCATTGTATTTCAGTCTGGATGAGGAGAGTGATGCATGCAACTGAGGATCACACTAATCCATAGCATATCTATATTTAATATAAATACAAGTAAAACAGTGTAGACTTTTTCATATATAAAAAAGTAACTTAAAATTAACTAAGGTTATGTTAGTCCTATTCCAGACAGGAATTGGACAGTACTCTACGGGACCCACTTCAACTAAGACAACCACCCTTACCTCGAGTAGTTTAGCACTATAATCTCTCAGTATTCAGTTATGTACAGTCAGGGATCCTCTTGAAAATTATATATTTAAAATGTATTTTATTTAAACATGAAGAAAAAAAGTTGTAACGTTCCTTATAAAAATGGTGTAAATATCTGACTGTGAGCATAGCGATAAGCAAACAGAAAAAACCCATGCATACAAATAGGCAAAAAAGTATGACCTGACATTCCAGCCTGGAAATTTCAACAGATGAGAAACTTTGATATATATTTGGAAATAAGGCAAAGGAAACAATTAAGTTTTAGTCAGAAGGAATCCAGAAATTGCTGGACAGTTCAGATACTTACATTAAGCAGCTTACTAGGAAAAGCACCCAGAGAAAAAGCCTAAGGCTCTACAGAGACATGTGACAGACTTCTGCATTTATCACTGGATTAGATTACAAAGGTACTACTCCCAGAAGCCTAATTGCTTTCTAGTATTACCTGCCAGCTCAGAGGTGTCAAAAGGCATTTAAGATGGAGAACCCTGATTTGAATTCTCCAATACAATCCCTAAATACAATGTGTTTTCTTCTGTTTAACAGGGCAATTTTATTTTTCCAACCATAAATATTAATCAGTGGCCTATTTTCTTGATAGAAGATTCCATTTAGACTTCATTCAAACCTTCTGAAAGGTGACAACTGGTCTCCTACCTCCAGCACACAGGGAGAATAAGCTTACACCAAAGAATTCTCCTTCCCTACGGCTTGATAGGCAAAAATCCTCCTGTCAGTACAATTAAAGCATTTATATCTTTCCTATAACCGCCTCTGCAGGTTATTCTAGCTGATAAGTCCTTGGGGCTAACTGCAAATCTAGGTTTCTTAGAGCAAGAGAAAATGTTCTAGTTCCATATGCTGCTGAGTAAAGGATGTGCCTCAAGCTCATTTAAGCCCCAGAAACTGGATAAAACATCTCAGCTGTGAATTTAACTTCATCCATTCTCCTGCTTGCCCTCCTGGACAGATCGTACCCTGTTGTAGTTGTTGGATTTGCAGCCCACATCTATCATAGATATGTTGCAATCAGGTACTGCATCCCAACTGCAGCCCACAAGAGGAAGATCTCACATTCACAGCTTTCCATCATCTGCTATGGAGAATTTGTTCCCTCCCCAACTGAGCCGGTGTGATGCTTCATTTGAAAGTTCTCTGAACTACACCTGTGAGGTTCTTGTCCCCCAGGAAAAAATACTTTTTAAAAAAGGTGTCTTTTTTAGTTTTGTTTTAGAGAGTACTTCAGATCTTTCTTCAAGAGCACCACAGACATCTGAATTACCGCCCAGCATACAGAAGAAATCTCTGATTAAGCACAGAGAGAAACAGAATCACAGAATCATTAAGACTGGAAAATACATTTAAGATCATTTAGTCGAACTGTGAGCTCATCCCCACCATGCCTATTACCTATGTCCCTCAGTGTCGCATCCACATGGTTCTTGAATACTTCTAGGGATGGTGAATCCACTGTCTCCCTGGGCAGCCTATGCCACTGCCTCACCACTATTCCAGACATTAAATTTTTCTTAATATCCAACCTGAACCTCTACTGCTTCAACTTGAGGCCATTACCTCTCAACCTATCGTTGTTACCTGTGAAAAAAGGCTAACCTCCACTACAACCTCCTTTCAGGGAGTTGTGAAGAGCAATAAGGTCTCCCCTGAGCCTCCTCTTCGTCAGACCAAATAATCCCGCATCTCTCAGCCACTCTCCATAAGACCCTTCATCAGCTTTGCTGTCCTTTGGGCACGTTCCATGATGTGAGCAGACGAGGACAGGCATGCCAATCAACTACAAGAGCCGTTGTTGCAATCATCTTCTTCGAGTCCCTCCAGGCTGAAGTAAGCCCTGCCATGCTTGGAACAGCACTTTCTAAAAGTGAAAAGAGGAACAGCATTAGTCTTGAGAAGATCAGATCTAACTGGGTCATGTTAAGGGACGTGCTTTAACCACGTATTTTTAGGTAACTACTGTCAGAGTAAATTCACCCAATTGGAAACAGCTTTGAAAATAAGAATTTCCTCAAAGCTATCATATTAAATACAAATTCTCTTTTCTTAAATATAAATATATATTCATGTACACACACTTTTACAACAATTACAAAATAACCAAGCTTCAGGCAGACTCCTTGGTTTTACTTAATTGCATCAACCACCACACATGTATCTATAAAGCATTCTTCTTTATTTAAGTTAAACAATTTTCAAGGATGGTTTCCATCTATAAAATGAACAAAGTACAAGCTCTGTACAGCAGACTTTTCAAACCAACTGAAAAAACAGTTTCCAAACTAAGTTTTGAAAATCTGCAAAACAAACAACATCACCATTCTTGCTCTGAAGATGGTAAGAAAAGTTCTCAGAAGACTCCATCACCATTTGCTTCAAGGGCTTTTAATTTATCTTTCACATGGGCCAATTTCCTAAATATTTGTATATCACAGTAATTAACTTTGGCACACTGTCATGTAAACATAACAAAAGGATAACACTTGTCTGTTCTCTCAAAGAAAAGTAATGCTGTCTTTAACATACAGCTCCTGTACTAAAGCCCCTATGCACAGCATCCACGGGGCATTAGTGAAAATATTCCTACTTTATATGATACCAGTTGACATTGAAGTCTTAAGAGGTGGAATACGATTTTTTTTTTTTCTATCTCAGAGTTAAGAGGCCAATGTTCAGAGCTGCAACTTTTGATCTCAGTTGAGCACTATGTTTACTATGATCCAAGTTACAAGTGGAAGTAACCACATAGAAGCTGAGTGCTTTCTCCTTCTATATTCTGTTTTCCAAAACCTCAAGAACTGGTTTGCTGCTGAGCCCACATTTCAGCATTTATTCTCCAGAATATTCAGAAATCTACTGCTATGTTATGAACCATGTTCTTCAAGTTCTCAGCAAGGTTAAAAGGCTACAGATAGGGAGAGACAAAAAGATGGAAACTAGTTTACCCACTGCATGGCCATGGAAAATAGACTGTGAAGAAAAAAAAAAAAGCAAAAAAAAAAAAGCATTCATTACCCACATATGAAAAAAAAAGTCAGATGGATGGGAGAAGTTGGATTCAATGTCTACATCCAAAAGGTATGCAGATACTTGCAGGTCATAGCTCCAGAGACACAAGATATTTGTGGAACGCTGACTGACATAATTAGAGCCATTGACCAGAAGAGTACCACCTCTATACCTAGCATATAGATGCAGCCAAAGGAAACACGAGAATCAGGAACTACTCTACTTCCAGAAACAAAGAAAGAGGGGAGTGTACTGGAGTTACACAGTACAGCAGATGCTTTTCATCTCCTTATGATCAACTCTTACGTTTTTCCCCAAGATTCTTATCTTACCAAAACCACTTCCTGGCATCGCAGGCCTGCACTATTTCTTTTCTTTTTTTCTTTCTTTCTTTCTTTTTTTTTTTCCTCCTCCCACCAATGCTGTGTCACTTATCAGTGCTGAAACTACTTACTCACTTTTCATTTTAGAAGCTCATTCAAGCATTTAATTATTTATTTGTTTTAATAAAAAAAGTACATAGTCTATGCAAACATAAGAAAGTACAGGTCAAAGTTGATTTAACTTTGACAGTATTATTTTAATATAAAAATGACATCAGCTGAGTTGTCGCTGTAAAACACACAGGCTCAATGGTGAAAAACACCACATAGGATCTGCTGGTATCCAGACTGATTCCCAGAGCCAAACCTGAATCCACCCAAAAGCCCCATATAATGAAACAAACAAACAAACAAAAAAAAAAAACAAACAAGAAAGTTACCCAGTAGCAGGCCTATAAATTAAGTAAGTGCAATTCAGAGATATTACCTAACTGCTCATCCTTGCAAATTAAAATTCAGACCTCATGCTGCCAACAGTGACGTTCCCTTCCACCTTATTCTCAGAACTCAAGAGGGGAGTTTGAGACAAGGAAATTTTTGTTATGATGAGGGCCCAGAATAAAATTGTGCTGAACCCACATGGCTGCATCTGTGCAAGATTTGCACCACTCGTACAATTTTGTAATGAAGAGAAGTATTTCAGGACATAATATTACAGAAATCATCAACACAAATATCAAGTACAAGATTAACGATATCCAGAGCACGTGTAATGAATTCCCAAGCTGGAATAAACAATCCGAGCAATCATCTGTGCAGATGCATTGGCTTATTCTGCTGTTTTCTTTCTCCTCCTGAGTTTCATGATCTCCAGTGAGGGAGAAGCTTCAAAACGTAGATCCAGTTTGCAAAGCAAAGCATCCAGTGTTAGCACGGACATCATACTCAGCAGCACAAAATCTGCACCTTCGTTAACATCCACTCTTCTAGCATTTTGATCCAATTTCTGGTTATACATACGCCAATGACTTTGTTGATAATTATAGGGTGATGAAAATCGATATAAATCATTGGGAGCTGGCAATATATATATTTTATATATTTATATTTAGAGTCCATCATAGAAAAGTTCATATTCAAATTACCAAGTACACACAAGAAAAAAAAAAAAACGTTCAAAATGACACTTCTGTTTTTGGAAACAACAAACAAACAATGCATTTCTATGTAAATGGAGATTTCAAATGACCTTCTCCTGGTAATTTTTCCCACCCTCCCTCCCAGACCCTGTTCCCCACAGGCGTTTTTCAAGATCCTTTTTCTATCATACATCAGTTGTTCCTAGAGTTAGTTATCTGCTGTGCAAGTATGTAACTGAAGACAGAAAGGAACTGTTAAAGTCTTCACACCAAGAAGGAGCCGTGCTGAGGCCACGTTCAGTGAAATCTTTGCAGTGCTCCGAGTCCACCTGTTCCCTGGTGTCCGCTTCAGCACTCTCCTACTTTCAGATAAAGATGGAATACTGAGGTATATAAGTTCCGTGGAAAGTTTTAAGAAATACATCAGTAATTCAATCAAAACTTTGCCCGATGTCTATGAGTTGAAACAGCATTTTGCTTGTAAGTTCTACTGCTGCAGATTAAGTGTGAATTTCCACTGTTGTGATAAAGAAGGACTGCAGATCTCAACAGTGAGACCACCATTTTTGGCATTTCGGCTGTCTAGACAGAGGTTGCTGCCAACGTGCCTCAGTTTAGAGTTGCTTTCAATTTGTTCCCATTTCTGAAAGAGAGAATAAAGTTAAGCTGTAAAAATCAGGAAAAAAAATGCATTCTATATCCCATCAACTGAAATCTTCATGTGCTTTCCTGGCTTGTGCTTAGGAGAGATGTGAATACTGCAATAATGCAGTTTAGACAATCCTTGATTAAGGGTATGTACATTATAGAAAGCCTTGTCAAAGCAACTGTTCTTTCAGCTAGTGCACTGCACAAGATACGGAATACACCAAATCATTTTCTTCTACTTCAGCATTTCTCAAATATGCTGTCACACCATATTTGACTTTCCAAAGCCTTTAGTTTGAGGAAGAAAGTAAGTCACAAAACCCATCCATAGTATCACTACTACTACTACAGTTCAGAACATAAAGAAGAAGTACAATCACCAAAGACAAGCCTGGAGAAATCTAGAAATCAGTCAGATGTCTTTCAGTTATAAAGATGTCAACTGGTTAGTCTGTGCTGTCGGAAGCACTATTGCCCAAGGTGATGCCAAGGACAGAGTAAATACAAACTGCAAGATGTTAAAAGATTCTCTGCTGTATTTTCTTTGAATTTTGCCTTCAAGCCTTATCAAGAAAATATTGCCTCCTTGGTTTCTTTATCTGAAAAGCGGCAAGAATATTTTTTTCTTCTTCAAGACATCATTTCTGTTTGCAAATATTGAAATAAGGAAACAAAGAAGGTAACAGAAAATCAGAACTGATGACTTAGCAGAAACAGAACTGTTACATGACAACTGACAACTACAAAAAGGCGATACGAGTCTGCAAATGTGATTTTCCTAAGGCATGGGAAATAGATGAAGTAGCACTGCTGCATTAATAAGGAGTCTATCTAGCAACAGAGTCTAGCACTGTTATAAACAGGTCATGGCTGAAAGAGGAAAGGAAAGCTAACCCACCCTCCTGAGACAGACTACATTATCTTCAAACTTCACTGAAGGCCTTTCAAATATACATCATGAAACACATATTTTATTTCAGAAAATGGACGGGACAGTTGAAGACTGTCACACAACAGAGCTGCTGGATGAAACCTTTATATAAGGCAAATTTTGAGATAACAGCTCTATACGTTATCATAAGATTGTCACTGGTTTATAAAAAGGAAAGATCAATATACAAAATTATTCCTGCTGCTCTGCAGGATGTCATGTATCCAAATTTTATGTATGCGAAGAATGATGCAGAGAAAGAATAGAATCCTTAGAACAGAATACAGGCATGAATGCGTGTTCTTGCACTCTCATTCACAAGCCTTGTTTTCCCACTATTCAGAGAGTATACTCAGGACATACTGACCTGTCTGCTGTCATTTTCCCTGCAGCCCTGAAGTTTTATTAGTGAACCAGGTGCTCTGTCCACAACAGTAAGGCACAAATCCATGTGTTTCACTGACTTGTCCTTTGTTAAGGCCCATTCCTAGAAAAAGGAAGTAAAATTTATGAACGGTATGCAAAATCATTTATACTAAGTTATACACAAGGTGCACCTGCTATCTCTGCATCCATAGCACAGGTTAAACTCCTGTCAATGGCTCAGTAAGAGCATTAGAACAATTTATTATTGCCCACAGAGAAGGAGATGAGAAAAACTGTACTTTTGAAACAGTACTTTCATTTACTCCAATGGTCTCAAATCTACGCTGGGCTGGGCTAGCTGACTAACTGCTCCCTCTACTGGCTTCACGGAGGTACAACAGGAAGTCACAGGTTCTCAAGTAGGGTCAGCTTCTAAAGCAAGTATCTAACTAGCTACATTTTCTATGTATCTAGCAATAGCTGTATAGATTTTATATAGCTTTCGCATTAGATATATGAAAAAACCAAGCTTGGTCTGCAGTATCACTGGTCACCCTATCCACACACTAGGTAACGCACATGTGTTGTGAGGGAAAACAGTTCCTAATGGTAGAGTTCACCAGAAAGCAGAACACAAGGCAGCCAAGGTCAGAGGTAATGGGAGAATGAGACTTCGGACCCAAAGTGTGATGTACAAGAGAATTTCCTTTAAATGCATATTGGCAAGCAGTTTCTTAAATGATGGGCAAAGAAAAGTTGTTCTGTATGCACCAATGCCCAGCTGGTTTTACCTCAGTGTCCTCCTACACAGGACCTGATCTTGCCCTGATGTTCACACACTGCATGCTTCTCACCCTGAAGTCTGATCTCCAGGACCCAGATTGGTCTCCCTGTCTCATTATCCTTTGAGGAAGGAACTTGATCTCCTGACTTGCTGGAGCCACACTAACTGTCTAATTCTCCCTCATTGCTACTTAAAAAGGAAAAATCAACTTCACTCCAGTGAGTTCAGAGGGTTGTGTAACACAAAAACCTAGATATACTAGCTCATGTCTGGCTATATTTAGTGTTATTTTGTAAGCAGTGAGTGTTTCAGAAAGAAATTAGATGCCTAGTCCCATCCCATTTTTCAACTTACTTTCTGATACTGTAACTGATTAAAACAGTTACAATTTAAGTTAAACAGTTACAGTTTAAGTGATCGTACAGCTTGCATGATCACTTAAACCCAGTAGATTTAACAGTGATTAAATTTCTTTGAGAACAGATGCTCAGGAAACAATCAGAACTTCTCTCCAATGTTATTACCAGTAATCGCCATCATACAGGAAGCAAGCCCAGCAACACATCATTAGATGGACACCATATTATGCAACCACAACTGACTATGCAGAACAAAAAGGAAGGAGAACTTTGCATGTCTCTTTTCTTGGCTCCCAAAACACAAAGCTAAAAGCTTTTCCTTTCGCTCTCAATACATCTTTTTTTTTCTCACTACATTCAGACTGGATGCTAGGAAAAGGTTCTGCACCAGAAGGCAGTGGGCATGGAACAGGCTGCCCAGGGCACTGGGCACGGCTCCAAGCGCTGGCGTTCAAGGAGCAATTGGACACCACTCTCAGATACAGGATTTGGATTTGGGGTGGTGCTGTGTGGAACCAGAAACTAGGCTCCAGGGTCCCAGAGGGCCCCTTTCAACTCAGGATATTCTATTCTGTTTTAATCTCAGATGCCTTCTTGTTCCAACCATTTTGTCCAAGGCTAAGTAGCATCATTGATAGCCACTTTTAACAACTTAAGGAAGTAAGCAAGTATTTTTAGAGCTCATCAGCAAACACAAGTGCCAATGAAAAAGATGATTTATACTCAGTAATGACATTTGAAAATATTGTCAGTGTAGTGGTTAAAATTCAGGTTCAAGAATCCTGCAGCAAAAGGAAGTCAAAGCCTTGAAGATACTGATTTTTACATCTTTACCCTTCCATCAGAAGACCAGAAGAGGCCCAGACAAACCAGCAACCACACAGGAACTTAGCTCATCTAAAAGCAAAAGCTACAGCTTCACAGATGTGTCCAAGTTCTGCAGCTGGAGACATCTATGTGATGGCCCTTCATAGTGTAAAACAGAACATACAGGTGCTCCCTCCTAGCGATCAGGATCTGCAATTTGCTATAGTGCTAAAGTTTAAGCAAGTAGCACTACAGAAGAACAGGAAAAAAATGCAAATAGTGCATGTAATGTGCTATGGACGCAGGCTGGAAATAGGTCACGTGTGTGACAACTGGAAAACCAAGACATCTAAAAAAAAACCTGTCTCATAAATCAGAAATAGAACACTACTAACCTTAAACTTTCCCCTTACACATGAGTGCATTTGGCTTTGTCTTAAGCTCCTTATTATGACCCTAAAGATTCACACAGATTTGTCAAAACAATATATCAGAATTTCTTCACCCATTTTGAAGTGTAATTCTACCTTTTGGACCACTGAATTCTAACAGTCTGCTTCAGGAAAACAAATCCATTTAAACTGAAGTTTTGCTTTTCAAGTTGTGTAAGCATAAGCCAGAGTACACTCTCCATATGGTAGAACAAGGTTTCTGCAGTCTGCAGTAGTTGAGTACTCACAGTCTAACCCTCCACTCCCAACCCTAAACCCTATTCTCAGTAAGAATAGTTGCAAAACACATAGGACAAAGTTGAAGATTCTGCTTTGCTCCCCCAGCCTTCTCCCAGGCTAAGATCAGTCCCATTCATTCTTTGAATCCAATATGGAACTCAGTGTGGATGTAAAAAGCCACTGTTGACCAGCTCCGTCTCCTAACGTGTCTGAAATTCCATCACAGAGAGAACATACATTTGTTTTTCAAGGTCAACTTCACAGATGAAACTACACTGAAAACTGAAAAGAGGGATCAGATTTGGAAGAGGGAAGGACTGAAAGAAGCATGTATGTATCTATAAAGAACGTACAGGATAACCAGAAACTATCAAAACTTCTGCACAGAGGCAGTTATCCCTTCTTCTCAAAAAACAAAACAAAACAAAAAAAAACCAAAACAAAAAAAACCCTGTGCTATTCTGAAGATGGTGTGCATTTTCATAAAGATAACAGAAAATGCCTCCCCCAGTATATTCCCTTTAATGATATGGAAGACACATCTCAGATCTACAATAGCAATTAAAATCAACATTATACACTGCCTGAAATAACTTCTGTTAGGCTTTATCTGATTATAGGGTTTTCCTCTTCTAATTTGAATCAGAGCACAAAATTCTGATACAATCACTCTTTCAATAGTAGATCTGCAATTGGTCAGGCTTCTGATCTAACACATGCATTTGATTATTAGTTTTAAATTTATTTGAATTTATAATCACATTGGTTCTGAAAAGTTTAGTGACCACACAAAATAGTGAGTACATACACACATACTTTGTTAATAATGATGAAGTCATGACTGCATAATTAGATTCTTTACAATAATCATAGAATCATAGAATCACCAAGGTTGGAAAAGACCTAAAAGATCATCCAGTCCAACTGTTCACCTATTCCCAATAGCTCCCACTAAACCATGTCCCTCAACACAACATCCAGCCTTTCCTTGAACACCCCCAGGCTTGGTGACTCCACCACCTCCCTGGGCAGTCCATTCCAGTGCCTGACCACCCTTTCTGAAAAGTAATACTTCCTCATGTCCAGCCTGAATCTCCCCTGCCGTAGCTTGAAACCATTCCCTCTGGTCCTATCACTAATGACACGAGAGAAGAGGCCGACCCCCAGCTCACTACAACCTCCCTTCAGGAAGTTATGGAGAGCAACGAGGTCTCCCCTGAGCCTCCTCTTCTCCAGGCTGAACATTCCCAGCTCCTTCAGCCTCTCCTCATATGGCCTGTGTTCCAGACCCCTCACCAGCTTTGTTGCCCTCCTTTGAACACGTTCCAGGGCCTCAATATCTTGCAGTGAGGGGCCCAAAACTGGACACAGTACTCGAGGTGTGGCCTCACTAGTGCTGAGTATAGGGGAACAATCACCTCTCTGCTCCTGCTTGCAACACTGTTTCTGATGCAAGCCAGGATGCCATTGGCCTTCTTGGCCACCTGGGCACACTGTCGGCTCATGTTCAACCGAGCATCAATCAATACCCCCAGGTCCGTTTCCTCTACGCAGTCCTCCAGCCACACCGCTCCAAGCCTGTAGCGTCGCCTGGGGTTGTTGTAGCCGAAGTGCAGGACCCGGCATTTGGCCTTGTTGAAACTCATCCCATTGGCTTCAGCCCAGCTCTCCAGCCTGTCCAGATCCCTCTGTAGGGCCTCGCTACCCCCAGGCAGATCCACGCTTCCAGCCAATTTGGTGTCATCTGCGAATTTACTGAGGGTGCACTCGATGCTCTCATCGAGGTCATCAATAAAGATATTGAAGAGGACAGGCCCCAGCACCGACCCCTGGGGAACACCACTCACGACCGGTCGCCAGCTGGATTTGACTCCATTCACCAATGTTGCCATCTACACATGTGACATATTTGCAAGTAAAAGTAGGCTCAGATAAATTTTGTTGAAACACTCCCTTTACTGGTTGAAAATAGGAGATGAAGTTTAGATGCTTCTCTTTTCTGGAAGAGCTGAACAGGGATCTGAGACAGATTTTTTACATGCCACTACTACAAACTGGAAATTACTAATACAGCATTATAGTAAAGCACTCTTCTGATTTTGCTGACCTTAGGCCATATGCTTAACAATCCATATCTTTTCTTAAGAAAACTTCCTTCAAAAATCGAACGTACCACTTAATGGATTAAAGCTTTTTATGAAAGCCTAAAACTCCTGGGAAAGATTCCTGGCCTCCAGCATAAAAATAAATATTAATAGACAAAAAGGAAGGGGAAAACCTGACCGTATTGAATGAACCTCTCTGCTCAGATTCTAACCCTGAAAGTGCAAAACTACATTTGAGGGAGAACTTTTTACAACAGACTGCCTAAATAACTGATTTGTTCATTTCAGTTCGTATACCTATCACTGACACACAGTACATGGTTGAGTTAGTTTCAATTTATTTTTAAATCCTAAGACCAAACATATTTTGGAAAAAAATGAATAGCATACAGACCTGGTTTCCTCCGGCATTATGACATTCGTAAACTCCAACAACACCATCTGCAAAATGGCCCAAAGTATCAAGGCAATTGGTACCCTGCTGCAAAGCCCCAAAAGCTATATCTTGATGATCAGGTACCCTAAAATAAAACCAGAAATATCTCCCTCAATTAGTCTATCTTTGATATTTCTTTTACCTTCTCATCAAGTATTTTTAAGATGAGAGGTTTAAGATGAGTGATGACTACTATTTGGAAATTCCAAACATCTTTTGAAGACAGAAGCCAAATTTCTGATCAAACTCAAACCTGCAAGCACAGGACAAAAATAGGAAACAAGGATGAACATACAAACTCGGCATAATGACCAAATTAAAGGTGACATCATTATCATTTAACATCGCTCATATCTTCACGCGATCAGTTCAGATTCACCATACTTATTTCCAGACAAGCCACCAGAAACATTCTACTTTTGTCCGAAATTGATCTTTACTGAAGTGTTATAAGTTGGGGTTGAAGGGAAAAAAAAAAAAAAGTGTTTTACTCATACTTATTTTTAAACAGTCGCACATAAAGTAGAATTCATATAGTCTGGAAGTACATAGGCAAACACATTCAGAGCACCCTTGTGAGGCATAGAGACCATAAGTTCATATTAAACAGAAAAGCAAGGACATACAAACTCCTTTAAAAACTTCAGACGATGATAAGAATATAATAATTCAACTCAGCAAAGTGAGCACAAGGGAGGTGACACAGAATAAGACAACATTACACACCATTAATGCTTATTGTAGCACATTTTCCAAGAAAAATTGCAAACCATATTTCTTCTGACAAATTAAACACAAATAAATATCCTCTGGCACTGTAAGAGAAATACAGAATAACTTTCCCTCTCAGCATTATCCTGGTTCATGAGACTCCTTAACATGTGCGGCTTTGTATGAAGTACGCGAAGACTGTAACAGTTTATGCTCTTGCATTCCAAGCCTGTATTCTAGTAGTAACAATCCAACTTCACTGACACAAAGTGTCCTTAGCAATAAGTATTCCTAGGAATCACACAGACAGTATCCTGTGCAACCAACAGTATGTTGACAGAAGACACAGTAGTTTACAGAGTCTAATACCAAAGCAGCAGCGTTGGAACTGGATAATCTTTAGTGTCCCTTCTAACTCAAGACACTGTGATTTTGTGACCCAGTTGACATACTTACCAGTAGACACATTACTGAACAAGAATCTTTTCATTCAAGAAGTGCTAAAAAATTTTTTTTGAGGATTTTTCATTGGTTAGTATGCATTCTACAGCAGAAATTATTCCTTTTTATCATGTATTATATTAATGCTGTAAGCACTGATTCATTTTGCAAAAAGTATTAGTTATGTTACCCATAATTTCAGTTTGCTTTTTCCTCTACACATGCATAAAGGTTAGCTATTGACCACTGACAGAGCAAGAGATAATAAAACATGTGACTTAGCTTCTTACAGCAGTGCATTTACCAATGCTTAAAAAACTTTCATGACTTTCTTATCTGCTAGCTTCTGTTATTCCTGCTGTACTGAGATTCAGCTTTCTCACTCAACTAATCATGTGCTTCAGTGAAGGCAAAACTTTAAAAGGGAAGACAACAGGAGAGAGAACAATGTACCCTCAAGCAAAAAGCCCATGTAGGAGACAGGCTACAGAGGAGTTTAGGGCTTTGGATGCTGTTCTCTGAAATACTGCAGCTACAGCTGCAATTCCATGTAAGTGGAAAAGAAGATTACTTAGATAAAATGGATTTTTAGGAATAGAACAAACAATACTGAAAGCAAATAAGGCCACAATTATATTTTACTTCCAAGGAAGGGGAAAGAGAAACCAGTGATTTCAGGAGAAGACAAGTCAAAACCCCACACCATCCCAGAGTCAGATGAAACTCACCGTAACTCAGGATAAACATTTTCAAGATACCACTTGAAGGGTTTGCAGCTAAGTCTTTTTCTGAGTTCCATTCGGCTTTGAATACTAGAAAGGGAAAAAGAAGAATGATTTTCAAGGTCTGGATGCTGTGTTTGTATGAATTAATGACTGTATACAAACCCCAAGTTTCTCAGTAGATCTATATCTTAAGGACATAAATGCCATCACTACTTACACCTCAGAAGCCACTGTTTTTTGAAGGAGGAAAAAGAAGTAATTGTAACTTACTTTCCATAAGGTACATTCCTGGCTGAAGGCACTGCTGCGTAATAGAAATTCTTGTATTCATCCATCCAGACTTCCGCTGCCCTGCGTGTATTTCTAGGGACAATCATATGAAAAAAAGGTTATATTTTCCCCCAACTGCAATTAAACCATGTCATTTATTCTTGATTTGATTTTAATCCTTCTTAGTACTACATCATCAGCTGCCTCAAGCCAGGCAGAAGATTTCCTATTGAAGTCCCAAGTAACAGAAAATCATTAGAAAATCACAACTGAAATCAATACATTTAGAAAAAATGCCTTTTCCACAATTTGCTGCTTCACATTTTCATCTGGAATTTAATACGCCCTGGAATTCTTTCTGTATCTTCAGGGAATGTTGTTGGTTTTGTTTGTTTTAATACAATTTGATAGACCAAATTCAGTGAGTCTTCACCTGAATAAGCAAGCTAATTGGAAACACAAAATTTCAACAATTTGAAATATTTAACAGTGTATTTTGCCTTGCTGAAAACAGATACGCTAACTTCAGCAACACATTTTCAGTCTGCATCTTACTATTACCAGCGTAGCATTCAACATTCCAAGACATAAGCTGTTCTGACAATCAAAGCTATGTACTAAACAAGTTTACTAAAACAGAGGAGACAGTACTTAGAAATTTTTTTTTATTATTTGAAAATTCAGAGATTAATTACTGCAGTAAATGTAAAGGGAAAAAAGCTAACCTGGATTATTTACCTCAAATCAAATGGCTAACTAAAATGTCTATATTTTTGTAACGGTGTGTTTACAGCTTCCTTTGGACTGTGAGACTGTAAGGTGTTTCTTTCCCCCTCTCCTGGCTTCCATGTAAAACTCATCTACTTCTATTGTTTGTAGTTTCATTGAATTACTTCCCTTGCAACTGTCATGCTCTGAAGCTTATTTTACATTTGGCAGTAAGTTCTATCTTAAGCAGCCAGAGTAAATGCAGTCAGCCAACAACTTATTGGTATGATTCTTTCCAAACTAGAAGGCAAAAGTAGCCAGGACAATTTCAGTTCTTGCAAATTGCTAAGAGCGGAGGAGGTGGGGAAAGGGGAAAGAGGAAAAAAATAAAAAAAATAAAAACTAACAACAACAACAACAAACAACGCAAGGCAGACTTCGATCATTTGTTGTTTGAGGACCAATATTTTCCTTACAAAGATCCCTTTTTTATGTGTGTGTGTGTGCTTGTGTGTGTGTAAGCAAAAACCCATTCAATCCAGATCAGACTGTTTCAGTTCAAATTCACTTGTAGTCTGTCAGGTTTTAATGACTGTCACTCAGCCGCTCAGCAGTCAGGTTGGCTATCTATTCACAGGCCAAATGGATTTTGGTGGTGGGAGAGGTACTAATTGGTTTGCCAGAGTTTAACAACTCAAAAGGCAATTCCAAGGCCAGTATGCATCTGTGTATCACACTTTTACACAACCAAAAATTAAGAATTCAGACACAGTGCAATATGGATATAGAAACCATATATATGCTGAGAACTGCTCAAATTTGTATGACTCCAAAGCAGTCAGAGTACTGAGAAACACAGTGCAGGGAACACTCAGCACCTAGATTAAACCACAGATAATGAAACTTAGCATCATGCCATCAGAGATAGTTTTGCACGTACCAGACTAGGGTCTGTAAGGTTTATTAACTCAGATGAAGTTGTGTATTAAAGCAGCTGGCCCCCAAGCATTAAAGCATATATATGTGCAAAAGCAAACCTGATCTAATACATTCTGCTAGAAGCAAGCAGCATCTGCTCCCGCACAACAGCCACGATGTCATCCCTTTTCTCCTCTTGTACCACACGACTCCCAGCCTCTCATCCAGGATCAATTTGTTTTGGCTGCCCAAAGGCAGTGCATACTGGCTAGTCAGCTAAAAATAGGAAGCTTACCCAGAGCACTCCAGAACAAATTACATACAGTCAAGGGACAGATGATTGCATAAGCTAATGAGTCCCAACTGCACAAGCAGTGATTCCATACACCAAGTTTTTTTGGCACAATGGCTCCACACATTCGATAATGTCTGCACCATGAAGGTATTCCATTACCTTAGGTTTCACATTCTCTCATTGCTAAAAATACTTTTTTTTTTTTTTTTAAAGGGAATTTTGTTATATTAGCTTGACACACAAGGCAGCTGACTGAGGAAGAAACAACCTTCAACTAAAAAGCAAGGTTGACAAGTTGCTGTAAAGTGATAGATAAGTTTTCTAGGTCAATTCAAAAATAATTCCAATGAAACAAAGAACTTTAATGGCATTTCAGAATTTGAGACAGCTGGACAGTCAAGGATAATGGCAATAAACCACTTGCAGAGAAAGACAGACCTGGACAGGAATGCAAGTGCCCAAGATTAAAGATCACAGGCTTTACTTGTCCTCATAATTCAAGTCCAGGTAGTATTTCTTTTAAAAAGTCATTTCGAACACAAATAACAGAAAAACAAAATGCATCAAAAATAATCTGTCATGGTAGCTGTCAGGAAACATGAGTGATTAAATCACAGCGATGATCTGACTTAATAGCAACAAAATCCAAAAGTTGTCATCCCAATATAAATGCAGAATCTTCAACCATTGTAAATGACACATTTATGATGCATGCTCTGATCTTGCATATGCAAAGCCAGCCCCTTTCTTGCTTTTCAGATGAGTTATGTGTAAGTACCTATTCAATAGCACAAGTGTGCAACAGACATTAGTCAACAGACTAACAGTAGAAAAGATCCAGAGAATTAGGAAAACTGCACAGCTTGATTTATTTATTGAGCACGATCCTTGTTATGAAATCATAATTTTATAACCTACTATATATGTTTCTATGATAAAACAGTTCCTTCCTAGGCCTTTGTAATAGTTCAATTGTTAGATCCTTCTACCCTACTGACATACATAAACAGGAGAAGTTCAGGTTGGGTGTTAGGAAAAGGTTCTTTACCAGAGGATGGCTGATCCCTACAGCAGACTCCCCAGGGCTGCGGTCATAGTTCCAAGCCTGCTGGAGTTCAAGAAACATTTGGATGACGCTCAGAAATATGGTTTGAGTTTTGGGTGGTGTTATGTGGAACTGAAAGTTGGACCTCAATGATCCTTGTGGGTCCCTTCCAGCTTGGGATATTCTAGGATTCTATATCAGTATAGAGATGTAATGTCTGAAGAGAGAGGGTACTTCTTATTAGTTTTTGTTTACCCACAAATACCACAAATACCCACAAAGTCATTTTTACTGTAGCATATAGACTTCAAATAATAGGGTACCAAGAAAATCCCTCCTGTGACTACTAGAAGAAACAAAGACAGTGACTTTATTTTATCAGACTACTAAATTGATTAGTGTGGTGTTGCTGGCATAACCTATGCAGAAGAAAATTTACACCTCTAAGATGGTTCCTCAAGCTCAGGTGAAACACTATTCCAAATATATTGGCAGCTTGGAACATTCTTACGGACTTGAACACATTTGCACTCTGTGCTGTGGCTCCATATTCTTCAAAGATAAATAAATGAAATTATTTAAATTTGAAGCTCTTAACTCTCAGAACCTTTAGCTCCAACTTTGCTTCTTCAGACCTTGGAGAGCATTAAGTTCTCTGAACCAAAACGCTTCAAAAGCTGGAACTGACAGAGCCTTAGTCAAAATCCCTGTCATACACCACTCAGTGCCTTAACCCATATAACTTAGAACACTATGAACATGAATCAGGACTTGCTATTCTCATTCTACAGGGAAAAAAAAAGATGAAACATCTCTACATTCCAGCAACTGCATACATTAAATCAACAGTAAAATTAACACACATGCTAATCTATGCTCTTACTAATGTAATTTCTTAAGTTTACACAAAAAGCATCTTAATCACGTGATGAGAAAAGAAGATTCAATGAAGAATTAAGCACCCAACAGCCTGGTATAAATGCCAGAATTAGCCTACACGATCACTTGTACATCTCATACTCATTCTGTAATAACAAACAGCAAACAAAGCAAATTCCTAACCTACTGTATTCTGGGTCATAGAGAACGACAGTATCGTTCCTAAAAAATGAAGATGTATGGGACTGTTCTGAAAATAAAGGTTTCTTCAAAACCAAATAAACAAATTTCTCAAAATTGGCTATTTCCTTTTTTTCCAGATTAATCTCTAATGGAGATATTTTGCCTTACGCATATTCTCCTCAGTCATCAGCTTCTTCTAATGAAAAGGTCCCTAAAATTAAATTACTGCCACCTGCTGATCATTTGAAGAAATTCAAAACATCACTATTTAGCTGAAGATCATCTTAAGAGTTACCTTGCAAATACAGTACCACTCCCACCAGGAAATGTGTACGGATGTTGCTTGCGGAATACGTGACCCACTCTGCTGCAAGGGATGATTTCTAGGCTCCCACCACATTGCCAAACTCGGAACGAGATCTCTGCAATGAAAACATAAAAGACCAACATCACAAAATACACCACAAAATACTGTAATTTCCTACTGTTGTTTTTAAACAAAGAACCCGGTAATTGCTGAGAAGATCAATAGGATGGATTTCTGAGAAAATCTAGGATAAAACCAAGGCATATTCTTGTTTATTATTATCCAAACTCAGAAGAAATAACTATATTAACTTGGAAGCAAAACTGCATGTCTTCTCTCCTCTGAGCAGTATTCTCCAAACTCAGAAATGATGCTGAAATTTGCCAGAATAAGTTAGGTTTATGTGTTCTATTGCTGTGCTTTATCTAAATGGTAAATAACAGTAGATTCATTTAGCATAAATTAATTATCTAATCTATAATTTTAAAAATCAGCTAAAGATTAAATAGAATGTCAAGCAAATTCAATGCACAATAAAACAACAGATTCGAGCTGCTGGCTCAAAGTACTGGCAGTAAAAGGAGTTATGCCAAGCCAATCTTGATTTGAAGATAGAGTAGCAACTTATATAAACCAAAGGCTATGGTCACTACTTTTGTAAATCAAGCAAGCAAACTAACTATGGTAGTAAAGACAAGGTCTAGAAATATATTGCATATTTCTCATCTTAGACCTCTAACAGCAGAAATCACCTAGTACTGACAGAGAACTTGTCTTCATTCATTTGAAGCAAGCACAAGAGTGCTTGCAATAGCAGTGTTTCAACTTTGATATTTTTCCCCCTTTTAGTCTAGTAGCTGCAGCAGGTTACCATCTCCTACCCTTAGTCTATTCATCATCATTCAGTATCTTTCCACAGATTTTAAAAAAACCAACACAAATAGTAAGCAAAGTCACATTCCTCTTTTAAAACTAAGTGCTATTCTTCCTCCAGAAGCCCTCCTCTCACACATATAAATCAAAAGTTTTATTTCAAACAAACTTCATCATTTCAAAACCCAAAGTAGGAAAACCTGAAGGTTAGCAATGTCCTCTCAATTATAGAATCCTTAGAGTTGGAAGGGACTTCTAAAGGCCATCCAGTCCAACTCCCCTGCAATGAACAGGGACATGCGCAGCTAGATCAGGTTGCCTAAGGCCTGATCCAGCCTTGTCTTGAAAGTCTCCAGGGACAGGGCATCCACTCTAGGCAACCTGTTCCAGTGCCTCACTGTAAAAGACTTTTTCTGTATACCCAACCAAAATCTGCCCTCCTTAAGCTTGAAACCATTTCCTCTTGTTCTGTTACCACGGACCCTTCTTTCCTGTAGCTCCCTTCTGACTGGTCTGACCAGGGGAAAAATAAGTGCTGTCATTTCAAACTAAGGCAATGCAAATTAACTGCTTTTCGTCTGAATCTTTGCTTTTTACAAGAATTCTTTCTAATTTTACCTCAGAAAAAAATTCTGTTCAATCAAGGCCAGTTAGTCATATTCATGAAGACTAGATAATCAACACAGTCCAATCTGCAGACAGTCAGTCTTCCAAAAAATATTAATGACAAAAACATTATCTCTGGCAGTAACTTATGGCCTTGATTTTATAGTTAAATTAACATGGGAGGATAGGCAAATGACTTTAAGAAGCAACTGAACATGGCATTCTCACCACACATTTTTCACAGCACTGACTTTATTCTTATCTCTTATTTTGTGCTAAGAAAAGCAAAAATTGGGAATTACAATAAATGACTGTTCAGTGTTTCTATTAAGCTAGCAAAAAAAGTGCTTTTCTGTAGTGCTTTTATTAAAATGATGAATTTTGAACGCTTCATCCAAAACATCAATACTGTGTTCATTAATGATCTGGATGATGGGGTAGAATGCATCCTCAAATGTGCAGATGACATGAAACTGGAATGAGCGTCTGATTCAGAGGGACCTTGACAGGCTGGAAAGGTATGCTGACAAGAATCTCACGAAGTTCAAGAAGGACAAGTGCAGAGTCCTGTGCCTGGGCAGGAGCAACCCCAAGTACCAGTACGTCCTGGGAGCCACTCAGACGGAAAGCAGCTCTGCAGAAAAGGACATGGGGTTCTGGTATCAAGGTGAATACAAAGCAGGGGCATGCCCTTGCTCCTAGCAAGGCTAATTGGTATTCTGGGCTTCCTTAGGCAAACTATCACCACCAGTTCTATATTCAAGACTGGTTATACTGCATCTGGAATATTGTGAAGAGTTCTGGGCCATCCAGTAGAAGAGAGACATGGATGAACCTGCAAAAATCTAATGTAGGGATGAAGGGACTGAAGCATCTCTATTATGAGGAAAGCCTGCAAGAGCTGGCACCATTCAGTTCGGAGAAAAGAAAGCTCACGTGGGTTCTTATCATTGTCTATAAATATCTGAACGGAGCCTGCAAAGAGAATACAGCCATGCTCTTTTCAGAGGCGCTGTGTGCCAAGACAGGAAGCAACAGGCATGAACTGGAACACAAGAGATTCCAGCTAAACTTCAGGAAAAATTTCTTCACCATACAAGTGACTGAGCACTGGAATAGGTTGCCCAGAGAGGTCTACGAGAAATATCCCTCCTTGAATTTCTTCAAACAATGATTGGACATGATTCCCTGCAACAGGTGGCCCTGCTTGAACAGTGTGGGTTGGACCAGATCACCTCCAGAAGCCCCTATCAAACTCAAACATTCTGCTATTCCGTGATCTACTGAATGTACGTAAGTTCTGAAAAACTACTCCAGAAGTAATTTAGAAATATCTTGCATACCAACTTCTTCTATTATTCATAGCTTCCTCTACTCTGTACATTAAGTTAATGCTTTGTTATTTGATTAGTTCTCCCTTCACAAATGCCCAGGCCTGTACACCTACATATATACTTTCAGACACCTTAGGCTCTGAAGAATATCAAAAAGATGAAAAATAGCTGTGGGAAGTACAGCAAAAGGGCCTGCAAATTGGGAGGGGTACACTAATACTTACATCACCATGGCTTCTAAAGTCTGCATGAATTTTAAGTTAAAAGGAACATAAAGCAATTAAAATGTAAGGTGTTAGGCTTTTCTTATTTTGTTCTTAGGATGCTATTTTTCATCATACTTATTGGGAAAATAAATTCTACTATTTTAACAGTTTCAGAAGACACAATTTTTTTTTTTTTTAAAGGCGCAAATAATATGTCATGCACTTCCTTTGGAGCACCTCCCCTATGCGGACAGGCTGAGGGAGCTGGGCTTGTTCAACCTGGAGAAAAGAAGGCTGTGGGGTGACCTCAGTGCAGCCTTTCAGTACTTAAAGGGAGCCTACAGAGGGGAGGGGAATCAACTCTTTGAAAGGGTTGATATGTGTAGGATGAGGGGAAATGGTTTTAAGTTGAGGGAGGGAACATTTAGGTTGCATGTCAGGGGGAAGTTCTTTACAGAGAGAGTGGTGAGGTGCTGGAACAGGCTGCCCAGAGAGAGGTTGTAGATGCCCCGTCCTTGGAGGTGTTCAAGGCCATACTGTATGGGGCCCTGAGCAGCCTGGTTTAGCATTAAATGTGGAGGTTGGTGGCCCTGCATGTGGCAGGGGGGTTTGAGATTCGTGATCCTTGAGGTCCCTTCCAACCCTGGCCATTCTGTGATTCTGTGATAAAATTACCTTCAATACTGCTCTTGCAGCATATTACCAATTTAGAAGGTGAAGTCTTACTTGCTTTCTGATTTCAGCAAAACTAGAAAGAAAAAGCTAGGTTTTCAAATTTAATCCAAATCTTTTAATGATCTATCCATTTCTTTAGTATACTTGATCTCCCTATGCTTATCAAAAAAGCACTGCAAAAGCTCTCAGGATTAGAGTCTATGAATTCGAGAAGACTGGACAAACCTTGATCCATGTTTTATACAGCAAACGTGTTATCAGTCATATCTGGAAACAGTGTGAAAATACACCATATCTTCACAGCAAGAACAGTCATTTAGCTAATATAGGATTTAGACTAGGCAAAATACTGTAAGCTCATACACCTATTATATGAGTATAGTTGAACCTATACTACTGTGAAGAAAATCTCACATCTGCCCTGTACACGCTTACAAGAAAATGCAAATTTAAATGAAGTATAAATATGTTTAGAAGTATTTTACAACTCCATCTAGCAGATTATTTGCACGTAACATCAACTGACTGAGAGGTACACTTGAGAATAAAGAGGCTGTACAAACATGCATATTGAACTGCACATCACAGATTTCCACTATCTGGTGCATGTCATCTATTGGTAATTAAATCAAAGGCCATGCAACTTTTATTCATTTTCAGTTAACCTGGCAGCTATGAACAAATAATTAGCTGTCTGCTCTGATAGGCCTTGCATTTTCAGGGAGCAGAGAAGATGCACCCCAAAGGCTCCATCTCCCCTCCCTCCTACTGCGGAGAAGAGAAAACTGAAAGCAAAAGAAGAAACAAAGATTTTTGCATGCCAACTTTTCACCTTGAGAAATGAGCTGTTGCTTGTGCCCTTTATTACTACAAAATCCTCAATTATCAAAGCATACGAGCAGTTGCTAAGTTTTCAGAAAAAAAAAATCTGAGTGACTCAAGTGCATGCTTACAGCTAATCAGATATTTAAGTGCTCCAGTGTCAGAAGAGGTTCTCAGAGGATAAAAGCATTGCTGTAATAAGTTTATTCAATGACTTTCCAGAACATTTTAAAAAATGAAAAACAACGATGATGTTCAAATTAATACAGTTTAGCCACATGCAGCCAAATAGTGAGGAGAATAAAATCTAACAGAGAAAGTAATTGTTCATAATACATAACAGTGAGCACTGTACAGAAAAGTCAGAGGAGATGGTAAGGATGCTTTTTCCAGCTTATGTGAGCTCCAGCTTATTCCAGTTCCTTATGTGAGTGTTAAGCAAGTGGTTACAGTGTCTCAGTATTTAGAGGTGTACTGGATAAAACAGACATTTTCTTGTAGGCCACATACGCCTCATGCAGGTTTTCAGTAGATGAAAACACTCATGAGTTTTTACAAGTTCAAGGTATTTTAGTTTCACAGCTAGAACAGCAGTAGAGGCATTTTAATCCTCAGAATTGTTCCTAAACACACTATTTAGAATGTCTAAGATGACCCCTACCTTGAAAAACTAAATTAATGACACCCTGTAACTCATAAGCAATTAGAGTTCTGCTCCACTCAAAGATTTCTTTAACTATAAATGCACTTGTCTTAGCTGAGGGATAATACTGTAAAGCAGAGAGCCAAATGCCAAATCTAACCATAAGGTGAAAATAATGGCTGAAGTGCAAGTTCTTGGTCCCTCCTCCTTCCTCCTCAAATTCCACTCAAACATCTGAATTCCAATAAAAATGCCTTCCCAAGTATAATTATCTTGTTGAGCTAAAATAGGGGTATAAAATAAAAAACCTAAGTTTAAAAGCCTAAGTTTAAAAGATCAATGATAAAAAGATCATTTTTTGGTCAGCTGTTTTGATGAATTGCTTAAAGTGTGTGTAAGAACATTAAACTCATGAACTCCCGTGCTCTGATTTTTGTCATTAAATTTCACCAGCATTTTAAAACTTGCCTTAAATTGTCAGCATTTAAACACCGTATTTTAATCAATAACATTATAGGGGGATATGGCTTCCAAACAAGGTATCATTTTTGAAAAGAACTTCCTATCTGCATCCTTAGTTCATTTCATTTTACCTGCCAACTTATTTAACTGCACAGTAAGCAAATAGTTCTGCTTTCTCATACATAGTATAAAATTGCTACCATATTTTAATTCTTACACTGAAGCCTTCTGGATTTTCCCAATAATGCACCTGAGGTTTTGATTGCTCTTTAATCTTCTTTGCATGAAACCATGAAGATCATGAAACCATGACAGTAAAAGCAAAGCTGAAACTTGCTTTTCTGTGAAAACTGATCTGGAAGTACATTATGCACTTACCTAAGTTTTCTCCACCCCAAACATCCATCATCATGTCATACTTCCCCAGTTCTTCAAAATAGGATTTGTCCATCACAAATAACCCACCAGCTATCATGGGTGTCCTAAACAGACAAGAAAAATTAAATTAAATACTTACAGAACCATGAACTGGGAGGTAATTGATTTGCATCTCAAGGTTAATATCTCCTTGAAAAAAGCTGCAATGTTTTCGAAGGCGACTAAGTTTACATCCATCATGTCAAAGCTTGTCTGCACAACATCATGCAACATTTCTATGGCATGTACAGCATTATAACTACCACTGCCTCAGAAGCTGAATTTCCAAAACTCCACTTGGTTCCCAAGTCCCTTATTTAAAAACTGGGAACTTGTGCCAGCAGTAAAACATTAAAGTTTTGTTGCTGTATTTTTAGCTGTCAAAACATATAAAACATCAAATTTTAAAATAAACATGACTTTTTTTTTTTTTTTCTTTAAGGTTAAATAATCTACAGGGGAACTGTTGGGTGGGTTTTTTTTTTTTGCTTTTTTTTTTTTTGTATGCTTTTTTTAAGCACTATTTGTGAGAGCATCATAAGGATGCACAAACATGAATGAAGTTACCATATTCTTGAAAGCTAGCTAAGGTTCATTTCTAGACTGATAAAACAAGTTTTAGCTCTGTTTAGTCACAAGCTACTTGGTCCCGGATCCATTTCTGTTTTAAATATGTCAAGTCTAACTGTAAATATACAGTTGCTACACTTCAATGCATGTCATTTACAGTAAAATATAAAATGCTACAGATAGGAAAAAAAAACCTAAACGAAATTCCCTTAAGCAAAAACAGAAAGGATGCAAATTCTGTACTACTTTGCTTATTATAAACTCTAATCTTGAAAAACGGGGACTGTCTGCACTAATTGTCTCCATTTGAATTGAATTTTCCCAACTGGTAATAACAGTTTTCGTTTCTGAGATGGTGCACAAAAGTAAGTCTCATACTCCTGAGTTAAAAAACAGAACAGTATTCGTGGTAAACTTTGCTTCAAGCTATGCTCTCATCATGTCCTACAGCAATATTACACTCTGCCTGTTTTATTATGCATTTAAATCAGATAAACCAACCAATGCTAATCTATTTGTACTGAAGATCTCTGATGGGAACAGATTCCCATGAAGATGAATCAATACATTTTTTTAATTAAAAAAAAGCATTATCTATCAAATGGAGAATCAGTGATATAGACATACTTTATGGGAGCAACTGGGTTTCCTTGCCGTGCTCTTCTTTGCTCTGGTGTCATGTAATCCCATTTGAATACCAGGTTCCAGTCAAAGCCTTTAAGAAGAAAACAGAGTAGGATGTTAAGACTGTGGTCATTATTCATGTTGTAGTAATGTAATATCAAACAAAATCACTGGGAAGGAAATTTACACTTGCACAATCTTCTTGGTAGAAAACAAACGAGTAGGAGCTCGAAAAAAAAAGAAGTTGAACAGGAGAATAAAAAAGTAATCTAAATAATATTGATTTTTCTTGTTGACATTTATTACACAAGGTAAGAAACCCAGTAGTAGATGAGAAAGCATAAGTCACAAATACATGAAATAATGGATTCATGTGTAAGTCACACTGAACATCATGCGAAGATCTTCATCCCTTTACAATTGCCCTTAACAGTTCTTATTGTACTGTTGCATCTCAGCTGTTATGATCATGCTTAGGCTTACAGAAACTTTATACAGCACTCACTGCTCTTCTCTGTCAGCATTGGTTCTCTATCACAAAGGTTACAGCAGGTTATGTAGCTCTCACTTCTCATTAACATCCATACAACTGCATCCTTTCCTACTGCATGCTTCTACATCCATCATTTTTGAAATTCAGATCAGTGCTATAGAGACAAAAAGCTTAATCATCTTCTGTACACGTATATATGTGTGACTGCATGCACACAAGAGATTGGTTCTTTTGTGAGCTAAGTACAGAAGCACAAAGATCACCAGAAAAGGGAAGGCCGAAGAGTCACAGCAGCTTTCTACCTGACATTTTGAACAGCCTTCCTTTAGCCACCAATACAAAAAAAAAAAAAAAACAACACAGCAGGTGCAAGATAAACTTCCTACGGAAACACTAACTGGTTTTGAGCTATGTTACGCCTTTAGGTATGAACCTCTATGGAAAAAGCTCCATGAGCTGTACAGTGATCTCCCAGTGCGCCTAGCAAACCAGCCTTACAAAGACTGAGGGCTGCCAAAAGCATTTAGATCCTATGAGGTCATGTAATAAATGATTTCCAGATTTCTGTTGCGCAGATGTCAATAGTTTTCTTTCTTCAGTATGAAGATAAAGCAATTATTTTCTGGAGAAAGTAGGAAAAAAAATTAAGCTAAACAGGCAACAGACTGTTGGTCTGGATCTGTAAATGTGCATGGTATGGATTGATGTGGAGAACTAAAATGAAAATTGCTTAGTTTTCAACTCCCAAGATATGTCTATCTCACAGAAGCTACCCTGAACACTTTTTGCAACATGCATGGCAACTCTACAGATTTAAGGTATAAAACTGTACAGTGTTACACTGTAAAAAATGAAAGACCATCTAAATACTCCTAAAACTCCAAGTTTCAAAGCATTAAAATGGCTACAACTGATAGCAGTGCAAAGCCTCCACGATGAGAATTAAAACTAACTCCAATATTTCCCTGCAGTTAAAAAAAAAATTCATTTCATCATACATCCCCAGCAAAATTACTTGCATCTGGGAAGGACTGAAAAACTCTACTGTTCCCCAGCACAAGTGGTAGAGATAGAGTTACGTACACCATAGTGAACACAAGGGGTCTCTTTTGGAACACAGCACTGCATTGCAAACTCGAAACAAGTGTATAAATTGTCTACTCATAAAAAACTGTTCTTCTGTCTCCATTTTCACTGAGGCTGGGAAAAAGCACTCAATGAGATAGTATCAGTAACTTTGTAAAAGGAATATTTTTAAACACAAGTGCATATACAGTATGAAATTCTATCACGTGTAAACTTCATAATACGCATAACCTAAGTTATTAGAACTCCGTTAACTACAATTTAGTCCAGTAATTAAAATGCTACTCAGGGTGTAAATAGTTTTGTAAGCCTTCTTCCTTCCAAAAAAAAAAAAAAAGTAATATGAAGTGCACGGATTTAATAATGGCCAGCCATGGGAATTATTTAAGTTCTGTCCACTTTTAAGTCTGTAGCATTTGCTAGATTGCTCGTCTTGGGTGATTAAGTCTTGCAAAACAGAGCAGGCACAAATGCTGTCCCAGCTGTCTCAACTCTCCATGTTTAAGCCACGCAGACACTATATCTAAGGTTGAAAGCACGGTTTGATTTCCATGTTTAGACTTGGCCTCAATGAAAGTGTCCTGTGATGCCAAATGCTGGAGTGCCCCTAACGTGCTAATCTGCCCTTTGGGATCTGAATGCGAATATATTATTCACATTTGAACATACCACCAAATAGCATTCAGACATAGCTATGTGAAAAATTTCTATTGTTAAAAGGCAGCTTCTCACTTCACAGCCCAGAAGTACAGAGGCTCAATGCGCTTTAAAGAACCTATTGTGTATAAGAGAAAACGAGCACTAAAAGGAGAAAAAAAATGGGAAATATAGTTCATAGACAAAGCATGAAAAGCAGCAACAAGTAGAATGATCGCTCAATCCTCTCCCAGTTCAGTTGGAAAGAATTAAAGAGCATGAACCCCACAGGAACCAATCTAAGGTTTCAATGAAAACTCCTCCTCCTACTGCAGACAACAATAAGAGCTACATAATGGTATAGAGATTTCCATAGTTGCTGCATAATGAATAGATTGGGCAAAAGCCTTAAGGTTTTAATAAAGCTAGCACACAGATAATAGCATAGTATTATAAATTAGCATACTGTGAATATATCCATGGCAGACATCTTTTCAGAATGCTAATTAAAAGGATACAGAAACTTTTACCTCAAGATCATGACTGGAACTTGAAGCACATGCAGCATTATGCAAATATTACTTTAGTTTACTGGAACAAACACTTGGTGGCCAGTTATGGACTAGGATTTCACATACAGAAGGAGCTTAAAACTGCTTTCTACTACCTCACTTGAGAGAGCCCATTCAAAATAAGCTGAAAAACTGTGGAAACAGTACCACATAATTTCAATATTGTGGCTTATCTTACATCTGTTCTACAGGCAGCACAGTTTCTAGGGTTGTGGGAACAATTATTGTGGATCAGTTATGGGACAACTATTCTAAATGCTAGACACCTGCTAATAGTGAAATTAAATTTAAAAACTTAACAAATAAGGATTTTACTGCAAACTTGTCTTTCCTCTTTTGGAAAGAAGGGAGAGAATCATTTTTGAGAGTTTCACAAAGCTTTTTACTACTTGCTGTTAACAGTTAGCATTAACCAGACAACAAAACCATAGCTTTTGTAAACAGAATTTAACAGGAAATTTTCTAACAGTAAAGATAAAAACACTACAAATTTCAAGGTTATGTGTTACTCTCTTCACGATTACAGATTACGGATTAGAAAAAAACAACATCTTTCCTTTTTAAAAAACAAACACATTCCAGAGGTTTCTGCTTTTTCACAAGAGATGAATTTTTAAGCAAACCAGCATCTTAAAAAAACCTCATAGGCACCGCATTGCTGATGGACTTCTGAACTAGAGAGCAAATAAATTGTTGTCTGTAAAAAGGGAATCATAAGCTCTTCCAACCATAAGCTGCTTCTAACACTTACACAGCACTGCAAACATTCGAGTGACTCCTGTACACTGGTAAAAAGCAGCATAAACTTATAAGAATTGGTATAATAAAGACAAACTCTTGTAAAGTAGAATGCAACAAGGCCATTTAAAATCTAAGCCTGGAAACAGATATATAGAAATAAAGCTAGATATGCAAAAGGGAAGAGCAGTGTGTTGACTGCCCATTCCACAACTGCAGTGACTACGAGCTTTGACTTGTGATGCTTCTTATTTTATTTGTATTCCAGCAGAGGTACATACCGCCTTTTAAATCAGCTGACGCCCCCACGTACTGGAAGTTGTCCATATTAATTACATCGATAATAGGAGACACAACTCTGGTCTTGTCCTAAAATAAATATTAGAAAGTGATATTGAAATAATGAAACCAATATATAAAGATTCAGACAGGATAAGATGTTGCAGAGTTCAGCAGGATTTCATGAATACTGCTCCCCCAGCTTTTCCCCTGCTTCTGGTTCTGAGCAGCATTGCTCACCACTGCTTCGTTCAGAGAGCAGAAACCACATTACATAGCTAAGAATCCTCTTCATATTCCAGCCTACCTTACACACAGGTAAATCTCTTCTGGCTTATCTGTGAAGAAGGCAGCAAACTTCTATTTCAAAAGACAGACAGGCAAACAGCATTTTCATTCTTACTTTTCAAACCAGTGCAAAGAAGAAAACCATCTGGGTAATTCATATTTTCACAGCAAATTCCTAGCCCATAAGGTAGTGTGATGTTATTACTATAATCTTTAAGGGACATTAAGGCCTTTCCACAATCAGAAAAGTCTTAGGTTAATGATAACCGATTTCACCCCAGAAGAATCACACTTCACAATCAGATAGAAAATGGGGAAAAAAAAAAAAAAAAAATCCTCCTAAACTAATGAACGCTATTAATCTCTGGCAGCCAAAATTCCAGTGGCATAGATTCTGCATTCCTCTGTCTGAACTTGGTCTCATATACTATTCTAAGCAACATTAATTACCTTAGCTCATGTGTTTGTCAAAATAGCTTTTAAGTTAAAAAAAAAAAAAAATCTTTCCAGTAACTCCACACGCATCATCCATTGGGATCATAAGACATCTGTAATCTAAGAGAAAATCATCTAATATTAGAAACACAGTGTCATGGTTAAACCAGTTCTTCTCTATGAGGTACCTCTTGAGGCAAAAAAGAAAAAAAAAAAGAAAAAAAAGATATATTTACAAACTAAAGTATAACTTCTATGGTAGTTTGATTAACAGGTAGCTTGCATTCAAAGTAGAACTTTAAACACCACAATTTAGCAACAGAGCATAGGTAACTTCAGAACAGTAAAATACCAACTTTGTGAATACAAAAATGCTTTAAACAAACAGGATATTTTGGTAACTATCTTACAGAGAAACTGTTCTTATGGTTAAAAACAATACTAACCTAATCGTCCCCACTGTAAGAATCTATGTGTAAAGTATTGCTCCAAACAACAATGCATATATTCTAAACAGGTTCAACAGTGCATCCATTGCTACTGCAGTATTATACAGAACGGCTGGTACTAAACTAGCAGGAGAATATAGTGTGAGCTTGTAACAGGAGGCCTGAAAGCAATTTTTTTAGACAAATGATTTTGTTAGTCCAAAAAGGACATTAAAAACACCCATTTTCATTTACTGAATCTTAATTACTCAATCTGTACAGATTTTAGTAAGCCTAAATTAAATAGCTGGCATATACTACATCATTCTACATAAGTAAACAAAAGGTCACTTTCCCCCATATTAGCCAGAAGGAAAATCTGAGTTGTGTCTCCAGCCAAAATCCGAAGACTGAGCTAAAAGCTGACAACTTGTATTGCTTCTACATTCCTTTTAAGTAGAACTTGAGCTATACCACGTGAGTCTTTATGAAGGATATAATGCAAGATGTGATCATGACTTTCACTAGCTATTAATTATCTTTGGCCTAAACCAAATTAGAAACACAAATAAAAGACGACACTGTCCTATTCTGCTATTGATTACATCTTCAGCTTGCATTTCTGTTAGCTGTAAACTCAAGTCTATGTGTTCATAATGCAAGGATATGGTTTTACTAGCAGTAATCCATTTCGGAGGCAATTATGATTGACTGCATCTGAACTGCAAAACACCACAGATTTCTGCTGTGCCTTCCTACAACACTAAAACACTTCAGGTGTACACATTGTTTTAGATATCTATATGCAGTGTCAAAACTAGAAAACTTCCTTATTTAAAGGCTGATGTCTTCTAAAGATACCCAGCCTACCCAGTATTCACAGTACACCCATCAGCGTGACATGAGACCTTATTGCTCTCTATAACTACCTGAAGGGAAGTTGTAGTGAGCTGGAGGTCAGCCTCTTCTCTCATGTAACATGACAGAACTAGAGGGAATGGCTTCAAACTGCACCAGGGGAGATTTAGGCTGGACGTTAGGAAATACAACTTTTCTGAAAGAGTGGTCAGGCACTGGAATGGGCTGCCCAGGGAGCTGGTGGAGTCACTGACCCTGGAGATGTTCAAGAAATGTTTGGATTTTGTGTTGGGGAACATGGTTTAGTGAGAGCTATTGGTGATTGGCTGGATTGGATGATCTTGAAGGTCCTTTCCAACCTTGGTGATTCTGTGATTCTGAAATAGAAACAAATATGAAATTTCCCTTTCTTTCTTATTCCTTCCTCAGCTGAAGCTGAGGTGGCTTATACAAATCTATGCCCATCTAGAAAAACCTCCTCCAGCAAAAGTCTGTACTCTCAAATGATTATACATGATAGAGCTAAATGTGGTGGTAAAAACTGCCTGTCGTCTGTCACATTAGGAAGAGCTTCAGTGAGACTTCAGCTTATCTCCACTACATCCCCACAGTGCTGAACAAGCAGGCAAGCACAGTCTCCACACATTCAGGATTTCCTGAGGTCATTGCTGTCGGTCTGATTAATTCTGTCAATATCAGTGCAGTGGCAAACTAGCACCATTTGCAACACTTAACGTGTTACTTAGGCAACTTCATTATTTCTCTGACACGCAAATACCTAGGCTGATGTACAACTGCCACTTTCTCAGCCTTGGAAACAAGCTGCCCCCTCCATGCTTCAAAACAATACCTTTGTTCAGCAGTAAAGCAGACAAAATACTTGCACGTCCCTAAGGTGACACTTTGCAAGGCACTACAGAATTGTTAATGTAGAGACTGCTAAAAAAGAGCCAGTGGGTCTCTAAGGCAGAAAGAGTTCAAAATCATTCACTTAAAATACTAAAACCTTCCTCTTCTTAAATTATCCTCAAGCACAACAGAAAAAAAAAAAATTCATTACAGTAGAAACCTGGTATGTGTTTTGGAAAAAAATAAAAGCAAAAACAAAATCTTTCTCATCTGATTTTGTTCTGAACGTTTCATACCATAACATATAATGGAATACACAATTGGGAAACCTTGTGCTTTCTGATGATGCCAATGGAAAGAAATAGCCCATGAACACTGCAGGTCTCTAGTGACTGGAGTTTTGTAGCAGACTTTCATTTTAATATTTCATAAGGAGGTTATACATGCTCTAGAGAGTTAGACTACCACTACTACTCGCTTTTCTCATAAACAATTGGAAATTATCCTCAAAATTCTGCATACATTGTTTTTCCCCCAATCTAGTATCCAAAAATCTCAAAGCACTTTAAAGATTAAACTTCACAACACTCTTAACAGAAAATACAAATATTTTCCTTTCAGCGATGCAGTAGTTGGAAGTAATTCACTCAAGGTCGCAGAATCTAAGGATATGAGAAAAGAATCCACATATCATTTCTTAATTCTAATTCTTTCCTCTTTTAGGATGTTTTGTGTAAAACTATTAGCAGAAGTGATAGACAATTTATAGTTATGCTATGAAAACAGATGAGTACAGTTCTGCACCAGAACCTTCCAATTTCTATTTTTCTCAGTCAATATACTGTAAGAATAGAACAAAGTGATTAGAAATAGGAAATGGAAAAAGCCAAGTAGAAAAATTTTCATAAAATACACCAATATGTTCAAGACTGTGTGTTTTATCTCCCCCTAATACCCACACACACCTAGAATATACAAAAGGAAGTCTTGTGCAAATAGGCAGGAAATGTCTCTGCAGCTGGGAGCAAAGTGGAGGAAGGCATATCAGCTGCAGTTTGAACAGATATCTGTCCATTCTGAGTGCTAAAATTTTCACCTTGTATTTATGTTTTTGTTGCTTTAGACCTTTGCTCAAATTGCTGAAGGAAATTCCTAGCAGTATCAATCCCTCCAGGAATGCCAAGCAAGTATGGACAATGAACAAGGACATTCTAACTAGGAAACTAGTTCAAGTAAGCACTGCGATGGATCATTCTTCAGTTGAAGAGATCTCAGTGCCTCAGGTGACCACATAAGAAGTCAAACACACAGCGTATCAGATAGCATATTTCAGAATGGATTTCAGTCAGACTGTTTCTGGCAGATCTACGTTTTTATACTGTAAAATGCTTAACAAAACTCCTAAAACTCACACAGAATTAAATGCCAAGAGGACAATTCTGAAATTGAAGGAAAAGGTAACCTTTCTGCCACAAAACAGAACAGATTCAGCAGAGCATCAGAGAACACTGCATTAATGTTTAGTAGTCCTGACATGAAAATCCTCCTCGACCTCAAAGTTAGGTAAGGAGTTCATATCTATTCAGCTTCTTGTCACCAAGACCATTAAGAAAATGCTGCTGATTAATATGAAGTAACATATCATCTGCACTGTGAGCAAAATTAATCCATTTAAAATAACAAAGAACTATCATAGGCTATGTGCAAGCAATATACATTCACTAATGTTTTCTAAGCAGAAAGCTTAGAAGTACCTTTAACAAACCTCATACCTGCCGGTTGGGAACCTTCCCAGGTAAAAGCAAACTGGAATTCCATATGATTTATTTAACAACAGATCAAGAATGGCTCACGATTAGTGTTTTTCACCACAACAATTGTGAGGAGCAAGTTTTTGAAAGGTCTAATAATTCTTTTGCCTCTAAAAGTGGCTGGTACAAAAAAAAAAAAAAAAAAAAAAAAAAAACATGCACCAATTTCTCCTATCAAGTATACCACACAATCTCAAGTCTTTACTAATCTAGCAGCAATTGAATAGGTTTTATATTCTGTTATGATGAACACTTTTACATCCCAGATTGTTTCAGAAAAATAAATAAGTATGCCAAGAGGAAAAAGGAAAGAAAAAAGGGGCAAGCAAAACTACCACTGTCTTCTCGTTTCTCAAAAACGTGGATAGTTCAAACAAATCACACTTGAGAACACTTCCCGTATCCTAGAGCCAAGACACTGCTTTAGCAGAAAGCATTTTCCACTCCCTTTTAAAATGTATTTAATGCCTTCAAGTTTATTCTCCTCATTAAAAATTACATAGGAACTACCTTTCTAAGTCTGTGACACTACACTGGCAAAAAAAAAAGTATTGCATAGTGTTATGCTGCTCATGCTCAAGGGCTCTGTGAGCTCCAAATACTTTTAAAATGTTTAGGTTTAAACTGACTATAGTTATTTCTCCTCTAGAATAGAATTTCAAATGCTGATGTGCCTTAGACAATTTACAGTATTTTGGAATACACAGTAAAACATCGCAGGACCAAAAGGAGTAAGAGAAGTTCCCAGTTGACAGCGACAACTGGTTTTCTTCCTGGCATACTGAGAATATGACTTCATCCTCCCCCTCTCTTTTGGAGGAAATGCAAAGGAAAGCACATGGAGGATAAGCAAGAAACTGGGCACTAACAATACAGAGTAAAACAATTTTGACCAGGAGTACTTCGAAGGAAAGATATTCCAGACTAACACATGTTAAATTAAAATGTGTGTTCACCTGAAAGAAAATGCAATTATGGAAATAGCTCTGTTGTTTCGAACACTCCCTAGCATTCTGTGATTACACTTGATTCACTGTCTGCTTCAGCTGAGTTCCTCCAGAGCACGGAAAAAACGTATAACTCTCAGTCCTGTCACTAGCTTTTCTGGGACACAGGCGAAACATCATTTTCACAGAAGCTGAGAGCCCACAGTCCCTGTTAATTTCCATGAGAATTTTGGTTTCACAGCTCAACCTCTCCGCCATTATCACACTGAATGTTAACGAGGCATAAATATTCAGGCTAAACTGAATTACATTGAGATGATATTGGTTGAAGGGAACAATGTTTTGCTCTAAAGATTACTGCGGAGGTCCCTAAAGAACCAAAGAAGCATATATTTGAATTACTTGTGAAGGTAATAATAAATATTCACATTTTATATTTCTATGTTCACAGATTAAATGAACAAAAAGTGAGTTTTAATCACAGAATACTCTGATCATCTCCATCATCTCACTTCAGAGAAAAAGCTTCTTTAGAAAAATGCATAAAATTAATGTAGTATAAACCAGATGGCTTTAAAATTTAAAAGCTACTCCTTCAGGAAATTACTTTAGAAGAACTCTTTACTAACCTCAGCTACTCTTTCCAAAAGTGGCTCCAGCCAGTGTTCATTGCATTCACAGTGACTATCCAGGAAAGTAAGTACTTTGGCTTGCGCTGCATCTGCCCCTCTGACCCGGGAGCGCATCAAGCCTGAAAAGGAAAAAAAAAAAACCAACACAAAAACAGTTGAAGTAGGTTCTGGAAGAAAACAATCAACAGCAGTAAGACAAATTATGGCATTTCAAGACAGTAATGAATTTAATTACTCTAACTCAAGACATGAACACACAAGTTTCATTTTAAAAAGAAAAGATGCCTGTTAACAATTCATAATAAAAAAGCCTACATCCTTAACTACTGCACCCAATTTTACAGGTTCTAATCTTATTTAAACAGAAGAATTGAAGTGCCTTTAAAAAAAAGCAGTCCACAAGGACAGGTGGGTCTGCAATACAGCAGATGTCACTAATGGTGATAAATGTTACTTAACATCAATAAGGAAAGCAATTTTTTTTTTTTTTTTTGTCAGATATCCAGAATAGGATTTGATTTTAGTAGCACAACTGAAGGATTAGTGCTGAGTGAATGAAGAAGCCCTACCTCTATGACCGTATTGTAGAACTGAAGATCCTAGCCATCTTTCCACACTCCTTCCACTTCCTACTTTAGAAGCCGTCAGGAATATCCTGCCCATTCTTCTGTCTGCTTCTTCCAGAAATAACTACACTTTGTTAATTCGTGTTTGAGAGCCTCTCTCCTTATCCCTTTCAACGCTTCTTTTCTACATTTTTTGTAATTCTCTTCTGTTTGTTGTTGCAGTTATCTTTTATGTTCTGTTGTTTTGGTCGTTTCTTTTGGGGGAGGGTCATTGCTGTTAGCACTTTTTTTTTTTTTTTTTAAATTGTTGCTTATAAATCTCACCTTGAAAAGACTTCTTTAACAGAAAACTTCTGGTAAGAAATCAAAAGACTTCTCAACAACTCATTTACCCAGGTCCCTTCACTGATTTGCCCTGTTCCTTTCTTGCTTTTGCTCTTATTATATGATCAGTGAATGACATTACCATTCCTCCAAGTCCCTTGTAAGATTTACATGCACACCCTGGAACAACCCACTGTGTTCTTCAGTCAGAAGAAAGTGAGCTTGCTCTCTCCCCTTAGCAAATTTTCTACCTGTTTTTCTCTATTACTCTTCAAAATTAACTGATTTCACTTACATTGTTTTCTTAATTGAAACAGTTCTTTAAAAAAAAAAAAAAAAAAAAAAAAAAAAAAAAAAAAACACAAAAAACCTGAACAACCAAACGAGAAACTACCAACTACTTCTTTTCATCCTCTTCACAAAATAAAACTTGCAAAATGTCACTGCCAAAGAGAACAAAAACTTATGAGTAAATAGCTATAGAACAAGCTTGCTCTGTCCAACATTCAGCAACTAAACAGCTTCACGAAGATCCTTGTGCTCTCTTATCATAAGAGTACTTCGGTACTGTAGATATGCTCTTTGGTGATCCTGTGTCAGTGCTTTCTACTTTACCTGTTGTACATTTGCAGCTAATCAGATATACTTAGGTTCTCTCCTCAGCCCGAACCCTGGCACTTTTCCATGCAGTTACCTCACAAACCATTCCTCAAGCACAGTGTTAACATTTGTTCTACTTCTGCAGTTCCTCCTTCCAGAGTTTCTTATTTCAAACTTTTGTTTTCATAGAATCCAATGTCTTCCTCTACTTCAAAGAATGTGGATCATCGAGTCCTCTACAATCACATGGAGCAATAAGACAGGAAGAGTCCAGAAAGTTCCCCTGGCCATAACCAGACTCTTCAAGATGGATGTGTTCCCATAGCAAACTGGTCCTACATATGAAACCTAAATCTACCATGACATATTTCTGAAAGAAAAGCAGTCAGTGACATCCCTGTCTGAGATACCAATGTAAGTCTTCATATAAAAACAATAAGCAAACTTAGCATTAAGCTCCATCACAACAATGTAGCAATCAAATGAAATCTGAAAATATTTTCATTAAAGAAAATTATCTGGCTGCATAAATGCATATCTAGGAAAAACTTCCTAACCAGCACAGTAGCTTTCATGCCTGATAACTTCATTCTAATCTCATAAAAACACCAAGAAAACTAGCACTGCACCTTCAATTTGAAAGCAGTTCTTTTCTGACAGTGAGATTTGTCAAATCATATCTTTTTCAGATATACTAGTGTTTATTTTGAAGTATGAATGAAAACTCTGTATGTATGGTACAGAATATTTATAGTACAGAAAAAAAAAATCAAAGGGTTATTTCAATCAGTTTTTCCATTACTGCTATCATAATCTTCAAATGTTGCATTGAGATGAGATGAGATCGGCTCTCTCAGAACCCCAAAACCATGGAAAGTCATAAAAGGCCTGCTTTCCTAACAAGCCTTTGCTTACAAGCATATTCCAAACAAATGCTTAAATACTAAGAATCCCCAGTAAGTCATTACTTTAATTATGGGATAACACAGGTTTTGTGCATGCAACTTCCAGATTCTGGCAATCTAATGATTCTAGCTGCTCTCCAGTCTGTCAGCCTAGAAGATACAGTGCCTATAAAAACAAACAGTAGGTATCTGCGAACTCAGTCAGCTATTTCAACTGCCAGCTCCTAGTTACTATTTCAAACAGCTGTAGAATAACAGTTGCCTTTAATACTTTAAGCTACACAGCCAGGAAGCTGTGACTAAACAGCTCAGTGATATGAGGCCATAACGTGCAAAGCAACAAAAAGGAAAAGGATGCAAGAAAAGCTGGCATATGTGGTCCCGGCCCTCCTGGCTGCTTAAACTCACGTTTGCCAAACAGTCTGACAGGCTGTCCATCAACTGAATCCTTAAAACCACTTCTCATAAGGGAACCAGCAAAGAGGGATATTTTTAAGCTGGATTTTTGCAGACTTACATACAACTTACAGTGAGACCTTGCATACAGTTGGAGCAGCTTAACAGAGGATTCACTGGAGTGAGAAAAACAAGGGGCTGAGGATGAGTGGTAATGTATCAAGTTGTCACATGTGCAACTGCACACAACAATAGCAAGTTAATTAGAATTACTATTTTTAATCACAGAAATACAACAGCTTTTTTTCCTTCCACTTGTAAGGTGATTTATGAAACAAAAAATATCCGCCTTTCCAATACAGAATGTTCCTTTAAAAGACTTGATTAGCAGATAAGGCAACCCAGTGGAATTTGTATCTTCCTTTTCCCAAATCAAGCCTACCTTCTCGGCGATCATTTCGAAGAACTCGCACTTTTTCAATTTTTCCCAATAGAGCACCATCATCAGCTTAAAAATAATAATAATAATTAAAGTGATCAAAACCAGTCTCATTTACCACAAGTATGTTTTTCTTCAAAAACAGAACAAAAACTTCATAGTGGAAAGCAATCATATTTACAAATAATTAAGAATCATGCTTAAAAAAATGCCTGTTTGTTTCTCCAGAAATAAAGAAAAGTGACCAGGGTAAAAAATTACCACCATCATTATGTTATTTAAAACTAATTTTATTTTACACTCAAAATATTTTTAATAAATTCTGCTCTTTTTGTTTACCTTGAGTAGTTTCTACATTTCATTAAGAAAAAAAAAAAAAAAAAAGATTAAAACTTGTGTCTTCTTTGCTTACAGGAAAGCTTTTAAGCAACATTACGGTTTAAACTAACCTAAAGTATCAATCAGCATTGCAAATGTAGACATTGACTTCCATTAGAGTGTTACTCAGAGGTTCACTGTTCAAATTAACATTACGATATCCTAAAAGTTTATAAATCTTGACTTTCTTTATTCACTAAGAATTTTCCAAAAGTGATGGAGAGCAGCAGCACTACAAAGAAGTATTTTGTGCAAGTGCCATGGGTTTTATTTTTGCATCATAATGTACTAAGGGAAGGCTGTTTTCAACTCTAAACTCTGCTTCTTCTGCTAACAGGAAGTAATAAAATAGATCTGAAGTATTTTAGAACTCTCCATGCTTCCACAATGACAAACACAAAAGAATTAAGAGCTGGTTTAGAACCAGACTTTACAAATTCCCATTCATATGACTAACTCCCAACTGAGTCACCTACTTTCATTTATGGAAAGACTCAGCAAAATAAACAAAATAACATTTGGACACTATAAAAGTACTTACGATCATTACTGTAGTCATCCACTAGTATGATTTCCTTAATAAGATGTGATGGGCTTTTTTTAAGGACACTGAAACAGACAAAAAAGCATTCAATACAAAGCAGTTTCCATCTCACATAAGCAGTGCTTTTAATGACATTATTTGTTAAACTACAGTTTAATACAGTCCAGGATCCCATCATTCTACAACAGCTATTAGCTTACTCAGTAAAGAGTTCGTGAAAAAAAGAGCACAGAGTTGTTCTTCCCTCAGATTTCCAGCCTCCAGAAATGAATGAATTAGACAGTTTGGACAATGGAAGCTTTGCAGATATCCTCAGATAAAGTAGCCCCTGAAAAATCCATCTTCCACGTATTCTTCATGAAACCATTTATACAACCAATCTCAAGATATCTTCTTGCAATTAATTTCACACTTTCACATGTTTGTAGTTAAGGGAAGCATTTTTGTTTGTTTAAGATCACTATTTCAGGATGTAAGACCTGGAGGCATCAGTGAAATTAAGAGCCAGCTTCATCCTTTGTAAATGGTACAAGAAAAGCATAATGGATTGCTTTGGATGATGGATTTGCTACTTCTCTTTACCAAAAGCTATTCTAGCACAAGCAAAGTGCTTTTTGTGGGGGGAAAAAAAAAAAAATAAAGTCATGGATTGTCTCCCTGGCATACCTGACAACAGTTCGAAGTAAAGCAGATCTTGCCTCATTATGAAAGGTGATCACCACACTAGTGGCTGGCAAATCTATCCGCCATTGTTTCCGTTGACACCTGAAAGACAAAAAGCCTGTCAATCTAATATTTACATTACAGTCTTAACAAACAGTCTTCATCAAAAAGCAGTTATCTACTAAACTGTGTACACACTGTATCTACCTAGAAAGAATGATGTATCTTATTTTCAAACGAGATGATTTATAATCAGCTCCTCTTTTACCACTCTTGACACTCGTCTTTGTATACAACAGACTGAGCCAGGGTCAGATTTGGGTAGATAAACATTGCTGTACTACAATCACTGTAGTTTACTGTACATACCTTTCATGCAACTGAGTATGAAACCAGAGTTCTATTTCACTTCAAGACCACTTATTAAGTCTAAGTAAATGAGCACATTAATAAAAAAGCAGAGGTTCACAAGCTGTACGTGTCTCCTTTAGAAAAGCACTCATCCACTTTCCCTTTTATTTTTAATACTGCATCCTAGTCTTGCTTGTACAAGTAACTTCTCATTAGCATAGAAAACTGTTTAAGATTGAGACTTACAATAGTCCATCGACACTAACTGATTTTTCATGATCTCTTCAAATAATAAGCAAAAAAAAACCCCAAAATTCTAAAAATACACGAACTCTTGTACATCTACATAAAATTAAGCTACTTGAATACCTTGACAATAAACCTAAAAAAGGACTCGTTGTGCAATGAGAATAGCATACTAAAAATGGTGTAACAAAGAGTTTGTGTTAAAATCATTGCTGTCTGACAAGTCAAGATCATAATCTTCATTCATAAGTAACATATGAGTGATGCATTTCTTCACACATGCTTTATCAAACATTTGGGGCACAATTCCAACAGACCTAAACATCTTCAGAGAGGGCAATCCCAGTTGAATTAGCATACACCTGTGGCGAAGTCACCAAGGAACTGTAATCTATGTAGTATGAATCAAGCTAGCTATTAAGGGAAGAAAGGAAAGTTGTATTACTACCCAAACTTCTAAAACAAGCCAAATGCTTGTATAAAAGATCTGATGAAACAACTGTCACAAATCATAAATCACACAACCTTCAGCTTCAAGGAATTAAAGTGAGCAATCTGCTGCTTCTCCTTGTCCATGCTCCAGAATCCCAAGGAAGAATAGTGCTTTCAATGCAACACGCCCATAAGGTCATACAAATGTTTGCACTGGTAATGAAACAAAATGCTATTGTGCCACTGTGTTCTCACTGCCCTGAAGAAAAACAAAGCCTGTGCCAAACCTACAACTGCTCTATGTCAGATTAGCAAGGCCTTATCTAGCTTTCTTCCTCCGGTGGTGGGTGTACAAGACAGCATTTCCACAAACACCCAAGTTGAAGCAATACATCACAAATACTCATGGAAAGTAAAGAATTAAAACCTCCTCTATCATGATCTTTTGGCAATTCATCTAAACAGCTGAAAGAAATTCAGCTATTATATACAAAAGCCTACAAAAGCTAAAAGAATTATCCTGTTTTCTGGTAATTTCCAAACTGCCCACACAAGATGAGCCTACTGTGCACACATGAAGCCCTGACACAGGCCAAGAAGCTTGGTCCTTTACTGATGAGCACTCAGAATTCAAACTTGAAATTTAATCTGTTGAAATGTTCCACTGAAACCTGCATCATAAGTCATGCTCAATAATTCAAAGCAACCCGAGAAGATCACAATTAAGCGTGACAAGAATTAATTGAATACTGTATCAATCCAATTTAGAATAAGGTCATGAAAATGAGTAAATTTAGTTCAAGTCTATTGCAAGCAAGTCATAATGCCAAAGTAAATGCATTAGAATAATAATAATAATAATAAAAATAGTTATACTGTTCTCTTTGCATAAAAGAGCACATCTAAAGAGGTAATTAATCACGGCAATGAAGCCTGTTATTTAAAAAAAAAAACAACTCAGGAGAATAACACTACTACATATTTCAGAGGAAGAAAAGATTTTTAAACTCTCAAATAAAATGGGAGGAATGCTTCAATTAAGCATTTCTCTTCTTTTTATGTTGGTGTCAATAATGCCACAGTTAAACTCAACAAACCAAAGAAACAATGCCATCAGTTTTGGGAAGCATGATTTTCTTCCCTCGACTTACAGCATTGAACTGAAAATATCAAACTAGACCTTCAATGCTTAGAAAAGATTATTAAAATTAATGAGAGACAGAAAGTATATTTTTTCCCCCAGAACTTTGAGTCAGAGCTAGCTCATATCATTAGCCAAATATTTGAAATCTCTGAGTTTTGATGAAATCATCTTTTGGTAGAAAAATTCCCTTTAACCAAGGAGACATTCATTACAACAGATGATATCTGGGTACTAAGGAGACAAGAAAGTTTGCTTCTTATCTATTTAGAATGAAAATTTGAACATGAGTCCAGAGCCTGCTAATACCTGTAGAGTCAGGGGAAAAAAGGTTTAATCGAAATAAAGACATTACCAAAAACCACTGATCTGAACTGTGGGAGGCCCAAAAGCATGGAATATTCCACCCAGCTCCTACTCAGGAGACTATTTTACACTGACCAAAGGATGACTTTAGAGATTTCTGATTATGACTGTGACAGTCACCTCCTGAGTCTCCAAAATCCACCATGATCAGGTCAGCTCTCAGCCTGAGACATGTTATAACCAGACAGCAACATAAGAAACCCAGAGCTTTCTCAATCCTGTTGAAAGTAGTAGTGTCATGAGCATCACCTCATTTACATTCCTCCAGATCTTCTCACTTCATTTCAGATGATCTATCAGCCTGTTTCTTGCTTTTCCCTTTTACTGAAACAATGGCAAGCAGCTTAAAGGGCCAAACCAAAGTGTTTTCCCGTACTGCTGACAAGTCTTCACAAAGTTATCAATTAGAAAACTTGTCTTGATGCTAGTATAAATTTCTTAGATACAGAAAAACCTAAACAATAAAGTACAAAAAAAGAAATGCATTTACACATTCAACTGCTTCTAAACAACCTAGAGAATTTCAGCTCTTAAAAAGTATTATTATGTAGCTATTTCAGAGTCAAATAGCCTTTGTAGACATCAATTAGTAAAGTTGCAAGTATAGAAACAAATATTTCCCCAGTTTTCCTGAAGAAAAATGTTGCAGCAATTCCAAAGGAAATATCAATTTTAACCCAGCTGCCTTCAATTTTTACTGAAAATAACATGCTTCCAAGTGTCAAATACTCAGTTCTTTAACATATTTTTCCTCCTATGGCTATTACTCTTGCACTTTCCATTAGGCAGATCTCAAACAAGTATTTAATGCAATGTTTTCAGCTTCTGCAGTTACTGTCCTTGCCAAAATAGAAGGAAAATTAATTGCAAGACAGCAAGGAAAGCACCATGAACAATTTGCAGGAATTACTGCTCGAGTAATTTTCTTTTCTTTAGAAAGATGACTATTTACAGATTGATGGGCACTTAAATCTGCTTCATAGCAATTCTAATAAGCCCAGGACGGATGCAGCCTTTCCCCAGGACTATCTCTCACACAGCCTTGCAAGGCTGTTTTCTAGGACCATTTAAAAAAATAAAATAAAAATGAAAAATAAAAATTAGCCAGGGAAGTCACATCACAAAGTCACAACAACCACAGCTACTGTAATATAATTTGTCTTCTGTCATCTCTCTTATCTAAGTTCTTCTCAACAAGGGATAGCATTTGTCTGTTAGAACCCCCTTAGAGAATATTTAATATCTAATTAAATATATAGAAAATTTCCAAACACAGCCTAAATTATGAAAGTTTACTTTTCAGGTCAACTAATGCCAGACTACAAGACTCGCCTTACATCATCTGCAATATTGCATGTTTAAAGGGAATAAAAACCACACTATTATATAAGGGATTTAACATTACATAATGAATATCCACATTTTTCTAAATACCTCCTCTGCTATACTGCTGCTTACTAGAGAGCATTATGAAGAAAAAAGTCACCTTCCTTTTCTCCCTCTGGCATCTCCTCTAGCTTCTTCTACACACAGCTGTGAATGTACACTCATCCTAGCTGCAGAATTAGTTAGGCAATTCAGCTACACACAGCTGGTTAATTTCATGCTTTGAGGCTGTATTTGCCTTGTTTTTAAAAGAAAATATTAATATTTGTAATTATGAAGTCCAACTTTTTTTTTCAAGTTACTGATGTCATAATGAGCAACCTTCATTTTAATATTAATCAAATCTGCTTAAGCAAGGTTGGTCCAAATCACTTAATTTCCTTACCAAATGTCAGTCTCCTCCAAATGAGAAAAATGTTTTTATCTTGCTTTGAAGCATGCTGATTTGCTGATTCAGGAAGTAGTACAAGCAGAGAGACATGGCAAAAGCTTTCAAGCATCTGAAGTTTAAGTTTGGCCCCCAAATGGTACTGGTGCATGAGGTTATCTCTTCCCAAGGACTCTATGCTTCCTGTGTACCTGTCCCTCTCTCAGCTTTGTATCATCTGGAAACTTACTGAGATTGCACTCTCCCACACCATCTATGTTATTAATGAAAACATTAAGCAGTATTGGATCCAGTATTGACTCCTGCTCCACGCTGGTCACCCTCAAAAGTAGCTTCTTCTATATACCTGCTTATTCCACTCCATAGGTTCAGAGAAGCCACAAAGCCACACCAACACACAGCAGGCTTCCATTCTCTCTCAGAAGCAGGTGAGATGAACTTCGTGGTTGGGGAAAAAAGAAAGCATCCTTTTGTTTACATAAGTGTGGTCTATTAGATGGAATACCACATTCAACAACTGCCCACCTCACTCCTACAAGAAGAGGAAAACATCACCACAAATATAGAATGGTGATTCCTGCAACTCGGGGAAACAAATTTGTCATCATTGAGCAATCATTCCAGCATAATTCCAAGCTACACAACAATTCAATCTCTGGTATGAACTTTGAAGCCATAAACACAGGACAGTTTATATACCAGAAAAACATGTCAGATTCACCTGACTTTGAACTAATATAATAGCATGTGTTCACAGCACTATCTTGCCTACAGTTTCTCTCAGAAATGGGAAAATGGTTCAGCAACCAGCCCAGCTTTGTGGGAAAGACCTGCAAGCCAACTCCATGTAAAAAACTGCGCCACATGTCTCTGGAGACTAGCAAGTACAGAAATACTGTTAGAGTTTCACTGCAGGGATACTGATGAGAGCTGTGTTTATTGAGATTTCAATCACCAGAGTGAAGCTAAGACAGAACCCTTCACAAACACAGAAACCAAGAAAAGTCATCAGATAAATAGGGACAAAACGAGATTGAAATACAATGTCAGTCTTGATACCAAATACACACTGATGGAAGTTCTGGAAACAGGACAAACTTGAACAAGGAGTGGTCCTTGTTGAACAAGCAGCCCTGCAGAGAATAACCTGGGGTTCTTGATAGGTGAAAAACTTAACATGAGCCAGCAGCGTGCCCTTGCGACTCAGAAGGCAAATGGTATCCTGGGCTCCATCAGAAGAGGGCTGGCCAGCAGGGACAGGAAGGTGATTGTCCCCTTCTGCTCTTGTGAGGCCCCATCTGGAGTACTGTGTTCAGGCCTGAAGTCCCCAGTACAGGAAAGACAGAGAGCTGTTGGAGAGGGTCCAGAGGAGAGCCACAGAGATTATCAGAGGATTGGAGCACCTCCCCTATGAAGACAGGCTGAGGAAGCTGGGCTTGTTCAGCCTGAAGAAAAGAAGGCTGAGGGGTGACCTCACTGCAGCCTTTCAGTACCTAAAGGGAGCCTACAAACAGGAGGGGAATCAACTCTTTGAAAGGGTTAATAACTGTAGGACAAGGGGAAATGGTTTTAAGTTGAGGGAGGGAACATTTAGGTTGGATGTCAGGGGGAAATTCTTTACAGAGAGAGTGGTGAGGTGCTGGAACAGGCTGCCCAGAGAGGCTGTGGATGCCCCGTCCCTGGAGGTGTTCAAGGCCAGATTGGATGGGGCTCTGGGCAGCCTGGTCTAATATTAAATGTGGAGGTTGGTGGCCCTGCATGTGGCAGGGGGGTTGGAGATTTGTGATCCTTGAGGTCCCTTCCAACCCTGGCCATTCTGTGATTCTGTGAAGATTCATTGTTCTTTACTCCACTGTTTAAGGATTGCAGCACAGTTTATTGTTCCTTACTGAAAGTTGGAGAACTTCTGCTATAGGAAAACAGCTCTCTGCTCAAAATAAGCAAACAAAAAGGCTAATCCAAGCCAAACACGGCTCAGTTGGGAACTTACTGATCATGTCTCGTGTCAGGAATGTTTCGGTCCATTCGTAGTTTGTCACTTTCTACCTGATTGAACTTATTGCGAGCATATGGATCCTGACCAGATCGCACCATGGTAGCACTAACATAAGCATCTTGATCAAAGTCTTGCCACCGAACTTTGCCTACAAAAGAAAAACAGGAACATATTCGGTTTAACCTCTGCAACTTCAAGCAAATTCAGAAATCCAAATATAACTAATCTTATTTTGCAATGAAGTAATTAAGCCCCACAGTATTTTTAACAGTGTAGCGTCACACTCACTTTTGCACATTAAGTTGCTCCAGAACACCCTGTGAATTAATGAAATTGAACCATTTCACAGCTCTCAGTTCATGCAACTAATCATCAGATAGCCATGCATCATCTTATCTGCTATTTTGTTGGTTTTGCCTCTACAACCACAACTTCAATTTAAAATATAATTTAATATATTCCAAATTTTCATACACTTTAACAGAGAAGATCTTTTTAAAGGCCCAGGCTTCAAAGACATTCTAATTTAATTTACTACTGTCACATTATTCAAACAGAAACCAAACGATTCGAGAAACAGGGCTTTTAGAAGTATAAGAGGACATTATTCTTAAAAGCTAGCATTTCAGGTAGGCAGAGCACCACACAGCTCTCCAATGCTAATTACATGACATAACTGCGACCTTCTTTACATTAAAAAGGAATCACAGATTAATTACTCTTTAACAAAGAAAGTACTATTTACGTAACTGATTGCAGCACTTGAACTCGTATACATAAAACTGAAAGGCAGATTAACATTTATTATCCAGGAACAAAATTTCAGAATGTTCACCTTCAGCTGTAAAACAGTTTAATATCAAATGCATCAAAGGTCTAATTTCTCACTTCTGATTCAACACTTTCTTTTTGTACTGACAGTCAAACTTCTGTTACCTACAGCAAATTTATACCAGCTGTAACTAAAGAAAGAAAGTTACAGAGCTGACATTCTAATATAATATACTTAAGATCAGCTTTTAGGCAAATACAAAAGTTCAGGCATATCCTACAGTATACCAATACACACAAAAGGAATACTATTACAACAACTACTAATGAGAGCTAGAGATTGCTCAGACATTTCAATGTTTACCTTTCTTCCTTCTCTCAATTTGTGAAGCACAGAAACTAAGGTGTTCCTCATTTAAAGCTTTCATCCATAAAACATGCTTTAATTATCTTATGTGAACTTCTGTTAGGAGATCCCAATATTGAAAGAAAACTTCTATTTCAATGCAATTAAATATTATAATTGCTTGTTGCTTACCTAAAACCTAAATTGGTAATTGGTTGGTAATTTCAATCTTAGGTGTGAGTTTTAAGGCAACCTACACTGACAGCTAACATGATAATAAATACAACAGTAAGTGAACTGCAGAGTTTGCTATTTGAGTTAAATAAAGCCAAAAATCACTCAGTTGGTTAGGTATCTGGAACCAAACAAATGCTGAACTTGCATTTGACAAGTGCTTATTTTACAGATGCAAAGGTTAGATGTTCTTCAGTTTTAAGGTGATCACTAGTACAACTGTTCTGAGACTGAGAAGCTGAGCAAAGATAAGAAGAAAAAGGAGTGAAATATAGTGAGGCTGCTTTTCATCTACAGACAGAAACAGTTATTTCCCAACTCTAAGGTCTTGGAGGAGGCAATCAACTGAAATAGTGCAATATATATTTATTTTTTAAACACACCAGGTGGTTTTAAACAGGACTTTTTTTTTTTAAAAAACTCTGAAACAATAAGTAGCTCTATTTAAAAAAAAAAAAAAAAAAAAAAAAAGTGGATTTGTTGTAGGAAAAAAGTCAAGAAGGTAGTCCATTTCACAGTGCTAAATTTACTGAAAAGCAGTGCCAGCCCATAGAATAAAAAGACAAGTGAATCTGGCTTCAGAAGGCAGGAGGCAGGCAAAGCCTGGCTCTGGCTCCAACAGAAGATCCTGTCAACTGTGTAGAATATACATCAGATCCATTAGGGAAAAACTCAGATAACAGCAAAAGCAGCTTGAAGTCAGACAGAAGGGAAAAAAGCACAGCAGATAAATTTGTGTGCAACCAAGCAGCAGACCTCAAAGTGTAGGAATGGATAGACACAGAATTCTACAAATAGCTTGCTCTCCCTCTTCCTGACTCAGAGGAGCTTAAAAGCAGTAGGATACCTAGTATAAATATGATCATTTTGACTAAGAGACATTAAGAGATTTGTTAACTAACAGAAGCAGCTAGCTGACTAACTGTTGAAACTCTTATCATTGCCTGTTCAAAGCTCAAAAAGGCATTTAAAAAGAACCGGCCATATTGTTTTGGTTTTGCTACTTATGCAGACAGTTCAGGGTCAGACAGTCTTACTACAAAAGCTGATGTCACTATTTGCACAAAACAAGAAATACAATTTCACAACACAAATAAATCATAAAATGACAAAAGAGTAATATACTTGGTTGTATGGGAAGTAGTATAAAAGGTTTAACTACCATTTTTCTAAATAATCTTTAAAAACAGCAAATAATTTCTTATTTAGTATAAATCTTGAAAGACATCATATTGCATAATAGTGAAACCTAAATTACAGGTCCTCTAACCTCAGTGGAAAAAGCAAGGCAGTTTTGAACCAAACCTCTCCTGAAATTTGATCATTTTGTTTTGAAACACCCCAAAAGTATCTGCAGAAGTATGAATTCCATTTGAATTCAAAAGTCGCCTACTCAAATAAACAAAATAGTGATTTGAGAGTGCAAAATTCTGAGTAGCCTTTGATATTTGACTTGAGATTCATGCTGTCTTGCAGTAATGATTATCCTGCCTGTTAAATCAAGTCTTAAAGAGACTGCTAATCAATGGATTAAAAAGGAGTTCTGACCTGTCCTACTTTACATCTAATTTTGCTTCTAACCTTCCAGGTTCTGATCTCTCTCCCTTCTGACCTGTAATACTTCCCACCTCTTAATACTTAAACAGCTACTTTGGGCAACATAGAAAGGAAGACCTCTGAAGACATAGATGGGGTTTGGCTCAGAATACATAAATATTCAATATTTAAGAATATTGATTTTTTTAAGTCTTATTTTCCAGGTAAATATTAGCAGAAAGAAGAATTCTAGTTGGAAGATGTGCACTGGCTGACCTGTAATTCCAGTATCAGGAAAAAATATTCCTTCAACTTGCAGAGATTTCTGTTCAAGAAAAAGTACTTGGAAAAATCTGCCAGAAACCAAGCTGGGTTGGAAAAAAATTGCCAAAAAGCATATATACATAACCAGAGCCTCATTTCCCCTCTCCAGAAAGCAATAAGACAAAGCAATCCAAAGGCTGCAGGAATAAAACGCCATGAATTTTAAACAGCTTATCCAGTGAAAGGGTTTTATGACTGTAAAAAAAGAATCACACGTCACATTACTGGGCACGGAAGTTCCCAGTTGCTTAGAAGGAAGTTTACTTCAATTAGGTCTTTCCTCCAGATCTCAAACAAATTCAAATGTTTCTCTTATTTATGGCTAAGAAAAATAAGGATTAACTGTAGAATAAAAAAAAATTTGTGAAGCAATCTGATCAGAAGGTGTCATCTTTGTAAAGTTCTCGAATACAGTGTCAAATATTTAAATCCATTTCAGCTCTTCTGCACTCCTTGCTATAGCAATTCTAGTTAAACATTAAATCTCATTGATGTGAAGCAGTTAAGAGGCAGAAGAATTTTTATAGCAGTCACATCAAATGAAGGTTCTGTAACATTTAACTATCCCATCTCATCTTCAAGTTATGACTCTACTTCTTTCAAATATCTAGTCATACGGCGCTGTTTCTTTGCGAATTTGTGACAAATACTAAGGAAGAATAAGGAAAAATAAGGCACGCCATCAGCATGCTCAAAAAAGAAAACACCTACTACTTCATACCCTTGTCACAAAAGCTACACAAAGGTAAAAAAAAAAAATGCCAGAACCTTGATTGAATCTTCAGTCAGAAGTATAGCTCCAAGGTGTCTTGTCTGTTGCCTGTCAACACTGTCCACAGAGAAATGGACAACTTTTCTGTTAGATGCTTTAACAGCAGCATAAACCTATTGCAAGGCGACATAAATGTACTAGCAAAGAGTAATTTTCTTCCTACGATTTTAAGCCCAAAGTAATAGTGAAGCAGGTAAGAGGAAGGTGAAGCCTTAAGAACAGGGATACATGCTAATCCTATCACTTCCAAACTACAAAGAATTGTTAGAATCAGAAGAACTGGTTTGCTTTATGGCTATCAAGTAGTTGCATCTATGCCTAGGGATCTTTCATCACAAACTTTACTGCAATACCTGGAGGCAATGTCTCCACACTTTGTGCTTTGTCCTCACCATCACTGACATGCAAGTCTTTCCTTTTGGCATCGATGTCATTTGGGTCCTCCTGAAAAACAAAGTATACCAGTTAGGAATATTATGTTAAAGATTATTTAATTTTGTGTTGTCAAACAACACAGCAGTAACCAAGCTTATTTAGTAGTCTAGCTAACTCAGCTTATTTAGTAGTCCAAGAGATACAACTTTAGGTTTTGGAAGATAAAACATAATAATTTCCTCTACTGCTTAAATAAAAAATAAGGAAGAAATCAACAAAATGTTGATGCAGACTTCTGCATTTAATTTACACAACAATGCTTTCCGGGAGAAAGTAAGAATTAAGAAGTAAAAACAGAAAAACATTTTGACCAGAAATATGCAAATATGCAGGGCAGGTAGAAATTAAATGAAACATGAAGAAAGTACTTCTCCAATAAGGAATAACACAACTATGAAAGTTACCTGAAAAAGAAGTCAGATTACCTTGCAATAATATCCCAAGTGACAGTTTTCTGACTGACCAAAAAAGCCTCCTAAATTGTTACTCACAAGTTATTATTTTCATCTTCTTATGAGATTATTCTGGGTTTCACAGGTAACTGATGGATTTGTTATTACAGAAATATGGATAATACCCATTTTGAGAAACCAAACAAGCAAACAAACAAAAAAAAACCACTAAGATTTTCTCCTCGCCTCTCTCCAAATTCCAAATTTATTCTCAAAGTCTTATTTTCCTTTCAACAGGGAAAAAAAACAACCTCATACCCTCACTTCATTATTGTAAAAATACAACAGGAACGTGGAATTGAGATTCATATCGTATTACATACTTGGATGAAGTGGAGAAGAGTGTAAATTTAAAAAAAGAAGATAATTACCAATGGTATGCTGATTCTCACACTAAGACAACTGATTTCAGAGCCAGCTGCTTTTGCCACTCTCAGACACTTAAAAGAAATTTTGTTGCCCTTTCTACATCTCCATCAAAGAAGTTCTAATTACAAGCTCTGGTTTTTGGGGGGCAACCCCACTAAAGGCAACATCTTTCCTGCGAACAGCAGAACTGTTTGTACCTCTTCTAGTAATCTGCCCAAGCCTCCCCAGTAAGGTGATGGTATGCAAGTTGCCTACTGCAAGTGGACTCAGCTATGGCTATTGCCATTCCTAAGCTGTATCTGGTACTTCTTTAGAATAATAAGTGGATGGAATGAGCCAAATTCATTTTGGAAAACATTTAAACCAGAAATGATAGCTTTTCAGCATGTCCCCAGGCACAAACACTGAACTTCCCAATGTAAACTCAGCTTAACTGTCTATATTAAGTAAGAACTAATAACTGGAGATTTGAATGTAATGTCTCATATTCCTAAAACACCAAAATGCAAAACTCGATGTTTTATTAGTAATCATTTCTAGAGAAGCAGTTATATAAACACTGAAGTTAAAACCGAAATGCTATCAATGCATGTTTTTCACAGAATCATGTATCGAGGATATCAGAGAGGGAATTCGTCCAGGTTCTTCTACTAAATTCACCATGCAGTCTATGCTTTGAGCTACAAAGCCTTGAGAATGTCACTTAAAAAAACAACTTTAAGGCAATAAGAAAACGCATGTTGAGAGAATTATCGTTGCTCATGGAGGTGAATGAAAGTATATTTCAATGTGCCTTAAGCCCCAGCAGCACAGTGAAGGAAAAGCTGTCCTTGGTTCTATAAAGTCTGGATTTTACTATTTGGTTCTTTTTAAAGATAGCAACACTTTATGAATAACTACAAATATCAACTGTAGGTGGTAGAAGATCTTCCCAACACAAGAATGTCAAGTTCTGCAGAAATTCTATCAGGCTCTTCACTGTCCCATGAGACCAAGACAAAAATATGTTAATTGAAAAATAAAAGCAAAACATCAATAAAGCATCCAAGAGAAACTGGAGGGGTTTTTCATTAAGTTAACGAAAGGTGCTGAGTGCCTTCTCATTCTTTCTTCTTCCACCCTCACACCTTTCAAGTCTTTAAGGAAAAGCACTGCCATGCCTACTGAGTTTAACAGCATAGGAGCATGAGTCATTAGGCACGATTATATATTATTTCCCCTTGTTTTCCCAACCACCTCCCCAATTAAACTACAAAGGACAAAAGTTAGACTTAGAAAAGTTGAACGCAATTTTGAATACTTTTGAATGAGAGACTTGTACCCAGCTATTTGGGTGCAACCTACAGAAATTCTCAGGCAAACCACACTGAAAGGATGGAAGTTCCCAACACAGATTGCTGGATATTCAATCTCCCTCCCAGAGCTCCCTATCGAACAGAACAGAGACAGCAGAGTATGGGATATCGACCTCTAACCTGTGTGCCTTAATTAAGATATTGTGGTATTTTTCTTCTCCAAAAGAAGTCTATTTTAATGATGTTCTATTTTAACCACCAACTTTCAGCCAATAAAGCATTTTGAAGATATCTGTAGACATCCAATGCCTTTAAAGGGGAAAAAAAATACATTATATCCTCTAGAGAAAACTCAAAGTGCACGAAAGGGAAAGAAAGCAGACATTAATGCCACACAGATATAAATACACCAGGATCAACCACTTTCTTTGAATCTCTAACTGTAAATTGTTTCATCATGTTAATTTGGAGCAACACAAACAAAGCATATGGTCAGATAACATTCCTATGTCGTCATCATCACAGGAAAGCGTTGCCTTTTCAGCTTGCTTACAGTGAAACAAAATACCCATTTCTAACGTAATCTTAAAAAGCTTTTTGCATTTGATGAATAATCTTAGCAGATCATTGCAATTCTTGTACTAACAAATTTCATTCACATAAAAAGCTAAGCTTAAGATTGAAACAACCAGAACTGCTCAATGAGAGGCATAATTCCAAGCTCTGATGATGAAAGAGATTTAATGAGCAAAATAAGAAAAAGGCTAATGCTATAACAGTATTAACACTATTAATATTTAACAGTTCATGATACTATTTTCCTGGTGTAGTAAAAAAGCTGACAACATCAAGCTGTCAATTGTAGCCACTTTTGATTTGGACAAGTATTTTAAGCTTGCTGAAAAAATTGAAAGGTAGCTAGCCAAACATAACTAACAGTTTATAACCAGGTTATAACAGGTGCTAACCAAACGTAAGATGCATGTGCAACACCACTACAGTAATATTTGTGGTCCTCACTTGCGATGTTACTTCCTTAGGTCAGGATACATAAAAGCTACAGCAGTGCTTTCAACTGTAATGCAGGTGTGGGGATTTTGCATATACTGAATTTTATTTATTTTTACACGTCACAGCTTTCCATTATTCTTGATTTATCAGATGATCTACAAAGAGACAAAATTGCAAGCTTTCAACTCCATTCAGAAAGAAATCTTACAGCAAAACTGTAGTAATATTACGATGTACCAAACAAAACTAACTGAACTGTATTTAAACTTCAAACTCAATTACACTTCCATTACCCCAAAAGCTCAGAAGCTAAAACAATGTACACTTATCAATTTGTTAAAACACTCCTTGCAAATCAGAATCACAATAGATTTTTTCCACTGCAAATTCAAATAAACTGATATCTTCACCAGCTACCCAACTCTGCTTTTCATTTATAATTTAATAATATTTCAGCAAAAAGGAAAGTGCTTACTTCTCAGATTTAATGTGTAGGTCACTAAGTAATGCCTTCTATTTATTTTTATTTAGCTACAAAGAGTGCAATTATGCTATTTGACAGAGGAAATTCTCAGCTGCAAGACATTATTTTTCAACATAGTCACCACCAGTAGCTTGCATTTTCACCAGAGCCTGCATGCTGTGCTCCTGACAATCTGCACCAGTGGACATGATCCACTGTCACCACTGCTGAAGTGCACCACCCACTGCCTCACCATGATCATGTCCACTCTGTGGTCTCCAGAAACATTCAACATGCATCAAATGAATGCCAGAGGGTGCCATTTTTTCCTCATGGAGTAACTCAATTACACACTTTTGCTTCATCAGCACTTTCACATTAGATGCCATTTTGTCAGATTGCCCCTTAGCAGCCATCTCTCACACAGCAACTAAATGTAACAGAATACTGGTGGGAAGGTTCAGCCTCTACTGCCACCAACATCTACGTCTGACATCATGGGCTGACACCATAGGTGGGAGGCATTACTTCCAGAGCAGCCTTCGCATAGCTCAGAGTAGATTGCGCTATAGGTAGAATTGAATGTATGAGCAGTTTTTGTTGTTTGGGTGTGTTGTTTGTTGTTTTGGGGGTTGTTTTTGTTTTTGTTTTTTTTTTTTAAGGCTGATTAATCCCTAAAGTACAGCAACTTTGTATTTCAGAAAATATTGAAATGTCTCTACACCTGAAAAAGCATATGTTAGCTCATAAGCCGTGCAATTGCCCTTTTTCTTCTCCTGCTCAACTCATCCACTCCGTTAAGACAACATGGTAGATTCAGGCTGAGATAAGAAAAATGGTGCAGGAGATTTCAGCTTCAGGATTCAGACTCTCAGCTAATTTCTACAGAGTTTAAAAAAAAAAAAAACAAAAAAAAAACAAAAAAAAAAAACCAACACCCTTCATCAAATGATTAGTTACACATTTAAGAGTGCATTGAGTGGTGGGTGGGAAAGGAGGATGAGGCACTTAATAAAAATTCTAAGAAAGATTCAAACTCATTTTTACAGCATTTCTACACATCTACTGCAAGATGTCATCATTTGCAGCAAGAAATGTAAGATAAGTGCCATTTCAGTTTAGAAAGCTGTAATTACACACAGACATACGTTATTGGATCATTTCATTAGCATTACTTAGATCATCCAGACTGCCTCCCCTTCTGGTTTGGGTATATTTATTTGCATCTACTGCTATATTCCTTAGAAGTGTTTCAAAGCAATTAGTGTTTCACTGATTGTTATTTCACTTGGCACAAAAAAGACATTAAACTAATCCAAATCCCCAGGTACTACTGCTCTATACATGTACTACTGTTTTTCCTATTTACGCCTTTTTCTTTTTTAAACTCACATTTTGAGTGCCATGGATCTGACATTTAGCTGTGATGTATTAGACTTCATTATAGGATTTCTATCCTACACTGACTTCCCATCACCAAGAGAACAATTTACCAATGTGTAACATTGCTAGATATATCAAGATCTCATATGCCTTATAAGTGGCAAGTCAACACAGACTACAGAAGAACTCCTGTGGTTAAAAACATCAACTGGAAGCTGAACATGCATCCAACTCCAGTCTTTCCTAACACTGTGGACCCTGATGCTGAACACCACACAACATTAAGGCGCAGGAGATGTTTGGGAGCTATGACTGCACCACACACAACCAGGACAGCTGCTCACTGTCTCCTGGATGGAAACGGCAGCAATGTAGATAAAAACACCTCATGGGTGAACGCACAGCACTATCCCATGGGCTAATGCCATCCAGCCACCTTAGATGCATGTCAAATGTGGAAAAGACCTCTCTTGCTCATCACTGTGTAGAAATGCAACATTTCAATGTTGTCCATGCAGAATGCAAAGCATGGGATTAAAATAGAAAGCTCTCCTTTGGTAACATACATTAAGACAGAATAATTGAGAAGAGAGGCACGATGGAACAAAACACGTGCTAAAGCTTAGTACTGGCTATGCTACTTGCTTTCAAGATGCTGGCCAAGGGCCAATTGCAGGCAAATTTCCTTCTACTGAAGATTTTCTAAAAGGAAACTGAATACTGGCAGCATCCTCAAAGTGCCATCTGATCCAGCCAGCCTAATAGAAGGCTTTTCTGCACTGCACAGTACAGATCAGACAAATTAGTTGATTTTGGAAGAGATGCTCTCACTGAAGCAGACACGTCTCTCAACACTCCATATACTTCTGCTCCAGTGGTGCACTGGAACTAGATACGCATAAGCACCTCAGCGTTACATAGCTTAGTACTTGGCACTGCAACAGCTCAGTGCCTGCTAGGATTCAGATCCTCTCCAAGGACCAAGGCTCCTTGCAGAAGCTAGTTAACTGAGAAAGGACTCAAAGCTGGCTATGCATGGGTGCAGTAAAAGTCCAGTCTTGTTTCCTACTTCTTTTTTCCCTTACCCAGTTTACAAGCTTATAAACAGACATCACATGAGATGCTTATAGAATAGCTATGCAGGCTCTGAAGCACAAGTATCTCCTAGTCCTAGGGAAACTTAAGCAAGAAGAATCAAACTCATCTGCTTGCTTTCCAATTTGTTGCCATCCAAGAAGATGCCTCAAGAAATAAGACTTCAAGTCTCTTCCTGTGGTAAATGAGATCAGTTTTCCTACATGCCAGACAAGTACTCTAGCAATTTAATTTAATTACATTAAGGGGCATCCATGTCTTCCCTTGTCAGCAAAAACGTTTTGTATGAAGCAGACAAAGCATACTTCAGTAATGCCTAGAATGGTGATTCTTACAGGCAAAACAGGCAGGAAATATCCTGTAAGCAAATGCTGACTTTCTGTGGATGCCAAATTACTTAGCATTAGCAAAACATTTCCAAGTACATCATGAAGCATAATGTGAGTAACCAAAAAAGCACTGAAAACACCTTGCAAAATTTGATTACATATTTGTAAGTAGTCTGATATTATTATAGCAAAAGATTTATTTTTCTCTTAATTCCTTCTTAAAAGTAAATTACTGCCAAAGGTACATTCTTCTCATATGTTTGAATACTTTAAGTTAAATAGAAGTTTCCACTAAGGGAGAACAAAAACACACACAGTCACCACACACACATACAAGAAGGCAATTTCAAATTCTCAAGAAATATGAAGTAATCAAAATTATAATTTGATAGTTCCACATACTTAGATCCAGTCTCAGTGAATATACTCAAAGCATTTTGATAGTGCCTCCTACTATAACCTGCAGTCTCCAGACAAAATGAAGTACCTTTGAGTCCTACTTTTCTGTAAAGTTTACCTTTAGTTAGGACAAAGCACATATTTTAGTGCTTACAGGCACTATCTGAAGTGCCAGAACAACTATAAAACCTGACATGACATTTCATAAACTTAGATCAAGTTAGACAAAAATAATGCTTTCTCTAAAGTTTCTGGCATATACGTACGCATATTCTCTGAGGACAGTCTGAGCCAACTTCGCAGAGGAAAACTTATTTGTACAGCAAATGGCAAAAACTGGAAGTTCCAGTTAAGCTTAATCTAATATTCCTGGGCATTATAAACATATTCCACTTGAACGAGACAACAGGTACAGAAAACCCTCAGGTCAGGGCAGAGTAGCTCTTTAGATGTAGGTAAATTGTTTTAATACAAAGATTTACATTCCTGTGTATTTTGAGGAAAAAAATCAAAATGAATTTGAAGATAGCCTAAAATGAAATGTGTGTTTTAACTCTCAAATCCCTGCATTGGTTTAATATGCATTGGGTTAACTGAATAGCATGTAAATGTTACGCAGTTTTTTATTATATTTTAATATATTATAACAAATGGTAAATTCTTCCATAAGCATCTGACATTGAACAGTGCTGATTCTCTGATAAGCCATATTCTCTTGCATAGAGATTTCATCAGCTCCAGTAACAAGAGTCTAAAACTAAGTGGTCAACCTTATCTATCAGAAGAAAAATAAGCGTTGTCTGCCTTCCACCAAAACAAACAAAAAAGAAAAAAGAAAAAAAAAACAAAAAACCAGACAAATCACAAGTCAAAGACCACAACAAACCCTACTTTTTTTCACTCTGCAGCTGAAAAAATCCTCTAACAGAGGACAGCCAAAAAAGGGCAATAATATAAACATACTCGCTCATTTAAACTAACAGTAGATAACAACATACCTTCTTATCAGAGGCTACTTCTAGTAACATCAGCTAACCTTAATCTACCCTGCCTAAAGCAGTCTGACCAACCAAGAAAAAACCTCAGCACAGCCTGCCTAAGACAGAAGCACAAATGGCACTTGCTGTGAAGTGCCCAAAGACCAGAAGGCTAATCAGAGTCTCACTCCAACTTGCGGGACAGACAGTTATCTCTCCCTAGAAAGCTGAAGTGAGGGGAAAGTCTCATACACCAGAAAGACCATTAATGCAGCAGAAACACTACAGAGGAAGCATTGAAAGGCTGCTTTCCAAGTCCATCATGCTCGTTTGAGCATTACTGCACATGTTCTGCTTTTCACCATAGAGATTTGCAAGAGGTGAAATCTGAACATTCAAGTAGCTTAACACAAGTATATGTGCTTCAATTTAGATCCAAGGAATCTAAATGGGCCTGTTCATCATTCAAAAAAATTTACCAGGTATGCCAAAACCCGTTTGATTTGCTTGTCCCACAGATCAAAGAGATCCCATGGAACAAGCACTCTAGAGACAAGAAGAAACCCAATGACAATACAGCCTTCAGCTGCCATCCTGCTCTGCAAGCGAGCATGTGGCTGAGGCAGCTCTTCCTGACATCCCTGCACCAACTGCTGATGGTCCCCACTTCTCCCCTTACAGACGCTGTTCACAGCTTTGTTGACCGGCTTCCTTCAGCAGACCTGGCACTGAGCTTTTGGGCCAGAGCAGAGAGGTACACGTGTACCTATTGTTTCAACAGTTGGGCTTTTTTTGAACCACCATATCAACTACAGAATTATGTGATTTGATGGAGGGCAGCAGCTGGAGGAGTGTGCACGCAGAGTAGCTGAGAAAAGGGTGATGAGAATACACTTTTCAGCACGAGTAAGGGATTAAAAGTTTAGCTACAACATTAAACCACCCATCACTCAAAACCACTGCCTGCTTTCAAGCAGAAAAATACACAATTACCCAACAAATGTTCAGGCACAATTTAATGCCACCTCTTGTTAATTCTACAGTATCAGAAATGCCCCATGAATTAGTGTGCATTCCAAAGTCCTGTCTCTAATCCTCTTTGAATACAAATACTCACTGCTTGTTCTTACCTCCAAGACTAACTTCTTCCAAGTGGGGGGGGGGGGGGGGGGAGGGGGAGAGGGAAAGGAAGAAAAAAGGTTTCTCTGAGCACAGAAAGCAATGCGTGTGGTTTTTTTATTTATTATTTCTGCACATGAGAAAGCCTCTTTTTCTTTCAGTTAATAACTCCAGTTTTTTCTGAACTTCCAGGTAGTAAGCTAAGGACTGAATAAGTAGGTAGATCTCAATTTACAGAGTGTGAATCCAATAACAATTATTTCAATAACCCAGGTATTTCCAATTTTCATTCTGTATACTTCTGAAGGAACCAAAAAGCAATTCCTCATCTGCAATACAGAAAACAGCTGGGAAGAAAATAAGAACAGAAGAAAAATTCTCATGCCTTTCACATATCTTGAAGTTGAAACGAAGGAGCACAATCAGAACTATACACTTTTCAGCTTAATTTTGTTTTATAAATATTTAAGCCTACAAATATAACTGAGGTCAAAAGGATACATACATTTATGAGATATACAAGTATATCTAAAGGCAGAACTGCTATTGCAGTCACGTCTGTGGTTTGTTAGTAAAGGGAGCAAGGTGACTTATTGCAACAAACCAACACAGAAATAGGATCCAAGAGAGCTATTCCAGGAGGGGGAGGTGGAGAGGAAGGAAAAAAAAAAAAAAAAAAAAAAGCATTTGACAGTTTGAGTGCTTTGCTGGATTGGAACTGCAGTATTATGATGCAATGAAGAAACAAAACATTATACCACATTTTCCTAGATGTAACAGTAGGTTAAAACAGGTACAGAATCAAACTGTAGATAGCAACTTTAATTATCTTATCTTAACCAGTCTTAAATCATTTGTTTAGCATGCAAAAGTACTTTCGTAATGTCTAAGGGACTTTAAAAGGATGGGAAAAAGTTCATTTTCAGGTTCGGGAACTGAGCCCCTGAAGAATATGGGAACGATTTCTTTCTACCTCTTTCAAGGACACCTTTTGAACACAGATGGGAAAAGTTTTATCTGTAGAACTTCATAACTTCTTTACTGAAATAAATTTGTAACAAGCTAGCATTTGACAAATGGCTTCTGCCTTCAACAGTTCTCTACATTTTTCCCTTCCATCCTAACATTAGGATTTACAAACGACTGCAACTCTCGACACATGATATAGTACTCATAGTATCACTATTAAGAATCTGCAGAGTTCAGATCCTAATTAAAAGTCAAAATGAAAAACACTGCTCACATTCAGTGTTAGTATAGTTCCAGAATTCTGACAATAATTGCACCCAATAAGCAACATCCACCAATGCAATTAAACATCAAAGGCCCCACATTATGACTTTCATGCAAAACTGTCAATAACATCTTTCAGTTTTGCCAGATCTAGGCAAAGTTGTTCATCTGAAACACTTAGGATTACTAAATTGAACAGATCATTAGACCGATGAAGAATCAGCTGCAGGATTGAATCCAGAGACTGTTGCTCAATGGCTCAGTGTCTAGATGGAGAACTGTAACAAAAGGTGTCCCTCAGGGGTCAGTGCTGGGACTGATGCACTGTAACATCTTCATCAGTGAGATGAAGTTGTCTGATATAGTTGACACATGTGAGGGATGGGATGTCATCCAGAACAACAGGCTCAAACAGTGAGCCCAGGAGAACCTCATGAGGTTCAGCAAAGCCAAGTGCAAAGAGTGCCGCAAAAAGTGGTTTCAAACTAGAAGAGAGAAGATTTGGATTCAACATAAGGGAGAAGTTTTTACAGTAAGGATGATGAGGTATTGGAACAGGTTGCCCAGAGAGGTGGTGAATGCCCCCTTCTTGAAGACAATCAAGGTCAGGCTGGATGGGGCTCAGAGTAACCTGATCTAGCTGTAGGGTATCCCTGTTCATCGCAACAGAGTGGGACTCAATGACCTTTAAGGGTCCCATTCAAATCAAATGATTCTATTACATTAAAGCTCAGTCAATAGACAAGTGTCTATTACAAGTCGGATACCAAGTGTGAAAAGTGCATCCTTGCATCAGGATAAAGAAATATGAATTTCCACAGAGATAATGGGTATCTATCCTTCCCTTCCCTCCATTAAATTATTTCTGCCAAATTTTAGTACTATGATCTGCATCTGGAGTAGGTAGAGCTTTACAACCCTACACAACACAGAACAAAAGCATACAACGTTATACCTCTGATAAAACCATTCTGCAAAAAGGTACCAACTGGGGGAAAAAAAAGGACTTATTGTGGGTTGGCTTTTTGTTCGTCTTTTGTTGTTTCGTTTTTCGCTACTATGCATGAGATCAGTTTGGGTGTGAACTGTTATAAGAAACTCAAAAATCACAATTAAGTAAAATTTAAAGCACATACAGACCCAATCCTTTAAGGCAGGAAACCACTTACTTCAGATAACTGCTGTCGTTTCTGCTCTTAGCACTCTGTGCTGCTTTTCCACTGAGCTCTGCTTCACTAGTTTGCCTCTGCTTTCTGAGAAAGTGCACTTCCTCCAGATGGAGCCCCATTTTCTGGGCCCTGTACAAACAGATAGCAAGGCACAAAGCAGAGAAGCAGCTAAGTTCTATAGGAACTCTATAAAGGGAGAAATAGTTTAGGTCTGTGTGCAAAACCTTCAATTTTCCACAGCATATCTAATGCACCTCTAAGGCCTGCAAGAATATTAGCTCCCAGATGCTTCCATTACCTCCTTTACTGAAGCATCCCAAGAATCCTGTGCATCTGAAAGCATCAAGTTAGAAGCCAGCTTCACGCTAAGTACTCGTGCTGAAATTAATCTGTCTCTAAAAAGCGGTGGGAAACCTGGATGCTAAGGCCTAGCAAGAAGATGGGAGCTCAAGTCTGCACAAGTTAAGACCTATTCATTCAAAATCCCTCAGGAGAGGTCACCAACTGCACACTCTTCAATGAAATCACACACTAACTCCACAAAAGAAGCTTTATAATAGAAATTAGAAGGAAAATATATAATAAATAGACCTTAGAAGGAAATAAAACAGAACTAAAGACTGATCCAAGCATGACGGATAAACCAGGTGCAACACAGAAAAGCTTTTGTGCTGCTCTCAAATCCATCAATAACAAGTATCCTGGAATTTAGCAACTCAAAAGATTGCAACAGAAAAGATTCATACTTGCAGATTCTACTCTAAAGCTGCTGAACAACTGCTCTATTAGAAAGTTTCAATGTTTACATTTAAATCTTTCTGTAGGATTTTATGAGTTACCATTTTCTAGGATTCATTACATCAAACGTTTTTCACTACCAAATTGGAAACAGAATATTAGCCTTAACATTAGAAATGCCACAAGACGAAGTCAAAGCTATCATCTGTTTTGGAACTTGTGAATGGTATAAAAAAAGATAAAAAATGTCATTCTCATCTTCTATTTCCATAATAGCAATACCACACCGTATTCTGCAGTGAGCTCTCTGTATGGTATGGATGTATATTGAAATTTGAGACAGAAAGCATCCCAAAGTTATAAAAACAAAATTTCAGGAGAAACAGTCCTTAACTCTATAAGTTCATGCATACACACAGACTAAACACACTTTTAAAACTGCAGCAGAAATCCTGAAGAGTAATTTGAACTACAAAATTACTTGTTCTCTGGAAGTGAGGTAGAATTGAAATCCTAACCATAGGAGAATAGTAACAGAATTAAGAGACATACTGCTACTCAAAGATAAAAAGAAAAATAAGGGTAAAACAAGATTTCACACACACACACACAAAAAAAATCAAGATAGTAATATCAACCATCTCGAACTAAACAATAGTATCATTTTCAAATTTAACCAATAAAACAAGAATGTCACTAGCTTCCAAAAACAAAAACAAAAAAAAAAAACAAACCACTGTAACAAGGGTTTAGAAAAGTGCTAAAAAAAAAAAAAAAAAAAAAAAAAAAGAGTAAGGACTACATCATATCTAGGAAAAACTGTTTTTACACTATAAAACAGCTCCAAATAAATTAGCTCCAGTAAGAATACAGTCATCAATTTGATGCTTTTACTGAACAGAAGGTTTCATATTCCAGAAAGATCACTGCAGTGCTGTAGCTATTCTGCCATGAATGTGTGAAATAACATCGACTTACTAATTTATTCATATGCTATTAGTCAACCAAGTACACATACAATCAAGTAATGCAATAAATATCTATATTACAAATCATTTTTTAAAAGCAGCACAGTTCTGATGATGATAAGAAATTGATGTTTCACTAATAGTGTATTCCTTATTTCTCATTGTTTTTCACTTATTTTCTGTAAGTTAAAGCAGTAAGGGAACTGGCAGAATGAAATAGTTGATGTGCTAGAAAAGGACTAGGGATTATTTTAGCATTGGTTATTCCAAAGAATACTCAATTTAAAAATATTATTTGAGTGATGTTTTCTCTTCTTGCATTAGTCTGAAGTGGGTTTTATTTACGCCTTCACTAACTGCAGATGCAGCCTTCTGTCTTGCATGGCAGTAACTTCACTGGAACGAGAAATCTTACTCATCTGGCCTCTCCCAATTGCTGTTCAACTATATTATTGTCCCTATTGGAGAGCAACCTTCTTTCTGACTAAAAAGGTGACTGTTTGTCTTTAGAGAAGTCCCTCCACTATAAATTGAGTCAACACAGTGGCATTTCATCAAAAGACAGCTCATCAGAAAAAAAATAAAAATTGAACATGAAATGATTTTAAACACTAGATTGCGCAGTCAGATTGCTATGGTAGTATTTTTCCACTTTTACTGATTGTAGAGTTTAATTGGTTTTATACAGAAACTCATTTTATGTAGATTTTTAAGCAGTCTCATTCTTTACAAACACTGAACAGCTGTTCAGCTCCAACAGTTAAGACAAGAGAGGAATAAAGGAAACAGGTAGTAACATTAGATAATACATGTAGATATTGAGACATTTGCTTCATTTACTTTTTAATCTACTTTGTCATTCTTCTTTCGAATCATCTGTAACTCCTCCTCATCACAATGAGGCCTTTGAAGTGATAGCTTTGATGAACCAGTTCTTTCACTTCAAGGCCAAGTGATAACACTCTTCAAATCGACAATCTTTTCTGTATATTTCCCAAGTCCTAGAACAGTTTGTTTCACCTGAAAGATTTAGAAGATAGAATAAGAAACAACTTGTTCATCAAACTCAGACTGAATAAAACTGCATGAGTCAGAAATTCTCAGACATAGCCCTATTTTCCTGATGAATTGTTTTGAATAGTGCAGATAAATTAAACAGGTAGACTTGACTGGCTTCAATTTTTAGGCCAGATTTAAAAACAACACAAACTGCTCTTTAAAAAGAAAAACAAAAAACCACATTATGTTTGCATCTGAAAAAAGCACAACAAAGTCACAGCACACAAAATGAAATCATGCATCAGAGGGATAGTAGAGCCATGCTTCTCATTTACCCAGACTAATAATTCAAAAGCAGCTTCTAAACTAATGAGTAAATCCAATCTGTCAACATTTCTTAGATTTTGATTCATATAGATAAATAGTTGAGATGTAGTCTGAAAAGCAACTTTACTTTTATTTCTTCTATTGGACTAGAATAGAAAAAACTACATAAACGTCAGCATTTTACAATGCTAAGGCCATGAGAAATCAGGCTCTGTAATCTTAGCCCACAAGGGGTTACAAATATTTTGGTTCACGATACAGCTGTTCCTTTGGAAAAGTCACAATCCCATTTGCCATTATCTACAACCCTTATCAAGCTTTTTGAAACTGGACAAGATGGAATATTGAAGTTTATTTTAAATTGAACAGTAGATTAAAAAACAGATAGAGAAAGAAGAACAAGGAAGGAAAGAAAGAGTCCATTGAAAGAGTTTTCTTGAGGGAAGAAGAGTAGACTAATAAATACCCAAATACACAAAGATGCAGAAGAATCCCTAGAGAAAATACACAAAAGTTTCAGAACCATCAAGCAGCAATTCAAAGCAAATGTTTCTTTGACATTTAATTCTCAATACTGGATACACACCTTTCAGATAAAAGCGACTTTAAAAGGTTTATTATTAAAAAGATAGACCCCTTGAAAACTCATTTATTTTACACTTGCAGAAAAACTAAGATAAGGGACAGAGACATAGATTAGGTCACCTGCTCTTAAAGCATGTGCCATTCTGCTGATGGATAGTCATCACGTGCTTAGATTAAAGTTGAAAAAAATGACGAGCTACAGAAAATTCTGAGATAAAACCCCTTATATCTATACAAACATTAAAAGATACATTCACAAAATTAAAAGATTGAGGGAGGAGGGGAATGGGTGAACATGGGACTTGATACACCATGCTAATTTCTCCAGCTACTGAATGCTAATTTCCAAAAGCCAAATTTCGGTACTTTTTTTGTCAGAGCCAAGGAATATTACTTGGTTACTCCAGCTTTTTCTACATTTTTCATTCTTCTCACTCAACCATACAAGCACACACACACTCCCTCCAAGAGGATGAACCAGTCTTTAGAACTGGAGTTGTTGGATACTCAAACTGATCACACGCCCCTGACCCAAGCTACGATAAAAATGCAAGCCCATTATAGCAGTGGTTTCTCACAATGCTTTTGAAAGCTGCCAGCTCTACCACCTCAACCTAACATCAACGTTATGTTCTCATTCTGCCCCTTCACCTTTTTCTAAACTTTTCTGACTGCTTGCATCTCTAAAAGGGATTGCATACCGTCAGCAATAGCTGCACCTGAAAAACCTACATACTGTGGCCATGGTTCTAAGAAAAAGCAAGTGTTAAGCGCTGTTCTTTTTTGTTTTCTAAACTGCTCTGAAGTCATGCACTCAGCAGCCACCAATTTCTCTATTTCTTGCACTGGTGACTCCTTTACCATCCGCACTAAAGGCAAAGGACTTGAGTCCTTTATCAGCTACACGCCCAATGTTAACCTTCAATTACAATGACACATACTTAGAGGCAATGCTGAGTTTATCTAAAACATATTTAGTCTCTAAGTCTTCTCATACAGGAAGAAATACTCCTGACTAAAGCATCTGGTACACATCTTGGACAACAGCTTCCCTTCAAAAGGGCAAGAATTCTAAGCTGCTTTTGAACACCTGTTGTACAATATTATTATTGGGTTTATTCCATTATCAGCTGCTTTCATTACCACTAAGGGAATCTTTTTTTTTTCGAATGGAGTTGCTCAAAACAGCAACTTCAGGAGATGGTAGATGTGAATTGTCAGACATAAGTGAGAATTTTAGGATTTTTGAACTCTACTTGAGGAGGTGGAAACAATTAAAATATTTAATATGTTAAAATTGATAACCTACAATAGGTTTTCTGTTTCTGAATACCATTGTAAGAAAGTGATTTATTTTTTTTTTAATCAGGCTATTAGCTTAAATGCATTTCATATATGATAGTAAGAACGCCTTATTAAACACAAAACAGCAAGTGATAGCCTTGAGAATAACCTCGGTTCAGTAGTGGGTTAGTGTGCAAAGCAATTAACTCAGGTTTATTGATTAGTTTTAGACACAGGAAGATCATGTATTTATGAAATCAACTTGAGGCAAAGGAACTTACACCAAAATTTGTATACTGCAGTTCACACTTTAAGAGAAGTTACTGACTCTGTCAATAAATCCCATTTTATTCCCCTAACTATGAACAAGTGCTGCTAGCATATCTGAATATAAACAAGGCAGTTTTGTTTTTAGATTTTCATATATTCTTTTGCACTGTTCTTTAAAGAAATGCTTTAACAAAAAGTAGAACTATATTTATGGGCTTGACAACACTGCAAACAAGGAGCAAAGTTGACTTTTTGAGTATAGGGTATTGTAATTATTCAAGTCTTGTCTAAGTAATTTCAGCATTCAGAACTAGTTCTCTGGCAACCTCACTGAGAGCCTTCTGAATGAGGAAGAGCACCTTGTACTTCCTGGTGTCCTTTAACATAAGTAAGCAGTCTGTACTCGCAGCCCACAAGGGCAACTGTAATCTGAGTCCATCAGGAGAGGGATGGCCAGTAAATCCCCCTCTACTCTGCCCTTGTGAGTACATCTGGAGTGCTGTGTCCAGGTCTTGGGCTCCCAGCACAGGAAAGATGAAGAGCTTTTGGAGAGGGTCCAGAGGAGGGCCACAAAGATGCTCAGAGCGCTGCTTTCACCTCTCCTGTGAAAACAGGATAAGGAGCTTGGTTTGCTCAGCCTACAGAAGAGAAGGCTGTGGGGACACCTCCTTGTGGACTTCCAGTATTTAAAGGGAGTTTATAAACAAGAGGGATGCCAATATTTTGCAGGGATAAATAGTGATAGGACAAGTGGGAATGGCTTTAAACTAAAGGAGGGGGGATTTAGATTAGGTATCAGGGGGAAGTTTGTTGGTTTTTTTGTTTTGTTTTTTAAACTGAGAATGTGGTGAGGTGCGGTTACAGACTGCCCAGTGGTGTGGATGTCTCATCCCTGAAGGAGTCCATGGTCAGGTTGGATGGAGCTCTGTGCAACCTGATCTAGTGCTTGATCTAGATGGCTGGTCATCCCGCTTCTGGCAGAGGGGTTGAAACGTGATGATCCTTCGGCTCCCTTCCAACCCAAGCTATTCTGTGATTCTAAATCACTCCACAGAGAAGTGTGGCCAAAAAAGAAAAGAAAAACAAAAAACAAACAACAACAACAAAAAAAATCGTCCCCGAACTTTTCATTTCACATGCCTGCTTATTCTTGTTTGCCATCCTCTGTACTATAGAAAAACACATGGTACCTACAAACAGCTTACAGACCTGATGGCAACTCTGGGGATAATTCTGGACAACATTCACCAAGAAAAACCATCCCCCTCATACTGGAGATCTCAGTCAGAACAAAGAAGGTGAACAGTGCTGAGAGGGTGAGGGAGATAAAAGATCCTTTACAAAAGCTGATCTGCAGAACGTAACCTATCAGCCCTCACATATGACATGAAGAGCACTGTATTCTGATAAAAGCTTATGTTTCTCACTTTTTAAGCCAAATTACTCCTTTGCATCTCCCTTTACCTGTCTAGTTCTAGAAATGTCTATAGTGACAGTGAAAATGAAGGAATTTGTGAGGAAAAAAAACACAGCACTTGCAAAACTGATGTATGTCATTGAGATTGTTTAGAAGGGCTTCTACTAGAACACACTAGAGGAAAGATAAGGTTGGGGGAAGGAAGAGATAAAATACAGTTTAAACAAATCCCGAATTCATACACCGAAGGACAAATAAGAAGTTCTACCCTCAGGTTTAATTATGGAAAATAAACACATCCTGAAATTATTTCTACTTTTGGAAAGCAGCAGAGATCATACTTCAGCAAAATGAAAAGGAACTTAGAGTTCTGTACCAGTAGAAATAAACTACCAAGAAAAAAAACTGCTCTGACGCCCAAAACAAATCTTAATAATATCTAAAAAAAGTAGACAGTATAGTGGAATGAATAATATATATTCCAGATTACAGAAAATAAATACTTGTTCTCTTAATGAAATCATTCCTTCAGAGACAAAATAGAATACCAGTTGTTTTTTTTTTTCTTTTTTGCACAGCTGAGCTCTTACATTTTTATCTCCTTAAAAGGAGGAGGACTGCATCCCTAATGAAAACAGTCTTTTTTGAGGGTACCAGTGCAAGCTAAAGGCTCTGACCTTTCTAGAAATTATACTGAAATCTTGTAAAATTTTTAGGAAAATAATGTGTCTATTTCTAAACACTAAAGGACTAAGTTTGTGTAGTCAGAGGAAAGAAAAGTGTAGGAAGGAGAAAATGCACAATGTGTTAGGCGACATAAGTGAAACAGCTATTGGAAGATCAATATCAGAATCACACTGTTGATAAACTAAGGATGCTTGGTTTTCAGCGAATGAAAAGACTAAAACCAAAAGGGAATGTTTTCCAGCACAAATACTAGGTTTTCCTGCTCACAACTTGCAGGAGACTTTTTGCAGCTTGCATTAACTTGCTTTCTGCACTGGTTCAGCATACAGAAATGATGTGTTAAAAATGCACATTGGCAGTATCTTTAGCTACAGCTGAAAAAATCAATTAAAAAAAATCTTAAAGTTCCTCTCTAATGATCCTGGAACAACCAGCTACAAGCATGTAAGAAAAACAAAGTTATTTCTGGCATACACACAGTGCCACAAAAACCTAACCCATTAGAATAATTACCTATTTAAAAGGTAAGTTACTTCAGTATTCTGGCAGTAATTTCACTTGCATTTTAGAGATACCGACTGAGCCCAACTAACAGATGTATTTTCTCAAGAGAATGTTAGCCTTCACATGAAATTTGCCCTATATTTAAAATAATAATAATGTAAAAGATTTTGTGCAAACAATATAAAAATGAAAGGGTAAGCTGAAAACAAAAAGATAAAAGATCCGAAGCTTTGAGATATGACTGTTCATTTTTCCAGGGTAAAGTTTTAAACGGGTTTTTCATCCTTACAAGCAAGCAGTAAAGTTTTGTAACAGAGAAAGAACCTGCTGGAAAATGATATCACGTTACTTTCCATCATATCATTCCTGTTTAGAAGTTGAAAAAAAAAAAAAAAAAAAAAAAGAGGGAGAGAGAAAGAAGAAGTTGGTTCATTCTCAGACTTCCTTCCCAGAAGCTAATACAGGCTATGAGAAATCATTCTCGATGTCATACAGCTCCTTGCACTGCAACGCTGACTAATAGAGCTGGTCTAATAAAGTTGGTCCCTCATGCTACTACAATAAAGCCAAATACCACAGCAGATGCCTAAAAAAATCCCTGGTCAACAACAACAAAAAATTATTAGATGAATTTATTTTTTATTATTAATTTATTAGATGATATTTTTTTTGTTGCACAACCAGAAAACAGTAATCAACTTTATTCCTTTCACAGGAAGAAAGAATTACAAGAGAGAACAAAGAGAAATAGCTATCCTGGCAATCAATATTTCTCTTACCCTTGAAGAAACATACTGCATGTCATCCATTATGAGAAATATATTAATAAAGGAATGCAAAGTCTAGAATTCTCAGGCTGCCAAGCTCTGCTGCAGCACAAGAAAACCAAGTTTGGCTTCCTCTTACTCCTACTCATGATCTTATCAAGTTCTTGTATTAGCCTTCCAATGACTCACATGCAAAGAAAAAATTTCATCTCTAAAATGACTTCTTAATTACATTACCGATAAAGTTTATGTAGATGTAAACAAGAAAAGAGTGCTTTATCAAACTAAGATAGGAAAATTGCAACTTGCTAACCCTAGTTTCTGTCTGTATTCATATCTGTGGTTTCATGAGATTCCCATTCTGAAAACTGGTATAACTATAGATTTATTTGTTCACTAGCTACACATCTCTTGGTCTATGGATTAAAGCACTGCCTACTAATACAATCCTGTTTCATTAATGAAAAAGTTAAAGATTAACTTGGCAAGTCTGTCAGAGTTATCTAATTTATACATAGAAATATTATCTAGGCAGTGTTTCCTTCCATCTTGAGAAGGTGACTGCAGAGAAGGACTTCCAACATTTTCCTAAACACCAGAAGGAAAGAATGCTGCAGACACTGCTCTAAGTGCTCATGAGATAAAGCTAACAGGGTATTACAGAGCCGTCAAACACACAGCAACAGCTAGCTGTTCAGTGCACTTAAAACAGGCTACCTCCCTGGCTACCTCGGCACTGAGTCAAGGACGTAAGCAAGTTACCAACACTGAAATTTTTACATACACATTTTAATGCTAGAATTTTCTGAATTATTTTTATTGCACAAATTTACACAAAGAGTAGATACTCCTGGCATTTGTATTTTTGCAAGACAATTGTAAGACTTCAGAACAAGGGCACAACAGCAATGTACTGCAACACAATTTGTATCTATCTTAAGCACTAAATGAAGAGCGAGAGCTGAAATAAATTGTTAACCAGTCTGCCAGCACAAACACAGACATGAATAAGCTGTAGCCTTCTTCTTATCCCAAAGGCTGTGTTTTGGGCAGAATTCATAGCAGTGCTTCCACACTGACCTGCAGAAGTACTGAATTCAGTAAGAAGTTTAAAGTCTGAAAAGATTAACTACTCTCTGCATGATGCAATATGCTAAACTTAAGCCAGGTGAAATAAGAGGTGTCTGATTTTAATTTTAATATTAATTATTTATATTTTAAAACTAAGTGCCAATACTGAGACATATGGGGGGAAAAGAGGTAAAGCATCTCTGGTACATATGTATACACCCAAAATACAACAGTAAATGATCCTCATCAGCGCCAAATGTAAGATATCTGTAGCCTGGTAATTAGTGGAAATAAACTATAGATATAGATAAATCTTAAATACCCTGTATATTACGACTGCTTGGTGTAAGCTTATCTTCAACTTTTAATATAAAATATTACACCCCAAAACCAATTCTGCAGGCATGTTGGAGGTCATTTATCATGTAAAAAGTAGGTCCTTAGCCTAAAATTTCCTTCAGAGATGCACACTGTTACAAGTCTGTCCTCATTAACCGGTAAAGGAATTTTGAGCACTTAAAATCGACCTAATTGCTGAAGCAATACTGAAGATTCTATGGTATTCCTAATAGCTTGCAATTCTGCAGGGTTGCCTTGGGGAAAACCTGACCTCTCTGTTGTGTGTTCAGAGTAATTCACAATCATCGTAAGAAGAAAATATGGAAATCAGGCAGTGGATTCATAGAAGACACAGACATGCTGGCCAGTTAACCGCAGAGATTTCTAAGCATACATATAGGAGTTAGACAAATTTACAGTTCAGAAGTGATGAACAACAATTAAATTGTTTAAACTCCAGGAGGATAGATTAACTATCTATAAAGGTATATAATACATTAAATATTTATCATGCTCTTACAAATTACCGTGCACTCTAAAAAAAAAAAAAAAAAGAAGTATTTACAAAAAGTTAACAAGCATTCCTGAAGAGACATTTTAGGCCAGTTAACCTCACCACTGAGTGCACCACAGCATTCTTTTCCTGCTCAAGCCAAAGGAGGAAGCTTTGTCTTAATTTATCAGTGAGGCGCTGAACAAATGTTTTCATAACCAAGAATCCAAACCACTGAAGATTTCACTGCTTCAAAAGATACAAGTTCCAAGAATATCTTTAACATAATTCCTAACAATTCCTAACAAAAGGATGCTAGAATCAGAAGTATAACCTAAAACAAAGGCAAAGGGTTTCAGGGCAACTCTCGATCTTTCTGGGGATCACTCATTACAAAGTGGTTGTTTCCTCCATGCAGTCTTTTGGGAATTAACAGAATGCAAATTTACAGTGAAGCATCCCTGCTCAAATCCCAATATTGTCACTCAAAACTTGCCAGAATCACTAGAGAAATACAAATTTACTGACTTGAAAGATGTTGTCATTCGTCATCTGGGAAACTGTGCAAAATCTGGCTGCTAGCCTGCTAAAAAGCATTATTAAAACCAATGACAGAGTTTCAGATTAGAGACCTGTTTCCAGTACCCTCGAAAAAAACACTCACATCCACTGTTCAGATGGATTGGAAGTTCAGATGGATGTCACAGCTTCCCCCAGAACCTGGAAGAAGCACTGTAACTGAATAACCCTGCTGAAAGCCAGCAGGCAGGTGATGGGAAGAACCCATTTCTTCCCAGGTTAAAAACCACTAATCCCTCTTTCAGTGGCTTGATCACTAGTGGGGCAAGGGGAGAGAGGTCTTAAAAACCGTAAAGATCTGTTAAAAATTCAGTGAAGCTGAGCAGCAGTATCAGGAACCTGGCTAAACACAGGTATTTCTACACCTAGTATGGAAGATGCCAACAAAACCTGTAAAGAGAGGGAAGAGCAGACTATACATGGTCCATACATATCTACCAGGCCTCTTTCTTGCAGAAGGACAGAGGAAGGAACAAAGTGATTAAGGAAGAGAATTAAGATCCTATCAAAAAATAAAGTAGAATATAAGCAAGCAGGATGTTACCAACAGGACAGCAAGTTGGAGAACATACAGCAAACTGTAATCTTGCAGCTAAAAGCCACGAAGTTCAGAGAACCCAACCAAAACAAACCAAAAAGGCTCCACTATATTTCCATACAAAATATTTGGGCTTGGCTCTTATTTTAACAATAAAACAGTAAAGTTCTTGAAGCTTATCACTCAAGAGATATTAGAACAGAACAAAAAGCACAGTATTTGACTTCAGAGACAAAAATTGAAATGTAATTGTCAAAATAATTTTGAGAAAATGGCAGACTTGTATGCAAGTGTCTCTACTGTTTATTAGTTGAAGACAAAGCGCAGCTCTGAAACTGCAGGAACAAGATAGCTGATCTGTTTAGTATAACATTAGACAAGGAAAATGTTATTGGTACTATTTTACAAGCAGACTGCTAAGCAATAGGAAGGCATTTATGCTTGCAGTAAGATGCTTTCAGAGCCTAGCACAGAAGCATTAAAAGTTACTCTGAAAATTCCACTCACAAGAAGGGCGGTGTTGTATCAGTGCTTCAGCTGGCCTGTAGCACTGCCCATTCTCTGGGCAGGACACAAACAGCAATGCCATTAGAACAATTGGGAGTCTGTGATACAAATGCTGAAAAACATTTGGAACAGACCTACAGATTTTATGTAGTCATACATACACAGCAAGCTGTGTCTCTAAATCAATTTAAGAATAATCAATACTCCTCTAACACAACAGTCCAACTAGATAAGTTTTATTTTTACAACTTTTTGTGAGCACATCCTACAGCAAAACAAAAAGATGACACTCAAATCTGATTCAGTACTAAGAATAACTTTTCTGCAGTTGTTCTGCAGTGAAATTACTGCAATCTCTCTCTTCCGAGTCAACCAAAAATGTATTATCACAAGTGTCAAGAATGTTTCTTTACCTAAAATTAGAACCCTATATATTCACAGTAAGCAAAGACATTTTTCTGTAAGACTATATACGATTTAACTTTTTAGAAATCATTACAGAAATACTATGAGATAATGAGTTTGTACTTAAAACATGATTTTAATATGGTAACTCACTACATTCTGCAGAAGATACCGACAACTGCATTTTCATACAACTTTTAGTTTATGGGAACTAAAGACATGTCTTAAGTATTTGCCTTAACGCCTGAAAGCATGTGCCACATTAACAAAGAGAACATTACAGAAGCATATCAACAAGAGTGGTATGAACTCACACAGAACTCACCTACTCATCTAGAAATTCACCTTCAGGTGCACAAGTTATTCAAAACTTAAGTTCTTTTTTAAAGCCAGTTTGCATACCAAAAATGAACTCTTTACAATCCTGAGGAGCTTCCCAATAAGCTCATCCAGTATTTCAGATAGATGTCCTCAAGCACTAACCAGTTTGCTAGTTTTTGTAGGCAGCTGCTGGGCACAATAAAGCACAGTGATTCCTCGCTAACTAGCAAGTAGACACCTGATTTATGGCTGCTGCACAGCACAAATTCACTTTCTGTTTCATGAAACATAACTGAACGTTCTACCACTTGAATTCAGTCATTAAGCACCCTGCAGAAAACACTCAGTTGTAGCAGTTAGATTTCACAAAAATAATTACATCTAAAACTTCAGTCTTTTCTACCTCTCTTAGTGGCGCTAAGAGATGTAGAAAAGGTATGTCTAGTATTTTGGGATGGCAGGAGATGAAGAATAATGCTGTAAAACTACTGAAAGGCAACAGGGACACCCTCACAATCTCACCCAGCACTCCCACTTAGATGACACTCTACATTCCATTGGTGAAAATTAAAACCCTGATCCTTTTCTTATGCTGAAGTTCAGGAAGCAAAGTAGAGTCACGGAATGGTTTGGGTTGGAAGGGACCCCAGGAACCATCAAATTCCAACCCCCCTGCTGTAGGCAGGGCCACCAACCTCTGTACCTGATACTAGACCAGGCTGCCCAGAGCCCCATCCAACCTGGCCTTGAGCACCTCCAGGGACAGGGCATCCACAACCTCTCTGGGCAGCTTGTTTCAGCACTGTACCACTCTATGAAGAACTTCCACCTGACATCCAAAAAGCAACTGACAGGTATAAAAAGAAGTGCTGTCCAGAAAGACGTGCCCAGTGAGTACCATCATTTGAGGGCAGCTAGTTCTACAGCTCACTGTAGTTAGGGAGAGCGGGTTTCACTGCATCTCAGATTGCCTACATGTATGCAAAATTTGATGCTTTCATTTTTGCTTTGACATCAACTTTGCAAGTGATAATTTTGTGTTAAAATATAGGTTGGAAAACTTAACTGGAACAGAAATTTGCACTTTCGAGAACAGATTTTGGTAGCAAAATCTGAAGTACAGTCAACATTTAATTATACCCGCCATGCAAGAAACGAAGATGTAATCAGGGATGATTAGAAAAATTGCAACTTCAAGTTGCACAGCTTAACACTAGCACTACCTTATAGAAATCTCAAAGCTCTAATTTTACAGAAATTAGCACAACAATTTAGTGCTAGAAGTTTCTGAAGATGCAAATAATCAGGAACAGGTGATACTTGCTCCTTCTTGTAAATCCGTAAGGTTTATGCTTAAGTATATACACTGACTGCTAATGAAAAAACTTACAGATGCAAAAAAAAAAAAAAAAAAAAAAAAAAGGCACCAAACAACATGCAAAGCCTACATTCAGGGAATTTGTTTGCCATCATATTTGTGTTTTAATTTTTCTGATTTAACTTCAGCAACCCTTTTCTTTACAAGCAAGTGGTTAGCAGTTTAAGAACATATGTGACTTCAGAGTGGATTCATGTTCTCAACTATGCCCTTTACTCCTGGATCAGAAACCACACATATGTCCCAGGACTTGAATAAATTTATGTCATGCAATTTCCTTTCAACAAGGAAATTCCGTAATAAGGTTTAGAGAGACATAACAACATAACAAATGCAGGCAGATTTCCAGTATGATCCATACTGAATGTTGAACTTGAACCCCTATATTTTTACAGCACAGAAGCAGCTATTAAGCTTAACTAGCAACACTGTTTTGGCATCAACTTATTGCAGATGAATAACTCCAAGGGAGGTCCCAACGATCTTGATCTCTTGATTTAAGCTTTGAAAAATGTCACATCTGACCCTGTAAAGTTAGTGTCACAACAGCTTCTAATCTCCTGAAGAGTCCCCTATGTTCCTGTTCTGCTTATCTAGGACAACTGGAGTATTCAGTAAGCAGATTACAGCTGGTTGAAAACATTAACACTTAAATAGCGGATATGGCTCACACCAGCTGCATCAGCAACAGTGACTTAGCATGCCAAAGAGGTACCCCTTGGTGCAAGATCACGTCATGTCTGTATCTGGAGTTTTGCAACCTCAACTAAGAAACAAATCGAGTATGCTTGAAGCATTCTCCCTCTGAATGAAAACAAAGCCCAAGTCCCACCACCCACTATTATCCACTATCATCTTAACGAAGATGCAAGATCATCCTAGGGGTGCACTCATAGAACTGACAGCTAGTGCAGACTTCACTGAGAGGGAAAATGCAGAGTGGACAAAAAGTCCAGAACCATAACAGAACATAGCAGTCAAGACTCCTCACCACACAAATCCAAAGGACTTGCACCCAACCAGTTTATTACATCAGAGCTACATATATGCCAATACCTAGATTGGTTCTTAAGTTAACTAATACTTAATTTATCCCATATCACAGCAAGTTGTCAGAAGGCTTGTCTTCACATAAACCTCTAGTTTTTCCTCAAAAATCTCCATCTGTATGTGAAGCAAACATACCAGCAAATATTCTATAAGTAAGCTGACATGAAATTTCAGTAGTGAATTAACATTTAGGCTTATTTACATTTTCTAAAAAGTGATGATAAAGAACAGGTGGTTGGTCTGCCCACTGCCACTTTAAAGGCACAAGATCAAAAATAACATGCTCACATTCATTCTATGTTCTACCCGCTTTTCACCAAGACCCATCTGCTCCTTCATCTCTACAGTGCCCACTCCCTGCGCTCTGCCAACTCTTCCAAAGCAGAGCATCCTTTCTGACTGTGTTATGTTGATGACACTCAACTGGTATACATTCTTTCCTATTTTCCTCTTTCGCCCTTCTTCAACCTTATCATCTTTTCTGAGCCTCTTTTTCACCCCCTCCCTCCCTCCCCCAACTCTTACTTTCCTCCCTCTCTGCTTTAGGGCTGCAGAACAGCTGAATCTAGCAAAGTTTCTTTTACTAGCCCATTAGGGCTGCCCACTTATCTATACTAGCTAAGTAGGTATCAATACACGATAACTGAGACCACAGAAACCTGTTAGTGTTACTAAGGCGATAAAAGAAGGCTCCTGCAAAAATAAAACAAAACAAAAAAGCAACAGAAAAAAAAAAAACAACCCCACACAACAGTCACCTGAGCTAAACTGCTTTTCCAGAGACTGACTGTCAAGGTAAAAAAGAAAATTGCTTCCTTATCACTATTGCTTTGCTTCCAAATTGTGTTGCCTTACCAGAATTTATAGACAAAGATAAAAGGATTGGCTCAATACTCTTGGAAAACCATACAAACCTTAGTGATACAGGCTGTAAGGCAACAAAGCTTTAACAGCGTGGCAAGACAAAAAGGGCTTGCTCACTTGTCACACTATCTTGCAGTTATCTAATAATCCATTTTTTAAGATAATAAGCCTCACATATGTGCTTACTGGACCCCTAACAAGACTGGTCATTCTTTTGGATCAGTGGCAGTCTCCTGTTCACTTTCCTTTCCTAATAATGTGGGAGTGAATATATCCATTTAGATTTATACAAATGCACTGCTCTGAAAGCCACTGTTTCATTCAGCATTCAAAATAAACTAATAAACTTTCAACAAAAATGTACAGATTTGTCAGATCTGTGGTCATGTGATTAATGACAGTGAACTCTCATCTCCAAACACATTTCCTGACTGAACACCCTATTGCACTACAATCATGCACATGGACTGTGCTCTGGAATTTATTCAGTGCTTTCTTACCTCACTACCTTTCCATATACTGTGTTCTTTAAGCTGCTACTTACTTAAGAAACAAGAAAAGGTGACAGTTTTGCAGAATTCTTATATGCAAAAAAAAGGTCATAATACTGGAAAAAGATATTGCAATAGTCAAAAAAAAGCAGAAGTGATGAAATTTATGCAGTGTATGTGGACATTTTCCTACTTGCAGAGCACAGCTGAATGAATAGCAATATTCATTCACTTGATCCACAAATGAATAGTCCTCAAACATTCTTGTTTCCAGAATCTCCTTTCTACCCCACACAACTTCATTCTGCAACACTCTCGTCCAAATGCAGTCTTTTGTTTGACCATGTGAGCCACGACCTAAAAACCTATTCCTGATCCATCTAAATGAGGTAAAGAACAGCAAAATATATCCCACTCACTTCAGAGAGCCAAGGACAACAGCATTCAGTCATTCATAAACAGTAAGAGCAGCACTAACCTCCAATGCAAGACAGACACGCTGTTAGGTTTCCAAGACCTCAGCTGGATCTGCTGCTGCGGTCCTTCAGTTTTGCACTCCACAATAAATTCTCACAGGAACCACAGCCAAATTAGCAAGCAACAGCAATGACTTGGACAGATTTCCACCTGTCTTAGTCTTCTTTGTCTTAGTTTCAGCTGAGATGGATTTTTTTTTTTTCCAGTTTTTTTTTTTTTTGGACTGGTATGCTAACTTTTGGTTCTAGGAGAAGAACAGTGTTGATAACACATTGATGTATGTTGCTGCTAAGCAGTGCTGTACAGAGCCAAGGCCATTCCCAGCAAAGGGCTCAAAGAGCTGGGAGGGAATAGAACTAGGACAGCCAAAGTGATATTCCGTGCTATATGACATCAAGCAGAAGTTGTTTTGGAAGGGGCAGGAGTTTGTCTCTCTTCCAGCAGAGGGTAAGTGAACGACTGAGTGGTGCTAAGCCGCCTGCCAGTTTAAACCACAACAGCCTTTTTCAATGGCACTTAACAGAATCGTTACAGATATGAAGAAGTGAGAGTTCATGGTCTCTCTGTATCAAAGCATACACAGGAAAATGTAAAATTGTCACATTACTGAGGAACTAAACAAGCAGGAGCTTAAAAAGAGATACTTTCTATAATAAAGATAAAAAATAATAAGAGATACTTTCTATAGTCTATGCATATTACAATACAATACAGCAGAACCAAAGAAAAAAATATATTTGTATGCCTGGTTTTAAAACTTTCTTCAATATTTGTCTTTAAATTCAAAGCAAAAGACCTTCCAACACGATATAAAAGTCATAGGTCTAGTGAAATTGCTCATAGACTTGTTCGGTGGAACCTAACCAGGCAGATTAAAACATGAGGTTCAAGATGCTACCAATCATACTGCATATCCCCAAAATGGGAGGGAAAAGAAAATCTAGATCACCCAGGAGGAAACCTCAGAGGTGTCAAAATGACTCCAGTATTAGATGACAGATTTAGTCCCTGAACTTTGAAATTTGCTATGTAGATCTATATATACACACACACTCTCCCGCTAAAAAGAACATATGCAACCACGAAGCCTCTCACCAACCATCCCCTCAAAGAAAGAGAACTTCATAGTTGCTTGTGAAAACATATTCCATCATGCACAGCTGTCTGATCTAGACACACCAAGAAAATACAGTAAGTCTAACACAAGACTTCCCATTGTACTTAATAATTCTCTTCAGATCTCCTGATATCCTGTTTTCCACAGCAAAATACAAAGATCCGTATCTAAAAATCGCTTAAAAGTGATCAATTCAATCCACTTCAAATAAGAGAGGAAGGAGATGTGTGGGAAGAAGAATGCAAGGGGCTTAATGCGGTTCGTCAAAAGAAAAAACTTCATTCAAACATTTCCTGTACAGATGAACAGTTACTGTCTTTTAAAAGAGGATATGGAATAATGAGAAGTTCAAATGCAGTGAAAATTCTCAGTCTTGTAACAATCATGAAAGATTCTTCAGCTGTTCCAGGCACATTCATCGGAAACACAGCAACAGTTAACACTACCAAAAACATTTAAAAACACAGGCACATCAATACTGTGATTCAGTTTAAGAAATTCACTGCCCCCAATGTGTGCATTTCCTAAGAAATCAAATTCTGGATAAGGAAAAGTTTTGGTTTCTTCCCCTTTATAAAGACAGATATGACAGTTTGTGCCAATTTAGAAAGCTCTTGGTTTAAAAGCACTTATTTTCCAGTGTGATCACCCTAAGAGTCAGTGGCAGCTTGATAAATGGTGTAACATTTCCCAAGAATTCCAGGCAAGGAGCACGCCCCAGCAGGCTAAGGCCACTGGCTTCACATCTTGGAGAAGTGGCCAGTTACTGAACCAGCCCATCAGTAATCACAGCAAATGAGGAACATTTGTAATCTGCCTATGAACAAAACAATTGTCAGTTACTTGCCCCCTGTATAAATTGAGACCACTTACTCAGCACTGTACCAATAAGCAGCCACGCAGTAACAACCTTCTTTCTGATCAGACAAAAAGTAACTCAGCCTGGCACAGCAAAGGATGCCACCATTATGGCAATGGCAAGGAACGACTGCTTGAAAGATTTGACCTCTCAACTGAATAAACTGCATTAAGCTGTCAAAAACCCTTCAGAGCAGCTGCCTGGGTAGACAGGAAACAATGGAGGGAAGAATTCCTGTATGCTGCTATTTTTTTTTGTAAGTCACTGAATGGATTGCTTTTGCTCACCTCAGACAAATGCTTACACTGGCTGCACTGAATAGACACGCAACAAAGGCTTTGCTTAAAGTCAAAGATGTTAAAATAAGATTTTACAATCCAGAAGCTGTTCTCAACTGCTTCTGAACATCAGGCGATGTTTCAGCTCCTGCATCTAGCTGTTGATGTACAGCTTCGGCGCCAGAGGCTAAATTAGAGAGGGGGGAGGTTCTGCACTGTGATAATTTCTGTTAATACACTTACTTTGTTGATAATCTATGCTAACAGAGCATATTACTTTTAAGTTCACATACTGTATTCTTGTTGTCAGTACCTTCTACGGACAAATCTCACATGGGAGAAGCAGAAATGTAATTATATCCAGTAAATATAAATTTCTGGGTTTAAAAGCGGGCTCTTCCTTTCAAGTCAAGCAATTGAAAATGTCACAAAGGCAAGAGAAGGTTCAAGGAAAAATACTGAGGGTTTTATGGAATGAATATATTCGAATGAGGAGAACAAAGATGGTTGATTTTGTATGCGAGTAGAATAAAGAAATAGCTACATCACCACTCTTCAGAAACACATTCCCAATGCTTTGGAGTTACGCCATACCAAACACAGACTCCAAGAATGCTACTAGAACAGATTCCTTTGGAAAAAGAAAGCCTGCAATGACTACAAGTTCACATTTGGCAGAAACTGTGAAGCCATTTTTAAGTTAACCCTCCACTCCCTCATTCAATTAAAAAAAAAAACAAAACCAAACCTCCTTGATAAATTCATACTTAAGTTCAGTTTGAAATTGTGTCAGTTTGTCTGACAGAGTAGAATGAAGCTTCATCACTTTCCCCCTGCTACTCACAGTCCGAAGAGCTACTTTTTTGTAAAACCATTTATTTATTCAGGATCTGATTACCATCAGCATAGCACTATGTCATGCTTTCCCTCCAGCAGGAAAACAACCATGTTATTTCTTCTCTTTGTTTCTGAACTTCCCCCCTTTCATGCTGATTTGAGAATCCTCTAAGCAAGAAGAAAAACTATTCTTGTTTAATTACAATAATACTTATTACACAACTTCTCCCCGCACACATACAGAGGGTAGCAGACTGCACCACCATCCAACAAAATTCAACAGCCACTGTGAAATCAGAGACTAAATGCATGGTTTGCATCAGGAAAAAAGCACATCATAAAATAGACAGTCCAGTATAATTCCACTGACACCTAGATACTTGAAAAGACTGGTACAACTAAACAGTATAGTTCTGTACAAAGATACAGAAGAATAGAACTTCGTGAAGACAAAAATGACACGGCTACTTGTTTGCAGAAGAGAAGTTTCAGATAGAAGGGAGAAAACAGAAGTCAGAGGGATAATACAACTATTGGATACAAAGCAAGCCAGCAAGGACAGAAGCTGCTAATCAGTGATCTTTACAAACCAAACTGAAATCCCTTTCCTAGAACAGAGTTGACTGTGCTCCTTAGGAGAGCAATGACCCTCTGAACAGAGGGTTGATTTAAGTAACAGCTTGAAAATCAACATCTGTTTCAACTTGATGATAACTGTGTTAAAAATAATATTTTGTTGCTGAGAATTTACTTCATCAAATAGTGTTATTGTGGTCTATCTGTTGTAGTTTCTGTGGAAATAAATAGGAGACATTACTTTCAGAGTGACCCACATAGTTATGAAGAACAGCAGGCTTCTTCCAGGATTTCCAAAGGCTCCCACTTTCTCTAACTCTCAAAGAAAACCAGTATGTATTCAGGCGATTGCTGTTCATTCCTATTAGTTTGCACTTCACAACTAGGAGGGCAAGTGGAAAAAAAAAAAATGAAAATATTATCAAAAATTTCAATTAGGTCTACTTGTGCATTAATCATGACCATGTGACCACACCATGCGATAATTCAGTAAAAATATTTTGTCTAAGTACAAAAATAAAATACAAAAGACTTTTTAATACAGATTTTATTTCATCAACCCTTCATGGATAAATCACCACTACGCCTATATCTCCACAATGCTTCAGGTCAACATTCCCTGATTTGGGAAACATGTTCAACCACAGCCATCTGGTAGCCTGAGATCTAGGAAATAAGATGGTGATGTCCAATCACACAGAGAACTGAAAGCTGACTGTTGCTTCAAACAGCAGCATAGAGTATATGGTGATAGGAAAGATGGAATCAAACATTTTGCCATTCTCAAAAAGTAACAAGCTCCAATATTTTTAAGTCTTGAAGCCTGTAAAACAGTACATTGCAAAAATCAAATAAAAGCTAATCTGCTCATGAAATATATAATACTTTCCACTTTCACTCCACGCAAACAGTTTATAAGTAAAATCAAGTGCTTTCATCAAATATTAAGAGTACTTTGGAACAAATAGTGTTTATTTCTTGTTGTGATAGTAGAAGTCTCCATTCTAATTTCTTTTACAGCAATGTGACAAGATAGGTTTTGTTTTAAATAATAAAGGTGGATGACAAGTGATGATAAGCACATAACACATTCAGGATTACCTCATCACTAGTAAGACAGCTGAGAAGCGGAGCCTTGACAAACGCGCCCTGTCATAAGAAATACAAACTAATAGACCAAGTCTACTATTTAAGTAAAGTTTGAAAAACACTCTAAAATAGTAGTCAAGTTAAAATTTGTAGATACCTAACCATGGGAGAGAACTCAGTTGGCAACTTAATCTCTCCTTGATAATCGCAGATCCCTCAAAACACCCTCTGATCTATTTGAAATAAGCTGAAGCCATGCAGATAGACATACACATTTCTGGCACCGGCAACACTCACTCACAGGAGCAATGGCAGAAGAACAAAGAAAAAGTGAAATCCAAGTTCTACTCTAATTGCTTTGCAGCAGAGGCACTGAAATTAGGGGAAAACATGGAAGGCGCATTCTCACTAGAACCTAATTCACTACCTGCCAAAAAAGTTACTACATATTCTTAAGAAAGTCATCAATGGAAAAACAAGTGGCATACTTCAGATACATATTCTACCTTTACAATCTAAATTCACTGTTTCAATGACTAGAGTCCCAGTGATGGTTACAGAAGAAATCGACCCTTCTCTTCAAGGGTTCTCATTACTACATGGTTTTGCTGTAGTTCAAGCCATAACTTGGCTTGCAGGTTCTCCCACTTACCTCAAACTTTGTAGTGATTTTGAAGCATGTTTGGTGGCTACATAAAATTCTGACTTTCATATTTCATTAAGGCTTGAAAATTTTCTGAAAGCTGAATCCCATAAGTGGTACAGCCCAGAGCATCCAGCATCCTAGATGGAGAAACATGACTAGCCACTACCATTTTCCTTCAGTTTTGTATATCTGTGGACCACATATTTCATCTCTCTATACGCTACATTTTATAGCTGCAAGAAGACTCTGAAATATTAATATGGATGTGGTTTCTGCTTCTAAAAGCCTCTTCCTCTATCAATGCTAATCTAAGGCAGCTGAAAAATTCCATGTCCTTGGTATTCAAAGTCTACCAAAAAAAATGCAATTGTCACCACTCAAATCCTCAAATCCAAACATAACTGAAAAAGAAATAAATCAGAGTCAAGCTGTCAAGCAGAGAGCAAACTGTAAGTAAAGGGATAAAACAGCATAAACAACAAAATATAAACATGAAAAGAACAGCTTTCCACTCATATTTGTTCTTAATGGGAAATATTTGTATTTGTCTACAAGTGAACTTCCTAAACAGGCATACTGAACAGCTTATTCTAAAAGTGCATTGCTGTTCTTCACAGAAAGACTATTTATTGTTTTGTAAACCTCAAAGCTAAGTGAATTTAATGGGATAACTGAAAGTATACATTTCTGCCAGTACAAACAAGCAAACAAACTAATCTGCAGCATGGTATTCTCTGCAGACTTTTTTCAGTTGAACCAGTTATGACTTCCATACAGAAAACAGGTAATGCAGGGAGCCTGCAATGCTAATGGTAAGGTTAGAATGAAGTGCGCTTATCCTCTTAGGGCGTGGGATGATTTTCAAAGACAGAGAGAAGGCAAGCAAAAGGCTGAGCTTCTCTAGGATATCTTTCTCCCTTTTTTGACCTCCTGCTTATCTGCCCCCATTCCTTCCTTTTCTTACACAGGATGCATTGTTAGCAACTGATGAAATAATTACGTACAACAGATACTATGCTTTCAAAAACAAAGAAGCAGCCTATGTCATCCTCTTTCCCATTTCTGTGGCAGAACACAAATAAGATGTGTGTTGGTGCATTCCAGATACTGTTAAGATGATTTTTCCTCCTAGGAAACTGCCTGGTTTTGGACAGAAGCGGAACTAGCATGTTCCTGCTGATGCAACTATTTGCTGCAACAAAGCCCCAGTGAATGAGAAAACAGTTCCATTGAATGTTCACACAAGATGCATTTTGTTTCTCTTCAGCCAGCAATCACCACATCCTAAACTTTGGCAAGCCATTTTGTTAACACGTGGACACACTGTACATTCAGATTTGCAAAGAAGCAACATGTGAACACTTACATTTCAGAAGTAAAACAGAATGGGATGATGAAGTACCTGGATGCCAGCAAAGAAGTGGGAAGTCTGAAGTGTAGCTAAAATACATTTACACAAAGCCAACTGTATAAAGTTGCATGAAGGTGGTGACCATTTATTTTCCAAATAAAAGAGAAAATGGAGTGAGAGAGAAGGATATAAGAAAATGAGCCTCCTCCTTAATTTTAATGGCTAAGAAACACAAAGCAAGCTGACCACTCAGTCCAGGCCTCTACTTCTGTGAATAAGTTATGGTCACTAGTCTCACAAATGAAAAAGCACAACTGTCTGCAACAGCCTAAGAGGCAGCACACATTCATTTCCAATTTACCTTGAGCTCTCCTCCTGTCTTCTGTCTAATCCAAAGAATAAAGAGACATCAGCAAAACCAAGAATACTTTCTGCTATATCAAATAAATGACTGTCAGGCACCCAAAGCTATGGGAGAATTGCTTTTATTTTGGGGAAGAGGGCAACAAATCACATTATGGGGAAGTCTCTTAACAGAATGTCTTACCAAAATGTGAATAGTTTTAGTAGCATAAAATACTACGCAGACACACATAAGAGGCTCACATGTTAGAACATACTTTAAAAGACATAGACCTGAATCAAAGCATTCTTAAGCACTCATACCCTTAAAGAAACCAAACAAGGGCAGTGAGACAGAATCAGTTCAAAGTTTTACCCCAAAGTCCTACAGAAACTTCATACTTAATCAACTTTGGAAAATACAAATTGGAAAAAAAATGAGCAGTCCAGTTCTGCAGTCTAAGAATTTACCAGAACTGTTGTTCTCCATCAACTGAAAAGATCTTTCTTCCCTTGACCAACAGCATTCTCTTTAGATTTGATATGAACTTGAAGACTATAAAGGCAGGAGACAAGGATCAACTACTCTACTTGTACGAAAGTAAGAGCAGCTAGATATTTGAATAGAAACCCATGCGCACAGCACAAAGTGAGCAATTGGAGTCTACACAACTTATTGCTGTACATCTCTGTCCTCAAAGAAGTAAGTGGGTACCATCTTACAAGTCAGCTCTACTGCCGGAAGCGGGCAGAGGAACTAGAATGTTAATTCCAAAAAGAAATTGACAGAATCAAGTATTAGCAGTTGCATGGTGCTAGATCTGAGATGTGGAGTCATTGCACAATATAAAAATCTGACTACCAGTACCATGGTAGGGATTAATTACTCAAAATATAAGATGCTAAAAGGCATCTGCATCTCTAATGGATATAAGCCAATAATTGCTACTTCCCCAACACAAACAAAATTACTCTTGGATGAAGCATTCAGATAAGTAATCTTAAAGTTAACATGTGCAAACTAAGGCCATGTGCCTAAACACAGTAGCACTCAAAGGCGCTGCAGGAAACACAACCCATACCACATCTGCATAGGCTGATACAGTCTGACTGGGACAGCTCCTATCCATCAGTAGTTCTTACCTATACTAAAAATCACTGCATCAACTGGCAAGCACTGATGTTTAACGACAGAGCTGGGAAGAAGATAGTTTTATTTTTATACCAAAATTCAGTACTCAGAGAGGAAAGGAGAGAATCAACAGCTTGATCATCAAACTAAAAGCAAGAAATAGCACTCTGAAATGCATTAACTACTGTAGCTTCCAAAACTAGAAAGGAAGCACTAGCACTTTTTCCATTCCGTTGCCTTTTTTTTCTTTTTTCTTTTTTTTTTTTCTTTTTTTTTTTGTTTTACTATGTGTATAATGGCAAAAGGCTATTCAAATATGGAGAAAATTACTAGAATTATCTTAAACTGATACTCCTGAAAAAGAAGAATAAACTACATCACAAGAAAGCAAACATGCTGATATCCCAGCTGCTGCTGTCTGCTGCCAGTAGGAACATGAGAATATCCTAGATGAAAACACATTACAGTTGCCAGGAGCAGAGTTTCACTGCTGTACTTCCAAAATCTGTCCCATTGGAGACTCCTCTTCCTTCCACTGGCAGAAGAGTCAGCTAAACAAATTTGGTGCTAGAAAACTGACATCCACAAGCACTAGCTGATCATACTAAAAACAAAAGAATTTTAACTAAATGCCCACAATAATTCTGATAGATTTCTAAGTAAAAATAAATCTTCTGAACTGATCATTCTGCACTCCTTCTTCCACTTCCATAACGAGAAGTATCACTTAACCCATAGAAACAGGCAAAAAGAAGAAAGTCACCTTGTTACCTTGTTTTAATACTGCACAAGAAATAGCAATGAAGTATCTACCCTACAAAAAAAAAAAAAAAAAAAAAAAAAACAATTTCTTCTCTTAAAAAAAAAAAAAAAAAAAAAAGTAAAACCATTTTTACCTCTATCCTTGCTTGTATATTAAAACACAATCTCTGCCTAAAACCCTATCTTAACTAAGGAAGTGCATAAGATTTTTTTAGGAAAAAATCTACCTTGTGTCACAATGTTCTCACAAAGAACCACGACATTACTAAAGGAAAGTGAAACAGTTACATAGTTATTAGAAATTAGCAATGCACTCAAAGTAAGAACACGGTCAAAACAAAAAATTATTAACAACTGAAGCAAAACTGTATACTTTTTAGCTGTTTTGCTTATATAAATAAATGCTTCCGGGTTTTTTTTGTTTGTTTGTTTGGGTTTTTTTTTTTGGGGGGGGGGGGAGGGGGGGGGGCGGGGGGGAGGGCGAAGGTGGGTTGGAGGTTTCACTGTAATTTCTGTACTTGATTGATTTGTCCTAATCCACAGAAATTACCATTTCAAGCACAAGGTATTTCCTTTAGTCATGCTAGTTGTACATTTTTTTTTAAATGATAATCATAGAATAATATTAAGATCATACTCCCACTAACTTCCATCCAACCAACACCTCGATTACTCATCGTTATGAACTAGCTTTCATTACAAACTGTGTTCATTACTAAAACTGCTATTTCTTTACATGGTTTCATCAATCCTCACATGACTTAAAGTCACTCAAGCAGGAATTCACAAAAAAATATGTCTTCAAAATAATATACAGTTGAAGAGAAATTGGTTCAGGCATTGTAAAGTACTCAAAGGAGGTAACATCTGAAGTACTCTCATACTGCAAGAGTTATCTAACAACATAACTAAATTGCCTTCTGCTTTTTTGTGTTGTTTTGTGGCTATTTTTTTTTTTTAATAACTTTTGGAACACCAAGAGCATTTCTATTATTTTGGGAGGGAGTCATTATAAGATGCACAAAATTCAGCAATTCTGTTGCATATGTATCCAAATCTGTCACTGGAAACTGTCTGAGACAACGCTTTCATGAGAGGACAACCACAGTCACGGTTAATCAGAACAAATGCCAAAATATTTCAAAACCATTGCCTGCATCTGAGCTGTAGCTCAGATTTGAAATAAACATCAAAATATCACAAAACTGAACATGCATGAACTGAAGGTTTCAGAAGTGGTGAACATCAGCTACGTAAGATCAGGCACTATCCATGGTTGTCTGCATAGCTTGCCACCCACAGTATCATACCCAGATCCACAATGCAGTCCAGTCTTGATCTCCTCAAAGCCTAGCAACTCTAGGTCACATCACACTTCAATACCAGGGCCTGAAAGGCTTGAGTTATTCTTTTTCCTTTGAGTACAAATTGGGACATTATCATTTGTTGGAGTCTGTTCCATTCCCGAGTTTTATCCCATACAAGCCAACTCTCTGGTACATCTTGTCAAGAAATGCATAGACAGAAAGGGTTGTTTGGAACAGAAGACAAACCCTAAAAGATGACCACAAGAGAATTTTGACTGTAAGACCGCAGCTTCACTCCCATGTCTAAATACCATTAGGAAAGAGCCCTTTCCTAAACTCACAAAGTAGAAAGAACCTGTCAAGACCACTCAATCATTCGCACAACAGAACTGGGACTCCAGACAGTGCTATAAGGCAAACAACAGTCAAAATACTCCTGAATTTCACTGATCTTTCCAATATTGTCAGAGACTGTTTGCAACAGCTGAGCTGTTCAACAAATCACTACTTTTACTGACAACTTAGCAAATCTGCTTCTTGAATATTTGCTGCATGCTTAATTTAAAAAAACAAAAAACCACAACTACTTTAAAACATTAAATAAAGACACAATCATGGCCCCATATGAGACATTTACAACCATTAGAGAAAGATTAAAAAAAGAAATCTCACACCCCAAGGCCATGCATGTATGTAAAAACTTAGGATTTGCTTAAGCCTCTTGCTCTTGAGATGGCAAGCACATAGGAGAGAGAACTAAGTGAGCACAGAATGAGGTTACCTTGCCTCTCTAGCTATTGTTCCTAGGATGCAAGTAATGTTTTCCTGGAACACCACTATAATTTGCATTAGTTATCACAGTAGGTAACCAAAATGGATTTTTAAGCAAACAGCTTTCACTGTATATCAAGTCAGGTACTTCATGCCTAGGCTAACATGAGCATTAAGATCAATCTCTTGCTTTTTTTTTTATATAGTAGAGAATGTTCAGCTATTGGGAATAACTGAACAACTGCACCTTAACCAAAGAAAATGCATCACTGCAACATCTCTCACAACCCTGACAGTCACTGCAGATGAGTCCTTGAAATTTTTTTTCCCTCCCTCGATCAGTAGAGGCTTATTTGTCCTGATGTGTTTCTAACTCACAATCACAGCGGAGGCACCAACACTTCCACTCAGCTCCCTTTCCCCTTACTTTTCACACATCAGCTTCAGAACAAAACCTAAAGAGACAAACAAGTGCTACTGTTTGCTAGGCTGCTGCCAACTGCTCTCAGTTGAAACGCTTCTCTCTGACTGCAAATACCTTTTTAGTTTAACTAGCAAGATCTGCAACATATGATGTGCTCATTAACTGACCTGACACAGCTTAGCAAATGGGGCAGAGGCTCTTTCACAGCCGTCTATCCATTTAAAAGGTATTAAAAACAGCTCTTGAGAGTGTAGGAAGAGAACCAAGCTCCAGCTTGCTACTGCACTGCACTTGCTACAATTACTGTTCCTCATCATCACCTACAAAAGACTCTGAATGAAACCTAGATGCTGCCATCAGCTGAACAAAAAAACCCAACATTTCTAAATTAAAACTTAAAAAAGCATCATCTAACCATGTGTCTGGGTAATAACATACTAGAACACCAGTTGTCCATAAAGACTAAATGGCATGGCTCATTTTTGGGTCAATGGTGTTTTACTGGCAAAGCAACAGGGCAAGAACCCAAACATATGCTGTGTTGTGCGAGCAAAGGTCAGAGGAGTAAAGAATACATGTTTTCCAGAAATAGGTAATGCAGGAGAAAACGAGCAGACTGAATGGATGATCTGCTATGGTCTGAAGCATTCCACTGTAACAGGAGAGCACCGTAACAAGGAGTTAATACACTGTCTGGACAACATATGCACTCCTCGTTTCATGGAATACTCCAGCAGAAAATACTGTAATCCAATACTCCCACATTTTTGATAGGTCTGCTTACCACAGTACTGGTTTTGTGAGAGGGACATTCCCCAGTGTTTGAACAAAGACCAGTAATGATACAGGCCAATCCACCATTAGCTGGTAGCAGCTAGCTACCAAATGAAATATGGAAATTTTCCTTACTGAGGTCTTAAGAGAACCTGCATGTATTTGAGCAAACAGACTTTTCCATTTAAGAAAAAAAAAAGAAAAAAAAGAGTTAAGCTATATAAAAACTAGTATTTCACCTCGCTGTAACGTACCCATACCCACATACTGACCATCCTTACCATCCTTAAACCAACAGGGCAGCTAAAGCAAATTATTTTAGTAACCAAAAGTAATTTAAGCTGTGCAGATTGTTTTCAGGGTAGTTAAACATTTGAAACTTCATACAACAAGGAAACATTTTCTTCTCATCAAGTCATGGCTCTTAGAGGATTTGTTCACAATAGCATTAGTTCAGTGCCAACCTTTTGTCAAATCTTTCCCTAAGTTCTTTTTGTTTCAAACAGCTCCTTTACTCAGTACAGACAATCTACTGCAGTTTGCTAATCCCCTAACTCAGCAGAATCTCTGGGCATTGTCTGTTTTCCTTAAAGAGAGCACCCACAATGCATGGTAACTTCACAACTTCAGAAAGTTATTAAGTAGTTGAATCTGTAAACTTTTCAATTGGCTCTTTCTTCCATAAGAAACCATAGTTATAAAGATGACAAATCCAAATGATTGCTTTTGATGTATACCACATAATAATTTTTGTGGATATATGTTCTTTTATTATCTCATTCCTTTTTCCACTTGAGCTTCATAAGCAGAGCTCAGAATTATTATGGGCAGGGATGCTCTCTTCATATAGATGGTTCCTTCAGATAGATGGTGTTCTCTGCCAAGTGGTTCAGGGATTCAAGTTTGCATTTTAACTTATTTAAATGACAATAAACACACCCAATGTTTAATAATTAACAAACCCAATGTCTAAAAATAAAAAAGTGGTGAAAATAAATAGTTTAAACACATGGAAAAGCAACTGGAAAAATAAAGTGCTGACAGGCTTCAAACACAGCCGCTGCAAACTGCTATCACGTGAACAAGTTGTTTTGTAACAAATTAATACACTGAGAAGCCCCTCCTACAAAACCTACCATAAAGCCACAGAGAAAATGCGCTATATTCCAACAGGGGAAGTATAGGTTACAGCTTTAAGAAAGAAAACAGATGCTGAATTTTTCGCTTTCTTGATCATTAATAACTGCTGCAGGACTCAGTAAGTACTCCTGCTTCATTCATGGTAAGATTGTTTGGCAAGAGAACTCCTATGAATGACAGGTAAGCATGCACTCGGTGTGCGCCACTCACACACAGTAATTTATCTTCCCTCCTCAATTCATCCCCTAATTCTTTAGAAGCTCACAGAAAGAGAAAAACAGATGAGCACACACTCACTTCAAAACAAACAGCATAACAGAATGCACTCCTTAAAATTCATATACCTGAAGATGCCACCGGTTTGAATTTCATGATGACAACAGAACAACCTTATGCAACACCCACTCTGATATTCTGTTTCCCTCCACCCCAATATATGCAGGCAGTGACATTCAACTCCCTATTACTGAAGAAAAAAAAAATGAGAGTGTCTCACTACTTCCTGCAAATTCATTTTTAGAATTCAAATCTATTGCCAACACATGGCACTGCCAACATACTGGCAATGCATTGCTCCTCCAATAGCTCCTACTAAAAAAATCACATTTAGTAACAAGCTATCAATGTCCAGTCCATTGAAGGAACATTTGTACACAGCCTGGCTACACACTGATGGGTGCCATTACAACTGAGCAGCCATTTGAGAAGGTTATGTAAGAAAAGATTTAAATGGCCCAAACCAACTTCAAAACACAAGCGTATATTTATCATTTGCACCGACTACCTGAGCAGCTTAAAGTCATCACTTGAGTTGACAGGATCAGTTGCATCTTAACTTTTTGTTTCCAAATAGATGTATTTTATCCCAAGGTATCATGTATAGAATTCTTCGTGAAAATATATGTAGTTGAAAAAATAATCAAGTAAAACTACATTTTCTAGGCCATGCATAGGTCTTATTTTTGAAACAGTTTCCAGACATGCAACTAGAGTTAACCTCTCATGACAGCCAGTACAGCCAGTACAAAGCCAGTATACAAAGGCATCTCTTCTCTGCAACAGAGCAGCATTGTGAGCAAGCTTTCTAGCAGATAATATCCAATCTCTTATCTGACCTCTCATCATCTGATAAAACAGCATCAGTTACGCACAAGCTCTTAGATATCACATCATACTGGAAAGCAAGAGAGGGGAGAAGAGGAATGAAAAACAAAATCAAAATTTCTCAGGAAAAAAAAAAAAACCATGGAATTATCATGTAATGTTGAAGACAGAGATTGAAGTTCTCCAGCATGTATCAATGTTCTATTGTTCTAGATTGGTCTCAAGACCAAGTCATGACTATTTCATTTTGTTAGTCACAACTGAGATAGATATTGAACATTCTTTTACCTAATGTGAAGTAATCTTTCTATATTAGAAAATATTACATTCCATGTTCCATTTTAAGTTCTATTTTTGGAAGCAGCAGGAATACATTGAAAGAATGACTGACATTTGTTTACAACACATTTCAAACTGCATGACTGACAGGTAGACAAAAAAGGTACGATACGTGGCACACTTTGTTCACATTCCAGTTAATTTTCTAACCATCTCTCAAAGGACGTCATTATTAGAATTTACAAACTTTTGTACGCAGAGATCACAGTAACCAACAAACTACAGCAGTGGAATAACACAGAGAAGCACAGTTAACTATTACAAAGCTAGGAAAAGTGGAAAAGCAGCTTAACTACTCTGTTTCATGTAACCCCAAAGTCATTCTTGCTTCCTCAGTCCATTCCATCATCCCTAATGTCCTGCTTCCTTTCTGTTTACGCAACAAAAATAGATATCAACTGTTCAAGGGCGATAGCATCCAAACCAAAGCCAGAGTCATCAGTTCCTACACTGATGGGTAGGTTGTGGGGGATGACACAGCACTCTTATGTCTACGAATTTACTTCTCACTGCCCTGTGAGAACAAAAAACAACAAAAAACCTCTATTTGGAAGCATTTCAAATTGCATGGGCGATGAGAGGAAGAGCCTCATGCAACCACAGACCTAAAGAAGCTGCACAGGGTTTGCAGGTGGCTGTCTTTTCCGCACAGCTGAAGTTAAATTCATGAAAGAAACAATCCACAAAGATAAGGCAGTAATTTCACGAAGTGACATTTTAAATTAAGAAAGCATACACATGACAAACTTCAGAGACTTTACATTCTAGCAAGAGAAGGACAGCTTTATCAAAGTGCCAAGGTATTTCATTGCTTTCACAGTTGTTGCAGAATTATGTATAGCAGAAAAACACCTTTGGGACAGGAAATAGCTACCTGTTAAATAGCAGAACATCCCTTTCTGTCTTCTTGTTCCTCCTAGGAAGCAAATGCCACATGACAGTGTGTCTTCATTTGTCTTAAGATCGAGATATTGGAAATCACATTCAATGTGGCATCATTATAAGGCACTGCAGTTACCCTTAAGGAAGCAATAAACTAAACTTTCAATACTTAGCCATTAAAACTGGCAATGTCTTCCTTAGACAAAAGCAGACAACAGAAGTGATGTTACTTTCAATCCCCTTCCAAAAAGGAGTTCTCCTGCCGTGAGAAAAACAACCAAAAGAATTTGCACTCCACTGTTTCATTCTCTGACAAAAACTGGCTAATGCACCTACAGCTAAAACACACTTCCTTTTTCCTCCTACTTTAACCTTCAAAAAGAAACTCAAGTGCACTAAGTCTGTCGAACACACAGCTCTCCTTCTCCTGTCATTATGCACACATAATGGTACACCTAAGAGCCTCACTTAAGACTAACCGAAATAGTTTGTCTGTTCCAAATGAAGATAAGAGGAAGAGAAAGCAGCCCTTATGCTGGAAGGAGCTGTAAAATTGGATCCTTGTAAAATCCCAAAGAAAGCAGCTGCTTTCTTTTCCCCCTGCTTTCCCCAAACAATTGACTTACTTTCAGTCAATCTCATACTCCAGATATCATAGTTTACCTTTGAATTTCTTTCACCTTAGCTAGCTTCATGGTACAGCCACTACCAAAAGCCTACTGAAAAAAAAAAAAAAAAAAAAAAAAGAAAAACCACTACTGCTTCCTCCCTGCCCCAAAAACACACAAGCCCAGGGAACTGAAGGAAAAACCCCAGAGCAGCACAACGCACTGGGTTGTAACCAGTTCTGCAGGAGCAGTCTGCCTCCCTGTGGCTCAGCTAAAATCAATCCAATTTCTGCAACTCATTCTATCGCACCCAGAAAATCTGGCAAGCCAGAGGCTTAATGGGCCTTTAGTCCAAAGTGTTTCAGAGCTGTTTTTTTTTTTTCCACTTTTTTTTTTTATTTTTAATTTTTGTTTGGTTTTGGAGGAGGGAATATAATGAAAAAGAGGTTTCTAATTTTAAACATGGCAAAAATTATCCAGCTTTGATTGCCTAGTAACTGTTTTACTCTGTTTCTCTAAAGTGCATGAAGAGGAAGAGAGGAGGCACAGCAGTGAGGGAGGGGGAAGAGGTCTACATTAAAAGAAAAAAAAAAAAAAAAAAAAAAAAAAAAACAAAAACAGAACACCACCTTCACATAGCAACAAAAGCCAAAGCTTGTCAGTGCTTTAGTACCTAAATCCAGAAGACTCCAAACATTGGCTTAGCTGCCGCTTTGCCTAGCAGGCATCTCCTCTCAATGCCTCCTCTTACAACACAGTGCTTACAGGTCTCCTCCAGGGTACGCCCATGAGGATTTCACTCTTGGCAGCAATGAGGTGTTTGGTGCTTTCCTTCACCCTGCCTGAAGGACTCCATTCAGCAGGCCTTCTGCTGTAATGCTTGGAAGGACAGGCTGTTTTGTTATTTCATACCCAGTCGTCACTCATTTGCGGAAGAACTTAGTTGTTAAGGGACTCAAAACAAAACCCGAAACAAGTTAAATGATTTCCAAATACACCGATTTTGATTCACACCACTCTTTGAAGACTGGGGCAGTATCACTGGGGGATATCACCAGGGTGATTCCAGCTTGGGAGGGCACGCATCATTTCTAACCATATTGAAGAAGCTGCTCTACTTTGTTCTGGGACACGGAGCACAGACTACATTTGCAGTGGGTTAAGAAATATGCCCACAAGAAGGAAAGTTCCAGTCTCCACTCCAAAGGCTGTTTAATAAAAAGCACAGTAAGTGAGCACAAGAGCAACCCACATTTTTCAGTCTCACAACTGCTGGGCTTGCGACTTGCTTTCTTCTGTGTTACAGACTCTGTCTGTGGAACTATTTCACTAACCATTAAACAAGTGAGACAGACTTGCTCTTTCCAATCTACAACTCAGTGACCTGGCTGGACAAGGAGCAAGCTGAACCCCTGGTTCTCATGCTTAAAGTCACTCTCATTGGAGATTAAAAAGAATATGAAGGAGAAGTGATTCTGTCACCTCTAAGCACATTTGAATGAAAAGCTTCAACTTTGCCCCTTCTCTTCCTTTTAAGAAAAAAAGAAAAAGCGGTCTCATACCTTAAATTCCAGAAGTGGAAGAAGTAATTTCATCCTACTACTGCTTTGTGCCTAGTTCCAAAACATGAAATATTTCTCCTGCGTGTTATTATTATCCACATATTTATTAATGAGATGGCTTCTACTTTGTGTGCTGTAGCTCCACTTGTGCACACTCAGCTCCTTCTGCCTACCTAGCCAGAGCAGCACATGCAGGGCTGTGGCTCCCACCACTGCTCCCAGAGGCTGAATGCTTGGGCAAGGATACTGCACACTGGAGCATCCAAATGGCTTGAAATGTTAGAAGTGAAGAACCAAAATATGTAGAAGCTTACATCAACTCTGACACACCTCTACTAAGAACAAAAATAAAGCATTCTTCTCTGTTTCTCAGGTGTAAGGCCAGAAAAGGGCAAATACTTTCACCTCTTTTAAAGGAAATGGGAATTGACTGTGTCTTCACAGCACAGGGTGTCATACCAAACAAGTCCGGGGTGTCCAGACAATACATCAGGTCTGAATATGGAAAATCATTCTTATGGAAAAACCATTCTGTTTGTCTAACTAGATCTGTAATTAACATGCAAATTACTTATTCACATAAATGAAGAATGATCCCCTTCTGGCTTCTGTAATTTTAGAGCCTCAACATGGCATACACTTCAATTTATAAGAAACGATGCTCTTCTGTAAGCAACCCTGTTTTCACTGCATTGAAATAGTGGGAAAGCAATGAAAACTACGTGAAGTCATACAAACCAAGAAATTTACTACAGCGGGGTTTCTGTTCATAAGTTTAAGGCAGTTTGTGCTGTTGCTTTGTACCAGGGTCTGACACTAAGTTAATAAGGCTTTTATTGAGATTCAAAAGCTATTACATTACACACATCTTCCCATACTTACATTTGCTAACCTACACTGAGGCCCAGGATTAAATTTTACGCTTCGCTGACAGAAAATAGAATCCTCAATCACCAATCCACACATAATTGTTAATTTCCCCACTTGTTTCTCATGGCCATAGTACCTGTTTTGTTCCTTACCACAAGCTTAGTTTAAGCTTTCACATTTTTAAACCCAACACTGAGCTTCGGCTCATGCTTACAGAATATCTAATTTACTTTAAACTCATCTTTGCTAAAACTCTCCAATTACCCATATTGGTAAGGTATATTAAACTGCTAGCAGAATGATGACAAGTTACAAGGCTGAAGCAAGCATCAGGGATTGTAGATCTCTTCAACCCATAATAGAAAGTCATACTACTATCAATAAGGAATAGCAGCGGGTTCTAGTAGATTAAGCACTAGAGTTGTTCTCAGAAAAACTGGTTTCTTTTCTGTTTTATTCTCACCTGGTCTTCTAGGTGACCTTGTGCAAATCACCATCTCCATGCTGCCGTTTCCCCAGCAGTAAAAATGAATTGAGCTCAGCTACAAATCTGACTGGGAACTCAAAATGAAACATACTGGGAGTTAAAAAATCTATTTCCCTATCTGCGGATACATGCTCCTTTGATAGCTTTGCTTTATCCCATTATGCATCAGCAGTAGGGCAAGATTGCTTTTAGTTTCTAAACACACTCTGGTTGTTCCTCAAGAGAGGCTTCAGGGTACTGCCTTACTTTTTATCTCATGCTTCATCTATTTCCGCTACTGTATCTGCTCTGAGAACCTGTATGTAGGATACATGCTTAACACTGCAACATACTACTGTGTCAACAGCCACTGTCCCGCAGACACAAGGGGCAAAGAAGAGGACACAACAGAGCACTGAGGCAGCCTGAGAGCGGTTCTCTCCCCAGACCCCTGTTCCCCTCAGTAACACCATAAGTCAGCATGCAAGCTCCGCTCCCATGGCTTGCTTGCACAGGAACCAGTCAAGATCTTCGCCCGGAACACACACACTGACGAGCAGCACTGCATCAAAGTAACCGTACAGAGATCCCCGTGGCTGAGCTGGAGGAGCACCAGTTGGCTCACCTGCCAGCAGTGCCATTTTTAGCAAACAGCACGGCTCAGCCGCGGAGCGCTCTGCTCCTCACCCTCTGCCCATCTCTGGGTTCGCCTGGGAAATCTTTTACAAGAAAGCTCACTTTCCAGAGGCTTGGCCACCGCAGCAGGAGGGTTTGCGGAAGCTCCCGACTTTGGGGAGGCAGATGCAAATCCACGCATTCACAACTCATTATTCCAAGCAGAGTTATGGGGTGAAAGACTCTGCCTCGCACCTCGCCCTACCATAGCACCGCTCTGACCCACGCCGATGGGAACTGCGGAGCGTTCAACTTCCCCCTCTTTCTCTCAACGACGGACCACCCAAGCACCTCCAAACGCTCTCCCAGAACAATACCAAGGGGAAAGGACCATTAAAACAAATAAAATAAAACACAACGAGCGGAGAAAGCCCGACGCAGCCCCGGCCCGCGATCAGCCCGGCTCTCCGGAGGGCAGGAGAACCCCACGTAAGGAGGAGATGTCCGGGGTGGGAACGACGCCCCGTGCCGCCCTACTGCCCCCGGCCCGCGACGTGGCTCAGCGCGGTTGGGCGGGAGCCAGTCTGAAGTCCACCGAGCAGCCGCCCGCCCCGTGGAACGCGCTGGGGGCGGGAGGAGAAACATAAAAATAAAGGGGAAAGGGTGGGGAGGAGCGGCGCGGAAGGGCGCCCCCCCGCACACGCCGAGGGCGCCCCGCAGCCCGCCGGGGGCTCGCAGCCGGGCACGGCGCCTCGCGCTCACCTTCCTGCCGCCGCCGCCGGCCAGCGCGGCGCTGCCGCCCGAGTACATGTAGTAAGCGATGCCCAGAACCCAGAGGAAGGCGAAGCAGAGGAGCAGCCGGGACCTGCGCCGCATCGTCCCCCGCGCCGCCGCCAGGCCACCAGGAAACGGCCAGCAGCAGCAGCCGCCGCGCCCGCCGCCACCGCCGCCGCGCAGGGTCAGGGGGCAGAGGGCGAGCGCCCGCCCCCCGTCCAATCCCGCGCCGCCCGGCCCCGCGGGGGGCGGGGAAGGGCGGGGCCCTCGGCATCGCCATGGTTGCAGCACGCCGGGCCGCCGCCGCCGCCCCCCCGCGAGTTCAGAGACGCGCGCCGCGCCTGGCGGCCGGCGGATAGACCCAGGCGGCGGCGGCGGCGGCGGCGGCGGCGGGATGCTCGCTGCTCCGCTCCTCCTGCTCTTGAGGGCCCTGAGGCGGGCGGTGGTCCGGTGGTCCTCGCTACGCCTCGGAAAGGGGCGGCTCAGGGCTGCAATTCTAAGTTTAAAGGTTTTCTCCGTTGCCTCACTATGTTTTCTCAAGAGGTGGCTTTATCACCGCCCATTTGGGCCCGACACCGCTTTTCTCTGCTCCGCCTGTTCGCGCCACTATCAGACTTCTGCCGGTGCGTTTGCACGGACGGCCGCAGAGACCCTCTGGACTGCGAGTCATACCAGGGTGCAGCAGGGGCTTGGTGCTAAGTCTGCTGTGTTAGAGAGAAAAGATACAGCAGTCCAAAGAAACAGCACAGATGCTCACTTGCCTCTCCAGAGGGCCATGTCTGGCCTGGAACTGCCCAGGCAGAAGTCACCTGGTGTGCTCTCCTGCCTGCCACAGTCCCACGGGAGGGGAGGGATGGATGAAAAGTCAGAGGAAGAAATCAAAGCTGAGTAATTCCCATAGGAAGCATAAAATAACATCACTTCTTTCTTCTGAACAAATGACTCTTTCAAATAAACTCAATACTGTGATTCTCAATGCGGCTCTGGGCAGCCTGGTGTAGTGGTTGGCAACCCTGCAGGCAGGGAGATTGAAATTAAATGATCTCTGAAGTCCTTTTCAAGCCAGGCCATTCTATGATTCTTGTGTTTGGAGGGAGATAGAGAGAGGCATCAATTTGTGCAGAACGCAAATTTTTGAATCAAACAGCTGGCATCCCTTGAAGTGAGGTACACTGGAGAGTATAGGCTGCCAGGAGACACACATGTTCAGGATGGGATTTTTTTATTTATCCAAAGAGTGTTAGATGCAAGTGAGCACCGTAACTATAAAAACCTGCATCTAAAAAGGCACACACATACACACCACTCCAAAGGCTAAATTCTTATTACCAATGTTTCCAGTGTAATTTGGAGCAGTCTCAACAGTCCAGGGTTGTCAACATGCTGATAAACTCCAGCTCTGTCAGCTGGAGGTGAGATGGCGAAGCAGCTTTCCTACTGCTGTGCGGACTCCTTCGCTAGGCAGATGTGCTGGGGGGAGAACACTGTTCCTTCCATGGCCCTGCAGAGAAAACTTCACACATGGATATGTCAAGTAATCAATTCTGGAGCTATAATCCCATTTAACCTTACACATTCTGCAGGCCACTTACTCTTCAAATGCCTTGCAAAGCCTACGGAATCTTTTCTTGCCCTTTTCATAGTCTAAAAGATGTTGAGACAGCCTTCAAAGGTCCTCCTGAAGCCTCAGGTATTTTCACTGATTTTAGCAATGTGCTTAGATAGATTTTTCCCTTTCCAGCAAAATTAGCCAGCCATGCATGTACAGAAAATCCTTCTGTAGCTGCACACTCCACAAGCTTACTGAAATAATCCACTGCACATGCTCAATCACAGTTTTCAAAGCCTTATAACTCAGGCAAATCAAAACTAATTTCCTCTTGAACTAGCAAAGGCACATCTACTTAAAGGAAGGCTACTTACATGTCAGAGTTCACTTCTCAGCCTTCTGCTGATAAAGTTGCAGAAATGCTCGAGAAATGCTGTAAGGATCTATTTAGCTCAAAAAAAAACCCACTCTTTCTTGCCTCTTCCCTCCTTCCCCCCACTCTCCTGATATTCTGAACTGGCTGAACCAGTTCTGTTCAAATCCTTCCAAATTATTCACATTTGGAAAAAGCCCAAAGCCGGAAGATTTCCTTCTGAAGCACTTTTATTTCAGTGACCACAGGAAACATAGAGGTTTAGGATGGAAAATATGATATAGCTTTAACTCTAGGAAAAGCTGCCTGTTGTATTACGACACATTTGCATGCACATACCTCTTTGCCTCAAAAGTCCTAACGTGTTTAGTCAGCAAGTCAAGTCAGACACGCACACACACAAAAAAAGGCAACCTTCAATTAAAGCAAGGAATAGGAGAAAAAAAAATGTAAAACATTTAAAACTGATTTTTCCTAGCACATTTCAAAAGAAAATATTAGCATATTTTAAGAGCAGCATTGCTAGAATGATTCACTGAATTCAAATGCTTCTGTATCAACCACAGTGCTTTAAACAAAAGGGAGATCAATCATGTGAAAGTACAAATAGGGGTGAAATTTTCAGAAGGATTCATCAAAACTTTTTCTTTGATCTGTAATGCAGCACCTAGATTCAATGGGCCAAATCCTGCTCTCCTTAGCTAGGGTGTAAACCAGGGGTTATTTCACCACATACATTTGAGAGCAGGTATAGAAACAGACACAAGTAGGATCAGAGGCTAATTCAGGGTGTTAGCATTCACCTGCTTGTAACTAAAGACCACAAACATTGCTCATCCTTTTCTGAAGTGAAATGACCTAGCTGGAGGTAAATGAATACTCCATCAGTGAGAACGGAAAGCAGTCCTCCCCTCTAGAAATAAGCAAATCAATCCCTTACTCACACACACAGTCTTGCCCCTGGAAAGATGGGAGTAAAGATCAGGTCTAAAACCCAGAAAAATAGGTTTTAAACACTTTTAAAAGCCCAAATTCTGACCAAGCTGCCTGAATCTTTTTGATATACAGAAGCTAATGTTCATAACAGATTCATTTCAGATTATATTTTTTCAAAGTCATGCAGTTATGTCAGAAGGTATATTATTCCCTCCCTCTCAAGAAAATGGTTACTCATTAGCCTGATGTAAGACGTGTTATAACAGAGAAACCACATATTAACAAGAAATGTAAAATACATCTGCAGGGATAAAGGTTTATTAATACATAGAGAGCTTAAGCTGAATACTCAGCCTGACTGAGTTTGTGTTTGTAGTGAAAGAATTGTGTTTGTAGTGAAAGATCCTGAACCTGCAAACGTTTATGCAAATGTTTAACTTCATTCAGTGCACATTCCCACTGGAGTCAGTCGGACTACTCAGATGTTTGAAATTATATGCTCATGGCTGAGTACTTGCAGGATTAAAGGTTAAGTGCAGCTAGCAGGTTTGAAAAATCTACGTGGGTGTTTTGCAATTCCTCACTGCACAGTGGCAACAATGAGACACAGCCTACCTCCTTCGTTAAAGACATGGGAGTCAGCATGTCCTTTCCCATCTGTTTAGATGACAAGAACTATGTTTGTTTAATTTTTTAGCACAGCTTCTGATGCTACCCAGAGTAGGCAGCCATGCTGGCAATAGTGTTCTAGAGTGGCTCACTTCCAGAAAATCTTGTTACCCTCCAAGAACGCTGTTGGAGCTGTTAAAACCCCAAGCAGCAAATATTGTATCATGCAAGTTTCACCTTGAGAACAGCATGTCATCCTGCCTGACCAAAGAGTACACCTTGCAAAGCCAGAGTACTTTCAGGTCCATTAGAGCTGAAATTCTCTCTCTCTGCAGACTTTGACATCAATAAGGCAGTATCTTCGCTTTTAAAGCATGAAGCAATGACTATTTCCCCTGGAAGAAGGTTTTTTTTTTTGTTGGTTTTTTTTGTTTGTTTGTTTTTTTAATGCTGTTTCCCCACTAGAGATCAAATAATACATTACGTCATGTGATGCAGATAAAGCAAACACCATATTTTCTCGCAGAGGTTTACAGTGTCACCTTAAGTCCATGTTCTTCCAAGGCAAATAATCCGCATTTGGAAGTTGTTCTTCTCTATTAAAGTTGAAAGTTCAACATCCTTTGCAGTTTTTTTTGTTTTATGAACAGAGGAAGTAGACTTTTTTTTCCTTGCAGGTGGTGAAAGCTAAACTGTTTTTTGGCTAGGATAGAGTTAACTTTCTTTCTGGTAGCAGGTTCACTGCTATGTTTTGCATTTTGGTTGGAAATAATGTTGCTAACCCAACCATACTTAAGTTCTTGAACTGGGCTTACGCTAAGCTGTAAGGACATTCCAGCTTCCAGTGCTGTACTGCCAGCATGAGGCTGGGAATGCACATGGAGATGGAGGGACAGAGCCAGGACAGCTGACCCAAACTGGCCAAAGGAATGTCCCATATCATACAGGGTCATGTGGAACAATAAAACTGGAGGAGCTGGCTAAGGAGCTGCCACTGCTGAGGAACTGAGTGTGCGGAGTGAAAACATGGTGATCAATTGTTTTGTGCATCACTTGTCTTGCATATTCTTCTGTCATTATTATCATTGTTATTATCCCCTTTTCCTTCTGTGTCCTATCAAACTGTCTTTATAACAATCCATGAGTTTCACCATTTTTCTACTTCTCTCCCCCCCCCACTCTACCGTGGGAGGCAATAGCAAACAGCACCATGGTGCTGAGATGAATGCTGGGTTAAAACACAACGAGACAAAGAAAGAACAACTCAGCCTTCGGTAGGCCTCCTGCTAAGGATGGCAGCAACCAGTACAAACTACAGATGCACTGCCAACTATTCTTCCTAAGCTGAGTCACTTAGTGAGTCCGATTGAACTTCAGCAGCACATAAAAAACCCCTCTTGCAGCATTCTGGAGGCTGATCATCAGATTTCAAGATGTGATATGGCTCAGAAGCATCTCTCAAAGGAAAGTGATGATAGGCAGTTGAGAATCAGCCATGGAGAGAGACTTGCAGAATCAGCGACCTCACCTTTGATTGGGACAATTCAATCCTCATTTGTTGCATTTATCTGAATTCTCAGGATCACGCTTGATTTCTTGTTGTTGCCAGGAGTGGTAAAGACTGGTGATCTACAGTCTGAGACAGGGCAGGAAATTCCTTCCTCTCCTCTCAAGCATGCTGTCGTCACAGTGGTGTGCAGCCATAGTACTATGTACTAGCCTAGCATCTGAGGCTAGAGGTGAACAGAGTGCTAAATGCATAGTACAGTAGTCTGGTTTTGAGCAAAAAATAGATGTGAACTCTTCACACAGTGTCTCTGTAACCTTAACTGGTATTTTATATGTTCAAACTTATAATCCAGATCAGCAACGTGAGGCTGTCTATGACACAGCAAAGCATAGAAACTGCTGCTAAATTAGCTGACAGCAAAATTCCTGGAGAATTGGAAAGAAGTTTCCCCAACTCAAAGCCTTCTGCCAGAAGCAGCTTTTACTCATCTCTTGAACTAAAATCTTTCCTAGCTAATTGCATTGACACCAGCTCACCACATGAGATATGAGAGAATGAAGACAAGACAAAATGGAAAGAGGAATGAAGGAAGATCTGTAGGAAGGGAGCTGAGATTGCAAGGAAGCCAGGTAGGGCCTTCCCATTTGAAGTTACAGAGCTGTATTCAGACTATCTGTCTGCAGCATCCAAAGTGGAATGAATGGCGATTCAGACAGCCTGCTTCCTAAGATGTCAGACCTTGCCTTCTTATACAATCAACAGGGAGAGTATGATGCTTAACTACTTAACATAGGTACCATAAATGCTTCTCTTCAGTGACTACACATTTCAGAAGGGCAGTGAGAGTAAGCCTTTTCTTTCTATATAATATTTTAGTTTCATTTGGATAATGGAGTGGAAAAAAGTGGGAGATGTCTCCTTACTTTGTCCTCGCTTCCTTTATGGTAGGTGTTAAAGTGATTTCAGCCAGAGCCACTGAAAGCAGGTTTTCCACTACCTAGAGAAGCACCCTAATTACTGACAATGACAAGGTAATTCCAGAGGTGCCTTAACAGACAGGCTGAATAGAGCTCATATATTTATATTTTTAAAGAATAATGAGAGGAAATATTTCTATGTGTACACTGTTGTCTCCCACTCAGATGCACACAGAAGAGCCCATGCCTCAGAAGTGATGTGCTGCCTGGAGCAGCCTACCTACACAATTCATCCTGGGCACTACATGGTCTTATGGTCAGCAGTGGTGCACATTCCCAAAGGCTTCTCCATGCTTGACAAGTGACACACACCTGCCCTAGCATCATGCCTACTTTTTCCTTTTACAACCACAGCCAAACAAATCCCAGTGATTCATTTTTAATCAATACTCTAGATTGTACTCCCAGATATTGCTCAAGAATATTTTGCATTGTGCAATTAGAAGTAGTCTTTTCCCACAGCACATTAAAAATAAACGTCACTTTATCCTGTTCTTTTGCATACTTGCCAGTTCATGAAATGTGGTGTTTGGATCTCAAAGTCTTTATAACAAATGACATAGGTTCTTCTGTATCACGCATAAGAGCATATTTTGTGCAAGACAGAAGAGATGCTCATAGCTGCTTCAGTTCACATACCCTGTAGAAGTCATATATTGATTTCTCCCAAATTTAATCTTTCAATATCTTGGAACAGACAATAAATGGGCTCACTCACCACAGGCAATGGAAGTTGACCCCCCTTTGTGGCCTTTATAACCCTTTTGTCTTCAAACTTTTATCATCATCTGCTGAAATCACGAAAGACATTGTTGGTTTCATCCCGTTTTCAGAAACAAATCATGAGAAATCACTTCTACAGCATTCCACTTCCCACAGTGGTAGCCAGATCCACCCTCTGTGTAACACTTCTGAACCACGATGAACTTGGCCCCAACATCTATCACACAAAATAATTCAAAAGAGGAAAAAAGGATTGTACCATGTATTTTCCATGCCCTTTGGTCTTTCAAGAGTTTCAGGTACAGAAGAAAGTGTTTTCTTCCAAGACAAACAAAATAAAAGACTATTCCATCATGTTTTTATAAGATCTGCAGGTTTGTGAACTGATTCTACATCTTTTTTCTTTCTCATTCAACTGCAGCACCATACAGTGTTTTATCTGGCTTTCTGAACTACTGAACTGAGAGAGACAAGTACCGCATGGAGAAATGGCCAGATAATGATTTGACTTTTACTTGTAAATTAGAATCTTCCTGTTCACACAGGTGTAAATGAGGCCTCCTCAGCTGAAATAATACTTTTGGCAGCAGAAGTTCTCCAGCAAGATTATTCCTTCTATATAGGAATATTCTATCTTTTGTCTGAGAGAGAGATACCTGCTCTAATTGTCATCTCACATGCACTGATGTAAACTGGGCATCAACTCTGCAGAAGGCCACTTCTCTGCAACAGGATGAAAGTGGTCTAAGTGGAGAAAAATAAGCAGCTTTCTCAGGGAGCACTAGAAAAGGAGGAGACCATCAGAAGAGAGAGGACACACCCTCTTCTCGGGCACATGTTAACATATCCTGACTTAGGACAGCCTGGCACAAGAGATGTGGCTACACATTGCAGCCTTTCTCTATCACTGGTGAAGGAGAAAATCCCACACTGTAGGAAGTGCTCTCTACTGCAATGCTGGGAATAGGGAATGCTATGATGCTGAACAAGAAAACTGCCGTTTCTGATTTCCCAGCTTTGTAAGCAGCATTTCTATCATATACTTGTTTTCCAATTATCTTGTCTGAGTGATCCCTTCTGTATGGAAGTCCCAGAATAATGTTACAGGAACAAACATCTTTGGCTGCATCACACAGTGTAAAACCAGAAAAATCTGTGTCCTTGCTACAGAAGAGCTCACTAGATACTTGCCTAGGCACACTAATGTGCCTGCAGAGGTGCAGCAGGACAGAAGAGACAAATGGTGCACATGCAGTATTGACTTTGGCAGCTGCATGCCACACGAAGCATAGTTGAAACTTTACCTCTAAACAGCAGAGCCTCTGCCAAGCTGAGCAGTGTCTTACCCAAACCATGATCTGAGTCATCTGCCATTTCAGCATCATGCTTGCTACCTGCCCTGAGGCAGGTCAGACCTGGGGCTCCTGCTGATGAGAGCAGAGAGCAGGCAGGAAGCTGTGTGCGTTGCCACACCTGAAGGCAAGGATCCCATCAGGAAGATGTTCCTGTCACAGCACGCTAGCCAGGCACACATCTACATACCACAGACAAACCCTGTACTTCAGAGGTAACTCCCTATGCTCCCACACTTTCACAAAGCTCTGTCAAGGCACTGCAAGAGGACATCAGCCAGAACAGAAGCAATATTCCCTGTGCTTGGGCACTTGGGCTTTCCTACTCTTTGCAGAGCTGTATGCAATTGGGAAGCCTCACCTGCTGCAGAACCACTATCAACTTTTATCTCTCTCTTCCTTTTTAATGTTTCAGCTTATTAACTTCACAGATTTCATCTTTCTTCTTGGCAGGCGGAATTCTTTTAAAGTCAATGAAGGGCAGTGCATTTTCTTGCTGCAATTAATCACATGCTTTCTGGCATGTGACTAAATAACAATAATTAACCCAGCAGCTGGAGTTTCCCTGGGTTGGACCATGATGCTCTGTGCTGGCTTCTCTGTAGTGTTTGCTTGCTCTCAGTTTGTCTACACTGCTTTCTTGGCTAGCTTACCTTAAGGCATACCATGTGCTTGAGTAACAATAATAAATAGGAAAAAATGAGGTAGTTCATGTGGTTATTATTTTAGTTAGATTTTCTGTTCTAAAAGCCAAGAAAACATCAGCAGGCCCAATACACCCAGAAGAACAGGTTGTTTTTTGTAATTTTTTTTTTTTTTTTTTTAAACTCTACTCACTAAAAGCATTGAGCTGTTGTATAACTATATCAAAGAGTTTGATGGGATACCAAATTAGCTCAGAATCCCACTGGTACTTTAGTTGCTGGATTTGGTCAGCAATGAGCTCATATAATGGCTGACAAAGAGAGAGAGGAAAGATGTCCGCATTTGGAAGACATGAACAGATTCAGATCTCAGATGCTCATCGGGGTCAGCCTGCACATGTCATTCTTTCAGTTCTTGAAAAATTGTACAAAGATACTGCACAGAAAAGAAGGCTTGAAATAAAATGTCAGTAGTCCTGACAAGATTCTTTAGCATGCAGGTGACAGAGCACCAGCACAGTTTGCTAAGGAGAATCACCTCCATGGAGATCTTCAAAAGCCACCTGGACTTGAGTCTGGGCAGCCTACTCTGAGAGTCCCTGCTCAAACAGTTGGACCAGATCACCTACAAAGGTCCCTTGCAACCTTAGCCACACTGTGATCCTCTGACTCCTTCAGCCCACTGTCCCAGCCAAGGAAACAGTGTTCTATTGGGAACGAGGCAGTACTTAGTAAATGTCTCAGAGTAGCCAGTATGCTTCCGACAGCCAAATAAATGCAAAATATAAGGGCTCACATTTATACAGACATGATAGGTCTGCACTGAGATTCATCATATGCAGGAGTTACTTCTTCTAGACTTGTGTTGATTCCACGGAAATGAACTCTTCACAGAGAGACCTCTCCAATGTAAGATAGCCTACTACAGTTGTGCTTCTATTCTGGACTCCCAGTGAAAAGTGATGCTACCAAGAGCTGAGGCAAGTCTGAATAAATTAGTTATCTGAGTCAAGGTCTCTTCATAGCATGCAACCAGTCACCACCTTTTCATCTAATCCTTCCTACAAAGATTTTCCTTTGCCTTCCTCAGGAAGCACTCAGAGAGCTGTGAAATGGACTTATGTTAGGCCATTTGTGGTGTATCAGATCCTACAGCACATTATGAACAATGTTTGCACTTGCAATAGGCTCCCCCATTGTTAGTTGTCGCAAAGATACAACCAAGAACGTACGCTGCTCTCAGTCTTGCTGACGCCTTTAGTAAAGCCTGCACAGATCCTGTATCTGCTCTACTGAAAAGACACCAGTATAGAGGCTGCTAACCTAGCACCATTCTGAACCACTAATTTCACTAGGACAAATAAACAAAAACAGCATTACCACCAGCAATAACAAAACTGATGCAATTGGCATTTACTGTGTTTTCAGCTCATTATTTCCACTGGAATTTCAGGCACGAAAACAACCCCGCACAGGAAAAATAGCAATCAGGTATAGGTAGAATGAATATCCTCTGGAAGCAAAGAGATATATCTTGACAATTGATTACACAGATGGGAAAATCTTATGAAGAGTGGCAAAGCTGACAACAGTTTGGGAGCACTGGCAACATCCCAAAGGCTAATGAAAGTATCCTCTCCATTCAGTGTTTCTTGACATCTCCCCCGAGTGCAAGGTTAGAAACTGTACATTTTTTGTGTTGAGACAAATTCTTTCAGGCTTGTCACAAGTACAGATGCTGCAATTGCCAACCCAGGGCTATAAGACTCAGAAAAGGCTATACTTCTGTCTTTTTTTTTTTTTTTTTTTTTTTTTTTTTTTTGCTGAAGATGACTCTTGTAACATCTTGACTCCTGAGCAAGATGAATTCTGTCACTGTGCCAATTCTTTGCACTAGGCAGTGGAGGGCAAAGATGTGGTTTCAGATGTGCCCCACTTATGTGTCAAAATACTGCAACACTGACAAGTACTTTAGTGCCATGTATTCCCAGAATACTACTTTCTAGGACTGCCTTTTACTGTACAATATTACTCCTTTCATGCTTTTGAATATCAGCATTCCTTTTCACTTGCACTTAGGCTAGAAAGAGAAGAAAGCCTCTCACAAAAATTAGGATTATGTTTTTTCCAGTCTCTGCTCGTGGATGTAGCACCTGTGAACTATCCACACAAGCAGAGATTAGAAGTCTCAGAACTAAGATATACTTACAGCTTTTCCACCCTGAAGTGTTCTTTATCAGATCTTAACCTACTATTTATCTTAGCAAGATTTAAAAAAGGGATGCTTTATTACCTAGCTCAATATCTTCTTGCCATCTTCAGAGATGATGGAGTGGAGAGTGCACTTATAAAATCTGCAGATGACATGAAGGTGGGAGTGGATGCAAGCACTTCAGAAGATGGGATCAGAATACAAAATGATCTCAAGACATTAGAGAAATAGTCCAAAACGAGCAAGTTGGAATTCAGTAACAACCTGTACAAAGCACTGCACACGTAAAATGAAAGATCAAATGTACAAATACAAAATGCAGAATCATGGAAGAGGTGAAGAGACTGCAAAAAAGGATGTGAGAGCTACAGGTAGGGCTCAAAGCAAATATGAGCAAAGCAGGAAAATCTCACACTGATGTATTATTACATGAGCATCATATGCAGTGAGATTATTCAGCTCTGCAGGGCACTGGTTCTCACACAGCTGGAGAACTGGATCTAGTTCTGCATGGCTTGAATAAGAGCAACAAGAATAAAAGAGATTTAAGCAACCTGATCAATCAGAAATAGCTCAGATAATTAAATTGATCCTTGCAGAAGCTCTAAAGGGAGGTTTGATAATAATTTACCAATATGTGAAGAACTGTTCAAGTGAGGACAACAATCACTCTCTTAGCCTAGTTTTCAGGAAAGAATCAACTAGATCCTACAGAATAACAGATTTAAGTCAGATATCAGCAGAAAATCCAAGGCTGCCTAACAATCTTTGGTAAGTACTCAGCTCACTGGATTTTCAGGCATGAAAACAACCCTACATAGGAAATACAGCATCAAGTAAAATTCTTCTGGAAAAAAAGAGACTAGGAACTCTCTGCTTGTGAAGGACTTCAGGAGTAGATCGAGCGGTACTAAAGTTGTCCCTTCTCCAAGGGGGATCACATACATGTTCTCAGTGCACTTACCCATCTTCTCAGCTTTCTCAAACCTGTCTTATCAATACCTCCATCCAAACGCTTTTATTTGCAGGTGCATACAGCTGAAGTTCAGCTGCAGGTGTTTTTCTGTCTCTTCAATTCTTCAGTAGTTATTAATATGGAATCAGATGCCTTTCCTTTCTCATGCTCTAGGTGAGCAAGAAGGAAGCACTCTTATCATCTTGCTCTGCTCCCTGCTTGCATACATGGGTTTCCCAACAGTGAGAGCTGTGGGGGCTTGCATTTCCCCTTCTCTCCCCAGTGCACTGCACTTTCTACCAACTATGTGGCATGGCTACAAGTGAGCAATCAAAACTAACTCCTTTCCAGTCACTCTCAGATATAATTCTGAGCTGGGACTCCACCTGTAATAGCTTCCAGTCATCCTGAATTTTTATCCTCACAGTGGTGGAAAGTAGAGAACATTTTTTTTCCAGGGCTCAGCTATCTGTGGAGACCCTCAGGCTCTAATCTCTACCCCACTGAATACAAAGCCTGAGGCTGCAGTATTTCAGGGACTCACAGACCGACCTGTGGGATGCAGTGCAAGTGCTGAGTGACTGACTTGCTGCCTGAATCTGCTCTGCCATGTGCTGCAGACTGAGGTGCAGCATCACCACATGCGAGATAACTTTAAATTATAAGAAACAGCTGAAGGAGGAAGGAGCACCATGCACACTGATCTGCACTGCTTCACAGTAGCTTTTACAAATGACTTTGTTCACAGCCCTAAGAACACCAGCAATGCAATTAGCACGGAGCATAAAGCTGGGTAGCAACTTCGGGTGTGCAACCAGCACAGGTAAACAGATGGGACAACTGCTTGCATCACCCTGCAGAGCTTCTGTTATGGATGGAGAATATTTTTCCTCTGCCCCCACAGACAGCCAAACCAATGTCAAGAGGTAATAAAATGAAACGTATAAGCTTTACTGCTATAATTTTTTTTTTTTGAAATTAAAAAAAAAAAAAAGGAAAAAACTGATTGCCTGCATTTTCACTAGACTTTTTAGATCAAAAAAGACTAAATTTGAAAAATAAAAGGCTTCTGAAACTCTAACTTGCTCCTAACAAACTGCTGAGATATCAGTGAGAAGTCAACTGCACACATGCACACAAGTGATCTCAAGCCACCCCAGAAAAGGTTAACATTTTTAACATCCTTCAGTACATTTCTTCTCTCCTTCTTTTCACAGCTCTTTTTTTCCCCCAGCTTCTTTCTTCCCATTCCCTAACTTCCCCTCTCAGCCTCCCTTAAGAAAAATGAACTCTCAATAAATTTCACTTCTTTCAGCCTCTTTCACTTCTCTTCTAGCCCTGTACTCTAATCCTTTTCTTTCTTCTACTTCCTTTACTTACTATACCCAGGGATACATTTCCTCAGCCATTTACTGATTTATTCATATATTTACTGCTTTTGGCTGTTGTCCTCACAGAAGCCCTCACATTTCCCATCGGCTCCCAGATTTGGCTCATGTCCCTGCAGCTGGAGAAAGTTTTCCCTCTAGCTATGGGCACACCACAGCTGCAGCTGACCTGACACCCAGATTTCAGTCAGTTCAGTTTTAACAGTGGGACCAGAGCTCTGAAGGGCACAGTATGGACTGCAAGATCTGCCTAGGATTCTAATAAATGCAGGGGGCTTAATGGTAGCTCACCTTTATGCTGCAACAGCTGCACAATGTCCAAACAAGCCGTAATTACACAGTAAAATAACTGATCTCACCAGGGATCTCACAATAATGATCGTATCATGGCAGCTTTTAGATACCTGCACCTTACCACAGCTCACTCCAGAACATTGCAAGTAATGAAGATGCCCAGGAGAAATGATCCTGCCTAAAAACAATGGCAGAGGGAGTGCACTCCTTCCCCAGTACATCATTTCACCAGCTCACTGCTGACCCAGCACATCCTTGCCTAGAGCTTGCCAGATGCCCAAGAGTAGAGGGCATTGGCCTCATGGACTTATGGATGCTCTCTACAGAGTTCATGAAGAAACAACCATTCCCAGTGCAGATCAGGACCTTCCATAGCCCACAGCGCACGATGCTCAGGGGTCCAGGCAGGAAGAGAGTAATGAAGATTGACTTTTTGGATAACAACTCTCATCTCCAAAAGCCCTGATTGTGTGATAATCCTGTCCATGAGGATTTTGCTTTTGTGCTCAAAAGAATAAGAGAAGCCTTGTGTCATTTAATTCTCTTAAGATACAACAGACAAGAAAGGAGATTAAAAAAAAAAAAAAAAACACAAAAGGGAAACTAACAGGAAAACCAGGCCAGCGTGGTTTAGGAATGAAGTCCTGGTGTTTCCATTGATGCTGATTTAAGTCCCAGTTTCTCAGCAGGGCCAGATCCCCAAAGGTATTTGAATGTAGAACTAGCACATGAAACAAAGACGAGGGTTGTACTTAATACAGTTGTGTGAAACCCTTTGATGGTAAGCCCTGAAGATAAGGGAGTGATATTCAAACTCACCAGAGCATAACACTCTAGTTTAACTTGGCTGAGAGTCAAGCACTGTGTGCTGTTCCTACACAATGTAGGAAACTGCACAGTGGCTGTGCTCAATAAATAAATGATGATAACAAAATCTGAAGAATAACCAGAAGAATACATGGAAATGACTTACGCGTAAGATTCCCTTAGATACAACTCTTTGCCTTCAGCAAAGTGAAATACACTTCCACTGTAGGCTTATAGTAAGACAACTATTACTTTATACCTATTATTCCAAGTCAGCAAAAACAATTATCTGAGACTGCAATGGGTCAAATAGTCTATAAGTTATCAGGCAGATTATAGTGCAGGTCTGTGGACCAAATAGATGATGCTCTGAGGACAGTGAGTGAAGCATTAAAGATATCTGAATTCTTCCCTTAACATACAGCCCAACCTTTGCATCTTGATGATCAGCGAGGCTTGCTTACAGTGCATTGCTTGTTATTTGTGAGAGAGGACTAGGGGAAAATAAAAAGGCTGGATGAGTTAGAAGGCACAAAAGCCTTGATGGAACAATATCTATCACAGATGTTATCCTGCCTACTGTTTTTTCCAAAATGTTGCAGTGAAGCAAGGGATTTCTAGGCACAGGATACTGACATAGGAGATTTTTCTATGGATTGGTACTTTTCTTTGGAAAACAAGTGCAAGTCACAAAAGATGAAATTGTACTAATAAAATGTTTTGTAGTGGGCAAGATAAATAGCCTAGGGTTATGGCCAAGCAGGTGAGCTCCAGTTGGTATTAGCTATACAAAATTGTCAGTGTTGAAAGCGTCCTTGAGATCACTGAGTCTGATCCCCCTGTTAAAGCAAGTACTTCGCAGTTAGTCACACAGGTAGGCATCCAGATGGGTCTTGAATATCTCCATAAAAGGAGACTCCACAACCTCTCTGGGCAGTCTATGCCAGTGCTCTGTCACCCTTGCCATAAAGAAGTTATTCTTTATGTTTGTAGGGAACTTCCTTCATTCAGATTTTAGGCCATTGCTCCTTATCCTATTGCTAGACAGAGCCAAGAAAAGGCTGGCCTCCTCATTTTGCTTCCCACCCCCTTTAAATATTTATAAATATTAGCCAGACTTCCATTCAGTCTTTTTTTCTTCAGGCTGAACACAGCCAGGTGTAGCAATTGGACAGATAAACACAAAGGGAAAGGCATTACAACAAATGTGTGGCGAGAGAAGGACCAACACAATAGAAAGCTGCTGTAAATGAAGGGAAAAAGATTACTCACCCATTTCTGAAAATTCTAGGTTCACATGAGAAAGCTTCAACAAGAAAGGATCTCCAGAATCTCTTCCCAGTGGCAGTCAGCCCTTAAAAGAGGTCTAAGAGAGATGCAGCCAGACTCCACCCCCTTCCAGTTGCACAGGTGAATTGACTTCACCTGTGCTCCCAGGACTGACCGGGTCCTTTCCCCAGGTGCTCAATCCACAGTTCAGGCAGTGACTTAACAGTTACCATACACCTAGGTCACTCAGCCTTTCCTCATACGAGAGATGCTCCAGGCCTTTTATCATCTTTGTGGTTCTCTGCTGGACTCCTTTTAGGAGATCTCTGTCTTTTTTAAACTGGGGGGCCCAGAACTCTTTGTAATGCACTCCACAAAACCATTGGCCTTCTTGGCCACAAAGGCACACTGCTGGCTTGTGCCCAACCTGTTGTCCACCAGAACATCCAGGTCCTTCTCTGCAGAGCTCATCTCCAGCATATCATCCCCTATCCTGTACTGATGTTATTTCTTCCCTTATGCAAGACCCTACATTTGCTCTCATTAAATCTAATTAAATCAACAGGCTCCTCTTTGCCCAACTCTTCAGTTTGTCCAGGTCTTATTGCACAGCCTCACACTCCAAATCAATACTTTGTATTGGAAGCTACTGGCCACCAGTAGACATCTCAGTTACTTCGGGTAGGCATTGAAGATCCAGCCCAGCTTCTAATGTAACTAGAAGCACTGCTGTATTGGAACAAGTAAGCAGCTATCCTCTGGCTTAGCTGCTGGCCTCCAGCTATGATCAGGGTGGCACAAGGCATGCAACATCTCTGCAGACAGCAAGGCAGCAGAGCTGTGTTCACAGCCAGCCAGGAATTCTTGAAGGGCAGTACCAGTGACTTGCCATTGTAATAGACTCAGACTTGCTCCTGCTGTAGATGAGGCTGATGTCCCACAAAATACAGCTGGGATCAGGATGAAGATACAGGGCCATATCATCCCTGCTGCTGTGATAACAAAATATTGTCTTGTTGTTATTACTACTATATCAAGACAGGAATCACATAGACAAATGTCTCTAGATGAAATACATTTAAACTAGGTTTAGGGCATATCATCAAGCATCCGTAGAAAACCTGTACTGAAGGAATGGAGACACAAAGAGGACTGGAAATGATAAGACACTTCTATGTTGGCCAGGTCTCTGTACAGTTTTATTTTTTAGAGGATACACTTAAAAAATGCTGAACCATGTTATTAGCATCTAATAAATATTTACTCAGAAGAGTTAACTGTGCTTCACAACTGAAGTGAGATTTGCAGAGGACAAAGTAGTGCTTCTATGAATCAGTTGGTGAATTTATTCTGCATGTGACAGAGCAAAAAAAAAAAATCATAGAATGATAGAATAATAGACTGATAGAACCATAAAATCACAGAATGCTTTGTGCTGTAAGGAGCTTTAAAGCATACCCAGACCCACCCCCCTGCCATGGGCAGGGACTCCACCCACCAGCTCAGGCTACCCAAGGCCCCAGCCTGGTGATGAATGCCTCCAGGGATAGAGCATCCGCTGTTTCTCTGAGCAGCCTATTCCAGGGTCTCATTATTCTATGAGTAAAGAATTTCTGCCTCAAATCTAACCTGATTCTCTCCTCTTTTAGTTTAAAGCCTCTTTTAGTTTAAAGTTTAAAGTCTTTTAGTTTAAAGTTTCCCCATTCTCCTATCACTGTCAGATCATGTAAAAAGTTGTTCCCCCTCCTGCTTGTAAGCTCCCTTCAAGTACTTGAAGGCTACAAGGAGGTTTGTCCATAGCTTTCTCTTCTCCAAGCTAAATAAACACAGGAAGGAAAGAAAGTGGAAAAGTCATCTCTCGGAAAAGCACTTGCTATTGGGTCTTGTCTTCCATCTCTCTGCAGAGATAAATGTTTACCCCCCACCACTTCCAACACAGAATTTCCTTTGGATGATTCCTAACTTTCCTGCCCTGTTCAGATAAAAGCCACTATCTGGAAGACCAGATTATGAGTATCTCAAAAAAGTGTTTCCACCAGGGGACAACACCTCCCAGGCAAACATTTTGGGCAAGAGAGTGAATTTAGGATCTCCAGTAGGAAGGCCACAAGCTCTTTCCAAAGAGGCTAAACACTAGCAGAACAGGTGTCAGACAAAATCCACTCATCACAGGTGAGTCCTCATGCTTGTAGGGTCTGCCACAGCTGCCCCAGCTGTGCCAGGATTCCTGGAGGGCTGTGCGAACTGGGGAAACACAGAGCTGAAAGAAGATGGCTGCTTGATGTGCCTGGTTTTTCAGTGTGTTACTCAATCTGAGGTCAGATCTTAGTGAACCAAAATGAATCAGAATTTTTGTGAAATAAATATCCTCCCCAGAAATATTTGGTTTAACTTAAAATATTTTGTTTCCATCTCAAATTATGTTACCTTTTAATAGTAACAATAAGAATAATAATGGTTTCCATGGGATTCCCCAAACAAAACCTTCAACTTCAAACTAGGAACACAAACTTTTTTTGAAATCTTTGATTTGATGATGATTTACTAAGTGAAAACTTAGTGTTTCTCAAGAAACTGCACCTTGTTATATTTGCACCCACAGGGGTTTGTAACTCACACTGTTGGGTGCCAAATACTTCCCATCCTGGCCATGATCAGCAGCCAGTGGTTTTGGGGGCATTCTCCAAATGAACCTCTCTCAAAAAAAATTAAATTTAATGGGCTTAAAAAATATGACATGAATCCCCCACTGCAGTGTTCTAAACACACAGTTTTGAACAGCAAAGCTACGATTTTTTACCACCTTCCAGAACCCAGCAATGCTTTCGTCTGTCTGAGCTGGCTAATTTTACCCATAAAAACAGCAATGCAGACATAATAAATGTTGCATTCTCAGTGTCATTCTAACTCTATAAACAAACACAGGACTGCCAGTTTTACACTACTACAATCAATATATCTCTAAGTTTAGCCATATCTGCATGGTCCCTTCAGAAGTAAATGTGAGCTCTTTTTAATGTTTGTTTGTTTTTTTGTTGTTCGTTTGTTTTAAATGTTCAGTCTATTCATTCATCAAAATGCTCCTTACTGAAATGGGGGTACAGGGTCTACACTTAGCTGTAAAAGAAGGTCTAAACGTTTCAAATTGGGAGGTTCAAGTACTGCTTACAAAGTGAAATCTGCAGAAAGTAACAACAACTAATATATAAATAAAAACAACAACATGAGTGAAGTTTTCTTGTTAAGCAGTGTCTGACTGTTAAAATTCACTGCATTTGGCACAAACATGGGCAGAAGGCCGTGTGATTGGTGAGAGCACTGCCCCAGCGCTGCACTTTGGTTTTACAGAGAGCTGGCTCCAGCACGTGGGGGTCTCTATCTCTTCCCTTCTGCAGAGCCTCCTCTGCCCACACTGCAGTGCAGGAGCAGATCCCCCACCTTCCCTTTCGCAGATGCTGTGCATTATGCAGCTTCAGAAAACAGGAATCTCTTCAGGCTCCAATTCACCTTAAAAATAGTTTTCAAAAATCCCTTCCTCAGCAAAACTGGATGTCTCGGAGGATGGGTAATAGAATACAGGGGTTTGCTTCCTCTCACCATGCTTGCCAATTACCAAAAATTGGTACTGTTTGACAGCAACTCCTGTGTGATTGCACACACTGATTAATGGTGGCAGGGAGTGCATTCCCTGCAAATGTGCCATTGCTAAACTGGTGTCACTCCAGACCCCTCCATGTCAGCTTGCGAAGCTGCAGTGAGTAGAGATTCAATTTTAAGTATTTTATAGTTTGGGAACTCACAGGTTATTGTTAGGCAAGTTTTTATTTGTATTACCCCAGCTACAGTCACACATGGAAATTCCATCCATAAGCACTCTGAGATCATTCCCCTAACCACAGTTTTTGGGCTTGCTAACAGTGAAATTACTCACAGAAGGACAGAAAATATACAGGTTACAGTGGAGCTTCCCTTAGCATACAGGTATTCAGATTGTGGTCAACACTGTGGCCATAGGTGCTCACATGGGATGGCCTTATTGCCTTTCCTTATGTCACTGTCCCCCATGTAAATTCCCATAACCTTTGTATGGCTGCTCATTGCGTGTTACACGCACACTGACATGCACTAGCATGCACAGACTCCTCTTTTGTTGAATTTAAGAGTCCTTTTATGCAACCTAGTCAATAAATCTGAAAAGAACAAGTCCATATTCTGAAGCACAGTGGGACAAATAATCACACACCAGCCAACTCTGACGATGCTATGCACTCTGTCTAAATATACAAGGAGTGCTTTGATAGAAAAATGCACACATACACACACATGTATGCATAGAGACAGACAAGGATATATCATTTATAATATGTGCATATACCCATATATACATATATAGAGAGAATCTTTCAAAACAGAAAAGAAGATTTAGTCACACTGCTTCTTGATGGTAACTGATGCTGTATATCTGCATATACACATGTGCATATACTGCTGGTACTGCAAAAACCATCTGCGCTTGCACTGTATAGCAACATTTAGTCACATTTCCCATGGAAATTATGATTTATGAAATCATCCTTCATCCTGCCTGCTTATTCTCCTTGAAATTCCAAACCTTTTTAACATCTTCAAGCACACCTGGAGACAACGTGTTCATTACAGAATACAAGAAAATAGTCATCCAGACAGGAGAAATCCCCAACATGTATCGTGCCTGATGTAAAATCTACAGTATGAATTGACCCTCATTTTAACCAATAGAATCTACAAGATAAAGCAAACTTAAAACTCCAGCTATCTTAGGGAAGTTTAAAAAGAAACTTCTACTCAACTTCCAGATACAAGATAGTGGGACCACTGGCTTTATTAGATCCTGCACTCACAACTCAGCTTTGCTCTGCCATTCTGAATAGTGTTTCTCTGTCAATTTCTGGCTTGGATGTTCAGCAAACACACTCATCCTGTACAATACATTTTTCTGCTTGTAAAGGGTTGAATGACTCCCTTCCAGAGAGAATTTCATACTTAGGGTGAGTGACGTACATATTTATGTCAGAAGGAATTAGACCAGGACTTAACTGATGGGAGAAAAATGGTCCAAGTGCAATGATGACTTCTGAATTTTGCAGCTGAAGAGGTATTAAACAATACAAGAATTTCCAAGTCTGTTTTTCTTATTCCCCATTCTAAACCTTACCAAAGACACAGGGTGTAGTGAAAATGGTGTACACGTTGCCCATCAAAAACAGACAAAATGGTTTAGAGGCCACACAAAATGGTTGGAAAGTCTTACCTAAACAAGAGGTTTATGAATTCTGGAGGCTGTCCCAGATGACGATGGAAGATGGTTTCATGTCTCCCAGTCCTTCTGAGGGGACCAAAAACCACACCAGGCTGGGACAGGGCTGTATGAATTGGCTCCTACACAGCCATTTCCATATCCTGTGCTGCTGGAGAGGCAGAGGTGGGAGCCATTAGGGCACTGGTAGTGAGCAGGTCACGGTACTAAAGAGCTGCCCAGGGATTTATACAGCAAGTAGTTTTAATAGGGGATTTCTAAACTTCCTAAGAGGTAGGCACCCAGAACTCTGAAGACCCCTTCCAATGAAAGAAATTACACATTTCCACATAGCATAACTGTTACCATATTGCTGGCTTTGCATGCGATGGCAAGATAGAGCTCATTGGGATTCAAGTCACCTCATTCCCATTAATCATGTTAATAATTGAAAACATATGTTCAGCTTGAAAGCACAGCAAGAGAGTTAGGCAACCCTACATGGAAGCGCGCTGTTACCTAATTCTGATGATACTCATTAGTGTACCCTTGCCAACCTCAGATAGAAAATCCTCCCACCCACGTTAGGTACAGCGTCTGTTGTTAACTTCTGCTCCAGCCTGACAAATGCCTTCCCTGGGCACCCCTTTCACCTCAGGAATTCCTCTTCAGTCAAGTCTGACCCTTCTCCCACCACATGGACACAGTGCAAGTGGTGAGGAGAGCCCTGGGCTACCACATTGTGTCTGTAGGTTCATGCCCCTGGTTGTGATCTGCAGGAGCCAACACCAGACCTCAGGTCTGCTGGTGAATCACTATCTAGTTCAGACAAAAATGAGAATACAGAACAGAGGCAGTTTTTGAGTGAGCTTCAGCTTCAGGAATGTGCTATTCCTGACTTGTGAGCTTTGTTCAGGCCCAAGAAAATGCTAGGAGGGCTCATAGGCAGGGCTTTAAACTAGGTTTGAAGGGGGCAGGGGGTATCTAGAGAGCCTGCCCATGAAAAGATGTGTGTCTAACCAGCAAAGAGGGACAGGGTGCTATTACAGGCCTTCAACCTGCTGCCCTGAGAAATCTTAGGACAATGAGCCTGGGATTGCTGAGGCAATAGGAGAAGGCAACCAAGAAACTCAAGGGCAGTACTTCAAAGGAATTAAGGAGGGATCCTCCAGGAAAGCAACAAAGCTGGCAGAGCAGCTGAAGTGGCTGTACACCTCTATGTAGTTGCCCTTTGTGTCAAGAAAGGAATAGAGTGTAAAGAGTTGTCCCTGAAGAATGGTTGTGAGTGAGTCTAAAGTCTATGGATGAGAGTCAGAAATTAAGGCAATAAAGGTAGGCTTGTGGTTGGTGTCAGGTCGCTGATCAAGTGGAGCCTGTTGATGAAGCCTTCTTTCTCCAGCTACAGGAGCTGTCATGATTGCAGGCTCTTGTCCTGCTGGGGGAATTCAATCACACTCACATTTGCTGGAAAAGTAGCATGGTGAGTTATAGGCAATCCAAGAAGCTCCTGGAACATATTGAGGACAAATTCTTGAGCCAGGTAATAGACAACTTCATCAGGAATATGCAATGCTGGACCTGTAGCTCACCAATGTGAGTGAACTGATTGGTGACATCAGGATTGGAGGATGCCTGAGCTCCAGTGACCATGCAATGGTGGGTTTTACACTCTTGAGGAATATCAGATAAGCAAAGAGTAAAATCAGGATGCTAAATTTATAGAAAGCCAACTTCCAGCTCTTCAGGGAGTTAGTCAACAAAACCCCATGGTAATCTGTCTTCAAGGGCAAGGGAGCGGAGTGAATTTTAAAATGAACCTCACTGCATGAGGCAGGTAATATTCCTAACTCAGCATTTCAGACTTTCCCAGCTAACAAAGTAAAAAGGGAGGGCTTTTGCCTTGAACAAGGCAAATCTTGGCTCCTCTTGGGTCCGTGCATGCTCTTAAGTTATGACAGCAGACCCAGAATCCACAGCAACCTCACTGTCTGAGCCCCAGGGGAAGAATACAGAAGGGAGAGGAAGTTCATATATAGGTGGAAGAGAGGATGGCTGTTCTTTTTCTTCATATGACCCCAATTTCTCTAATGTGCATATTAATGTGCACTTCTGCTGCTTTTAGTAACAGGAAAGAAGTCTGTTTGGAAAAGAGTTTTGCAATCCTGTAGCAGGAAGACAGAAAAAATAAACAAGCCTTGTCAATATGTTAATAATACCTTTAGACAAACTTCAGAATCCTGATGAACAGTATGGTTCAGATTATATTCTGTTTATTCACCAGACCTTCTCCACTCCTTCAACCCTTCTCCATAGAAACAAGAACCTTGTTTCTTCTTCTCCTGTCTAGATAGCAAGCCCTGGACAAGGAGATGGAGAGTGGTAAGGGAGGCTGAAGGAGTTAATTAATGTCAAGATATTTACACCTGGTGCCTGCCAAGAGGTTCACCACAGCTTTTCAAATGGGAGCATCACAGATGGGGAGACCCTGCAGATACGGCTCCAGTGCCCACAGACATTGTCTGCAACCTCAGCGTGCTGGGGCTGGGGCTGACCCGGGGGAGGCCAGGGGAAAAGAAGCTCTGGACATCCAATCCCAGGGACTGTGGTAACCCAGCCCTCTGCTGATTAGATTACTCTGGTATTTTTCATTAGGAAATTTTGGAAAATCCTTTGGAAAATACAGGCCAAGGCCTCCAGCAGTGTAAATCAATGTAACTCTTCTGAAATGTATCACCAGGGAGCTGTCACGTGAAGTGCTTGGGATTACTATTGTACAAACAAACTGCAGAAGCTTGGGCAAGGCCAAAGGAAACGGGACTGCCGACAGCTCCACCGTCCTCCATCCCTAGTATCCCTGCCTCCTCCTGCTGGCAGATATGTCTTCCCCACGCGGGTTGCTCAAAGCATTCACACTTCTCAGCTCCCACCAAAGAGGTGGTGGCGTGCCCTGTGCAGATAGTTGGCTCTTGCTTTGAGAGGAGAACTCCATTCATGCATGAGCAGTAAATCTGAAGACATTTCAGTTGTCAAAATGACTCAACAAAACACACGTTGTGTATTCACCTTTTTCCTTCCTGTGGTATTATTTACTCTCAGACACCCAGCAGCTACTCTCCATAGCAGATCTTACTTCCCACCACCAAGATCTAGGCCTAATTAGATGTTAGAAACCTATGGTGGGAAGGGGCCACTTTGGAGCCACTGAGCCCAGGCCCCTGGCATCCCAAGGGATGCAGGAAGATGGCTCACCCTGCCCTGTGGATCTCCCCAAAATCCCACTACGAGCTTCAGTCCTGCAGTAAAAGCCTGAAAGCTATTCCCACAAATGGCCCCAGGAAGACAGCTGGTGGATCACCCTGATTCTGAGGGAGCAGGGGAGGGGTAAACCAAGTCTGAACGTCCGACCTGAGGGGAAATTCCCTCCTGGCTCCAGATCTGGCAGTTTGCTCATCTGAGCATGTGAACAAGGCATACAAGACAGGCACTGCTGTTATCGGCTTGGAGAGGAGCCACATCAGTTATCTCATATAGGGGAGGCTATTCTAACAGGAGGAACAGAATTAAACCAAATTGTTGTTTCCTCTCTGCTTCCTGAAACACCCCTGCCCAATTAAAACCACTTTTATAGTATCTTCTCCTTCAAGACTCTAAACTTCTTGGCTACATCTTCCTTTTTCCATGTCTGCTGAAAGCCAGAACTGTGAGTGCCAAAATGTTGAGTGAAAATTTGTGTTTCTTTTTCCTAAGGAGCTCTCTCAATGGTTATGGTTTATCCCAAAGCTACGAGTAGTTGAACAGAGTTCAACAGCCAGAAGAGAAGTGATGGCCAAGCCAGAGATGCAGAGCAGAGACATTTTTCTTTCCAGCCCTGGCCCCGTTGCAGCACTGAGCACCTCCCAGAAAACCCCTTTAGCCCAGTCCTGCCGAACACATGAGTTTCCTTAGGAAAGTCACAGGACTGCACAAGCGGAAAGCCAAACATGTGCACTGCTGTACTTCCCAGCCAGGGGCCCAGGACTACTGAGTGTAAATCAAAAGGCTCTCTCACGTGCTCAAAATAAGGGTGTATGTTCAAACACTTTATTGGATCAAGGATTTCAAGGACTTAACCCCTCTTTCTCACAGCTGAGCAAGCTTTTAAAAGGCTTTCAGTGTGTTGCTATCTTTAATTCTTTTTGCTGGCAGTATTTGGAGCATCAAGACTAACTAAAACCAGTTTATATAAAGCACAACACTAATCTGAGCACCGTACGCATTAAGGGAATAAGTAGGATGAATGGATAATCACTACATTTCCTAACCTCATGGCTTTCTCTGTTTCATTTCTCTTGTCAAGGGGACCTTAAAATCTTGTCTTCTAACCTAATCACTCAGACATTCTTGCATGGGCATATCAAAAACAGGATTCATATCATATTTCCAAGCATTCTGTACCCTGTCCTGATCTTCTCATCCCTGATCCTGTTTCTCCTGAAGGTCACAGTAAAATTTTCCACTGATGTCAAAGGGAGCAAGAGCAGGCTGTTAGACCTGTAGGTATTAATGCAATTATTCCAGCTCTTAGGATTCTTTCTTGCCTGTTTGGCTTTCTACCTATCTCCCCTCATGGCTCTGCCCAAGCCCCCTCCTCTGGTGCTGGAGTTGGTGGCACATTGCAGAGTGCTGAGAAGAGCTCATGCCAGGTTGCACCTTTCAGTGCTGAATTTGACTAAAGTTAAAGGCTGATTAGAGCTTCCAACTGCAGAACTCCATCTCGAGTGTCTTTTTTAGTTTAGTCTTCATGTTATTCCATCCATTGACTCATGACTTAAGGTGTTATGTCACAGCAGGCATCCAGTGCTGAGAATAGCTTAAATTCTGTGCGTGTTCATCACACAGCAATGCAAAATACAGTGCCAAGCTGTAAGGTGTGTAAGTGAACACCTGCATGAGAGCTGAGGAGACTTTTGGCTGGTTTTTTTTTGCTTGTTTGTTTGCTTTTTGTGGACACCCTTGTGGTTTTCCACTTTTCCTTTTGTTCCATTTTCTTGATTTCTTCTCTTAATACCACATCTGCAGTATCTGGGCTGCAGCAAAAAAGCGACAGTTAGGATGATGAACTATGGACTGAAAGAGCAGACAGGGATACTTTGGAATCACTGCTCAGAACATTCTGAAAGGACAAAGGAACTCTGAAGTGACAGATCTTCATTTATCTGCACTGAAGAAGAGAGGGAAAGAAGGGAAAGGAAGTGAAGGAGGGTGAAAAGGCAGGAAGGAAGAGAATGAACGAACGAACGGACAAAAGAAAGACAATTTCTTCTGTTCACAGCTGAGAAACCACTCCATTCTCTATGAATTTTCCCTTCCAGACTTTCCATAGAAAATACTGAAACCCATGCGAGTATTTAGTGGTGCTCACACACTTGGTCCTCTGAATCCACTGGGAGAGACTTGTGGGAGCAAAAGTATTTGTGAGGTTATGGATGGTTGTCCTCCTCCACAGTGCATAGGACTGTGAAATAACCCAGGACAGCTCTGCTGGAAATTTGCAGTCCTGTACTGAAAACCACAAACAAACATTTTCTCAAATACTCCAAGCAATATCTGTGTAAATCCTCCCTCCCTTGGCTGGAAGATTATAGGGAAAACAATTGCAATTTTGTTGACTTAAATTCAACATTTGAAATCTATTAATAATGGGACGTGGGGGAGGCTTCTGTTGGGGAACTAAAACTACCATCTAATTCCACTGCAATTTAATGATCTATAGGCATCTTTGGTGGCTGCTGTGCAGAAATGTTAATACTTGTCTGAAATGAATGGACATCACTGAACAAGAGGGGCGTTTTTAGGTGGATGATTTGTTGCTCATTTATTTAGCAAGCGAGGTAGTGTGACCAATGAATTTCAGCCACTGAAATAGCACAGAAACCTTGCACAAGGCCCAGCGTTGCTCTCAGGTTGTGGATTGGCAGTGGACAACTGAATCCTATATCCTGACCCCCATCTGCAAACAGAGAGCTGCAATGTTTAAGGCAAGGTGTGCTTTGAGATCCTGGTGCAAAAACCACTGTGTAGCACTGTGTATATATGGGTGATGTTGCAACAGCTGTTTTCTGGATAAATGTACTCTCTTTTAGACAGCTTAGTATCAACTTGTTTTGTTTAACAAATTAACAGCAATGTACTCATTTCATGCTCCACTCCGCCTGTTTCAGTGACCCTGGTAATACAAGTGTCAGGAAGACACAGTCAAGTATCTAACCAATTCCCCACTGCCTGCTCCTCCTGCTTCCCTCTAATCTCGGTTGAATAGTTTCATTACATGACACGTTAACGCACCAATGCAGATGGAAAGGCTGAGCGCTCTTCTAGGTGTACGCAATGTAAAATCATTAGGATTGCTTAAGAAGCTTCCCAAATGCTTTCTGTCAGCAGTTAGATTGCAATTACAGAATTAACTGGAACAGACCACATTTCCCATTTGCAGACCCACTGCTTGACGACGAGGGGATACCATTTCAGTGGAAAAAAGGTATCACCTGTCAGATGAACAATAAGAACATGAATAACATATGGAAACCATTTGCTGGTTTCCACTACATGCATTCACCAAGCACCCTGAAATTTCGAGTACTGCTCAGACCATATTGGGGTCAAAAAACATGCTACTGCTGCTTGTTTCTCCCTTTCTCTGCAGACCGTGTAGGTGAACAAACCCATAAGAAGAGCAAGACCTTCAAGCACTGATGTGGCAGTGGCAACAGTATCCAGCAACAGTGCTGCCTGGAGGCCTCTGTGTTATGAGCTTCAGCCTTTATCCCTTCCTTTCCCTGTGTGCCACCCATGGCCACTCAGCTGGCTCTCCCTCCCTAATGGGATGGAGCTGCTCTGGCCATAGACATGCTAATCCCAGCCAGATGTTTTCCAGAGCGATTAAAACTTACAGACACAGCTTGTATACTGGGCCAAACACTTTCTAGGTTGTTACTGTCACCTCATCCGCATCTCCACAGAACAATCATAATCCTTCCCCAAGCCACCACACACATAAGTCAGTCTAATGGATACCTTCCTTTCCTGGCAACTTAACCCTTCCTTCTCCTCTACATGTCTGGATCTTATGCACCACCTTTCGCCCTTTCCTATATCACATCCTAAACCCTTGTTTTGCACTGTCACTGCCCTTCTTCATACCTCTGAATCCATCCCTCATCTTCTTTTTCCCTGCTGTTCTTCCAAGAGAAAATTTGCATGCTACTGGCCACTCCAGTTTGGTGCCATCTGTCCTGTCACCTCCTGCTTCAAGGACAGTTTCCTCACTGCCTATTTATTCAACTAACTCCTTAGAGAAATAGCAAGAAAATCCCAACATCCACCATCAAAATCTTAACTCAAGTGGCTCATGAAGTGAGGCTCACGTGAGACAGTTATAGCTGTGGTCTCTTTTCCACTCTTATCACTCTGCATTATTCCTGTTTCGACCTTTTTGTGTCATCTGGAGAGGTCCTGAGGCACCTGGAGAGGTCTTGCAAATCAAACAGACAGTTCATATTTAGCCCAAACACAAGTCATCAGGAATTGTCACCCAGCCCACAGCCTTCTCCCAGTACCTCTCCTCTTGAGAATGACTGCAATGATCGAGAATGAGTTGTTCAGGCCATCTACAGTAGGCAGCACACGGAGTTTGTATGGTCTGGAGGCACTTCTCAAAAAGAAGATTGTGGGGATCAGGCAGCATTGACTGCTCTGGTGATGGCCACCTCCTGTTACCCCCCAGAATGGCAAGAACATCATGGACAGCACACATAACCAACCGCAAGGATGAGGGGACCCAGCAAACCATGAAGTCTGTCAAGTCTCAGCATACTCTAAACCATTACAGATGTTCACCCAATGCTGTTCGGACAGATGTTTACCCAATGTGCTCATACAAAACCTGAGGTTGTGGTGTAGGCACCCTCCCCAGGCAGCACACAGTACAAAAAGCCTGTGCTTGTGCAGTAAACTGAGGAGTTACATGGGGATTCACAGCAACAGGCTGTGCACAGGCAGGAGATCCAGTCAGGTAGAAGAGAAATGGTTCTGGCATCCAGCCCACCCTGACACCAGAATAACAGCATGACCCACCCGGATGGAAAATTTGGGCTAACAGCTTTATATTTGTCTAGGCAAGAGCTTGCTAAGTGTTTTTACACTCTCTTCTTATTGTAAAGAGCCATGTATGTCTCTGTTTCTCTGTGAGTTAGGGGAAATGATTGAAATACTCAGTTCTGGTTTGTACTATGAGGAAAAATATACTATTTCATATTTTAATTTTTTTATTCCTCCCCCGTTCCACCCTCCCACCCCCCTTTTTTTTTTTTTATGAAAGAAGGAAAAGAAAATAAAGTCTACCAGGGGAAGAGCTTTCCAAATAAACCAGACAGATTTTTTAAACAACAAAAACCAAAATTGGACAAAAGTCTCTTTCAGAAGTTCTGTCCTTTTTTGGGTTTTGTCTGTCAAAGAACACCTACTTTTCTCTGTGTGACACCAGCAGTGTTGACACAGTGTGTCACGCTGCAGATGTTGCTTTCTGGTATCCAAAAGATCATTCCTCAGCTGCATCTTCTGGGTAAATGCACCAAAGATCAGAAGAGCCCACCCTGCCTTCCCATCTGCACAGTGACACAGCATGGCACAGACCCTGGGCTGGGAGAGAGACGGGTGGGGGCAGAAAGGCACTGCTCAAAGAGGGCACTGCACACTGGGTAGCTGTTCTTTCTGCCAGCACGTGTATCTCTTGTAAATATGCAACTATGATCTTCTCAATACTTCGATTTTTATTCTTGCATTGGAAAAAAAAAAAAAAAGAAGTAAATCAATTGCCAATCCATAGAGCCACAAACAGGGCAGCTGTGAAGGGTTTAAACAACTGTAGAACTAGCAGCTGGGTCCTGTCCAGAGAAAAGCAACAGGTGCCATGTTCGTATTTCATCTCTTCCCATCACTGTCCCTCGTATTATCATAGTGGCCTGGAGGTGGAAAGCAGTGCGAGAGGAAAGCCAGACCTTTTGGGCCAGCTCAGTCCTCGCCTTGCTGGCCCAGCTACCACCTGGCTCACACACCCCATACACACACATGCATCTAAAACCTCTATCCTCAATAGGAGGCAATTGCCAGCCCTGAGACTCCCAGAGCTACCTGGGAGAAGCTCCTTCCTGGCCCTGCAGTTCCAGGACCAAGGCTCAAAGTAACCACTGGGAGCTAGATTTTATTTCCTATCATGAGCATCCTACATGTTACTGCTGATGCACAGATAATCATTTTAAAAGTCAGTGAAACTCCTCAACTCACCTCAGGTGTCACCTTCTAATCAGCACAAGAAATTTCATCCTCTGTATATAAAAACTGTACAGCAACAGATTTGCCTGCCACATTCCTGCAGAGATAATTACATGTTGATGCCAGAAAATATGAAGCTGGAGGTTGGCAACATTCCTCTAAGCTTTCTCACCCTCAGCTTTTGAGTTCACAGAGAAGGAAAAGGGGAGTTCAGTAATGACTGGAGATATGAGGGAATTTGTGAGAACTGTTTTTTTCTGAGTAGGGAGGGGAGATTTCATTAATCTTTTTATCTGCCAACGTACTGCTGTAACTTATGCACAGCCACGAATCCTACTCAGTGTGTGATGTTATACTACATGACTGCTGATTGTTTTTTTGTAAAATATGTCATGGCTTATTGAGTTGCTGTACCAAATCATTCACTTCCCATTTTTTCTCTCTTTTTTTAACAAACACTGTCTGCTATATATTTCATAAAGTCTCTCCACATCTCATACAGCACAGAGCAGCAGTGTAAATCCAAATCTGAGGAAATGTAGAAGAGAAACTGAACTGGATATAAATGTCACCATGCCTGTGTCAATAGCAATTGGTGGAAAATTTAAAAATATATACAACAGCTAGAAAATGAACTCTTTCACACATGTGCTTTGGGGGAGAGGTGGTTAATTAACAGAGCAAGATCATAGCAAACAGCCTTTGGCTGTACATCATCCACGCACCTTCTGCCTCTGGCCAAGATCTTTGTCCAGAATTGGCATTGCACAGTGTCCTTGGAGAAGACAGCAAATTGATATTTTTGGTCTCAGCACAGGAACCAGGGGCTGCTGTCCACAAATGAATGGGGATGTGCTGGCATGATCTTGTGCCTTATCTTCTGGATTTTTTTCTTTCCTCTCCCACCTCATAGTGACGTTTTTGATCTCTTGGTGGGCTTCAGCATTTCCCTTATCAATTATAGTATTGTTTTTTCCATTGTTTTCCTCATGTTCCTTGTTTCACATGCACTTGAGAACCTCAGCATCATGCTTGGACCCCACCATTTCCACTTTCAATTACTACTGCTGCTCTCAGCTTCTGGGAGAGCTTCCTACCACTCCCTCTTTCCAGCACCAGGTAGCTGGGAATACCTCCTTTCTCTTCCTTTCTTTTTCTCCTTCCTACACAGACTCACATCTCTGCCAGAGATGCTGCTTTCCCCGATGTCTGCTTGTTCTACTTAGCTGTAAATATACTTCTTTGCCTCACACACGGGAACTGAGGACATGGACATCGCATCTTTTTGGTGTACAGGTGTCACTAGGGTCAGAGGTAAGCAAAGGTATATACCAACAAGTGAGTGCTGATCTGTTCTGTATCAGACTGCAGGACTCCATCCACCTGATCCTCCTTTATCATAGCCTGCCCGTCATGCCCACACCAGCAACCACATCCTTCTCTTCCCTTCAAGTGTTTTCCCCACCACTTCAGCTGGGAGGTCTTTTTTGCCTTTCCTTCAGCTTTTTTTGCATCAAAGCTCTGCCTTTTGTCCCACACTCTTCTCTCATTCTATCTGTGGATGGTTTCTTTTGCAAGCAGAATTCACATTCCTCATCATTCCTACATCTACTGGGTATGCCAGTTCCATCTCTTAATGTCCAGACTAAAATAATGTCCAGTGTTCCATTTCGGATATCAGTTCAACACCTATAGGTCTAAATAAGATATTTCCTCTGCCCTCCACTCGGTCAAGCATCCTGAGAAATCCCTTGCTTAATCACTGCAGACCACATTACTGGTTCAGCTTGCCATGAGTGTAACATCTACCCAAGAGAAATCACCTCTGACATAACCAGCTTATGAAGGACTTCAAGATTCATTTTGCATAATTTATCTTAAAGAATATGATGAAATTGCCCAGTAAGAATCTTATCTGGTTCCACATCTTCTCACATCTCTGTTGTTGCAACATCTATAGCTTTGACTTGACTAAAGCAATCCTGTCCTCATGCTTTTGAATGGCTACTGCTGCAAAGGTCCACATCCTGATCCCATCACCCCAAGCTTCACCATTGTTCTGGTGATTGTTCTTCCCTTACTTCATTTGATTCTTTGCAAGGAGTTTTATCAAAGGAAAAGAAGGAAAGGAGGAAAGGCGGAAAGCAGGAAAGGCGGAAAGCAGGAAAGCAGGAAAGAAGGAAAATTAATCAGGGCAAGGAATATCTTTTTGATTTGTCCTTTCACAGCATACAGCACAGTGGGGCTCCAGTACACACTGGAGTTCTGCTACTAACCAAAATGACAGAATACCATAAGTATATCAAAACTGACAGTAGGTGTAAGTAGCTCACTCTGGTTAGTCACTCCTGCCCTCCCACAGGTGGAAAAAATTGATGGGAAATGCTGTTGCCAGTAGGAGATTTCACAAGTACAGGACACAGTAACCAGCAGTGGGAACACCAAGGTCCAGAAGAGTTGTGTACCCAGGCACAAGTTCTGCTATCTCTCCACTTATCTGCATAATAAGTTTACACTGATAACAAACCTGCCAGGTAATTCTGCAGAAGTCATGCACCACAGGCTGCACACTCATGTCATCTCAGACAACTTTCTGAATTTGTGGACAGCAAGAAAACCTACCCATGTTTTGGCCATAGAGAACACTTTTTCATGATGAACCTTCTCTCATCTGCTTTCTTCCTGAATACTTCTAGAAACGATAGAAAATCAGAGACTTTGTTTTACAAAACAGAGCAAAGTCATGCTCATTTCACTGAGCTTGAAATAGTTCTTCTCCTTTTTTTCTGCTAATACTTTTTTTTTTTTCAATTTAAGAAATTTTACCACAGTAACTTTATTTAATCAATCCCTTTTTCTCATTAAATGATGATTTGTTAAGATTTTCACTGATGAACTACACAAGACAGGAAAAAGCTCAAATCTGAACAGCTTCCAGAGTCAGCAAATGCCGTGTTTCCATATTGCAAAGACAAAGATCGGCCTTTCTCCTAGGAAACTAGCAATAGGACAAGAGGCAATGGACTTAAGTTGCACCAGAGGAGGTTCAGGTTGGATGTTGTGTAAAATTTCTTCTCAGAAAGAGTGCTAAGATACTGGCACGGGGTGCACAGGGAGGTGGTGGAGTCACCATCCCTGGAGGTGCTGAAGAAACATGGAGATGTAGCACTGAGAGAGATGCTCTAGAGTGGTCACAGGCATGGGTTGCTGGTTGGACTAAACGACTTTAGTGATCTTTCCAACCTTAATGAATTTATCATTATACAATTCTAAGCAGCTCCAGTCAGGTCCTGCTGCCTTTTTGTCACTCTGGTGGCTGAACGGAAGGCAGCAGCCTTCTGCTCATTGAGCCTTCTTAAACAGGAGCAATGTACGTGTATTTGGAGTCATGAGCAAGAAAGCCACCCAAATGAGATGTGAGAGATGCTGCCAACAACACTGTCCAGGGCTCAGCACGCAGTGATTTAGGATAGACAGAGTATATAGGGCTCTCTTGTCTTACAAGGGAAAGGAGAATGGTAAGGAGAGAGGAAAAAGAAAGGTATCCTTTGACATCAGTAAATATCTGAAGTGAATGTAAGAATGAGTTTGCAATCTATCAGCATATTAAACCAATGCCAGATGTGGTTTGTTTGATTTTCATCTGCCAAATCCAACAAATACTGTTGGGGTGGAATTCGGCCATACATGGAGTATTCCAGTAAAGAAACCATGGTGTAACTGCGGGTACAGAGAAAAGCAGTGCAGCAATCCTAGGAGTCTGTGAGCAGAAACATAAGTAACTGTAAGACATAAAGAGAAAAGTGGGGGAAAAAGAAACCAAGGAAAAAGCACATAAATATTTAAAAATGGGAAATGCCATCAATATAACAGAGGAATGAAAACTGCAGAAAAATAATGGGTCAATAAATAGAGCTTTTGGAAGGAAAAAGTGACTGCAGCACTAAATGTTTTCTTTGCCTCTGAATTTGTTAGGAAAACATATTAAGTTGCCCTGCACAGAATGTGGGGGTACTAACAAGCAGAAATTGGAGGTTATGGAGGTTAATGAATGTGCAAAAGACCCTCTTGTGTAAGATACAGACAGAAAACACCAGGCAAGTATGAGTTAACTCATAGTTAATATTGGAGATTGAGGATCAAACAGTTGGACCACAAACTGTACATTCTGAGAGAATTATTTATTAATCATGAGTCAGGAGAGTTTTTTGAAAGGCAAATCACGTCAGATAGACATGGTTCCTCCACAAAATTGCTGTCTTTGGGAAAGATGAGGTAAAAATTCAGCCAAATTCTCCTCTCACATAAACTCCAGACCACGTGGATGTCACAGCCAGCGGCTGCCTCAAACATTCTGCCTGGTCATGGTTCATGTTAATGTCAGAATTCAGTACTATGGACCATGGTTTTCTCAGGGGTAGCAATGACTGAAAGAGCACCAGAAGCTTACTGTAAATGAATTAAAAGATAAAAGAGTGGTAAGATATTCGATGAGATATAGAATTTAATTTCAGAGTTAAGTGCCAGATAATTTGTACGTAAGTAAAAAAATTTTGTTAGTAAGTGGGTGCTGGAGTGAAATTTGATTTTCTTTCAAGAATTGGTAACCTGCAGTCCTCTCTGGCTGTCAGGAAACAACTGCATCTGGAGCAATTTTATTACTGATTTTGACATAAGAATAATGTGTAAAACGTATTTGGAAATTATAATAAAACTGAGTGGCAAAGAGACATGCAGTGCTGTGTGCCTCAATTAGTACAGTAACCTGAGCAATAATAAAAGACTCCAGGTTAAAAAATGAACATCCCTAATACCACTCTCATTTTTACTGCCATAAATTACAAGTATTTTTAATGAAACCAAATAAATTATGTTGATATTAAAAATGCATGTATCTTTATATGGAGCCTGGTTTAGTATGATTATACAATTAGAGCAGATACTATCCCCTCAAGAACTAAAAAGGAAAAGTGCAATCTTAATTATGGTGTTTTTAATTCCTTTTTGCAAATTAAATAATTATCTTTGAGTAAGTTTTGTTTGAAGGGAAGGAAATGACAGGAGTTCACGAGTTGCAGATGAACAAAAGCATAAAAAATGAAGTTTGAACAAAATGAAGAAGGGACAAGACAACTCGAAACCATCTCCATGATATTGTATGTTTAAGCAAGAATTTCTAATTGAGGTCATTTCGCTCACCAGAATTAGAACACAAGCCGAGAGGCAGACAGAATTTGCAACTAAATAATTTAAGGAGGATTATTTTACAGAGAGAGCAATCAGTAGGGGACACAGATATTCAGCAGAAAGGGAGAGGTCAGACAATGCCGATGCGAGCAAAATCCTGCCTTCCACATGCAGCTGAAATGGATGTGTGCTTGAGGTTAGCCAAGAACCCGGAGCACTGCGGGAGGCAAAGAATTTGCCAACCACCACATTTTTCTCACAGGCTGTGCAGAGCTGTTCATACTGTATCCATTTCTAGGAGTGTTTTGCCCTTCTTTGGCCCACTTTTTCATGATTATAGCCCATACAAATGGATATAATCATAAGCTTTGCAAATGCTATTATAGGAATTACACTGCTTATAAAGGAGGAAAAGAGATTTCAAATTCACATTTTCAACATGTTTGGTACAAGGTCTGACACTGAGCTCTTCCCAGCAGAAAGTAAATATGTCCTCTTCCAATAGCAAAACATTGCATATTAACATAGACATCACCTTCCACAAAGAGCCTAAGCACTCTGCCCAGAAGGGCTCGAAAAGTGGTATTTCTTCTCACCTGTCTGAAGTCACCTCTGAGCAATTACTGTGGAATCCTGTAGGGCTTACCTGAGAAAACAAAAATCAAATCAATTCAGATTAAGAAAAAGGATCTCAGTTACTGGTTTACAAAATTATGAAGTGATATGAAAAGATAATACCAATCAAAAGGATTTAAGAAAATTCATAATTAAACTTATGACTTGTTTATCTTTCAGCTTTAATCTGCAGCCCTCCATGCACTTCAGACACACCATGCACTATACTCTGCCCATCCCACAGGCTCAGGACTTCCCTTCGATTACCTGCCATCTCAGCAAGAGAGCTCAGAATCACAGGTCAACAGCAAGTGCCCTTCCCTCAGCTTCCAGGTGGTCTCCAGACAACATGGCCACCTGTTAGCTTCATCCACAGCCACACAGTGCACATGGGTGCAAACACTGAGAAGAGGCTGTTCTCTTGAAGAATGGCCCATTGAGCCCAAGTGGCATCACATAGAAATGTTGGCCTTCTTGGCCTCCACCCAGAGCTTGCCTTCAAAGAACTGGGAGCCCAGATCAATATTGTCCGTAACTTCTCAGTTTGGCAAACACACACACAACAAACAAGCACTTTGTGAGCTTTTGCAGAAAGAAGCAATCCTATGAGACTGAAGATCACTTCTTGTGCCTTTCATTCTTGTACTCAGTTGAATCCTGGTTTTGTCACTCATTTCGGTTATAACTAAGACAAAATTGTTGTCTAGCAATCCAAGCAGAAAAATCAAACTAATCAATAATTTGTAAACCCAATTCTAGTATTACATTCTTGGTCAAATACTAATTCAGCTTTTACTGAAGTCAAAGAGCCTTCTTAGATGGTTAGGAATTAGACTGGACAATAAAGGTCTTTGATTGTAATCAGTCTGCCACCAGCCATGTTTCATATTTTTATCTGGAATAAATCATAAAAATCATCAGAGATGTTTTCAATACAAAGTAGTGAGGGAGAAACCAGCTCAGACTCATTTGCACACACTGGCTCTGTATGCAGAAGAAACCAGTTGCCCAGTTTGGTCTCCTTAGGAAAAATTTGGTCCGTGGAGCACTTCTAGAAATTCTGTCACAGAGCACAAACAGAGCAGTAGGCATATGAAATATTATAGAAGTTCATAAACTGAAAAAAGTGCAAGTTGCTGTTCCAGTTTATATCCTGAATAAAAGACCTTGATATGTTCTCTTGAAATGAAGGTTTACAGTGACCAAAGACTGCTTGAAGTGCTGAAGCAGTTCAGCGTGTGAGTGTTGAGAAGTGTAAATCTTATCTCAAAACAGAGCTTTCTAACTTCAACTACAAATTATTGGATCCTTTTAAGGCATTTGTTGAGGAGCTTCTGTCACCAGAGGCCTTGGTGTGGCTGTGTGGGCTGCAGTGAGGTCAGACTTTGACCCTTCTTGTTGCCAACCTCCTCCATTGCTGAGCACACTCTCCCACCAGTGTAGATCTCCTCTGATGCCTTTAACACTTCCAGAACTAGGCATGCAAAGAGAATGTTGCTAGCAGAAACAAGCCTTTTCCTACAACCAGTAATGACTACAGCTGTTTTCATTGTAGAAAAGCGAGTGGAGATTTTTGTTCACCTGATTTTGCACCCCAGCTCTTCAGTCCCTCCAGGGCCACTGATTCTCAAGGCAGTGGGCATCACCTTTCTATAGGTGCAGCCTACTTGCATTCTCCTGAGGCAAACTGCTTCAATTTTGTTTACACTGAAATATTTGCAGGTTCCCATTTTAAGAAGTAGTTCAGCTCAGTGGGATGCCTTCTTCACCATCCTCTCTCCTCAGCCTCCAGCAAAATTTGTAAATTTTCTTTTAGGTCATTTGTGTAACAAAAGGCTGAAAAGCACAGGTTGCCTACTGAAGATAGCTCTACATTTAAGTGTGTTTTTTTAAGTGTGTACACATTACAGTGTTTTGAGCCCAGTTTACTAAATTATTTTTAGTCCCACTTACCATGACATGGTCATTTGAGTAGCTCTCAATAAAAAAGTTTTCCAGTACTGTAGCAAACACCTTACAGAAATAGAAACACATTGCCCCCAGCATTTCTATCATCAGACAGACATGATTCTATGCTGATACTGAAAAACTTGTTTCCCTTGAGTCTAAACTGATTATTGTTGAGTGAAGTTTTTTTGGGTTTTCTTTTGCTTTCTTTTCCTTTTGTTGTTTCTGTTGTTGTTTTTTGCCTTGTTGTTAATGACATTGCACTATTGCTCAGGATCACTTCTTATGTCAGGCTAGCATGCCTATAATTATCAAGATTTTTATCTTCTGTATCTCCAGACAAGCAAGTTTTTCTAGTGTCCCCGTGGTTTAATAGTTCACAGCTCTCCTCACACAGCCCCTTTAAAACTCTGGTTGCAACTAGTATTACTGGTTAAAAACAGCCAGCTTATTAGTGCATTTAGCACACTGCCAAGTTGGAAGGGAACAGATTTCATCTTCACCCTTGGTGAATTCTTCATGCAGACTTTTCAAAAAACATTTGGAGCAGTGAGATATATTGAATCTATCTACCATTTCTACATTAAAAACATGTTTTTACAGATTAGAATCATTGTTAGGATTTTTTAGTATTAATAGACATATTAAAAACTTTGTTTAACAGTCATTAGCTCTCTTGCCTTGGGTTTTTCCCTATGTCCTGTCACTTCACAAAGACATTTTCTGGTTTTCCACCCTTCTAATTTGTATTCACTACTATCTCTTTTTCCCCTGTGTGTGTGCATGTGCATTTGTATTCATCTGCACTCGCTTACTTCAAGCTAGCTTGCTTCTTTTTACCAGTGTAAGTTTTTTCTCTCACTTGGGCAGCTGTGTGGCTTTGGGGCATGTAATAAACTATTGCATAAAATTCCCAATTACGCTTCACATTTTAGGAAAGCGAGAACAGCTGGACTGGGCATGATCAAAGGGCCACTGAGCCAGCCTCCAGCAGCGGCCGGCTTGCCTGGGGTGTGCACAACAGAGCAGCACAGGCACTATGACTGCCTCCTCGCCTTCATTTGCAGACATTTCCATTCACTTTTTCTGCAAAATTTTTGGTTGTATTCCATAATGTTTGCTCCTCAGTCAACTGCTTTCCAAGCTGACAAAGTTTGGCCTATTTAATCGCTCACTGAATGAAATTATTTTGGCCATTTTTGTGCTCATTCTTCTCATCCTTTGCTGAACCTCTCCCCTTATTCACTTTTAAAGATGTAAGGTAACAAAATTGCTTGTACCATTATGATATCTTGCATGTCGAATTCTTTCTCCAAAATAATTTGGCACTCTTTTGCAGCTTCATGAAACTGGGATTCTAAGCTGTGAAATATTTACGTGTTTCAATACAGCAGATCCACCGTCTCAATCCACCATCACCTGAGTTTCAGCAAGCAGCAGTTTTCAGTTGTATACCCAAAGAGTCCTTCTTGTCAAGTTAATGTCTAGTTCAGTACTCTGCAAGGCTGGATGCCATCCCCACGAAGGGAATTGCCAGCTATGGTTATTGGCAGTTCTAAGGAAATTTTGTGCTTGCCTCATAAAAGCAAAGGCCAGTAAACATTTAGATGGAAGCTGCAATAATAATCTGAGATCAGACAGCTGTCTGTATAGTAAAAGGCCAACGAAGTTTATGTTGCTAGCTTATTCAGAGCAGATAAAAGGTGTCTCGTAAACACCATTATGAAAGGGGTTTCTGATGACAAACAGGTCTCTAATCTAGTGATGTAGAGATCTAATAAGATCATGTGGCTGAAAGCTGAAGCAGGACAAATTCAGATTAGAAACAAGATAAAAACAAAGCTAATTATACAAACAGCTTAGAGGGATGTACCAGATTCCGCAGCACATGATGATTTCAAATCATTATTAGCTGTCTTCTTAAAAGATGTGCTGTTGCTCAAGCAGAAAGGATGGTCTCCATGCAGAAATAATCAGAAGAGAGTTTTTAGCCTGTATTAAGATAGAGGTCAGCCTAGATGATCTTAATTACCCCCTTGGCCTTACGATCCATTAATCTAGAAAAGTGAGGATCATGGCACGTATTTAACTACCTTGTGTTTTGAATGAGAAAAAATGGGAGAATTGTTCATAGTGAATAATTAATTCTATAAACGTAGGGCATTTTTCTGTTCATAAAATATCTTGGAATAGACCATTAACTCCTCCAATCTATTATTCACATTTGATGGACAGCCGTCTTGCCCAATACTGAACTCAAAATGTGTGAGTGATTCTTCCTAGCTGGCAAGAGGACAGATGATGTGTCAACTCCCCTCGGTGACTGATTAGCATGAAGGCAATCCAGACAGGCATACTTAAATGTTTCAAATTCAGTTTAAGTGAACATGTGTACCAACATGATTTTGAAATCCACATTCCTTTAATCAAGCTCCACTATGTAACCCTACCAAGGAGTTGGCAGAAAAACTGTGCGAGCCTCACTAAAGCAGATGCATTTATTTTAAATGGTAAAGTCAAATCAAGACACAGTGACAGCATCATTTGGCTCATCAGTTATGCCAGTCTAGATCTAAGAAGCATTTTGTTTTGAAGATGAACAAATTCGAAGAATCATCATAGTATCATTTGAGTTGGAAGGGACCTTTAAAGGTCACCTAGTCCAACTCCCCTGCAATGAACAGGGGCACATACAGCTAGGTTAGGTTACTTGGAGACCCCTCCAGCCTGACCTTGAGTGTCTCCAAGACTGGGGCATCCACCACCTCTCTGGGTAACCTGTTCCAGAGTCTCATCACCGTTATTGTAAAACACTTCATTCTTATATCCAATTTAAATATCCTCTCTTAGTTTGGAACCATTTCCACTTGTCCTATCAAAACAGAACCTGATAAAAGGTCTGTCCCGTGCTTGTAGAAGCCTTTCTTATTTTTCTTTGCACCTCTTGCCAAATCCCATTTCAGTTGAGCGTTGGTCTTCTTGACACCATTTCCACACAGACAAGCAACATCACTGTATTCCTCCCAGAGTACCTGTCCCTGCTTCCACTGATATTTACTTAGAGGCAGCTAAAATAGCAGGGTCCTTCTAGGAGCTAATGCAATCAAAACAAAGCAAATACTCAAGATACTAAAAAAAGTCTACTCTCACTGTGAGTTGATACTCATGTGAGGAAGTGTGGCATACCAGGAGACAAAATAAGAGCACAGGCAACTCACACAGGCTGCAGTTAAATATTACAAAAAACAAGGCTGCTGTATCAAGATAGGACAACTACAAAGAGTAACGTGTTAAAGAAAAAAACTTCATTCAAAGCAGATAGTCTTTTGATAACGAGACTTCATTTAAATGATTTTAAGATCAAGGGAAGGTATCCCTGGTGGCAACGTGACATATCTGAAGGTGGTCCACTGTGGAAAGACAATGATACCTCCAGGCTTGCACTGACAGTTGTTTGAGGGAAGGGATTGTCCTTCTCTGCACTGTGCTGGTGCAACCTCATCAAGGACTGTGTGCAGCATTGGATATCACAATATAAAAGGACACAAAGCTATTAGAGAGGGTCCAAAGGAGAGCTACAAGATAGTGAAGGCTCTAGAGGGCAAGATGTATGAGGAGAAGCTGAGGTCCCTTGGTTTGTTCATCCCAGAGCAGAGGAGCTGAGGGGAGGTCTGATGTCAGCTGCAGCTCCTTACAGGGAGCAGAGGGCAGCGCTGAGCTCTGCTCTGTGTGACAGCGACAGGGCCCGAGGGAACGGCATGGAGCTGCGTCGGGGGAGGGACTGTGCGGTTGGGGACAGGTGCTGCACCACAGGGCAGTGGGCATGGAACGGGCTGCCCAAGGACATGGCCCAGAGCACCGGAGTTAATTTGGACAGTGCACTCAGACATAGGATTTGAATGTTGGGTGGTGCTGTGTGGAGCCAGGAGCTGGGCTCAGTGATCCTGGAGGGACCCTTCCAGTTTGGGATTTCTATGTTTTTCTATCATTCTATGACTCCAGCATCAGCAAGGCATGCTTAGGACACTGATCTGCAAGCAGAAAACATAGCAAAGTGAGAAGATGGATGTTTCTTAGAAATATGTACCACACAATGCTCTTCTTTAACAAGGCTGTAACTACCAGGCACTGACAGGAAATGCTTCTTGCTTATTACCCATCCGCTTCCCCATCAAGCTCACACAGTTGCAAACACTTCCATCTGCAGGGCTCAAACTGCAGCCAGAATCTACTAAATCACACCCCAGGATACAGGAGCCTGTGTTTCATTTGACCAGGGTGTACCCAGAACCCCATCATTCTTTGACAGTCACCAGTGAAGCCTGTGCTTCTGCAGCACCTGCAGTCTGCACTGGCTTGCAAGCAGCCTGAATATTGCAGCATGTAGGGAAACGCTGCCCCACATAGGAGATGAAGGACTGCAGGTGTTTGCAGTACAGGCTGGGCCAATAAACAGCCATTCAACCTGCAGTGAGCCTGCAAAATGAGCACAGTTTATATTACAGAGATGCCAGGGAGCAGAGGAAGGATGCGGTAGGTGGGAGGGAGTATCTGCATGTGTCAGGGGCCACTTCATTTTTCACCTTTGGATGGCTTTCCCATTACACCTCCAGCCTGGCATGGAAATGATGCTTGTTCTCTGCCTGTAGTTGAATGCCAAATTGGAGGAAATATAAGGCTGCCCTACTTCTGTGTGCTTTCTGCTGGGAGATACAAACATTGCTTACAAAACTTCTTGGCACTGCTGGCACCTGGAGGGAGCAGTATCTCCCAGTGCTCAGCATAAAGCTGATGTTTGAGGTCAGACCAATCTCTGCACCACCAATATCAAGAGCTGTAAGAGCACCTGTACTCCCAGAGTCATCCTGTGGCACAAGAAATAACAAGAAATAACTCCATGACTGCCCTCTCCTCTCTGAACTTCTTAGTCACCAGAGCTTTGAGGTGACTGAGAAACCTGCAGTGAGGGCAGTGCCTAGACCAGAAGTGCATCTGCTGTCCTGCCTGGTGCACAAGCAGGCTGCCCTGCCAACCCAGAGATCATGTGTTGGTCATGCATCATTGCTGCTCTGTGGTGCTTGGGAGGTGCAGGTTTCAGGTGCCTGATCCATCACTGCAGGAGTTATTTCTGCCTTTGTACAAGGAGGCTGCTTATGCACCTGCAGAAAGCCACTGATGCCAGCAGAGTACCTCCTGACACCTCCTGTGACAGCATGACCCCAGAGAAAGGTTTGGTCTATGATTGTTCCCCACCAGGGAGAGTACATGCTGGCAGGCAGGCAGCCTGCCTACAGCTGTGTATGCATGCACTGCTGGGTAGTAAAGTCTCTGCTGTCAGGCCATATGCTGCTTTATTGCAATATGTCCAGCCAGCAAAAAAATAACAAAAACAGTGTTTTCAGCCAGAAAAGCTGCTGTTCATTTGCCTTTTGGGCTTGCTGTTTGAGTTAGATGAAAGCAGAGTTAACCCCAGATCTGGATGCTCAGCCACTTAATACTGTTTCCCTGCCAGGATTAGCAGTCTCGGTTCAAAGCACTCATTAAAGCTGCCCATTCTGCCCTTGCTGGTGGAGGAGCAGGGCTGGATGCCCCCATCAGGTCTCAGTCCCAATATGTAATTGGAGCCCTGAGGGAGCAGACCCACTCATCCCCAGATGTGATCTAATCTCCCTCAAGTGCAGACATGGGGGAGTTCATCTGATGGAGTGGGAGGACTGGGTGTCTTCAGCCTAAGAATTAGACAAAGATGCTGATAGCAGATGAGAATTTGGGGTCTTTACTAGCTTAGGTTTATTACAGCAACTCCTACCTCTTCTCCCTTTGCATCCATCAGATTAATGCAGGCTGTCTAATAGGCCAGCGCTTTGCAAATCACAGCTTTTTTGCCCAATTCCTGTCTCTCCAGCACTGATGTGACTCTGCTGGCCTGTATTCTTCATTTAGAGCACTGCAGGATCAAGTCTGCCATTCTTGAAGCCAGGGAGGTGGCACTTGTGGAGCGCAGCAACAGGAGTGCTTTGACATCATTTGTAATACGTTTTTCATAAAAAATGTTCCTTTATTACTCACTGTGTGGTCAGAGACAGAGTCTGGCTTTGGGGAGAAGTCTGGTCATAGAAAATGTGGGCGAGACAGAGTCTGGCTTTGGGGAGAAGTCTGGTCATAGAAAATGTGGGCGAGAGTCCCACTTCTGCTTCCATTTTCCCCAGGGCACATTGGGCATAAGTCCCCATTGGTAGCTCCACATTGCATCTGCATGACAAGGGCTGGATCCAGACTCACTCTCCTCCCCTGCTCTGTGGGGTAGAGCACAACGCTGTTTGTTTGCCCTTTGCTGAAGGCGTGCTCTGGAAAAAGGCAGCCTCTCTCTTCCCCCATGCTGACTCAGACCTTTAAAGCCAACCCAGGGCTTTTTCTATCACTATGCTGCGGAGAGCTGACAGCCTGAAAACTTGAGGAAGCTGTTTGCTTCATTTCAGCAGTTTTGAAGTCTTGTTTCAGTCCAGTGGGTTGACAGAGATGCTCAGGTATTGCTTTCTTGGGATCCATTTATCTAAAGAAGCAATCAAGCTATTCCCACTGGCTGCTGCGTGAAGGCCAAGGAGAGTGGAGATACATACACGGGACCTGCTCTTTGATTAGTCTGGTTTGTACATCAAGATTTTATTAGCTTTTACTGCCCTACTGACTGCCGCTTGCAATTGCTTCATGCTAGCCCCAACGCTAATGGCTCCTCTGCTCTCTCTGCTTTCTTTCCCACTGAGTTTGTGTGAACCTCTTTATTGTCAGCTCTGGCGAGATGATCAAATTTGGCATCTGTTGCTGGGAATTTCAGGCTTATTAAATCTGTAAAAAAAATCTTTAACTCCCAGAAATGTGCACAGGACTGGGTAATCGCAGGTCCCTGTGCACATAGCTTACACTGGGTCAGCATTCTGCACCTGCTCAGGTGGCCACAGATATACCTTCCAGGCAGGCAGATTTGGGCCCTGGGCAACCTGATCTGGTGGGTGGCAGCCCTGTCCATGGCAGGGGGATGGTGATCTTTGAGGTTTCTTCCAACCTTCAAGCCCTTCTATGGTTCTATCATTGTATGATTTCTTATGTGGGAAAGAAACACTTTCTCTTTTCCTACTCCAGCAACTAAAGCATGGAAGAACTGGGAAGATTTTCTTCCCAGAAAATTCTCAGCATTACTGGAAATTTGCCACCAAGCTAAAAAGCTGGGTGGAACTTTTCACACTAGGAAAAATATGTGCTCTAAAAAAGTCCTGAGGATGTGGAAATGAGAGACAATTTGGGAAAGCACTTTAAACTTCACACGGACTGGTCACTGTTGGCAATTTGTATAATAACCCTGGGAAATAAATGATTATGCTTGATGACAGCAGCAATAATTAAATGCCAGAACTGGTCATTATAAGAGTTAACCACTGATTAATTAGTCTGTTTATATTAAAAAAACAGGGCTGGCCTCACTAACTAATAAATTGTCTGTGTACAGCTGCTACATAGAGATCACTTGTTAGATAATTGCTTAAGTTGTTTTTAAATTGTTTTAATTAAGTTCCAGTAATTGGACTCCCCCCAATTCACTTTCTCTCTTTTTTTTTTTGTTTTTTTTTTGTTTTTTTTTGAGTGGAGGAGAAACAAACACCATATATGTATGTAATAGGAAACAACAGAAGTATGACTAGAAATCTATAAGAAAATAAACACCCATCATGAATCCTTCATCTTCCCAGATGCTTATAGGAATCTAGAGAAGATTAGATCTTTATGTTATTTTATCTACTTTGCCTTGCAGAGCCTGAGCTTCCTCAGTTCTCAGTTCAGTGCATTCATAATAGGGACAGAGATTCTCAAGTCAGTGAATCCATGTACACTCACTCAGTCTATTAGATGTGCCTTTTGCCAGCCAGGAGACGTGGGAGCAGTTTATGGCTTGCTGGTAAAGCCTTGCTCACACCTTCGTTGTGCCAAATCCTCTCTTCAGACCTGCTGTTTGCCTTTCTCTGCCTGGTCTTCAGAATTGCCCACGCTGGCCACAAGCCTAGTGGGAAGCAAGAGGAGAAAGGGAACCTGTGCTGATGGCAGCAGTGACAGGGAGGGCTGCCTTCCTCAGAACACCTCCTGATACTGTCCATGTTAGGTAACACAAACACTGGCATGAGCTTGAGACAAGTTCTTTTCTTCCTGGAAATTCAGTCACAGTGGACTTGCTGGAAAAATCCTTTTTAATATGCTTAATATGTTGTTCTCCACATTACCAGTCATTACCATAGAGCCTGTTCTTAAGGAAAACCCTTGGGCATCATCATGCATTGACTCCTCTCTGAATAAGGCCACTCTGCTAATGACGTCATTGATCCATACATCCAATATGACATTTTCTATCACAGTATTGCAGTGACATGGAGCTTAGCCCTGGGACACAGTCACCCAGGCATAACACCAACTTCTGCTGAAATACAGCTGCTTGGCAGCTTGCTGGCCAAGGCTCAATCTTGAATGTGTTTCCTTGTATCAGGTTAAAACTTAAGGCATTGGATTCAGAAAATCAGTAGAGTAACAGAATCAGAAAAGCAGGAATTATCACGTTCTGTTATCACTGAAAGAGTTACCTACCTGCCTTGAAATGCAAACAAATACATGCACCTCCCTTGCCCAGTGCACAAACAAACCCACCCTATTCATAAAGGTACTTTGAAAGTGTGCTCTGATAAAGAACATTCAACTTGTATTTGTTATCTACCTATGTGGCTCTGCAAATATTAGTTCTTAAAGGTGCTTTTCTTTCATCTTAACAAAATGTGAAATGTGATGGTTTTTTAATAGAGAAACAGTCTCAATGGGGAATGGCATAGCCATAGCGAAAACCACCAGAGATGTCAAAGTATGTAGTACAGATGGCAGCAGTGTGAGAAAGACAATGAGAAACCTTCCTGCTAACCCCTGCCTCTCCCAGCACCAAGGTGGAACTTGCTGGCTGAAGTGTGCTTTGAGCAGAACAGCCATGAACAAATAAGAAAAAACATGATCGAGTTTGGAGGGTGGAATGGGAAGGATGGGATACCTGCTATACCTGCTGTAGGGAGTCTGCTTTGGCAAGGGGGTTGGCCTCAATGATCTCTAGAACTCTCTTCCAACCTCTACAATTCTATGATTCTGTGATTTTGTGCAGTTGTAACCTCTAGGAGTGAGATGGGAGGAACCAAGTGAGATGTGGTTGTACCAGGAGACCTACTGCGGTGTGGTGAGCAACTTACTGGGGTGGAAAGCACTCTGTCTCCTCATGCAAAGAGCCACCAAGCCTCTCACAGGATGCCCTCCCAGAGCCCCTGTTCACCAACACTTGTCATCCTTCTGACTCCCTCTTTTGTCCTGCCCTTCTGTTCTCAGTACTGTGACTAACTTGTGTCCCACTTCTCCTTTTTTTCCATATTGCCTTAGGAATGCCCTTTCTTAACATTCCTGTTTCCCAATCCTCTCTCTAATACACCTCCAGCAGCCCTGCAGACACAGGACCTCACACAGAAGCTGTCTAGACAAGTCCATGAAGACTTGGGAAGCACTTGGACGCTACCACAAAAGGTTATGCAGAAGAAATTAATCTGGAAATTGCAGCCCATTTCCTCCACAGCACAGTTTTAATCATGGCTTGTAAATAAGGCATGAGACATACTCTGAATAGTGAGGAGAAATGATGGAAAGTATGAAATACTTGATCGTGAGATCACCATTTATTTTGGACAATGAATATAGGAAAGGTTCCCAGGGAAATGCTATTATGCAAGTACGTAGGTTCAAGATGAAAGATGGTAACATAATACATATGGAAATGGAAGTCACATGGACCTTGCCAGACAATCCTATGTCTAACTTATAGTCTAAAAGCTTAATTTTGCCATTTTAAAAGCTTCTTAAACTCAAGGGATCAGGGCTTTATTTTGTTAATCACTTCTATGGAAATGCTCCCAATGTGGAAAAGGAATCGGCAACCAATAAAATAACATTTCATGTTTTTGTCATTTTATAGAGCTTAAATTTTCTGTACCAAAGTGTGGGGTTTCAGCTATTCCTTTACTTAAGAGAAAAAGAGCTTTGCTGAGCAAGAAGGAAAAAATCCCAGAAAAAAAAGACCCTAGTCACATAAAATTGTTCTATGTTTTTCGTGTATTCAGCACTTTTCCTGAGTAAATTTTATAGAACGCTCACATGAATAAAGCTCCTTTCTTTTTTTTTTTTTTTTTTTTTTTTTTTGGTGTATGTGTGTGTGTGTGTGTTTAATTAGATTGAGCCTGGAGAGAGGGAGAAACCAAATAAATCTTTAACTGAGTGCAGGAAGGGATGGATGGGTGAAAATTCTTAAGTGAAAGTAAGAACCAGGTAAGGCTTTCACTGAGATTTCCTGAGATAGAGTATTCTTTAATCCAGATAGAGTATTCTTTAATCCTGGGTTATTTTCCTGGACTCAGACTAAAGGCAGAAAGTGTCTGATTTCTAACACAGTTCATAGGATTTCATCCAGCTCATCCTGTGTGCACCATGGTCAAGCTTTGCTCCAGCTGTTGGAGCTGGGGGGTTGGGAAGGGTCCTGGGGAGAGTGGCAGGGTGTCTCAGCGTTCCCTCCAGATTGGATCCCTTTCACATCATTGCCAGAGGTTTTTGTCTGACCCACTTCTTCACAGTGAATTCAGCAAAGGCAAATTCCTTTTTATTCCTCTAGGCTCTAGGACCTGTGGAAGGCTTAAAGTGCTTGTTAAAGGTGCCTGCTGATTTCAGTGCTCTGCAGGAAAGATGTGAGAAGTGCTGGAACTCAGTCTCTTGATGCTTTCTTGGTGCTGGACCTACCCTCACTGCAGGCAGACCAGCTAGGGGTGTTTTTGCATGCACTTGGGACAGCATCAGCAAAGCTAACTCAGGTATAGAAGTGGCAGTGTTAAAGGATGCAGTACTACAGCTTCAGGCACTTCCACACTGCATCCTAGGTTATAAGATTTTATTGCTAGCAGTATACAAATTAGCCACATTAAGACTATCTCCACTCCTCCTGTGATTGCTGCAATCACCATTCATTAGCTTTAGTAGCTTTATTACAATCCCTTTTGCTCCTTTAGGCTAGCAAGAAGAGCAGCCACCAGCTCTGAGCAGCCTTTCTCTGTGCTGCCTCACAGCCTGACCTCCTGCAGCAGGCACACAGAGAGGAGTAGCCTGTGGTGCAGCCTGTGGGCCGCATGTTACGTCATTCCCCTCCTATGTTTCTGTTTGCTGATTCAATTTCAGAGCTGTTGGCTTCTGTGGGAAGTTAACCACAAAGTCAACACAAGAGCTGGCTGAAAGAAACATTCCCGTCAGTATGGTACTTTGTAGGGCTGAGAAAGGTGATAAAGGCTCTTCAGCAATAGCAAGAATTGCCCTGGTGGTGGCAAACCTTGCCAGCTGGCCATTTTTCTGGCTCTGAGTGTGACAGTGCCAAATGTTAAATGCTCTGTGCCTTCTACCTGGGAGCAAGTTCTTGCAGGTGGGTGTCCTCACTGTGATGATCAGAAGCTGCTCACGTGCAGGTCCTGTTGGTAGTGGGAGAGAAACTGGAAACTCAGCTGGAATGAAAGCTGCTCTCATTAGCAAGGGTGGCTCCTCCAGAGCAGGATGGAAACACGCTGGCTGCATGCTGCGATCTGACACAGCTAGCGCAGCAGCTGCCTGTGCTGGGTGTGACCTGGGATGCAGGAGGAAAGCAGGATGTGGGCTTGTTCATCCAATGCATCTGCAAAGCACTATAAAAATAGTCTGGGAGCTGCTTTATTTACAAACGAGATGTTATTTTTAGCACTGGGGAGAGAGGAAGTGCAGAAGGCTGTGGCACTGCACTTCACACTTGTTCATTTACCCAGGCTTCCCCAGGGAGCCCTGCAGCTAACACAGGCGAGCAGAGTAGGTTTGCAGCAGGAGAGCCAGTTTACATGATTCACTGATGGAAATAAGGCCTTTTGTGACACTCCGTGCAGTGTGAAACATGTTGTTCTTCAGTATGGGGCGAGCCATCTGAGGCAAATGCTACCTATTCAATAAGGAGATGAAGAGGACCAGATGGAAAGATGAATTTGCTTTTCTAGGATCCAAGAGAGTGGGCTGATGCTGTGGCAAGCGGAGATGAAAGCTGAGTTGCAGAGTGAGGATCTAGCTTCAGATCTAAAATTTCTCAGGTGGAAAGGAAGGGAAGCATTGGCCCAAATATTCACAGAGAAACTGTAGGATGAAGACAACTGAAGGTACTTTTAGTGTAACTCTGACCTTCAGCACAGCAGCACCTGCTGTCCATCTGTGTGCTTCTTAAGTCAAGATGTTCATGCCTTAAATAACCAAGACAAGAGCATCCCACCTCATGGAATGTACGTTCATATACTGACCATGTCAGTCCAGCTGCCAGAATGTCCATCTCCCTGCTAGCTCCTGGGTCCACCGTCTCTGATGGTGCTATCTCTGTCCCTCAGGTGAGAGCAGTTCCAGCTTTTTATTTGCATGTAATGCTCTTTTCAACCTCCCATACACCAGAACTCCCAGCTCTGCCTGAAATCCCTGTCCCTCTCTCCTGCTGCCTGATCTCTGCCTTGGCACTGTCCCAACACAACCACATCCTCCAAATCTTTGCCCATCAGCTCCTGTGTTCACACCCTGTCTCCACAGGGCAATTCCTATCCCACCTCCCTGGCAGGTAATGTGCCTGTGCTGCCCACCACTCAGCACAGACATAGGTTGCTCTACTCCCCTCCAGCTCCACAGGGAGCTGCACTTTAGAGGCAGCTGGATGTCTTTTTATAGAGGGGACTTAATGCCACCTGATGGACCACAGCACTATTTTTATGCCAAGTTAGTACAGGCTCAGTATGCTGAGCATGTGAGCATTTCACCCAAGCTAGTTTCTGAAATATAAATACCATTCAACCAAAGTTATTTAGAACTTCAGTTGGATCAACCTGATCTGAGCCAATTATTTTCCCCGACAGAATTAATTAGAATACATATAAAGTGAGTGAAATGTGAAAGGCAGAATTACTTATTCCATTAACAGCTGGTTTGGGAAAAAAAAAAAAAAAAGATGCTGTCCTTGATTTGGCTTTACTGTGGCCTTGTCATGAAGAAGGCACTCAGGGTTTTCACATGGGAAGCTGTTCTGCTGGCAGCCACAGTTCACTTGATGTTGGTTTGCATCAACAAGCTCCCTGCACTCCTCCATTTGTGATGATAAGGGCTGGCTGTTTAAACGCTGTCACAGAATCCAAACTCCCTTCTTGCTCGGAACAACTGTTGCTTGGAGCTCTTCTGCAAAGCTAATTTATTGCCAATGAAAGTGAGATGTAAATAGCTTGCAGCAGGTACGCAAGCAGGCATTTCTTCACTGTGCAGTGCCTGGAAAAGAGCCAGCTGGTGCACATACACAGGACTGGGGGAGTGGCCTTTCAGGCACAGGGAAAAAAGACTGGCTTTGAAAGCAGTAACTGCCTTATAGGAATAACTCCAGCCAAAGTGGGGATAAACTGAGCAATTGAAAACTCATGCTCAAATTTCCTTGGGACTCCTCTCTTCCCCAGAGTAGCTCTGCGGGTCCCATCCTATATGAATAATTAATTCTGAGGAAATACACATGCCAGTACGTTAGGATAAAGCCTATTTTGTTTTCAAACACAAATCATGAGAAACAAGCGTGATGAAGAGCACAGGACTGAGGCCAGCTTCCATCATCTGCCTGGGGACAGGATTCACATTGCCCCACTGAGCCTTTCCGTGCCCTGCCAGGGATGTTCCAGGTATGCTTGTGCTCAGGTTTGCAGGAACCAATAAACCATCCTGTGTCTCAAGAGCAAACAGTTTACATCTCACAGTCAATAAACTCAGGCTCTTTGCATTCACCACCTTTTTGCTGACAAAATCCACCCTGTGTCTGTCTCTGGCATTTATTGAGGTCATGATCCAGTTCCACTTTGTACTCTTAGTTTCCAGTGGCAATACATCTTGGTGCTGCTCTGGCCTCCATCATCTCTCTCAGTCTCGTAGCACACTCTGAAGCTGAACCTCACTTCCTGAGAGCTTCCATGATGTTTGCCAAGAATCAGACCCGGAGATCTGGAAAGCACGTATTCATCCCCAGGCCAGTGCTCATCTCCTGAAGGGGAAAAGGACTCATACTGTCCCTGCAAACAGTTTTCCTCATATGCAGTTTTATCCCAGCTTGACTCTTCTTCTGTCATTTCTTTCAGTTTAACTCCCCGCTGCAGATTAATACAGACAAAATGGTGACCTACAGAGCACCGTGTTGCCATAACCTCCCACGACTCATAGAAGTGAGAAGTATTATTTCCTATTTTATGGAGTTATTTTGATCACTATCGCATTGCTTCCTGACACACACTAATGCTTTGTAATTAGGTGTGCTTTGGGAAGGAGGAATGGACCACAAAGTCATATAGTCTCTTCTCAGTCCCATAGTTTGGCTCATGAAGGAGATCAGAGATATCCTGAGAGGTGCTTGGCCATTGCCAATGCCCTCTCATCTGCTCTGAAAAGCTTTCATTGAAGACAATGCTGTAATCTCCTTCCTTGTTTCATCTGGGACACACAGCCCTCTTACAATCTTTGCTTACACCTACTCTAAGGGTATGTTGCTATACATTAATCCAATTCTTTCTCATCTCACCTGTAGGAGCAAAGAGGAAAGAAAAAGGAAAAAAAACCAGTTTGTGATATTCCCCTCAGTCAACTATTTTCCAGACAAAACAAAAATCCCTAATAGTTTCCTTTTTCTGTTGCTTTGCCCTGATGGCCTCTGGCATGATATCCAAATCAGGACAGGTTGTACCAGGTGGGATGTCAGCAGCTCTCATACTATCTGCCTGCTAACACCTCCTACCCAAAGATTCACCTTCGTCAAAACAGCAGCATATTATTGGCTTGCTCAGACTGTGGCACACCAAAATGCCTGCTCCCCTTCTCATGTGCTGCTGTCTCAGCAGCTTTTGTGCAATCAGTATGTACGCATTTGATTTCTATGTGTAATACTTCCAACTTGTCCCAGAACAATTCCATCTCGCTGAGCCCAGATCAATTCTCCATCTCATCAGGATCACTCTTTTTCTGATTATGTCCTCCAAACTCATTATAGCTCCTTCCCAGCTTGGTGTCTGCTGCATATGAAGTCTTTTCCATCATCCACCCCGATAATGAAGACAGTGAACAGAAATAGTCCCAAGGAAAAAATTCCCCTGTAGAATCCAACATGAAATGCCATCTCAATTTGACACAAGCAGTTTGTGAGCCAGTTAGTGATTATTCAATAACTTGAATGCTACTTCATGGTGATTTTTTTTTCTAATGAAGATTCAACCAAAAAAGCAATGAATACTGAAAACATCTCTTTGTCATACTTTATTTGTTCTTTGTGTCAATTATGCAATGGAGTTTTATTTCAGAAATATTGTTTACACTGCCTTGTTGCCTTGGTTTTGCTATTTGCAAAACTCCTTTTTTTTGGGATTTCAAGTAATGAGGTGCTCCTGATGAAGCTATATAGGTTTAACTGTAAACACTACAGCTCCTTTGCAGTAAGATGAGTGGCCAATTTGTTGTAATACAGACATCAGCCCTCTGCACTTGTTCACTCAGAATTTCTTCCCAAGAGATGCTGCCTAACTGCCTTCTGAAATTGCTGAAATCTGCTTTTTTGAAGTCCAGGTTTTCATTTGCCACCCTTAGACCCTGAAATAGCCAGTGATCTGTTCTGCAGCCACAGCTTCAGCAGCAGAAGAGGCAGACACGGAGAATGTCCAATTCTCATTTCATAAATTGGCCCCCTCCAGGACTGAGATGGATGGGCAGGATAATCTGAAAACTGCTGCTGTCTTTGCTGTACTTGTTCTGTAGACAAAGTACTTTAAGAGCAGTAAATCTGGAGGCCTTCATGAGCACAACAAAGAAAAAAGGAAATCCTATCAATTAAGATAGGAGCAAAAGGAAAGATAGAAGACCTTAACTGACATATGAGACAGTCATGTTTTAATTTGTTCTTTGAGAGATAGACAGGACGAGTAGCAAATTAGGGTCACTGGCTAATTTGGGCCATTGCCAGAATGGACCATACACAATTTGATACACTCAAATCAGCTACCAAGGAGCAGGAAGTTGGAATTAATCTAATGAGATCAGAAATCATCCAGAAACTTTAATATTAAATGCAAAACATTTGTTCTAGTACAGCACTAAAATAAAAAATGAAAGCTAGGAAGCAAGTCAGGAAACTATCTGACAAAGTCCCTTTTGCAAACTTTTCATAGGAGAGCTCTGGGAAGAGGAGGCACGTAGCTTTTGGTGCCTTATGACACACCACAGTCATGGGGACAGAGAACCAACCCATTTGTTTGGGGCTTCAGAAGGAAAGATTTTATTTATTTATTTATTTTCCTTAACAAATAGGGGTTAACTACTGCAGAAGGAGATGTAGAAATATTTCAGAACCTAATTATAGTGTTTTATCAACTTATAGACGGAAAATTGCATCTGTGACTTTCTCAGGAACACTGGCAAGGAGCCACATCACAAAAATACTTCTTTGCACATACATCAAGAAAGGATCAAATGCATTTACGATACATATATTAATTATTCCTAGATATCTCAACCACTTCTCGAGTGAGGATCACAAGCCTGGCCCTGAAAGCTGTTGAATACTAATAACTTTCACAAACTTCAGGGAGAAGCGTAGGTGGTCAGTGACTTAGCTATGTCACCTGGGAAGTGTGGCGATTGTGTAGGCACCTGGATACCGGGACAAATATCACCAGGGCCAAGTTTTGACCTGACCAGATTCTGAAATGGCTGATCCCATTTCACTGAGGATTTTAGTAAGTGGCAATGGGGCCTCCTTCAGATTTGGGTATCTTTCCCACCCAAATCTTTCCAAGATCTCATTAAAACTGGGGAGGCACCCCATGTCACTGACTCACAGATCCTGGTCCTGTGCACTGAGACCTGGCCAAGCATGTTCATAGAAAATTGCTGCTTCACTGGCAGCAGAGCACCTTTAGCAAAGGCATCAGCTGAGCTACAAAAAGGTTTATCTATGTTTGTTTTTTTTTAAGCAGCTCTGCTAATTTGGAGTGAGGACTAACCTGGCTTTCTGAAGTAATTGCTTTTCTGTTCTCTCTCCATATCTCTTTTTCAGAGGCCACGTTTACAAGACACTTTGTCTGTTTCCCATTTTCATGCCAAATTGCTTCTTCTGCTCCATCCGCTGCCCCAGGCTGAGAGAAGTACATGGGGGAGAGCTAGCAGAAAACCCCATCTGGCTGATGTTTTCTGACAGCCCTGTACAGCATGGGGCTGGGGGTTTACTGACTACTTTAAAAGGAAAATAAAGCCCAGCTAGCCTGGGCCAGTCCTGCAACTGAAAACTCTTCCTAGTGGAGCCTGACTGCCCAAAATAGTCATAGAATCATTAAGGTTGAAAAAGACCATTAAGATCATCTAGTCCAATGTCAAACCACCCCCATCACACCCACTAACCTATGTCCATAAGTGCCATATCTATCCTCCTCTTGAAAGCTTCCAGAAAGGGACACCTGTAGCCCACAGTCCTTCAATCCCAGGAACGGGTTTTTAATTAGAGGAGCATCAAAGAGGAGAAGGGCCATGGTCAGGAGAAATAAAGGCTGGGACCAAACCCAACCCATTTCTTTGGGCTTTGGTTAGGCAGCAGTCAGCTACTGCTTGAGCCCATCTCCTCAGATTGACCCAGGCAGAGTCTGCAACTGGGAACAAGGACTAGCTATGCAAGCCTGTTTTTAGCATACTTTTTGCTTTGCTCACAGCTGAAGTGTGCTCAGTGACCAGTCCTGCTAAACTGACTGCCAGCCACTGTTTGATTTTTTACATAGATTAGATCATGTGTGCAGTGAGTTTACACAGCAAGTTGCACTTTTATTTTTAGAAGACATTGCAGTGGATTATTTTGAGGGTCTGGACCAACGGAAGAACTGCCAAATGATCAGAAGCGCATTTAGAATCATTTGTGTGTTTGAGACTGCAGTGAGTATGAGGTATTTACATCAGTTTCCTCCACAGGTCAGGTACCTTTCTTTTGCCATAGGGTCAGGCTGTGAACATGGATTAGGACCACTTAGGACCATGGATTAATGCTTACTGGCTTTAAGCTCATTCTCTGGATTGTTCACGTTAGGCTGCTCATTTGCCCTAACACTCTGCAGTACTTGAGTTTGATGCTAGCTTCTCTTGTAGAGTAATTTGCATTTTGGTGTGTTTCCAGGAGAGAACGATAGCATTTTACATGTGTAAATGACTACAAAGTATACTGGGGAAGGGAGAATTAGATCCTTATCCTTTGAAATGACAGCAAAAAAACAGAGGCAATTTAGGATTGGACACAAAGGATATTTCCTCATTTTCAATCTAAAATAGTGAGAGAATTGTATTAAAAACCATAATTATGGGAGAAAAAGCTTTAGCTAAAGTTGTGTTACTAAATATTCAAAATCACTTTCTGCATAAAATCTTATCCCTTCAAAAATTAAGATAATGTATTCATGTGAGTACTCAAAAGATTTCAATTTCAATTTATTGTCAAGGTTGAGAGGTTCTGAATAAGGCTCCTGAGGAAAATGGCAACTTTGCTATTAAAAAGGTAGCACTTTACTGCTTGAAAGTGATTTCCAAACACTGACTAGCTTAGACACAGAATAACACTATGGCACAGGACAGCTGTAATTTGCCTTGCAATTCCCATTTCATAGTTGGGAAGCTGAGGTGCAAGTGTTGAATGTTTTCTTTGAAGCAACAGCCATTGAAAAAGTAGGATTTGGACAGGATTCTCATACTCTCAGGTATGAACAGGCAATGAAGACCACATGCAAGATACCATTCTCTTCCATGTGATCAGTTCTTCAAAATATAACCTAAAAATCAGAGTTTTCAGAGATAAAGGTAAAACAAAAGCTATTCAGCAATGCCATTCTCTAGCAATAGTGCACTAGCTTCATGCAAAAGATGATTCTGGTCATCTCATGAGATAATAAACATAATTGTCTATATCTAAGAGCAATTTCTGTATCTTCTGCACTCCTGTACAGTTGGAATTACCCAAATTCCGCCTCCTGGTAGGGGAAGGGTGACTAACTGTCTCAGGGGGAGGAAGAATGTTTTCTTCATGATTCATATGGGCCATTTGGACTCAACTGGTTTTATTTATTTTTCACGTTAGGAAAAAAAGAATTTCACCCACACAGAATCTGTAGATGCCCAAATAATCAATTTGAATGGTTTCAGTATATATTGCTTTACCTCTGCTCATGAAGAAGACTCTGTCTATTGCATGAGCAGAGACTCTTATGCAATGAGCTGCAACTCTTCCTGAGTCTAAGAGCCTGAAAGTGCCATCTGAATGAAGACTGTGGCCCCAAATGTAGTTCTATGAGGAGAAAAAGTTGTGCACAGCAATTCTGCAACTTGCAGGCTCAGTCCTCCAAGTGTTGGGTAATATGGAGGATGCGGTGAAAATCAGCGTTTGACCAGCTGAACTTTGAGGACAAAGTCAACCTACAGATAAAGATGTTATGATTTCCCTCAAAAAATCAGACTTGCTTTTTTATATTAAGACAGAAGTGGTTTTCTATCAAGTCCTTGAGTATGAGGTTGGAAGGGACTCTCTGAGACAAGCTTCTCACACACCTTGGGCTGTTGATTCTGTCCAGTTCACCTGTGTTGAGCCTGACCATGTAAATCTAACAGCATAAGTTATGTCCAGGGAAAGCTTCAGCTGACTTTTAACATTAATTACATCTCTGGACTGTTCAGTTAAAGATGTCCTTATCTCCTCTCTTCTAGAGGTAAAAGATTGGCAGAAATACTCACGGCTTGAATCAGCAAAGACTCACCAGCCTCTGAAACAGAAGTCTGGTAGGAAAATGGCTATTATCAAATAAAGGACTAGAACACCCTGAATTATGTTTTCACAGTCATTACTGTTTAGTCATGTACAATCTGACTTTATGAGTCACTGAAACTTACATGTGCAAAGAATTGGTCGTGTAGCTCATGTAGAAGTGAATGCAGTTTCAATGGCTTCACCAAAATGAAACTTACCCCAGACTAGGATTTGACTAAGTGTGTGAAACACTGTTGAGTGTCCTACAAGGAAAATGCTCAATAGTGTTAAATTGTTCTGTCAGATCTACGATGAGCACTTGATCAAAGTTGTGCATTCTTTTAAAAGTCCATTGAAGGAATGTTTCCTAACAGGTAGACAATAGGTTAATGAAAGATTACAATATTTTCCTCAAATTATGACAGTGGAGAAATCAATTACTGGGAAAATGGATGAGGAAAATGATCTCTACCTACTGCAGTCTCTGTGCTATTTTTGCCTTTTGCAATTTGATTTTCATGAAGCATTTCTGAAGAGTGCATGTTTTCTGAACACAAATTCCTTAGACTTGCTACTATGAATGCCATAATTGCAGACTAAAGAGACAGCGCCCTGCTCCAAAGGCCTTTGACTGGAAAAGACTGTATTTCAAAGGGAACCTGCAGCTCATGCCGCAGTATTATAAGCAACCACTGCCCAAGTAGGAGTTAGACTGACAGAGGGAGGTGTAAACTCCCTGAAGGTGGATGATGGGGATGGTGTATGTTATCTCCAGTGGTGTAGGCTGAGTTCATGTTCAGAATCCAAAGAAAATTTCACTTTGATTTTAATGCCTCCTGTCGACTCATGCCGATGCAAGGTTCTGGTGTAGCATCATGAACAACACTTGCTTGTAACTGGTTTCACCCAGTGGAGTTTACAATAATAATGAAATAACTTGCAGAGTGTTTTTATAAGTATGCGTATGCTTTGAACAGTGCTGCTTGAAGGATCCCTGCTTCTTCAGCTCCCTTTCAGTATTCTTTTTATTCCTTCTGAATGAGTCTTCCTATATCCTCCCACCTAACAGATATCAGAAAAATACTTGAGCTTTGCTCAACCAATCTCATTTTCAGAAGAAGAGATGTTTCTGATTGGCACACCAGGGCAGGGTCAGCACCAACAAATCACCCACCTGTGTACACTACCACCACTATCCTCAGCAGCAGGCTTTAGGCGAAATTCTGCCCTAGAGAAGTGAGATCCAGGGTCAGCATCTGCTCCTGTAACCTCCATGAGGATATCACCCCAATAGGATCTGTATGTCTGCTGCTGTGAGATATGCTGCCTCCCATCCAGGTAGGTCTGTGGAGTGGCTCAACTCACAGCCACTCCTGCCTTGCTCCACAAGGAGTGCTTCTAGATGTCTATGGCAAAGAACAAAATTCCCATGGGTTTTATTGTTGTTGCCAGGGAGATTTACCTGGCAGAAGCCCGTTTTCAGCATTTGTTTTGGTGGGCTTGAACTAGTGATCCTGTCCCAGGATCATAGTGCCTGTCAGCACATAGTGCCATCCCATGCCTTCTGCTTCTGGGAAAAGAGGAGGAGCCAGCACGGAGTGATTGGTGTGTGTGTCTGCTTGTCTTGTGCATGAGAAGGCACCTACTCATCACCTCATCATCCCTCACTGTTTAAATGCATCACTCCTGCACATACATGAGGTTTGAGCCTTTCAGCATTAGCCAGATTTCTTCCCACAAGTGGGAGAACATCTCCTGTCATGTGAGATATGGGAATGCTATGAGGAGACATTGGTTTCTGCTGGTACCTGAGGTAGCCCTCACTTATGCCCTGATCTCTGAAGAACTGCTAACCAAAGGGAGAAGGAAGAAATGTCCTCTCTGATGCCACAAAAAGAAGAAAACAGCATCTGGCACTTCTTGTTGTCTGGTGTTGATATTAATCCCAGTGTGAACAACTCAACAAAGCTCATGGCTCCACAGGGTTTTTCCATTCTTTGGGAAGCAGTGACAAGTGATAGATCCCTGTTTTATTTGCTAAAAGCCCAGCTCCCTGGGCTCTGTGAGACTCAGACAGCAGATCACCTTCTACTCACTACAGCTATCACTGAGAAGATCTCTTACCTTTGGCATTTCTTTCACTGTCAGGCTCCCAGCGCCTTTCTAAGCACTGCTGAAGACATGCTCTGCTGACTCCACTTCTGATTTCTGTGTGCTTCCCACTTTCCTCTCCCGGGCACACAAAATCTGTCCTCTGAGCATGCCCTGCATTTGGGAAAACTTCCGCTGCTGTTTCAGCTCGTTGACCGTCACAAGGCCTTACCCTCTCCTCAAAGCTCTCAGAAAAAATCATCCCGTGCTCCTCATTTTCAACGAGAATATTTATGAGTTCTTTATATTAGGAGTTCCTGCCTCAGAGGCTCATTTACAGTCCTGTTGTAACTGCACAGCGTTAACCTGAATGTACATAACAGCACGATTGTCATGACGGACTATAACTGCTACACTTAAGAGAGTGCAGCAGTTCACTCACTGTCCTTGAAGAACAAACAAACAGCAGTCTCTGCACAGAACAGGCTTGGAGAGATACAGAGTGCCGACTCCTTCATCCTTTGGGGCCAGGGGAGGGAACAAGTGATAAAAGGATTTACCTGTCCTGATTCAGCTGGCTGATGTGCCGTGTCCTCAGAAGAAGCCTCCTGACAGGCAGAGTCCTACCTACATCAAAGGCTGACAGGATGAGTCACCAGGTGCTGAGCCCTTCACAGGCACAATTCCACCCTGTCAGCAAGATCAAGTTCTCCTTAGCATTCCCAGTCTCACTAACAGCCTCAGGCATGTGTCACCACATCATCTCTTTGGGAACAAATGACTCGGTGTGGGGGTTCAAAGTGGCATACAGGAAGGCTCAGAGGCTGAGGCTGGAGGCTCTGACTTGCCAGCAGGATGGGGCAGTGGGCCTTGCAGACAGATGGTTGCTCTGGGAGGTTCGTGTTCCCCTGCACAGACTCTCAGTGCCATCTCAGGTGGGCACTGGGCAGCCACAGCCTGCACACCAAAGCGTGAGGGAGAAATGAATGTACGATGTGAATTGAGTGGGAGCCTCCTTAGAGGTGTGCTGCAGGGGTGGGTGGCAGAGGGAACCATGTGTCCTGAGGACACTGTCCTGCTCGCGGATCAGAGCGCTCAGGGCAGCAGTGAGAGCAACAGCATGGCCTGCACAGAACACTCGTATCTCTGAAAACTTCAAATGTTATGCATTCACATCCCAGTTTCTAGCAAACAATCCAGTCTGGAGGCACCATTCATAAAGCACAGGGGGAAGGCTGCTGGAATATAGGGTGTTTTAATTTCAATGGGTTTTCAAAGCAGATGTACTGTTCAAGCCACGCCTATACCTTTCCTTCACTGGAAGATGTATTAGGATGAAAGCTGGCTGTCAGACAGCCTTAAGACTACCCACTGAAATAATTTTATTTTTCTTTCCATTATTGTTTATCTCCATTATTAACATTCTGCCTGTACCTCTATTAGCATATGAACTGGCCCCATCCCTCTTTCAATTCTCTCTGCAGAAACAAAAGAAATACTCATGCTCTTGGTAAATACGGCTGTGCAGGTGCTCCTTACAGATAAGGTAAAAAAGCGACTTCAAACATTAGTAATAACTTACGAAGGCCACAGCTGAATTTTTAGTGGCTGAGTATCAGAAACAAGTCCTGAGATATGAGTACATATTTCATATTTGTCTCTATTCCAGCACAAAAATTCAGGTTTGGAGAGAAGTAAAATGAAGGCATTTCTCTGTTGTAAGGACAGCACTGAGGTTATGTTCAGGTCTATCAGACACGAGCATCTGGTTTGCTTCACATTATGAGATCAAACAATATCAACGGCGATGCCCATTCTGGGGTGAGCAGCTGAATTCCTGCAACAGTAAGAGGCCACTAGAGAAGCAGACTAATTTCTGAGAAGATATAAAAATGATTACTCAGAATCACTTCATACCTCTCCTGAGGTAATGAACTGTGGTGGGGAATGGATGCACCACAGCTGCCAGCCAAATTTCACGCATCCAGCAGCAGCAACACACTGTTCCTCCATCCCACCTCCTCCCTGCAAACAAGACATATTGCACTGCCCTCCATTCCACCTGCGGCCCTTTGCTATGTGCTGTGAGTAGAGTTTTTTTCCATACTGGCAGTGGCTGCTGCAAGAGGGCAGAGTCATGGAATCACAGAATCACAGAATGGCTTGGGTTGGAAGGGACCCTAAAGCCCACCCAGTCCAAGCCCCTGGCATGGGCAGGGCTGTCACCCACCAGTTTAGGGCCCCATCCATCCTGGCCTTGAATACCTCCAGGGCCGTATCCTACCTACATCAAAAACTGACAGGATGACAAACCTGGCACTGCACGTCCTCCCTCCCACAGTTGACCCTGTCCCCTCTCATCCATGCCCTTCCTCCAGCATGAGCATGCCAAGCCTCTTGGCATCCAAGCACCACACAGTCCACATGCAGAGCTGGTGGCTGATGCAATCCTTCCTCCCAGGCTGGGACCCAGGCAGAGACCAGGTTTTCAAAACAGATGCTGCTGTAGAAAGCTGGCTCTCACTGCCCCTGAATGTCAGACTTCACATCCCTGCTTTCCAGATCAAAGGTTGACATGCTTCTTAGGTGGTTTGGAAGATATGAAAGCTTTATGCAAAGAAATGTCTACCTTAGGGCATCTGGGAAAGCTGTCCCTTGAATGACTGAAGCACCGTGCCCCTGCACAGTCCCTAAAGACAAGTGATCAGGAATTTTTAAGACTAATCAGATACACTGAGGTTTGCGTCAGCCCGTTACACTGAATTATAGCTTCCCAGATCTTTTATGTGCTGCAGTTGGATTTCTTTTTCAGTATCAAAGGCTACATTCCTTTTCTCCATGATATATTTTTAAGAGTGATAAGAGATCAATAAAAACATGTCATTTAGGGGTCCGTAAAGCGCACATAAAGTAGCTCCATATACCAAGCTTTAATAAAGCAAGACACCCCAGTCAGATGGCATGAAGGCAGATGAATACACCTGTGTCTCCGATTTGGTTCATGTTAGGCTTTGTGTTTTAAACTCTGACAGCTATTTAACACATTATTAGGAAAATCGAAACTTAATTAAAATATTGTGAGATTCCTCTGTTCGTCTTAAATAAAAAACAATGATCCATCTCCATTTTTTTTTTGCATAGGAAAGATAGAAAATGAAGTGTTGATTCTATTCTATCCCTTGAATTTTTTATGGGCATTTGTTGCAGTTAAACAATTGAAAAATGTTTTCCAAAGTCTTTCCCTTACAGTCCCAGATGACTGTGACCATCAGTAGCCAACCCCAATTATAAATAACTTTTGGTTACCTCACTGGAAGAGTGAGCTGTGAGACAACCCTGGCTCTCTATGCAAGGCTCTTCTCCTCCAAGTAAAGGACAGAGCCATCAGCTAGGCAAGCACTTGCAGCAGTGTGGCAGCGAGTCAGTGCAAGGTACCATCCAGCCACAGGGATATGTCACTTGATAGCCAGCCATGGTCACACCAGGCCATTAGAACAAGCCAGGGGAAAAGTTTCCTTCTGTAAAAGTGAGTGGCAAGCTGCTGAATCACTCTGGCAGGCAGGAGTCAGCATGTCTAGTGGAAGGGAAAGTCAATGTCTCCTGGAGGGAATATTAATAATAAAAACCAAAGCAAGGACATTCAGGACTCAAAAGGATCTTTACGTTTAGTAAAAAAACATTCCAAGAGTAGCTCCATGCACCAATTAATATTTCAGGAACCGTAAAACAATATTCATTTTATATTTATGATACAACATCATTCATCCACCAGGGTTTCAAAGTATTTTACAGTCACACGCTAAGAAAGCATCTCGTTCGCAGTGAAATGCAGCCATCCTGTCATGAGAGTAAAGCAGCTGACAGAACTGTCTAGGGCACAAGGGAGAAATGTTGCCACCAAGGGAATTTGACAGAGCTCAGTAGCACTAGGATGCTTAGACTAAGATAGTATGAGGTATCTGCAGGAGCTGGGTATGGGGAGAGAGACAGGCGGAAAATTCAGGTACACAACTGCAAATGTGTATGGAGTTTTAGACAAGTCCTTGTTGAAATCTGGCTGGTCCTGTTCAGATAAATAAAGATGTAACAATTTATGAAATATGGATTCTATTGTCCTTTCCTCCAGGCAGCTCTCTGTTAAAACATTGGTACAAAGACTTTACAGAAGCTAGTCAGATCTGTCAGGAGCACCAATGGTTTTATAACCCAGAAAAAAAACACAGCTGCAGCAAGAAAACCACTGGGGATCCCCATCCCAGCTGAGGATGGTGAGGCCATCCCCTCTCAGTATTTGGAGGGAGAGCCTTCAGTCCTTCTTCTCTCTACCCCTAGCGCCTTTTCCAAGCATAGGAAAAGGCGTGCAGAGTTAACCCTTGCTACATTTGTAATAGCGAGTATTCACAAACCCATATATATTTCCACCAACTCCATAAGTAGATTTTTGTGAATATCATGTCAATTTAATTAGTAGCAACTGTAATACTATGTAGAAGAAAAGAAAAAAGGAAAAATGCAACACTTCTGCCGCCAAAATCAATAATTCTACATACGCAAACATTCTTGAAGTACAGAATTTGTATGAAATGCAACAGAAGCTGTGATACGGGGTGCACTTTGTTACAGCTTGAAGTAGATTCAGACTCAAATAATGCACTGTCAGAGACAGACACCGCCCCAAATTCAATTTTCCTCTCAAAATAGAAGTGCAATAAATAAAACAGACTGCCAAAACTGTCTACATAAGTCCCAGCAATGCCGCGTGTTTAGATTTTTTTTCCTGTGTCTATGTAGGTGTATGGACATACGCGTGCACATAAACGGTCAAAATATGAATTTATATTTGCTCAGGGACAGAGATTGCTTTTGTTCTTTCTGTGAAGATGGAATATTTCTAAAATAACCATCCAAAATAAAGAAAGAAGAATAAGGAAAAAAAAAAATGGAGAAAGCTTCTGCTTATTAACAGGGCTTGTCTTTCATAGAACCATAGAATCATTATGATTGGAAAAGACCACTAAGATCATCTAGTCCAACCATCAGCCCATCCCCACCATGCCCATTAACCATGTCCCTCAGTGCCATATCTCCATGTTTCCTGAACACCTACCTGCACATGGTATTTCAGATGGCACTTGAGACATCTCGACAAAGACCTCAGAGCCTTCTGGGTCAGCAAGTTAAGTGCCAGTGCTAGTTTACATCCATCAGGGCCATGTCAGTGCTGGCATCAGTAACCTGTTCTTCTGATCCCTTCTGCTCTTCCCATCCCAGTGCTGCATTGGCTTTGCTGCCTTCTCATGCCTAAAACTGCAGCTAATCTTATGCTGCTGCTTCTGTCCTTAAACACACACTCAACACACACTTTCCAAAATCGTGTCCCTCTGCGTATCTGTGTACACTGTACCAACAATATCGGAACTGTGTAAATGCTTGCGGAGTACAGTGGCTTATTTGGTGTAAAAACATTTAGGAATCAAAGGTGAATTAGAAATACATCAGATGAGCTTTGCAGGTGAAGAGGCTAATTCAGCAGAGTTAAGCTGGGGCTGTGCAAGCAGCAGAGAGACTTCAGCTGCATCTGAGCTCCCAGCAAAACTCCATTTAGTGGTATCACATCACCCCAGCAAATTCCCACTAGCTACTCATGCCTCAATGCTTAACATTATTTCCAGCTTTCCAGGAAAATAGTAACTTTTGGTGAGTGCCAGTTGATGCATACAGGAAAACTTGTATAGATGAGAAAAAGAATTGCAAAGGGTTTACCTTGTATTTTAGTCCCAGTCCCAGCACCTTTGGTAAATAATATGAGCAAACATTTTCCAGATCAATGCTGTGATCCTCCAGTAGCTGCATGCTTTGTCATGATCCTCCCCCCCCCCCTCCATTAGATGAACATTCAGGCTCTTTCTGTAAAGTCTTTTAATTCAAACATGAAAATAGTTTTAAAGCAATCCACTGCCACTCTATTATAATAATGTTCTTTGCTAGTGAATCTAAGCCAAGGGCTCTGGGGACATGAGCACTTTAATGTTCTTGGAAAGTCATTTAACATATGTCTCTTTCCACTTAAACCCTGCTGATCGCTACATAGATTTAATTTTCACTGCCGTGAAATGAGCCAATGACACCTACTTACCTGGCTTGTGGATGGAGATGTTTGCATCAAAGGGCTCAAAGAGTTGAGTAATTAACAAAGAAGACCTTCATCTGCCACAAGGTACACCATCTGTGTGGGGACATATTATGAAGACCAAATTGAGCAGCTGAGATACCTGACAGACTGATTTACACAGCCAGTGAAGACAACTGGAGGAAGGTAGCTATGAATGGGAGGCAATCTGTCTTTTTACACAGTCTGACAGTGATAGAATAAGAAGCAATGGCTTTAAATTAAGAGGGTAGATTTAGGTTAGACACGTGGGGGAAGTTCTTTACTCGGAGGGCAGCAAGACCCTGGCACAGGCTGCCCAGAGAAGATATGGTGCCCCATCCGTGGAGGTGTTCAGGGCCAGGTTGGATGGCGCCATGTGCAGCCTGAGCTGTTGGGTGGCACTCCTGCTCACAGCAGGGGGCTGGGACTGGGTGGGCTTTAGGGTCCCTCCCAACCCAACAATTCTGTGATTTCTATGAACCACTGACACTAGATCCCTGTTGGGAGGCACTGGGGGTGAATGGGACATTGCTGTGCTGCGCAGGACAGGAAGGTGGGGTGGATGGGTTATGGTGGTGGGATGTCCCCTGTGCAGCACTGTCAGGAGGGACAAGGAGAAGACCTGATGTTGTAGAGGCCCAGGGCAGGGCACACAACAGGGAAGCAGACTCAAAGTTGATGCTGATGGACATGTCACTCCCCTATCCCGACACTCCTGAAGCTCACATCAACATAAAGCTATCTCTATCTCAAATTCCCTAATCGAGCTGCAATATAAGCACCATAATGCACAAGGCATCCGCCAGCCCATGGCTGTTCTCTGCCAACACTTGTTGGAAGCCAGGGATGTCTCCTATGCAGGCCTGTGTTGCTCTCCTGACAATTACAAAGCCAATTAAGGACTTCCTTTCAGTGCCACAACTCAAACAATAATGAAGAGGCCATACTTTATGCTAAGTATCTAATTGCCTTCTCATTCCACAGAGCTTAATCATCTGTAAATACAGGAATAAAATCTAAGAAAGGGCAGCTCTGACATACCCAAACAGCTCCCTGCTCTGCTACCTTGCCCCTCTGCTCTTCCCTCTCCCTGTTCAAGGTCTCACCCCCTCTTTTAGGGCAGAGGACCTTGTGCAGGCACATCCCTGCCTGGGACTGCTGCTGAACCTGGTCTGTACAACCATTGCCACAGGTGACAGCCCACAGCACTGCTGGGCTCACTGAAATCTCTCCCTGCAGCATCTAACAGGCAAAGCTCTGTCCATGCCCTGTGCAGGGATGAGGCTGCATGAGACTGCTCAGGATCACAGGTTTGGTGTAGAACCGGCCTCCTTCAGGGCCAGGTGGTGACACAGGGCTCATCACAAACACCAGCCAACACACTGACTTTATGGTTATCCACCAAATAATTGTTACCTTCCCTTAGGGTCTGTGTAGTGAGCGGCAGACCAATTACAATACATGGAGCAGGAGGTGACTGTGCCTCAAAACAGTAGCCAGTAATTAAACTTATCCTGCTGATAGGGAACGTGGAGGAGAGATTTTAACTCTTCTTTTGCTTTTTCCCATTTCCTATGTTTAGTTCCTTTCCCTTTCTTTTCTTCAGGTTCTTTCTTCTCTATCATCACACCCTCTCTTTGCAGCTGAATATTTACAGTGTTGGTGCTTCTTGGTGGGTGAAACCCTCTCTTCCTGGAGATGCTCGAGAGCAGAAGTGCTCCAACCCACAGTGGCAGCGCTAGGTGACCCACAGCTCTGCGAACGCAACCCGATCTTCAAGTGTAATGCCATTGTGAAACTGCTTATGGTAACAGAAACCCAGCATTCCCCATGAATAATCACAGATTTTATTTATAGTGACAAAACGAGAGGGCCTTTTATGCAATATTCACTAAGGTTACCCAGGTCAATAGCAGCCTAGTCAGAGTGACTCATACTGTGGAATTAAATATTTTATACATAGCACAGTTATCGTCTGCGCTTGGCTTGCCTTCCAGTAACTGTCTTGATCTTATTTTCCCCTTCCCTCCCCAAAACAGAGCAGGGAATTCAAAGTATCCTATACAGTACAGCATCTGGTTCTCCTTATTTCATGTCAGAAAGTGATCAAAGGCTCAGAACGGGGTGCTGCAATAACACTGTCTTTCGCAATAGCTTTGCTTGGTGATGTGTAGGAAGCGATAAAGTGTGTGAGGCCAGGCACCCCGCAGTCTCCCTCCTGGCTGCCAAGCAGGGTCAGCATCATGCTGCTTACACAGCAAGGTTGCTGAAGGACCCAGGAAGCACAGTGGTCCTTGCAAGGTCACTGAGAAAACTGAAGAGCAGAGGTGGGGATGGAGTTTAAAAGCTCTGAGTGCAAACCCTCGCTGGGAAATTACCTGCAAGTTTTCACTGTTCAGACAACTGAAGGGAAAGTGATGCTTGCTGGAGCCTTTTGCCCTTCCTTGGCACATGAGGAAGGAGCTGTGTCTTTGGTCCTGCCCTGCAGCCCAAGCGCAGCTCCTACAGAGATGTGCTGGAGCATTCCCTCTGGCAGTGTAAGAAGTACAAAGGCTGCTCTGAAGAGAAGGTGGAAGGGAAAGCATGAGAGACAGCAGTTGGGCTGGAGACCTGCTCTCACCTCGCACTCAAGAGCTCTGCAGCAAAAAGCAGGGGCTGGTTAGCAGCAAGTCTTTGGGCAGCGTGTGGCCAAAGTATCTAAAGGTGGGCAACCTGGGCTGATGCTGCCTCACTCAGCACTGGGCACTGACCACAGCCAGTTGCAGCGCTCAGGCCGTGCCTGGCTGAGAGCTGCAGGACAGAGAGACCTGCGGGTGCCTGCACCCCAAGGAGCAATGCGTGCTCTGCAGCTGGGTTTAAGCATGTTGTACAGAAGGCTTCCCCAGAGCACACAGCGGGTGAGCTGGTACGGTTTTTCCCTGCTGACATGCAACTGTGGATGTATTTTCATGGAGGTTTGTTTTTTTCCTCATCAGTAAAACTGGCCAGAAGAGCAGCTACGTTAAAACAAGGACTAAATTGTTTTGATTTAAGCCTTTCCCACTTGGAAAGGGTCGTTACTGGAACAATGGCTATAATAAAGCGATACTTGTTTACATGACTTTTCCATTAGCAGAGGAGAATTTGTGGGAGGTGTAAACTTTTCCAGACATTCAACTGGAGCTGCTTAATGAAACATTTTAACTGAAGCGTCAGGATATAAAAGGGTGATTTACCATGGCTCATTGCTGAGTTTGGGTGGTGGCAGAACATTTTAAATGAGTGTAAGAGAGTGAGCCCGTACTTCTATGCACCACAGTACTTAGTGGCTCTGCTGTCTTCTCTATTTTATTACACAGCTACAAACCCAGGCCACAGCTGCTGCCTCCAAGAGGTTCCATCAGAAGTCTCTGGCCACAGGGCTGGATCCTTCACGGGCAGTACTGTGTTGGCCAAGGCAACACTGCTGTGTCAAGGAGCCACTCTGTCTTCAGTCTGAGCAATGGAACCTCAGGTCAGGCTGAATGGGACTCTGAGCAATATGATTTAGCTGTAGATGACACTATTCATTGCAGGAGAGTTGGACTAGATGACCTTTAAGGGTCACTTTCAACTCAAATGATTCTATGTTCATCTAGAAATCTACTGCATGTCTTCTCCAGTATGCGGCATTAATCATCTTACTGGGTGTGACAGGTCTCACTGTAGGGCCCTTTCACTGCTGCCACGCCATGAAGGATGCATAGAGCAGGAGCAGGCCATGGTTCACCATGCCAATAAAGGATGTGCAGAGCAGAAGCGGAACATGGTTCACCATGTCAATAAACCTCTAGACGAGGCTATTGTGCTCATGGAGGGTCAGGGCAGATGGAAATGGAGGTCAGAGCTGGCCAGGAGGCTTCCCTATGCAGTCTGAGCACCAAAGAGCACTGAAGTCAAGGCAGTACTGCTGCATGGAAGCATTGCTCACTCCGCATCATTTCTGGACCCTTCCTATAGCTATTTCTTGTGTAATTAAGTCCCCAGAGAAGACAGGTGAGAAAAATAACTTAGGAAAAGTATCAGTAGCCACAGCTGAGAAGCTGCAGAGTTTTAAGGATTTGGGATGCTGGAACAAGCACCATGAGCCTCTCTAATAGGGAAACAGACACTTACACAAAAGAACCAACACCTAAGGGTCAGATTATGGTACCTGCCACTTCAAATAAAACTGTACAAGAGAGGAATTCTTACCCTGGAGGTCAGGCTTTTGACATATCCTCAGAAATGCTGGGTTCTGCTGGGGAAACACTTAAATTTCACCACATGAAGCAGCACAACATGGCTGGCCCTGCTCCTGTGCTGGTACACATTTCAAGCACAATGAAATTCCCAGGCTTCTCTCGGTTTTCCAGTACCGTACCTCACTTTTAACAATGAATATCTATTGCATCATTATCAGGCTGAAGATCTGTGTGCGTGTTTATCCTCACAAACCCTGCCTTGCCACACAAGCAGCCCAGCAGTACTAATTGCTGCCATGACCTAGTAGTGTCTGAATCATCTCTGTGGGTCAACTCTAAGTTTGTGCAAATGACATCCAGACATGGATGGTCCTGTAAATAAAGGTCCCTGTAAATAAAATTAAAGAGAGAAAAAAAAGTGAAAGATCAGGCAATGTTGGAGGGAAGCCAAATAAGATAACACTAAAGCAGCCAGTGCAGCTCTCTCAATTTGAAAAGACCTACTGACCCCACAGTTCTTACACTTGGCCCTCGAAAACAGAGAAACTCTGCCACAGGGATAAATCTTAAGTGCAGTAAGCTGCCTTGGGAGTAAATGTATGTAGAGCTCAATTTGTCCTGATAGATGGATAGACGGTGTCACACTTCACTTCATCTGACAGGACTAAGATTCATGCATGGTACAAATTGATTCAGAAAAGAGAAGACTGTCATGTGCTATTACTGTTACATTTGGTCTTAATAATTATGTACTATAAACAGATTTTGGTGCATAGCTTCTTCAAGGGGAAATACAAGCAAAAATAAAAATAAAAAAAAGAGAATCACAGAATCACAGAATCACAGAATTGTAGGGGTTGGAAGGGACCTCCAGAGATCATCGAGTCCAACCCCCCTGCCAAAGCAGGTTCCCTACACCAGGTAGCACAGGTAGGCATCCAGGCAGGTCTTGAACATCTCCAGAGATGTACCACCTCCCTGGGCAGCCTGTTCCAGTGCTCCGTCACCTCACTGTAAAGAAGTTCTTGCGCATGTTTGTGCGGAACTTCCTATGCTGCAGTTTCCAGCCGTTTCCCCTTGTCCTGTCTCCACTCACCACTGAAAACAGTCTGGCCTCGCCATTCTGCCCCCCACACCTTAGATATTTATAGACCTGGATCAGGTCCCCTCTCAGTCTTCTCTTCCCAAGGCTGAACAGACCCAGTTCACTCAGCCTTTCCTCATAGGAGAGATGCTCCAGGCCCTTCACCATCTTTGTGGCCCTCCGCTGGACTCTTTCCAAGAGATCCTTGTCTTTTTTGTACTGGGGAGCCCAGAACTGGACGCAGTACTCCAGATGAGGCCTCACCAGGGCAGAGTAGAGGGGGAGGATCACCTCCCTCGACCTGCTGGACATGCTCTTTTTAATGCACCCCAGTAAGCCATTGGCCTTTTTGGCTACAAGGGCACGCTGCTGGCTCATGGCCAACCTGTCATCCACCAGGACACCAGAAGCTCAGTGTATCTGTATAAAGCAAGAACCAAGCTTCCCTGAGCACACTCCTCTTGAGAGAAGACTTTGATGGGTGGGAAGAACTAAGCTAAGTCCTATCCTGTTCATCCCTTTTTATCTCCATCCACCCCTGCCGTTGCTGCACCTAAAAGATCCGCTAAGGCAAGGAAAGGAAGGAAGAGAACTTGTCTGTGTGGCTTCCTGAAAGTGAATCCAAACCTTGTTACAGCTGCTTATTCTTCTTCTCCTGCCCTGTTTGCCTTGCCACAAAGGCAAGCAAGACACAGGACTCCTGAATGTTCTGTCCACTTAACATGGTTTCACTGTCCCAACACACCCAGTGCTGGGCTGCTCTCTCTCCCTTGCAGTGCAAGGTAATCTGGGTGCCTGTGCCGCTGGCAGTAGAGCAGCCAGCCACCCATGATTAAGGGGGGGGGGGGGCGGAAAAGCCATATTTGTTTACATGTGATCAGTTACTGAATGTATTTGCTGTTTTCTTTTCTTGTGAATGGCTTTTTATATCTTCTGGGCTACTTCCTGCCATCTAGAGCAGAGGAGGAGAGAAATAAAATACAATCCAGGTGTCAACAAAAGTCACCCTCTGCAATCAAAAATGCTATAAACATCGTCCTTTTCCCTTCTCTTCCTTTTCTAAAACAATTGAATGCAATCCACCAGGGAGAGTGATTCACCATCAAATCTCTCTGTTTAATCAGCATGCCCAAGAAGATGTTTGTCTTCTTTTATTTATGTGGAGCACAGACAATGTATGCTGTGCTCCTTTCCAGTGTAAGTGAACCAGGTGAGGAATCCCTTGGAGTCCCACAGCCCTTATCTGATGGGCAGCCCCATTCTCTAGTCACAAAACTGAAATTAAATTGATGTCATTACTACCAAGGGTAAACAGCCTGATGCCAGATTACAAGGCTCCTTCTCACTTCCCTCTTCTCTCTACATCCTGCCACTTGTGGGTGTGCATACACATGCATACTCACTCTCACACACGCACTAACTTAGCCCAATTTCCTTATCTACGTGATTTATCACCACTGTGTTTTTACAGCTAGGCAGGTAGGGGCTGTGAGCTGAGTATCTTTATGGAGAAAATATTTAACTGCAGCACATTAAGATAGAAGGTGAGGGAATTGGAACAACATAATGAAGAGAGCGGTGGCAAATGAAAAGATGGAGCAGATAAGTAAAGAAGAAAGAACCTTTAACAAAAATGCACAACAAATAGAGGAATGCAAAAGATTGTTTCTATGGCAATGTAAGTGAGACTGCAAAACTGCTGTCTGCAAGAAAACGTATTTAAAATGAAACAGGAGGTAACTGAGGTAACAGAGCTTGTGTCACTAACAGCAAAGTAATTTGGCATTACTAAGCCTCCTGTGTTCCCAGCCCTTCCCACCAGATGCAACACAAGAGCACTGCTGCCAGCCCTCAGCTCTTGCCCTGCCCAGTTGGGCTCCAGCATTGAGTGAGGTGTGGGGCCACTCCTCCAGCCAGAAAAAAAGCCACCCTGCCCCGTCCCCACTCCTTTCCAAAAAATGTATAGCTCTGGAGACCCACAGAAGCCTTTCTCATGTGCCATGTGTAATGGAGGTGTCAACTCAGCAGCTCCAGTCTGTCCCCATGGCCCCTTTTAGGATGAGTCAGCCTCAGTAATAGATTCCCCTAGGGCATCACTAACCATCTCTCAGCACCATTTTTGGCAGAAATGTGCAAATGTGGGGAGGGGACTAACAAAGAGTCAAGTTAGCTTAGGGAAGAGCTGCCCCATACCTTTGTGGAAGCCTTTTGGAACAGAGATCTTGAGAGGAGGAAAGCGACGGGAAAGGGAAGTTCTTGGGACTTCTTAGGTGCACAGGGCATAGAGGTGGCTGCAGGAGGGAACAGCAGTTAGGCCAGGGCTTGGCTTGCACAAGAAATATCAGCATCATTTCTCTGCAGAACCAGACTGCAAGAGAAAAAAGATGTCAGTGGAACTGCAAAGAGATTACCTCAATACACAGTCTGATTAGTTTTGCTATTAGTTGCCTGTCTTTCAGCTACATGGCATTTTTGTTCCCTAAATTCCATCACACTCTATTTATTTCCATTTACTGAATTTTAAAAGCCATAACCTAGCACCTCGGGCAATGGGCTGAGGCTTTGAAGAGCTGGGTCTGACTTGTCACAGCACATGCAGCCACAGCAATGCCTTTATCCAAAAATCAGGGATAATACATGCATATGCAACTAAAGCCAGCTTATGAGATCCTTGTATGAGGACCTTCTAATTGTTGAGGACACACAGTGCTATTTGTATTGCCTTTGAATCAAATCCAGCTTTTTTTTAAATATTAGACAGCTTATTTATTCTTAGTGCTTCTATGTGTGCTAATGCCACCATCATCTATCAAAATGCAGCTGGTGTCAGCTGTATTTCTCTGGTGTCAACCTGAGTAAACAGCAGAGAATCAGTTCCTTTCCCTCTAATTAGCCACCTTTGCTCCCATAAATGCTGTCTGGAAATGGTTTTCCCTCTACTGACCAATCTGCAGAGCTTTCTTCTGCAGTGCCTCCCTGCTGATGCTGTATGGCCACCACTCAGCCACCTTCAGCTGCCCACCTTCTGCTTGTCACTGCAGCATGCCCATGACTACAGCCCCATTGCTCACACAAGAACAAGATGTGATATTGGTGCCCGATGCACTCTGCAGTCCAATCCCTTCTTGGATTTCTCAGTAACCCAGGCTTCACTTCACCTGTGCTCTTCCATTCTACCTTCAAACGTAAAGCTACCCACACCCCACTGTGAGGATGGGCTGAAAGAAACCTGTCCAGCTCAGAACAAACATCCAGATACAGCACATTCAGAAACACCCCAAAATCTCTCTTTAACCCTTTCAAGTTTGGGGCTTGGTTTTTGGGTTGATTCCTTCTGTGCTTTTTGTTTTGTTTTGTTGCTGTAACAATGTTCCTTGTGGAAGCAGCCTGCCTGACAGCCTTTCTGGCTAAAATCTGCTGTTTATCAGCAGAGCAGGAACGGTCTGTGCTGTGGAAGCTTTCTTATTCTCATCACCTACATGCCACTAGTCTGCTTTGAAGAGGCACCTCTAGGGGTGAAAGCATACTTCTGTCTCTAAGCTAAATTCAATCCCTGATCTCTTTGCAGAGACTAACAGCAAGGGAGACGTTTGGTATGATTGATGGGAGCCAAATGAATAATTCATGCCTGATCATTTATTTTGATGAATTTTAGCCTCTTTTTCTGTTTGCAAATTGTCTGCAAGTAGCTTATGAACATCTCAAATGTATACGGGATTTGAAATTAACTGCTGGATACTTTCTGGAAATAATTTCTAGCCAGTAGATTGCTCATGAACCATTCAGTGGAAGCATTTGAAATTTCTGATTCCAGCCACGTCGATTAGCCTTGATTGCTCTGGTGAGCCAGAAGCTGATCCACAACATTGGTGTAAAGGCAGAGAAACTTCACAGACAGCACTGGGGCATGACTCCAGGTTTACTTTGGTGTTACACCTCAGAATCAGACCAGAAAATATTTCTGCTCTCTAATCAGATAGGTAACATTTTAAATCAAGCAACCTCAGTGACCAGGAGAGGAGAAAATAAAACAATTATATGTTTACATTTCTTTTCCTTGAATCATAAAATATTTTGCCCCAATACCTCTCTCTGGAAGTAAATACCGTATCTTTAACATGCCTGGCTATCAGTCACCTGTCACTTCTTACCTGACAAATTTCTCATCAGTTACCATGATGTTCCTGCTTCTAGAAACTCTTTAAATTAGTTTGCTGAAGCAAACCCAGGACTGAACTCAAACCACCATGCCCCCACAGTCCTACACTGATGTTGCCCCTAGCTGAAGGCAGTGGTATGGAACTGGTGAGATACAACAGGGGACTACATTCACATCATGTGCATCCCGGCATGCATGGCCCCTTCAGGTTGCTTCAGGTTGCCTGAATTACACAGTGCAGACTTTGCATCCTGGTGGCCCAGGTGCCTGGGATGAAGCATAAATACTGCTGCCAGAGGACAAAAACCTGCCTCCAGATTCCATATCTTCCCAACTGGAGTCAGAAACTGAGTTCAGAGTAAACTTGGAGAGGAATCATGCCAAAGCCATGTCTGGAACCAAACAGGACAAGGCTGAGGTACTGTGTTTGGTACAAGGACCAGCCACAGCTGGTCTGCAGAACAAGGAGATAACACCACATTCAGTAACAGTAAGATGGGGTTGGAGCCCAAGGGAAAGACTGTGTGTTTTGGGTAGAACAGCTCAGCCTGGTAAGGGCTGCACAGCCTCTCTCTGAGGGACAGGAGGAAGGAACTTTTGCTTTAACATTTTAATTACAGTCTTTTAGTAAAGCAGATCAAGACAGAGCTGCAATTAATGGAACGCTATTTTGGGGAGGCAGAAAAGGGATCTCCCATTGGGCTGGGTACCTCTGGATACACTGTCATTCAGTGCACGCTTAAGTGACATTCATCTGGGCCTATGGTCCCTGCGTCAAATTCCTGCTGGCTTTCTGTGGATCACCACTTCTATTTTCCACCAGTCACCAAGTGGACAAGCAGCTGGCAGCGCAGTCAGACTGCTCACATCACTCCCATCTGAGCAAGCACCCCAGCAGGGAAAGGCCGTGCCACCCAGCCCTGCACCGACAGTTGTCACAGCAGAGCAAGCAGATAAGACTCTTAGTCAACTGCAAGCTGACAATCTGACTGAAAATCCTCTCCGGTCAGGTTCTCTGGCTTCAGCAATGCCACTGCTATTCAGAAGTTGTAAGGCCCTGCTCCAACACAGAGACAGAGCTCAGTCTGAATGCTGAGTGACATCTGGGCATTTGCTCCTCCAGCCCTCTCTGCCCACAAACAGCCAGGTCAGCACACACGGGGACATGGGAACTCCTCAGTGATGGGAGCCAACAGCTCCTTCTTCAGTTTTTCCCACCTCTACCCTTGACTTCCTCGATATCACACCTCTGCTGGCTTTTTGCCATTTGCCACGGCTGTGTTTCCCCAAGCCTACTGTGTCATATTTGTTTTTTCACTCTGGGCTCGATTGAATCAGAAATCCGAAAATGGAGGGGGTGGTAGTGGCAAACATGAGCACCCTGACTGGGGGGTGACATTTCCTCACAGCAGAGCAAAAATCGCATGGCACTCCTGGCCCACCCCTTGTTTGCGTGAGCTTTTTGCTGAAAGACTTCCAAGCCTGCCATTGCTGAAATCTTTTTGGCAGCCAAGTCTTAAATATAGACTCTAATCATAACTGCACATGTTGTACAATCAGCCCAAAAACTGATTAACTTTTACGTAAGCTTATGCTCAAGGGGCAACTCAAGATGTGGGAGCTGGCAGCAGTTCAGGGCCTGAGCTGGTGTCTCTGTGCTGAAGGTACCATAAAAACAGTGCGTGGCATACTTAATCGAGAACCAAATTGTACATAATAGGAAATTAAGATGGAATAGCCTTCATAAATTAGGTGGACCATCAGGCCATATTACATATACAGAATGTGGTAGAATGAACTGCTGTGAAAATGCTTATTTTACTGAACATGGACTTCATGTGTTTTATTATTCAGTAGTCCTATTTCATCAATGAAGGATTTTTCATTTCAATTTGAGAAAAATGCAGGAGGGAATAATAAACTACTTCAGCCCATGTTGTTTCTGTAGAAGAAAATGGATGAGATGGGATAAAGAGGTATTTGTCAGGGGATGTATCCAAACCCATTGCCAGGATACTCAGCCCTGTGAGTACAGCTCAAACACACTGTAGCAGGCATCCGTGACAGCGTTAACGTCGTATCTTAGAATATAAGCTCATATACAGCAAGGTCTATAGCCAAGATCCAGTAAAAAACTGCCTCTGAAATCAAACCACAAGGAAGTCTGCACCTTTGCTTGAAATGTTCAGCACTAACCTTGCTAGGGGACAAAGACCTCAACTCAGTGGCCCTTCGTTCTCTTCGGGTACTTTAATTGTGCACTGCAAGTTTCTGGTTTTCCTGAGAAAAATGAACATTATTTTCCATGCAATCTCCCATACAAAAAAATAATCTCTTTATTGGTCTGTAATCCCCAGTGGTCATATTTCACATCCCAAGCCCCCAGTGCACCTGGTGCACTGAAAGTGAACTGTAAAGCAGTCGGTGTTTGAACAGCTGCCAGGAAGTGCTCCTACTCTGGCTTTCTTTCCCAGGCAGTGGGTGCTTCATCTTTAAAATCAATCTGATGCATTGGCATCAGCCCAGCAATCGTGAGTCCATCTGCCGCCTCACTCCCTGTCTGTTTGCAGAGGCTTGCCATCAGCTGTGCAAATCCCTCTTTTCTCCCCTCCAAGGAATTTCCTTTTTTTCTTTTTTTTTTTTTTTGCCCCCCACTAGCCCACCAGGATCCCTCAAATCCCCACTTTACTTTCTGTTTCATAATCAGCTTCCAGAAAGCCACAGAAAGAAGCTTAGGAGCACAGAGAGCAATTAACACTACTTCTAATGTGGCTGGCAGGGTAAGCACAGTACAACAGGATAAGCAAGGCAGAAGGAGCTCACCTTTCCCTAAGGGGCAAGAGAGCAGATCTGACCCAATATCGGGCTCAGCACTGAGCCTGCCCCAGCCAAACTTCCAGAGAGGAACATGAGCCACCAAGTAACCCCTGGCTGAGTTCAAGTGCCTTCCTTTCATGGGGCTCTGCACCAATCCTTCCCACTCCTCCTCCCTCCCTCCCACCCCTCTTTACTGCCTCATGAATGCCTCATGAAGGGAACAGACCTCATGTATAATAGCTCAGGCTGCTCAACCTGTTAAATAGAGTCCCAGCTAGATGCAAAACTTGCCTCTCACCAGGCTGGCTCACTCTGCCTGACCGTCTCCACAATTTCCTCTGAGCAGTAGCCAGCTTCTTCCCTTCACATCACAGAGCACAGGCGACTCCCATCATGGTGGGCACTGACTGTAGGCCCCAGCAGAGTCACTCAAGGATGGTGAGGCTCCCCAGAGTCACCATGCACATCCCCTGGGTTGGAGGAGACATAAAGAGGCCTTACAGCATGCATTTTCCCCCCCCATGCTTGTGGCAAAGCTGTATTGCAGCGCTGGGGTGCTACCCTGCAGTGTTGCTGCAACCCAGAACAAAGAAGCCATTCAGCCCTGGCCACACAGCAGTTTCATGCTGCAGATGAACATCCACCACTGTTACCAGTACTGCAGCCCAGAGAAATTAAATGCAAATTGTCTCTGTTTCCAAACACAGATCCACATTTCTTCAGCCCCAGGAGCCTAACAAACACCCCCTGTGCTCCCCATTTGTTCTCTGCCTATCACCTGCTTGTCAGCTAACGCCCTGCTATGCCAGGGGATTTAGCCACAGCACAGCCTGGTGATGTGCAACAGCACACAGATAAACTTTTTAGGGGTGTAGCTACACAGATATCACATGCAACAGGAACATTTCAAAACCAGGGATCAGTCAGTTGGTCAGCAGGCAACACAGCTACACACAGGAGGCTTTCAGTTCTCAGGGGAAAGGCAATGCTGCTTCAAAGCCTAGCCATCCACAACCACCCCAAGCTGGGCAGTAGTGATATTGTTCCTCCAAATCTTGATGCAAGAAACCCTACATCTCCTGCCACAGTCCTGGGAATAAGAAGATAGAGTTGATCCAATGAAAGGCAGGCTGGAGATCAAAGAAAATTTTCCATGACATTAATCTTCAAAGGTAGGAAATAACTTCCTGAGGACACTGAGAATGCTCCATTGTTTGATACACCTAATCCTACAACAGAGGAAAACAAACAGAACAGAGAAAGAAAAATCTTTTGGACAGCACAGTTGGGTCACTAGTCATTGTGCAAAAACACTTTGACACACCGGAGGCACTCATCCCACAAGGACCTTAAACACACCCATCCCTGCACCCATGCAGAGCTCTACTACGGCCGGCAAGGGGCTAGAACTAGATGGTCTTTGAGGCCCTTTCCAACCCAAGCCATTCTATGAGTCCACGATTCTTTATGATCAGCTTGGTTTCCTGCACACAACCTGCTGACACCCTATGTAACACTCACTCTGTGGCTGGATCATAAATAGCATGGAGACAGTTTTGCAGTAATGAGGATGGGCCCCTCAGCTTTCAGTTCAGACACTTGAGTTGCTATAGCTCAAAAGACACTGTGTATCTCCTGAACTGCAGTGGCTGACTGTACACACGCTTAGCCTATCACAGAAGCGAGATCTAACATATTTGCTTAAACCATTTTCACTGAGGCTTAAGCAAATACACTTTACCTTGTATTTGGTCACAACGCACTTGCCTGTCTGAGCCCCCAGTTTGTGCCTTTAGATTCACAAATCCCAGGTTCAAGCCTAGGCATGACATTGTTGAAGGTTATGATGTTTCACCAACACCCATGATCTGCAGAGACCTGATAGTTAGTCCACAGCATGTATTACTATATTGAGGTTATCACTGTGGTATCTGGTCAGTCCTATCCACTACCAGCCACCAGGCAACTCTGAAGCACCAGCATCCAGGTCACCGGCTATGCAATTTGTGAGCAATGAGACAGATAAATATCTGATTTAGGATAGATGAACCTGCATTAAGTGAGCTTCATTTAAAGTAGCCACATGTGTGTTTTCCCTACAGTTAGGATCTTCATCATCTGTACATTAGCTAATAAGCTTGCTTACACACAGAGATGTGCTCTCCCAGCACACTGGGGGAAAACTCCATTTGCACAAGTCAGTTCCTGTAGGGAGAGCACACAGAGCTGGATAGTCCCTTGCCAAAAGAAAATGATTAAAGACACAAATCAGACAAAACCATATGGCATCAAACCATTGGGGTCCATTATTCTTCCCCTTAAGGATTGGGCAGGGTTCTTGCAGATGCTGAAAATCTTTCCATGGCCTCCAAAACATGAATTAGCACATTTGTTCACTTCTTAGCAGGAAAACCCAACCCAAGGCAGGAGGAGCAACGTGGCTTCAGACAGCTGGTACATGACAGAAAAGCAGCCAGCAGACTGAAAGCAGCAAGGCTTCAGCTTTCCACGCTGTTGCTGGAGACCCCTAGAAACTGTTAGAGGAATCAGAGAATGTGAAGGCATGTATTGGAAATGCAGTTGAAAAAGATAGTGCATTTAGAGAAGGTTGAGCTGCTGAGCAGTCATTTATACAGCCTGCCTTCCCCTCAAGCGGTGTGACGTGCCCCATTAACCACTTGGTTTAACATCTCAGAAGCCTGAAAGTTAACAACACAGTTACCAAGCCTGACCAGGGAATATCTCACACTAAGTGCTGAGCTGTAGCTTTGCTTTAGCAAATAAAGTAGCCTGCATTTCTGGAGCCCAAGGAATGCCGTACTGCAGGCAAAAAATTATTTCCATAATCACTATGCAAACAGAAGAAATGCATAAAAGGTGAAATACTGCAGACACTAGGAAACAGTGTTCAGCATATAAGATAGCCAGCCTGTCAGAGATGGTCAAGCCCAGCACTGAAAAAGAGAAGCAAGACAAGATGAAGGCTCACAAACCAAGACATCCACAAAAGCTGAGCACAAAACCATCTCATACTTCAACTGAAGAGCAGTAGAAGGCATTACCTTATGTACTGGTACAGTACATGGAGCCCACACTCAACATATCCCAGCTTGTACTGCTGTTACTAACAGCCTGCAGTTGAGTACAGCTCATGTCCAGTGCTAAATATCTTGATGGTGAAGAGCAATATGTTTCAAGGGAATTCAAGGCAAGGGGAATGGAACCACCCACTCTGTAATGCATGTTATGTAGTTTTCAAGACCCACTTTTCAAGGCTCTGGAAGCCACAACCCTAGCTAACATCTAACAGCTGCAAGGAATTAGTCTCTGTGATACTGTTCACCTGTGTTCTACATTGGCTCTAAGAGAAAAAGCAAGAAGGGGCTACTACTGAAACGCTCATTTGTTTTAATCTGTCCCATTCCTCAGTGCAACTCCCATTCCAGCCATCTCATAATAACAAAATAAACACATTCTTCAAGTCGTATAAATAGAAAATCAGGGCAGACCTTGCTTTGAACCAAGCTGCCTCGGGAATATCTACTCCTGCTGTCTCTCTGTATGCTTTCCACTTGAGCACTTTCTACTGGCTTTGAAGCAACTCTCGAAACATACCTGCATTTGGATCTCTGTATGTTCCATTTTAAGATGGTCTTGAAAGGACAGCTTCTCACCCTACTTGGATCCCAAAAAGCACAGCATTACATAAGGAGGCCTCAGTGGCTCATCTCCTTCTCATTCACTGAGCTGAAAGCTCAGTTCTTGTTACAGAGAGAAAACTACATAACAAGCTATACAACCATAAACTTAATCCTCCCATGGCACTGCTGCAAGAGAATCCATTCTTATTCCAAGGCAAGGTATTAAAGCCAACGTAAACCTGCTCTGCCACCAGAGGTGTGACTGCAGTGCTTCTAGCTGCTCTTGGGCCAGCTCTAATCAAGGGAACTGTGATGGCTGCACCTGGTGATGGAGCTACAGTAATAAAGGCCAAAGGGAAGAGTACAGCCCCAGCCAAAGCAACAATGCGACCAGGATTAAGGGCTGATTTTGGAGCTCTTGCACCTGTTGGAAGGCATCTGAGAGCTGCTGGTGCTGAATGCCTCCACCTGCAGCACAGCCATGCCAGTGAGCAGAGCAGAAGGTTCCACACAGGGCTGAGCCACACCTGGAGCAGCATCCTGGGGCTTCAGAGGAAAAAGTGCTCCTGTGAAAGCAATTGATGCTCCTCTATCAGAGGGCTGTAAGAAGCTGCTGCCAGCAGCATCAGCGGGGGCTGCTCCTATTGTAGCAGATAAACTCAGGTCACTTCTCCGTGTACTAGCTTTGTCTTCTCAATTCCTTTCACTGGCAAACTACACAGCCAGAAGTGCATAAGGGAAGAGATGAGCTCCTGTTACAACCAGGCAGGTGGTAAAGAAAGATCCTTCCATTCCCATCCTGACACAAGTACTTCTATTTTAAGCCAGTATTTTCTTTCTTCAAGATTTCAGACTAGTTTACCAAAAGAGAACAATGACAAACAGCTTCTTGGTCTGATGAAGTTCAGGTAAAGCTCTCAAAGTGTCAAATTCACATTAGTTGAATGAATTCTTAAAAAAAAAAAAAAAAAAAAAAAAAAAAAAAAAAAAACCACAATTGCTCTATTTGGCAAGCCACTTTCTGTCAGAGAAGCACAGGCGGTCTACTTGACCTTAAATTAGGAATTAAAATATATAAAGCTGTGTAGATCATCTGTGTAGTTTAATAAAATCTACATTTCAGACTGATGGCATTTATCCTGGATGACACCTGCTGTAGCATTTCATTCCTTTATTGCCTTATGGAGCTCGATAGATATTTGCACCTTACTTAAATTTGCATTTGGTGGAATATAGCTCCTAGCTATGTTTGTGTGTGTTGGTTTGGGGTTTTTTTTGGTTGCTTTTTCTTTTTCCCCCCAGTCTCCTTTACTAAGCAATTCAGTTTATAATTCCAAGACTACAGCTCATACGTATAGTAGCTGGATTCACAGTTTAAAAGTCTCTGTGAACTCAACCAATAAAATATTAATAGAATCCTTAATTAACATTATTGTTATCAGCCTTGTTGCTGTTCTGGGTGCTGATGTTTAATAGCACCCCTGAGAAGCTCCACTCAAAAAACAGAACGCATCTCCCGACTTGAAGACCTTAATGTCAAAAATTTGGCTTTGTGGAAGATATGCTGCAGGCACCCACAGGTTATTGGGCTTCCTCCAGCAGCAACTATATTAAGCTCAATATCTGTAATGTGATACAAAGGAGGTCTGGTTCAATGATCTACTAGTCCTTCCTGTTTCCAAAGTCATGAATCTAAATAAACAGGACAGGAAGAAGATAGAGGTGAAATCATTTAGCAAGCAGCAGAGAACTGCCCCATATGCAGATTGGTGAACTGAGAGCGTAGCACTCAACCCACTAAATCAGCAGGTTACATCCATACACTGTGTACTTGTGTGCACTTTGAGGGCACAACAGACAGCGTTTGGGAGATAAAGATGAAAGAGGGAAGCGGGAGTACATTTGGTTTAGATTATTTTAAAGTTTTTAACACCCGAGCCTTCCTGCCAGAATCTTTCATGACTTTTCTCCACCTCCTGAGTCCTGCAACGCATCCACTGTGAAATGATGTGCTGGATTACACCGGTTCCCATAAAAACACCTAAGACATTGTAAGTGTATGTAAATTCAAGCTTTCAAATAGGCTTTTCTTCACCTTGCAATTGCAAGCTATTTTTACGTTCCCCTTTCCTGCTGCAGGTCTCAGCCAACCACGACCTCCTTTTTTGCAATTGCCTGTGCTAGCATAAACGTAGGGTTGAGATGCAGTGACATGTAGGTTAGGGGACACAGAAGCAACAAAGGTTGCACAGATGCCAGGTGGGAGTTGCAGGGGTAGGTGGAACTGCACCTAGAATGAAATTGCTCCTCTTTTCATACTGCAGCTTTATTTACCTCTGTACCTTGTTCTTCTCATCATCCCTATTCCCTTTCAAGTCTTTGCTATTAAGACTATTAGGAAAATTATTCATTCAATTGCTTGCAGAAGCTGCGCAAAGATAAATACATTCAGCTTAATAAACCTTGTTAGCAGGAAGGAAGCGGAGAATGCCTAATTAATGTATTAATGATTATAATGCACTTTGAAGATGAGAAGTGCCATGAGCTCTAAGGGCATACTTCTGCCCTCAGAAGTCCCTAGAAATTGTGTGCAGAAGTTAATTCTAAACATTACCACTACACTACCACAGTGTGGCAGGAAAAAAGACGCACAACTGCTTCTCAGCGCCTGGGCCTACATCTTCCAGGAACTGCTTCTGTGTTGAGACAACATCACTACATATTCTTCTCTAAAAACAGGAACAGAAGAATGCTAAGAGGTACCACTTAATGCAAGTTGTCCACACTGTGTGTATATATGGCCTAGCTGTGATACCACTGTACCTACCTTGAAAGAACAGATTGAAACTTCAAGGCGTTGGAAGAAAGTTTAGCACCACCATCTCATGCCATTCACACTAACAGATTTTCCCCAGCTCTTAGTATGCTTCGTCTCCCTTCAAACAGGAGCCCTTGCTAATAAAGGAGATGTGAAAGATCTAGTGATGTTCTTACAGTAGTAGCAGTTTAGGGCAAAAGTGAAGGCAATAGAATAGCAGATGATAATCCCAGGCTATTGCACAAAAAGAACTCTTGGGTCAAAGATTTCCAGCTGGTGAAGTTTCCATGGTTCAGGAATGAAGGTATCTCTCCTCCCCAGTTTTCTCCTCACCCAGACAATGCAGCACATCTTGAGATCTGAAGAACACATGCACCCCTTGCAGCAGTACAAAGTCTGTCTTTACAGCAAGGGAAAATAAGTAGCTTAGAAAGTCTCCTAGATGTCACTGCACAACAAAATATGAGGTGCTAATAACAGGTTTCTTAGACACACATTTCCTTTGGATGCGCTACCAGGAGGCACACACTCTCAGCTCTCCCTGTTATGGACTTGGGTTATGAAAACATTAATGAGCATAATTTAAATTGTCAGTTTGAAGAAATCAGGTACTAGAAGCACACATTTGCATAGCTGTCTCCTGAAAATACTGAGCAGTCTTGACAAGTCTTAGAAAAGAAAGTAACATGCACATTAAAATGCACATTAAAAGAACAGCAAGTCTCATGCACGTCTAGTGGGAGGACAAAAGGGACGGGAATTATGCTGTCAGTCTACATGTTTTCCAACAATCACTTAGGATTCTGTGAATAAATGCAATGATGCTCTATTACTTACCTCTCTAGCTCTGAAAACCAAAACCCTTAGTTTAGCCAGCTACCCACAGAGCACCACACATCCTGCGAACCTCACAAGTCCTTCCAGGGGAAAACTTGTAGCCGTGCAAGGGCCAAAGAAATCATGGCCTAGGCACCAAGGTGACCTGCAGCAGATCCAAGAGTAAATCCAGATGAAAGCCCTGAGCAGTGAGTGCTGGGAATCCATTGCATCAATGTGAACCGTTGACAGGAACAACCAGCAGTCACTTGTGTTTGGACAGACAGCCTGTGTTCAACTTTACAAGGTTAACATCAGTAGCCGTTTGCTCAAGTGTCTTTTCTCAAGTGATAAGCATGGATGGTTACTTCCCCTGTGGGGATTATGAACTGACAGTTACTGAGTGGATGAAGAATAATAAATCATCCTCCTCCCCCCTCCCCCCTGGAGTTAATGCGCAATCTGATAAAGCTGAGGCCTTGTTTGTGCAGGCCATGTAATTCACCACAAGCATAATTGATCAAATTTGTTTTTATGGATTTGTCTGTTTGTATCACAACATGAAAATCTGATTGCTTTGTACTGTGGGCATTTACTCTTCACTTTGTTTCTTGGGGAATTAACAAAAGCTAAACCCAGCAATACTGTTCCCTGGGGTTACTGAAGGGAACTCCCACATGCTTCTGTAAAACTGGCATGAAAAACTAAACATAAACTAGTCACTTCTCGCTGCAGTACTGTTTCTTCTCCCACCCACTGTCTCTCACACCTGGTCGTGTGTAAGGACAGCGAGTGCCCACTCACAGTTCACACTGCAGCACACAACAAGGTGCCTGCAATCAAAAGAGGATTCTAGGCAAAAGCAGAGGAAATTTAAGATGCACTGACAACCAGAAGCAGCCTGGTTTTCTAAGCTGCTCTGCTTTCAGCTACCAGGAGCTTCTTTCATTCTTCTGAACTGCTGATTTCTACCCCAAATCAGATTATTTAAAAGGTTATCTCAACAACAAAGAACCTTGGAATAATGTAACTGCACTCCAAGTCTCCACTTCTTTCTTCCCTTCTTCTCCACAAAAGCAGCCGTCCAATGACCCTCAATCCTCAGGACAGTGATACTCAGTTATGTCCCTCTTTCTGCAAAGTTGCAACATAGCTCTGTGAAAGCCTGAAGAACCAACTCCACAAGAGGGCTACAGGAATAAAGCAAGGGGTTCCTGAACCTGACAGAAAACTCAGTTGCTTAATGAACTAACAAGGGACACATCCTTGACTTCTCCCTTCTTTTATTCATTGCTTGCTTTCCAAATCTACTCCACAGCTATCAGTTGAAAGATTCCTGTCCTCTGGCAGTGGGAAAGAGTTGAAAAGGCATTACAAAGATTTCTCTGCTGGCCCAGACTCTGGCATCTGCCATGAAACATCCAGCTGCAGGCAAGAGATTCACGAAATATTCCCTCTTGGAAGCAGTTGTGAGCCTAACTTCAACAGGAAGCAATCAAACCAACACCAACTGCTTTGGGGCAGAAGTTTATCTCCACCAAACTTAAAAATGCCAGACTTATGTGTCAGAATAAGGCTTTTCTGACATAAAAGCTATACCAAACAAGGATGAGGCAGCCACTGCTGACAAACTGTTGCAAGCTTGTACCCCTTGCCTTCACCCTTGGATTAGAAGTTACCTACAAAAGACAATGTGTATTTTGACATCTTCTCTCCTTACTATCTTTAGAAATAGGTAGACAAAGTCACCATCCTTCTTCAAGAATAAAGGGATGGAAGTTTAAGCACCTGGGGTGCTTAATTTATTCTTCCAAATTCTCATGAAGAACTGTTGAAGGGTTTGCTTGAGGGCTCTCCTAGACTAAAAGCTCTGAAACAGTCACAAGGACATGCTCTCTTTCACAAATTTTCCAGGCCTTAAAACTGCCAGCACTCCTCATCCTCCGTACTTTAAAAAAGTGAATATAAAATCAGTGTTACTCCTTAGCAAGTCAGGTTTCACTTCCATTCACAGCTGATGAATCTTACAGTGTAGATACATTAACACAAGCATCTTCCTTTTCAGAAGTGTTAACCATTTGCAGAACAAATCACTAATTATCCTGCAGTGGTAAAACAGGCAATAAGCAATACAATGGCACACTTATGTTTATTACTGAAAAAAGAAAATCAAGCAGTTGTTTTGCTGAAAATAATTTTTTTTAAAAATGCCATGGTTGCAAATACTGCTTAACACAAAAATGCAGTTCTCCATCTGAATGGTTAGAATCTATTTCAAGCAAAAAAGCAATTACTGTACCTCAAGGCAAGAGCCCTTATAAGTCAGTCCAACACAAAAGACTGTACAGCCCCAGTATAGCAATTATCACTGCAGGCATCCAGTGGTTCAATAATAATGACGTGAGAATTGCTCAAAGTAGTCCTTTACTTGCACTATTACGTTTTAGCCAAAAAGGAAGCTTTGGGAGGAGCCCTCTGTTTGCCAAACCACAGAGTCATGTTAAGAAGATAAATAAATCAAAGTTACTGATCCATTTCAAACTCAAAGGAAAAGTGCTCAGGACATTGTCTCCTCTCGAAAGGTAAGAAAGAAGTCATTTTTTTCTGAACCAGCAGAATAATTTCTGCCCTCCTGCACCATTTTTTGTCATTTCTATCCTATATAGCAAGATAAATTAAGCATCAAGCATTACCCTCTGATAAGCAGAAAAATCTGCTGATTTTCACAGCAGCTACATAAAAATATGGGATATATAAAACCAGCATAATCTTTGACAGTCATAGCTGTTTTTCTTGTCCGTTGTGTCTCTTATTTCACATTTGAGTTAGTTTTGGCATAGCAGAGCCATGCTCAAGTACAAATGACAAACCCGGGCCAAAATGACCGCCACCACAACCAAGGCACACACCGTGCATGTGGCACAGCCACTGGGACCTGATGTACCAGCCTGCCTACAGGAAGGATTCCTGTTAGCAAAGCAGCACTGAGAGAAGCCCTCGGAAAAGATGCACTGCATCAACAGTTAGAAATCTGTCCATGGTAACTGCAAAGACCATGCAATTAATGCTTGGCTGGAAGGAAGGATGATATCCAGTCCTTTAGTTTGCTTCTTGCAAGTCCTCCAGCTGCCTGGTGCTCAGAGCTAGCAGTCTAGGAGAAAGATGACTTTGAAACTATAGGATTTCCTGTGGTATCTTTGTATCTCTGCAGGATGGCTCCATCGTGTGACAAAAGAGGAACACTGCACCCCAACGGGAGCGTACTGTGCAACAAAGCCTGCTTTCTCAGCACGTGGTCCTATGCCAATTATTTAATTTATGCCAGCTAAAAAACCCAGAGCAGCTCTTGGACAAAGAGATGGGATTGGCAAATGAAATACTGTCTTATTTTTAACCCCTTTGTAACTCCTACACTGCAATACTGCTTTGTGTTTGAGAATTTTGATGGTCAGGCTGGAGACGGAAGAAGACTGTGGGATAAGCTGTGATCACATAGCACACTTGAAATAAAGGTTTAATTGTGGCAGGGTTTTCATTTTGCATTCATTCAAGCCCTGTGTCCTATTGATAGCAAGACTGCTATTTTCGTCACCAGTGCCCACATAAGGCAGCTACACATTTTCATTTCCAAGCCAAGATAGAATTTAGAATAATTGAAGAGTTAATATTGCTGAAATAAAACTGATACCAAGTAGTTTACCTCCTGTACAGTGATGAGTAAGATGTTATTTACTCTGTGGTCTGCACACAGGAGCTTTTAAGTTGCATGCGTGGCTTGCAACCATATGGCTACATCAAGGGAGCCCTGACACTTGCAAACCAGAGCTGCTACCTCACTTCCTTCCTCCCCCGCTTGAAACATAGTTCTCCTTTTTTTCACCGCTCTTTCCAGATCCTCTCCCACTGTCCATAACCACCCCCTTTTTACTAGCAGCCCTCCTCCCTCAGAGCCCGTTTAGCTCAGCCCAGCTCAAACACATTTCCCTTCTGAAACCACTTTACTGTCCCACAGCCCCAGGAGTTTAATGCAGCAGTAACTGCCCTTCCAACTCCTTCATCTGTCCCTCAGCCCTGCTCACGTTCTCCATTTTTGCCACACAGACCCTCCTGTGCCAGCTAAATGTCATCCTCTGGACCAGAGATAGTGCTCCTTGCATTCCCAGTAAGAAGCCTGGAGAGAAAGCCTTCAATGCTTGCAAGCACCATTCAGTAACATCCAAAATAGCAGCACGTTACCAACACTTCTAAACAAAAATGGGAAGCCCAACACCAGAGGAGCTGCTATGAAGAACATTACCAGCCTAGCCAAGTACATTCCATTCCTCCCCTGTCCACCCTATAATCTAAGGGAGATTATCATTTCTGAGTAATGAGTTCTTGTTGTATACATATGTGAAGCCTGTTTTACGAAAAAGTTCAGATTTTAGTCTGCACCATTTTCAACGTAATAAAATTCTGTAGTTTGGCTAATGAAATTTATTTGATAAATCTTCCTACAAGCTCAATTATGATTAATTTACCACAGCTTATTAGTGTCAGCTGAGTTGCAATAAGGGCTTGCTTTTATCATTGAGTGAAAGCAAAGCAACAGGGCTCAGCTTAGACCAAAGAGGTCTCAGATAGGTCTTGATATGTAGAGTTTGTCACAAGCTAATAATGCACAGTGAGGGCCACCACAGCTCAGATAACTGTTAACTGCTTTATGATAGTAAATTGACCAAAGCCCTAAGTTGTCAGTCTTTCTGATTATCAAGAGGATCACAAGGTGATTCTGATGGGAAGGAATCTCAGTAGGTCAGACAAGGCTGCTCAGGGCTGGACTCAACGCAAAACCAACCAAGTAAGAAGATACAGTAAAGAATTTTGAAAACATGTATTTCCACAGTATTTCAACAGCTATATAGCATTCACAAAGTTCTTCAGTACAAAAATGTAAAGTTACAGCATATAAAAATACGTATTCTAACTGCTTTAATTCTGCTTACCGTATTTGTGAATTATAGCCCTCGCGGGCTTTTACACCAAACTATTGCTTCCACAGAGAAGTCACATGATGTGTCAAAGCCTGAAACCTGAGATCTGCAGCCAGTCTGCAGCATTCTCCCAGCAGGTTCACATGGGGCATGCACAGGTGCAGCAGTTCTGCCACTCGTGCACAGAGTGGGGCTATTTTCCCTCCCCATGCCCCCTTACAAAGGTTGGTCACAAAAAACAGGATTTTCTGCACATTGCAAGATCACTTCATAACTGATTATGTGGCACAGGACAGAATTTATCATGCAGTGAACTTTTCCTCCCCCTGTTTTTTTGCTTTGTGGTAGTGGTTGTAATCATTGTACAGATCCTTAAAGACCTCCCTTACACCTGCTGGCAGCGATGCATTTAAGAATTTGATGTCCTGATCAATGCAAAGGTCAAGGATGTGATATATCCCCTCTGTGAGATGTTTCTTCACAGCCGGGTGCAAAGTTACCTACAAGAGGAAAAAAATGCATTAGACTTAAGGACAAAAAGGCAAGAAAACACCCTTCCCATTGTGGGTGTACATTAAGTGCTGACAACATCTTATTCAATGCATCTGACCATCTGGAATAGTCCATTAAATACAATCTGAAGGGTCATCTTATTCAATATTTTCCTGATTTTTGCAAATATGTTTTGCAGAACAAGCATGCCCTTTGCAGTAAAATGCATACGACTGCTACTATATGCACTGCTGCAGCGGCAAAGACACTGATCATCTCTGGAATCATATGAAAACTCCTCAGCAGAAAAAGTGTAATGAGAAAACCCTAAAATATTTGCTCTGGATTACATATTTCAATAGGTTCTGTACATCTTATTGGCTGTATGCTACTATATTCCAGTATCAAACAAGCACCAACTTTAGGCTACTCTATGATTCATGTTGGGTAGCCATAACTTACCAACTGGATATACTCTAGCAATTTGTATCTGAGGATTTCAAGATATAAGCTTTAATAAAAGAAGTCCTCCAAAAGCTCGCGACACATGAATTTCCTTGATCTAATATTGGAAATCAAGTACCTCATCATGCAGGAAGCTGAAGGGAGAACTGGAAATACTAGCAAGGATTCAGTGCCCTGCTTTTGACATTCCTTCTGCTTAACGCCACAGCCAGCAGAACAACGCACTACAAAGAGGACAACTCCAAAGCCCTCTGGTGCTTCAGGCAAACTGGAATTTGTCCTGTGCTCACAAATCACTTGCTAAATGCCTCGCTGCCTTCTGCAGTGCTGGCCTCTGGCATAACCACATTATTTTTGCCACAGAATTGTATCTTATCTTTGCTGAATCCTAAAATTAGCTTTATGCCTCCAGACCTAAGCCTCTGCACTCCAGGCCTAATGAAAATTACATAAAGGCTGTCATTAAAATTCAGACTTCTTTCTTCCTGAGGCAACTAATAAACTTTCCACTAATGAAGTGCACTCCTAATCACTGTGACAGGATCCTGCTCTTTCTGCCCTAAACACAAAACAGCTAATACATTTTATTAGAGCTGCCAACATAGCTGGGAAAAAAACATACAGTGGGCATTAAAGCACATATGTCTTTCTTTTGATCTATGACCCTGAAGAGTCTGCACATCCAAAATTTTGACAGCTGATCTACTAGGAGGTTTGTAAAGGATGTTACTTCAGTGTGTGATAAAGAGAAATAACAGAACAGTTGTGCACTGCAGCTCCCAGTGAATGCATTGGATTTATCTTTTCCTTCCTAGAGCTGAGGAGGACAGGGAAACCCACAGATACTGGCACTGTAGATGAGACGTGCCACTTGGGACAAGCAGGTACCCCAGAGTTTACATCCTTCACATCATTAGGCTGTACCCATGGCTTATTTGGACCATTCTTGCTTTGCAGTGCAGTTTCCTATAAACACCCTCCAATGATGCTGTGGGAAGCAGAAGCAAAGATTTAAACAGATGCCACTACTAACTGGCAGTTAATTACGCTTGTAAGTGTTTTATGGTCTATATAGTTAGCACAAGCAATTTGTCAAGCATTACAGAGCACCTGATGTGAGACATTAAGAGCATGAAGAGGCTTTTCCCTGTTGCTGACTCAAGCAAGAGTTCATACACAAAAAGGGAAAAGCATGGTCAACAGTGTGTAAGTGGCTATTGATGCCAACCACTCTAGCAAGGAAACATTTTAGGTTATAGCAAAACAATTCACTAGGGTATTTATTTCCTGGTATAAAGGAAGCACTGAGGGAACTACTACACAACTACATTGGGAAAAAGTGTTTGGGCCAGTAGCTATTGTAAGTTTTAGCTTGCACATTTTTAAAAGGGTTCAAGTCAGTGTGCAGATACCCACATAAGAACTTAAATTTAATATGTTTTTCTCATTTACCTTTCATAGACCACTCAAGGTCTTCAGACATAGGCTAAAAGCCACTCAAATAGACTTTGATGAGATAAACAGTTAAAGTATTTTTTTCCCTCCCTCTGCAGAGCAACATAAAATATATCTATGCATTTCTTCAAGACTAGCATGCTGAGTCCGCCCTTTCCTCTGATATCCATCAATTCTCACCAGTTTAATGGTGAAACAAATCATCACCTACTTGTTCTGTCAGAGACTGAAAAGACTCCTTTGTCACAGCTTCCTGTAGTTCACTACACAAATTCACTTTTCCACATCCATAGGTTCCATGCATATATTCCAATCTGCAGCTTCAACTATCATCCACCACTTCTCATTCATCAGCGAAAGGATTTACACAAAACTTTCCTAGAAGTCTCACAAGACTGTACTCAAGCTTCTAACTTGAAAGGTCATTTGATAGTTCAAGCCAGGCTTCACTCTGAGTAAAGGCTCTACATCCAGCGGTGAACAAAATTCAGTGAAGCTCAGAGCTAGTTCAATAGAACAGAACTAGTCTTAATTCATCCCTAGTTTTTTCACAGAGTGGCTTAGGTTGGAAGGGAATTTAAAGATCATCTGGTTCCAGTCCCCAGAAATCTTCTAATAGATCAGGCTGTCCAGGACCCAATACAATCTAACCTTGAATGCCTCCAGGAATGGGGCATCCACAGCTTCTCTGGGCAGCCTGTGCCCGTGCCTCAGCACCCTATAAGTGAAAAATTTACCCCAACATCTAATCTAAACCTCCCCTTTTATTTAAAGCCATTCTCCCTTCTCCTACGACTACCCGCCCACATAAAAAGTTGGTTGCCCTCCTGTTTATAAGCTCCCCGTTGAGGGACTGTGCACAAAAATGGCATCTCTCGTGCAGGTCCTCTGACCATAAATTTTTTTATGGCAAAACTGGCTTTCAAAAGAATGTGAGGTTCAGATGAGGTATCAGGTTTTAGTGGAGGTTCAGATCAGCTACTAGGAAAAAGTTCTTTATCATGGTAGGTGGAGGGGGGTAAAACACTGGAACAGCTTTCCTAACGAAATGGTTGATGCCCCATGCCTGTCAGTGTTCAAATGGCATTTGGATAATGCCCTTAGTAATATGCTTTGTTTTTTTTTATGAGTCCTGAAGTGGTCATAGCATCAGATAGTCTTCTTACCACAGAAAAAAATGTAATAAAATTAATCTGTGTATTTTTCTCCATGTCCAGACTAGAGCCACAAATAATTAGCAGGTACTGACAATGCATGTAGCATTCAAATCCTGGTGAAATCTAAATTCATTACGTTGGAGAGAATAGCAATCTGAATGTAGGTCTTGTGAGAAGCTAGACCCCACCCTTTTATAAAGTTGTTAGGAGTTGGGTAAGAAAGATCCTCAGGAACTCTTGCTCAAAATAAGTCTGGATCAGAACTGTATCCATACAAGGCATATGCCAATACCATGGCACTTTCAAAACAGAACATGTTACCTTCTGCAATTCTGTCACATACTGAGCCACAATGAAAGCAGAAAACAAAGTGAATTCCTCTGTTTTTGCAGCAATGTGACTATACATCCGTTCCACAAGGTGTGCACATTTCAGTATAACTTCAAATTCATCTGTGTTGCCTAAAAAAGAAAGCAAGTTGCAATCTGTTATTCAAGTGTAAAAAATGCCTTAAAAAAAACAAACTCACGCACAAAGCCAACGCCAGCTTATTCATTTTATCTTTTTTTGAAAAGCCACAGCTCAGAGGTCCCCCCACACCCTCACAACACGCCACATACATCTCTTCCAATGGCAGATTTGTAAGAGCACACTAATTCTAACTCCACACACACTGCAATATAAGAGGTATCTGTCAGATATGCTGAAGAGTTGAAAGCAGCAGCTATCGTCCCTGCCATGATTCAAACCCAGCAAACACCAGGGAAAATAAGGAGATTAGGAAGCGATATTCTCTACCTGGTAGAAAATCAGAAGACATCTCTTAGAAATAGCACAGTAAGAAAGCTCTCTGATGACATTTATTAGGTGAAATATAAGAGCAGAAGCCACAGCACTAGAGATATTAAAGTGAGACTGGAGAGATCACCTGAGAGTTCACTCTTTCAGTAGGCAGTGAATGAGAAGAACCAATACAAACAAGGAAGAAGGGAAATCTACACATCATGCATATATATGAGTATTAACACACAGACACAAATAGTTGTGGGCAACACACATCAGCTGAGATAAAACCGAACATGGAACAACTTATAGGACATCAGTAGAGAGCTGTGACATGGTAAGTTGCCAGCCATCAAGTCAATTTGCTTCAAAGCATTACCATGATTAATGACAGGGTATTTGTGTTCTGGCCAGCACAAAAATACAGGACTGTGAACATCCTTCACTAAGTTACTTTGACACTCATGCTTTACGGTCAATGTGAATTCTTCAACAATTTCCAGTAAAGTGTCTATATTTTATTTAATTTTAAGATACTCAGCCCCAGTAACTTGAATGTCTTGGCTGCACGCTTAACTTAAACTGCTAAATATTCAGGTCCATAGTAAACAGTTTCAGCCTCAAGAAGCTACATTCAGCAGGACCAGTTCAGGACTCTTATTCAGGTGTGCTAGTATGTATCAGCTGAGTTCACAGCCCCCTTCCTATAAAGTGTTTGTATCACTTAATAGGAAGAGTAGAAATTGGGTAAAGCAAGTCTTACTGCACGCTGATCACCTGCCAGACAGCGAGGAACACCTTATTCCCCCAAAAGTACTGCCTGGATGCAGCTTCACAGGAGCTCCATTTATCTTTACATGTGCAGTACACTATAAAACTAATCCTCAAATTTACATAAAGGACAGACAGGGCTAATGGTTTCAATGCCATGAGTAGGTTTAGAGGACTTTTCATCTGTTGCCAGACTGCCCTGTCCTGCATCTCCTCTCGCAGCATATACACAATTATAGTGTACATATACAGTATGAAAGAAGAAGAGATATGACACCTCTGTCCCCTCTCTGACGTCCTTCAACCATGACAGAAGCAACCAGACGATGAAAACTGTTCAGAAACGATGGTGCAGCTTTCAACATCACCTGCAAAGACATGAAGTAAAAACACCTGAGATTATGTGGTAAAGTGTGTGGCAAGGACAGATGTGTATAACATTCCATAGTAAGAGGGAAATTAATTCCTGAGAAGGAAACTATGTGGCTTATACAGATATCAGGAGCAAAGACTATCTTCACATTCTTCATCAGTAGACTCCAGCAGATGAGAATCCTAGAGCAGGTCTACACTCATGAGCATATTCAAATATAAATAATGAGCAAACATCACATTAGAGTTACTCCATCTCTCGTAAAGCAACATTTGAATTTGTACTCCCATATGTAGGGAATTTGCACTTGCTGGTGGAGAAGCTGTGTAGTCATACTCAGAGAATGCAGGGTTCAGGAACACTGAAAAGAGTCTGGATAGGCAGCTTTTACCACAGGCTTTTAGCAAAGGCACATTACCTTGCTGGAAAAGCAATCTGCTGCTGACAGCTCACAAAGCAAGCATAAGACAGCAGAGTAGTAATTGAAGTGATGTGATTTTGAGGTTCTTACATGAAAAGTGGTACAAAGCACTTTCACTCAAGCAGGACAAATAATATCAAGACAACTCTTAAAAGTTTCTCATCATCAGCTTCTGCTTTTTCCTTCCTTCTCCCACCACCTCAGAGATATACCTTTGGGTGACACTGCACAATAGAAAACAGCACTTCATGGACTCCCAGAAAGACATTCTCATAGTCCTCTATCTTCAGATGATCCAGAGGGACTGTTAGGAGGATGCTGAATGCCAACGCCACATGGTGCGGATTCAAGAGAACCCTTTCTCCTTGCCTTAGTAGAGCTGCTGCAGTCTTTAGAATAGGTACAACTATGTTGGAAGTCAATGACTGGTCCTGACAGGCCTCTTTGGTTTGCAGCTACACAAGAAACAGAGAAAGAATGTGTCAGCCACCTTTCATAAGCATTCAAAAAGCAGAGAACCACAGTACTTTGACTTGAGTCATTAGAACTAGACTGGTGCAAGCTAGATTGCAGAGAGACTCCTTCATTTTCAGCGATTTTGCTGTAACTGCATCCTGAACAGAGGATGCATGTGATGTTTTTCAGGTGAGCACTGCTATAATGTGGAATTGTAACTATTTCCCAGCCTCCTGATAAAGTGGACTACTCTACACTACAGTAGCCAGCATTTCTTTACACTTCCTCACATGAGTGCATTGATCCAGTTCTCTCTTCCGCAAGCATGCAGAGGAAGAGCAGAAATTGCACATTCTGTTTCCCAGCACTGTAGAGCCAGCATCTGACAAATAGTGGTCCAGATAGAGACACATAATCACCATAGAAGAAAAAATACCTATATAACTAGGTTTGGATGCTGCACAGTCAAGGACATAAAGCCTGAATTTTATTACTGTCAGTTAAGTTTCCTATTCTAAAATCAGTGAATTTTTTAATATAAGCATATTCATTCTTTTGTCTGTTTGTTTTGCTGCTGTTAGCTTTTTCTGTGACATACAGCTGATGGTTTCCTCCTCCTTTATACAGGAAGGAGAAGGACAGGAGATCCAGAGTCTCTCTCTGCAGCCTAACAAGCATCTTCCAAGCTCCAGATTACACACTGCAGTCCCAGGAAAATTATTAAAAATAAGAAGTGGATGACTTACACACAGGAGGAGGTTTACCAGACAGCAGTGAGAAAAGATTTACACAAGACAGTACCAGCGAATGTGGTATGAATACCTTTTTGTTCCAGTATTCCTTTGTGCATGTTACAGATTCAATTACTACGGACTCCAACAAATAAAAGGGATAGGTAATGAAGTTACAATAAATAGATACTTACGGCTAAAGCTGTGATTATCTGTGGGCTGGCAAACCAGAAAGCTTTCTCTTTGTCTCCACTTAATGGGCAGCTCAGCAACAATTTGATTAGTGTAATAGCTGACAATACTTCCTGCAGAAAGCAGATTGACAATCAGTCATGGTACAAGGTGCACTGGTTCCTTTCAAGCACAAAAGAGCTCTTTCAAGGGCTGTGACAGTTTTGAGCATCACCAGAGCCTTGACACATGAAAGTCCTTCCACGAGCACAGCCCTCTGGAAATAGCAAAATAATTACCAGCTCAATGAAATTCAGTGTGCTGAGCAGCACAAGCCCAAATGTACAGCCTACTACATTTAGAATCAACTTACTGTATGAAAAGGTTGAAGTGATTTTTAAGAAAGGAAAGTCTTTCTTAGCAGCCACTACATAGCAGAAGGAAGCCAGAGGAGTATAGGGACACTGGTATACTAAGATATACTAAGAATGCTGCATTTCACAGCAAGACTTTTGTTTGTGTAAAAAAAAGAAATCTGGTTTTGACAAACCAAATAAAGAAACACACTACAAACCAAAATGGTCTTATCACTGTATATCAACCTTGGAGCACTTACATATGTATTCCAGTGCTTATATGCACTCAGGTGGGTAGACTCACATGCATATACAGGAATTCCAGATGTACTTTCAAACAGCCATCAAGAATTGAAGTGGCATATTCATGTCTACTTCTGAGAAAAAAGACAATCAGATAACTCCTAAGTTTAATTCAAGTCTTCATCTCAAATCACTGAGCTTTCTATGGAGGGTGCAGCTGGCTTTTTAGCCTGAAGTATTCCATGTGTTACCACTGCTGCTTAAGCTTTTGTGGAGAAAGGCACAGTAAAAAGCTACTGAGTAGTATTTTTTGAGTAGTAATATTACTATTACAAAGCAAAAGTCATTTTAGAGACAAATACCAAAGGCATGAGTGCAGCCTCTGTTTTATTCAAAACTACTATCATTTTAAAAAATAATGTATTTAAACCTGTTAAGGAGAGTCACAGACAAGCAGTAGTTAACCTCACGGACTGCTAAATGCCTGTTCTAGAAGACCTCTAATCAGCAAGTAAAAGAAAAGATTCAGCATGGCAGAAATCTTCAGCATCACAGATGTGATTTCTGTTGACAATACATGGAATTAAGGCTACTGAGTCTTTAAAGTGGAACCACACTTAGCAAGGAAAAAAATAACAAGTAGGGATTCTACAAGTATACTGATCAGAAGAGTCAGTCCAAGGAGAGCATACCCTCTCTGATAAATGACAAGGGAGAATTTGTTACAACAGACATGGAGAAGGCTGAGGGACTCAACGAGTTCTTTGCCTCAGTCACTCCTGGCAGTCAGGCTACCCAAATTTCTTGTGTCCCTGAACTTCTAGGCAGCAGCTGGAGGAGAAAAATCCTTCCTAATGTAAGCAAAGAGCAAGTTCAAGACCACCTGTTGAGGCTGAACGTGAACAAGTCCATATGAGTCTGGATGACATGCATCCCAAAGTCCTGAAGGAGTTGGCTGATATGGACACCAAGTCACTCTCCGTCATATTTGGGAGTCATGGTTGCCAGGTGAAGTCCCCAGTGACTGGACAAAAGGAAATATCATTCCCATTTTTAAGAAAGGGAGAAAAGAAGACCCAGGAAACTACTGGCTGGTGAACCTCATGTCTGTGTCTGGGAAAATCATGGAGCAGATCCTCCTAGAAGAGAGATAATGGCATACACAAGATGAAGAGGTGATCCAAGACAGCCAGCATAGCTTCACAAAGGGAGATCATACCTGATCAATCTAGTAGTCTCCTTTAATGAAATTATGGTAGTAGCAGACAAAGGAAGGGCACCTGATATCATCTGGCTTTGACGTCATCCTGCACCTTCTCTCTAAATTGTAGAGATATAGATTTGAAGGCTGTACTACTCAATGGATAAAGATTGGATTGTTGCAGCCAGAATCTTGTGGTCAACAGCTCTATGTCTAGCTGGAGGCCAGTCACAAGTGGTGCCCTCCATGAGTCCATCTTGGGACAAGTGTTCTTCAACACACAAGTGTTCTTTATCAATGATAGAGACAGTGGGATTGAGTGTACTCTCGACACCAAGCTGAGTGGTGCAGTTGACACAACAGAACTAAGGGATGCCATCCAGAGGGACCTGGACAAACCTGAGAAGCGGGCCTATGTGAATCTAATGAGATTCAACAGGGTGAAGTGCAAGGTATTGCACTTGGGTTGAAGCAATCCCAGATACGTGTACAGACTGGGAGAAGAATTCATAGACAGCAGCCCTGCAGAGAAGAACTTGGTGGATGGAAAGTTTGTCATAAGCCAACAGTGTGCAGCCCAGACAGTATCCTGGGCTGCATCCAGAGTGGCCAGAAGAGAGAGGGAGGGGATTATCCCCTTCTACTCTGCCCTCATGAGGCCCCATCAAGAGTACAGGGCCCCGGATACAAGAAAGATATGAGCTGTAGGAAGGTCCAGAGAAGGGCCATGAAGATTATCAGAGGGCTGGAACACCCCTCCTATGTAGAAAGGTTGAGAAAACTGAGCTTGTTCAGTTTAGAGAAAAGAAGGCTCTGGGGAGACCACATTGCAATCTTCCAGTACTTCAGGGGAGCTTATAAACAGGAGAAACATCAACTTTTTACATGGACGGATAATGACAGGACAAGGGAATGGTTTTAAACTAAAAGAGGAGAGATTTAGGTAAGATGATAGGGGGGAAATGTGAAGTACTAGAACAGGATGCCCAGAGAAGCTGTGGATGCCCCATCCCTAGAGGCATTCAAGGCCAGGTTGGATGGGGCTTTGGGCAGCCTGAGCTGGTGGGTGGCAGCCCTGCCCATGAAGTGGGTTGGAACTAGAAGATCTTTAAAGACCCTTCCAATCCAAAGTATTCTATAGTTCTATGAAAATGGTCAGAAAGTTTTTCCAGTAAGTTTCCATGAACACTCCATCTCTCTCAGTTCACGTCCATAACATACCTCAACACAGTTACCAAACTCTTTAACCACACAAATTAATTTGACCAAACCATAAAGCAGAAAGAGGAAAAAATATTTAAGCAGACGCCATTCAGTTAACACATTTTTTCAAGTTATAGAAAACTGAAGAAAGAACTTGACAATAAACTGAGCTCATTCCTTACTTTAGCCTTCTGTTGCCAAGTGTTCCTCATTTCAAGTCCCTGCAGCAAAAGCCTCATTATGGCATAAAATTCTTCAGCAGAGCAGTTTCCCAGTAGCTGTACAACCACCTCTGTCAGCTCCACCTCTATACTTTGAATCACCTGAATTGTGATCGCAGGACCTGCACATTGAACAAGCAAGTTTCAGTTTCTAAGACAGAGACTTCCACAGGTAGAAACAAGGTGAATCAAAACTTCAAACAGCAATGTGGGTACTTTTTCAACCCATTTATAACGGGCCCCAAGTATTCCCTTTATCCCCACCACCACCACTATTGCAATGAATTGCTGTTCTCAAGTATTCACTACCGTAGAGTTTACAGAGCAGTCACCATACTGATAAAAAGCTCTCAGAAACATGGAAATGCTACAATAAAGCTTGTGCAGAAGCCAAGAAAATGGGCTACACAAGCTGTCAGGCTGTACTACAAGCGTTGGGCAAAAAGCCATCATAAGTCAAGGGCGTTAAGCTGAGAAAGTTCAGATCTCTACTGATCACCAGTCATACTCTTCACTTGCTCAATTATTACTACATAGACAGTCCTGAGTTTACATCTTAGACTACTGTGAAGGCTTGCTTCTCAGTTCTATAAGTATCCACTGGATTTGTGTCAATGACAAAAAAGTCTTCCTTAACAGGAATCTATATTTCAATTTATGTAATACCTTATCTATTCATTAAAAAAATGAGAGAAAAAAAAGCTTTTTACAGTGATTAATCATCTCCTCAGGTTAAAGCACTTCAGCAATCTAACACTAGGAAAGCTAGGCACAGATTGAGGAGAAGTCAGCAGAAAAGTTATAATGATAGACATCTCCTGATAGTTCCTAGTCCTAACATGAAATCCCCGCCCTCACAGTGCCCTGCACTCAACTCCACAACATTTTCAAATAAGCTATACTCCCTTTCGGTGCAATATGCAATAAAGAACTAAAAGATGAATAAGCCATAGGTGTTTACAATTTCTAGAAGATCCTTATCAGATCAGACGGCTGTTGTGGTCCAGGTACTACAACATGGCCTTCCTGATAATTTTTCTATTAAGCATTTTTAAAAAAGGATAGCCTACTGCTTTAACTCACGTAAACAGGTACAGAATTTTTTAACAGCTGTATATTTTACATAAGCAGCTTTAAACTTGCTTCTGTCATGCAAAATTAGTGATGGAAGCGAAGAAAGGGAGATTTCATACCAGTGAGAAGCTTTTGGATAGCAAAAACAACAGTGACTGCATTTTCTTTTCCAGGATACAGCTCTGGCACTGAGCAGAAGACTGCTAAAAACCGCAAGGCAGACTGAAGGAACTGCAGATGACCTCCTGCAGAGGGCAGCTCTCTCAGTATCTGAGAGTAAAACTTTTGGTACAGTTTAACACGAGATTGCTCCAAAAATGCACAGGACTCCTCAGGATTCTTTTGCCAGCCCTTTCTGACAGCATGGCTCAAATCTGCCTTGAGAAGAGTCATGACAGATGGCATAAACGCTACAGGCAAATGGTGGTTTGGGGTGTTACTCTGAAGACCATGCTCAATAGCTTTTCCCATCTGCTGAACTACTGGCTCCAACAAAGCAGACAGTATGTCTGTAGATTGCAGCTTCTTTTCTGGTTGCTGCTGAAGACAGAGCGTGAGGACGTGACACAGTGTGGTGAATGACAAGAGCAGTAATTGCTCAGCTGCGGGATTCCAGTTTTTCCTGCATTTGCTTTTCACTGCACCAACATCTGGCTTGCAGCTTGAGAGGAAAGAGACAAACTTTTCCAAGTTAAGCCTCACACTTTGCCTTCTTTCAACAATCATCTGAAGAAAGTGTTCCAAAGAGGCTTGGACTTCCTGGAGATATTCTGTCCAAACAGGAACAGTCAAAGTATCAGTAAAGGATTTACTAGCTGTAAGCTGGGACGTTAAGATGACCTCAAGAATATCACTGGCATGAAAAACTTTAAAAACAGAGCTGGCATTCTTGCCAGCTTGCAGACATCTGAGGAGATGGAAGCAGGTACTTAAAAACTTCAGCGATAACAGCTTGCTGCAGGAGGCACTAGTCCTGGTATTGGCTATCAGGGACAGCAACAATAAAAAACACCGGATACAGTCAGAGGGAAGAAGACTGTCTAATTTCAGAAGAGAAGTAATTTCCAGCAAAGTCAGACAGCTTTCTACTTGACTTTCCTTCAGGATGACAGGGGAACTATTTTTTGCTAACAGTAATATACACTGGGCAACCTTCTCCAGAGTTTTCCAAGATAAACTGGGCTCATCTTTTGGTTGTTTGTTTTCTGACTGTGCGTCAGTCGTTTTGCAAGGACCCAGGATTTCTTCATGCCAAGAGATATCATTTGCAGACAGCTGCAGAAGTGGCAGATCTACCGAATCCTGAGCAGCAGAGGGCAGCACCTTCGCGAACTGATGAAGAAGGCTGGTCAGAAAAGCACAATGTAGAACCTTCATCTCAGGGAGAAAGGAACTGCGCATCAAACTGAGGCAGATCTTTCCAATGCTGATGGAAGGCTCCTGGTCTGTGGCAGTTTCCTGTGATCTGGTCAATACTAACGTCTCCAAAAGCACATCTGCAATGTCCTGTACATTTTTCAGGGAAATATATGGCAACAGGATAGTCAGGTTGGAGATGACGAGGTGACAGTGTGCCGTGGGGTAGGTGAGATCATTTATTGCGCAGATATCTCCATCCCATGGTTCAGATTCTCCTCTGCTCATGCTAGCTCTCCCAGACTCTATGATGAAAGCTGCAGCTTGCTGAAGGGCCTGTACGTCAGCTTGAGTCTGCATTAGAATCATCTTCATTTTCTGAAGTGCAAGCAGTTCTAAGCAGTATTTACTAGTGGAGGTAAAACTACTTGCAAGTTCCATGACTCTCTCCCAACACTGCTCCTCCACACCAGGAATGAAAGTCGAAATGTCCCAGGGCTTTGCAGCAGAGGCAGTAGTAGCACCACCAGTTTCAGCTGATGGAGACACATATTTACAGCAGCTAATACTAAACAAAGTGTCTACCTCAACCCAAGTGTAAACAAGGAGAAGAGCAGAGTCACTGGCCTTTCTTAGCCAAAGGTCTGACTTCTCTTCCTCTCTCCTAGGAGCCTTCAGCAGCTCTATCAGCGGACAAATTACTTCTTGTTGCATCTTGACCAGCAGATTCTGCATACGAAGAACCACAGGGGAAGGAGTGACATCATCTAAACTCCTCATGTTGAACAGAAAAGCGTGCAGCACTGAGCTCAATGACATCAGTTTCAAGGCCATGTCAACAGATCTTTCAACTGCAGGAATAAGGAGCTGGCATTTCTCCACTAAGAGACACACAATGTCCAGAATCTGGTTGGGTGGCAGCTCAAGGAGGCACTCGCGAAGTTTCACTGTCAATCCAGCAGACAAGACAGGCAGCCTCAGCTCATCGACAGCTGGCCAGCAAATGACTGTCAGAACCTCCTCAAAAAGCCGTGGGAACTGCCGCAGCTTGGAGTATGTCTGAAACATGGTGTTGATCAGAGCCTCCTGGGGCTTCTTTGCACGTTGCTCAGACACCTTTGCATCAACCCAAGCAGAGGCCACTAAATCAAGCAGGTCGGGCTCTATTATAAGGTGGTTTAATGACAGTAAAACTTTGAGGCACCTGAACCAAGCTGGGATGGAAGCCTGGGAGTGACTCAACAACATCTGCGCCAGCTTGCAGTAAAACCCAAACTGTACCTCCTTGTGCCGTATGCGGTCACTGGCAATGTTATAGATATCATTGTTAAGCACCAAGTTCAGAAGCTGTTCCAAAGCAAGGAGCTCTGTGCTCCAGTCTGCAGGGGAAAGCGTGACCTGTCCCACACTCTGCTGTAGGCCAGAGAGCCTGAGACAGTCAAAAAGCCTGGTAAGCATGTGGAAGCACACAAGGTGGTTTTCTGCCTTGCAGTATGAGTCCAGAAAGAGTTTATACAGCAGGGACACTGCACTAGCCACAACTGGTCCATGAATGGCAGGTTCACAAAAGCCACTCCTCAACTTGGTCTGCACAGTGTTTACTGGAAGCAAGAGATTTTTCAAAGCTCCTTTCTTCTTCTCCTGAGGTTCCCGTTCTGGCAGCAACTCCTCTTTGTAGGAGGAGAAGAGCTCAGGCTGGAATAATCCAGCCTGCAACAATGTCTCTACTTGATTTCGGATTTCCCTGCTCAAATACTGACGCACGTGGTTGTCATCTGACTGTGTCCAGCTCCGTGTGGTCAGCAAGTGCCTCAGTAGCAGACAGGGCTGGAACAAGTGGCTTGTCACCTGCCCAAACACACGGTTTGGGTTGGTTTGCTGCCTCTGGATCAGGAGGTACTGTACAAAGGTAAGGTGGAGGATGCTGAACAACTGGGAGCCCACAGCATCTTCTGAAGCCAGCTGCTGACATGCCAGCTCAGAGAGCTTGCTGAGGAGGTCAACTAAGAGCTCACTCTTTGCTGTGTAAATGATGGAGAGTGAAGGAGTAGAAAGGATGCCACTGGAGCAACTCAGCACCGAGCCAAGGTTTTGCTGGTTTTTTTGAGAGCAGGCCTCCGATAATCTTTCATTTATGACCTGAATGTTCAAAGAAAAAGAAAAAAAAAAACAATCAATTTTGTACACAAAGACAAAGCTCATCATAACGAACCAACAACTTCTTCCGTGAGCTCTGGAAGCAAGAAAAAAGGAACAGGGACTTGCCAACAGCTGCTACTGGGCCTCTCATAGAGGTCTCAGACTAGAAGCTCATCTAGCCAGAACTGTGAGCTTTGTTTGCAACACAGGAACCCCTCATTTAGTACAGATGTTACCAGAAACAGCATACACTATGCTATACACTATTTCATCCTAATAGTAATCCTGCAGAAAGAGAGGGGAGAGAAAATTTCCTCTCTTCTTGCTAAGTCCCCCAAATTATGTTCCAAACAAACAAACAAAAAAGCATAAATAACACACTTTCTTTGGTTCAAGAAGTCTACCACAAGCAAAAATGTCTATGACTAAATATCATCATTGCATTGCAATAGAAGCCAAAACTTCCAGTGCTAATACCTGGAAACTAAAGCAGTGTCTTCTCTTTTCTTTAAGAGATACGCAATTCCAAATAACTTTACTTAAGTTTACTTACACAAGTTTAACTTGAACTTCCATTTCCCTTTCTTTTCTTAAACTTTGTGTTGATCTCCCCATTTTCTCCTTTGTTCCCCTTTATATCTGCTCGCTTTTGTGACCTCCAAATAGTTTTAATAGCATCCTGGCCTACAGTTCTTAACCAATCTTCAGTCAGACATCTTCACATTCGGTACATGGTTAAATCAGTACACTTTCTCCACTCCCCCTCTCATTCAAACAATTTTCTGTACTTCACAACTCAATTCCAGCAGGTAACGACTGCTTTCCCATGCTTCCTTCCAACTAGTGTACAACTGAAGAGGTCATTTTTTCAGCCACTTTGACTGTCTCCAACAGCCATCCACGAGTTCTATCATTTTTGTAACCAGGATGCTGAAATAATAAGTTAGACTTTCTGGTTCAATTCTGAACTTAGTTAAATTGTAACTGAAGTCTCCTCCATAGATTTTCATCTGAGGCTAAAATAACAAAGTGATTAAGTTCAATAGTGATTTGATGCCACCACTAAATCGGTTTAATGCAATTCACAGTGAGCAAACTAAAAATTAATTTGGGAAAACTGTGAGACAAACAGCACGGCATAATAATTTGCATCCAGATTCACGTATCTAGCAGGCAAGGTTCCTCCAGTGAAGAGAAACTGGGGAGAACTGGGCCAGAAACACAACACAGGTGAGACAGACACCAAAGAATGCTGGTTAAAGCTCCTGCAGGCATACATAGATCTCCCAGAGATGCACCAACAGGGACATGACAGCACTGCAAGCTGGTCTATTGGGGTGAGAGAGGGCCCTAAGCTCCCAGTGGAAGGGGAAATCATAAGGACAACTCATTCAGATTCATCATGAAAAGCTGCAAGATCTGAGACTGGGTCCGCTGAACAGCACAGAGCAGTGCATAAGTACTCATGCCAATTGCACAGAGGAGCCCCTCATTTAGGGGAAAATCACTCTTAAGACTCCTAGGCAAAATGGTAATATAAACATTAAATAACATACAAGAAAACCATACAGAAACAAACCTTTACTTACCTGAATTAAATACTTAATTCAGTTCCCACTCAGACAGTTTGAAGACGTGAAAGACAGAGGAGCAGATTAACTTGGAGGTTATTATTAGAATCCCCTGCCTTTTTCAGTCTTAGTTCCACACAAATACAAACCATATTGCAGAACAGAAATAGAAGAGTTTTTAATAGAGGTCCTAAAAAACATCAGGTTAATTATTATTTATTTCATGTAACACTCTATCCCGTGAGGAAAGGTCACATATTGTAGGAGACACGCATTGCTATTCAGTACATTACAAAATACCCATCATTTTCATTACCTGTGCAATTGAAAAGCTGAGAGTGATCGTCTTCCCACTCTTCAAAAGATTCTGTAGCCTTCTACTACGGATAACATTGTCTAGATATGCCCAAAGCTTCTCAACAACTTCATCCTCCAATTCAAGTTTCTTATTGTAGTATGAAACCAATGTATGGCTTACCCAATCAAGTAATACCTGTTTACAAATGGAGAAAAAAAAAAATCACAAATATGAAAATATGACAAAACTAGTATCTAATCACAATTACAGCATTCAGTCCCTGAGAAGAGCTCTATGTCCAAGCAGAAAGAGTTCGAATGGGCAGAAAAGTCTATTTTTGAAGGTTTCAGACACCACCTAAATCCTAGGACATTTAATTCTAAATCCAGTGCTGGCCCTGTGCTCATGGGACAGTTAACACTCTGAAGTCCTTTCATCGGCTTCTTCAACTGAGACAACAATGCTAATGGGTGACACTAAGGAACAAAGGTAATCTTTTAAATCACAGACTTGCAAACACAGATAATACATGGGGTAACTTTAATATCCTCTTCATGGCCGGTTTAAATTTACTACATCAAAACTGAAGCCTAGGAATTTGGATCTACAAATTGGAAGAGGCTGAAGACTACTGATTTAAAATGCTGATTTCAAAATGTGGTGTAGGGCTACACCATAATTTATAAGGAATCAAAATAAAAAGAATTCAAGCTGCTCTCAGGCGGTGCAAAGCGCAGTTCCCACCGAGCTTCTGCCCTGGAAGGGCAGCACGAGGCAGCCCTCACACAAGGGAAACCAGAACTTCAGGCCAAGGGGAAAAAAAATTAAGGAGAGGGCAAGTCTCTGCACATGGGACACGTAGAGCTAGGCCCGCACCACCACTCAGGAGCACTCTAAGCAGCGAGCTCTGGGTTTAGTGACTCATACAACCACAGAATCACCGAAGTTGTAAAGACCTTCAAGATCAGCTCCGTCCCCATCACCGCTGGGGACGCTGGTTCTGCCCGCGTTTGCTACCAAACCACGCTTACTTGCTCCTTGTTGGGGAGAAAGCACTGGTGGGAAACCCACGCGAAGCGAGCGAGCTTCAGTTTGTCCTCCCATGGGGTCCTAGCGCTCTTCAGCTTCAGGTGAACCCCGGAGTAGATGGCCGCCATGAGGACACCTCACGGGCCCCGAGGCTGAACGGAGAAGAAACGCGGCCGGGCGAAACGTCCGGCGGAGATAAGAGCGGCGACCTCGCAACCCCAGTCCCCCAACCCCCGCCCGGCACTCGCCACACCGCACGCCGCCGGCCGGCCGACCCACACCGCTTCCGGCCCTCCAGGCCCCGCTAGCCGAGCGCCGAGCGCGGGGAGGCGGCACGGGGCGGTTGGCTCCCATTGGCGGCCGGAGGGCGCCTGCGCGCGGGCCTCCCCGGCCCCGCTCGCCCCCGCCCCGCCGCGGCGTGTGTCAGGCAGCCATGGAGAGGCCGCCGCCGGCCGCCGGCCCGCAGGCAACCCCGGCCGCTGCGCCCGCGGCGCACAGCGGAGGCGGCAGCGGCGGCGCCCCCGCCCAGTGCGGCTGGGCGCACTGACAGCGCTCCCGGCCCCGCCGGCCGGCTCCCGCCTCCCGCCGCCTCCGCCTGCGATGCTCAGTGAGTGGCGGCCCGCGCCGCGCCGGGGGGAGGGGGGGGGAGCGAGCGAGCGAGCGGGCGGGCGGGCGGGCCGGGAGCGGAGCGGAGCGGCGCCGCCCGGCGGCGGGAGCGAGCGTGGGGAGGCCGCCTCGTGGCGGAGGCCCCGCAGGCCCCGGGGAGGCCGCGGGGTGACCCTCGGGCGCGGACGGGGCTGCGGCGGGAGAGCGCTGGGGGCCGGCACAAGAGGAGGGGCGGGCGCCGGGGGTGAATGTGGGGACTGGGGATCGTGCCGTGGGGGCGGGGAGGGGAGTGAAAGCAGCTCTGTGGGGCTGGCGGTGTGAGCCCGCGGGCAGGGAGGGAGCCGGACCTGCACCCCGCGCGGGGGGCGCGCTTCGCATCCCGGCTGTCTGCTTTCTGCCCGCAGCGCCCTGCCCACGGCCACCTGTGGGGCCGCGGTTTTCCTACCTCAAGTGGGCCTTTATCTTGTTTCTTTTGAAACTTTTGTGAATCTTGGATGAGTTGAATACTTCAGAGTTTGTGGGAGGTGTTTTGGATCCTTGGTGCCTCATCCCCGGGCAGGACGGAGGGCAGAGCAGCAGTAGTCCTCCAGCTTCTCTCCATCCATGCTGTGATACTAAAGGGCTGCGGAATCTGCCTAAACCTGCACCTGGGTGGGAGGAAGTGAATTCTCCCGACCCAGTGCTCAACGCACAGCCAACTTCCAGCTCTTCTAAGAAAGAGGAACCTACGATGTATTCTCTGGGTTCTGTGTTCTGATTCCTCAAAGAGCAGCAGCTCAGTGTCTCTTTTGTGTGCTCGCACTGGTGACTGTGCAAAAGAGGCTGCACTGTAGCTGTGTAGGCTCCTGAGGTGATCGTTCTCTTTCCTTGTGTATTTTGTTTATCAGTCAAAATAATTAATGGCACTAGTATTTATCGTTCTTGGGGTGTTTGGGTGTAGCAAGGCAGCTGAGACTAATGAAAGAGTGCTCCAGGTTTCCTGCAAGCACGGAAGCAACATAGGGTTGATGTGTGCACGTCCTGAAGATCCTCTTCAGCTCTGAGAGCCAGGCGAGGACATGATGCGAAGGTCCAGGGGGGACAAATGTGTCCTTTTTGCCCTTCAGTTCTGCATCATTGACCTGTTGTGAATGTGCTCAATTTGAGCCCAGCTCAAGGCATTTTGGCAGCCCTTTCTTACGTTTGTTTTATGATAAACCCTGTTTTTTAGGGCTTGGAGAAGAATATTTATAGGAATGTTGTTTTTCTTTTCTTGCATTGTCAATCCGTTTTTCATTATGAAGCTTTCCCTGCTTGTGGCATTGCTTTTTCTGGTGCTAAGGGTGAGGGATGATGGCAAAGTAAGAGGCCTGAGATTGGTGCCAAAAGGGGTTTCCTGGGGAAGACTTCTGTCCTGCTGCACTGTCACCTGAAAGTAAGAAAGACCCAGTCTTTCTTGAACTGAGGAGCCTCACCCGGCAGAGCAGTGGGGGAGGATCATCTCCCTCAACCTGCTGACCACACTCTTTATAATGCATCCCAGGATCCCATTGGCCTTCTTGGCCATAAGGGCTCTCTGGTGGCTCATGGCCAACCTGCTGTCCACCGGCAGATCCTTCCCTGCAGAGCAGATCTCCAGCAGCTCAGCCCCTAACTATACTGATGAGTGTGATTATTCCTCTTGAGGTGCAAGACCCTGCACTTGCCCTTCTTTAACCTCATCAGGTTCTTCCCTTCCCATATCTCCAGCCTGTCTGGATCTCATTGAATGGCAGTACAGCATTCTGGTGCGTCAGCCACTCCTCCCAGCTTCATATCATCAGTGGACTTGCTGAGGGTGCATTTGTAGCAATGTAAATCAAGGTGATTTATTTAATTGAAGGTTAAAAGGAAATTTGTTTTTGGCATGGAATAAGTTGTAGTTGATTTTAATAGATCTATCTGAGAATGCTTTCAAAACTTACAGGTGTCAGTGCCCCTTCCCCACCATCAGCTGTTACTTCACCTTTGAGAGCAAATGGAAATCCCTTTAAAGTTTTCTCCCTAGCATTAGGGCTTGCAGTTCCACTATGCAGTTCCACTATGCAGTTCCACTATGCAGTTCCACTATGCAGTTCCACTATGCAGTTCCACTATGCAGTTCCACTATGTAGTTCCACTATGTGTTTGAAGTGACTTATGATAAAACCTTGCATCTCTGTCTACTTGGGACTTCTCAGGTAGCTCATTGCTCTGACAGCTGGGATAAGCACAGACGTGTGTGGATACTGAGAAGGCTGGGCTATGGCCTGCTTTTTGAGTTGGCATTTTGTTAGGAACACAGTTCTTGGAACAGGGAAGAAAGGTCGTATGTGCCTGACTCTCTGCAAAGCTGCGTTTCATCAGATTTAGCTGCTCCGTGGCTATTGTCTAAAGGTTGGTGGCAGCTGGTAACCACTCAGATAGAAGTGAGCTGTTCCATTCCCCTTCTTGAGGCTTTTGTTAAAAGCCGGAGGTTGAAAGTGAGCATCAGTCTCCTTTTGGGTTTGAGATACAACCAGGTAGTGCTTGTGAGGATGGCTTTCAAAATTTACTTAGGGGAAACTTCGGAGGATCTCTTTTTAATTTGTCTAATGTAATAAGTCTACGTGGATGGGAGCAGGTGTAAAAGGCTTTGGCTTTTTCTTTTTTTCTTTATTTTTTTTTCTGGAAATGTACCTGATTGAGGCACCAGAACGCTGGCCCTGACCTGTAAATTCAGGCTATAAGCTGTTGCTTCTTTGATTTCCCCAAATAAGTGAAACAGGTAGGCTATTTAAAGCATGACTATTCTGAAATTCCCACCTTTTTTATATTAATTTCTTATTCCCCTGGCTCTTCTGGTGTCATTTTGTTGGTTGTTTAAGCAGAAGAATCAGCACACAACTGAAGTTACTGTAAAAAGCAAGGAGGAGAAACCTTTCCTTTTTGTGAGTTACTTTAACAAAATCAAATACTTTGACTGATCACTGCAGCTTCAGTGTGCACTCCTCAATGGTATTGTGGATTTCCTAGTGAAATCAGTAGAATTAAGCAGCAAAATGTCTTCAGGGAGCTGATTCAAAGCATGAAGGTTATGCCTTGGTACTGTGACAGGTGCCCACAAGCTTTATTCCATGCTTCAGTAATGGAGCTGTTTAACTTCAGCAATGAAAATGCCATTTGTTCCCTATCACTTGCAGTACAGCTATGGTGCGTGTTGGTCTCAGCAGATGCCTCCACAGTAACAGTCCATCATCTTTCTTTTCTTTCCAGGTCATGAAACGCGTACGCACAGAACAGATTCAGATGGCAGTGTCCTGCTACCTCAAGCGCCGTCAGTATGTGGACTCAGAAGGTCCCCTAAAACAAGGGCTGAGGCTGTGTCAGACTGCTGAAGAGATGGCAGCTAATCTCACAGGTAATCCTGCTATTTTCCGTGAGTGCTTCTTGCCAGCACGCATGATCGTGCATCTTGGTAAAGCTAAATGAATTCACCTGTATGTATGGAGAGCTTCCCTTTCAAAGGAAATTTGCCAGTATGAAGCTGGAGTGAGTTAAGTGATTTCAGAGAATGAAACTATAGTTAGAAGCGTAAAAAATTGAGATGCGTGGGCCGTGGAGCATTGGGCTTGGATAGTAAATACATGCCTTGGATTACCTTGGATAGGTAAATACATGCACTGTATCTTAGAAAACATGAAGTGTGGTGAGTAGTGGTACTTTGATACCAAACTTAGAAGAGCCTGCAGGAGGGATTAAGTAGGAGTAGGAAAATCTATTGTACCTTTGTGCTCCAGGAGGGCTATGTCATGTAAAATGGAAGTGATACAGGCTGGTTTTTTCTCTCTGGCCTTGTCGTATTTCAAATTGTGAAAGCTCCTATATGTGTCACTTGGGGGGGGGGGGGGGGGGGGTGGTGGAGAGGGGAAAGAAACCCTTCAGTTGATGAGGCACAGAAATAAACTGTCTCCTTTTTCTTAAAGGCTTTTGGATTCTGTTATGCTATTTGCTGTTCCCAGTCTTTTCTGTGACCAGGCAGACTATTTATATTTTTATCTTTTTTAAATGTTATTTTTTTTATGTTAAAATAAACTGGCTAGTATTTGTGTGGCTACAAATGTTAAAAAGATGCAGGTTGTAAACACTTTATTTACATTTAAAAGTAATGAAAGATACAAGGTTGAACTTGGGGTGAAAGCACAAGTAGAAGAGTGGGTCTTTTTTAGTTGATCTGTTTAGGATGTAATGGTATTCCCAGCTGAGAGTGGCAAGGATATGATTTACTTGTGATACAGCTTAATATGACAAAACATTGGTTGTTGTATAAGTCTGTGCTTGTACCTGGGTAAAGATGGATGTCAAAATGGCTCTTTCCACCTCTTGACTATTTTGCTGTATTTATTTTAGTCCTAAGATGAGCGATGTATGGGTAAATGTGTAGGCTGACTCTTGTAGGAGCCTGAAGGAAATCGGGTAATGCTTTGTTATTAAAATGGACTTGCACCTTCTCAGTATTTTTCATTTCCTTGCTGTTTTTAAAGTTGGCAGATGCTTGCTGCAACTCTCTGAAGTAATGCTGGAAGGATGGGGAAGAAATGAAACCAAAGTGAAATGCAAATTGGTTTTGGTTGGTTTTGATGAGATGTTTTAGGGAAAAGAAGAGTAGAAAGGTCGGTTGGAATGGGATTAGAAGTTGGAACTAATTGATACTGGGAGGGTGCAGAGTATCTGAAGGACAAACAGAGCTGAATTGGACTGCAAGTCCTTGCATTCCCACATGGCATCATGCAAAAAGACCTCAGTAAAGCATGACTGTTTGTGATTGATTTTTTTTGTCTCTTTACTAATCTTTCACCAAATATTATTACTAAGTTTCTTATTAGTTTGTATCTTCTTGCCAGTGCAAGGGTTTTGTGGCTAATGATTCAGAACTTAGTCATCAATTTTCGTTAGAACTGAAAATGGTCTGCTATCGTGTATTCTGCTGCTTACTATTTCTCCATGTCAAACATGCTGGTAGTAAGCTATCAGTGAATATGCTGCAGTTCTGCAAATGACTGTGTTGAAAGAGAAAATCCTAGCATGTATTTATCCTGACAAAACAAGCTCAAAATACTTCTGCTACAGTCATTTTAGTTTTGTAAGCTGAGTAAAAGCTGGCCAGGTTCTGATGCTAGCACAGCTTTATTTCAGAGAAAGCAATAAAATATTTTTTTCTGGAGATGATTTTGTTTTGTCCTTAACAAAACTCACCTTACTTTTTCTGTTCAGCTCCTCCCTTTGTTTGCATTGTAAATTAGCTGGTCTCTAGAAATGGGAGAGTTGCCTACTGCTGTCTTCAATTCTGATTTCTCCTTTCAGAGTGAAGTGTCCACTGGTTTTGGTTTTAAATAGTTTTGTTTCTCTGTTTTGCCTTGATGATTCTTTTTGTCATCCTCCAGAGCCTCTTCAGCCTTTCTCCATACTTGCTATAGTTACACAGTTCTGGTTTTTGCACTAAAATACAGCTCAGAGCTTCCTTTTGACTGTTTCGTATTTCTTAATGAACTAGAAGAGTGTTTGAGGGATAGAAAAAGCAACTGATGAACAGGTTTCTCCAATATTGTCCACAGTATCCTATCAATACTTAAGACTGTCAGAATTAATGTAAAATTGTACTTAATTGCACTTTCATCGAAGGAGAACCAGTTGCTATGAAACGGCCCTGCATTTGTTCCTTCTTAGCAGAAACAGGAGGCCAGAAGGGTGCTGTTGGTGTCCCTGAAACAGGAATGGGTTCCTTGGAATTTGCTGGCGGGTTGCTTAACTGGCTGCAATTACAGGAAGTGAAGGCAGGGAGCAGATGTTTCCAATAGCTGCACTTAAGGCCACTAGGGAAAGTGGAGAAGAAAATAGCGTAGATCTCTTAATGTGTTTTTCTTCCACCGGGAGAAAAAAATACCTGAATATCTGCTTTTTTGGGAGCTGTTGAGCTCTTGATCCCTTTCAGCAGTGTTAACTGGGCAAGAGTTTGGAGAAGGAAAAAGATTAGAACTTGCTGTCACTGGCTGCTAGGTTAGGGCTTGTTTGCTGTGTGCTTGGTAGGATCAAGCTCTAGCATCTTTATTGAGTGAAGTGCAGAGCCTGATGGTCATCCAGTCAGCCTGCTCTAGAATAGGCAGCTGAAGATCAGTTTCTCCTTTCTAAAGCAGGAAGGGCATCTTAATTTTGGAATTATGTTACTTACAGAAAGAAAGTTAAGTAGGTGATGTGGAGGGAGCGCTTCATTAAGCTGAGGACAGACACTGTGCTTTGTGGCACAAGCTGGATGGAAAGTCATGCCCCTTCCTGCTGAAACAAGGCCACTGAAGCTCTGCAGAGCTGACTCTTATGCAGTGCCACAGATTTACATTTGAAAGAAAGACCCTATTTCTATTTTTCTGGTGTCCTTTGCTTTTGCCACAAGTGGCATGGGTGACACTGAAAACTGTTGCTGATTGTTTCTGAATTGTTGTGTGAGTTTATTTCCTCATGATTAATATTGATTATATTAAATTATGAGCCCAAATAGAGGATATTTTTTAATTTAGGCTTTAATACCAATAAGTAGCGTTACATAAATGTTTTGCTTTGTTTTTGAAGTTGTTTTCTTTATAAACTGATGCTCTGAGTTTTGATGCAAAGCTCTAAGCCTGGAATTCTTATCAACATGGAGCCTGTGAAGCAACCAGGCTGTAGAAAGTACAGTGTATGTGTATCTTTTAACAGCTTGTATTTGTTTGTTTTGAGACTGACTTGCTAGAAGATAGGCTATTGGTACTGGAGTCTTTAGTTGTGTTTCCCCTGGGAAGAAGACAAGCACTGCTTAACTCTCTGTTGCTGAAGATGAATTCAGCTTTCCCTGCAGTAAATGCATCTTCTGTATTTCTCTAAGAGCCAGGGATACAGAGTGGGGGGAGGAATAGTGACAGGCTGTGTGCATACCATGAGCTGATCTCTTTCTAATTAGACGCATTGAGATGAGCTGCAGGCTGGCCTCTCTCTCGAGCACGTGAAAATTTGATGATGTTGTTTATAGACTTCCAAGGCTATCTGTGCCTCTGCGTGAGCCAAATGCTTGAGCAAAAAAAGTGATCGATCAAGGACAGGAAGGAAAAGAGACAGGAATGAAAGGGACTGGGAGGCGGAAAGGCCAAAAGAAGTTGAAGTTGAAAGGGAAAATAATGAGAATAAATATTATGGAGGGCAAAACAGTTATGAATGTTTATTTAAAAAAAAAAATAAAGAGGAAAACAAAGCTCTTGGACTTGTCCTGCTCTTGCAAGAACAGAAGAATTAAATACATCAGTTAAAATTTAGGAATGCAGATTTTGTTTCTAATTACCAGTATTTTTATTTGCCTAGGTTATATAGGCGAATGTCTATAAAACTGCACAAAGCCTCAAGGCAGGTTCTAGGGTATTAGCAGAAGAGGAAGGGTTTTCTGCCAGAGAAATAAGTCATTTCCTTTCTAGATGGAAGAGAACCACATTTACAAGAGCTGATGCTGATTCCAAAATCAGTTTAATACCCTCTGAGATGACCTTGATGCCCTGTGGTAGGGTTACTGCAGGCCTCGTGTCTTGATGGGTGCTGGCTTTAGCAGATGGAGAGACTTTGTTTTGGAGAAAGTTAGAAATTGCTTTCCTCTTTCTGAGTGCAAAGTTGTAAAACCATCCAGTGTCTTGTAAACCTCTAAAGGGATCTGTGACAACATTACACTGTTTCTTCTGAACTCAACGTATCTGAAAGCTTAAAAATGTATTTGGGGTGAGGGAGAGCAAGCAGAAGAGTTGCTAAGCTTTTTTTAAATTAAAAAAAAATCAGTTTAGTTTTTCATTCATGATCTGTCTCAGTTGTGTAACTCTTTAGATTAAATTTAATAAATGCCTTGTTTTGGTGCTTAAGACAGTGTCCTCCCTGGACAGTATGAAGCAAAAATGTCACCCCGGTGGCTGGATTACCTTGGATCTTATGAGAAGTTTTATTTCCAGGCACAACTCCTTAAATCCTAATTTTATTTATTTTACTTCACAGTCCAATCTGAATCTGGTTGTGCCAACGTTGTGTCTGCAGCTCCCTGCCTGCCGGAGCCACAGCAATATGAAGTACAATTTGGACGACTACGCAATTTTCTCACAGGTAAATATCAGGAAGCGAGGAAGAGGAAGCCAGCTGGATCTGTGCCATTTCAACAAATAAATAACAGTATAACAAAATTCAAGATCATGACATACAGTGTGGTTAATTAGTACAGGAATGGGAGAGGCATGGTGTGGACTAGAGAAAGTCTTAGGACTTCAAGTCATGTTTCTGTCTGAATCTTTTGATTCCAAGCTATGAGATTTCAGTTACTACAACTGTATATATATATACATATATATATATATATATATATTTTTTTTTTTTAACCTGATGGCTGAGTAGCTTTGTCTGCTAGCTGTCTGTTGAACTTATCTTGTTAATATAGATTTGACCTCTGTATCTGTAGATCTTCTGAAAAGCATTGTATGTATACAAGGCAAAAAGGAAGATGGCAATGCTTTATATGAATGGCAGATTACTGCACTAGTTTCTGTCCCCTAGCCTAGGAATTTTGAATTTTGTTCATAATTGATTTCTTTTTCAATTGTCAAGGCTACTAAAAGATAATTTATATCCTTTCATTTACCTGTACGGACTTAAAAACTGCAAATACATGATGGGAAAAATATGCTATAGTGGGGTGCATAGGGCATCCATAATTCCAGGTTCATATTTCTCCTAGAGTCCCAAAGGTGGGGAGATTTAAAAGAAAAAAAAACAACAACAACAAAAAGCCAAAAAACGGATAAGGTCTTTTATAACAGTGCCTTGAAGATGGAGGTTGCCACGCTTCCCACTTTGTGACATATCTACGTTTCTCCAGTGAGCCTTGATCCCATTGTGCAGTGTTGGTTGATATTACTGGTAGTGATTGAAGGGGAAGTTAGAAAGGGTGGTACACAGTGGGAGATGCATTTGGGCCTCCAGTAAGTCACTGTTGTGCCCTGTGTGGGATTATGATACCCGGTGGCAGTGCTCTGCTCCTCACAGCTCCCTGCAGCTGGTGGGAGGGGCACAGCTCCACGAAGCTGCTGCACAGATCAGTCTCTGCAAGGTACAGCATAGCCTAATCGGGAGCTGTTTGCACAGTGCACTAGGAATTACTGCTGAGATTTGCCTTGTCAGGGTGAGAGACAGAAAGCATGCACACGAGCTGGCACAGAAATGGAACGAGCCCAGAATATTGCAGTACATTCTGACAACTGTAGCTTGGGATAAATCAAATCAGTTCCACCCAAAGCATCATGTACAAGTTTTATTGAAGCCTAGGGGGAAATAAAAAAAAGCCATCTAAGTTCAGGCCAACACAAACTACATAAATATTTTTGATTGAAACTGTATTAAATGTTATTTTAAATGTAACAAGTAAATTTTAGAGTTTATCTCAATGGACAATGTATGTATTTTCTGAAATACAGAGTGAAAAAATCTGACTGTCATGTAGCTAGGTAATATTTTAGTAACTGACCACTCCTAAAAGGAGTTTTGAAATCTGCCCTTTTTTTATGATAATATACTTCATCAACTTTAAATCTCTACTTAAGTCTTCAGTAGATGCTCTGTATCCCCTTTAAGTGGCTAAAAAGATCCACTTAAATGCCAAAAACTAACAGAGTCCTATTCTTGAGGCTTTTTGCAGTAATTGTCCTTGCTCTGCTTTGTTCCGATTAGAAAGTGGATTGAGAAATTGTTCAAAGTTTGTTGCTCTTTTCTCTGTAGATTCAGATTCTCAGCACAGCCATGAAGTGATGCCTCTTCTGTATCCCCTCTTTGTCTACCTCCATCTGAACATGGTCCAGAATGGCCTCAAAAGCACAGTGGACAGTTTTTACAGCCGCTTCCATGGCATGTTCTTGCAGAATGCCAGCCAGAAGGATATCATTGAGCAGTTACAGACTACCATGACTATCCAAGATATCCTGTCCAACTTGAAGCTCCGGGCTTTTCTGGACAACAAGTACGTCATCCGCCTTCAAGAGGACAGCTACAACTACCTTCTTCGCTACCTCCAAAGTGACAACAACAACGCCCTGTGCAAAGTCCTGACCTTGCACATCCACCTGGATGTGCAGCCCTCCAAGAGGACCGACTACCAGCTCTACGCCAGTGGGAGCTCCTCACGTAATGAGAGCAACGGGCTGGAGCCCAGCGAGGTACCAGCTTCCATCTTGCAGAATGAGGCAGCGCTGGAATTACTGCAGGACAGCATTAAACGCGTCAAGGATGGGCCCCCTTCCTTAACAACCATCTGCTTCTATGCCTTCTATAACACAGAGCAATTGCTGAACACGGCAGAGATTTCACCAAATAGCAAGCTGCTTGCTGCTGGGTTTGATAATTCATGCGTTAAGCTGTGGAGCCTGCGTTCCAAGAAGTTAAAATCTGAGCCCCATCTTGTTGATGTGTCCCGCATCCGCCTGGCTTGTGATATCCTGGATGAGGAGGTTTGAATACCTCTTTTTTTTTTTTTTTTTTTTTTTTTTTTTTCCTTCCTCAATACCCTTTCTATTGAGGTATATTCGGGCTTTATGTTGAGTATCTAATAGTGTTATAGGAAACTGTGAGTCTCTTTGCCTCCTGTCTGCCTTGACTCACTTCCTCTTACAGCCTCCTCTTATCCCTGTTCTTTCCTGCCTTGCTTGTAAAATGCTGCACTGAGGTGTAATGACAGTGTGCTCAGGTCACAGTTCATGAGTCCTAGGTGCAGATCTCCCTCTTCTTATTGTCCTTGAAGAGATCACAGTACAGAGGCAGCCCGGTACAGACAGGTCACTGGAGAACGCTCTCTGCTGTGTAGCACGGAGCCTTCTTCCATGGGTGGGAAGATGAGGAAATATGGAAAGTAAAAACACACTGTAGTGAAAACTAGAAGTGGTTCAAAATGCAATCAGAGAAGTGGTGAAAGGGAGGCAGAATTGGGAAGGATAAAGTAAAAAAAGAACCAGAGAAAGTTGGTCTGAGGCCTCAGATGTGAAAAGTATGTTTAAGTGAAAAACTTAAAAAGTAAAGAGTCACTCCAGCAAGAGGTGAGGACTTGAAAAATTATACAGCGAGTCTGCATTAAAGAATCAGTAGTGTAGGAGCTTCAGATAATTCTCACATGTGCTGGAGTGCTAAAGATGAGGACTGGGATATCTGTGCCTTTGCATGCCAGGCTAGATAACATCTTCCAGTTTTTTTTCTTTTTCTTTTAACTTCTAGTCACACCCTCCCTCCCCTCTCACCACAACTGCCCATGTAGCATCCTATATCTGGTTAGAGATCAGTTTGTAACTCCTTTGTTTAATCACTCCTCTTGAAGGGGGGGCAGGGAGGGGGAAGCATTCAATTGTTCTTCTGTTGTGCATTTAGCAGAAGCATCCTTTTTTCTATTCCCCCGCTGTTTTATTTTCTACTCATAAAAAAATACCTGGTGGCAAGGTTCTGTTTATTTTTAAAGAGTGCATAGTTTGGTATATGATGAGGTGTATGAGTCAAGATTGCTTTGTTAGTTAGCTTGAGATCTAGAGGCAGGTGTCCAGGTGAAACAGCACAGCAGTGTGTTCACCACTTCTCTGGTTAAGCCCTTCTGCTGAGTGAGCAGGTCACACTAACCCAGGGTGGAGCTGTGGGTTTGTTGTCATGATAAGCTGCAGAAGTTCCTAGGACATTTGGCTATGGATTGCCTTTCAGGAAAAATAAATGAAAATAACCTGTGACGAGGAAAATTTATCTGGTAAATTAGCAGATCACCTTCTTTGACTCCAGGCTTTAGACAAGTGGGATATTGCCAAGCTGTCAGGAGTATATGTTAGCTTTTTGTTGGCATGTATTTGCTTTTTTTTACATATATTATGAAACGGCCACAGAAGCTTAATTACGAACAAATGGCATTGTTTGTTTTAAGATCTTGTGTATCCTGCAGTATTTATGCACAGGTCTAAAAAACTGGTCAAAGACCAGCACAAATTAAAGTCATCATTGCCCTGAATCATTTCATCACTGACAAAACAAATAGTGACCTGGTCTGGAGTTCAGAGTTGAGGGCAAACATCAGCCTGAGCAGATCGTTGGTTCCATATCTTTGAATGCCAATGAAAGCCTAAGGACTGCAAAGGAAACAAATGCCTGTATCAGAGAGCAGCAAGTGCATGCCCACAGAAGTACTCACAGGATCAAAGGTAGAAACAGACCACTATCCACATGTGTGCCACTGAGGTGGAAGGCACAGATATCAAGCCAACTTGAATGAGACTACCCTTGCTGGGCTGCAGTCACCAGCATGTAGCTCAGTGAGTGGAAGCTGTGTTTCAGACCGTCATGGCAGTCTGATCGGCAACAGTTCATAGCAATAAATCTGATGGAAACTTTGGCAACAGAAAAGGCTGAAGTGCACTGACATTACTGCATCGAGTTCTGTAACCTGTATAGGATGTGACACTTGGCTGGTTTTTGTAGGGTTTCTTCATTTTGTTCTGTTTGATTTCTGTATAGAGTAATTGGACTGGGATGCACTGCTGTATTTAAGTAGTGCTCAAAATAATCAGCCTTCAGCTTGGTTTCTGATCTGCTGCAAGCACATTAGTCATGCAGTTTAAGAAGTTATAGAGGTCTGGGGCTGTGATAGCTTCAGTGTGATAGCTTCATCTCTTTCAGGATGGCACTGAAGTGACACTACTGGTTTATTAACTCCTTTTGCGTGTGTATATGTGTGAAGTTGCCATTTGGCAGAAGAAGTCTCTTACTGACACAAAGGCTTTAAAGTCAGTTTTCTATTAGCTGTAGTTTTAGTGAATTTTGCTCAGTGTGATGCCCGAATACACTTTGCCAGTGTCAGCTTGGTTCTTGGAAACAGGGGAGGCTCAGCATTTAGGGATAAAGAAATTCCATTTTATTTATAGTGTTGTTTCACAGATGCCACTCTGTAGTCCCTGTACAAAATGCAATTTTGCAGCAGTGCGAATGGCCTTACTGTTTGCCATGCTCATCACTGGTGCTACTTAATCATCAGCAGAAAATTATGCTCTTTATCCCAAATAGCCATAAGAGTGACAAGCCTTTAAATTCTGTGAAGGCTAAGACTTGACTCTGTTTGACTCTACTTTTAAGACAGTGAGTGGCAGCGGTCCTTGAGATGGCAGTGAGCAGGGATGGCACTGACAGCTTGATGGGTGGCAGGCAGAGGAGGCAGTGCAGGAAGAAGCAGTAAAAATGTCCTGCAAGGAGAGCCTTGGTGTCTACCTCCTTGAGTTCCCCTGCTAGAGATCCCTACTGTAGTCAGATGAGAGATCTTCCATCCTGACAGGATGAGAGAGAAGAATGATACTCAGAGAAACTTGTTAGTGCTTAGAGTAAAAGGAAGTCTTTCTGGGGTGGCGGAGGATGGCTTTTTGTTCTGTTTGGTTTTTTGAGGGTCAGATGTTCCCTTGATGCTTATGCTGCACAGAAGGCTAGGTAAGGTTTGCTGCTCACAAGGTTAAATGCAGTGAAACATTTGCATTTTCTGAATTCAGGTGACTGTCCTGTCAAACTCATTTATTGATTTAAGCAATAACTGAAATGTTGGGCAGTCTTATCTACAAGTGTCTCATTTGAAAGGTGTGCAATATAATAAAACATGCCAACACATTAACAAACTGAAAAGAACAAAACAGTTTTGGGGTGTCTTGTACTAGCTCAGGATGATTTCTTACTCCCTATTGATGAGCAGTTTTTTTTTAATGTTCAGTAGTGTCAGTTTTCCAGTTCTGTCCCGTTACTGTAAATATTTTGATAGTTATTCTTTTGAAAATGGAGAGTGCAAATAATAAAAGGTAGCTTTTACTGTATCTGTAGGGTATTGTTTAAATTAGATGTAAATAGCTTGTAAATTTAGCCCGCTCTGGCTAGCAGGCTAACTTACAGGGAGGAAAAGGAAGAATGTAGTGACTCAGAAGCATTACAGGTATCCCATTTTCAGTGAACTGTAACAGAAATGTGCAGTTGTTTCACTGAGTATCAAACAGAAGAGAAAGATAATAATTGCTACCTGTGCTCATACAGAAGTGTGGTTTTTGAATTCTTAGGCAGGCATTTTCAAATCAGCTGCTGCTTTAGTATAAGAGAAGAAGAGCATGTGCTTGTAATAGCAAAAGCGTACGCTCTTGCAGGTAGCTGAAGTAGCTCTGTATGAATTTGAAAGCGTAGAATTAAGTACCTGGACTTGCAGAATTTACCAAAACTGTAATGCAGTATAGGGCACTTGAGCAGACTTCTGTTGGAAATTTGTTAGGGATCTTTTGGTCATAATTAAATAGGATAAAACAGTGTAGGTATCAGCATTCTAGGCCGTTAAAGAGATGCTGTGGATTCCAGCAAGCAGTGCTCTGTCTGAAGTAGAAAAAGCAATTTGAATAAGAACAGAGCTTTGCCTGCTAGAGCCTGTAATTTCTTTGTGCCTCACCTTCCATGAGAGATGGGGTTGGCTCCGAGCCACATCATAAAACTCCCATGGGCGCCCGACTACTCTGAAGAGAATTAGCATTATTAAACATTGCTTGCCACCTACCACTGAGCACAAAGCCGGGATGGAGGAAAACAGCAAGCCAGCAGAGTTACAGCGCGCTCACTTTTGTGAGTGGGATTTGAAACTGTTGGATGAGAAGGGCTTTGAGGGCTGTAGGTAAATGCTGCCAAACTGTGGTTCCTGAGGTCCTGCAGCCCTGAGAGGTGACTTTGAGAGCTGAGAGCCGCTTGCTGTGCACTGGCTTCTGCTGGTCAGCAACAGCCCTGGGGAGCTGAGTTTCCTCTCAGGGCAGGAAGTGCTTGTTCTGCAGGAAGCAGAAACTGGTGTGCAGTGATAAAAGTACGTGAGGCTGCTCACAAACAAAAGGGCATCGTGTTGAATTGCACATGCAGACTTGTCCATAGGCAAGCGTTTCTGATTCACTAGTGATCGAAAGCATCTGCAAGAGTATCCCAAGGAAGGATGGTCTCAAGCAGATGAATCCCAAGCCGTGGTTCTCTTCTTGTGCTCTCACTGAGGTGAGAGTGCAACTTGCTGGACGAGGACACTGTTTGGAGTTGAAATTTGTTGCAGCCTGTGCAGTCTGTAGCCTTTGGTTATCGAGGCGCTGCTTGAGCAGACTCCCATAGATGGCCTCCGTTGAGAAGGAGTAAAATGCTCAAATTCCTTTAGCACAGCTCATTGAGGTTTTTAAAATGTAAAAGCCTTTAATTGTTGATGATCTGCTGTGGTGCTTGAATTGGAGAACTGCAGGATAAAAAGGTTTCCACTACAATCCTTTTTGTGATTGCTTATCTTCTCCTACCCCAAAATAGATTATTTGGCCTAAATAAGATGCATTTGCTGGTCTTGAAAGGTGGGGGTGTAAAGCATCCTGATGGTGCTGGCACAGGGAAATAGATACTATGATCTCTGCTGGATCTCTGCTAAAGTGTGGGGCTGAGAAGGAATGTCCAGTACACAGCTTGTCACATTGGCCTTGTCCTTCTGCCTCCTGCCTTTTGTTTAAGACATCTGGGCTTCTTTTTCTCTACTGAGAGTTTTACTTCCAAGAATGACCACACCAAAAGAGCAGATGCCAAGATCTGTTTTAACATCTAGCCAAAATTTTAGCAGGGAGCGGAGAGGGAATTAGCAGATGTTTTTAACAAGTATTTTAAAGCAACAGGCATTTGGAAAGCTTTCCTAAAATGCTTATTTTTTCTTCATTTTTCATATGATTCTGGGTTAACTGCCTTCTAGAGCAGGCGTGAGGCTATGCAAAGTAGGGGTGAAACCTCTTACATAAGTCTGATCTCAGCAGCTCTTTTAGCACTGATACCAAATGCACTAGCAGCATTTGTGTCTTGGGGTTGCGCAGAATGTGCCACATCTGAAATAAATTCTTCTGTGTCAATGCCAGCTTATTTTCCTGTATGTGCTGAACAGATAAACATGCTTTTCTCTGTTTGTTGGTTTTTTTTCCTCTTCCTGACCAGGAGGAAGAGGATGACAGCGCAGGCACAGAAATGAAAATCCTGAGAGGACACTGTGGGCCTGTGTATAGCACCAGGTTCCTTTCAGACAGCTCAGGACTTTTGTCTTGTTCTGAGGACATGTCCATCAGATACTGGGACCTCGGAAGTTTCACAAACACTGTGTTGTACCAAGGACATGCCTACCCTGTCTGGGATTTGGACATCAGTCCCTGCAGCCTGTACTTTGCCAGCGCCTCCCATGATCGCACCGCAAGACTCTGGTCGTTTGATCGGACGTACCCTCTGCGAATATATGCAGGCCATTTACTGGATGTAGACTGTGTCAAGTTCCACCCCAATTCCAACTACTTAGCGACAGGCTCCACAGACAAGACTGTGCGCTTATGGAGCACTCAGCAAGGCAACTCGGTGCGCCTGTTCACCGGGCATCGTGGCCCCGTGCTGGCACTTGCATTTTCTCCCAATGGTAAGTACCTGGCCTCGGCGGGTGAAGACCAGCGGCTAAAGCTGTGGGACTTGGCTTCAGGAACTCTCTACAAAGAACTGAGGGGGCACACGGACAACATAACCAGCCTTACTTTTAGCCCTGACAGTAGTTTAATTGCTTCAGCCTCGATGGACAATTCTGTCCGGGTCTGGGACATCCGTAACACGTACTGCAATGCCCCTGCCGATGGGTCTTCCAGTGAACTGGTTGGTGTATATACCGGACAAATGAATAATGTACTGAGCGTACAGTTTATGGCCTGTAATCTTCTTCTAGTGACTGGAATTGCACAAGAAAATCAGGAACATTAATTTTTTTCTTTTCCTTAGGGAAGTGGGTGGGGGTGTTGAATGCCAGAGTCCATTACAAGCTGAGATTACTGACTGTGAAACACTTTTCTGCCTCTGTCCCCTTGAAAGGCGCGTTCAGAGCGATGCAAATGCTTTAAAATTTCATGCCCATAAAAAGGCCTGTGCTGTTAAATGGAGTAAAGAAAAAGGAGGAGTGATGAAAATACACGTGTGTTCTAATCCTGTATTTGTAGGAGAGGAAAAGGGGAAACCAAAAGTGTGATCCAGACAAGTGAAACTGCCAGCCAGATAAGCTGCTGACCTGCACTTAAATGTCCTGCGTTGATTGATGGGCACATCTTATCTACTGCTAACTGAGGCTTGAGCGTGTGGAGAACTACTGGCCCAGTGTGTTTTGTTTTCTTTTCTTGGTATTGCAGAGTACCAGCATTTTAAGACCCTTGTATTAAAAGAACATTATGTATTTTCTACACTCATTGCGGTCCTAAATATTACAGCTCCTTATTGCACTTCTGCAATATTTTGGACTAGCTACGCAGAAAATACCTTCTTTCTTTTTAATAAGAGGATGGAAGTCTGGCCTTAGTAGAGGCCTGTCTCTGCATTGTTGTTTGAGTTTGATTCCTGGTACTAGCTGTGATATTTGTATTTATGTTCCATGATGAGGGATCTTTCTGAATCTGGTTGCACTGTGTTTTGAGGATGGGAGAACAGTGAGGGCGGTGGCTTAAAGGGTAATACAAGACTTGCTTTGGCTGGAGGAGGGCACGATGGAACTGAAGAGGCTATGTTTGGACTCCTAATTGAAGCAAGACATGTCAGTCTACCACTGCACCTCACAGAAATATTTCCGTAAAAGGAAGTTGGCAATCTAGGAAGAAGGGGACGGGGAGAGAGACATACACACAAAGTGACGTGAGGAAAAAATAGTATTACTAAATTATTGTGCATACGCAGAGGCAGCTTTGCCAGTGTTGGATTTTTCTCCAAATGTTGCAATATCAGTTTCATGAACACTTTGTGAAATAAATCATCAGCATTTAAAACAAGGATCTGCAGAAAAAGCACGTTCTAATTTGTCACTTAGAGAGATTAAATATTTCTGCTTTCTGGAAAGAGTTATTTTGTATTTTGTTTTCTATTAAAAGCATTTAGTTTAAAAAAAAAAAAAAAAAAAATTGGTTTGGTCCCTTTCTGGGAAACTTGCTCTAACTTGCATGGGAAGGAGATGGCAGGAGCATGCTTCTACATTGCTTGAGCCAGGGTCTGCTTGGCACTTGGGGTTTGAATATGGTGGCTTGGAGTTCACTGTATTGGTACCTTACTGTTTGCTTTCCACAGAGGTGACCCAGTAGGTCATGGCACAACATACTGATTTTGTAGGCCGGCTGAAGTGTGAGCGAAGGACTGAGGTACTGCTTAAGGTGCACACAGTGCACTGGAAGGTCTCACTGTATAGGACTGCATTTTTGGTTCTTGGCTTAACGTTCTGAAATTCCTCTTTAGAGCAGAGGCACATTCCTAATGTCTTCCAGACAGATTGTCAGAATTAAATGATAATTCCCTTTTGGCTTCCCTCAGGCTTTTCTGGACCTGTGTGAGAGAATTCTTTCAAGAACGTCAAAGCAGAGTAAGAGTTGAGATGACAGGACAGCTCGCAACTGCTTTCTTTTCTCCATACCTACTTAGATTGGTAAATGACCATAACCTTCTATCAGAAATATGTTTGACCTTTCTGAGATGAGTAACTGTGTGCTGCAGCTCTGCTCGAAGAGGACCAGAAACAGTTGTGTGTACCACAAGTTGAATGGCATTGCTAATCTTCTAGTTGTGAATCAAGTATGAAGTAGCTCGAGGATCCCAGTCCAGGATCAGGCATTTTGAAAATACAGCGTGGGAGACAGGTAAATTGCTCATGTGCTGCGCAATGCAGGTCTTTTAGAAGGGTGTCTTTCAGATTTACTGAGCTGCTCACCAGATGAAATGCATTCTATTCTTGAACCTGCAGAAATCTCAGTAGTGGTTTTGAGCGTTTTTGATAGATTCTGTAGATTCCAGTCCAAACGTCTCATTATTAAATGTGTCTTAGGGAAGTGTCAAAGTGCTTGCTGCAATGCTTGTGTGCGTACCTAAAAAGCATGAGGCTCATCGGTCTTTACTGGAATTCATTTGCTGTTTGTTGCCGTGTATCCTGAGTTGAGTTTTAAAGCAGTTGGACTGGAGTCCTGAAGTAGGTTGAACAGCAACCGGGGAAGAAAAAAAAAAAAAAAAAAAAAAAAAAAAAAAAAAAAAAAAGCAGGTGAGATGGGTAGTGACCAAAACAAAGCTTCATTTTAACATCTTCTCTAATGGAATTGGGCTTTTGATTAGTTATTCTAAGTATTTTCCCTACAAAAGAGATATGTAGGTAAAGATGCTTAGAAAGACAATCATTGTATATGCAAAAAAAGCAAAACTGTCTTTCTAAAGTGTTAATAAAATGATACCACTAACAAGGTGCTTCAAAACCATCAACTTTGGGGTACTATGTGGACAGTGTTTGTTTTGGTGCTCACAAAATGCAAATCTTTGAGGCTAGAAAGCCAGGAAAAAATCTAGACTGTAAGAAATGTTTGCAACTGATTGACAGCATGAATTTCAGGGCAGAACTGGAAGGAAAGTATGAGTGGAAGGAAGAAATACTGGTTAAGTCTGGCAGAATTTGGATAGTAATTTGTTAGCTGTGTATCTCAAGTGCATTTGCAGAGACCCCTTCCTTATTCCGTTTTAAATATACGGTAGAACACATTAAGACACTTAAGCTAGCACAGTTAAGTGCTCAAATGTTAAATAGCAGGGACTGCTGCTGCTTGTGAGCCTGTGTAAGTTTTGTGCCACTCCATTTGTGGCCTGGATGGTGCATGAGGCGCTGTGCAGTATCAGATGGTGGCTCAATTTATTTCCCTGTTTGTTTTTTTTACATCTTTTGATTGATGTTCTCATTCTATTCACTAGCCCTTTGAACTAATAAAGGCTATTGACAGTGCTGTCAGGTAGTCCAGGCCACAATAAATATAGACAAAGCTGAGGTACAAGTCCATGCTTAGTCACTGCTGATGAAGGAAAAGGGTATTTGCTCTGGTAAACGAAGTGCTGTGCCCATTCACAGCTCTGTTAGAGTTGCCCTTCCCATTTTTAACAGTTGCATCTCCTGATTAGCATGCTGGAACACCGTTCCGAAGTTTTTGCCTCCCTAACAGAGAAATTCATTGCATTTCTCCCCATTCAGCTTCCTTTGTTAATAAGCTGTCTGATAAATGCCTTTTGAGTCTAAGAACATTTTGCCAAAATGATATTTCTATTAACAGATCCTCTGGGTTTGCCAAGAAAAATGAGAGAGGGCTTCAAGCGATTCTGCTAACCTTGTTTTAACTGCTTCTGACTTAGTCCTCCAGGCTCGCTATGTTCTACAGCTAAATCCTGAAATGGCTTTCCTTGTGAGTGGTGTCGAGTTGTTTGCAGTGAGCCAGCCTTTAAAACTGTACTATTACAGGACACTGATGTGACAGTTAAATTAACAGCCTGAATGTCCCTAGCCAAAGACTATCCCATCATGCTGCATGTTAGCTATGATTTATATTAATTTTTTTTTAAGTACTGGGTAGGAGCCAAGACTGACTGAAATAACTCAACAATGCGCACCACGCTGCATTTAAGCTGAGAGTTAGACAAGGAAGACTTTCGTTTTCAGCAGCCCTGCTTTCTTGTCTGGTTTAGATCTTCACGGTTCAGTTTGAAGTAAAATTGTCTTATCTTTCTGTGGGTTTGTAATATTCTGTGAAGTCATTGAGCCTCCATTTATAAAAAGTCTGGTGACAAAGCTCCTTTTAGCATGTACAGCTGGGACATCAACTAAGAACAGGGCTTTATGATGCTTGGTGCTGCATAAGCATATTGGTTACAACAGTTCCCAAGAGCAGAACTCAGCGGGGTGAATGTAATAGCTCACATCGTCAGTGTGCTTCAGGATTAAATTGGAGAGAAAACAACAAGAAGAAAACAAGAATGGGCTAATTCACACTATCTTTCAAATAGGCAATACTGCCTCACTTTTTCACAGTACTGTGATGTTTTTGGAATTACTATCAAGGTTTTGCATGTATGAGCGGGGAGACCCAGGCTGTCTTTTCCCTGTGCCCTTTACCTGCTGTAGATCTCAAATTTTATGGGAAGCTGGTCTCTGAGAAACTGCTTTGTGGAGGAGAGCCCAGCATGCCACTACCGACCTCAGCTGGCCTCTTCTCCAGGACTCAACAAGGCCATGGGCAGCACTTTTCTGATGGAAGGGAGGAACCCTGAATTCCTCTATCCCTGTCAAAGGAGAGGAGAGTATACAAGTGTCACTACAGCTCTCGAGAATGGGAAGGAAGGTTCAAGCTATATGAGTAGCAGGGAACAAAACTCGCACCATCATGGTGTCCATTCCTGTTTCTTTACCATCGCTTCTTGTCCCCACCTAGCAGTGGTGCTTCTGTGCCCACTGCACATCATGCAGTGCCAACTCCAGCAGCTTTGGTGTGTAGCAGGGCTGGTCAGGCAGCTTGCTGAAATAATCAAGCCTTGTTCTTTCTTATACATTTGATTAAAGCAATACAGTGTATTTTGTTTTCTTCCAGTGGCTTAAAATTGTTTAACACGGATGGGCTGTAACGTGCCTGGTTTACAGCTGAGAGAAGCCTTTGATTTGTGGCATTCTTTGGGGTATTCAGGGGATATCCTGAGCCCTCCAAACTTAATTTGGAAAGCTTTGCTTCAGACTCTTCCTTTTTTTCTTTCTCACTTAAGCAAGTTGCCTAGACAAGAGCCATAGTGCTTGCTATTTCTGCTCAGTGGCACAGCACTGCTCTCACTAGTGCATCCAGAGGTTGAACATGTGTCCCAGCAAATTCCTGTAAGTGATGGGTAGAGGGGAAGTAGATAAAAGGCAGCTGATCTTTTAAGCTTCTGAGGTACCAGAGACCAAAGGTTGTTCTTCCTCCTACTGCTCCACCACCACTGTGTGCAGAGGGTGGGTTGTTCACCCAAACATTCACCATATCCACAGTCACAGCCTCTGATATCTGCCTTGGGCCAGCCCCAGACCTAGCTTTGGAATAGTCAGTGTTGCTCTGTAGTTAATGGAGAGGGAGCCATGGTACAAGTAAGTGCAGAAACTGAAACTGGAGTCACACCGTAAGAAACTCAGTCAAAAACTGGTGCTGACTGCATGCGGAGAGTGGCCATTTGTCTAGCATCCAGGAAAGCACAGCTGAAGCCACATGATGGTAATTTGTTCCTTAGAACTTACACAAATCCTTCCTGAGCTGCACGTAGTTCAGAAATAGAAATCAACCATCTCAAACTATTAGCTTGGACATCTTGAGATATTTTTGAGAGATATAATAATTGAGAGATATAATAATTGAGATCTGGAGTTGTGAGTGCACCCAACTTTGTGGTACTTAGGGTTTAAACATCATAACTTCAGTTCCTTGCTGGCATTGAACCAAGGCATATTTGCACAGCTTTTGCTTTTTTTTTTTTGCTTTTTTTTTTTTTTTTTTTTTTTTGTATTGATGAGTAGCTTAGCTGGAGATTTATGTGCTGGACTGCTGTTGCTTTTGCCACTCTTGCTGAAGGTAATAGCAGGGCAATCTGTATGTGATAAACTGGAAAAGAATAACCAAGATTTTAGGCTCTCTTTCCCTCTGTCAATTCCACTCTGCTAGCAAAAATACTTTGTGACTGCTTAGGATAACTGAGTAACCATCTGTGAGCTTGGGGTTTGTTGTGCTGGTTTTGTTTTGTTTTGTTTTAAACACTGTTTCTAGAACTGAAGCCTAAGAAGACTCAAACATAGATGCAGTATAGCTTTAAACTTCCTGTCACCTTTGCCCATCAGCTCTACTTGCTGTGGGTGGCAGAGGGTGCTTTTTTTCAGTTTGGTGCTCACTTAGCTGTAACTGATAATTACTTTTCCAAAGTCTCTTGAGAAAGCATCCCAAGTGCTCCAACAGCCTTCATGCTGCAGCTAGCACACAGAGGAAGAGAATCCACATACTTGAAGCACTGCTTCTGTCTATATTGGGAGCAAGCACATGGTGTTTACCTGCAACAGTATAACAAGAGATCACCTCCTGGTCACCACTGTCTCCTATTTCCCCACCCTAGAGCCCTATGGGGCTGTAAGAAAAGCCCTGGCCCCGTATTTCCCCTCTGGCCTGCAGTCCTTTGGGCTGGTGGCCACAGCCTGCCACACACTTTGCTGGTCGGGTGGCTGTGGTGGGTTCCATCATGCTAACAAGAGCGTTCAGAGCCTCTCCCCCCCGCTATAAGGTGATGTACATTGTTCCTGTACTCAGGAAGCCGAGTTTTCACCTCAAGACAAGGGCGTCAGCATGTGCCTTCTCATCACCTAAGGCAATGTGCACAGGGGAGAAGAATTAGAAAGGCCTGGTTCCACTCCAAACTGGTGATTAGGGGAGTTAGGTCATTATTTCCTGCTCATGGAAGGCAGCGGGGTTCTGTACAGCAGTAGAATCACAGAATTGCTCAGGTTGTTAAAGATGTTCATGAAACATGAAAGATCGTCACTACATAGGCCCCAGGCCGCCCCGGGGGCAGGCAGCAGAGCACGGGACTGGGGAGCAGGGCAGAATTGCGGCCCGCCTCGGAGAGGTCGGCCGCTGCCCCGCCCCGTCCCGTCCCGCCCGCCTCTCCTCTCCTCGGGATCGATTAGTCGTGCCTTTCTGTGCGAGGGGACCGCGAGCGCCAGAAACGTCACCCGGGCGCCTGTTGAGAAAAAGCGGCGTGAAAAAGCGCCTCGCTCTCCGCGCCGCGCAGGCTCCGGGCCGGGCCCGGACGGGAGCTCTCCTGGGGTCCGTCTCCCCGGAGCGGTGCGTGCTGATCGGCGGTACCACGCGGTGCGGCGGCCATAAGCAAAAACAGTAATAAAATAACGATATTGAAGGCTTCGTTGTATGGATCCCGTAGCTTCTAGTACGGGCATGGGACGCCTGTCCATAGGGATGTTCTAGCGAAGAGGGGCAGCCCTCCTGCCCCGGGCCGCCGTGCCCGAGGTGGGTCCTGGGCGAGCAGAGCAGAACCACTTTCCTTCTTATCCTCTGGCCGCTCTCTCAGGCGGGACCCCGCCGCAGGGCAAGGCAAGGCAAGGCAAGGCAAGGCAAGGCAGGCTCGGCCGCCATTTCACCCGGCCCCAGCTCCCTCCCAGAGCCGGGCGGCGGCAGAAGCTGCTGGCGAAAGGAGGACGCGCCCGCAGCCTTATCGGTGCGCGGCACGCCGTCCGCTGCCCGGGCGGCCGCGGGGCCCCGGGTGTCGGTTCATGGGCGGCGGCAGCGGCAGCTCTGAGGCGCCTCCTCCTGCCGCACAGCCGCGCGGCGCGGACCGGCCGCAGCCGCAGCTCCGCTGCCGCTTGGGCTTCGCCGCGCCGGCCGCATGGCGGGCTACGCGCCGCGCCTGCCCTGGCTGTTGCCGCTGCTGCACCGTGCGGTGCCGCCCCCCTGGGCGCGGGCCGCCTGCGGGCCCGCCGGGCTCCGCTCCTCGCCGCGTTCTTCGGCCGGCAGGTGCGGTGCGCTGCCCCGACCGCCGCCGCCGCCGCCGCGCTGCCGCCTCCTCCTCCCGCCCGGGGCGGCGGGCAGCGCCCCGCGCGCCTTGAGCGTCGCCGCCGGCCCCGAGCCGACACCGCCGCCGGCGCCACGGGGAGCCGCCGCCGGGCCGCCGCGCTTCGAGGCCAGGAGGCTGCTGGCCCTGGCGCGTCCCGAGCGCTGGAGACTGACAGGTACCGGCCGCGGCCCTCCCGCCCCGCGCCACGGGGCTTCGGCGGAGCGGGGAGGGGGCGGCGGGGCGCGTTGCTGAGCGCAGTCCGGAGCGGGGGCAGCTCCGTGTCCGCGAGCAGCCCGAGATCGGGTGCAGCGACCCGCCCGGAGCGCCGTGGGGAGGCCTTGCTGGGAGCGCCGGGTGCGTGTGAAAAGCTACGGACGGGCTGCCACCCCGTCCTGAGCTTCTGCCTTGTTCTGGAGGGAGGGAAGGCAGAAGTTGGGGAAGTTAGGGAACTCGGCTGGTGCTGGTTCCCGCCTTTGTGCGTGTGCTGGGCTGGCTACTAAAGCGGCTTGCAGTAAACTCGGGTCTGAGACTGCACGGAATTAGACAGAAAATGGGAGTCATGAGGGTCGTGTTTGTGTTTGTTTGTTTATTCAATCTCGTACATCAGAGTTGTGCCAACCGAGAATTTGTTGCCAAAAACTTTAAAGAAAAAAAAAAGCTTCTTAAACAATTTGTTTATTTATGTTTAGTTTCCTTAGGATGAAGTAAAGCACCGTGGTCTCTCATACACGCCACTGACAGAGGGCTAGCTGATACAAAGTAGTCTTGATATCGCTTCTCCTGAGGGTAATAGGATTAGTTGCTGCTTAGAAAGGAACATGTCAAATCGTTGTTTGTTTGCCTGCTTTTTCTAAAACCACCTGAATTGGCAGGCAGCAGGTGTGCTCCTGTCAGCCTCGGGCCTGTAGGACTTGGCACAAACTTCATTTGTGGGTAGATCCTGTCCCTGACTGCAACCCTCCTTGGGGTGAGGGAGAGGAGGAGGTGGTGTTGAGAAATGTAAAATACTTCTGTGCAAGTTCTTATTTACAGTTGGATGATCGCAGGACTTTATGCATTATCATCACGTGACCAAAATAGTTTGGATCCAAATTAAGTTCTGTTTAAAAAGTATTTCTGTGCCATGAACTCCTGCTTTATGCAGCTGTTTGGTGCTTGCAGAGTAAAAGCAGGGGAAGATGAATGGGAAAGGCAGAGGAGAGGGGATAAAGTTGTTGTAACGTTGAATAGAGCTTCAGTCTTACTTGGATTGCTTTCTGCACGGTGTTGTGGGTTAAATTTGAAAGCCCCTTGGCTTCCAAGTTTCTATTGAAATTCCTGAAATTGCAGTTGTTTTAAAGAAGGATTTGGTGATCTGGAGGCTGCTATCTAACTGAGATCTTAATTTACATTTAAGTATGGTAGTTTGCAATTATATTATAAAATAGTCCTAAGTACCCTTCACCTTCTGATGTTTTTAAGTAAATTGACTACACAGTCACTAAAAATCAGCTATGTGCAATTTTCTCTTTAAAGATAACAAACTGGTATGTTTGTTTGTGTTTGGTTTTTGTTCTTTTTTTTTTTTTTTAATTAACTTGATTGCAAATCATGAGAATGGAGAAAAAGCATGCAAATGTAATGATTACTTCTTAACATAGGTCTTAGTTCTGGGAGACAAGTGAATTTATGCAAAATTTTTCATCCTCACTGACGCTCTGCTTAAGGCAAAACTTATATTAAGTTGTAATTAAATGAGAGGATGGAAAAGCTAATAAGGAAGAGACCTTCGGTTATTATAGAGTGCAGGAATAAAAAATACAGGTAGACATGCCCTTGTAGGTGATTGTAAGGAAATCACCCTGACCTTGTATCTGAATATGTTTAAATGCTTTCTGTTGTTTCTTTTGCATCTGAAAATCTAGCCCTTACAAACTCAGCATCTGTATGACCTCCGTTCTGGAGGAAAGAGGAAGGTTCAAAGTATCACTGAATGAAGCAATGAACTTAGAGGGAACCATTTGATTTCATCTTCAAGCACACTTAACCAGTAAACACAGTGGGTTCTCTGAAGAGGCTTACTGGTGAGGTTTTGTTCTGCAAGCTAGCTTAGCTTTCCCAGATCTTTGGGGTTTAATATGGGTTTTATAGCTGGCAACATGGGTGTATGGCAGTACCCTATGGAGTGATGTACCTTTTTTGTTATGCCATGTAGCGGGGGTTGTGATGTTTTGAGAATTGTAATTGTGTACTGAAATTCATAATCACTGATGATGGAGTAGTTGATGTCAGGGGAGGCTGAAGAAGCTGAGGATAGATAATGATCTGTGGGTTTGAATGGCTTGTGCAAGTCATCGTTCATAGAACAGAATATCCCGAGCTGGAAGAAGCCCACAAGGAACATGGAGCCCAGCTCCTGGCTGCTCACAGCACCACCCCAAATCCAAACCCTATGTCTGAGAGCAATGTCCAAACACAGCTTGTGTAATGTGCTCTTTCATCTTCAGTTACTCCTAGAGCCAGGTAAGGCTTCAACAGGACGTGTGTTTCGTAGTACTTAGTGCTAAAAAGATGAGTAAATGTTACAATGGGAATTCACTCTGGTAGTAACCACGTTCTTGTGCAGTGGAACTGTGAGGATTTAAATTCTGTAATACCTCTGAGATTTTAACAAAGTGGGAGAGAATCATTTTAGGAATTCTTTGACTGAAGTTGTACAGCCAAGTCAGGTAAACTGGAGTCTTCAATTAAATGCAATTCCCAAGGAATAGGATATAGCCACCATTGAAGTTATTAGATCCCACTATGTGTGGGAGGCCGCAAAAATGCCTTTTCAAAATGATCCTTTTTATTTCTTCCCGCTTCCTTGTTTCTCTCTGTGAGAATCTGTCCATTGCGCTTCATCCAAACCACACTCCAAGTAAACAATGGTTCTATTCAATTGCAGGGTAAGCAAAAGCAGCTTTGAAACGTTTAATCCGACAGCAAAGTGTGTCCTTTTCCTGTACAACTCTTACTGCAGGCTGAGTAGAGTAGAGAAAGAAATATTGGTTTGTACTCAGGTCTTCTCTAAGGATGTGCAAGAAATGTTATTCCATCAGTTTTAGTTCAGAACTTTGGGCAACCTTTGCAACAGCATTTTTCCTGTGTTTAGGATTGCCATGAAATTAGAAGAATGCTGCCTTGTTCGTCATGCCGTTTTTCTGTACTTTGAAGTCGTGCCAGGTGATGCACTTTCTTGAATCAGAAATCTTTGGGTTGCTGAAGATTTTTCTTTTATAATTTTTAATAAGGAATAATTCTCTATAAAAAACAATTCTTATAGAAAGCCAATTTAAGGAAGAAAATCAGGATCAAGGTATTATACCCAAGACTAACTGAAGTTTTTGGGTGTGTTCATTGTAAAGCAGTTCAGAAACCATCTTAATAATTTACTAGTTCCTTTGGTTGGAGTAGTAAAGAACTTTTTTCTTTGTCCTTTTTTTTTTTTTAATGTATAGGGTACACACAGAAATGTAGAATGCATCAGTTTTAAGCATTACTACTGGAAGATCATGCTTTTGGTTCTTTATACTTGTACAAGCTGACATTTTTTATGTCAGGTACTTGAATGGGAGTGAGTATTTTTGATAACATCAGTTATTCTAGGAGATGAAACCAGGCAAATAATGTTTATTTAGCTTGTAGTAATGCTTACCTGGCTTAATTTTGAAACCTGCTCTTCCAGGCTTTGCTGTTTGAATTGTAACACCAGTAGGCAATCCACATGGTTTTAAATAAAGTTTTCCCTCTCCATTTAAAAATTAATTAAAAGGCAGATGTGGCTGAAAAAGATCAGTTTTCATACACTCACTAAAACCTTGACACTGAGTCAAATTAATTCTAAAATGTGCATAATGGGAGGGAAGCTGATGGAAGCCAAGGACTGCAGGCACCAGGATGCCCTTCTCTTCAGAACTTGGATTGAGCCCCACTCTCATAAATCGTGTTGTTTCTGTGCTGTCGCTCAGTAGCTGGGGTTTTCTGAGCAACATTTACGTGGACTTGAGAAGTGAACCTGTGTCCACTCTTTTCTGTTAGTGCAACTCAGCTGTCACCTTAACTTGATCTTTCTGAAGACAATGCTGGTGGTTTTAAAACTGTATCTACTGTGTGTATGACATGTACATGGTTAATTTGGTGGTTGTTTTTCCATGTGCATTGAGCCTGCTGTTGAAAGAAATCAAACAGGTAAAATACCCTCCTCTCACAGAATCACAGGGATGGAAGGGACCTGAAGAGATCATCGAGTCTAACCCTCCTGCTAAAGCAGGCTGAACAGACCCAGTTCACTCAGCCTTTCCTCATAGGGGAGATGCTCCAGGCCCTTCACCATCTTTGTGGCCCTCCACTGGGCTCCTTCTAGGAGATCCCTGTCTTTTTTGAACTGGGGAGCCCAGAACTGGACACAGTGCTCTGGATGTGGCCTTAGGAGGGCAGAGCAGAGGGGGAGGATCACCTCCCTTGACCTGCTGTCCGTGCTCTTCATAATGCACCCCAAAATCCCATTGGCCTTCTGGGCCACCAGCATGCACTGCTGGCTCATGGCCAATCTGTTGTCCAACCTGTTGTCTCCAACCAACTTTTCTTCTAATTTTGTTGTTAAGCAGCCTTGTAGCTTTATCACTAAGTAAATAAATGGTTGGGGGCTGGTTGGTTGCACTTCATATTTTAAACTGGTGGTGAACTGTCAGAGAAGTTATTTTGTGAAGATGTTGCAGTAACGGCAACTGTTGACCACTGTGATCACCAGGTGGCCTAGAATTTGATTTCCCTGGAGAATGTTTTCACTGCCACATCTGTTTAAGTAAATAATGACTATCGAAGGAAAATTGCTATAGTGGTCTGACATAAAGACTGAGTCGGTGATTAGGAGCAAGTTGAATGCTTGCATTTTATGTGTTGGGGGAAAAAAAAGAAAGGTACTGTACTTCTGCAGCAAACCTGATTATTTTTCAACATTTGATGTTTGGTGTTGGCTGATTTTTATGTCTGAGGGAAATCAATATCATGAGAAGATATAGTGGAAACTTGAAATACTTTGTCATTGGAAGGAAGTCTGGTTTTCAAAAATTGATGAAACACTCTGAGTCCGTGATTGGTGGTTTATGCTATTTATTTACCATGCAGTGGTAAATGCACAGAATTTAGTAATGCTTTCTGCCTCTTTGGTATAAGGTCTGTATCTCTGCTTATCCATAACTGCAGACTGGTCGACTGTCCTGAATAATCCAGGGAAAAAATTTTGAGGATTCAGGCCTGGGCATCCTTTCATAGTGAGTCTGGATAGAAGAACAAACTTTTCCTATCCCCACCCCACCCCCAGGCAAACTGCAATTTATGTTTGGTTGGTGAGTTCCAAAGGTTTTCCCACAGTGGCAGAAAAATGTGAAAGAGAATGTTTTCTATGAGTTCTTAAACAGGCCGGCTTGTGATAGGCTCTTTTTGAGCTTCAGAAAAGGACCAGCATGCGGTCCTGTTTGTGTTGATAATAACCAACTGTGAAACAGAGATTCTGTAATTCTTGAGAGAAAGCAAATGTACCTCCTTGCAGTCAGATTGAGCCCAGCTTCCATTGTTGCTGCCAGGCAGATGTTTTGCACAGCCCTGCACAGGCGTTCAATCAGTCTGTGCGCCTTGCTGCCTCTTCCTCCTTTCCTCCCATGCAAAGCAGCGGTCTCCCTTGCTCCTCCTTTGTACAGACTTCCTCAAACCACTCTGTGTGGAAGGTCGCTTCCCTCTGTAAATATCTCCTCTGGAAAACCTTCTGCAGCCCACCCTGCAGTGACTTCTTGTCCTGGTTGCTGCATAGCGAAGGACTCCTGGTAGGTCAGTCTTTGGTCACAGGAGCCTCAGTGAGGAGCTACTGAGGATAACTTCTGTGAATCCTGAACACCTCGTAGTTCAAAAAGCAGCCATTCTTCAAGACTGTAAACTTCCCTAAGTTACATCATGGAAATGTTCTGAGCACGAGGGATGCCACCAGCTGATGCCCTGCGGTTCAATCTGGTGCTGCTGTCTCACCGTGCCTCCAGATCTTGGATTCCCATCTTGTTCTTGAGATGCTACCTCAAAGGTTTCACCTGTCTCTTGTTTAATTCTGTCCCACTGCAATTTTCTCTGACGGCTTCTCCAAACTGTTGTATGACCCTGGTCAGTCAAATGAGTATGCCAGCTTTTTCATGAGCTGTCTTCGAGATATTTAAAGTTGTGCGATGCTATTGTTGTTGTACCAAAGAAAAAAAAAAAAACAGCTTTTTGTCATTTGGAAACCTGAGTTGCTCTTTTGTGCCTTGAAAATAAAAATACAAAAGAAACAAAAAGCCACACAGATGCAATAACAGCATGAAACTATCTATAGAATCTTCCTATTAAAAAAAAAAAAAAAAAAAAAAAAAAAAAGCAAACTCTAAAAGCCATGTTAATCACAAAGGGTAGTAATGTGTAAGATTCAGTATACTGATTGTCCCTGCAAGTTAACACACCTCCACAGGAAGAGCTAGCAGCTTTCCAGAATGCCCCAGGGATGCAGCTTGCAGCAGTGCTGTCAGGAACATGCTTGTTTTTGTGAGAATAGTATTACACTCCTAAAAATAATCTAAGGAGATGTCCTCTAAAAGTTGTTCTTGCACATGTAATGATGCATTGCATGATAATACATGATACGTGATGATAGACACAGCCCTGATGTCATGTATGAATTTAACATAAAAAGTAAAACGCTCCAGTCATAGCTAAATCTAGAACTAGGCACAAAATCTTTCAGTGCACACCAGAAGAAAATTCCATCTTGAAATAGTTCTTTGCAGAACAGCCTCTTGGTGGTGTTGATAACAGCCATTCAGCATTCCTGTATAATTCACAACAAATTCCTTGTGGGCCAGGACTTGCCAAACAGAAATGGACTTCACTTAAGCAACAAACATGGAATTTATCAGCATGCCTTTGTCCTATAAAATAATAATTGTGTGGCCTTATCCCCATGCATGTGCATCGCAGTAGACTGTCACTCCAAATGACCCTGTGGAAGTTTCTTAAAAAGTGAGTGTGTATTTTACTTAAGCTGCTCAGATAATTGATGAAGGACAAGTGTTCTCAGCTAGCGGTAGAAGGCTGCTTCTCACAAACCCAGAGCTCTGATCTGCTAGCCCCAGTGTTCAGATGAAAGCAGGAGGATGTGAGAAAGATCCTGGGAGGTAACATCTATAGCCTTTCTGAATGGGAAGTGCTAGGTACTGCGTTCAGTTGCTGTATGCTGCCAATCATCATCGTTACCTCATTTTTCTGTCCTTCATCTCTGATCAATTTGAATGGTCTTAATTCATCTGAGGTCAAATCTTCATGTATTTGCGCTGAAATTTCTTGTAAGCCTTGAGGGGGAAGGGCTAGTTTTTTATACACTTCTGCATAGTGCATGGGGAGAGCAAAATTAGAAATTTCCATAGTGCTCATGGTGGTGTTCTTGCCCATGCAAGAACTGTTATTATAACCCTTTAGAGTCACCTCATTCCTGTTCTCAAGAGAAGCCTCTGATAACTCTGCCTGGTTATTTCTTGTCAGCATGTCCTGTAGCACTTGCTAGCCAATCCTCTATGCCAAGAGTGAGTCTGCTATGAAATGTAGTTGCAGACCCACAGTTAGAAAGCAAGCCCACCCTAGCTTTACTAGAGAGCATGCTGATCTCTATAGCTATTGAAGCAGTGGTCTGGGCTTCTGTGTAGGCAGACAAGCAGAACATTTACTGAGGATTTCTAGCAGGGCTCTCTGCTGCTGCTGGAGCGGGGTTGCCTTGTCTTTGCTTATGTGGTCTGTCTGGTGTAGCCCTGGTTTTGTAACATCCATTGATTTGCTTTGTGTTTCGTTTTCATCTTACAGCCTGCAAAACTGGTTTACTCTAATATATATATATATATATATATTCCAAAATGCACTCTTTTATTTGACGTAATCTGGGTAACAGAGCAGGTTGTGTCAAATGAATACTATAAAGTTTACCCTGACCTTTTTTTTTGTCAGTGACAACACTCAGTGGCACCAGAGTGTTTTCCTATCTGCTTGCTGAGCACCTTGTGCTGCTCCTTTTAGCCACTTATCACAGTGACAGCTCTTCTTTGTGCATGGAGATAGGAGTGGTTGCTGAGTCCTCTTTCTTTAATTAATCAACAGCAGCTCAGCAGCTTGACATCTGTGCTATTTTGTAGTTGTTCTGCTGTTAGAATCAAAGTGAGAGTTTCAGTTGTGGAGCCTCCTTTTGCTTGTGATTTGTGATTAAATTACTGTAGGCGTGTATACTGCTTAAGGGGGAAAATTAGCAGTCTGATTGATATGAGCCTTTATTTTCAGAACTTCATTGTTTGTGTGTATTATTATCAACCCACTGACTAATATCTAAGTAGCTTAGTAGCCTGAAGTTTGCATTACATACTGGCATTGATTTTTAGTCCAGCTAAGGCTGTTGGAGGTAATTACGGTGAAATCTATACTAGTTTAAATGAGGAAGAGAGACTGGTAAATCCAGGACAGGAATGCTGTACCACTGGACAGAGGGACGGGACTTTTAGCTGTACACTCCCCTTACTTTGCTGAATGTTTGCATTATATAGTTGTCCAGTTCCATCCATAACTGAGAAGGAGACAGGACTAAAGGATGCCAAGCTGCAACACTGTGCTGTGCCCACAAAAGCAATGCTTTTGACTATCTCCTGCTGTCTCACAGACCAGCTTTTCCTGATAGGAGATGACCTAGATTTTCCCTGCTGCTTCACGGCCTGAATGCACCTCTGCAGCTAGCCTGTTAATGAGGTCACTTGCTTGTATGAAGTTCTAGCTACTAAATAATATGCTTATTAAATTTGGTTGTGCCATGGGTTACCTAGGTTTACAGTAGGAAATCTTGTGCTTTCTACTCTGTAAATTTTCTGTAGCTTCAAATGAAAGCGCTGAGTCCTTTAATGTTCTTGGTAGCCTGAGTGTAAAACAGCTGAATGACCACATGCAGCTCGTGAATAAGAACTCCGTATAGTGGGTTGGACATGGTGGCCAAGCTCATTTGGGCAGTGTGCAGAACCCTACCAGGATGTCAGTTAGCGTGTGGAGAAGCATTTGCTTCAGGTGGTGCTGGGTATGCATTTCTTCACACCTGGAATTCTTCACTATAAATGCACAGCTGTATTTTTGCTTAAAGTAAAACCGAAGCAAAGCTTTCCATATATGTGTGTGGAGGTGATAAAGGACATCGCATCATCTGTGGCAGATGTTGGGTGTACTGCTCTACAGCACTGCACAGCTGCTTTTACATTATAATAAAAGTGATACAAGAAGCTCAGGATAATTGAAGGAAAACTCAGATGACTCCAGGATTTGCAATAAAGTTCCTTCTTGCCTTGGAAGACATTATCTGCGAGTAGTTTTACGGTAACCGTATGAATGGTTGCTTTCAGTGTGGAGCTGTCTGCTTGAAAATTATTCTGTATAAATGGCATTGTTTGTTGTGGTTCAGCGGTTTTCATATCAGGTTTGTTCAGTTTTTGAACAAGAGGATATTTTTCGAGCTCTCAGCCCTTCAGGCTTGGCTTGCCTTCTCAGGATCAAGTTGCATCCTTGGCTCAGGAAATTTCTTTGCAGGGGAAAGTTCATAAGGCCTGGTCTTGGTCCAGTGCTGTGTGAAACAGCTTCAAACAGAGCTACCAAAGTGATCTTGCAACAGGAATCCAAGCATTGATGATAATCATTGCTCCTCAGCAAGCAGACTTCTATTTGTACTTATGCTATTTTACTTTCAGACCAGCAATAGTGAAGAGTTAAACAAAACTAACATATATAATTTTTGCCCATCAAGAGTAAATCATATATATATTATCTTTCTCTTGCAGGTAGAATTGCTTGTTTTAGATGGTTCTCAAATCAGATCTTTAATTCAGTCCATTACTATTTCAGAAACCGACAGTTTGAAGTGTTAGTATGGTAACAAGCATGAATAATGAAAAACAAACCAAACTAGAGTGAGGGATTGCCAAGCTCCATCCCCCATGCTACAGGCAGGGCTACCAATCTCCGTATCTAATACAAGACCAGGCTGCCCAGGGCCCCATCCAACCTGGGCATCCTTGAACACCTCCAGGGACGGGGCATTCCACAACCTCTTTGGGCAGCCTGTTCCAGCACCTCACCACTCTTTCTGTAAAGAACTTCCCCCTGACATCCAACTTAAATCTTCCCTCCTTCAATTTAAAACCATTTCCCCTTGTTCTGATATTATCTACCCTTTCAAAGAGTTGACTCCTCTCCTGTAATTTTAATGGATACCTTGCCTAAATTAATTTATACAGGGACTTAAAATATCTCATTCAGCACATGACATAAAAGAATGTTATTTAGTGCTCATGCTCCCAAGCTTAATGGAAATTTTAAGTGAAATATTATTTCATATATACTATTAATGATCTTGCAAATTCAGACTTTGTTTCCTTGCCTTCTCCTTGTTAATTTGCAGCTGCCGTTGGCTTTCTGACAGTTTCCAGCGTTATTACCATGTCAGCCCCTTTCTTTCTGGGGAAAGTGATTGATGTCATTTATACAAATCCCAGCAACGACTTCACTGACAGCCTATCCAGCCTGTGTGCCTTGCTGAGTGGAATCTTTCTATGCGGTGCTGCTGCTAATGCTACTCGTGTCTACCTCATGCAGACTGCAGGTAAAAACAAAAAAGTGGACCTGAGAGTCACCTTTTTTTTTTCACGGTCAGGATATCTAGTAATCTGAAATAAAGTCTTGGCATTGACTAAGAAAACCTCTAGGAATCAGTAGCTTTCCTTTCCAGATCAAGGGTAAATTAATAATGCAAAGATAAGCATGCTGAATAATTGTTCATTTTAATTTACTGTTGTGTGATCTTTCAGAGCTTATGTTCCTGTGACATAGTAAAACTCTGTAATGTGACTCGTTATGTGCTGTTGAGTGCCGTGATGTTTTGCACTGTAGATGTGTGTAAAGTATTGTAAGCCATGCTTGACTGCCTTCTGTTTCTGACAGGGCAAAGAATTGTGAAACGTTTGAGGACAACCATGTTCTCCTCTATTCTGAAGCAAGAAACTGCTTTCTTTGACAAGACCAGAACGGGAGAGCTGATAAACCGCTTATCTTCAGATACAGCACTCTTGGGCCGTTCCTTGACTGAAAACCTTTCTGATGGGCTCCGAGCAGGAGCTCAGGCATCTGTGGGGGTTGGAATGATGGTATGGCAGTCTGTTTCTTGCTTGTTGCTTCCTGTAGTTTCATATTTTTTTCATTTCAGAGAATGTAGTTCAGACCAGAAAGTATGTGTCCTTTTGGATTCAAGTGTATTTTACTGGTTATTAACAGCTACAATATCCTTTATGCTCTGGTTGCAAATAGATGATGTGTCTGTGGACACTTGATGTTTATTTATTATTTATCTTTATTTTTTATTTATTTATTTATTATATTTATTACAAGCCATAATAAGGAGAATTAAGATTTGAGAGAAACTGCTCTTGTTTCCCCGGTTTATCAAATGAAATATAGTAGGCAAATAATTTAATTCTATTCTTACTGAATGTAATAAAACTGGTGATAGTGTCCCATTGATTGTTGGTAGAATAAGATGTGGTGGGCCTGATGTAAAAGTCATTAAAGTTCTTTGACTCAGGACAAAGCCTAGGTGAGCAAAGACAGCAAACACTGAACTTTGAGTTGCTGCTCAAGATTTTTACAGGTGTTAGTATTTTTGTTCATAAAGACTACGGAAACACAGAATAGAGTCCTAGAACCATCTAGCTTGGAAAAGACCTTCAAGAGCACTAAGTCCAACCATCAACCTTGTAATTATTAAACCGTGCCACTTAGTGCTGTTTCGGGTAGGAATATGTGGGTGAAGGCTTTGGTGCAGTGCATCAGTTAATATTTCCCATTGGTGAGTTAATTTACAAAAAGTCTGACTTCCCTTGGTGGTTTTCATGAATTTTGTTACACTTATTGAAGAGAAGATTCACTGGTGGCAATTACCTTAAATGAAAGATAAAAGTATGGTAAATTCAAGGATTGGGGAAAAAAAAAGTCTTCCAAGACTGATTTTATTAGAAACTGGTAACAGTTCCCACTATGAAGCTTTCAAGTTTTAATACTTCGTCACTGATAACAATTACAGCTTTCTGTCTATAAGCCAAGAGCCTAAGGTTTATTCTGCAGCAGATTAATTGGAATAACCTTATATAAGACATCTTGCCCAAAAATGCTGCCATTATGCAGTTTTAAAAGGTGGACTATCAAAAGACTCTGTAGAGACTATTGCAGAATAATTATAAAATGTGTCAATTAAATCAGGTTTTAATTTTTTTTGAGATTTTTCTGTTTTAACTACAGAAATCAAAATGAAGTGAAAACATCTAAGATCTAATTTTAAGAAGTAGTATAATAATAATTACCTATGAGTATTAATGATGATGCTATTATGAGTGATACACTTTTCAACGCTATGTTGTTCTAGGCTGTGACCGTTCTTGAGTGCCAAAGAGTGCAGGTGATTCCATCTGCTCCTCAGATACCCAGAAATACCGTATGATATTTCTCTACTCAAAGTTTCTGTATCACACTATTTATTCAACAGCTGTGACATCACTTTAGATATTGTAATAGCATATGTCCTTCAGCATCCCCAGGTAGGCTTGTTGACTGCCAGCTTAAAACACATGGCTAAGTTCACGCAGCAAACCAGTGAGAAAGCTGGAAATGAAATGCAGACTTCTTGACTTATAGTCCTTCGTTGCAACCATGGAACACATTCCCCAAATACTGTCTAGAAGAAATAAGACATGAGAAATGAAAGCATGGCAGCCCTATCTTACTAATTTCAGAAAACTCTGGCAAGGGAAGTTACAATTCAGTATTGCAGGTTTTTTGCAATATTTGCAGTTGTTATTTGCAGTTATTTTTCATCTGAACATAAACCCCTGACACATCCCTTTTTCTTCTAGTTTTTTGTGTCTCCTGGCCTTGCTGCATTTGTTCTGAGCGTTGTGCCACCCTTGGCTATCGTGGCTGTGATTTATGGAAGATACTTGCGAAAACTTACTAAAATGACCCAAGATTCTCTTGCAGAAGCAACACAGGTAATCTTGCAGCAGACTCTTCTAATTAACTTCAAAGTTACTCTGATGTATTTAGATTACTATTTCTGAAGTTACAGATCTTCTGAAGATAACAGTACTGTTCATTGCCCTAAGCCATGCTATGCCTTTAGTGTCACACCTGGACACTACAAAAGATAAGCTTTGGTAACACTTATCCATACAATTCAAAAACAACAGTGCTTTGGAAAAGGTTGTCCATACAACGTGTCCTGGATGTACCAGGCCTTGAGAATTAGGAAATGTGCATTGTGGAAAGGATGATGGTAGGCTACAGCTATGAAAGAGTATTAAAGAAAAAAAAAATCCATGAAAAAAGCAATCTGTGTAATATAGTACCTGGGCTTGAAAAACACTTTTCTCAGACTGTGATTATGAATTTTAAGCCATTAGAAGATTAGAAGCACCTAGATATATCTTCTTTTTTTCTTTTTTTTTTTTTTAAGAAAACTTAGCGAGTTGACCTCTGAAAGGAATCATTGACTTGTTTTCATCTTAATGTTTGAGGCTAGACTTTTTTCTACATACATAAGTTTCTGGGCATCTCAGTATGTACTTAGATCTTTGAGAGGAAAATAGAAGTAATTTTTGTTTCCAAGGAGGATGTTGTAAAAAAGACTTAGTTGTGTTTGCTGAGTGCAATGAAATATTGAAAAGTGCTGGGAGATAAATAGTGATAAGACAATCATTTCCTCTCAGACTAAGGGAAATGTCATTAAAATGCATAGAAATATAATTAGGAAAGGTTAGCTAAGATAGGCATTGTTATCAGCTGTCATAAACTTGGGATATCCTATGTAGGAATTCAGTAAATTGTCCATGCCCAGGAAGGATTAGACATCTTCTATGTAACTCTCTCATCCTGTATCCAAAGGAAGCTCGTAGTGTGAAAACAAGGTGTGGGAGTTCACTCAGACAAGTAATTTTAGTGTTTCACTCATATTTCCAGATAGAATGCGGTATGGAAAAGACAATTATTGTGTTTTTATCTCCTACTTCTTCACCCAAAAGGAGTCTTGTTTTTTTATAAGGATATCACAATGTCTGCTAACAGCTTAGTCGATCTGATTAGAGTTTAGAGCATTTTACAATTTTTATTTTGCTCTTCAGAAGTTAAAATAAAATACTGAGCTAGAATGGGACACTGGCAGTTGGTCTAAATTAATTCCTGGTGCTGCTTTGTTTAAAGGAGTGGAATTGTTTCACAAAATAACTGCAATATTTCTGTCACATGATACTATAGAGAGCAATATTCTTTATTTTTCCCTTCCCTATGGTGCTATTGCAAGTTACTGTGAATAGCAATTTTCAGATGTTCATTGTTCACATTAAATCAAGATTTTTTTGAAACCCTATTTTTATCCTGTTAATTCTCTGTTTGCACTGAAGTCAAGGTAGTCTTGAAGTTCTGTTTTAAAACTGCCTGGGCATGCAAAATAAAATTAGCATAATAAAATTAAAAAAAAAAAATTAGGAGGAAGGCATGAAAAATTTTCAGTGGTATTCAAAGGAATGTACTTGGAGATGAGCATGGGAATATTGGTTTGACTTTCAAATGGTCCATAATAGGAGCATTCAGAATGGTGTGACCATGTGCATTTGTTTTCTTCTTTGCTTTAATCTAGTTAGCTGAAGAGCGTATCGGAAACATAAGAACAGTTCGAGCTTTTGGGCAAGAAATGGCTGAAATGGAGAAATACACGAATAAAGTTGATTATGTGCTACAATTGGCTAAAAAAGAGGCGCTAGCTCGGGCAGGCTTCTTTGGAGCAGTAAGTATGCTTTGATGAAAGGAAACCAACGTGCTATTCCAAGTGTCAATTATTTTAAAATTCATGAGGATACTTGCAGATTTGCAAATAAATGAATTGAGGGTAAATTGAACCAACATTACACTGTGGGAAGATTGGACTTTAATCAGTCTAAATTTCTGTGAAACTGCACCTCAAGATGAATTGGTATGATAAAATCTGTTTAAGCCTCTCTTTCTGTCTCACACCTTCCTTTGTACTATCCATCTAAGCCCATCCCTCCAGTTCAGGGAACTAAACTAGTGGAAATCTTCCCCACATTTGGTGTTTTACATGCTTGGCTTCCTGATGCGACGAGCAGCCATGCAAAGGAAGTATGCACTAGAGTGGGATTGTGTTTGTCCATAACAGTTTGCACTGAATTTGTTTACCAGCTAAAACTGCAACCTAACCACAGCCTATCAACCCTTCTTGAATTATGCCTATGTTTGTCATTCCATTTTAGGGAATGAGGATTAAAAAATAAAGGGGGGGTGGGATTACTTGCTCTTCGTACGCTTATTGGATGGCACAGTGTAGGGTCACTGGATGTCTGTACAGCTATTGGTTTAGCTTGGTTTTGCTCAGATTTAACTCAGTCCTCTAAAGTTGTAGATAACTCTTTCGGTGGAAGGAAAATTCTGAAACAATATTTCCTGTCTGTGACAAGTCTGATTTTCTTTCATTTCTTTTTTTTTTCTTAGACTGGCCTTTCTGGAAACTTAATTGTCCTCTCAGTCTTATACAAAGGAGGATTACTGATGGGCAGTGCTTATATGACAGTTGGTGAACTCTCTTCATTCCTAATGTATGCCTTCTGGGTTGGAATAAGCATAGGAGGTATGGAATAAGGAATTAGATTTTATTCACTTTGAAGTATTATATATATATATAATATATACTGTATATATATATATATATATACTATGTATATATATATATATATATATACATAGTGTATATATATATAGTATATATATATATATATATATACTATGTATATATAGTGTGTATATATATATATATATATATATACTGTATATATATATATACAGTCAGTATAGAGGTGTGAAGGAAGAAGTTCTTAGAAGATCCAGCTTTCTTAAAAAGTCTCCAAATGGTCTTCCTAAGAAATCATACTTTTTTTCCCTCTTTTTAAGAAGAGTTAATTAAAAAAAATAATGTATTACTTACTATAAACTTTGTATACTTGAATACTGAGATTATTATTTTTTTCAATGTGGATATGTGACAGATAAGTATTGCTCCAATATTCTTTAGATCTAAATTAAAATATTTGGCGTGTTATGCAAAGAAATAATATTATGGGCTTGGGTTGTTTTGTTGTTGTTTTTTTTATTTTTTTAAAACACATGTTTCTGTCTTTAAATGTAGTCAAGTTAGAAAGTCATGTAGAATTTAGTGGTAAATCAGTATAAAGAGTGTCTTGAGCTGGAAGATTAAATAAAATGCCAGCCGAACACAACACTCTGGTGCTAACCTTTTGTTTTCCCTTACTGACTTCTTGAAGCTCAGACTCAGTAATCTACTGGCCCAGAAACAAACTGCTCATCTTTTTGAGAGAGCAGTCTTCACTGCTGCGTACAGGCAAAAATGAAGATAAGGTACTTAGAAGCTTGATTACTGGTTGGAAGGTTCTTTAAAAATGAGTCTGTTGCTTCTGATAGATTGGCAAGGCAATGCAGCTCATCTGTACTCTTTAAAACAAAGTCTGATACTGTGGAAAGTACAAAGATGTGCCTGAGGACAAAATTCACAAACCTGCTTCCTCGGCTATCAGAGTCCCAGTGGAACTCATTCCAACCACCAACAATCTGTCTTCTCTGAATCATTTACACTTGGTCAGTAGAGCCCCTGAGCTTTGGAAACGTGGGAAAAAATAATATTAAATAAATGAAAAATAATATTAGAAAGACTGAAAACACATCGTTGAGTCCTATTTCCAATAAAATTATCTTTTAAAATTCTGCTTAAGATTATAGAGGACTATAGTTCTGCACAGAGCTCATTCTCATGGGGACTCAAAAGTAAAGGTGTATTGCCACAAGGTGCCTGCCTTCCTTGACACCTAAAACCATAGAGATCTGCTGAACATTTTGCACAGTATATGTTGTCATCAGTGTATACAGGAGTTCAGGCAGTGAGCTGTGAAGCTCATTGTGTAATCTGGAACACTGCCTCTATTTGTTTGCTGCGAGTGTTCTGTTTACAGAAGTTTGCTGCCAGTGTCTTCCACCAAAAATTGAAGAGAGGTTGAGAAAATTAAAAACATGTTCTCATTAGTACTTGCTGTCCATATTGTACAGTCTTGTTTATGAATAGTTATGGATTTGCAAATGTGTCTGTCTCAGTTTCAAGGGGCTGTGTGGGAGTGACACCTTCAGCTTCATGCAGGGCAGTAAGCTGCAGAGGGTTTGTTTTTTTCTGCCAAGCAGACAGCTTCTTACTGCGGTTTGTGCCTTTTATTGCCAGCTTTCAAACAGTCTTCTGCAACAACATGATGAAAAGCCCTATCTACACTTTGTGCTGGGCTTGTTGCTCTGCAAGAATAAGCCAGTAAGCTTATTTTAGGATACCTTGGGTTTTCTGCCCTCCTGAGATCATTCTTAACATTATATGCATTTTGAGGCCAACGTGCTTCATTCTGTATGAATTTATTCTGTTGGTCTTCAGGGAATCTGAAATTGGTTAACTCTATTTTGAAATACATACAAAAAAATCAACAAGTAAAACATTTTATAGTTACATAAAGTAAGTATAAAATATATACTATCATACTCAGATATACACTTATCTTTACTAAGATATATACTTATCATACTCAGTTTTGGTTCCAGGTTTGTTTGTCTGCTTCTTTCAACTGGAAAACCTTCCAGTCAAGCTGGTTCCAGTATGGTTCACATAGCTGTGAAGAGCTGTGACTCACTAGTACATGTGCACCTTGTCCCTAGGTTTTTCTTTGCCCAGTAACTTTTGAAGCATGCAGACTTGGGAGTCACATTGCTTTACGTTTTCAGTTCTCTACATAGGCACAGTCAGCTCAGCCTTTAGTTTTGTGCCCTCCCTCTCTTGTGGCTGACTCAGCAAGCAGAGAATCATAGAATCGTTTGGCATGGAGGGAACCTCTAGGGTCATCCAGTAAAACTGTCTGACAGTGAAGGGCATTCAGAGTGTTCTGTTCTGCTGAAAAATTTTGAAAATGTAGCTGCTTGTATGCAAAGCTGTTTCTCTGAAGTTTAATGCTAAAAGGTGAATGGAAAAGACGTGCTTTGATTTTGAGGATACACAAGCTTAGTGTGTAAAAACACTTGTGTTATTTTCAGATTTTATTTATTTATTTATTTATTTATTTATTTATTTATTTTTGTAGATATAAAAATGGCAAAAAAGAGTCATTGGTAGCTCTCTGCTGAGACTAAATAGGACTCAAACCAGCAGGTCTGATAGTGTGTTGAAGTTAAAGATCCCCTGATGTATCTGATGCTTTGATGCTGGTGCAGTGCAAAGTTGATGCCTACTAATGTCTTCCATTTGATATAGATGCATAACGCTGTTCTTCTTTTTGCTTAGGTCTAAGTTCCTTTTATTCTGAATTAATGAAAGGATTAGGTGCTGGTGGACGTCTGTGGGAACTGATTGAGAGGAAGCCCCAACTTCCATTTAATGGTGGGTCCTTGTTTCGTTATTGTTCATAGATTGATTTTCTCTACACTTCAGAAGTAGGTTGGTACTGCTTACATGTATCTTTTTCAGAAAGCATCTTTTTCAGAAAGAACTTAGATATAGTGCTAACTTTTCAGCCTTCTCCCAACTCTGAAACAGAAATTTCCTTGAACCAGAAATTTTAGATGCTCAAATTTTTTTGTTTTGCTTTTTCCTTTTTTTTTTTTTTCTTCTTAATTAATTCAGGATATTCCTTTAAATATTGTAACTTTGGAAGTGATTTGACTGAAGACATGCTCATTTCTGGCTCCTTGCTTTGATGTCAGCACCACTTTCTCTTGCATTGTGTTTACAGTTAAGAGTAGAAGGGAGAAAAAGTAGAGGGAGGAGCTCTGTATGAGATGGCTGTATTTCGTGTTTACACTGAAAGACTTACCATGTACCTCTCTAATGTTTATGAAATCAAGCAGTCTGAAAAAAGAAGCTTTCAAAACCAGGTGTTTCACCTTAAGAATATCTCAAGTTTCTGCAGACAATTCACATTGGTCTTGTGAAATATGGTTCTTTGATAAGGCATCAATTTGAAATCTAAGTTGCAAGCACAAACAATTTGAGGCATTTCAGCAGCATGTGTCAAATTACATATTTTTAGCTCTTCTGATATAAGAGTGGGGCTGAGATATGACAGGAATGAAAGGAAGGAAAAGGTGGAGCAGAGGTGGAGAATCTTTAGGAGTACATAGGATGTGTAGGTACAGCAGGTGTGGCTTTTGGAATGATTTCCACCCTTCTCCTCCCAGTAGCACTGCCCATTTCAAAGGGGCAGGAACCATTCTGGTATACAGCTTACCTAATTCTCCATGGGTAAGGGAGTTATGGGCCTCTGTGTGTGAGCAGTCTCCTAAGCTGGCATGTGTGGTGTTGGCCCTGGTTACAGGCATGTAATATTTTTGATGTTGCTGCAGTGTTTTAAGCTACTGGACGGGGGGGAGGGGAGGGGAAAGAGTTTGAAGGGAAGGTAATGTCTTTGATGAATCCAGTTTGACATTGATGGAAGTGTGAGGAAAACCAGGCAGTTTTTGTGGCAATTCAGTCATTCACATATGATTTTTCTCGTGGGCTGCTTTAAGCCTAAAGATAGATCTGCTGTGTCTGAAAGCACATCTATTTTATCAGTAGTTTTACAGAAAAAGTTGCTTGCCTTTGAGAGGCGTTAGCTTTTATAAAGGGTACCTTGGTCACGTAGTTGTCAGATCCCCGAAAGAAGATACGCAAACACAATCTATAAATCTGCCTTTTGACCTTGTAACTAAAAATTTTGTCAGCAACTCAATTTGCAGTTGTAGTGTTTAGAAGCCAGACAGTGCCCTCCAGTGTTGAATATATTTTGGATAAAATCAGCATTTGCCTTTCTTAAAGTAGTTCAGTGAGTTGTTTATAGAAGATACTTGGTGTGAATTGCTATTTCTTTTTTTCATCAACTGTATCCCATTAATCAAAAGTCATATATAAGTTTTGACCAGCTCTGCATGCTGTTAGTAAATGCAATGGGGCAGAATTCAAGAGAGCTTACCCTCCTTCTTACCCTCCAATCTTTATATGGTTCTCTAGTTAATGAACTTTGTAAGGGTTACTTTAAGAAGACTAGAAAAGAGCATTCAACAGACATAATAGATTTTTTCTTTTTTTTTGAGTGAGCTATGGCATAGAGAATGGAGTTTTATTTTTGAATCGGTTGATTCTGAGGGTTATTTTTTAAATACTCCGCTTAAATTTATTTAGTTATTTATTTATTTGCTCCTGTCTCCTACTGCTGGAATTACCAGGGTTTTTAATCTGGCTGATACTAAGGCACAGTCTGGCTTTTTGTCTCATTTCTCTTTACAGCTGCAACTATGTCTGTAGGACACTTTTCAATGTGTATAGACTCTATGTAGACAGGGAAAAGTAATATTGTCTCCAATGGATGGAGATAGAGACTTAGAATCGAAGCCATCTGTCCAAAAGGTAACTAGCAGCTGGCTAATGAAGGGCAAGCTACATGCTTTTGTCTTTATCAGTGAAGTTAGCATAAACTTTACACCATGAGGAACAATCTAGTGCTCACTGCAGTGTGTTGTGTCCTTTGTAGACTCGGTGTGACTGCTGATTTAATCATCATTTGGATGTGATCTATTGTATTTTATTTTTATTTGGATAATTTCAGCTGATGACTACTTTTCGGTTGGCATCAGAACAGCATAAGCAGTAGTATTGGCTTTCCCACTGAAAATACTGAATTGTTTAATTATACCAATAGTGACATACAGAAAATGATACTTACTGTGTAGGCCAAAAATAAATTGGACGAAGTCTCAGACATCCACATTGCATAAGCTTACAGAAAGTTTCTTTTAAGTGTTCTTTCACTGTAAACTAACTAATGAAGAAAGCAAACCTTTGTCTCAGTAAACAATTATTTATGGTGACAACACATATGTCAAGAACAAATGATGATGTTTTTTTTTTTTTCACCACCTTTTGTGATCCATACACAAAATAAGCCACAACGTTGCATTTAGCTTTTAGATATTTTTACAAGCAGTATGTAGAGGAAGAACTTGTGGTAGCAGACTTCGTGTACTGAAGTAGATTTCGGTATTTCAGGTAATATTATGGACTATGCAATGACTGGAACTGACAATAAAGATAAGCAATTACTTGTTAATGTGATGTATTAAGAATTGTGCTGCTAGCATACAGTTTATTTTCCCAAAGAGGCATTTACAGACTGTTGTGCTTTACTTAACAAGTTATGTGTGTATGTCCATAGATTAAAGTCAAGGAAGGAGCCTGAAATACCATGCTCTTACCTCTACAATTTCTGTGCTACTCCCATTAAAGTGTAAAGCCTGGAGAAGAGGAGGAAAGCTGGGAAAAAGAGAAGCAAAATCAGTAGTTTGTTCTATGAGCAGCAGAGCTAGTGAATATTGATTGGTGTCTTTGTTCCTTCTCCCAGTTACCTGTTTATCAGGGACGCGTGTTGCCATGTGCTGTAGCTGGTTTGGGGTTACATCTAAGAAGAATGAATGGTCTGGAGTCACATGGCTTTAGCTGAACGCTGCTTGAGTCTGTGGTGCTGTCCATTTTCACAAAACTGGTCAGAAGCTCATGAGACTATCTGTTGAGAACACTGCACCACTGTCAAATTAGTGTACTTTGTGTGGGCATACCTTCATAGAATCATGGAATGACTTGGGTTGGAAGGGACCTGAAGGATCATCAAACTCCAGCCCCCCTGCTGCACGCAGGCCGCCAACCTCCCCTTTTAATACCAGACAAGGCTGCCCAGGGCCCCATCCAACCTGGCCTTGAACACCTCCAGAGATGAAGCACCCATAGCCTCTCTGGGTGTTCCAGCACCTCACCACTCTCTTGTTGGGATATAGCAGGGCCTGAAGTAATGATATGTCTTTGTCTTATCTACTCATAAGCTTTTTCTAGTACTGATATTAAGGTAATTATTTATAACAAATGCTGTGCTCCAGAAAGAAGTTCCTTTAATTTTGACAGTCATTCAATCATAGTGGCTAGCTGTGGTATTTCATAGTTTGAAACCTTGCTTTCTGTGGTCTGTTGCCTATGTATTATGCCTTTGATTGATCTTTGAATGCATCCTTCTCCTGAATTTGTTATATTTTCCACTTTTAAAAGTCTTTAAAATGGCCATTTGTTCACAAATCCATTAGCTTTTTCTTAAAAGCTAATGATTTAAATGGCAGTTCTAAGTGATCTACTGTCCTCCAAAGGGAAGGCTGTTTTGGGTGACTTTTGTGGCACGGTGAAAGAGCAATAGTGATTTGCAGCGTTTATCTTTTTGTATCGGATCTATGGCAAGAGGACTTTGGCCTTTAGTACTGTGTCATTTTATTTAATTGCTCCAAACTGATAAAATGTAAATTGCTTGTAATATGTTTAAAAATTCAGATAATCTCTTTAGATATAAATACCAGAAGTTGTTACATATTATCCCTGTTGCTGTAGTAACCTAAAGCTTCACTGTTGGCGAGCAAGCTGAAATTGCAGTGAGGAGCAAGCAGTGTACCACACTGACTTAATCATGGCTGAAACATAACCTCTGTCGTCTAATGTTGTGGCTTCCAGCTATCGCTAGGCTTAATGTGCAGAGATATAATGTCTATAAAGTAGGTTCTGGGAGGCTTGAGCTGGTTTTAACATCTGTTCATATGTTTCTGTTTTATTTCCTCATATAGAGGGAATCACATTAGGCAAAGACACATTCAGAGGTGCTTTAGAATTCAAGGGCGTTGAGTTTGCTTATCCAACACGTCCAGAAACATCCATTTTCAAAGATTTCAGCCTCTCCATTCCAGCTGGCTCTGTGATGGCTCTGGTTGGCTCGAGTGGCGCAGGGAAATCAACTATTGTATCCCTTCTACTAAGACTGTATGATCCTATCGCAGGTATGTTTTGCGTGTTGTTCTGATTTGACAAGTGATGCTTTGTGTCTCTGATACACCTTATAAACATCTGAGGTTCCTGCACTGAGGTCCCGATGGGACCATCTCATCGGTGCAAGTGTGCTTCCCTTTGGGCTATGTGATTGGCGTGTGGTGGTGCCTGCATCGCTTTGCATCTCTGATCTGCTCTGACAGCATCCTGGGATGTGTGCATCCAGGGGTCCTTGTTCTCAGCTGTTTATTTTGCCTCTTCAGTGCAAGTCAGAACACCCCTGACTTTACTGTTTCTTTACTTTCAGGTACTATCACTGTTGACGGCTTTGACATTCGTCAGTTAAATCCACTATGGTTCAGGACAAAGATTGGAACAGTGAGTCAGGTAAGGAAGAAAAAAATTCCTAAGTGAATGTAATAGTTTTCTCTAAGCAACTTGCTGGGCCTCACTTCTCTTCTTTGTAGAACTGCGTAATCTTACTTCTCAGTAAAGTTCCTCCATCTCACCTTAACTGCTGATGTGAATGTTTTACTCTTAGCATGAGCATTCAGAGCTAGTCCCCTTATTCTGTAGTCTGTTCTTACAGAATTACAGTGATACAGTGTGTTTGCTTAAAAGAAAAGTTTGCATATGCAGCCTGGGAAACACTGTTGCAAATCATATAGATACCAGTACCTCCGTGTTTATTGTGGTCTGTTGAAGAAAGTAACACAAGATGTAACAACGTGACATATTAATGGCAGTTGCCCGATCACATTTTGCACAGCCATATGCAAAATGACTTGTGTCCTGTGTTGTTTCCTGGCAAGCACAATTCCATTAGGAAATCATGAAAATACAGCCCTGTTGGTGCTTAGTCATGGAGTGCCCCTTTCCTAGCAACTCCCTCACTTGGGAAGTATGGGGAGATGTTCAGTGACATCTTAACAAACAGATTGTTTTTAAGACACATATGTCCCTTGCCTGTTAGAATATTAGGAAAATTTGGATTGTTCTGTGTTTTTTCTTTTTATCTATTTCAACTAACTTTAGCATGAATATTCTTTTATAGGGATATGCAATGGATGAGTGCTGGGTCTTAGAATTCATGTTTTTTGAAATCCAGATGATATGTGCTTGTAATTACAGATGTAACATGTTAGTTATGTTTTTGAATTTGTCAGGAACCAATTCTGTTCTCCTGCTCTATTGCTGAAAATATTGCCTATGGTGCAGAAGATCCATCTACCGTGACTGCAGAGGAGATTCAGAAAGTTGCTGAAATAGCAAATGCTGCTCATTTTATCAGAGATTTTCCAAAAGGGTTTGACACTGTAGTTGGAGAGAAAGGCATTCTACTTTCAGGTACATTTGTTATTTGATTTTAAAATCACGATGCTTCAGAGTGAAGCCAAAATTGTGTTGTTGTTGTTACTCAGCCTTTTTCTCCAAGTCATAGCCCAACATCAGTATTAACATCACTTCCATTCCCCTCCTAATGCACGTGCCTAATTCAGCTCAGCCCAAGCCTCTAGTTTAAAGGACTTCATGTCTGTTCTCCTCTTTCAACTTACTGACTTTTTCCCCAGGTGGACAGAAGCAGCGAATTGCAATTGCTCGAGCTCTGCTCAAGGTAAGACTGCACCTGTTAATTAAGAAGTTACACAGTGTTTGTGAACTCTCATTTATTACATCTGTGGTTGAAGTACTGATAGATCTGGTAGATTTTTCTTATTTTTTGTTTCTGGACAGTAAATTAGCAGGCAGACTCCAGGCAGCGGTTAGCTGACACACCATGAAAGATCCCTGTGACAGTAGTAAATAGGAAATTGAACTTCTGACTGCAGTGCTGCCAAGTATACGTTAAAAGTCTTCTCCCACGGCACTGCCACTAGGCTGTGTCTTTGAAATAGTCCCCAGTTAGTAGTGTTCTCTTTCTGTAGCCTGCAGAATTGGAGATGAAAGTGCTGTTTCTATTTTGCTATCTCGGCCTGTGGACTTGCTAAATGTAGTTTTAGAGTGGCACCCTGATCTTTTGAAGAAATAATTGCTGTGCTGTACTAACACTGTAATTTTTATATATTCAGACCTTGTCCCATTGTAATTGTAACCAATTTTACTTTCTTCTTTAGAATCCCAAAATTCTTCTCTTAGATGAAGCAACAAGGTAAGAAAAAGTAAATAGAAACTTGTGATCTATCTGTAGAACAGAGATTTGGGCAGTGTTCCTTCTTTAGCTGCATGCCCTTGAACAATCTACCTAGCCTCTTATTTTTCTCTGCCCACAAGAAACTAAAATTCCAGAATGCATAAATTGGCAGGGAGATCTGTGCTGAAAGCTTTGCTTATGCAAAGTGGAAGGATAGCTGGAACGCTGTATTAATTTTTCCCCAAACTAGCTCTGTAATGTGCAACGTAGCTTTGAAGCAGGTGTTTCAAAAGCTAACCTGCTGTTAAAATAACATATTCCCCTTTCTCTCTACCCCCTTTCCCTCCGCCCCTTCTGCTCCTCATTTCTTTATAGTGCTTTGGATGCTGAAAATGAGTACCTAGTGCAGGAAGCCCTGGACCGGCTGATGGAAGGGAGGACAGTTCTAATCATTGCCCATCGTCTGTCTACCATTCAGAATGCTGATTTTGTGGCCGTCCTCGGTCAGGGCAAAATTCTCGAATGTGGAAAACATGAGGAACTCCTTGCAAATCCAAATGGACTTTTCAGGAAACTAATGCAGAAACAAGCTTTTCTCCAGAACAGCGATACTTTTGCACTAGACATACAATCCAGAGAAAATAATCTATTAAAAGAAAACGTATGAGGGAATGTACGAACGATGGAAGCTTACAAACTATGAAGAATGTAACTTATGTTCCAGTAATGTAAAGTAAATGTTATATTTTTTCCAAAATGTACAAAGTATCCTTTTGAAACTTAAATGTGTTTAAACTTTGTATTGAAAGCTTTTTGATAATTATTGTCACTTTTTAAAATGTGTGTCGCATTCAGACAGTGTCAGAGGACAGATGTTTGTGCGTTGTGTCACATTAACTGAGGCCGTTTAGAACCATGCTTGCTGTAGTGCACTGTATGACAATGTGCTGTGTTCTCAAGTAAATTCAGTATTTTAAGGGGAATCAAGTGACAGTCCGATCATTTTCACTTCATTGTCTCTTCCCTTTTCAAGAAACTTTTACTTTCATGTTTGTTGCTCATCTTAAAAGGCTGGAATTCCAAAAACGCACGTTTCACTTACCATTTGCTCTGAGATAAGAGAACTTGATTAGGCTCACCATCTACAGTTAACAGAGAACTACAAATGAAAACTTGTCTATAGTGTATGGGAACAGATGTTGGAGGAAAGCTACTGAAAATACAAACAACTAACTGACTTTACAAATAAGGACAAACAAAGTATAATTTTTGCAGTGTGTTTTTTCAGCGCAGGAAAAATCTAAGGTTTGCATGCATTTTCTTCCCTTTTCTACTTTCCCTGCTTTAGTTTTGCTTCTATTACAAGATGACATCCAAAAGATGTTTTTACAAATGTGAGTTGTCCCTTTAAGGCACATACACATACATATTAAAGTCTGGTTTATGAAATTTTAATGTCTTAAAATTACATGTCTTAATATTTCATAGAAATCTCAGATTTTGCCTAATCACCTCGTGTCACTTGCTCAAGGACAGTTACTAAAATATGTTGTGGTAGCATGACATTAATTTGCACAACTGCAGGAAGTACGTTTGGCAGTAAAGAGTAGGCTTCACGTTTCTAATTTAAGAACCTCTTTAGTAGAATCTCTCTATGCTTTCTGAAGATACAAAGCACCACAAGAAACGTTTATAAAGCCAAACGCTTCACAGTATCTCATCAGAGCTCCCTGTACTAGGAAATCTGATTGCTGCTGGAAAGCCTTATTGGAAATAGGTGAGGTATCTAACACTGGGTAAGCTTAACATCCTTCTCTAATGTGCCTCTAAAAGCACATTATGGAACACGGTGAAAACACTGAAAAGATCCCTGCGCTACAGAATGAAAATAAGATATCTTCTGCTATAGTCTTAGGAGAAGAAGAGATTTTATTAAAGATACAACAAAAACACCACTGAACCCAATGTTTAATTTCAGTGTTGGCAATCAATTACCCCCTTGATAATGTATCTAGAGAAGCTTGAACTTTAATCTTTATTCCTAATCTCTCTTTATGTGAGTGCAATCAGCCCTTTGGTTTGTGAGTTTAAACCATGTGATCACGAGAGTTAATTGCAGCTGAATTGAATCACTGTTCTATGTCTGTTGATCATGAATTCTTCTGGAAGGCATTGCAGTCTACCAAAAAGTGAGAAGAGCTCCAGTTCACAGCAAGTTGAATCTATGTTTCAAGAGCTACAGTGAATAGCAGACTGTACTCAAAATGTTCTTTGCACCAAACAAGCCAAGACAGCTTTGCTGGACAACTTCAGCTTTGTAGTTTACACATTTACATTGCATGTGACCCAGCCTCACTATGCATGTGGAATGCTGTATGTAAGCAGAAGATGTAGTCTACCTTGACTTCAGTTAGGCTTTTCACAGAATCATAGAATAGGGGTAGGAAGGGACCTCTAGAGATCATCGAGTCCAACCCCCCTGCCAAAGCAGGTTCCCTAAACCAGGTCACACAGGTAGGCATCCAGGTGAGACTTGAACATCTCCAGAGAAGGAGACTCCACAACCCCCCTGGGCAGCCTGTTCCAGCGCTCCGTCACCCTCACCATAAAGAAGTTCTTGCGCACTTCGTGCAGAACTTCCTATGCTGCAGCTTATGACTGTTTCCCCTTGTCCTGTCTCCACTCACCACTGAAAAGAGACTGGCCTCACCACTATGGCCCCCACATCTCAGATATTTATAGACCTGGATTAGATCCCCTCTCAGTCGTCTTTTCTCAAGGCTGAACAGACCCAGTTCACTCAGCCTTTCCTCATAGGAGAGATGCTCCAGGCCCTTCACCATCTTTGTGGCCCTCCGCTGGACTCTTTCCAAGAGATCCCTGTCTTATTTGTACTGGGGAGCCCAGAACTGGACGCACTACTCCAGATGAGGCCTTACCAGGGCAGAGTAGAGGGGGAGGATGACCTCCCTCAACCTGCTGGACATGCTCTTTTTAATGCTCCCCAGTAAGCCATTGGCCTTTTTGGCCACGATGACATCCTGATAATAAAGCTGAGAGTGTGGGATAGATGAGTGGATGGTGAGGTGGGTTGAGAAGTGGCTGACTGGCTGAGCTCAGAGGGTGGTGATCTTTGATGCAGAGTCTGGTTGGAGATCTGTGTCTAGCAGTGTCCCCCAGGGGTCAGTGCTGGATCCGATCTTGTTCCGTATCTTCATTGACAACCTTGATAAGGGGGTAGTGATAGTGTCCACCCTCAGTAAGCACGCCGATGATACAAAGCTGGGAGGAGCGGCTGACACACCTGAAGGCTGTGCTGCCATTCAGCGAGACCTGGACAGGCTGGAGAGCTGGGCAGAAAAAAAACGGATGAGGTTTAATGAAGAGTGTAGAGTCTTGCATCTGGGGAAGAATAACTACATGTATCAGTACAGGCTGTGGGATGAGCTGCTGGAGAGGAGTTCTGCAGAGAAGGACCTGGGTGTCCTGGTAGACAACAGGTTGGTCATGAGCTGGCAGTGTGCCCTTGTGGCCAAGAGGGCCAATGGCATCCTGGGATGCATTAAAAGGAATGTGGCCAGCAGGTCAAGAGAGGTGATCTTCCCCCTGTTCTCTGCCCTGGTCAGGCCTCACCTGGAGTACTGCTCACAAGAAAAATGCATAGTACTGCTTAAAAGAAAAGTACATATGGAGCCTGGGAAACACTGTTGCAAATCATATAGATATGAGTATCTCCATGTTTATGATGATTTGTTGAAGAAAGTAACACAAAATGTAACAACGTGACGTATTAATGGCCCAATCACATTTTGCACAGCCATATGCAAAATGACTTGTGTTCTGTGTTGTTTCCTGGCAAGCACAATTCCATTAGGAAATCATGAAAATACAGCTCTGTTGGCGTTTAGTCATGGAGCGCCCCTTTCCTAGCAACTCCCTCACTTGGGAAGTATGGGGAGATGTTCAGTGACATCTTAACAAACAGATTGTTTTTAAGACACATATGTCCCTTGCCTGTCTCTCCAAATGCTTTACATGGCACTTAACTGTTAGACTGACGTTCTGATTAAAAGCATAGTGATAACCCAGTGTACAGTGCATTTCAAAATATCTGCTTTATGTAATTGTTGTGGTTTTGTGGTTTTTGTTGTCGGTATTCCACATCATAACATCACGTAAAGCAGTGGGAGTTAAAGAGTTAATATTCTAGTTCTGTGCATTGCCTTTTTTCGGCATTTTTGGTTTATGGAGGGGAGGGGAGGAGTGGCATTCCCCCGAGGACTTTGAGCCCAGAGGAAGAAAGGAGGAGCACATCAGCCTTGCTCCCTCTCATGGATTCTCTTGGTTTCACGGTGGAGAAGCACATGGTGGAATCTGACAGTAGGTAGACAAAGAACTAATTCCAAACCTTGTCCACTATGCACCTATTTTTATCCAGAGTTCGTGTGCAGCTCTAAGATGCAGACCTTCAAATCCTGACTTTAAAGTGACAGCAACATTTTTTACATCATCCATTTTGTCCAGAAAGAGAATGTTTTCTGCACTGCCTCTGCTCTCTCTTCTCTTTACCTCAAGCTGGTAATCCACAGCACTGAGTGCAACATGCTCAGCCTGTATAGAGAGTTTGCAGTCACCTTTCAGTGTAATAGATGACTTGTAAGCTGAGGAGTCATGTTCTGATGAACATGGTGAGCTTTACATTTTGACACATACATGCTTTTTTCATGTGCTTAGCCCTCTGGTACGACACTTTTCAGAAAACTGGTACTTGAAATTGAAGTACTGAGATGTTTCAACAGAATTTAATGCAGGAGGAGACAAACTCGGTGGGACTTCCAAAGTAAAGGGGACGCTGGAATGAGTTCACAGAATCACAGAATCACAGAATCACAGAACTGTAGGGGTTGGAAGGGACCTCTAGAGATCATCGAGTCCAACCCCCCTGCCAAAGCAGGTTCCTTAAACCAGGTCGCACAGGTAGGCGTCCAGGCAGGTCTTGAACATCTCCAGAGAAGGAGACTCCACCACCTCCCTGGGCAGCCTGTTCCAGTGCTCCGTCACCCTCACTGTAAAGAAGTTCTTGCGCATGTTTGTGCGGAACTTCCTATGCTGCGGTTTCCAGCCGTTTCCCCTTGTCCTGTCTCCACTCACCACTGAAAACAGCCTGGCCTCGCCATTCTGCCCCCCACACCTCAGATATTTATAGACCTGGATCAGGTCCCCTCTCAGTCTTCTCTTCCCAAGGCTGAACAGACCCAGTTCACTCAGCCTTTCCTCATAGGAGAGATGCTCCAGGCCCTTCACCATCTTTGTGGCCCTCCGCTGGACTCTTTCCAAGAGATCCTTGTCTTTTTTGTACTGGGGAGCCCAGAACTGGATGCAGTACTCCAGATGAGGCCTCACCAGGGCAGAGTAGAGGGGGAGGATCACCTCCCTTGACCTGCTGGACACGCTCTTTTTAATGCACCCCAGTAAGCCATTGGCCTTTTTGGCTACAAGGGCACACTGCTGGCTCATGGCCAACCTGTCATCCACCAGGACACCCAGGTCCCTTTCCGCAGAGCTCCCCTCCAGCAGGTCATCCCCCAACCTGTACTGGTGCATGCAATTATTCCTCCCCAGATGCAAGACTCTACACTTGCTTTTGTTAAACCTCATCCGGTTTTTTTCTGCCCAGCTCTCCAGCCTATCCAGGTCTTGCTGAATGGCAACACAGCCTTCAGGCGTGTCAGCCAATCCTCCCAACTTCGTATCATCAGCAAACTTGCTGAGGGTGGCCATTATCCCCTCATTAAGGTCATTGATGAAGATGTTGAACAAGACCGGACCCAGCACAGACCCCTGAGGAACACCGCTAGTTACAGGCCTCCAACCGGACTCTGCACCACCAACAACGACCCTCTGCGCTCTGCCAGTCAGCCAGTTCTCAACCCACCTCACTGTCCACTCATCTATCCCACACTTCCTCAGCTTTGTTATAAGGATGTCGTGGGGGACAGTATCAAATGCCTTGCTGAAATCAAGGTAGACTACATCCACTGCTCTCCCCCCATCCACCCAGCCAGAGACAACATCATAGAAGGCTACCAGGTTGGTCAAGCACGACCTCCCCCTTGTGAACCCGTGCTGACTACTCCTGATAACCTCCTCTTCTTCCAGTTGTCTGGAGATGACATCCAGCACAAGCTGTTCCATCACCTTTCCAGGGACAGAGGTGAGGCTGACTGGCCTATAATTGCCTGGGTCTTCCTTCTTGCCTCTTTTGAAGACCGGAGTGACATTGGCTATCTTCCAGTCTTCAGGCACCTCCCCCGTCCTCCAAGACTTCTCAAAGATGACAGAAAGCGGTTCAGCAACCACCTCTGCCAGCTCCTTCAGCACCCGTGGATGAATCCCATCAGGTCCCATGGATTTGTGAACATTGGTGTTGCCTAGGCGCTCCTGGACCACTTCTTCCCTGACAGAAGGGAGGTCTTCCATTCCCCAGATCCTCTCACTCACCTCCAGGGTCTCAGATTCCCGAGTGGGAGCTTTTTCACTGAAAACAGAAGCAAAGAAGGCATTCAGTATCTCCGCCTTCTCAGCATCCCCCGTTACCAGCACACCCCCGTCACTTAGCAGGGGAGCCACATTCTCCCTAGTCTTCCTTTTACTGTTAACGTACTTGAAAAAACCTTTTTTATTATCCTTTATCCCCTTTGCCAGATTTAATTCCAGGCGGGCTTTAGCCTTCCTTGTCGCATCCTTGCAGACCCTGACAACATTCCTGTATTCTTCCCAAGTAGTCAGACCCTTTCTCCACATTTCATGGGCTTTCTTCTTTCCTTTGAGTTTGTGCACGAGCTCCTTGCTCATCCACACAGGTCTCCTGCCACCCTTTACCAATTTCTTCCTCACAGGGACACACCGATCCTGAGCTTGGAAGAAGAGCTGCTTAAATGCCCACCAGCTCTCACAGGCCCCCTTGTCTTCCAACACCCTAGCCCATGAGACAGCTCCAAGTAGGTTTACTGAAGTACTGAAGTAGAGTTTACTGAATTCTCTCCACATGTGTGGTATAACCAACGCTGAAAGGTAAGATTCTTTTCAGGTAACTTGCAGATTGTGTATCCAAAAGTGATGTAATAGTTCAATTTTTCAGTTCTACTTTTATAAGTGCTAGAACAAAAAATGTAACACCCCTTTTATAAAACTCAAATTGTTAATGTGACTTCTTCACTGAGAATGCTGTCATTGAATCTGCTGCCAGGAAAATGCTGAAGCAAGCTCTCTTAGTTTCAAAGGAGGCACTGCTGCCTTTGAAATTATCCTGTAGGCACTATATGATGGAGTACCAAATAGAAGATCATTTTGGATCTTTTGACAAAGTGACAACATCCTATTCTAATGAATTCATGCCTATCATGTGAAATGATTGATGTAGATGTAATCATTGTGGTTGACATTGTGGTTAGTGTAGCAGGGTGACATTTGATTTGTGTTCTGATTAGCTTAAAGAATAAATCTGTGCAGTGTGTTTTGAAAAAGAGTTTACTGAGTACCTTTGTGAATAAACCGGTGTCTGACTGGCATTTATTTATTTCTTATCAGTGCAGAAGGGTCAGCAATTCTTTTTATTCAGGCATGAAAGTGAATTTTAATGTTTGTGAAAGGAGCTAGATTGATAGCCAAGGAAGCAAAGTCCTTCCTTCATCTGTAAAACAAGGCAAGAAGGATGATCCTGGCCTCTCTGGATTCTCTTTACTCTTACTCACAATAGAACAATGTTAATGGTCTCAGATCTGATGAAGACTTCATCTTGACCATGTGGCTTTATGTCATAACCTGCCATGTGAAGTCATGCAGGACTTTGAAGTAAAGTACAACTGTGCAGTCTGTTTTGCATGGGTGAAAACAAGCAGTTGTCAATAGAGTGGCTGTGTGTAGAGATGATAGAGATGAAAAACGTGTGGAATTTCAGTTACTTTCATTTTCCCTTCTGCACCTTCTTTCATTTCAAAGCTACTATAGGACAAGAGTAGTGAATAATTCATTATTGGGAAGGTCCAGAAAAATACTGTCTCTTGGATATATAAATAATTACTGTTGTTATTTTATTTCTTAGCTGTTATTATTATTCCAGTCTAATTCTGCTTTTACTTAAGTTCAACTGAGCCTCTTGATGAGACCTTTAGAGCTGAGATTCCAGATCCTAACTGCTGAATTCAAAACACACCTGTGTACTGAATCCAGCTGAGCTGGAGTTCGTTTACTTCATAGCAGCCCATATGGTGCTAAATTTCACCTTTCTGACCAAACATGCATTGATATCACACCAGTGTTCTGGCTGTTGCTGAGAAATACTCCTCAGAATCAAGGCTTCCTATTTATTTATTTATTTTTGCTTTGCCCACCTCCTTCAACACGTAAACTGGGGATGGGCAAGAAGCTAAGGGGGACCATAACCTGGGTAGTTGACCCAGTTTGACCTAAGGGATGTTCTTTGCCATATAATGTCACACTCAAAAATAAAAACAGAGGGTGGGTTTTTAGGAAGCCAACCATTGCTCAGAAAGTGCCACAGGCCTTTGGCATATAGTGGAAGGCTACGAACGATTGCCTTTGCATCACTTTTTTTTCTTCTTCTTCGCTTCTTAAACTATATTTATCTCAACCCATGAGTTTTCTTAGTTTTGCTTATCCTATTTATTTTTTTCTCTGTTTTACTGGGGGTGCAGGGGAGTGAGTGAGCAAACATGTGCGATGCTCAGCTGTTGCCTGCAGTAAACCTATAATAACGTGATTATTTTATAAAGCTGAAACTGGAAAGCTAGTCTCAGAAATATTTTGGGCAAGTGAGTCAGGCTCCAGCTGCTGCCTGATTGCAGTACTAGGACAAGACCTGTATGCTTAGCCCTTCATGAAGAAAAAAGAAAATCCTTAGGCATACAGGTCAGAAGGGAGTTCAAGTGTTCCACAGGAATCTGGACAATCTGGACAAATAATGGACTCATGACTGAGAAGCGCAGAAGCATGAACCCACAGCTCAGTGTGAAGATAGCTGTGAGGTTCCATATAGCTAGCACCCACTGGCCTTCTTCAATACTTGCTGAATATTTATGGATGCGAGCACAGAGGGGGAATGCGCAGTGCATTTCAGCAGTGGTGACAGTGCCCACGGCTCATGTGTGCAGGTGCACATTTTGACAAGCCACAGCATTCAGCCTCATCTTCACTGCTGGCAAAAATGCTTACTAATTGTGCTTACTATGTTGAAAAACAGCATTCTGTAGCTGAGAATTTGCTCTATCAAACAGAGTCACTCATTTTATCTGTTGTCATTTCCATGAGAATAAATAGGAGGCATTACTTTCAGAGGAACTCATATCACAGAATCACAGAATTGTAGGGGTTGGAAGGGACCTCTAGAGATCATCGAGTCCAACCCCCCTGCCAAAGCAGGTTCCCTAAACCAGGTCACACAGGTAGGCGTCCAGGTGAGACTTGAACATCTCCAGAGAAGGAGACTCCACAACCCCCCTGGGCAGCCTGTTCCAGCGCTCCGTCACCCTCACCATAAAGAAGTTCTTGCGCACTTCGTGCGGAACTTCCTATGCTGCAGCTTATGTCCGTTTCCCCTTGTCCTGTCTCCATTCACCACTGAAAAGAGACTGGCCTCGCCATTCTGCCCCCAACACCTCAGATATTTATAGACCTGGATCAGGTCCCCTCTCAGTCTTCTTTTCTCAAGGCTGAACAGACCCAGTTCACTCAGCCTTTCCTCATAGGAGAGATGCTCCAGGCCCTTCACCATCTTTGTGGCCCTCCGCTGGACTCTTTCCAAGAGATCCCTGTCTTTTTTGTACTGGAGAGCCCAGAACTGGATGCAGTACTCCAGATGAGGCCTTACCAGGGCAGAGTATAGGGGGAGGATCACCTCCCTCGACCTGCTGGCCACGCTCTTTTTAATGCATCCCAGGATGCCATTGGCCTCTTGGCCACAAGGGCACACTGCTGGCTCATGGCCAACCTGTCGCCCACCAGGACACCCAGGTCCCTCTCTGCAGAGCTCCTCTCCAGCAGCTCATCCCCCAACCTGTACCAGTGCATGCAATTATTCCTTCCCAGATGCAAAACTCTACACTTGCTTTCGTTAAACCTCATCCGTTTTTTTTTCTGCCCAGCTCTCCAGCCTGTCCAGGTCTCGCTGAATGGCAGCACAGCCTTCTGGTGTGTCAGCCAATCCTCCCAACTTCGTATCATCAGCAAACTTGCTGAGGGTGGCCACTATCCCCTCATCAAGGTCATCGATGAAGATGTTGAACAATACCGGACCCAGCACCGACCGCTGAGGAACACTGCTGGTTACAGTGGCCCATGACAATTCCTCTTTACTCAGTGCAGCCCAGGCGAACCAGAAGGTGGGACACTCGCACTGTACACCATGTTCAGTGCAGCTGGTACCCTCAGGTCCAGGCTGCCTTTCTCTGCAGTGGTCCATTTGCCTGGCTTGCATGCCAAGCAAGAGATTCCGTGAAGGGGAAACTTTTCATCCCAGCTGCCAAGAGTTGTTTCTGCTACTGATACATCTTATTTTGGAATCCCCATTTGGTATCCTCCTTTAGCCGTGTTTCACACCACTGTTACAATGAGAAAAAATGTAGCCAAGGACAGAAGGAGATGAGTTCAGCAAACATTCAGTGCAGAGCGTAGCACTGAGGTGAGCATTTCCAACCATGGTGTGTAAATAAATGATAAAATACAAGCAGATCTTCAACACAAGGACGACTTGAGTTTACAAATAAATGGTATCCTTCACACATCAGGCATCAGCTTTTTCACCCTTATCTCTATGTAACAAGGTTTCTGAGCTCAGAAGGGATTTTCCATGTAGGGGCAGATATGTGAGGTGTCAATGTGAGAACTCATTAAAAATATACACATTTTTTTAATTGCATTTGAGGACATCTAATACTCTGGAAGAAACACCTAATGTTTATGTGACTGTTAAAGAAACACTGAAACTGAAGAAATGAATTCCCCACTCCCAGCCAGGCTGCCAGGTGAGGTGAGAACACAGCTGAGGCGGCTCTGCCCTGAGAGAACGGACGGCAACGCCTGCGAGCTGCCTGTGACCTTCAGGTGACCCCGGCCGTGGCCTTCAGGTGACCCCGGCCCGGTCACCTTCAGCTAGAAAGGGCGGGAAGGATGAGGTGAGGAAAAAAAGCGGCGGGAAGAGAAAAAGGCGGGAAGAGAGAGAGGCGTTCTGAGCTCCTATTGGCTGCCGGGCGGCAGGGAAACCTATATAAGGCGCATGGGCGGGAAGGTGAGCAACAGGTATTTACCTCAGAGCACGAGAAGAAGGGGAGCGCTGCGAGGGAAGGACAGCAGGCGGAATCTAAGCAGCACCGGGACAGAGGTGCGGAGCGGCGGGGTCGAGCAGAGGGGCGGCCGGGGGAGATTGAGGCGGGCGTCGGGCAGGATGTGCTGGGAGCGACGGATGACTGAAGAGTCGAACAGGGGCAACGAAGGGGAAGAGCAGAGCCAGGGGGCGCGGGGGTTGGGAGGGGGTCCGGCCGGAGCGCGGCTCCGACGGCGCGGGGGTTGGGAGGGGGGTCCGGCCGGAGCGCGGCTCCGACGGCGCGGGGGTTGGGAGGGGGGTCCGGCCGGAGCGCGGCTCCGACGGCGCGGGGGTTGGGAGGGGGGTCCGGCCGGAGCACTGCCTTGGTGGAAGATGCTACGAGACGGCAGTGAGCAGACTTAATAAAGAATTTTTTCTCGATTGGGTCATGTCCTTCAGGAAGTTTGTATCTTTTTATCATGATGCGTTGGTTGGTATGGGGAGGTAACATGACTGAGACAATAAGGATAAAAAGGAGGAAGCCCTAGAGTACTGTTGCACTGTTCAGGAAAGTGCATGTGATGTGAAAACTATGACAGGAAGGAAAGGTAGGTTGCTCTGAGATCCTAGGCTAACAAGTGATACTGTATCCTACCTGGACAATGTTCATGGCCTCTAAGTGCTTGCCTCTGGTAACCACCAACTGGAGGAGCCATGCCTCAGCAGGATGAGGGCCCCTTTCCTCATTTAGCCTACAATTGACCTCGCGGTGGCGTCGTATGTTTAATTTAGCCAGCAGTTACACCTTCTGCTCAAAGTAGTTTTGGCTGGATTGGGCTGGGGAGGAGGGAATGCAAATCAAATGGAGCCCTGCCTCAGGTTTCAGGATCTGCTGCTGAAGATGGAAGAAGCGGTGTGGAGAACCGGGAGGCAGGAGCGAAGATGAAGAGGAAGCAGAAGCCTGCAGATGCGGGGGGGAAGGAGAGAGGCTCCCTGGGCAAAGCATCTCCCTGCTAGCAGGGGCATAGTCAAATTGGAGTTGAGCGTTGCCGGCACCTTGGGTGACCAGGCCGGCTTTGTGCTGGGCGACCTCCCTGTAAGCAGGGCTCCGGTCTTTGCTGTAGTTGCAGTTGGCCTTTTGCCTCCTTGCTCCTTTGGCTGCCTGGGGAGCGTGGCCCCCTGTACGGAGGGCGAGAGCCACCTCTCCGCACCCGAGTGGGAAATGGAGCTCGCTGGACCCCAGGGCCACCCTGTAAGCAGGGTAGTGCCTTTCCCTGCCTCTCCTCCTCCGGCCCCGCAGTGCTGTTGCCTGCTGGAGGCCTGTCAATGCGCCGGCCCTGTACTCGGGGTGCGCGTCACGGCGTTTGGCCTTTGTCCTTTCTTGAGTAGCCCCTTGGCACGTTGAGGTCTGTGGCCTCCGTGCAGCCCGGGGATGGGTCCCAGGCTCTTGTCTGTTGCTCGTAGGTGTGGGTTTATTCCCAGGGATTGGCTGTGCTGCGTTGTCCTTCCCTTCTGGAAAGTTGCATCTGTGTGTGTGTTGCCCTTCCTTTCCTTGTTTGTGTTTGTGGAGTGACTGAGCACCTGTGCTTTCCCTTTAGGCCTCCTCAAAGATTGCTGCAGCTTAGCTGTGACTTCCCAGGGGGGAATGGAGGACGTTGGTGCATGCCGCATGAGGGGTGTTCCCTCACCTCAGTCCTGCGAGCGCAGCGGATGTCCTGTGTGTCCTGTCTCCTTTTTGCTTAGTAGAGACCTGAGCCACACGGTAGGTGTGTGGCCAAGGCCACCCTGTATCCAGGGCTTGGGCCTGTCCTTGCGTGGCCGCCTGTTCTGCTGGCGGCGTGACAACCCTGTACTCGGGGTGCATGTCACAAGCCCTCTGACCCCTGAGCAGCCCGTCCCCTGTACCCCCCCCTGTAATCAGGGCTGGGGAGGCTGCAGCGTTGCAGCCGGCTGCTTTAGCCATCCAGCTGGTGGGAGTGACCCCTCCCTGTCCCGTCAGAGGGTGCAGGTTGAGGTGCTGATTGTGTGTGGGGTGACCTCCCCGCTTGGTGGGTTGAGGTTGCTCTCTGGGCTGCCAAAGATGTGCTCGTGTTGTGCTGCCGGGCGGGCCAGCCTGTAGCTCAGGCGTTGGCGGGAGCCACGTGCTCCGTGGGGCTTCTTGGAGATAGATGGTGAGGCGTGGGGCGCCGTCCTGTAGGCAGGGCCGTGCGTGCCCCCTGTGCTTGGTGAGCTGCGTTCTGAGAGACAGACCCCCTGTACTCAGGCGGGAGTGTGGCCCCGGCCTTTCAGAGGCACGGGGCTGCGAGATGTGGGGCTGGGCTTGCACCCTCCCTGGATTTGGGGCTGGCATCCGACCGCGGCCTTTGGCCGTGTCGCCCCGCTGCCTGGCGGCTCAGAGTTGCTCCTGCTGCTGGGGGGGAAACCGAGCTCTGTGGCTCCAGGGGTGTTGTCGGCCCGCCTGTAATCAGGGTCTGGGCGTGCGAGCCTCTGTGCTCTGCTGGCAGCCCGTGTGGGGTGACCGCCCTGTTAGCGGGCTGCGGGTCAAATCGCCCCCGACTGGGAGAGAAGGAGCCTCCCGCGGCCTTAGGGATGGGGGCTGCCCTGTAACTCGGGGAGCGGCTGTGCCCCGCAGTCCCAGGCCCTTTGCCATGGAGACAGTGGCGGGGGGTCCCCTGTAAGCAGGGAAGCAGACTCCTTTGCCGCTGCTTTTAGTGTGCCCAGCTCCATTTGCCCAGTCTGCCCGCCTCTGCGATCCCCTGCAACGCCGGCTGGAGCCTGCGCCGAACGCCTCTGAGGTGAGAAAAGCTGCTCTGAGTAGATTTTGCTGCAATGGACCGGGGAGGAGGGGGGGCATGCAGGATCTTCCTCGGTGGCTGCATGGCTGCGTGCCGCATTCCTTCGGGTGGAGGCTTAGCTGCTGCTGCGGTCTAATGGTGTCGTGCCTCATGTTTCAGGATCTGCTGCCGAGGATGGAAGAAGCGGTGTGGAGAACCGGGAGGCAGGAGCGAAGATGAAGAGGAAGCAGAAGCCTGCAGATGCGGGGGGGAAGGAGAGAGGCTCCCTGGGCAAAGCATCTCCCTGCTAGCAGGGGCATAGTCAAATTGGAGTTGAGCGTTGCCGGCACCTTGGGTGACCAGGCCGGCTTTGTGCTGGGCGACCTCCCTGTAAGCAGGGCTCCGGTCTTTGCTGTAGTTGCAGTTGGCCTTTTGCCTCCTTGCTCCTTTGGCTGCCTGGGGAGCGTGGCCCCCTGTACGGAGGGCGAGAGCCACCTCTCCGCACCCGAGTGGGAAATGGAGCTCGCTGGACCCCAGGGCCACCCTGTAAGCAGGGTAGTGCCTTTCCCTGCCTCTCCTCCTCCGGCCCCGCAGTGCTGTTGCCTGCTGGAGGCCTGTCAATGCGCCGGTCCTGTACTTGTATGTCTGTCAAATGGCGTGGAGCCCTCTGTCCCCCAAGCGGCCTACCGCCCCTATGCTCCCTGTAATCAGGGCTGGGGAGGCTGCAGCATTGCAGCCGGCTGCTTTAGCCATCCAGCTGGTGGGAGTGACCCCTCCCTGTCCCGTCAGAGGGTGCAGGTTGAGGTGCTGATTGTGTGTGGGGTGACCTCCCCGCTCGGTGGGTTGAGGTTGCTCTCTGGGCTGCCAAAGATGTGCTCGTGTTGTGCTGCCGGGCGGGCCAGCCTGTAGCTCAGGCGTTGGCGGGAGCCACGTGCTCCGTGGGGCTTCTTGGAGATAGATGGTGAGGCGTGGGGCGCCGTCCTGTAGGCAGGGCCGTGCGTGCCCCCTGTGCTTGGTGAGCTGCGTTCTGAGAGACAGACCCCCTGTACTCAGGCGGGAGTGTGGCCCCGGCCTTTCAGAGGCACGGGGCTGCGAGATGTGGGGCTGGGCTTGCACCCTCCCTGGATTTGGGGCTGGCATCCGACCGCGGCCTTTGGCCGTGTCGCCCCGCTGCCTGGCGGCTCAGAGTTGCTCCTGCTGCTGGGGGGGAAACCGAGCTCTGTGGCTCCAGGGGTGTTGTCGGCCCGCCTGTAGTCAGGGTCTGGGCGTGCGAGCCTCTGTGCTCTGCTGGCAGCCCGTGTGGGGTGACCGCCCTGTTAGCGGGCTGCGGGTCAAATCGCCCCCGACTGGGAGAGAAGGAGCCTCCCGCGGCCTTAGGGATGGGGGCTGCCCTGTAACTCAGGGAGCGGCTGTGCCCCGCAGTCCCAGGCCCTTTGCCATGGAGACAGTGGCGGGGGGTCCCCTGTAAGCAGGGAAGCAGACTCCTTTGCCGCTGCTTTTAGTGTGCCCAGCTCCATTTGCCCAGTCTGCCCGCCTCTGCGATCCCCTGCAACGCCGGCTGGAGCCTGCACCGAACGCCTCTGAGGTGAGAAAAGCTGCTCTGAGTAGATTTTGCTGCAATGGACCGGGGAGGAGGGGGGGCATGCAGGATCTTCCTCGGTGGCTGCATGGCTGCGTGCCGCATTCCTTCGGGTGGAGGCTTAGCTGCTGCTGCGGTCTAATGGTGTCGTGCCTCATGTTTCAGGATCTGCTGCCGAGGATGGAAGAAGCGGTGTGGAGAACCGGGAGGCAGGAGCGAAGATGAAGAGGAAGCAGAAGCCTGCAGATGCGGGGGGGAAGGAGAGAGGCTCCCTGGGCAAAGCATCTCCCTGCTAGCAGGGGCATAGTCAAATTGGAGTTGAGCGTTGCCGGCACCTTGGGTGACCAGGCCGGCTTTGTGCTGGGCGACCTCCCTGTAAGCAGGGCTCCGGTCTTTGCTGTAGTTGCAGTTGGCCTTTTGCCTCCTTGCTCCTTTGGCTGCCTGGGGAGCGTGGCCCCCTGTACGGAGGGCGAGAGCCACCTCTCCGCACCCGAGTGGGAAATGGAGCTCGCTGGACCCCAGGGCCACCCTGTAAGCAGGGTAGTGCCTTTCCCTGCCCCTCCTCCTCCGGCCCCGCAGTGCTGTTGCCTGCTGGAGGCCTGTCAATGCGCCGGCCCTGTACTCGGGGTGCGCGTCACGGCGTTTGGCCTTTGTCCTTTCTTGAGTAGCCCCTTGGCACGTTGAGGTCTGTGGCCTCCGTGCAGCCCGGGGATGGGTCCCAGGCTCTTGTCTGTTGCTCGTAGGTGTGGGTTTATTCCCAGGGATTGGCTGTGCTGCGTTGTCCTTCCCTTCTGGAAAGTTGCATCTGTGTGTGTGTGTTGCCCTTCCTTTCCTTGTTTGTGTTTGTGGAGTGACTGAGCACCTGTGCTTTCCCTTTAGGCCTCCTCAAAGATTGCTGCAGCTTAGCTGTGACTTCCCAGGGGGGAATGGAGGACGTTGGTGCATGCCGCATGAGGGGTGTTCCCTCACCTCAGTCCTGCGAGCGCAGCGGATGTCCTGTGTGTCCTGTCTCCTTTTTGCTTAGTAGAGACCTGAGCCACACGGTAGGTGTGTGGCCAAGGCCACCCTGTATCCAGGGCTTGGGCCTGTCCTTGCGTGGCCGCCTGTTCTGCTGGCGGCGTGACAACCCTGTACTCGGGGTGCATGTCACAAGCCCTCTGACCCCTGAGCAGCCCGTCCCCTGTACCCCCCCCTGTAATCAGGGCTGGGGAGGCTGCAGCGTTGCAGCCGGCTGCTTTAGCCATCCAGCTGGTGGGAGTGACCCCTCCCTGTCCCGTCAGAGGGTGCAGGTTGAGGTGCTGATTGTGTGTGGGGTGACCTCCCCGCTCGGTGGGTTGAGGTTGCTCTCTGGGCTGCCAAAGATGTGCTCGTGTTGTGCTGCCGGGCGGGCCAGCCTGTAGCTCAGGCGTTGGCGGGAGCCACGTGCTCCGTGGGGCTTCTTGGAGATAGATGGTGAGGCGTGGGGCGCCGTCCTGTAGGCAGGGCCGTGCGTGCCCCCTGTGCTTGGTGAGCTGCGTTCTGAGAGACAGACCCCCTGTACTCAGGCGGGAGTGTGGCCCCGGCCTTTCAGAGGCACGGGGCTGCGAGATGTGGGGCTGGGCTTGCACCCTCCCTGGATTTGGGGCTGGCATCCGACCGCGGCCTTTGGCCGTGTCGCCCCGCTGCCTGGCGGCTCAGAGTTGCTCCTGCTGCTGGGGGGGAAACCGAGCTCTGTGGCTCCAGGGGTGTTGTCGGCCCGCCTGTAGTCAGGGTCTGGGCGTGCGAGCCTCTGTGCTCTGCTGGCAGCCCGTGTGGGGTGACCGCCCTGTTAGCGGGCTGCGGGTCAAATCGCCCCCAACTGGGAGAGAAGGAGCCTCCCGTGGCCTTAGGGATGGGGGCTGCCCTGTAACTCGGGGAGCGGCTGTGCCCCGCAGTCCCAGGCCCTTTGCCATGGAGACAGTGGCGGGGGGTCCCCTGTAAGCAGGGAAGCAGACTCCTTTGCCGCTGCTTTTAGTGTGCCCAGCTCCATTTGCCCAGTCTGCCCGCCTCTGCGATCCCCTGCAACGCCGGCTGGAGCCTGCGCCGAACGCCTCTGAGGTGAGAAAAGCTGCTCTGAGTAGATTTTGCTGCAATGGACCGGGGAGGAGGGGGGGCATGCAGGATCTTCCTCGGTGGCTGCATGGCTGCGTGCCGCATTCCTTCGGGTGGAGGCTTAGCTGCTGCTGCGGTCTAATGGTGTCGTGCCTCATGTTTCAGGATCTGCTGCCGAGGATGGAAGAAGCGGTGTGGAGAACCGGGAGGCAGGAGCGAAGATGAAGAGGAAGCAGAAGCCTGCAGATGCGGGGGGGAAGGAGAGAGGCTCCCTGGGCAAAGCATCTCCCTGCTAGCAGGGGCATAGTCAAATTGGAGTTGAGCGTTGCCGGCACCTTGGGTGACCAGGCCGGCTTTGTGCTGGGCGACCTCCCTGTAAGCAGGGCTCCGGTCTTTGCTGTAGTTGCAGTTGGCCTTTTGCCTCCTTGCTCCTTTGGCTGCCTGGGGAGCGTGGCCCCCTGTACGGAGGGCGAGAGCCACCTCTCCGCACCCGAGTGGGAAATGGAGCTCGCTGGACCCCAGGGCCACCCTGTAAGCAGGGTAGTGCCTTTCCCTGCCTCTCCTCCTCCGGCCCCGCAGTGCTGTTGCCTGCTGGAGGCCTGTCAATGCGCCGGTCCTGTACTTGTATGTCTGTCAAATGGCGTGGAGCCCTCTGTCCCCCAAGCGGCCTACCGCCCCTATGCTCCCTGTAATCAGGGCTGGGGAGGCTGCAGCGTTGCAGCCGGCTGCTTTAGCCATCCAGCTGGTGGGAGTGACCCCTCCCTGTCCCGTCAGAGGGTGCAGGTTGAGGTGCTGATTGTGTGTGGGGTGACCTCCCCGCTCGGTGGGTTGAGGTTGCTCTCTGGGCTGCCAAAGATGTGCTCGTGTTGTGCTGCCGGGCGGGCCAGCCTGTAGCTCAGGCGTTGGCGGGAGCCACGTGCTCCGTGGGGCTTCTTGGAGATAGATGGTGAGGCGTGGGGCGCCGTCCTGTAGGCAGGGCCGTGCGTGCCCCCTGTGCTTGGTGAGCTGCGTTCTGAGAGACAGACCCCCTGTACTCAGGCGGGAGTGTGGCCCCGGCCTTTCAGAGGCACGGGGCTGCGAGATGTGGGGCTGGGCTTGCACCCTCCCTGGATTTGGGGCTGGCATCCGACCGCGGCCTTTGGCCGTGTCGCCCCGCTGCCTGGCGGCTCAGAGTTGCTCCTGCTGCTGGGGGGGGAAACCGAGCTCTGTGGCTCCAGGGGTGTTGTCGGCCCGCCTGTAGTCAGGGTCTGGGCGTGCGAGCCTCTGTGCTCTGCTGGCAGCCCGTGTGGGGTGACCGCCCTGTTAGCGGGCTGCGGGTCAAATCGCCCCCGACTGGGAGAGAAGGAGCCTCCCGCGGCCTTAGGGATGGGGGCTGCCCTGTAACTCGGGGAGCGGCTGTGCCCTGCAGTCCCAGGCCCTTTGCCATGGAGACAGTGGCGGGGGGTCCCCTGTAAGCAGGGAAGCAGACTCCTTTGCCGCTGCTTTTAGTGTGCCCAGCTCCATTTGCCCAGTCTGCCCGCCTCTGCGATCCCCTGCAACGCCGGCTGGAGCCTGCGCCGAACGCCTCTGAGGTGAGAAAAGCTGCTCTGAGTAGATTTTGCTGCAATGGACCGGGGAGGAGGGGGGGCATGCAGGATCTTCCTCGGTGGCTGCATGGCTGCGTGCCGCATTCCTTCGGGTGGAGGCTTAGCTGCTGCTGCGGTCTAATGGTGTCGTGCCTCATGTTTCAGGATCTGCTGCCGAGGATGGAAGAAGCGGTGTGGAGAACCGGGAGGCAGGAGCGAAGATGAAGAGGAAGCAGAAGCCTGCAGATGCGGGGGGGAAGGAGAGAGGCTCCCTGGGCAAAGCATCTCCCTGCTAGCAGGGGCATAGTCAAATTGGAGTTGAGCGTTGCCGGCACCTTGGGTGACCAGGCCGGCTTTGTGCTGGGCGACCTCCCTGTAAGCAGGGCTCCGGTCTTTGCTGTAGTTGCAGTTGGCCTTTTGCCTCCTTGCTCCTTTGGCTGCCTGGGGAGCGTGGCCCCCTGTACGGAGGGCGAGAGCCACCTCTCCGCACCCGAGTGGGAAATGGAGCTCGCTGGACCCCAGGGCCACCCTGTAAGCAGGGTAGTGCCTTTCCCTGCCCCTCCTCCTCCGGCCCCGCAGTGCTGTTGCCTGCTGGAGGCCTGTCAATGCGCCGGCCCTGTACTCGGGGTGCGCGTCACGGCGTTTGGCCTTTGTCCTTTCTTGAGTAGCCCCTTGGCACGTTGAGGTCTGTGGCCTCCGTGCAGCCCGGGGATGGGTCCCAGGCTCTTGTCTGTTGCTCGTAGGTGTGGGTTTATTCCCAGGGATTGGCTGTGCTGCGTTGTCCTTCCCTTCTGGAAAGTTGCATCTGTGTGTGTGTGTTGCCCTTCCTTTCCTTGTTTGTGTTTGTGGAGTGACTGAGCACCTGTGCTTTCCCTTTAGGCCTCCTCAAAGATTGCTGCAGCTTAGCTGTGACTTCCCAGGGGGGAATGGAGGACGTTGGTGCATGCCGCATGAGGGGTGTTCCCTCACCTCAGTCCTGCGAGCGCAGCGGATGTCCTGTGTGTCCTGTCTCCTTTTTGCTTAGTAGAGACCTGAGCCACACGGTAGGTGTGTGGCCAAGGCCACCCTGTATCCAGGGCTTGGGCCTGTCCTTGCGTGGCCGCCTGTTCTGCTGGCGGCGTGACAACCCTGTACTCGGGGTGCATGTCACAAGCCCTCTGACCCCTGAGCAGCCCGTCCCCTGTACCCCCCCCTGTAATCAGGGCTGGGGAGGCTGCAGCGTTGCAGCCGGCTGCTTTAGCCATCCAGCTGGTGGGAGTGACCCCTCCCTGTCCCGTCAGAGGGTGCAGGTTGAGGTGCTGATTGTGTGTGGGGTGACCTCCCCGCTCGGTGGGTTGAGGTTGCTCTCTGGGCTGCCAAAGATGTGCTCGTGTTGTGCTGCCGGGCGGGCCAGCCTGTAGCTCAGGCGTTGGCGGGAGCCACGTGCTCCGTGGGGCTTCTTGGAGATAGATGGTGAGGCGTGGGGCGCCGTCCTGTAGGCAGGGCCGTGCGTGCCCCCTGTGCTTGGTGAGCTGCGTTCTGAGAGACAGACCCCCTGTACTCAGGCGGGAGTGTGGCCCCGGCCTTTCAGAGGCACGGGGCTGCGAGATGTGGGGCTGGGCTTGCACCCTCCCTGGATTTGGGGCTGGCATCCGACCGCGGCCTTTGGCCGTGTCGCCCCGCTGCCTGGCGGCTCAGAGTTGCTCCTGCTGCTGGGGGGGAAACCGAGCTCTGTGGCTCCAGGGGTGTTGTCGGCCCGCCTGTAGTCAGGGTCTGGGCGTGCGAGCCTCTGTGCTCTGCTGGCAGCCCGTGTGGGGTGACCGCCCTGTTAGCGGGCTGCGGGTCAAATCGCCCCCGACTGGGAGAGAAGGAGCCTCCCGCGGCCTTAGGGATGGGGGCTGCCCTGTAACTCGGGGAGCGGCTGTGCCCCGCAGTCCCAGGCCCTTTGCCATGGAGACAGTGGCGGGGGGTCCCCTGTAAGCAGGGAAGCAGACTCCTTTGCCGCTGCTTTTAGTGTGCCCAGCTCCATTTGCCCAGTCTGCCCGCCTCTGCGATCCCCTGCAACGCCGGCTGGAGCCTGTGCCGAGCGCCTCTGAGGTGAGAAAAGCTGCTCTGAGTAGATTTTGCTGCAATGGACCGGGGAGGAGGGGGGGCATGCAGGATCTTCCTCGGTGGCTGCATGGCTGCGTGCCGCATTCCTTCGGGTGGAGGCTTAGCTGCTGCTGCGGTCTAATGGTGTCGTGCCTCATGTTTCAGGATCTGCTGCCGAGGATGGAAGAAGCGATGTGGAGAACCGGGAGGCAGGAGTGGGCAGGAAGCGGAAGCTGTCTTATTTCACGTGATTCTTTTGTGTGTAGTACCTGCTATTCATGTATGTATTTATGTTTTACTTGATTTCTTCTTATTGCCTCCCTTTTCTCCTATGAATAAATTTTTTGTGCTTGTTCAAGTAGTTTCTTGTTCTCATCTTTGAATCTTCTAAGCAATCACCGGAGTTGTCATGGTCTTTATTTGAAATACAGACCCTATCCTACAAGATCTCTAAGTGGAGAGTTTAGCTCACCTCTCCCATCCTTAGTTAAAGGGTGAACTGAGTTCTGTAGCCTTCTTCAGTTCAATCTCTGCCTCTTTAGAATGTTGGGGCAGGGGGTTCATTTGGTACTGTCTGATTCCACCCCATCCTGGAATCGCTGCTGTGCTATTGACTATAGAAGGGCAGATCTTGGCTCCCCTCTTCCTGGCACTTGCATGCTCACATACTTTTTTCAGGCTTTGACCTGGCAAATCCCCTGCAGGCCTATATTGAATTGTAGGGTTCAATTAAGTAGCATGAAGACATTTGTTTCTTACTGGTTTAATTGTGTTTACCATTGGTTTCTTTCCTCCAGCCCTATGGAAAATCCTGAAAGCTGAACTGGGTGTTTTGGTGTCCTTTATTTCAGGCATAGTGCTGACTGATGTAGCAGAGCTCTTGCCTTAATCTTACCTATGTCCAGTGTCAAACCGGCTCACCGCTTTTGCACACAGATCCGCGTGTAACAACTGATGCCCAATCAATTGCTCAGCCCCCGGTGATGCCCTGTTAGTCCCCAAGCATCAGTTGCCCTCCTGATGAACACTGTTTTCTTTGCAAGCTTTCCTTACGCATCGTGGCATAGAGTATGGAACATTGCCTTGTTCAGGTTTAGGTCCAGATTCTGTCCCCTTCCTTCAGTTGCTCATAGCCTTCTTCTTTGACTGTAGGATAAGCTGAGAAAGCTAAAACTTCTTGGCTCAGCTCGGAACTACTCATCACAACTGAAAACAGGGCAGAGAGTGAGCAGATAGTTTTAACAAAAAGAAAATACAGTGGCAACGATCTGAGGAGGAATTCCAATTTACTGAATTTAACTAAATCAAACAAAATGAGAGACAAGAATATCCAAAATGTGACTCAAACCACAATAGCGCAAGGGAAGCACCTGCTTTTCTCCGTGGCAAGCAGAGATGGCTGAGCCAGGGCCAGAGGGAGAGAGGCAGATGCTCAAGTCCTGTCCAGTGCTCCACACCACATCCTCTTCCCACCAGGTCCTCTGGGGATGTCGTCCCCTCCCATCAGGATACTCAAAGTGCTCAAAAAAGGCAGTAAACAGCACCAGAACATTAACTCGTTAACTCCCATTGGTCCATGTGAGGTTCTGATGTGGAATACTGACAACAAAAATCACAAAACCACAACAATAACCTATCCTCTGTATTTGCCTGTCCTCATGGGAGGAACACAGAAGTGTTGTCAGGGTCTGCGGGGATGCGGTGAGGAAAGCTAAAGCCTACCTGGAGTTGAATCTGGCAAAGGAGATAAAGTGTAATAAGAAGGATTTTTTTAAGTACATCAACAGTAAAAGGAAGACTGGGGATAATGTGGGTCCCCTGCAGAACGAGGGGAATGTCCTGGTAATGGGGAAGGTGGAGAAGCTGAATGCTTTCTTTGCTTTGGTCTCCACTTCAAAGACTCCCACTTGGGACTTCAGGACCCTGGAGCAAAGAGAAAAGAGTCTGGGAAATGGAAAGCTTCCCTCTGGTTGAGGAGGGGATGGTCTGGGAGCATCTGGGTGGGATCAAATCCACGGGCCCTCATGGGACGCATGCACGTGTGCTGAGGGAGCTGGTAGATGTGAGGGCTGGATCACTTTGTGATCTCTATCATCTTTGACAGGTTTTGGAGAAGAGGAGAGGTGCTTGAAGACTGGAGGATAGCAGAAAGGGCAAGGAGGATCTGGGAAACTGCAGGCCAATCAGTCTCACCTCTGTCTCTAGAAAGGTGATGGAGCACCTTGTCCTGGTGGGCAACAGGTTGGCCGTGAGCCGGCAGGGTGCCCTGGTGGCCAAGAAGGCCAGCGGGATCCTGGGATGCATTAAAAGGAATGTGGCCAGCACGTCAAGGGAGGTGATCCTGTGAGGGAGAGTCCCCTATACTCTGCCCTGGTCAGGCCTCACCTGCAATAATGTGTGCTGTTCTGGGGTCCCAGGTGCAGAAAGGACCAGAATCTCGTGGGAAGAGTACAGTGGAGGGGCATAAAGATGGTAAAGGGCCTGGAGCACCTCTCTTATAAGGAAAGGTTGAATGATCTGGGACTCAGAGGGGATATTATCAATGTTTTTTGATCGCCGAGGTTTGCTGCTTCGGAGCTGCCCCAGGCAGAGCTGAGGCGGCTGATGGCGGGGCGCACAGCGGATTCGCACGGCTTTCCCTCATCCAGGGACTCCCGAGGCATCGGAGCAGCCCCGCACCTCTCGCGAGAGCCGCTCACGTGGCGGGGGCGTTGCCAGGGTAGCGGCTCTCCGTCCCCGCCTGTCTCCCTCGCCTCTAATGAGAGCGCTGAAGAGCTCTCCTCCGCACAAACGACGAGGAGGAGTTTTGTCATTGTGAAGATGGTGGTAAGCGTGGTTGCACCCGTCAATGACTTGGTAAAAGAGCGAGGGCAGATCCAGCACTGTCAGTAACGGGGCGGAGCTGTTTAGTCACACCTTGGTAAGGCTACTCTGATTGTGCTAGTGGGTCTGCTGGATTGCCATGGCTGCGTCCCGGCAGAAGGCTACTCTCAGGAAACATGTGGAGACCTAGACAGAGGTCCCCTGCACGTGTAAGAGGAAGGCTGCAGCCAAGAAGAGTGTGGAGACCCAGACTGAGGTCCCAGAACAGCACACTAGCATTCAGGCTGCTGGCTGCAACGAGTGCCAGAGTCTGGCCCTTGAAGTGCCAGGCGATGGAGGCAGCGCCTGTGTGAGGCGTGACCACGTAAATGACCTTCTCAGTCTGGTGGCCTGCCTGAGGGAAGAGGTGGAGAGGTTGAGGACCATCAAGGACTGTGAAAAGGAAATTGACTGGTGGTGCCAGGCCCTATCGGCCCGAGGTCCCGGCATGCACCTGAGGCTCCCAATGGAGCATGTCGCCCCTGGTCGCTTTGCAAACAGGTGACAGAGAAGAATCGGCAGACAGACTGTGCTCCTGTTACAGTGAGCCCTCAGGCCTCTCCTACCCCTTGCAATACTAATGAAGAACTATGGGGTGTGAGACTGGGTCAAAACCACTGTAACTCTCTCCCAAAAGGGCGAGGTGATATCCACTGCACAGTGGTGGAGCCTCTGCCCTGTTGTTGCCGAGCAGAGCAAAGCAGTTTGAGAGAGAAGAATGGGTGGAAACAGATACTGACTCGGCGATGTGGGCGTCCCCTCCCTCCCCCCCATGCTCCAGTGTTTGGGCCAGTAAGAGCTCCAGAAGCCTCACCTGGAAGCAAAGTGAGGACTTTGCCAAAGTGTCAACAGCCTTTCTGGTCTTGCTGCATGAACATCAGCACCGTAGCAGGACTGACATGTGTAAAGATAATTGTCTGCAACACACCTTGATGTTACATCGCAGGTACCATTCCAAACTATATTCATGCTACGCATTGATGAGCTGGGCAGAACTAACGGAGCTAGAATGGAACTGTTTGTTCTGTGAGTAATGTGCCTACAGCAGCATGGACATGAGCCAGCAGTGTACGCTTGCAGCACGGAAGTTCAACTGTGTTCTGGGCTTCATTTAAAAAGAGATAGCCAGCAGGGAGGGGCAGGTGACTGTCCCCCTCTACTCAGCTCTTGTGAGACCCCATCTAGAGTACTGAGTTCAGGCCTGGGGCCCTCAGCACAGGAAGGACGTGAAGCTCTTGGAGCAGGTCTAGAGGAGGGCCACCAGGATGATCAGAGGGCTGGAGCACCTCTCCTGGGAGGAAAGTTTGAGGGAACTGGGATTGTTTAGCTTGGAAAAGAGAAGGCTGCAGGGACACCTCATTGCAGCCTTCCAATATTTGAAGAGAGCATATGAACGGGAGGAGGAACGGCTGTTTACGAGGGTAGATAGTGATAGGACAAGGAGGAATGGTTTTAAACTGAGACAGGGAAGCTTTAGTTTAGATATTAGGAAGAAGTTTTTCACCCAGAGAGTGGTGACACATTGGAACAGGTTGCCCAAGGAGACTGCAGATGCCCCATCCCTGGAAGTATTCAAAGCCAGGCTGGATGTAGCTCTGGGCAGCCTGGTCTAGTGGCTGGTGACCCTGCACATAGCATTGTGGTTGAAACTAGATGGTCATTATGGTCATTTTCAATACAAGCCATTCTATGATTCTATGATTCCCTCAGGGCTTACTACAGCTTCCTTTGTAGAACATACATTGCACCAAGCTGCTGTTTTCTTCCAAGCTAAAGTCTCCACTCTGCTGTTGTCTATTAGGATGCCTTTCTCTTTAATGAGAATTGCCCTTTGTATTTTTCTGCAGGGACATTTCCCTACCCCATTCCTAGCAGGTCACCAATGTGTCCTGGGAAGTGGAAAGCACATGAGCATGCTGGAAGGGAGCAGAGTCTGTGGAGTGAAAAGGATGTAAGCATGCCTGGAAGAAAAGAAGGGTCTCCAATCATCCCAAAAAGGGAAAGGGAGGAAACTGGAACGCTGTGGAAAGGACTGAAGGGGATGTGTGTGTGAAGCAAGGGGACCAGGGCAACTCAGTGCTTGCAGTGACCGTAACAAAGAAGATATGAAGATACAACCAGAGGGAATGGAGGAGCTCTGAGTGAAAGCTACACAGGAGATATGGAGCAGCAAACTTGGGCATCCTGTACTCCTGCAGGTGTGCAAGGGGTTGCTTCCTTTGGCCATGTTGCCCTGGTAAACGCATATATTTTTTGTACACATGAGACCCTCCCTCTGCCCCAAGGGCCTTACAAAGGGAACACTGGTACTGGTAGCCCTGGCAACTGGCACCATGTGTCACCAAACCCTTTGTGATGTCACAAAGCGCTTAGCAGAACTGGGGCCCCACAAGCACAGCCCCCACAAGCACAGTGTCTGCAGGTGCAGGTGCAGGTGCTAGAGCTGGTGCTGGTGCTGGTATTGGTACTGGCAGTGTTGGCACTGGTGGCGGTGGTGCTGGTGGTGCTGGTGGTAGTGCCCAGTCCCAACGGATCATGGAGAAGATCCAGAAGTTTTTCTTGAGATTGAGAATGACACGGAGAAGGTCTGTGCCTCCTACTTTCTGTTCTCGAGGGCACATAGGGTGCTTAAAAGCCTGGCAAAATCAGCACATGTCCTGATGATGGCAGCTCAACCCACAGGCAAATTTGGCCTCCCTGCACATAGCCCATCCTGCCCATATATACCTTCCAGAATAACGGGACACCCATTCTAGACATTTCTTCCCCTCCGGTCACCCCCTCCATCTCCTGCCTCCATTGGCCAGTATCAACTGGAAGCAGGAAGAAATGCTGCCTGGGGCTACTGTGGGCTGTCAGCAGCGCTGAGAGTAAAGCGCGCTGTGTCTTTCACAGCAGTCTTGCTTTGAGGAAGATCTTGCCGATATACCATAGCATACAGGAAAACAACATTTAAGGATGTACTAGCAAGTGTGTGCTGCTCTCTCCCAGTTTGCTGTCAGTCTGGAACGGGTGGCCAATAAAGGGCCGTGAGGAGTGCGACAGGCAGTGTGCGCAACTGAACGTGCCTTCTGTCTTTTCTAGGCGCAGTGCTCGCGTGCACCCCAGGGACTGCACAGAGCAGGAAAGCCAGGGAGAAGGCCCTTTGGAATATGAAGTCAAGCAGGTGACAGTCTTCTTCTGGTTTTATAAAATGCTTGCCATGGCATCCTCTTTTGAGCCGATTTCCTTAAACGTTGACAATTTGTATTCTTTAACTTTGAACAGGCAGAGGGCAGCGCAGATGGAGTTGCAGTGGCAAAATCTGCCCCACTCAATCCCTCCAACATTGATGGAGTGGCAGCAGCAACTTCTGCCCCATTCATTCTCTCCAACAAAGATGGAGTAGAAGTGGAAATTTCTGCCCTGCTCAGTCTCACTGAGACTTCTGAAAGTCACTCAAGCTCAGCAGATGATAAAAAGCAGCGATTTAAGATGCAACTTGAGCCCTCCTGCATGGAAAACCTCTCTGGGAACATCCCTGAGTTGCAAAAAAGCAACAAGACCTTAAGTCAGCAGCAGAAGAAATCCAATAGGAGAGCTCACAGGCAAAAGACAACACTGGAGCAATGGGAAGAAACGCTCAAGAAAGAGGCATTGCTTTCAGAAGCAACAGAAAGAGCACTTTTCCAGGCCCAGAGGCAGGCAAAGGAATGTTGTGCTTCACACCTTGCAAAAGGTGAACCAAGAAAAGAAACTGCAGAGTGGGAAGTTCTGCAGGAACAAGTGGCCCGGCTCCAGCATGAAAACCTTTCACTGCGTCAGCAGCTGGAAGATGTGCGGAACACCAACCAGGTAAGAGCAGTGTGATGTCTTTAAACGTGAAACAAAGTACAAGAAAAAGGTCAGGTGGACACTGAAGTAGAGCAGCTCCCAAAGGCATCTGGCACTTCTAGAATTTACCAGCTATGAGCTACCTGCCTGGAAGGCCATCCCTCGAGTTGCCTCTGTTTTGTTCCCTTTCTGCTGCCATTTGGAAAGTGGCAAATCCCAGCTCTGCACCCCAGTGAGCATCAGGCGATTCTCCTCTACCACTTTTCTTCCCTTTGTGGTTCACTCAAGGATAGGATCTAAGTATAGGAACTGGTAAGCAGAAGTAAAAATGCAGGCTTTAGTTAGTTTTTTACCTTTTGTTTCACACATTTCTCTAGAGAATAGTTGGACGGCTGCAACAACAGCTTGCTGAGGCTGTTGGAAAGCAGCAGATTGCTGAAGCATTCCTGAAAACTTCTGCTGACTTAAGTGACTCACTGAAGAAAGAAAACTTGAAATTGCAAGAGGATCTGGATGAGGCTAATGCCAAGGTATGCAACATCTGTGAACACGCCTTGATAGGGGCAAAGCTGTTCATTTCCTCCAACGAGTGAAAGAGAAGAAATAAGATGAGAACAAACGTAAGACACTGTTGTTTTTCCACTGCGTACAGGTGCGTGACCTTTATGCACAGCTGGAGTTGGAGCACTCAAAATTGCTGCTGCAAAAAAGGGCAAATGAGGAGCTGCGAGTAAAGGAGGCTGTTCTCAAGCAGCGCCTGGAGGCTGCGGAAGCAGATTATAAAATATCAGCGCAGTTTGAAAAGCGGCGAGAAGAAAAAATGCAGAAGAAACTTGCCAACAGTTTCAGAAAGCAGTCGGCTTCAGAAACATCTCTGAAGCATTCTGAAGATTACTGCCGTTACCTGGAGAACGACATGTTGATGCTGAACGAAGGCTTGGACAAGGCTAATGTCAGGGTATGCAATGCCTGTGAGCGCAGGTTAAGCTGTTCTTTTCTCCTAAATAGTGCAAGAGAAGAAATAATCTGAAAACAAGTGCAGGACGCGTTTATCTGAAAGCAGTAAAAGACACATCATTTGTTAGCAATGGCTTTCCTGATCAGAGCATGATCTGATCTGAAACATCAACAAAGCCATCTGCTTTCAGCCACAAGTAAGAGGCAATCCCTTGCTGCAAAGGGGCAGTGGAAGCTCTTACTCGGTCCTTAGAGTACATTACTCTCCTTGCCTCCTCCCCTGTCACTTCACAGAACACAAGCAGCTTCTCGGGGAGCTCATTTTCAGGCTGAGGGGCAAAGCAGTGGCTTGGGAGCAGCATCCAGGGAAGGAAGAGTGCAGCAGCTTGTCCTCCTTCGAGACTCGCTGCTGTTCTGATGCCTTTCCTGATGTAGTGGCAGTACTGTGACACCACAAGGCATGCCCTCACAAAGCGTCTCTGAGTTCAGCAGCTCTGTTTGCAAGTTCTCAACAGCAAAATGAGATCTTTGTTCCCTGTTAGTAGCGTTGGTGACAAACAAAAGTACTCTCTTGCATTTTCCCTCCACGCTGAGAGGACATTAGCAGAGGTGAGTGCAAATGAAAAGGAAAGGAGCCAGCCTGGTTTGCGGTGAAAGCACCGGCAGAGAACAGGACCGCTCTTCTTGTCCACTGCCCGCTGGTGCTGCTGTAATTCAGGATGAAAATATCAGCACCTGCTGTTTTACTCCCCTATAAACAATTTCAGCTCAGGAGATGGGTGTTGTGCAAACCACTTGCACTGACTGATGCATCCCGTTCTCCACCTCTCCTACTAGCTGTCTCCAGGGAGGTCTGTGGTGGGAGCATTACTTCACAGGCATGGGAGTTGCATAATTCCGTTGGAGTCAAGTGCCTTTCCTTTGGAGCCGTTCTGGAAAGAAGGGTCAAGACTGCATCAGTCTTCTCAGCAAAGATTAGAAAGTCGTGCTTGCTTTAGAAAAAACGCACCTCTTTTCCTTGGCAAAAGTTACAGCCTTAGTGCATTACGCTAGGGGCTCCAGCAACACACACATGTGAATGAGTTCCCCAGGATGTGGGGATTTTAGAGCACTCTGATTAAGGGAGATTGTTTTTTCCACTGCATGCAGGTGTTTGAACTTTCCGTACAGCTGGAGATGGAACGGCAGAACTCGCTGCAGCTAGAAATGACAAATCGGGCGCTGCAGGACCTGGTTCACCAATATCGCCCACAGGCCACTGCAGCGGGCTGTAGCCCATTCTCACAGAGTGGAAGGTGGCACGAAGAAAGTGCTCCAAAAGAAATGGGGCCGAAGCAAGAGCCCAGCCTCTTTTCTCTGGTAAACTGATGTGCCATTCCTATCTGTATCCACACCGCGTTGAGTTGTCGCTGCGCTCATTGCTTTTGGGAGTTTTCTGTTACACGTTTAGTTCTTACACTTAGTTCTGTTAGTGCAGAGCCTCTGGCTTCCTTGTAAGGAAGCTGAAGAGAGATGTGTGAAAGTGTGTCTGTGTGTGTCGTGTGATCTTGGTGCATAAGAAATAGGCAGCCTTTTCCTCATCCCCTTCCTTATAGAGTTGGAGGTGGCTCAATACTAGCTTTCATGTAAAAACAGCAGAAGAGCAGGTATGTTTCTTTCTGAGGTAAAAATAACGGAAAGACATTTAGTCATTTCTGACTTCTTCCCTGAGTGTTGATGGCAGGGAGGAAGCACGGCTCCTTCACTGAGCAGGGCTATCTTGTTTCCATTGGGTATGGGAACTGGCTGCAAGGACACATGGATGTGGCACTGTCTGCCTCTTCCTGTTCCTTCAAGTTGCACTGTCTTCTTCCGATGCAGGCAGCTTCTCAAAGCAAGCTAGAGGAGATCAATGCCAGAGAAGCAACGTTTAGAAAGGAACAGAGGCAGAGAATTGCAGCTCTGACATCAGAAATGGAGAGAGACCAAAGCATGCATCAGGAGAGCTTGCGGCAAATAGCACACTGGCAAGCAGAGCTAGACTTGTCAGAAAAACTGTTCCGGGTGGGTGAGGACATTCGAAGAAGCCTTGCAAATAAATAAGACAAGTAAGTGAAAACATTTTCTTCCTTTTCTTGGTGGTGGTGGTGGTTGTTGTTGTCAGTTGTTTGGTTGGTTAATTTTCCAATAATACATTATTATTCGCAATAACACGTTATTCCTCCTCTTGTCATGGCTGTTCTACCCAACATCCGTGGCAAAATCAGCAGATGTCCTGATGATGGAAGCCCACAGGTGAATTTGGCCTCCCTGCACATAGCCCATCCTGCCCATATATACCTCCCAGAATAACTGGACACCTGTTCTAGATGTCATTTCTTCCCCTCTGGTCATCCCCATTATCCCCTGCCTCCATTGGCCAGTAGTAGCTGGAAGCAGGAAGAAAGGCTGCCTGGAGCTACTGTGGGCTGTCAGCATCTCTGGGAATAAAGTTCGCTGTGTCTTTCATAGCAGCCTTGATTCGGGGAAGAACTTGCTAGTAAACCAAGCATGCCAGAAAACAACGTTTAAGTACCTACTAGCAAGTCTGTGCTGCTCTCTCCCAGTTTGCTATCAGTCTGGAACACGTGGCCAAGAAAGGGCCCATAGGAGTGCAACAGGAAGTGCACGCAACTGAATGTGCCTTCTGTCCCTCTAGCTGCAGTGCTCGCGTGCACTGCATGGATTGCACAGATCAGGAAAATCAAGGACAAGTCCCTTTGGAATCTAAAGTCATGCAGGTGATGGTCCTCTGGATTGATAAAATGTTTGCCATTACACCCTCTTCTGAGATGATTTGCTGAAGTGTTGACAATTTGTATTTATTTATTTTGAACAGGCAGAGGACAGCACAGACGAAGTATCAGCAGCAACATCTGCCTCTTTCAGTCTCCCCAACACAGATGAAGTAGCAGGGGCAACTCTGCTATACTCGGTCTCTCCAAAAGCTGATGGAGCAGCAGTGGCAATTTCAGCCCTGATCAATCACTTCAACATGGGCGGAGTAGCAGGGGCAACTTCTGCCCTGCTTGATCTCTCTCCACAGATGAACTAGAAGTGGAAGTTTATGCCTCATTCGATGACACCTGCATGGATGGAGCAGCAGCGGCATCTTCTGCACAAACCAATCTCTCCAATAGAGATGGAGGAGTAGCAGCAACTTCTGCCCTGCTTGATCTCTCCAACACAGATGGAGAAGCAGTGGCAACTTCTGCACTGATCAATCTCTCCAACACAGATGGAACAGCAACAACAATTACTGTCCTACTCCATCTTTCCAACATGGAGTAATAGGGGCAACTTTTGCCACACGCGATCTCTCCAACACAGATGGAGTAGCAGCAGCAACTTCTACCCTGCTCAAACTCTCCAACACGGATGGAGAAGCAGTGGCAACTTCTGCACCAATCAACCTCTCAAACAGAGATGGAGTAGCAGGAGCAAATCCTGCCCCGCTCAATCTCTCCTTCACAGATGGACTAGAAGCAGTACTGTGTGCCCCATTCAATGACTCTTACATAGATGGAGTAGCAGCAGCAGTTTCTGCCCTGTTTCAGTCTCTGCAACACAGATGGAGAAGCAGTGGCAATTTCTGCCCCATTGGTCTGACCAAAACCTTTGAAAGTCACTCAAGCTCAGCAAATGATGCGCAGGGATTTGAGACAACTTGAGCAACGGTCTTCCTGGGTAGAAAACCCCTTCTGTGCCACACTTCTCTTTGTAGAACTGCGTAATCTTTGCTTCTCAATAAAGTTCCTCCATCTCACCACAACTGCTCTTGTGAATGTTTTCTTCTAAGGCTAAGCACTCTGAGCTAGTCCCATTATTCTGTAGTCTGTTTTTACAGAATTACAGTCATACAGAGTATTTGCTTAAAAGAAAAATGTGCATATGGAGCTTAGGAAGCACTGTTGCACATAGATACCAATACCTTGATGTTTACTGTGATTTGTTGAAGAAAGTAACACAAAAAGTAACAACGATGTTATGTACTAATGGCAGTTGCACAATCACATTTTATACAACCACATGCAAAAACTCTCTCTCTCTCTCTTTCTCTCTGTTTTGCAGCAGAGAAGCACATGGTTCCCTCTGCAGCCTACAGCATAAGGCCTCAGCTTTGGACACACTCTCTCATTTTGATTTTGTTGGATTTAGTAAATTAACATTCCTCTTCAGATCACTGCCATTGCTCTGGGTTTTTTTTAGACCCATCCACTACCTCCCTACCCTTCCCAACCCCCCCCCACTGCTTTCCTTTCTCAAGGTGCCAGCCTGGGAGTGCCCTGCCCCATTAGTCAGGAGGCTGAGCTGGATTGGCCATAAGTGGTTAACACTTTTTTTTTTTCCTCCTTTGTCTGCTGGAGACGAGCTCTGCAGAGAAGGACCTGGGGATCCTGGTGAACAACACATTGGCCGTGAGCCAGCAGGGTGCCCTGGTAGCCAAGAAGGCCTGTAACCTCATTACTGCTGGCCTGAACTATTAATAAAGGGTAGTAATAAGAGGGGCAGATCAGACTTGGGAGTCTTCTAGAATTATCCCTAACCTGGGCCCCATGGAGGCATTACACTTCCCTGTGGGTAGGGTCAGGCTGACATATAGAGCCCTCCATTCCTCTCAAAAGAGAGTTGCCTATGCCAGCCACCCTTTTGTCTTTCCTGAGAATGGCCGTTTATATTTTTCTGCAGGGACATTTCCCTTCCCCAATGTAAATGTATGCATTTATTCTGTCAGCAGCTGGAAGATGCGCAGAAGACCAACCAGGTAAGAGCAGTGTGATGTCTTTAAACGCAAAACAGACGAAGCAGAAGAAAAGGTCAGGTGGACACTGAAGTAGAGCAGCTCCCAAAGGCATCTGGCGCTTCTAGAATTTACCAGCTATGAGCTACCTGCCTGGAAGGCCATCCCTCGAGTTGCCTCTGTTTTGTTCCCTTTCTGCTGCCATTTGGAAAGTGGCAAATCCCAGCTCTGCACCTCAGTGAGCGTTGGGCAATTGTCCTCTACCACTTTTCTTCCCTTTGTGCTTCACTCAGAAATATGATTTAAGTATAGGAACTGGTAAGCAGAAGTAAAAATGCAGGCTTTAGTTTTTTACCTTTTGCTTCACACTCCTGCACCATTGTTTCTCTAGAGAACACTCAGACAGCTGCAACAAGAGCTTGCTGAAGCTGTTGGAAAGCAGCATGTCGCAGAAGCATCTCAGAAAATTTCTGCTGACTTAAGTGACTCACTGAAAAAAAAAATACATGCAAGAGGATTTGGACAAGGCTAATTCCAAGGCATGCAAATCTGTGAACACATCAATATGTTCATTTCCTCGAACTAGTGCAAGAGAATAAATAAGCTGAAAACAAATACAGGACAGCATTGTTTTTCCACTGCATACAGTGTGCGACCTTTCTGCACAGCTGGAGGTGGAACACCCAAAGTCACTGCTGCAAAAAAGGGCAAATGAGGAGCTGCGAGTGAAGGAGGGTGCTCTCAAGCAGTGCTTAGAGGCTGTGGCAGATTATAAAATATCAGCACAGAATCAAAAGGAGTGTGAAGAAAAAACGCAAGAGAAACTTGCCAATAGTTTCAGAAAGCAGTTGATTTCAGAAACATCTTTGAAGCTTTCTGAAGATTACTGCCATTACCTGGAGAACGACATCTTGATACTGAAAGAAGGTATACTGAAAACAAAGTTAATGCCAAGGTATGCAATGCCTGTGAGCATGTTGGCATAGGTTAAGCTGTTCTTTTCCCCTAAATAGTGCAAGAGAATAAATAATCTGTAAACAAGTGCAGGACAGATTTGTCTGAAGATATGAAAAGTTACATCATCATTAATCAGACTACATCCAGACTACAGATGATTTGAGCACGCCTGCTGTTTTCCCTAAAAACAATTTCAGTTCAGGAGACGGGTATCATCTCCTGATGAAACCACTTGCACTGACTGCTGCTGGGACACAACCTATTCTCTACCTTTTCTACTAGCTGTCTCCAGGGAGGTCTGTGGCGGAAGCTGGTATTGTTTAGGCTGGAGCAGACTCTGGAGTGACCTTAGTTGTTGTGAGGTGGAGGCAGGCCTTTTTTTCCCAGGTAAACAGCAATAGAACAAGCCATAACAGCTTTAAGATGCACCATGGGAGATTTAGGTTGTATATCAGGAAAAATTTCTTCTGAGAAAGAGTGATGAGGCATTGGAACATACTGCCCAGAGATGTGGTGGAGACACTGTCCCTGAAGGTGTTCAGGAAGTGTGTGGATGTAGCACCCTGGCGCATGGTTTAGCGGGTACGTGGGGGTTGAAGGTTGGACTAGATGGTCTTAGTGATCTTTTCCAATTCTAATGATTCTGTGATTCTAAGAGGGCACAGTCTGCTTGTTTATTATAATTATTTAATAAAACATGAGAGCATGTTGTGGGCTGTTGTTGGCTGTGCTCAAAAATCTCTGCTCTCTGCTATTTGTTTTGCTGAAGCTACTGTTAACAAGAAGAGGATCAGTTCCATGAACGAGGGTATTGCTACTGCAAATGCCAAATGGTACTCAGAAAAGCTTCTGATCACAGCTAAAGTCTATTTAACAAGTCAGATCAAGCTTATCCAACATATCCTGGGTGAAAGGCCAGAACTTTCTTGCAATTAGTAGTTTTTAAAGTGCCTTTGCAGTACATTATATAAGACCACCTCTCTTCTATGCTGTGTGCACTGGTGTGCTACTTTGGCCTAAACATATCCCCTTTGTATTGGAAAGAAGTGAAAATGATCCCCAAACATTTAAAAATAATTAACTTCACATGCACACAGATAAATATGCAACACAAATACTTTTTTCAGAATCTACTACTAATTAATGCATTTTACTCTGATCATCTTAGTGGTCTTCCTCTTGACCCTCTCTAAGAGCTCCCTGTCCTTCTTGTACTGGGGGCCCCACATCTGGCCACAGTACTCCAGATGGGGCTTCAAAAGGTCAGAGTAGAGAGGGACAAATTAATTTTACTAATTAATTTAATCTTTTTACATTACTTACATTAATCTTATTAGAATCATAGAATCACCAAGGTTGGAAAAGACTTAAAAGATCATCCAGTCCAACCGTTCGCCTATTCCCAATAGCTCCCACTAAACCATGTCCCTCAAAACAACATCCAGCCTTTCCTTGAACACCCCCAGGCTTGGTGACTCCACCACCTCCCTGGGCAGTCCATTCCAGTGCCTGATCACCCTTTCTGAAAAGTAATACTTCCTAATGTCCAGCCTGAATCTCCCCTGCTGTAACGTAAGCTACTTGTTAAGCTATTTATCTTAAATGCAGTGAATGACTGGCAACTCTGAAGTTCTTTTAACTTGGGTTGCAAGCAGTTAATTCAATGTATTTTTTTTTTTAAATCTTCTGATACCAAGATACTGGTTATCTTTGAAAAGGGAGTGGATTCCTATTAGTGGAGTAATAGAATATCCAGTTTTTACAAAGGTATAGAGTGAACTGGCTGAGACCACATTGCTTGATGTTTCCAACTATTTGAGTTGAGAGAATTGCCGCCCATTGCTTAAGAAATCTTGAACTCGTGATGCTACGAGACAAATCAGTTAATGCTGTGACCTGCTGGGTAACTCACGACATTTCTCATGAAGATGTTGCAGACCCTCTATGCACAACTTTCTTTGAACAGTGCTGAAGGGCACACTCAGTTCAGTTTGCTTCCTATAAACCGCTCACAGTAAATAACCAATCAATGAGAATTTTGTCTGCAGATGATGGAATCTGAGCTGCCACTATCTTTCCAGACTAATTTCATTCCAAAGCAGGCCGGCAGCTATTTGCAGCTGCTCTGCCTAAGCAGTATTTGCTACACCGTTTTTCAATCAAACGGCAAATCACCAGCTGCAAGCTTAAATGCTCTCTTTAATCAAACACCGCGGTGGGAAAGAACGATGGGTACTTTGTGAATGTTTATTTATTCATTCGGTTCATTTTAATTGATTATCTCCTCCGACAACCTACACACAGCCCAACTTGCTCCCTGAGTAGACGGCCATCAACCTTCTGGAAACGCACGCGGAAACCTGAGAGAGCGATCGGTTGCCCCCGGGGTTTCCCCGACTGCAGCACAGAGGCTCCCTTCCCGCCCAGCCGGGCGCAGAACAGTGACGTCATACGTCGGCGCCGGCGCCGCTGAAACGTCATTCAGGGGCGCCACGCGGGAGCGTCCGATCTGCCTCCCTTCCTCCGGCCATGTTCCCCTCGGCTCCCGCTTCGCCGCGGACTCCGGGCGGCTCGGCTCGCTGGGCCCTCGGCAGCGCCGCTCCGAGCCCCCTGTCCCGACCGGGCAGCAGGAAGAACCTGGCCATGGTGGCGGCGACCGGCTCCCCCGGGCTCTTCTCCCCGGTGGCTCGGAGGAGCGGCTCCCTCTCTGCTCGGTGAGTTCAGCTGAAGGGCGCCGAGCGGCATCGCAGAGTCTGGGCAGGGTGCTCGGTGCTGCAGTAGCAGTAGCCGGTTGTAGAGGCAATCAGCAGTCGGGCTGGCGATGGAGAAATCCTAGATAACGCCGCACGGCGAGTGAGGTGTTCCCTCCGGTTGCTCTTACAGTTGTGCTGAAGAGTTTAGATATCAGGACAGGTCCTACAGAATAGGATCTTGCCCTCTGCTGGAAACAGTGTTTAAATCAGCCTCTGTTTTCTATTTTATTTGTGTTGATTCCTTTCTTTTATACGTAATTCAGGCTACAATAAGAGTTTTCTGCCTATTTATAGACATGATTTATTTAGTGATATTCGCTAAGGAGCCCTTCTGAAAGATGCAGCAAATTCACATGCCCAGTATTGTCTGGATTGTGTTGACTGAGATCTTGGTAGGATATTTTGTATTGCCTCACGTTATCCAGTTCTGACTGAAACGCCCTATAATTGAGCATTTTGTGCTTCCTGAATAATGAACAGCTTTGGGCTGCCCCCTCCCTTAAAAGGCTGGAAATTTACAATAAGAATGACTTCATCCTTCATCCCACGACCAGCAGAGATGTGAATTATTTCTTGGAGTTTTTGCCCACGTCCTTGGAATGTAGTGAATATGTATATGCTCTGCCTTTAAATATGTAGTTGCTGCTTCTCGGCGTGCATGTTGGTGGAGCGATCCCCCATGCATCCATCACTGTAATAATAATTTCTTGACAGAACTCAGTGGTGTGTGAGGTTACTTTGTTTTCTTAGCTTTATTCTTTCGGAATTTAATATAAAATGATGCAAGTTTGATATGTTCTAACCCTCTCTTACTAACTTGAGTGTGAGAATTCCTCAGATATGTGTGAAATAGAGAAAGGAACAGGAAGCTATGCATGGAAAACAAAACAGAAGCATGAAAAGCATCTGAAGTGAAGAACCGTTGGAGTTTCTGAAGAAGCAATAGAGAACTAATAACAACTTCTGTTTTGTTTAAGAGCAACTCCCACCAGAGTTATACAGCATCCCTTAGCAAGTGAGACTGTTAACTACGATGTGAAAGCTTTTGGATCTGCCCTGCCTGTTAAGGTGATGGAAGCCTTGAGAAACGCTGATGGTAAGACTAGATCTTATCCACTGTTTTCCTTCTGGAAGTTGACAAGAGAAGTTAATGTGGTGTTGATGCTATTTAAAAGCTGACTGGAGTGGAAAATGAAATGCTTATGACTTTGTTAGAATCCAGCATGCTTAACTGTTATTGCAGTTGTAAGAATACAGGCATATGAATGCATACAAGCATAGCTCAGATATTAACTTGTTTTGGATTCTCTTGTTTCCTGAACTGGTTGTTCCTTCTTTTATTTTTTTTTTTTAATCCACATGCTCTATGCCATTAAATTAGATACAGTCAGTTAAATTAAGCTTCAGCTCATGTAATGGTGATAAAACCAGTGGATGAAAATAGAAGCGATGGCTTGATTATCAGTTCTAAAACCCCAATAATAGAAACTGTTTTCTCAGTTCAGTAAATTACTTAAGCTTCATTTATCTAATGGAGATAAGAGAAACCAAGGATATAAAGCTTTATAATAGCTTTGTAAAATTCTTCAGCTATTTTAAAGATGTTTTTTTATCTGCAATGATTGGCTAGCTTCTAGAGTTGTGCTGCTTTTCACTCTAAAATTGAGCATTTTGACGAATGGATTTTTTTATATTTTATTATATATTTTGAAAAATGGATTCTTTATACTGTATTTAGTTATTGGTGTCTTAAATATGTGGAAGATCTAACAAGGAATTTAATTTTGCTGCAAAAGATGCTCTTTGTGTACGAGACTGAGGGTGACTTGATTTTCAGCTTACTCTGTACTGTTGTAAAATATTAACCCTTTGAAAAATTTACTTTCTGTGTAGCTGATGACCATCTGAGCGTTCAAGTGGATGAAAGCGGATGGGCATGGCTAGTCCATAAAGAGAGGCTGATTATATGGAAGATTGGTCAGTCTCCTGTTGCAAAGGTAAATGAGAGACTAAGACGAAAAATGTGTACGTTTGAGCTAGTAGGACAAGTTACCCAGTTGTGTTGCTTTAAATCAAGGCTTCCTTATAACTTGAAGTTTGCTTCTTCCACTGATAGCAGCATTTGATAAGAGGTCATGCTAACAGCAATAATTCAAGTTTCTGGCAGAGTTTAACTGCTTTGTATTTCTCTTTTCATTTCTAATTGTCACCTTAACATCCAAGTGCAAGTTCTACATTTCAATGTGTTAGCCTTGATAAAGTTATTCCAGTATTTTGAAAAGAGTTGGTATCTTACACGTTGGTTTAAACGCTCCTGAGAGTGACTTTGAAGTGAGTTTCAGCAGTGTTGAATGTATATTTCCTTAGTTTTTTTATGTCAAGAAAAATATGTTTTTCTCTGGGAACATTTTTCTCACAGCAGCACAGTGCGAAGCAAGTATGTTCAGAGGAGCCCTGTAGTCACAAAATCTTTACCTTCCAATTACTGCAACATCTGTTAATTATTCTGCTCTTAATGTCAGTGCAGAAATGTCAAGGATTCTGGTACTTAACGGAGGTTTTTTCAGCGGTTATTGTTTTTCTGATTGATATGTCACTTTTCTTAAGATAGGAGAATGTTGTCCCTCCTCAGGCTTTCATAGACTCGTACAATCATAGAATGGTCCGTTTGCAAAGGGCCACAGTGATCATCTAGTTTCAACCCGCCTACTGTGTGCAGGGTTATCAACCATTGGACCAGGCTTCCCAGAGCCACAGTTTTCTCAAGTGCTTTCTGTTTAATTTGTTCTGCGGTCTTGTTAGTATCTTACATTAACATATGTCTAAGTAATGGCACCTCTGAAAAGAGGTGAGAAACATTCAGAAATAACAAAAGCAAAACTGCTGTGTTTGAAAGTGTGTGTGTTTGTGTGTGTTTTAGCCATTTGCTTGTTATGATAAAAGAGATTTTTCAGCAAGTTTGACTTTGTTTTTATCTTGTGTTCTCCTTTTCCCCTTATGCAGTGTGCAGGCTAATTTAAAATCAATTTTTGTCAGGGTCAACAGCTGTGGAGACTTTGTGGCACAGGAGCAAGTTCTTACAGTCTCATCTTTATAATTGCATCTCTTACAGTTATCTCTGTGCAAGGAACTCCAGCTACCACCCAGCGACTACCAGTGGAGTTCCAGTTTAGCAGCTATATGTTGTCTCAGTTCCTCAGGTGACGCATCTTCTCTGCAGGTGATCCAACTTTTTAAAGTTTGTGTTTAAAAATACTGTTGGACCAACCTTGAATGTGTTCTATTTTATCTGGTGTATTTTGTTTTCAATCTGTTTTAAAGTTGTGTACTTGTTATATTTTAAAAGTTAGGATTGTTGGTTTCTGTTAAATATGCTTGAAATAAAGTCTCATCTCTTTATGCCCCTTACATGTTATGTAATCAGAATACCGTACAGTTTCTATGATAATTACTTAGCATGCTTTCCCAGCCAATGAAGAAATATTCAGTTAACTAGCGTTCAAATAGTGTAAGCAGATGCAACTGATCTGCATGCTAGCTGAAAAGAGTTCAGCTGTCTTTTAATTCTGAGTACACATAGCTGAAAAGCAAAAACGAGCACCTTCCCTTTTCGTAGTCTTTGTAGCACAGCTGATGTTGGAAGTCTCTTGCATCATGTTTTGAATTTGGTGTCTGGGTGGTTTTCTAAGTCAGAAGCCCTACTAGAGGCACACAGTGGCCTTATGTCTTTTTGAAGAAAAAAATCTGTTTTCATTTTCTTAATCAATCCAGAGCAGTTTCTTTATTTAATTATAATCTTCCATTTTAAGTCATCATCTTGGCATCCAGAATTCCCCACTATATCTTTTGTCTTGCAACTCGTCTTGTAAATTTTTGCTTTTCAGTAGCAAACTGAAGTATCAGAAACACAAACCCGTACAAGCTATTACTAGCAAAATAAGCAAGTAGAGCATTCCCTGCATGTATTAAGATATGCTGCAGAGTCATCCTGCTGTTCAGTGTATGCCTGTGAATGTGCATCCATATGTATTCACTACATTTGCACGCGTGAGTCCTTCACAGTCTTGCTATCTTGTTATGTAAAATAAGGTGATGTAGGTAAAGCTGCAGTCTGATTGTTTTTTGTCTTGCATGTTATGATGATTATTTTCCCACTTCAAGTCCCTGGCAATAATGGTTGCTACCAGCGAAGGTTCTGTGCGCTACTGGCCCAGTCTTGCCCATGAGGGTTCTTATACTGAGACTTTCACAGACTTTGGAGGCTCTCTATGCAGTTTCCTGACAGCAGTGAAGGTACAGTGCAATAGATTTATATAAAAATACTGCTTTACTGTGCCCAGTTTTTAAGCGTCAAACTGAGGAAAGTGAGATCTTCACATTGACTTCATTGTTAAAATGCATGAGAATTTACAGCTAAAGGAACCAGTGATCTAAAAGTGCATTATTGGATATTAGTCCACCTGTTGGTGGACAGAATTAATCTGTACCATAACTTTTGTATGGTATGATCATGAAAATTAAGTAAACTTTGCTGTTTTAGTAGCCTCCAGGCTGTGGCTGGTGATGTGGCAAAGCCACTGTTTACGCTGTTTAATTTTTACGGGGCTGTTATTTGAAACAAGTTCATGAAATGAAGTGAATGTCTGTCAGTGGTCAGAGCCCATCTTTCAGTTTAGATTCCTTCAAAGGATATATTGCTAGTACATGTAGAGTACTGGTATGTGATCCAGCATGCAATACGTGGAGACTAGCAGATCACTTCAGAAGCACGCTCCTGATGCAGATTTAATGTAGATGCACCCATTAGTGCACCCACACAAAAAATGCAGTAGCACAGAAGTTCCTGCTTTTAAAATAACATGTATAAGCACCTACAGTGGAATGCATGCTTTGCCTTATGTTCAAGACTTCACATTCTTCTAGTGCAAAGATAATTCTAATTTTCAGTATAAGGTCCACAGTGCTTCATGGGATTTTAGTACTGTGGTTAGACTGAAATGAGTTTCATGGGTATAAATGTGATGCTCTCAGAGCTAAGTAAACGACTTTCTTCCACTATTGACTACCAGTTAAATGTTTAGCTAAGTGCTGATTTGTAGTATTTCTTAGAAACAAAAACAAAGCAAAACAAAAAAAACTAAAAACATTTAACAGCCCCACCTTTTTCTTATATTGCATAGAATATGTTCTGATCTTGTACGACGCTGGCATTGTAATATCTTTTTGCAGTTATGTTTGCTATTGCCCTACTCAGATGTATATAAAAATATATAACATCTCTGTTAATGCTCAAGTAATATGAATGGCTGGTGTCTTGTTCAGTCTTTCTCTTCACAAGGTGACAAAGAATTTTATGACTATATAATTACTTCAGGAATGTGCTTTTAACTTTTTAACGTAATTCCTTTTTTTTTTTTTTTTTTTTAAAGGGAGGAAGCTTTATTTTATCATCTTCCAGAGGCCAACTAGTTCGACTGATTCCTGATAATTCTGGCAAGATTCATCAGCATGCTCTGCCACAAGGTCAGGGCATGTTTTCTGGAATTGGTCGAAAAGTTTCTTCTCTTCTGGGTATATTATCACCTGGAAATGATGCTGTGGTAAGCCTGAAAAAATTCAGATGCTAATCTACTTTAATTTCTGTCTGTGCCTTCTAGTCTCAGTGTTTTGGAGAAGAAAAGCACAAGTTTGCCTATGGGTATATGATGTCAAAGAAGACCTTTAATGATTTTATGTTATATACTTTTTTTTTTTCCAATAAAAAGGCAGACAGGAATCAAGTAAATATGTATGTTGTGTATTGGAGAATTATTATTTATTCTTTAGATCTGAAAAAAAAAGCCCAGCTTTAAAGCACAGTGTTGCCTGCGGAGTTTGCAAAGCCTTTAAGTCTCACCTCTTGTTCCAGTTTCCCAAGGAAGTAATTTTGGTGTGGACTGAGTGATATAGATCATTGTATCTGAGATTTTTCTATTTTAAATGCAGATTTCTAGTGTTCTTTGGGATAAAGAGAGATCAAGCTTTTATGTGCTAACAAATTCAAATTTAAACAAATGGGAGATTGACAGTTCATCAGAACGTTATATTCTCAGCTGGGATATCAACAGAATCCTGAAGGAACACATTTCAGATGCAATTTGGGTAAGAACAAACTTGCTGGGAAGTTTTGTTTTGTTTCCTTAATAAGCAGCCTATTTGTGTATGGTTTTAAGTCAGATACATTGTAGTTTCTTTCTGTTTTGTTTGTTTTTAGGGTTCTGAGAGTAACTATGAAGATATTAAAGGAGGAGTAAATGTACAGTATATGGATTTACAGCAGAATCGGTAAGGAAGTTCACCTGATGTTCATCTGGTAAAGTGAATCTACTGGTTGCATTCTGCTTTCTTATCAAAATCTTTTTCTAATAAACTAAAATTTAATTTTACTTGAGTGCCACTGTTAATAAAATAAGCACATCAGCTAACTAGATAATCATAGCATGAAGCACAAAATTAGCTTTCTAGTATTATGACTCTTTACCTAAGAATAACTTCTTTCATTTTTTAATGTCATTTTTATTAGGTTTTCTTAATACAAAGACAGTGAATAGCAAGTAGAACTTTTATTACAGCAAATGTAGGAAGTTTTCTGTATCTCTTGTATTTGATTTAATTACATAAAATTTCCACAACTGGATTGGTTCAGTTTTGTACTGCAGTTGCATATTTTTATTAAAACAGAATGAAAGAACGAAGAGTTTGCTTTTCTGAAAGAAGTAGTAATTTACTTTTAAAATATTGTATTACTATACAATATGGAAAGTATTTACTTGTAATTGTACTTAAATATCTGTTTTCCAAGTGATAGAGTTCAAGCAAGAGAAATATTTAATTATCACCTCTACTGATGTGATCTCTTGTTGAATAGTGATGGACTGGTGATACTTGCTGCAGCATGGCATCCTGGAGATCATCCATGCCTTGTCTACTATACTCTGATAACCGTAGAAGATAAAGGCTTCCAGATGTCTGATGATGTTGTTGTGGAGGTCACACAGTATAATCCATCTTTTCAGGTATGCAAATGAAAGCTCTAAACTGAGTAGGGAGTTTTGTTTTGTAAAAACAACAAAAAAGAGATCACAGAATCACAAAACTGTAGGAGTTGGAAGGCACCTCTAGAGATCATTGAGTTGAATTCCCCTGCTAAAGGAGGCTCCCTACAGCAGGTTGCACAGCTTGGCATCCAAGTGGGTCTTGAATATCTCCAGAGAAGGAGAATCTGCATCCCCTGTGGACAGCCTGTTCCAGTGCTCTGTCACTCTGACAGTAAAGAAGTTCTTCCTTATGTTAGTGTGTTCCTATTTCTGCCCATTGCCCCATGTTCTATTGTTGCTGACCATCGAAGAGAGTCCACTGCCATCAACTTGACTCCTGTATTTAAGACAAATATAAACAGTACTGAGATCATCTCTCAGCTTTTCCTCATAAGGAGGTACTCCAAGCCCTTAATCATGTTCTGCTCTCCCCTGGTCTCTTTCTAGGAGATGCTTGTCTGAAATGGGGAGCCCAGAACTGGACGCAGTATTCCAGATGTGGTCTCAGCAGGGCAGAGCTGGGAGTCTGTACCTCCCTCAGCCTGCTGGCCACGCTCTTTGTAATGCATCCCAGATACCTTTGGCCTTCTCAGCCACAAGAGCTCACTGCTGGCTAACGGCCAACCTGTTGTCAGTGAGGACACCCAGGAGCTTCTCTGTGGAGGTCATTTCCAGCAGGTCGTCCCCCAACCTATACTGCTGAATGCAGTTGCTTATTCCTCCCCAGGTGCAGGACTCTATGCTTGCCCTTGGGTTCCTCTCTGCCCAACTCTCCAGACTGTCCAGATCCCACTAAATGGCAGCTCAGTCTTCTGATATGACAGTCAGTCCTCCCAGCTTTGTATTGTCAGCAGACTTGCTGAGAGTGGACTCTATCCATTCATCTGGGTCACTGATGAAGATGTGGAATAAAACTGGTGTCAGTGCCAATCCCTGGGGAGCACTGCTAGTTATAGGCCTACAATTTTAAACTTTAGGGCAAATGAAAAGCATCCTTTTGGGTCTGAGGTGTTTTTTTGTTGTTGTTGCTTTATCCCTGTCTTGTTTTAAAAAAAAGAGGAAAATAAATTTAATGCAACTCTAGATCAGCCTTAAAAATGTTAGATGTTTATTTGTTTAAGGTTTTGATTATGATACTGTTCACATGTAACACTTTCAGTCTGAAGAGGAAGTAATGTGCTGCCTGGTGGTCCCAGATTACTTCAGCCACGCTGCTTACCTCTATAAAGAAGATGAGGTGTTTGCTTGTTCCACTGGAACTGGAAGAATTTCATTACCACAGGAGAAAATTTTATTTGGCTTTCAAGGTAGCATGCAGGGGAAAAATGTAATCTTTTGTTGATGGTTTTTTAATTGAATGTGTTTATGCCATTGTATTTCATAAGAGTAGAATCATATTTACATGCCTTTTTATGGCTTTCAAATTGAAGTTTTTTTGTAGGTGTATGGAGAAAACACCAAACTGACACCTGATACCATTATTGATTATTCTGCAGTATTTTAAAAGAAGTAAATCTACGATCCTGATAACTGAATCATAGAATGGCCTGAGTTGAAAAGGACCACAATGCTCATCCAGTTTCAACCCCACTGCTGTGTGCCAACCACCAGACCAGGCTGCCCGGAGCCACATCCAGCCTGGCCTTGCATGCCTCCAGGGATGGGGCACCCACAACCTTTCTGGGCAAAACTAATGCCCTGGGTGTCTTTATTTTGTTTTGGCCTTTTTTTTTTTTTTTTTTTTTTTTTTTTTTCCTTTTTCCCTCCCTCTAATGTTCAGTTTTTCTTGAAATTAGCTTTGTTTTGAAGGTCAGCCTAATGTTCATCATAGGTATTTTTACCAGGTGTCCAGGTACATTGTCCTTGATATTCAGAGGTGTTTTTCAGTCTGAGGCAGAAATTAGGTAGAGTTTGAGCTACCAGAATCTTGATGGGTTTTTTGGGGTGGGTTTTTTTTTTTTTGTTTTGTTTTCACTCAACAGTACACTGAAATGTACATAATTGGTAGCAAACAGTATTCATGGTTTTTGTAAGTCAGGTGCAGTTGTAGGAATTACTATTGGTTCCTAACAAAATTTTATGTATGTTTATGAAACTGTGTCATATTTTCTTCTTACTGTTGCATTTGACATGCCTTTATTCCTTTGTTGCCATTTCAGGAGACAGCATTTTAGGAGCAGGTTCCTATACTAGCCTCCCCATCTTCTTTGCCAAAAGAAGTGGACTTATTACCATCTTATCCAGAGAAAACATTTCTCTGCTTCCTGAAGACCTTGAAGATTCTCTGTCCTCTTCTGTTGCTGGACCAATAAGTGAGGTAATGGTTGAAAAGCAAGAACAGAAGCAAAATGTTTTTTTGGACAGTTTGTATTCTCTCTTGCAGTATTTGTCAGTTTGGGTAAGGTGTTTCTTCTCCCTACCCCTTGATCTGAAGTAGAATTCTCTAAGAAATATGGAATTTTTCTCACAGGTCTATTAGTAGGTGTTACTGGGCCTGATAGAACGCTGAGTTCAAACTTTAGAGACTGGAGATTTTGCTCTTGCTTTTCTGTCGGGATGGTCCCTAAAGCCTCTTCCTTTATGTGTGTAACAGACAGAATTTTCTTACTGCATTCTGAAAAGCTTGGAGTCTGAATTGATAAATGCTGAATATTGTTTCTGCTCTTTTATGCGTTTTTGTTGGAATACAGCCGTACCAAAATGTGTGTGATAGCATTTTTATTGCAATTTTGGCCACTGTGCATTTAGTAAACTCTTAAATACTTCAATTGTTGTCTTTAAAATGTGTGTAGAATTTGTTGTCAAGATGTCTCTGGAGTAGCTGGAAGAGTGGAAAACCTTGCTAAAATAGGAAATAGGAGTGGTGTTGATGGGCTAAGAGTGAGTTTGAATTTTTATTGCAGTTAAATCACCTTTTTAGATGTGTTACTATACAGTAGTATTTTAGTGGAAAACCTTTGTGGTGGTAGCTCAAATGGAACTATATTTTTCTTATTGAGTTAATCTCTGTCTAGATTTGTCTGCACTTTTTGTGAGCAATGGAACTTGTTGTTACCTTGTTAAATTCTATCAAAATGTTAGTTTTGAATGCCTAAAGCATACGTGTACACATATTACATGTACACACACAGAGCTATTTTATTGTAGGTTATCTTTTGGGTTTAAAAAGCACAACTGCTTCCAAGTGGCACTTTTATTTTGAATCTATATTGTTATGAAGAAATACAGTTTTAATTTCATAATGAAACTTGCTATTTGTCTTTCATCTGAAATACTTTCTTTGTGTTGTTAAGAGTCCTGCGTTTGATCCAGCCAGTAGGCTAGAAATTGTAGCTCAGGAAGATAAGACAAAGTTACTGAAAGCTGCTTTTCTACAGTACTGCAGGTAAAAATTGCATTCTATCTTTGAGACTTTTTTTGCTACTCTTGAAGGCACATTGGTACTTAAGTAGGAAATTGTCTTGGTAAAGGCTTACTGTTTTGTGCTCCTTAATTAACAATGGTTTTAGTGACACGTGCACTTAGAATAGCACAGGAGCATCACTTCTCCATTAGCTGAAGATGTATGCTAAGAAGGAACAGACCCTATATACGAAAGATATTGTTTACTGTGTGTAAACCCTGCAGTACTCTGTTAGTGTCAGTGAGAATATTCTCAGCTTTGTTCATTTGTTTTCTCTGTTCTTTCACTGTGACACTTTGTTGTTAAAAGTAAATAGGTTTTCCTATTGTTTCTCACCTTTATTTGCTTATCAGCTTTCAGTAACACTTCAGAACACATTGAACTGATCCTAGTGGTTGATGTCCCTGCATATAGCAGAGGGGTTGGAAGTAGGTGATCATTACGGTCCTTTTCAACTCAGGCCATTCTATCGTGCTATCATTCTATTTCCATGAAATGGAAACAAGGCAGATTTTGTGGAAAGATGGCATCTTTTTTTAAATTGACAAATAGAAGTGAGAAAAAAGTGACATTTTTAGGGTAAAAGTAGAAATGAATACTGTTCTTCAAACTATCTTAAGGAAAGCAAACTTACTGTTGCAACACTTGGAATGCCTCTGAAAGGTTTGCTGATACATGAAGGAGGAAGAGGACAGATGAGAAGATATATGGAGATGCAGGCTTGGATTAATTCTATTTAGAAGGGATTGTTTTCAATATATATTCATTGCTACAAAGCATACAAATGGAAACACTCTTAAGACTAATCTCTGTAAAGAATCTTAAGATTGGGAAAGAAGCAATTTAAGAAGAAGATTGTATAAGGGATTCATTGCATAGAATAAAGAATATCAGAATAAGATGCGAACTTGCACAGAACTTAGGAAACCTCAGTTTTCTGAGAATGTGCAGAAGGGACTGGAAACAGGGTCAGAGGAAAGTTGGGAGTAGTAGGGAGAACTGTGTGAAACAGCATGAAAGTCTAATGTTATATAGTTATATATATGTGGGTTATATGTAGTATAAACCAAAAGAGTTACATTTACAGAACCAGAAGAAATTAATAGTTTGGTTTGCACAACATTTTTAACTAGAAAAAAAAAATGGCATAAAAAACTGAGAAATCTTTGAGAGAATAGCTGTAGCAGTGACCCAGATGGTAAAGCAGTTGATGTAGAGAAAAGTTGTGCAGCTCATGGAAATGTGCAAATCCGCAAGCTGTGCATCGACCACAGTCAACCTTACAGATCTAGTGGTCATTGTATGGATGTTCTGGGGAGAGATAGAGTTGATTCTTGCACTGTACTGGCTGATGACAGTGGTTTGATGGAGGCAATAAAGCAGCACATAAATCCCTTAGAAATATGTGTCCTGTGGAGAGATGAAGATAGAACTTCCTTCCCATAAAAGATGTAACACATTCTTGTTTTACTTTAGTAAACTTCTGTTTGATTTCTGGATGCGATTCTGATTTTTATTTCAAGACACTTGGCTTAGACAAGCATTTGCACAAATTCTGATTAACACTAAAAGCATAAATATTTTCCAGTTAATAGTTTAGAATCACGGTAATCCTTGGTTGACTACAATAATTTTTAATCACAAAATCAAATTGATGCTTTTTGTATACTGAATGTTTCTTACAGTGCTTCAGTACATCGTCTTGCCTTGAAAGCTGAAAGAATGTTTAGATGCTTCTTCCTTATTCTTAATTTACTGACCTGAATAGAAAGAGCTTCTAAAATGTGTAGGAAATATGAATAATGCATTATAGCATTTGTCAGATTTTTGAGAGCTTTTACTGTATTGTCACTCATGGGAGTGATATCTTGTACTCTTACAAGGATTTCACAGCAAGCAGTTGATCTTTGGAGACTTAATTATCAATGACAATCAATAAACAGAGCAAAGGCTGAATCTTTTTCTCTTAGTAAGAATAGGGACAGTAAAAAGTAACTTCATACACTTGCTGATTAAGCTTTTTACTTTTAAAGACTGCAATTTGCTTACATTAAAAGAATCGGAATACCTTTTATTTGTGATTAAAGATAGCCCAAACAGTGTTCAATATTTATAGTCTGAAATACAAAAAGAATATCTCAAAAGGTGCTACAAATCGAGTTGTTCTTGTTCTTATAATCCTATCATATATTTTTTTTATTTCATACATATTGCATTTTTTTTTTATCTCAGGAAAGATATAGTTAATGCTCAAAGCATGGTGCTTGAACTGTTTCCAAGTAACACAGATGTGGATTCTGATGCTGAACTGGATAGGGCAGTGACTCAGATTAGTGTGGATTTAATGGATGATTATCCTGCCTCTGATCCAAGATGGGCTGAATCTGTACCTGAAGGTAAGCTGACTGTTTGGTTGATCTGTGAAAAACTGCTTATGGTACTCTAGGGAAAATCATGATTTAATTTGTGAAGAAAGCATCAATGTTTCATCTACCTCCAGATGTATTTTCAGGCATAAACATGCACCTTATGAGACTGCCAGATTAACTTCCAGTTTACTGTGGTTAGTTCCTCATCTGGTAACAGAAACAGCAAAGAAAATGGGCATTTTGGGGGATGGGACTTTCTGCAAAGAGTGAGTGGTACCACTTCGGTGTTTCCATAATTCCTTGAGTAGATCTAAGTTATTTTCTGCAGATAAGTGTGTTTAAAAAAAAATAAGAGTTTGTTTGCTCATGCTTGACCCTTTGTTAGCATGGCTGTACAACTTGTGATAGATTTGGATCCTGGGTTGGGTAGAGTTAGCTCATCTCTCTGGCACATTGGTATTAATGTCTGCTTTAAAGAGAAAACTATTTTGAATGTTTTTGCTATATGTAAAGGATTAAAATAGACACCTTTTGAGAAAGAAATATCCCTGTTCGTGATTTTTTTTCTCTTGAGCAGTGTTAACTTAAGCTGTCCCCAGGACCTTGAGGCAGCAGTTGCCAGTTTCTAAACAGTCTCACTTGAAAGTGTGTGTACTCAGTACATACAGATGTATGAAATTATCAGGCATCAAATCCTTAGTGTGTTCTGAATCTTAATTTCATCTTTAACTCGGCAATTTATCTGCACTTCTTATTGCCTAAGAGAGAAGGGGAAGTTCACTGCTTCTTGGAAGTAGTCTTACTAATTTTGCTGATAGTAATAGTTCTTTTGAGTTTGGTATCTTAGTTTTTCGGCTTAAAGCATAAATATAAAGTATTTAAATACAAAAAGGATTTTGTCTCTGGAGAATCTGCTGAGGGGAGATACCTGTAGGGGTGTTCATGAGGAAGCTTCCATCATCCTTTCTGACTCCTGGAACAACCTCATTGTTTGGTGGGTGTATTAACCTGCTGTTCAGTTGGAGGTTCATTTGAGGAGGAGGAAAAGTAGTGCTGAGTTAGGCCACTGCTTATGTCATGTGGTGGAACTGTTCAGGCAATGCAGAGGCAAAACTCAACTCTGAGTGCCTGTAACTTTATTTTGTAGTAGTGTAATCTACGGCTTATAAATTCAGCCATGTAAATTCAACTAAGCTACTGTGATAAAAAATATCTTATTAATCTTATTAAAACTTGAGTAAGCTTGTAAGCTATTGTTTGAGCAGCATAACAGATTCAAAAGTGCTTTGGAATAGTGCTGATCTGACATACTTTATTGCTTCTAAAGGCTTTATTTTCAACTATGGTAGAGTTCAAAAGCCCCATTAAAAACAGCAGTATATAAATATGCATGCATGTAGTAGCAGTACAGAAACTTACAGAAATGCATCTGCCTCAGAGGTAAAGAAAAATAGTGATCTTTGACATGAAGATATAAAGCATTGTAAGATTGTTTGTTTTAATCTAGAAGCCAGTGGTTTCAGCAATACATCCCTCATTCTTCTCCATCAGCTGGAGGATAAGACAAAAGCTCATTCCTTCTTCATTGAGTTTCTTCACCAGGTAATATTTTACTGTTCTACTTATGTCAGCAAACACAGAGAATTGTTTTTGGCTGAAAGTAAAATGATTTAAAGCATGGATGGTGTGTTTGTTTTATAAAAGGTTGGCATATTTGAACGACTGGGCAGTTTTCCAGTACGGGGGATGCCGATGGCAACTCGACTGTTGCTCTGTGAGCATGCAGAAAAACTAGCAGCTGCTATTGTTCTCAAGAACTATCACTCCAGGCTGCCTGATCTAGTGAATGCTGCTATACTGATTGCTTTAAACAAAAGGGACTGTGACATTCCACCAAATCTTACTCCTGCAGATATTTTCTTTCGAGAGGTAAGAACAGCAGAATGCATAGAATTCTTTCATTTCTAAATGGTATTGCATGTAGTGGATGCTGGAATGCATTAATGTACACTTTGATGTATTTCCTTTCAAAAATTAATTCTACACAATTTCCCTTCAAATAGTAATGGCTTGGCAGTGTGTTTTCCTCACTTTACTACATGTACTTTTTATGTCTGTACAAATGAACACGAGTACTTACAAATCTTGTGTAGAGAAATCAAGTTTGCTATGTTTTACATAGAAGAAGCGGTATTACAGCTTCTCAGAAAATACATGCTAATTTATTATTCTTATGGGGTGAACTGATGGATATGAAGCTGTGCAAACAGGGGTGAAAGCTAGAATGACTTTTATCAAATATGTTTTTCATAATTTTTTGTCCTCTCTAAAGCAAATGTATCTAATCTCAGTTCTCAGTTTAAGCTGCATTTAATTCATGTAGCCAGTCCTTTAATTCTTCCTCTTTGAAAATAATTAAAAGAATTACACAGAGCGCTTGAGGTTTTTTTGAAATATGTAACTGTATATTTTTCCCCAGAAGGGGGCATTAGTTGCTAATGGGGGAAAACAAATATAATAGAAAATTAGAAAGACTAATTTTGATTGTTTAAAAGTAGAATTTTTTTTCTGTCTGGTTTAAGGCTGGCAGTGAGGCAATTTATCTGTTCTAGCTGTTGTTTCAAATGTAAGTTAGTGATTTCATTATCCATGGGAGTAGTTCGTATTTTTGGATATTGATCTGGATTCTACTAATAATTTTTCTAGTCCACTTTTGTCATTTGGCTTGTAGGTGTGAGCTGGGGATGCATGTGTTGGTGCTCACTGCAATTTTTCTTTATATTATAAGGTGTCCCAGATCGATTCCATCTTTGGATGCTTACTAGAAGAGGAGGAACAAGTTTTGAAAGAGATGCATATTGAATCAATTGAGTGGGCCCAAGTAGTTGTCAATGTGAACAACATCATTAAGGTATAGAACTGCACCAACTGCAATGTCCATGGGAAGGGCAAATATTAATGAGTGCTCAGTTTGTTGTGTACATCAGTACGTCAGAGCTTCTGGTGTGTGAAGTAAATACATTTTTCATATGCCTAAATATATTAGAAGAATAGAAGAGATGGTCTCCTGCAAAATTAGGGACGTTCCTATTCTCCTTAACCACTGCTAGAAAGAGTTTGAGAAGCTGCAGTGTTGAAAAAAGTACCTGTATTTGTAGCAAAGAGTGAAGAGTTTGCGTTGAGACCTGAGGCTTCTTGCTCAGACAGTATGTTCTCTTCTGTGTAACTGAGAAGGAAGGCACTATTAAAATAACACTTCAGAACTATAAAAGACAGTATTTTTTATAATCTGTGTTACACAGGTAGATTTTAAGATATGTATTTGCTTATCTTTTAACAGGATATGCTACAAGCTGCCTGTCAGTATCGTCAATCTAGAGCATCCTTATATAAAACAGGAGAGCTTCCAGAAAGAGAGCCTGAATACATTCCATGGACAGGTGAGAAACTACTAATACTAGTTCAGTAATTATTTCAAATAAAAAGGACTTCTACTGTGTTCTGGAAAACATGAATTCCAATCTGAGTGTTAAACTTATTGTTGAAAGCTTCTCAAGGATGGTCAGTAAGAGTGGGAGAAGTGAGAGGTTTTGATCAGTGAGTGGAGAAATGAACACTTATTCTGTCCAGGATTTTTGGTAATCCTTTAAAACTTGCATTGCAATGCAACTGCAATGTTTAGGAGACAAAGTTAATATATGCTTTTAACTGCTGTGTGCTGGTTCTAGTTGATGGTGCTATGGGATATATGATGTTCAAGTAATTCATGGGATCTGGAGCTGTTTCAGAGGGGACCAGTGGTTCTCCATGTGCTTGAAAGAGTCTTGTCAGAAGAAATGCTTCCAGAAGCAAGAACTTCTGGGTTGGTGTTTGGGTTTTCTTTTGGCCTTTACATATAAAACACTTGTTTAGCACTTCTAAAATCAAAATATTTTGAAAAGCACAATCTCTGTAAGCTGTTCTGGTGTTTTATGATTACACTCATAGATTTAAAGTGGGTTAGCAGAAGCTTTTTATATTTTTTGCATATTCTCTTCTTTCATCAGAGATCATGCTAGTTCTTCTCAGAGCAGCTGATCCTGATAGCTGACAGCATAGAGTTGTGTGGTTGGGGGTGGCTGTGTTTTTGCTTATTGGTTGTTTACTCCATTTTGGCCACATTTAATATTTAAAGGAAAATGGGAGCATGTAGTTGGTGTGATTTTTTTTTTTTTTTTTTTTTTTTTTTTTTCTCTGATAGTGTTTGAAACCTAAAGTGCTTGAGGTGCTTACTAGCCCTTTCTTCCTTTTCCTTTTTTTTTTTTTTTTTTTTTTTTCTTTCTTAATTTTACTTGGCAGTGCTGTTGTTATACTTCAGCTTGGATTCCTTTGCAAGTGAGGTGGTTTTAACATCTACTGTGTTGTTTTCCCAAGCATCCAGCAGCCTACGTGCAGCAATAACACGTCAGCATGGAATCATTCTGAAGGTGGTGTATCCTCAGGTGGACAGCAGCCTCCGTAGCATTGTGGCTGAACAGGTGGTGGCACTGCTTGACTGCCTTCTAGATGGATACGTTTCTCAGCTGAAGTCTGTGGACAGACCTGCTGATCAAGAGAGATACAGCAATCTGGAAATGGAATACGTGCAGAAGAGATCAGAGCTCTTGTCTCCTCTCCGTAAGTACTGATAGTTTTCCTTTAATGCAAGGTTTAAATGTTCAGTGAGAAAGTGATGCAAACCTAATAGACTAAATGGCATTCGTGTGTGAATTCTTTGTGTTGTATTTCAGTATATTAGTTACTGGTTTTTATGATTTAATAGAATATTTGTAAAATGGGAACAGCTTAGTGTTCTTTCTAAGATTGCCTTCATACCCATACCTCTAATAAGTTTGTTTAGCATTTATCAGAGTAAAAGTTGAATCTTGATTAGTCAAACTTGTTTGATGTATCAGATAGCCGCATCTTTGATGAATAATTGATAGCAGTGCCCCCTTGCTGAGTGGAAATAACCTTAAGCAAATTCACTGTATTGAATTGATAAACTTCTATTTTCTTTAGATTTATAGTAAGCGATGCAGTATGGATAGAATAACCTAGCAATCACTGACTTTTAACATTCCTTAGCTTCAGGAAAAGTCTCTTAAACTGTCAGTCTTGGTTTTACTGACGTTCATGGGCTCTGTTAGCTTACAGGTACATCTCATATCATCATGTTTAATCTGTAGTTTGCCTTGCAAATAAAAGCATTCTGTGAACTTACATATTTAATAAAACCCAAATGAAAGAGTTTAAACAACATATTTTGAATACAGGTGCCATGATCCAGTTGTTCTGTTATCAGAAACTTTTGCTGTCTGTTTTCTCACTTCATGTAATTAGATACTAATAAAAATATTAAATCATAGATGATTTCCATCCTTCCCCTAAAGAACTGCAAATAGCAGATATGAACTTTCAGAGAAAATAGTGTATACAGGCCTGTTTATACAACTTCCCTTCTTCCCTCTAGTGCTGGGGGGCAGAGATGGTGTGTATACAGACCTGTATACATGCGTAGGGTGTGTATGGAGTATCTCCTTGACTTGAACGCCTGAAATTTGTTTTCATTTCACTCAGACTTCTTCTGTCAGGTAAAGATGAAGGTATCTGATGTAACTTTTCTCTTCCTGGTTACTTAGTTTCCCTGGGACAGTATCAGATGGCAGCTGCTTTAGCAGAGAAGTATTGTGACTTTGATATCCTGGTGCAAATGTGTGAGCAGACAGACAACCAGGCCAGACTGCAGCGTTACATGAGTCAGTTTGCAGATCAGGTATCTCTGTTCTTCTTTTTTTTTTCTTTACCTCAACCTCTTTTAAATAATGCTTTATAATAACTTTGCACCTGAAGTCTTGCACATTTTTTTCCTTTTAACCTATATATGTTTATGTATATGCATACCCCTATACCCCTATACCCCTATACCCCTATACCCCTATACCCCTATACCCCTATACCCCTATACCCCTATACCCCTATACCCCTATACCCCTATACCCCTATACCCCTATACCCCTATACCCCTATACCCCTATACCCCTATACCCCTATACCCCTATACCCCTATACCCCTATACCCCTATACCCCTATACCCCTATATTTACACAAGCACACAGAATGTCATGTGGAAAACTGGAGCCAACATTTATCTTGCAAGACTTAATGGCAGAATTTTCCCAGAGCTTGCAAAGAAAATATCGACAGAAATATGTTCTCTTCAGTTAGCTGTCTTAAATACTAATTTTGGTGGTGTGGAATTTTTTTGTTTACTTGTTTTTCGTTTTGTTTTGAAAGTAATGCTTTCTGAAGAGAACTTACCGTGCTGAACATAGAAGGGAATAGATCAAGTCTAAAATGTAGAACATCAGATTAATGGTTTATTTAAACTTTTTGAAATTGTTAATGCTCTTGAAACAGCATTAGAACGTTAAATTTTGAAACAGCATTCAAGATTACTCTCAGAAGACTAAGTTAAATCTCAAACTTAAATCCTGATCAGTTATTTAACGCTAAAGTTTATGAGGATAAAATAGTCTGGGGGAGTTTTTTGTTAGTTTTAAAAATAAGGCTTTGTCAGTGACAAGGGGAAAGGTTCCAGGGTTCCAGGTTCAGATGGAGGTAGGAGGGTATGTTTCAAGAACAGTGGCAGAAGTGAGCGTCCAAGTCTGAAAGGAAGCATCAAGCAGAGAGTTCTGAGTGTAGGAAAGGGGCAGTTGCAGAAATAAGGCTGGAACTACTGGTGAGGTGGTGGCTGTTCGCATTCTTCTGGGTTAACAAAGAATTGACATTTGACTTTTCCTTCTCATCCACTGAACAATGAATCCTGAGGTATAAGTAGTTGATGAGCTCTTTTTAAGACTGTATTTCTAACAGGACTCAGCTCTTCTTCATCAACCGTATTTTTTTTTTTCAGTTTTGTTAATCAAGTTAACCCATGTTTTTCCAGCGGTAGCTTACAAAGTATTTAGCTAAATAAGACATAAGATGCTTAAAAGCAACTTTTAATATGTGTTTGTTTTCCTATTCAGAATTTTTCAGATTTTCTGTTTCGCTGGTACTTAGAAAAAGGAAAACGAGGGAAGCTGTTATCTCAGCCTATTGCTCAGCATGGACAGCTGGCCAGTTTCTTGCAAGCACATGAGCACCTGAGCTGGTTACATGAAATCAATAGTCAGGATTTGCAGAAGGTAGGCTTTTTTAATACAAACAAACTCAAGTATCATGTTTTAAAACTTATAACCACTGAGCCAGAAGTTCATGATCAAAAGAACAGTGCCTCACTGTGAATGAGGGGATAAAGGGATAAAGGCACAGATCATTAATGAAGTACCAGAAGAACCCTTCTAGGCACCATCTGGTATGTCACATGAGCTTCGTTATGGAATAGAAATCAAGGCTGCTTTTCACTCCTTGTTGATGACAAAATATTAGACATAGATATGATCACCAATCTGGTCACAGTGAGTTCACAGTGGATATCAGTAAAATTCTCAAGATTATCCAGCAAGAGAAGAACAGCAATTTATATTTCAAAACCAATTAATTGAAAACAGAGAAATTCGGAGGTATCACAAATTTTAAAAAAATAAATAAAATTTAAAAAAGGAAAAAAATAAGTATTAACTACTTCAGTCATTATTATATTATTCATATTTGTACTATATTGGTAATTTGAAAGCAATTTATTATTAAAGTCGATCTCCATGTGGATAGATTAATGTTTAAAAATAAAACTTGATCTTTGTTGCCTTCTAGGCTGCCCAGTTTTTTCCTACTTCTGGCAACAGTTTGTGTGCCCATTTATTAATACAAAGTGGATGGAAACCTTTCTGATGCCGTATTTATAGGTTGAGAATACCATGCAACCCTTTAAAAAAAAAAGGGGGGGGGAGGGTGGGAATATGAGAGTTTTGTATGGATGAAGATGATGCACTTGATGACTTGTTGGGAATCTAATATTCCACTGAGACTTTGTTTATAGAAGAACATTGTGAAGAGGGAAGCAAGGATTCTAGAACAGAAGTAATTCAGGCTGTTCTCAGAAATTCTGTACCTTTGTCAGACATACAAGTAAATTCTTGTCTGTTTGGTTACTACAATGGTTAGAAACCAGTTACACTTACAACCAAATTTCTGAATCAATAAGTAAATAACCTGCATGCAGAATGTTCCTTCAAAGCAGAACATAAAGAAATAAAAGCCTGGCTTTTATGGAGAAACCTTAAATAGAGTCCTAGAGATACAATATGTAAAGTTGCAGCTTGTCCTTTAATTCTAAGATTATTCTCCATTATTAAAGGAAAGTATTCTGGGAGTGTAATAGGAATAGAGATCTATCTCTTCCTATACTGTGTAATGCAGGATTTTAGTTTGCAACTTATAAGTCTTAAGAAATACATGTGACAGTATTACAAATGTTAAATAGTGGTGAGACTGCAGTTCAGATGAAGTTCTGCTGACTTGTTAGCCTTCTGATGTTAACTTCTGAAACTGATATACAGCATAATTACTTATTTTAGGCTCACAGAACACTGCAAACTTTAGCAAACATGGAGACCAAATATTTTGCAAAGAAGAAAACTCTTCTTGGCTTGAGTAAATTAGCTGCACTGGCATCTGATTTCTCAGAAGACATACTGCAGGAAAAGATAGAAGGTAAGAAACAAATACAGACTAATGCGAAGAACAGATTAACAGAGTTATTGAATTAGAATCACACTGTATTTGTGAATAGTTTGTTTTCTTAGATGAGGGCTTTAGCTTGTATGTGGTAAGGATAAATGGTCTGATGACTTTGCTCATTTTGCTGAGAACAAGGAAGAGAGCATGAGGCAGTAACCTCAGTATTCAGCTTTACCTGTGAGTTGCCAAGTAGAAGAGTTCCCCTGCTCTGCCTTTCCCATCACACTTAAATGCTCTATTCTGCTGTCGTTTGTACAGCACACACTTCTGTGAGTTTGTGAAAAAGCATTCTCTGCACTGATAGTTAAATTATTACTGGCCACCAGGGGGAGGCTCTAAAATATCACTGAAGCTTTCACAAGCTTGCTTGTATTTATCTGTGTATCTATCCGTGTGTGTTACATACAGTACTTGAATGAGAACTTGCTGAAAAAGTCTTAGAGTAGCAGATAGCTAAGTAGGTGTCACAAATTATTTTCAGGATATAATAATAACTTGTCCTGTATTTTTTTTATGTAATTATTAAACATTGCATGTAACTTGTGTGAATGCAATTTCAAAATGTATGCTAATACTGATGTGAACAATCTCATCATTTAAGAGGAAAACCTTAAAAATAAGGAAAGCAAAACTTTATTTTGAGAGTATCTGATTATCACAATTCAGTGTGGGCTCTCTTGGGTTACCCATTTCTGTGTGTCAGAGGACATAGATTTTAAAACTTCTACTGCTTGTGTATAGATTTCACCTTTGCAAGGAAGGAGTAATTATTTCTGCCATACTCTGCTCATCTCCTTAAACAGATAAAATACTCTGGAATTATTTTCTCATTTCTACAATGCAGTGGAACAGCAGGGGATGGCATTTGCTTGGTGTGGGTAGAGTTACTCTGTTTTGATTCTGCCTCAGCCCAGTAGGCTTCTAACTCTGAAGCAGGTGTTGCTGGAAAACAAAGCAATTCTCAAAGGAGTAGGTTCATGGCACAGGTGGCTCCAAGAAATGATAGCTAACTTGCTTTCCTACCCAGTGCCATAGCATCTCTCCATTCCTATTGATTAGTTCTGTTGGTTTTAGAAAAAAAGAAAGGTATTGGTCTGCTTTACACTGGGAACATGAGGGGAAAGTAACGGCTAGCTAGCTTGCCAGGGCAGTGCTACTGCAATAGAAGTATTTCTGTGCTTAAATAACTCAGATTAGCGTCCATATAAAATATTTCATAATAGACATGCTGTGCCATAAGATGTATTGCATTTTAGTAATATGAAGCATTTATTTCCTTCAATGACTGCTAGAAATATCAGAACAGGAACGCTTTCTTCTACATCAGGAGACACTTCCTGAGCAGTTACTGGTAGACAAACAACTGAACCTCAATGATATGCCAGTGCTGTCTGCAACTCAGCTCATTGATGTAAGTATTTCATGTTTTTCTCATTATACCATTAAAAGTTCCAGTGTATATTCTATTTCTGGTGTTATAAAATAAATGAGATCACAGATGTTTTTATCTCTTTTATGACTTACTCACCACCTAAAGAACTGGCATAAATTTATCTGAATTTGCTTCCACCAACAACAAATACAAAAACACTTTATTTTTTTAGTATGGGATTTCTTTGTTGGATATGTACTTGTGGGTGCTACAAGAAGAAGAAGCAAATAAAATCAGTGTCAGAAGCTGTTGTCTCATTTTCAAGTGCCTATGCAATTTTTACCTTCTGTCACATCCTTGGTAGGCAGAGCTTGGAAAACAGAAGGAACAAAGAATTCCAATTCCATGAAGAAAGATGCTACAATCTAGAAAAAGAAAGGGCAGGAAGGGCCTTTTGGTCACTTGTTGCAAAGAGCACTTTCTGTCTTTCTATCTTTAAAATCAAACAACACCAATAAAAAAGAAATGTTCATTCTAGTTCCGGGATCACTACAGCTGATTGCTCTTCCAACTCATTTCTGGTGGTAGCCTGGAACCAATAACCTTGCTGTTTCTGCCCCATTGGCAACGTATTTTTATCATCCAGTGATGCACACAAAACATATGTGATTAAGTAGCGACAACGTGTTGTAAAACAAAATATGCCTTGTCTGGGTTTCAGTTTAGCAGCTCATTACTCTTCTGTAATCCCGTGGAAAATCAGAAACTAGTAGCGCAGCTGTTAAACTTCTCCCATTTGGTGTGTGTGTGTTTGTTTCAGAACAGTGCTAGTTGCCTGTGGATTCTGGAGTCGTTACCTCTGTCTTTAATTGAGACTTTCTGTGGGACTGGGGAAGAATGGGAAGTGTCACAGTTGACAAGAGCTGGCGTCATGCCGGTTTTCCTTCTGAATTCTCTGTTGTCTAACCACGGTTCTTTCATTCTCACTTTGCAAGTAACAAGAAGCTTGGAAAATGTAAACAAAAGGTGCATTAATGATAGTTTTGCTTTCAAGTACTTGTTTAGATCTTTGCTTATAAGGGGAAAAAATGAAATGTGAATGGCAAAATTACCCGTTTTTAAAAGGTGGAAGGGCTGTACATGTACTTATGTACTGCTTTACGCTTTAATTGTTAAAGTAATCCTTTGAGTTCACTTTATTTGTGGAGCTGAGCTCTAGCTGCAGTAGTCCAGGAATGTTACTGCCTTAAATGGCATTTAAATTTGAAACCTAGCAGCTTTCTATCCAGTGTCATTTGTCCACAGACCATTGTCATGTAGGTGGAATGCCACCCTAAAACCTTAAGTATATTCCTTACTATAAAAATACTTGCAATTGAATCGAGGCATGTTTTCATGAGAAGGTCATGTAAGTGGAAAATACATGGTGGTCTTCCCACAATGAGTTGTTTGTACTATCAGTTACATTAGTTCGCAGGCTAAAAATAATTCTGTGCATTCATCTTTCACATCATAGATGTACATTTGTGATGAGAACAGAAGGGCCAATGAGTATGACTTCAAGAAAGCACTTGATCTACTGGAATATATTGATGAGGTAGGAAAAGTTTTTGAAGAATTTCTAATCCAGAAATGTGTTTTGACCGTTTAAGCTAGGCTGTTGCATCTGTAGTTAGTTAAGAGCATACTGGCTTAGCATATAGTAGTTAAAAATAGTCCCTAATGTGTTTTTTGTTTTGCTTTTTAAGTCGCTGAAGATTTAATGCCAAATGTGGTTTAGATCATTGAAGAAAAATGACACTCCTCTCATCTTCAGTTCCCATTTATAGTCTACTTTCTTTTTTAGAGCCTTGCTTCCCCACAGGCTTTCTGCAAACAGGACCAAGATTTGTTTTCAGTTGTTCTGTTCTTGCCTCTCCACTATTGGCAGTTTCCTCTGATTAGCATGAGATAATGTGGGATGAAGAGTTGCCAACTTTCTTGCACAGCCATAGCATTAAACTACTGATTTACTTTTTTAAGCTTGGAGTGCTCACTGCAACTCACTGTATGATCCAATAAATTGTCAGGAGTAACTTTAAAGTAAGCATGGGTAAATCAACATCTGAGAAACATCAAACCTGAATTAAAAACTGCCTTCACTAAAAACTGAAAGCTGTATTATTTCAGTGAATTATTCCAGAGTTCTCCAATAGATGGCTTGGAAGGTAGTTCTTAGTAACTGAAAATGAGAGCTTTTCTCAGGTTATTTCAATTCTTGCATAATTTTCTGTTTCTACATAAAAGAAATCCAAATTAAAATCTTCAGTAGTGCTTTATAAAACCATTGTGATGTGTTTTGTTCAGTAAACTTGATTTGATTATGTGGAGCAAGAGTGATAATCCCTTCTACTAGGATAAGAGCATGCTTATTACAGAATGGCCAGGGTTGGAAGGGACCTCAAGGATCATGAATCTCCAACCCACCCTGCCACATGCAGGGCCACCAACGTCCCCATTTAATACTAGACCAGGCTGCTCAGGGCCCCATCCAACCTGGCCTTGAACACCTCCAGGGACGGGGCATCCACAACCTCTCTGGGCAGCCTGTTCCAGCACCTCACCACTCTCTCTGTAAAGAACTTCCCCCTGACATCCAACCTCAATCTTCCCTCTCTCAACTTAAAACCATTTCCCCTTGTCCTGCAGTTATCTACCCTTTCAAAGAGTTGATTCCCCTCCTTGTTTGTAGGCTCCCTTTAGGTACTGAAAGGCTGCACTGAGGTCACCCCACAGCCTTCTTTTCTCCAGGCTGAACAAGCCCAGCTCCCTCAGCCTGTCTTCGTAGGGAGGTGCTCCACTCTCCTGATAATCTCTTTGGCTCTCCTCTGGACCCTCTCCAACAGCTCCCTGTCTGTCTTGTACTGGGGGCTCCAGACCTGAACACAGTACTGCAGATGGGGCCTCACAGAGCAGAGTAGAGAGGGACAGTCACCTCCCTGTCCCTGCTGGCCACCCCTCTTCTGATGGAGCCCATTTGCCTTCTGAGCTGCAGGGGCACGCTGCTGGCTCATGTTAAGTTTTTCATCTGTCAGGACCACCAGGTCCTTCTCTGCAGGGCTGCTCTCAAGGACTGCTCCCTACAGTCTGTATGAATGCCTGGGATTCCTCCAACCCAAGAGCAAAACCTTGCACTTCGCTGTGTTGAACCTCATTACGTTCACTCAGGCCCACCTTTCAAGCCTGTTGAGGTCCCTCTGAATGGCATCCCTTTCTTCCACCATCATCAGCGAACTTGCTGAGGGTGCACTTGATTCCGTCATTGATAAAGATGTTAAAGAGCACGATAAAAAGTAAATAAATTATCTTAAGTACCTTATAAAGGTATTTAAGATTTAGTTTAGGAAGCAATATAGAAGGTAGCAATATAGAAGGTAGCTCATCTTTTCTGAAGACTGGTGATATCTCAAGAAATGCACAACCTTTGAACAGAGAGATTGCTCCCCTAGCTGCTAATCCTTAAATCTCTGCTGGATCACTATATCAGGAATTTATAACACTGTGTTCTAACATAAATGCTACTACATGTCAGCTTGCTCAGTCTTGAGTTCAGTCACCGTTTAGCATGTTAAAGTTGCTTGGAATATGGTGTTCTACAAATTGGCAGGTGTTTGTGTGCTTTAAATTATACTCTTTTTGAAACTGAGACAGTCCGTCTTTTGGGGATGTAGAAAGTCCGAATTGTATCTTCAAATGGAAATGAAGTCTTCAGTGGTTCAACAATACCATTGGCTCGTTTGTTTAAAGAGTGTTCAGATCTTAATCGATGTAACCTGTGTCATAATAGTGATTTTTATTTTTTAAATAACAAATTTTTAAAAATTACCTGTCTTTTCTCCTTATGTGATGTGTAGGAAGAGGAGGTGGATGTAAATGATCTTAAACTTAAAATTCTCTGCATGGCTCTCCGAAGAGATGGGTAAGTGCAGCAGGAATAAAAATCAGCAACAGTACCTGTGGTGGAGCTATTCCAGAATTAAACAATAGGGCGCTGTTATTCTTCAGCTCATCAAAAAGATTGAATTTCATAGCATGAGGTTTGTAAAGTATGAATGATGTGTGTGAAACTCCCATAAAAGAATAATCTGTAATACCTCATTATCTTTGCTCACTGGCAACCTGCTGTTCATTTTCAACACCAGAGGAAGAGCAGTGTAGCCATGCAGCTTATATTCTTAAACACTTTGCTAAGGTAAAAACAGTGATCAATGCTGAAACTTTTTTCCATTTGAAGCATCTCAAGATGAAGCTTTTTAAGAGCAGTAAGCGCAGTGATTGTTTCTGTAAACTTCTCCTTCATTTGTTTTTGACCATAGAACCACTTCAACGTGTTAATGGCTTTTTTTATATAAAGGTGAACTCTTGACTGTAAGAGATCAAAACCCTAGATACTGCTTAGAAGAGCCACTATTATGGGTCTTCAATGCTGAATACAGGCTGAATCCAATTGGTCAGAAGAGTCTTTTCATCAAGCAGTGCTACTGTTGAGTAACTGAGATGACATTGTTTCCTTTCTTACTAATCTCCAGAAGTTACCCAGCTTTACCAACTCATGCCCATGTTCTAAAAAGACCTTAGAGAGGAAGGAGGCAGTGTACATTCTAAATGCACCGTGCCATTTGTGATGAAAAAGTTTTGGATTCACGTTTGTGCACAGGGTAGATTCCAAAGGGCAGTGATCTGCAGAAAATAAATTCCTAGCTGCATGACTTACTGGCACATATGACACAAATATATGCAGAAAAAGCTTCACGCTATTGTAATTGTTTTCTTCCTTTTCTATTAATTGAAAGATGGAAGAATCTAGAACTCCAAAATGGCACCAGTCTAGAAATAGATTTGCATCCTGCCTACCCTGGGCCAAAAGCAGTTTTGTACACAATATTTGGACCATTCAAATTATATGCAGCGTTGACAAGATTTTGCCCCGTTCACTAGCAAACCATGTATAATTAGAAAACACTTTGTCCTTAATTGTGTTTTGAAAACTTGATCTCCCGGCTGATTTTCCAGTCCAGCAAGGCTCACAAAGGCTTACAAAGAGGTCAGTTGTAACAGAGGTAGTGTTAGTTTTCTTCAGCGCGTGGAATAAAATATTTGGCATATTACAGTTACCTACCTGTTTTCTACTACCACAACCACAAATGGTGGTTAGTTTCTTGGATAGAATAGAGAGCCTTGCTGAACATGCTCCTGACATTCTGGTAGGGCTTTCATTGTCCCTCCTTTGTACAGAGGGGAGGAAAGCCATCACCAAGCCTTTCATGTTCCCTCCTTCCTTTCCTTAGTCTCTTCCCAGTGGAGTTAACCATGAAGGTCCCCAAGTTTTGGAGTTAAACTGATGTTCAGGATAAAACTATGACTTCACTGAGGATGTGACAGTAGGAGCTTTTTCAAGTCAGGTTCAGATCTGAAAGTATCTTAAAATAACATTTCTCTTAGAAAAATCAGTTTTTTTTTATCACAGACGAGTCTTGCATTCATAAGTCTTTCACATTTAACAACTAGAGAAACTCAGCTTGTATTTTTGTGCGTGATGTTAGAAGCCTGCAGTTTGTACTGTACAGTTTTTCCTCCCTTTTTTCTAATTAAAAAAAAAAAAAAAAAAAAAATGCCAAATTGCTGCTCTTGCTGTATCTTACCTAAAGATAAATCCCTGCTTTGATCTCAACTGTTAGTTATTGAGAGTGGGTAATTCTTGTCTTGATGCACACTCTTGGAATAATATAATAATGGTTAAGGAAGCCTCTTGCTCTGAGCTGTAACCACAAACACAGTGCTTGTGTGTGAACATGTATTGTCACCTTTGATCATTTATCAGATTTCCTGTGAATTTTTCTTGTTCTCATGTAATTTGCATTGCTGCAGTTCTCTTTGCAAATTGTTCTTTGACTTTGCAGCTGGTCCAGTTCAGAAGGTAAAGATGATCCAATAGAAGCATCTAAAGATAGTATATTTGTGAAAATACTGCAAAAGCTATTGAAAGAAGGTAAGTTGAACGTAAATGTGAACTTGAAGTGCAGTTCATTCTAAAAACTGCTTAAAGCTAGTATGTAGCAGCTAATACATACTTAGAGTAACTAGTGTGTATTTAGAATAATAAAAACCTCCATATGCATTCTACTAGATAATTACAATTGTATGGGAATTAATTCTTTCTATGAATGTCAAGAAGATGAAAGAGATGAGCTGATTTCTTAGTTACAGTCTCAGCACCTTCAAATTATTGGCTCAGTTGGGTGCCTGTCGGATTTTAATGCTTTCTTGCTGCACAGCAAAGCATGTCTGCTGCAAATAAATGCATCTCTTCTGTAAGAAGGATTGTTAGTATTTAATCATCTGTCACCCTGAAGAGCACAAACTAAAACTCAAATATTTTACGTTTTGTTTTCCCCCCCAACATGCAAAATCAGAGTGGACGCCACCACCACTCTCTCAAAGCTAAAACTGACTGTGGGAAGCTGTGGTCATTGAAGTTACAGTTTTTAATAGATTATGCCTTGGGAGGACGGGGAATAAGGAGCTTAAAGTGTAAAATAAAATAAAACAAAAATTATTACTGCTTCATATGAACACTTTCCAGAGTTAAAACGGCACTACATGAGAAATATGAAAAATAAATTCTTCAGAACAGGTCTGGCTTTGTGTGCTTAGCCTGTCACTTTCCTTTTTGTAAGATTTTCACAGTGCAGACTGAAGCATTGCAACTGATAATACCAGTGTTGGTTATGTGACTGATATCTCCTTTGTAAAGTGCAATGTTAATACTTAGGTTTCATATGAAATGTTTTAGGTTTAATAATAAATTCAGCGTGGACAGCATCGGGAAGCTCTCTTTAGGCAGGAAGTATATTAGACTTAGTTTTATAGGATGCTTATGTTTTACTGCATTTTTTAATATAGATAATAGAGTTATAATTAGATTGTCTGAATTGCAAGAAAATGCAGAAATGCATTAAAATGCTAATACTAATGCAAAGTACTGTTATCAGTTCTGTAATGAAAGGTTTTGTATTGTAGGAGTTCAGTTAAGTGAATATTTACCGGACGTGAAGGACTTTCTGCAAGCAAACGAACTTGGCTCCTTGAGATATAACGCTTACTTTGAATTTGTGTTAAAAGCAAACTATGAACTCTATGTTCACGGACAAACAGAATGATTGTCATTTTTTAAAAATACTTTTTTTCTAAAGTACTGTTGAATTCATGTATACTTTTTTTTTTTTTTACAGTCTGTTTGGTTTTTGTTTTAGTATTATTTTTTTTTTTGCTAAAGCTTTGTAATAAAGTCTATAAAGAGTAATATACTTGGTCACTGTCTTAGTTTCAGCTGGGTGGAATTGTTTTTTTCATAGTGTCTGGTTTGCTCATGTACCCAAGAGTAGTGCCATTGTAGAACATCACGATAATCAGCAGGTGGAGCGGGCTGCTAGGATTGAAGTGACTCAAGTAGATTTGGACTGGCAAAATGAGGGTGAATGATTTCTAGCTCAGTGGGCCCATGACACCTCAGGCCATCAAGGAAGAGATGCAACTTATAGATTGAGGGGTAAGCTTGAATATGGGCACTATTGCATGGTTATCTGTGAGTGTGCAACACACACTGCAATTAAGCAGTGGATAAAACCTTTCTGGTATGGAGAATTACAGCTGAAATATAATTACTTGCCAGAGCATCCCATATTTATATCGTATTCCCACAAACTCACTAGGGCAAACACCATGTACTTACAAGAGTGGAAGCTGGATGGCTGGAAACAGATTGTGTGCTCCATGCTACTGTTCAAAATTTGGTCCTTGGTTTTAAAAATCAAGTCTTGTAGTGACATGGCACCCTAAAAAGACTTGAGTTAGATAATGGGACTAATTTCTGAAACAATCTCATAACCATCAAGGCCAAAGAGCATGACAGTGAGTGAGCGTATCATATCCCCTATCATACACCAGTCTCTGGAAAAACTGAATGATACAATGGACTGTTAAACACTGTATTGGGAATAATAGGTTCTGGGGCATTCAAACATTGGAACACATTTGCCAAAAGCCATGTGATTAGTCAGCACTCCAAGATCTGCCAGTCAAGCTGGTCCTGCCCAATGAAACCTCGTATGCACTGTAAAAGGGGATGAAGTGCTGGTAGTGTATATAAAAAACATGCTGGGTAAGACAGTCTGTTATACCAGCCTTGGGCAAAGGCAAGCCTGTTTGTGGGATTGCTTCTGCTCAAGGACCTGGGTGCACGTGGTGGGTAATGTGGAAGGATGGGGATGTCTGTGATTTGATGCTGGGTGAGAACAGCCGGTAGTTTAAATTGTATGATGTTAAATTACTACATAATACTGCATATCATCATCACGATTATGGTCGTTACATCTCTTGTTAAAACTATTACAGTAAGAGCTACTCAGATTAAAGAAGAACAAACTCCAGTGGAACCAGAACTAGCTTCTGCATGCAGTAACCCAATACTGAATCATCCCTTCTGCACTGAAGAACTGTACTGGCAGATGCAGCCCAAAGTTGTGAACTAAATGAATACCATGAACAATTTACATGAATGGCCAGTAGGTCATGGGAATACTGTATGTGTAGATATATCAGAAAGCAAGATAGGTGATGGTAGTTAATTAGGATGTGTAGAAATTATGGGACCTGAACATGATGTAAACGATAGAGAATAAGGGGTGTCTTAGTTTCAGTTGGGATGGAATTGTTTTCTTTATAGTGTCTGGTATGATGCTATGTTTTGGTTCTAGGGGAAAGACAATGTTGATAACACATCAATGTTTATAGTTGCTGCTTAGCAGTGTTGTGGAGTCAAGCCCATTCTCAGCAAAGGGCCCGAGGAGCTGGGAGGGAAGAGAATTAGAACAGCTGACTCAAACTGGCCAAAGGGATGTTCCATGCTATACGACATCAAGCAGAATGAGTTTTGAAGGGGGTGAGAGTTCATCTCTCGCTCTTCCACTGCTCAGGGCCTAGCTGGGCATCAGTTTGGGGATGGTGAGCAATTGCTTGTTCATCACTTCTTATATACATTATATACATATATATACATCCAGTCATAACTATTATTCTTTTCCTTTTTTCTGTCCTAGAACATAGTTTTATTTCAACCCTTGAGTGTTTGGGATTTTTTTTTTTTTTTTTTTTTTTTTTTTTTTTTTTTTGTGTCTCCCCCATCCCAGTGGGAAGAGGGGGAATGAGTGAACAACTGTGTGGTGCTCAGTCACCTGCCAGGTTAAACCACAGCAGTCTTAAATTTATAAACATTGTCACCTCGGTCAGGGGCATCAGGAGTGTGTTTTCAGGTAAAAGAAAAAATAAGGTTTTCATTTTCCATGCAATAAGGTTTTCATTTTCCACGCATTTTGTAAACCTGCTGTTTTGTTGTATATTTTCTTTACTATGAGACCTGCCTGATAGTCAGGAAGTTGCAAAGACACACAGGGTGAAATGTGGGACCCACTGAAGAAAGTAGAAACCCTTGCTCTCACTCCATGGGGTCTGTGATTTCAGTTCAGATAACACTGAACAGCATTAATGCTTGATGACTATATTTTGCTTAAGAAACACATAGTTCTTCTGTAGAATAACTTTACTACCAACAGTTCTCTTGTAGTCTGCATTGTGTACAGTCTGCTGCAGAAACTAATTTCAGTTTTGCAGTAACGTTTGCTGTAAGGATAGCTGGCTTGTCACTAGTTGTTCAACTTGTCACCAAACACTGTTGTCATTCAGATTCCTCTGACCCAGAAATACACCATTCTTTCAGTTCGTCCTGATTTTATATTTTACAAGACCAGGGTTATTTTTTCAAAATGCTCTTAACTGACATTTTATCCATCTAATGTTCATAAAAATTACTTCTAGATTTCTAGAATGCATCTTAAAAATGAGATTTAGGAGCTCACCATGCAGGCATTCACAGTAACTGCTTGAATCGAGGCTGACCAGAAACCTCGAGAGCAGTTCATGAAAGTGGGTGTCCATCGTGATCTTCCTTACTTGACGACTTGCTCTTTAATAGTTGATGTTGCGGTTAATTTTTAACCCTTCTGTCTCAGTTATCTCTAACATAGGAATAAAAAATTCATTTAATTTTTTTATTAATTATTTTGATTGGTAGCAGATTTTGAACTTTAAGTTAAATGTTGCTTTAGTCTGATAGGTTTGCACCTTACTTTTGCAAGTAGCTCAACAGCCAGAGAATGAATGCAGAGCGAGTTGCATGCCCTTATGTTTTACTTGTCTGGCGAGTTGCCTGCTGCAACAACTTGATCCAACAGCTGAGAAGGTCAGAAGTTAAATTGGTTGAAGAGAATCCAGTTTCTAGTTTTAAAAGCACAGCTCCCCTTCCGCCGCTTCCCCTCCTCCCTGTACTAATACAGTATGCTGGGCTGAAAGTCTGAACATGTTTGGAAGAATAGCTTTATCTAGAGAGGTTCTAACTAATATGGAAAAGAAATGCATTAACAACTCATCTTCTCAGATTGTTCTAGGAAGCAGACTTTGCTCTCCTGCAGTCCTTTGTGGCTGATAACAAAGTGTGGGTGTAAATCTGAGCTGTGGTTGCAAAGCAGTCAGTCATTTAAAACATTAGAAGAATTGCACCTGCTTGTTTAAATATTGCTTTAAGGGTGGTTTCATGTAATTGATGTCACATTTTAAGAGAAATGGCATAATCTAGCAGATGACTGTCACTCTGCGCTGAAATGTGTTCTACACAAACTTTTACTGGGCATGTTTTGCAAGAAAAGGAATCTCTGTAATTGACCATCCACAGCGAAATACTTCAGAGATACCCTTCTTATAATGTCAGTAGTCTGTTAGGACTGACAGGATAAGCCAAGAAAGCTTTTTCTAGCTGTACACACTTCTGCTCATCCATTGCTGTCTGCTCCAATGCGCCTGGTGTCTTTGCTGAGATGTGTTTATTCCAGTTGGTGTAAAGGCATTCCCCAGGTTCTCAGGAAACGATCAGCCGTGGAGTCTTTACAATTAATGTTTTATTCTGCTGCTGGGTTAGGAGGTATTTGGCATTTGTACAATGCCTTTCATCTGACTATTGCCAAAACAGAAGGCTACAGGCAATGAGTTTACTTAAATATAACCTCATTAAAATAACTTCCATGCCTAAACTGAAGTTAAGTGTTCTCCTACAAGGAATGTTAAGTTGGTTCACTATTGCATTAGGAAGCTTGAAAAGCTGGGGATTTGGGGCTATCCCTCCAGACTCCGTTTCGTTATGTAATAAGCTGTTCTTTTACAGCACTCTTGTCTCGGGTTACTGTACAGCAGGATGCCTTCGTTTATCACTGCCCATCAAAGGTCATGCAAGAGCTCCAAATTACTTCCAAGTGCAACAGAACCAGAAATAAAGTTGGGCCTCAAAACATTCACGTTTTGATAAAAACAGCTCAGGGTGTATGGGCAGCTCCTGTACAGAACTGCATTTCATATTGTTTCTTAAAGTGGTAATTTTTCATTAATGGAAAATACATGCAGCACAAAATGTCCATACTTCTGTCCTCTGCTGTTATAGGAGCAGCAGTTTATCAGTTGTCATTTGTGGTAAATTTCTAAAGTCACTTATTGTAGATAGTGGTTTTCTCTGTGTTCTCTTTTGGAAACTAAATTCAAATGTTTCCTGACTTACAGCCCAAATCAAATAGAGTTAAATATCTGACCTACCTGTGGAGAGCTATGCAGAACTAGAAGAATTTCACACCAAGCACTTTGCTGTAAAGTTTATTTGGGCTGCCAGAAAATCAAAAGAAATTAGGGAAAGAGTGGGTTTAGGCTTGCGTCGTGTTTCATTGAAGGACCATTAAAAATGTTTACATCTCAGAAGTGTTAATGTTTTAGGCAGGATTTCTGTTATAAACATAATTTGATTTCAGATCCAAAGCCTGCTTAATGCAAGTGGCCATATTTTGGAACCCGTGTTACAGTTCTGTAAGTAGATTCAATGGCCACAGTTCTCTTAAAGTGCTTTTCTGGCTTCCAATTTTTCAAGTCCCAGTTATAGATGACAGAACTGAAGAACAGCACAAGAAGTTGAAAAATAGTGTGAGAGAAAAGCATCTGTTATCCCCATGTACTTCAGTACAATAAAGTGACAAGAAACGAAAACAAACAGCTGAAAGAAATAGGGAGCAGCCAGAGGTGAAGAGGAATGCTGTCAAGACAGAGGATGCAAAAGCTGAAAAAAAGAAAAGTTTGCTTCTCTTGACACTTCTTGTTCTGCATGGCAGTGGAGGAAATGCCTTTACTTTGAGGATTAAGTAACTTCCTCACAGCATGAATGCTTCTGGCTTAACTCTTCTTTTTACCTCTTCTTCCTCTTCCTCTCTTGACTCCATGTTAAAGTTTATAAGTATTTCCCTTGACCAGCTGTATCATTAGAGAATGTCTTGAAGGCTGATTTACATGGACTCATGTTCAAGGCTGCAAACTTGCTTGTTACCTCCTCAATTCTTCTTCTGATGTGATCAGAATTTCTGTATAAAATCTTCCACGTCTGCCACACAGAACCTGTTAAAATACCCGTAATTGCCAGAAATGGACAGTTCCTTTTCACTTGCACAGTACCTTTGCTTAATCAGAGATGGTTTCTCTGTGAGACTGCCCTCATTTTAAGAGGCTGAGCTGCTGTGCTGGACAGGGGGTGGTGTGCTGTACCCAGCAGAGCTCAGCAGGCCAGAAACAGGGATGTGGTAAGGGCACCAGCATTCATGGCCATGTCAGTCTTCTGGGACCTGAGTCACCTGCGTCTGTACGTTCCCTGCTTTGCCTTCAGACATTTCTCTGTGATCATCATATACCTTTATTTTCCATTTTAAAAATAGCACCCAGGAGAAAAATATGTGACAACTCAGAATGCAAAGCTGTGACTTTGGGGCTGTTTAATCTGGGGAAGAGGAGGCTGAAGGGAGACCATATTGCTCTCTTCAAATACCTGAAGGGAGATTGCACTGAGAGCAGGGTTGGTCTCTTCTCACTGGTGACAGGTAACAGGATGAAGGGAAATAGCTTCAAGTTGCACCAGCGGAAGTTTAGGTTGGAAAAAACTTCTCTATAGAATGGAATGGGCTCCCCAGGGAAGTGGTTGAGTCACCATCCTTGGATGTGTTTAAAAACCATTTGGATGCGGTGCTCAGGGACATGATTTAGCAGAGGGTTGTTAGTTAGGATAGTACGGTTAGGTTGTGGTTGGACTTGACGATCTTGAAGATCTTTTCCAGCCTGAACGATTCTATGACGCTGTGATTCTATGATTCCAGGCGGGCTGCCGCCACGTCCCACAGGACGGCACATTGCCACAGCTCAGCCTCTAACATGCTGCCCTTCCAGCTGCCCGTCCCTTGCCTGGCACAGCCCGTACCTGGCCTCACGCTCCCTCACAGGTGAGGCTCGGAGGCTCCGTCCCTGTAAGGAGCCCCGCAGCCGGCCGCCCCGGCCCCCGAGGCCTCCTCCCTCACGCCTCACTGCGCTCCCGGCTCCCGCACGGCCCCGGGAGAGGCCCCCACCGCTTCGTCCTTAACGGGCCCGGCGGTGCCGGGGGATTATTTCGGCCCCGGCCCCGGGGGGGGCCCGGCAGACGCTCCTTATACGGCCCGGCCTCGCTCACCTGGGCCGCGGCCAGGAGCGCCTTCTTTGGGCAGCGCCGGGCCGGGGCCGCGCCGGGCCCGACACCCAAATATGGCGACGGCCGGGGCCGCATTCCTGGGGGCCGGGCGCCGCTCCCGCCCGCCTCGATAAAAGGCTCCGGGGCCGGCGGCGGCCCACGAGCTACCCGGAGGAGCGGGAGGCGTCTCTGCCAGCGGCCCGACGCGCAGTCAGCACAGGTAGGTGGGCGCCGTGCCGTGCCGCCCGGCGTCCCTTCGCGGGGCCGTCGCGTGGTCCCTCCGTGCGCCCCGCCGTCACCCTGAGCCTGACGGCCCCGTGTCCCGCAGACAGCCAGCAACATGTGTGACGAGGACGAGACCACCGCGCTCGTGTGCGACAACGGCTCCGGCCTGGTGAAGGCTGGCTTCGCCGGGGATGACGCCCCCAGGGCCGTGTTCCCCTCCATCGTGGGCCGGCCCCGCCACCAGGTACGATGTTGGCCCCCTCGGGGCTTCCTGCGGGGTCCCTCGGCCCCGTGTGTGGAGAGGGGACGTGCTGCTGCCCGTGGAGAGGTTGCTGAGCCCCCGTTTTCCTCTCCTGCAGGGTGTCATGGTGGGTATGGGTCAGAAGGACTCCTACGTAGGAGACGAAGCTCAGAGCAAGAGGGGTATCCTCACCCTGAAGTACCCCATTGAACACGGCATCATCACAAACTGGGACGACATGGAGAAGATCTGGCACCACACCTTCTACAATGAGCTGCGTGTGGCCCCTGAGGAGCACCCCACCCTGCTCACTGAGGCCCCCCTTAATCCCAAAGCCAACCGTGAAAAGATGACCCAAATCATGTTTGAGACCTTCAACGTGCCCGCCATGTATGTGGCCATCCAGGCTGTGCTGTCCCTGTATGCCTCTGGCCGTACCACTGGTGAGTGCAGTCATCCCAATGGACCCTCTTCCCCAAGGACACCCAGGACCGGGCCTCTGCAGTCACCAGTTGCTCTGCCCCAGCGCAGATCTGTTTGTGGGCTGCTCCTCAGATGGCTGCTCTTTGTTTTCACAGGTATTGTGCTGGACTCCGGCGATGGTGTGACACACAACGTCCCCATCTATGAAGGGTATGCCCTGCCCCATGCCATCATGCGCTTGGATCTGGCTGGCCGTGACCTCACTGACTACCTGATGAAGATCCTGACTGAGCGTGGCTATTCCTTTGTCACCACGGGTAAGCACTGTTCCCTCCTCCAAAAAGTCTCTCCACATTCCCAACTCTCACACATCAAGGAATGCTGAAGCCTCTTGCCGCACTACAAGCCCTGGGAGTGCTCCCTGTCGGGCATTTGCTTATGGCTTGTCGTCTGGAGACCCAGCAGACCTATGCAGGAGTTGCGAGTGTTTCCTGTTCTTTCCCTTCCTTGCAATCACTGATGCCATTGCTCCCTCTAACAGCTGAACGTGAGATTGTCCGTGACATCAAGGAGAAGCTGTGCTATGTGGCTCTGGACTTTGAGAACGAGATGGCCACCGCTGCCTCCTCCTCCTCCCTGGAGAAGAGCTACGAGCTGCCTGATGGACAGGTCATCACCATCGGCAATGAGCGTTTCCGCTGCCCAGAAACCCTCTTCCAGCCTTCCTTCATTGGTGTGTGCCCCCCTTCCCTCTGTTCTCCCCTGCCAGTTCTCCGCTCTCTTCTGGCACAGAGCTCCTGCTTAGCACTTAGCTCATACCTGCTCTTCTCCTGCCCCCAGGTATGGAGTCCGCAGGGATCCATGAGACAACCTACAACAGCATCATGAAATGCGACATTGACATCAGGAAGGACCTGTATGCCAACAACGTCATGTCTGGGGGTACCACCATGTACCCAGGTATTGCTGACCGCATGCAAAAGGAGATCACAGCCCTGGCCCCCAGCACAATGAAGATCAAGGTAAGGCTTGAGTATCAAGGACCTGCACAGAAGTCTCCAGCCATTTCTGGTGCTCCTGTGAACAGTGCGTGGGGCAGCATGTACCCCATGACACCTGTGGTGGCTGCAAGTGTGCTGATCTTGTCTCTCTTGGCTTTCCTAGATCATTGCCCCACCTGAGCGCAAATACTCTGTCTGGATCGGTGGCTCTATCTTGGCCTCCCTGTCCACCTTCCAGCAGATGTGGATCACAAAGCAGGAGTACGATGAAGCTGGCCCATCCATTGTCCACCGTAAATGCTTCTAAACATGTTTACATGATCACTTTGCCAACCACACTCAGGATGACAACCTTGCAGGTTCCAGGTTGCTGAGGACCTGCACCAGCCATGCAACTTTCTATTTTGTAACAATTTCTGGTTACTGTTGCTGCAAAGCTCCATGTGACACAGTGTATGTAAAGTGTACATAAATTAATTTATTTTACCTCGTTTTGTTTGTTTTTAAAACCAATGCCCTGTGGAAGGAAACATAAAACTTCAAGAAGCATTAAATCATCAGTCATTCTGTCACACCCCTAATGCAGTTGTTTCTGTCGTTATTTCCCTGGGCTCGTCCATCTCTCACTGACGTGGGTCTGGGTGCTGGGGTTGGGAGTAGGGGTTGGGGCTGTCCAGGGAGAGATGGCATGGGGAGGGTGATGGGATCCTGCTGGGGGGGCTTAGCCCTGCTGTGGGCAGCAGGAAGCTCACTGGTTCAGAGAGTAGTCTGGGATGCCCACAACACGGGCGCCCACTGCACTGTGTTTCTCCCATGCCCAGTAGGGAAAGGGTTACAAGTGTTGCTCATTCTCAGCTTGTGAAGGATTTTGTTGGGCTCAGCCTGCCAGAGCAGGAGCCAGGCATGCCTGTGCAGCTCCAAGCTATGATGGAAGAGGCAAGGCCACAGCTGAGGCCAGGTGGTGGGCACAGGTTAAATTAAGAGCTTTCCACTCCACTTATGGAAAGCCCTCCTGCACTCACCCTGTCCCCGGGGCTGGGGGCAGCCAGGGCCACTTCCTCACCCCACCTGACACGCAGGGCTTGGCCTGCACAGCCAAGACCTCCTGTGGCCACAGGTTCATGTGGATTCCCTGTGCCCTGGGAGCCCAGGGGGCTTTCCCTGCCTGCCCTTCTGCCCCCAAGGACACTGTGGGAGCTGCCTTACCTATCTGCCTCCTCTTAAATTGCCCTGGCAGGAAGGCTGCACTTGGTTTGGGGCTGCTGTTCCACATCACCACTGCAGTGGGGGCAACACTGCTGGAAGAAAAGATGATTTTCAGCTGAACTTCCAATCCAGGGAGGTTATTGCTCTACTGTGATGATGCTAAGAGTGTGTTCTTTCTCATTGTGATGATTTTGCCCTCGTGTGAATACACTTTCCGATAACAGCCCAGACTCCAAAGAAAATTTCTGCAGGAAGAGACAGTACCTGGTGTGGGAAGTCCCTGTGCAGCCCTACATGCTTCAAGCTGAATGGCTGGGACTGGATGGGAGAGCAGGATCATATCCTTTCTTAAAAAGACAAACAGAAGTTGTTGTTCAGTGGTACATACTTCAACAGGGCTATTGAGAGCTGCTTACCCAACCCTTGCTACTGAAGGGTACTGATCTGAGATTTTCCTGTAGCTTAAATGGTGCTAAGTTCTTAAGTGGTCATAGGATCAGTAAGGCTGGAAAAGACCACAGATCATTAAGTCCAACTGGCAGCCCCTCCCCACCATGCCCACTAACCATGTCACTCAGTGCCACCTCCACACATCTTCTGAACACCTCCAGGGACGGTGCCTCCACCAGTTCACCAATTGTGCTTCAGAGCAGGCAGGGTGACACTCTCAGTGTCAATTGCATCCTGCTGAAGAGCTTAACAGTGCAGTTTAACAATGGACTGATTTGTTGTTTTGGTTGCTGAATGAAGATGTTGAGATGCCACTGAACTTTTTGGAGATTAATTTCAGGACTGAAGACATTCGTAATCCTGAAACCAGCCTTTGATTTGGACTTGGCATTTGCAGGAAAAAGATTGTTTGGAAACAGATGAAGAGAATTTTCAGCAAAGGGAAAATTAACACATCACTTTGAGTCTGGTCTTCACTGACCAATTTCTTAAGAATTTCATCATCCTTCATGCTCTTGGGCCAGTGCTGCTGACAGGAGGGGGAGGATCATCAGAGCCAGCATCCTCAGCATCTAGGAATGTGTGCTATGAGTAATGGCGACACTTTAGAGAACTACTTTGTTTCCCCAGGGCTTTCCCTCTTCTCCATGTAGAGTTCACTTTCATCCCTGAAAGTCCAACTTTCTGGACTTCCAGCACTGTCTGCTCCTGGTGGTCTATCCCATAGTGCCACAGGGACTGTACCAGGCACAACCTTTTCCCAGTCATGTTCTGAAGCCAGCTCTGTTGGCTGGGAGGCAGCTCTGGCCCTGGGGTGCTGCAGTCATCCAGGAAACAAGCCTATGCTATAACCCCACTTCACAGGGCTGCATATATATGGATTCCTGTAAGCAGCTTTCTTTTTTGGCATATCCCTCCAGCCCATTATACCCTCTCAGCCCTACCTGCTCTCTGCTCACCGTCTCTTAGCTTCCAGCAGCTTTTCCCTGCTCCAGGGAAAACAAAATTCTGAAGATCAGAGAAAAGTATGATGGCTTTATAGAAGAGCTCTCGTGTGCTCAGGGGTGAGCAGATTAAAGCCAGTGGCATCATGTGCCCTTGCAACTCAGAAAACCAGCTGTATCCTCGGCTGCATCAAAAGAAGCATGGCCAGCAGGATGATGGAAGGGGTCTTGCCCCTCTACTCTGCACTGGTGAGACCTCACCTGGAGTACTGCATCCAGATGTGGAGTCCTCAATACAGGAGAGATGTGGACCTGTTTGAGAGCATCCAGAGGGGGGCTGCAAAAATGATCCAAAGGATTGAACATCTCTCCTATGTAGACAGGCTGTTCAGCCCAAAGAAGAGAAGGCTCCAGGGAGACCTGAGAGTGGCCTTTCAGTATCTAAAAAGTGGCTGCAAGAGAGAAGGGGACAGACTTTTTAGCAGGGTCTGTTGTGATAAGACAAGGGGAAAAGGTTTCAAACTAAAAGAGGGGAGGTTTAGATTGGATATAAGGAAGAAGTTTTTTTACAATAAGGGTAATGAAGCACTGCAGGAACAGGTTGCCCAGAGAAGTGGTGGATGCCCTGTACCTGCAGACATTCTGGCTGGACTAGTCTCTGAGAAACCTGATATAGCTGTAGGTGTCCCTGTTCACTGCAGGGGAGTTGAACTAGATAGGCCCTTCCAACTCAAATGATTCTACGAGACCTATGATTCTATGACACTATGTTTGTTCCTAGTCCTGCTCATGGAGACATAACCCCATCTGCCTTGATTCAGTGCGGTGTGGCAGATCTCTCTCCTGAGGACTGAGCTGTACTTGCAGAGGTGGCTGTGCCTGCTTGGCCCTTTGAATGAATCAGCTTTTGGTTATGTTGCCCAAAGCAGAACCCTCTGCATTCTACTTCAGGCGAATGTGTGTTAAGGGATGCACCTCTGGCCTTTCCCAGGGAAAAGAGGTGGCAGGAGCTGGTGACCCTTCATCTGACTCCTCCTGAACCACTTTTCCACTGGGAAAGAGACAACAGAATTTTGCATCTGATTCAGACGGGATTGGTGCAGTCAGTGCTTTCTCTGAAGGAGTTGGGATTCCCCTGGACTGCTGCCAGCCCATGAAGTAGGCAGGTGCTGCTGGGCTGCCTGCCCACGGCACTCTTTGGGTAGAGTTTTCCAAGGGTTTGCTGTGCTGTCATGGGGCCTGTGGCAGCCACTGGGTAGAAGAAGGGCTGATGGCCACCAGTGCTGCCCCAGGTGATGCACCAGGACAACAGGACAGAAGTGTATTGGTTTTATCTCCATTTTACCTTTTCCCATCCCAAGCTCATCATGGTTTTCCCCCTGACCATAAACAAGTCAACACTCCCTGCGGTCTGTTTGTTACTAGCGAAATGGCTTTTCTTTTTTCTGACTCAAAGGAAGACAACAAGGAACAGCTAATGTTCATGGAAGATTGTGAGATGTTGTCATGAAGGTGTTTGGAGAACGGGAAATACTTGCCATCCTAAATTTAGCCCTGAAAGTCATACAGTCCAGTTTCCTGGCACAAATACCAGGGAAAGTCTAGAAATCTGAATGTCTTCCAAGCACGGCCATGACCCAGGGGCTGCCATGGCCACCAGCTGGGCTGGGACATTCCCATACTAGCTGTGGGGTCTCCTCCATTAGAAATCTCCAAAAGCCACCTGGACATGGCCCTGGGCACCCTAATCCAGTGGCCCTGCTTGAGTAGAGGATGGAACAGATGGACCCAGACGTTCCCTCCAGCCTCAGCCATGCTGTGACCCTGTGATAACTCCTGTAAATTTTGGCCAGGGCCCAGTGACCAGGTGAAGCTTGCCCAGATTGGTGATGGTTCTTCATAGCCTACGACTCGCCTGGGCAAAAGCTGAAAAAGGGCTGTGGGCAGGCTATGGGGTACACCAGCTGGGTGTGCATCACTGTGTAAAACGAAAAGGGGCAGGATGATATGAAGCAGTGAGCAAAGAATAACATAGAAAACACTGCAGGGTCAGCACACGGCAGGGACTGGGAGATAGAAGTAATGGGGTCTGGGGCAATCCGCAGCACGTTACTGATGTTCTCCCAGTTTCATACCGATAGAGGCTCCCCAGAGGCCCTGTATTGATATTGCACTTAGTATTAATTGTTGCCATTTGTGCAGGTGAGGTTTGGCTGATCACACCTTGTGGCAGTTTCATCCCATTTATGGAGTCTCAGACAGGCAGCACATGAGACAAGCCCTGTGTTTATCTCCCTGCAGATGTGCTGAGTCCTGTGAGTGGTCCTCATTGAAGCCACCAGAGGACAACAGATCTGCTTAGTGTCCAAGGGTTTGCACGTTTAGGGCCTGGATTATGAAACACAGCCACAGAAATAAAAACAATATTAACATCTAAGGAGGAAATGCCTTCTGACATAACCACAGGGGCTGCCGCCTTCTTCAGTGGCAGCGGCTGTACTGGTGGCATGCGGGCAGGCTGCAGCCTGGGAGCTCTGCCCTCTGTAATCATAGGCTGTGTGCAATCAGCGGGACAGTGAGTGGCCTTCCAACACTTTTGGAGAAATCACCATCGATGTGCTGACCACATATGGGCATGGTGTTTTTATATGGTAAGTGTAACCGTGAGCAGGCGTTGGTATTGCTAAATGAATATTTAAAGCAAATGTCTGATAAGTTCCTCACAGGCAGTTTGACTTGTGAGTCACGTTGCAGAGTCCCCAACCTTGCCCCTCTCTATTTATAAGTTCATGCCTTGCTATATCTGACTCGCTAAATAAGCCTTCCAAACTGCAGCAGGGATTCTGGGGGCGTATTATGGGACGTGGGGAGTGATTTAGAAGAGCGAGGGGAGCTGGGGAGGGCACTGCAAATCTCGGTGTGCCCACTGCTTTCTGAAGAGCAGAACTCCCTGCCCTCGGTCTGACCCACACAACTCCAATCTACTGGCACAGGCAGGGGGGAGCTCATGGCTGTGCTTATGACAGGCAGGCAAGAACTGCAGAGAGGTTACTCCAGGGAATACCCATATCATCACCCTCTGGAGGGCAATGTTCTTTCTGGTTTTACATTCTCCCAGGAGGACCTCCAGCATTACAGTGCTGTGAGCATCAGAGTGGCATTTACCCAGAAGGAAGGATGGAATGTACCTCAAGGTATTCCTTTAAGGGCTTCACCCAAAGGCAGCTCACTCCCAGGTCCTGCCTAGATTTTGGAAATGCTGCACTTCTTAATGTGGCAGACACTTTCTTCCCAATTTCTCTGATTCTATCTTACACAGCACAGGGAGAGATGGTATTGGCTCTAGAAGGGAAAGTGGGGTGCCAAACAGTGAAGTGGCCACAGCCTTAAAATGTAACCAGTGTAACTGACTTAAAGATATGGAGTTGAAAGGAAAAATAGGACTGAAGGTGAAAAAATGGGGGGGGGATAATTGATTTTCCAGAAAGTTTTTTTTGATTAAAAATCCAAAATAAGTTAAGTACTTGATATGGCATGTCTATTTCTCAATAGAGATTTATTTATTTTTAGATCAGCTTTCATAGATAAAGATATAAAGGTTTTATGGTTGTCCTCCCACAGCAGATTTCCAGACCATTGCCTGTTGTTTGGCTCTGTCCACAGTGTGTTTATTTAAACAGTGTCACACTTTTCTTGGCAGGAACTCCTGATGAGAGTATAGGAGAATATATCTTCTTCAGGAGGGAGAGCTTAGCAGCATGTTGAAGGAATAAAGGGTTGTTCTCTGTGCCACTGGCCAGATGCCCATTGTAGTTTCTCCACCAGAAACCAAGAACACATTTCCAACCCACCTGGATGCAGAGGGAGAATCCTGACCTGTCCTGCTTGCCTCCCCTCCCCGGGTAAAGGGCAGATACATTTAAGGAGCTCTTTAAGATTGTTTTGCATGACTGCATGACCACCTTTTCCCTTGTTGGCTACCTCTCAGTGGTGACCTTCTGCACAGCAGAAGGTTTACACTGGTAAACAAGAGACCTTCAGAGTGTCATGTGGAGCTTAGAGCTTTTTGGTGAACATTCATTGCTGCAGGACTTCACAGGAAGGATTTTACAGCTGAGCAAGGCAAGGTGTAGAGCGTTCATCCAGCTTTGTCCACAGAGCTTTTGGGAGCAGTGGGTCCTGCATACGGAGCACAGTCTGCACAGGGTTTGGTGTGCTGGCAGCCTAGGCTGGATAAAAAACAGCGAGCTCAGGAGATGAAAGTTAGCCTGAGAACACTCTGTGGAGCCAACAGGTTGCCTGTGCCGAGGAGATAATCCATTATAAACAATAAACAGAGATGTCAGCACTCTCTAAGGAGGCACTTACAAGTGGTGTTCATTTTTTTTCAAGGATGCCCATTTGCCAGATCTGTCCTGGAGATAATCTGCGATGCTCCAATGGACGTTTTCCTAAAACATGGACTTCTTTCATTGGGCACACAATTGTGCTTGGTCCCCTTCCTCTGAAAAACACAATCCTGGCACCAACCCAAGTGACTGCGTGTTTGAAATGTCCTTTTTGTAAGGGTGCTGTTGTGTCTGGAGATGTTGTGTGAGTGGTTGCCCTTTTTGTGTCCATCCTCGGAAGGAGGCTACTGTGCTGGTGAATTTTAGGATGGAGAACACTGGGAAGGACCAACAGGTGTGCAGAGAGAAACATTTAAGCTGGAGAGACCTGGGAAACTCTTAGTAACATTTGCTTTTCGGTACTGAAAACAGGCACTTTGGATTGCTGAGCAGCAGCTTCCTCCTATGAAGCCTTTAGGACCCAACTGGCAATCTCCAACCAAACGCTGAGCCCAGAGTTGGCTGCTGGTGGCTTCATCCCATCCCACCCTGCTGGCACAGCTTGGAGCTGGAGAGCTTGGCCACGCTCGGCCAAAGCTGCAAAGCTGGTGTGCAGTTGGCAGTGCTTAGCACGTGTGTGCATTCAGGCTGCTGGCTGAGATTGCTAGGAAGCCAAAGGAAGAGGCAGCCTAAGACTTTAATCCCCCTCCTATCTGGAGGCTAAGTTAACCCCAGCTACACTGACATTTTCCAGCCTGAAGCCAAGTGGCCGATTACGTGCCTCGTGCTAGCGGCAGAAACCTGTACAGATGGAACTTACACATCTGCAAACCCCAAGGGGGTTAAAAATAAACCCCACCCCACCGGTGGCTGTTTCATGTCCTTTTAGAGGTGTGCCATGCTTTTCATGCATTTCCATTCTAATAATCCTCTGTGAGACCTGAGAAAATGCATTGGTGGCATTCTAATGTTTTGTTCAAGGCACTTTTTTTTTTAACTCCTGCTATCTGGGCTAGCTCCCCTCCGCAGAATTATTTCACCAGAAGTACATTTGCCATCTATGTGCCTTGTTCTAAACTGGGAGCTACAACATGTTTACCAGCACGTTTATGGCTCTCTCTGCCACTGCTGTGCAGTCAGCAGCAAATGACTGAGTGTTTCTCAGCAAGGCAGAGACTTGCTCTCTGGAATGGGTAAACCATTTTTGCTTCTTTGCCTTTTTTTTTTCTTCTCTTTTTTTCTTTCCATGCTCCAGTGCAGGGAAGCTTTGTTCAGAAGAGCACCATCTGAGCAGACTTATTTGTGTCATCCCTGCCGAGTGGTGTCACTCCTTTTTGTGTGGGTGTTCCAGCAGGTCCCTGGCTCAGGCATTACTCTGAGCATCTGGGGTGTCCTCAGGAGCGTGTCCTTTGCAGGAGGAGCCATGCATGCACCCTGGAGAGCAGCAGAGCAGAGCAGCTGGGCCCAGACCCACAGCTTCTTGGGCTGTTTGAGATGTAGATGGGATAAGGGAATGATTGTAACATGTGGACAGCATTTGGGTGAAGGCAGAAAAATGAAAAGACAGGTAAAGCCTTTGTGGGTCCTCCAATGGAGGGGAGAAGCTGTGGTTGCTGAAGGAAGGGGCAGACAAGGTTGCATTGCTCTGTGTTTTGGGGGAGGGACAGGTGAGTCACTCGGGTATGGAAAATGAGGAGAGCAGCAAATTCAAAGAGCCCCTTCCCCACCACAGGAAAGGGGACAAAGCTCCTTTCTTGAATGCTCACCTTGGGGAGACAAGGGCGAAGGGCTTCTTTTCCTCTGAGTGGAAGGAATGGAGGAAGACAAGAACTGGAACTAGAACAAAGCTGGGAGATATAAAAGAGTGAAGTTTGAGGAAAGCAGCAGTATGAGCAGGTCATGGCTATGCAGCTGGTGCAGCTGTACCGGAGCATGCCTTGCTGCTGCTGCAGCTGGAGCAGGGCAGGGAGCTCAGGACAGGGGCTGGGTGTTAGAAGGTAACCCCCAAAAGTAAAGCTGCATGAAGATGGGCTCTCTCTGCCAGTGTCCACTGCATCCCAGTCACTGTTGGTTGTACCCAGCCACTGCATGCTGCCTGAAACCCAAGAGAGCCTGGACAGCCTCCAGGAGGCAGGCACAATTCCCATATTGAGCCAGTCTTGCTCTTTCCCTGCTAGCACCCAGCATGGTTTGCCTTCGTGGGGGCTTTTATACAGGGCTGCATTCCTGCAGCAGGAGCCCCCAGCCAGTCAGCGCAGCCGAGGCCATATTAGGGACGCTGCTCACCAAACCATGGCTGCATGCCCTCTGCACCTCCCCAGCAGGGCTCTCTGCAGGGAGGAGGAAGGTGGGCAGGTGGGAAGTCTCTCCTGCTTGCCCTGCCTCTCTCCTGGCTGGGTGAAGGCCTAGGTTGTGTCAGGCTCAGTGGGCAGACTGCAGGGGTGCTGCTGGGGCTGGCACCCTGGCCATCACCCTGCTTCTGGCTCTAAGGTCTGTTTCTTGCAGGGACCTCCTTGACCTGGCAGCAATGATGTACAGCACTGTAGTGCTTGAGGAGCAGAAAAGTGGGAAAAAATGGCTGATAACAGTAAAAAGGAGAAGATACGGGCAACTGCTGCTACAGAGCATGGAGGAAGGCTGGGCTGTGGGGTCTGATGCCAGCTCTGCCATCAGCACGTGGAGCTCCTGACTCACCTGGCCTGCCACCTGCAAGAAGCCAGTGATGGGGACTAGAGGCAGAACTAAGGCCCTCCTGGGAAAAGACCTTTAAAAGTGAAAAGCATGTTTAGAATTCATGTTCATGTTCAAATGATGTCTCCAGATTTTTAATGAAGGAAAACAACAGCAAAATATGTGAGGGAGGATATTCTTACAAATACTGTAGTTCTTCATTCAGGCATCTGTGGAGCTGAAGCTACTTAATAACCGGCTACTCTCAGCCTGTGTATGTAGATCTCTGCCATGAGGCACTGAAGCCAAAACTCATTAGGATTAAAGAAATAAATGTTTACATAGCTACGCTGAGCACATCCAGAGCTGCTGTGCTGAGGAGCTGGAGCAATCCCTGCGTGTGTGCATGGAGCTGTGCTAAGAAGCTCTCACAGGACTTGCCTTTACTCTCTGTCATCTAGCTCAATGTCCTCCCCCAGAGCCGCAAACAACGCCTCAGGGCTGGGTAGGGGTGATGGCTGGCCTGAGGCACGTTGGGCCCTGCTGACTGGCCTTAGGGGCCCTGTCCCACAACTCCTTAGGGCTGGCTGTGGTGGGCCATGAGAAACGTGCATGGGTAAGGTGTGGCTGTTGGCATAGCATAGGCACAGCTGGGTGTCTCCACAGGCTTCTGTGACAGGCCTTTTACACAAACTGTCCCTAGTTCTCAAGCGTGCCTGCTGCCAGTCTGCCCATCACTGGGGGATGCATTGCAAGAGATCCAGGACAAACTGGAGTGTATGGACAGCTGGGCGCTCGCTTTCATGGCAGCGAGGGAAAATGGCCCTCACAAAGAAGGCAAGGGCTCATAACAGCAATCAGGTGCTGTTTGCAAAGTGCTAATGTCCTGTGGCCTGCCCTGAGTGAAAATGCTGGAGGTGGAGCTGGCAGCGAGCTGGCCTGCTGTTGTGGTTCTGGTGTCCCTATGTGAAGGCTGAAGCATGAGTTAATGGCTGTGAGATCTGTGGGCGCTGGGGTGCCTGTGTTCCTTGTGTATGGCCACGTCTGCCTCCGCAGAGGGTTGTTTCCCTGAGGAGAGGCAGCGCACAGGAGGAGAGGAGCCGGTGCTCCAGGAGCCAGCTCACAATCCCAGCTGCCCAGCCAGTGCTTTGCAGGGTGGTTCAGAATGCCATTGAGCACACAATTACCGCTTCTGGACAGAAGGCAGATGCTGCGAACCCAGACCTGTCATCTGCCATAAATGTCATCTGCCCATACATCCCTGGTTTACTGGGGAGCAATCTGTGCTCCTCCCTGGCCCAGGCGGCCGCATCAGCCCCGCAGCTGGGCGAGGGCACAGCTGGGCGGCGGCTGTGGGTGGCAGCGACACAGCGGGCGGCCACCAGAGCCCGGAGGGGGGGGGGGGTGACGGACACGTGTTAAACGGGAAGCCGTGTGGTTTGCCTGCGCCAGGGCGGCACGGATCGATCGGCGAGAGGATTGTATATCTCGGGTGTCTCTGCCGGCTCCAGCGATCTCATTTACGCTGGTTCGGGCGAGCCGGCCTTCACCGTAGCAAGGCGAGAGGAGAACGACGTTTGCCCGCTGCCTAAAAGTAGGAGAGCCTCCCGCCGCGCTCCTGAAAGCCGTCAGTGCCCCCCTGTGTCGGAGCAGGGCGCCGTTCAGTGTCACTGCCCGGCCCGGCGCACACCCCGCCACTGGGTGGCGCTGTCGCCAGGCGACGCGAGGAGGCTCCGGGGGGTGTCGGCGGCGTCGCGCCGCGATTGGCGCGGCGGGAGGGGAGGGGCCGGGCGCCGCTGTTTGGATTTAAACGTTGCAGCGGGAGGGGCGGGCTCGGCCTGCGGTGCAGCGCTACGCGCCGTTCCGTGCCTGTTCCGCTCCCGTTCCCCTCCCGGCCCCGCCATGGTGGTGCCGGCGCGGCGCGTGAAGACGGAGTACATGAAGCGCTTCAAGGAGCCCAAGTGGGAGTCGTGCGGCGCCTGCTACCTGGAACTGCTGCGCTACCGCCTCAGCCGCCGCCTCCTGGAGCAGGCGCACCGGCCTTGGCTGTGGGACGGCTGGGAGCAGGACAGCGTCGGCGGCAGCGGCAGCAGCACCGCCGGGTCCCCCTCGCCGCCTGGAGCGGGCAGCCCTCCGCCCGCGCAGGAGGAGGAAGCGGCGGAGGCGGGACGGGCCGGCCCCGGTAGGAGCGGGGGGATGGCGGGGGTGGCTGTGGCTGTGTGCCTCCCTGGGAAGGCGCGGCCGGGTCAGGTGCGTGGCCGTGGCTGGCGGGGGAGGCCCGGCCCGGCCCTGGTGGTGCCGCAGTGTGGGCGAGCTGCTTGGGGTTCCGCGTGCAGCGAATAGGGCGAGAGTATTGCGCGTCCTGCTCTGTGTGCTGTAGAGAAATCTGGGCCGGGAGCTTCTCAGGGAGAAGCCTATCCGTGAGCTGTGGCTGTGGAACCTCAGGGACCCGCAACGCTGAGAAGCTGGGCGTCCCTTTAAAGAAGAGCGTTGTGGTAACTCATCCTGACTCACAGCCGCTTATGTAAACGGTTGCCATGGGAGCAGCGCATCCCTGCAATTATATAAGCAGGTTCTCTGGCGAAAGCGGCAGCACCAAGCTAGGCTGTGTGCCAGTGACTGGCACATAATGTTACTGCTTCCCTGGACCTGCGTGTGACATTCTTTTGTCTTTGCTGGACACTGGGTCCCTGCTGATACCCGAGCTCTGTGGTCTTGGTTTTGCAGTGAGTCAGTAACCCTGAGCCAGTGTAGAGCTGCAGTCCTCACAGCAGCGTGGGCCTGTGTGCCACCCGGCTGTCACATGCCTGCTAAAATGCTGTTGAGCTGACACACAGCACCTCAGTGTTGGGAGAAAATGCCAAGACGACAGGAGTGGTTAGGGATGCTCTTAAGAACAAGGTCTGTTTGAGTTGAAGGAGCTGAGGTACGCACAGGTGCTGGCTGCCAGGGTAAAACACTCCATCCCTCCAAAGCCATGCAGTGATGGCAGCAGCTCACTGGGATGAGACCAGGCCGGAGTTCCTTGCTAGCTTGATTCCGTTTAGGTCTGCTTTAGCAGCAGGTAAGAAGTTGTTAGTTGCAGATGTACTCATATAAGCATATTCTGTAGTCAGTAATGGTGTGCGTGGTCTGGTTCTGGCATGTGTGGATGTCTCTTCACCTTTGCTTATCCTAGCCAGCAGTACTGACCTGAGCAACGCGGAGGCTTTAGGTAGCAGTAGTAAGGTTCGTGGCTGCTGTAAGAGAGTACCTGATTCTTTCTGAGGTTCTTCCCATTTACTATGGGAGGGAAAAACCTGTATCTGATCTTCATGTCTTTGCAGAGTGACTTTCTGCAGGCATTTTAAAAGCTTTAGCAGAAGATCTAAAAGCAATTCAGCTTTGGCAGCTGGATTAAGTGGAAATTTATTGTATATTCATGGACAGCTTACTGTACAATCAGAAAGCAAGCGACTCGGTATTAAGCAATTATGAAGGTGCTATTTTCTTTTGTTCAGTGACTTCATAATTAAAAAGCACAGAGGATATAACATACAAACCACCACCCTGTGAATCTTTCATTATTCGACTGCTTTTTTTCTGAAAGGACTTAATTACACTGAAATGCTGTGGGAGCAGTGAGTGTGCTAATGTCAGTGATGTTTTTTGTCTTCTGAATCTGACACCCACCCACATGCTGCAGCATCCTGGTTGGGTTGTTACCTGGCTACTGATGCCTCTCTCTCATCTGGAGGGAACCTGATTTCTGCTAAGAGTTTGTGGCAGAGTGTGCTTGGCCAGCAGTAATGTTGCTGAAATCACACATGCAGTGTTTTTCTTCAAGAAACAATTACCTGTTTTTTGGGTGTGTGTGTTTTTTTTTCTTTTGTTTTGTTTTTTTACTCAGTTCTGACCTGTGAAAGAGCACTGACAGCAGTTCTTGAAAGCTTCTGTTATCCGTATACAAAGCTGGTTTTATTATTTTGCAGCTTAACTTCAAGGCTTAGTGATGTTGCTCTAAATTATTACCAGCATGGACCCCTTAGATGGCAAATGGGATGATTGCCTTTCCTTGCTGTATCTGAAAGATATTAAGGCGCAGACTGAATGGCAACTTTGGCTTAATTCCTTCTTGCTCTTCACGCTTGGGGGGAGGGTGGGGAGGACGACTGCTCTGTAGAATGCATTTGGGCCTGGACATGATCCAATAAAATCCTGACCGAAATCAACTGGTCTAGTTGACACATACTCAAAGCTGTCAACCCCATGGTCTGGTAAGTGAATGACAGGAGCTCTTGGCAGCAGTACTGCAAGCAAACCTGCTCCTTGTGAAATGATACTGTTGCGCACACATCCAGGATTAGGCCATCTTTCCAGCCTTATTATGACTTTTTTGCCTTCATAGCACTTTATACAGAAGTTTTAAATGACAGCAGTGACAACTTTGTGTCAAAACAGTTGCCACACAATAGACTGGATTAGTGCATCTGGGTAGAAGACCCAGTCTCAAACTTGTTCCCTGATCTGTCATGATGCTGTAGGAATGCTTGCTGACCCAGCTGCCCAGGGAGGGGTGGCTGATGGTGGAGAAAAAGACTAACAGTGTCAGTTTAGGAATTTACAGTGATTCAAGGATACTTCAGTGTCTTTTGGGTTGAAACAAGTTTTGCTGTCAAGTCAAGCTAGGTACAACTTTCTTCAGCTGGTGAATCTAATCAACTCAACTGCTGTGTTGCTGGTCACTCAGATATTGTGCCAGTGCCTCACATGAGACTGATCTTGAAGCAGTGCTGCTGCAGCCTGTTTCAGCTGTAGTAAATAGTAACTATTTTCTGCCCAGCTGTAGTCAGTTAGTGCCCCTCTTTAGGCCTTGAAGACCTGTGCAGTTGGGACCTGCTTAAGCTGTCATGGTGTGTAGGAGACTGCTTGTTTGGTACCTGTTCTGGGAGCTGGTGTGTTTGAACAGGGTAGCTCTCGAGATGACTGGGAGCAGTCAAGATGACCCAGTGTTTCCTGCTTTATTACAAAATGCTTCCAAAACCTGAGGTAGAAAGGGGCAAACACCTCTATGTAAAGATAGTAGCACTGACCTCTCAGACTTGTGTATCTGACCAGAAGGTTGGTACCTCCAGCAAGTCAGCAGAGCCTTTGCCTTGGAGGTCTCATCAGCCTGGTAGAGCATGCACAGCTTTAGAAGGGGGGGAAAGCACCATCAGCTCCTCTTCAGGCCACTGGAGAGGAGCTGTTATGTAAGTTGGGTGATGCAGGAGGACTCAAGTGACCTCTTCTGGGCAGGAGCTTTCTACTGCTGTGTTGGGTGGGCCTGGCAGCCTGGTTCTGCTGCTAAGCACTTAATCCCCTCCTGTCTAGTGTGCTCTGTTTAGCATCCATGATGCGGTTTTTAAATGTTCCTAGCTTTTTCCCTATGCTGGCTAATCCCTGTAATGCCCCAGCAAGTCAGTTGAGTTTCCTGTTCTATTCGCAGCATGCATTTAGCAGTGCCTGCCTGAGCTGGCACACTATGGGGGAAGGAGGTAGATTTTGCTGACAGGTGGGCTTCCTGAGTAGCTGGGTTTGGTTCCTCCCTTGCTATCAACTGCTGCTTTTCTCCTTGCTGCAAGGATTGCCTAGCAAAATAGCTTGGATATAAAATGTAATTGGCTGTTTAAAGCATCCACCTTGTACCTTCTGAGTTTTATATATGTGAACTGTGGGAGTGAGCTCATTAAAATACCTGCTGTAATAGCAGGTGCACGTAAGGTGCCAAAGTATACTCTGGTATACAGCATTTACTGCAAGACTGTGCAAGATTCTGCATGCCACTTAGTCATATGCTTTTATAGCTATTTTGGGACAAGTTGGCTTCATCATTTCTGCACCAGCTGGGACTGTATCTGAGCGAGCTGTATCCAGGCTTGTCTGTTGCCTTGAAGTAATAACTTAAAGCTATGCTCCCAATGCAGTCGTGGAGACTCTCCTCTTTTCTTTAATTTGAAGGCTTTAAATGCCATCTCTGTTCTGCTGTAGACATGGAAGGTTTTTCCTTGAAGGCAAGATTTGACATACCAAAACAAAAGCACTCTTATCAGATTCAACAACAATATGCCTGCCTTCAGTGTCTTTCTGAAATATCACTGCAGTGCTCAAAAAAGTGCTCAAACCAGTGGTGTGATATGCAGAAGGAGGACCTAACCAGTCCCCTCTTACGAGTGGCAGCATAGAGAAACTTGTGGGTAATAAGCTTTTGCAAGGGAATACCTCTGTGCTGTAAGGATCAAAAGCACTACTGGATTGGTAATCAGTGTGCTAGGTAGGTTATGTCTGTTCTGGCAAAGATGGGTGGATGCTGTAATGAAACTAAAGCAGTGTCAGATTGCTCATGCATGAAGGTGATTTGCTAAATCAAAGCAATTAGCATGAATGATCCTTGTTGTGTCGTACGGATGGGCAAGTCCTTCTGCTTTTAATGACAGTACTTAAGTAAAATTTGTTGTTGTCTGTGGTCAACACTGCAATATGTAAACTAGCCTTAAACTAGATTATTTCATTCAACACCAGTGCAGGAATCTTTCCATAACCAGTAGCATCATATTCCTCTTTCCTCTGCATGCAAGCAATCGATGCCTGTATGAATAATCAGAGAGTTTGAAAAGGAATCACTTCTTTCAGTCAAAGCTTATAGTATGAGAGATTATTCTCTGGCTGGCAGCATCTACCTGCTACTTAGCAGTCCATCTGCTTGCTGTCTGAAAGACAGAAGGATGAAACAGTGAAGACAGGAGAGCACTGGAAACAATCTTACTGCATGTACAGCATTGCTTGGAGCTATTAGGCATCTGTAGCCTCACTAGTGGAAGGTGTGTTTAAATGTGGCAGCTGATGCATTGAGGGACAGGCTTGAAAATACTGGTTGCTAAAGAGTGAAAGCATTTAAGCAAGGCATGCCTCTAATGCTAAGGAATTAGTGACTTCGTTCTTAAAAAAAAAAAAGCACAGTTTTCTTGAGAGATCTTGAGATCTGCACTGAGAGGGGCAGTGCAGATTAAACAATATCATGTTGTCATTGAAACTTAAAGCAGAACTTCTTTTTTTTTTTTCAGAAAAAGAAAAACAAGATCAAGAAGAGCAAGAAAAAACTGTAGAACATACTTCCACAAAGGAAGCAGATAAAACTTCCGCGAAGGATGCAGATAAAACCAGCCGTACAGGACGACGTCCAAGCCAAAGTGCCTTGTCCAGTCGTAATGATCGAAGATCAACCAGAAGTCCTCAAAAGACAGATGGACCAAAGGAGAATAAACATCCATTTGCTCTCTATGGGTGGGGAGAAAGACAGACAGATACTGGAAGCCAGAAAACTCACAATGTCTGTGCTTCTGCTTCAGTGAATGAAGTAAGTAAAAGCTGCTTTTTAAGTGAGAGAACTGACTTAGTGCCTGGAAAAGACATTGCTAATATCTAGATAAAAACTTTTCAGAGGTTCTTTTATTTGTGATCACGTGGGGAACTGTAAAGACTTTCAGCAGCCTCTGTGTTTTGCTGTAGTGATAATGTCTTACAAATACTAGCTTGCAGTTGTGCCAGAATGAAGTTAGGGGCTTATTCCACTCAGTTCCTTTGAACTGGTGTCATTTTTACAGGTTTAGTTGTGATTGAGACTGTACATGAATTCCTTCAGATAGCCCTTCTAGGCTGTGGCGTTTTCGTGTGTGAAAAGGCCTTCGAAGAATCAAAACCCACGTCTGGATGCCTAGTTTGGGGTGCTGCAGAATCTTCCAAAGTGTTTCCCAGAAATGGGCAGTTTTCCATCATATCCAGTTGGGTCTGTAACAGAGCGTTTTCTTGGAAAAAACAGCAAATGAGTTGTTTTGAAGAGACAGAAATGGCTTTTCTTTCTCCTCATCAAAATGAAATAGTAGTTGCCACATTAAAGGCCTATAGGTACAAGAATACAATGGAGGACTGAATGCACAGAACTTCTAGGATGCTTAGAACCATTCTACCTCTAGGAAATGGAGGTTTCATCAGGCAGGAACACATCTGCCCACAGCTGTGATAAACAGTGCCATAAGAAAAGGACAGGTATGGGATGAAAGGTGATTGATGCCACTTCTAGGTTGAGTATTGGTTATGTGCTGTATAATCAATGAATATTAAGATGTTATAATTATGAAATAAACTAGAGAGTTTGGCAAAGCAGATAATGATAACAAAAAGAAGATAGATAGAAAGCTCACCTGTATCCTGGGCTCACCCACAAAACACCAGTAGAGGTGGTCTCCAGAAGAGATCCTTCCCCACGGGTAACCAGCTCTTAAATAGGTCTAGGAGGGGTGGAGCCAGGCACCACCCCTTCCTGCAGCACAGGTGAATTGCCTTCAGCTGTGCTCCTCTGGCTGACCCATGGCTTGCCTCAGGTGATCAATCAGAGGTTCAGGCCGTGACTCAGCAGCTCCCATACATGTGCATTCATACTGGTCACAGCAGGTATCAGCATTTTCTAGTAGAGTGTGCTTCAGGGGTAGAGCTGTGATCTGTAGTCCTTGCTAATGCAGCTGTCATTGAAGTTAACATCTTCGTATAGCAGTCGAGAACTTGGGTTAGATATGGAGGGAGAAGCAGAGGAAAGCAGAGAAGTATACTTCAGCTGTTGATAGGTCTGACAGTACAGTACTGTCATTAGGTTTATTGCTGTAACTTCATTTAATACTAAAGATGCTTGGCATGTCCAACCTGAGTAACTTTTAACTGTTTATTTGTCTTGAACTCTCTGCGTTTTACTAATACTTTAAAAATCTGATTAATGCTTAGCTATCTTGTTTCTGACTATTTCAGTGCTACCAGCAAAACTGGCAGTTCAAAACGTATTTCTGCATTCTGAACAAGAGAAAAGCAGCAGGCAGTTAGCACCAAGCATCCCAAAACAGGCAGGTAGATAAACATGGGTATAGCGCTGGGCTGTGAATAAGCAACTCCTCCTGCAGCAGTCTTCAGGAATAGGAGCCCCAGTGCTTTACTGCTAAGCTGTCCAGCAGGCTGTTTCAGCATGTTGCCAGTGGGGAGCTTTGGTAGCAGAGCAGGCTGTCAGTGTCTGATGGACTGCAGGGCTGATGTAAATATTAGCACAACAGCACATGTAAAATTCACGTGGCCGTGGGCAACAAAAGAATTAGGTTCTAAAATGTCATTTCCTTATTTAACAAGAAATGATAAGTTTGGAGTGCTAAAACTGATCTTTTCAGTTCTAGGACTCTCCTGGTAAGATACACTGATTCACTCTTTCCAGCATCTTGTCCTTATCATACTAGTAATGCAGAACCTGAATCTATGACCCAAGACATCTGAAGCCTGACTTCCAATGGGCTGTTCTGGAAGGGATTTCAAGTGTAGCCTTTTTTTCTTTCTGGATGGCTCTCTTAAGGAAATGAGAATGGGTCCTGTAGCTTTTGAAACAAGCTGCTCATCCTGGTAATGGGTGCTGTTACTGGATCAATAAGCTTAGGTCAGTGGTGGTAATGGCTGACTGATGCTTTGCTGAAGCCTAACATATGTTGATGTCCAACTTGAGCATTAACTGATGCTTTGAAAGACTTTTACTATTACTTGTTCTAGAAAGAAGGGTATAGAGCTCTAAAGATCAGGTCTCTGGATTGTAGTGAATGGAATGACTCCTCTGAAACACTTCCAGTTATCTCGGCCATGTAGGCAGCATTGCCACTAGTGATTCTTCTGTAATGAAGGTCTACTTACTGCCTGGTTAGGTTACTTTTCCTGAATATTTTCAAGTTGTTACTCTTATCTGACATGGGAGATCTTAAAATCTTGTGATAGAAATCAGCAAGCATAGAGGTTGGCTCTTGAGACCATAGTTAAGGAAATTTATATAATTTCTTAACACAAAAACATGTATTTCTGTGGCATGTTCTGAAGATTAAGAAGCTCTCAAGTGCCTTATAATGAGTCTATAACAACTGATCGTAGTACTGAGCTTAGATTGTTAAGGGTTGCTTGGGTGTACTGAAGGATAATTAAGAATTCTAAACAGTAGCAAGATGAGAAAGGAGGTTATTGAATGTCAGAGTAAGATTAAGACAAACATTTTGAATGTTTAAATACTTAGCAGCACAGAATCAGAAAAATGCAGAATAGAATTTGAGGCATTTATTTAATGGAAATGCACATGACTTTTGGATAGTGGTGCAAATTCCAGAGGTAGGTGTTTTGGTAGCAAACTGTTTCTTCACAATGGGGGTAGGGATGAAGCAGAGGTGACCCTTGACTTTGCTGTGAGGTTCCTAGTCCATTTTCCTGCTTGTAATGCTAACTCTGATCTTCTAGATTCACGAATCTGCTCTACGAGCAAAGAACAGGAGACAAGTGGAGAAAAGGAAGCTTTCACAGAGGCGAGTACGATCAGCAGAAGCAGAGAAAGCTTGGCGGATAAAGCCTTCCCCACCAGATAACCCCTGGATGACAGAGTATATGAGATGCTACTCGGCCAGAGCTCGGTGAATTTGGATTCAACTTGGGCATCTTCACAAGAAGTTATGCATATCAGGACACTGGTGCAAGGAACCAAACCATTTATGCAAGGTTTTTATAGAGAGTTTCCAGCTGTTAACATATTTGTTAAAGTATTTTTATCTTGGCTACCTACCTCACAGTGGGGTGTCTAGTTGGAGCCATAACATTTGAAGAGGCTTTTAAATATAGCTACCCAAATTTTTAAACAATTCCCCTTTTGGGAATCTTTCTAATAAGTTTCAATTGACTTGTTTTGAGAGGGGAGGGGGGCTTTGCATACTGGCAATCAAAACAAACTCTTATTTTATTGATATTGGTTATGAATAATCTGCCCCTTACTTTAAAAGAGCTAAAGTCCTCCAAACCACGAGGAGGTGGTGCTGGGGGGAGGGAATGGGAGGAGGAAAGCGAAGGGAGGGGGAACTTGAAAGGTGTGATGGAGGTGCCTTTGCATTTATTTTATTAAGTCAATACTTGTACCAAAATAAATATATTAAAATGGGCAACAGAAAGGCAAGTGGGTGTGGTAAGCAGCACTATTGGGTGTGGATGCTTCAGACAGACAAATGCCAAGTATTGTCTGCATACAGAAGCTTCAAAAAAATTAGTAAATCTGCTGATTCTTAATTTTCATTGCTGCTTTCAAGGTTATCTGTAATAAAATACTAACTTTCAGAGCAAGAAACAGCTGCAGAATTATTGTGCTGTTGCTGTACCTGTTGCACTGAATAACTGATAAAGACAATCATCATCTGACAGCTGCTGCTCAAAAAGCAGCTGCTTGTTCTATGAGTATCAACTTGGCACCACTGTACTGAGCTTGTGGTCACACTTATTCTGTGCTTAATCATGTAAATGCTGGTTTATCAGAGCAGGCTGGCTTCTGTTTAGTGAAGTCTATTTTTTATTACTTATGAATATCTATCTATGCTCAGTGGGGTTAGACTGCAATATGTATTCCATTTGGTGGTACCGTATGAGTGTGCTAAATTAGAGGCTTTTAACTTAAACCATTTTTGATAAAATTTAGATGAAGTAGAGGAGCCTTAGCCTTCTGCCTCAACGTTGGCGCATAACTCCTCAATAAGGGGGGGGTGAGAGCTGGGGAGGAAGGAGATGGTATCCTTCAGTAGAGTACGTAATGGAGTTTGGATGCTTTCACTTTGTAGGTCTTTCTCTTACATACACTGTCTGTCAAACCCACAGTGATTTTTTTTTTTTTTTTTTTTTAAATTCAATCTGCTATGAATGATTTGTCTGAAAATCGAGCTTTAGGCAGGTGACTATGGTTATGAACTTCAAGTTTAGTTCAGATGTGCTGTGTTTGTTATATATGTTGTTTACCTTGCTTTAACAGTTTCGAAGCTTGCTTTTTACAGACGAGACCCTTTCTCACAGGAAGCGCACTTAACACTGCTGCAGCAGAAGCCTGTGCTTCACTACCCATTCTCATTGAGTCAGCAGGACTAGAACCCCTGCTGCAACAGGGACAGTTAAAATGCTTAGTGAAGTCTGATTGTTGATCTTCAAGTAATTGTGGGAAGACAAAGTACTGTTGCCTTCTAATCTTATATCAGTAAGATGGAAATTAAGATTAAATAAACCTTTAATAAGAAGTTTTAGAGTCTGTGAAATTATAACCTGATTTTTCAAGCGTATAACTTACTTTAAAAATCCGAACAGCTCCTGTTCAGGATGCCTACCAGAGATCTTGCACTTTTAAATCTCAGAAAGTATGGTTGTCTGATCCATGAAGAATGACTATTCTAACTTCTCAGCAAAGCACAGTTTAGAACTTCCTAAAATTTCAAAACAGCATTCCAAACTGAGGTGAAATTATCCAACAGGATGTTTTTATTCCACATGAGATTTTTATTTCTTTGTATACCATTTTTCCTATTTAAAACATTTACAGCAGCTATTTAAGCTGCTTTGATGCTGTTTCAGTTCAGAAATCCACTCTAGTTTTGAACAACAGTATCAAAGCACTCAGTAGTACCTAACAGCCTTGTTGTTGTGTGGAACACCACATACATACACACCTTTGTCTTTGTGGACTTCGTGTAACTGGCAGATGAACTATGTGCCCTCTGCATTTTGTTGCATTAAGCAGGTTCCTTGGTGGGACTCGTCTTGCCATACTTTCCATGCCAGTTTCTAGAGTTCCCACTGAGAGTGGGATGAGCCAAGAATCCTGCCTTAAGTACTCATTCTTGGATAAGCTGCATTTCCTATTAGATTTCAGTTGCAAGGTTTTAACAGTTTTCTGCCTTGGATACTGGGTACCAAGCCTGAGAAGTCTCCAACTTGGTCACGATCTGCAGAACATTAGAAATATGTTCAACAGCATCTGGACAGCTATGTACTGAGGAAATACTCGTTTTTATCCTTGTCTAGATAAGAGCTGTTCCCCAGCAAAAAAAAAAAAAAAAAAAAAAAGAAAAAAAATTGTTAGACAGTAGTGGCAGTAATTGGGTTATGTGAGTCATGCTTTTTCAAATGGTCTATAGCTGAAAATAATCTTGATTGCTATGTTGCTACTATCTTAATTAAGAAACATAATGCCTGAAGTGAGGGGCAAATTATTCTGCTGAGTAGGTAGCTTGCTTACATTTGGTATTTGCCTTTTTTGAAAGAAAAAAAACTAGGAGGCTTGCTTAGACTGTGTGAAACAGTATAGTCCTGATCACTCCAAGTTGCAGAGTATTTGATATGCCAGGCCAAAGTCTGGAAAGCCACTTTTGTGTTTTGACATGAAATTTGATGGAAAGTCTTTTTTTAAAACACAGAAGTTGTAGCTGCATTTAATAGATTGATAGAATAGCCTGTTTTGCATTAAATTTAACTTGCTCAAAAGTGGAAAACTTAGTGAATGTTTACAATATCAATTAAGAAAGTTCTGACTTGTCTTGCAACAGACTGTTGAATTCAGTTAAGCGATGAAAACTTGTCACACCTGTTGTACAAGTAAAACTTTGTAAGAACATGGTTAATACACAGTTGTCCAGTCTTCATGAAAGTTTACTCCTTTCAGTTTCTGAAAGCACTTAGCTAAATGAAATGAGACCTGCACAATGTGTAATGCTGCAATTTAACTGTAGTGTTGTATAGATTAGTGTTTACAATGTGAAATGTTGCAATGAAAACTGCATATGAGTGTCCCTGTGAAGTACGGTAGCATGCTTGTTCAGTCAATGCTGTCACACTCTTTGCAGCTATGAAGTCCAGATTTCTTTACTGGAAGTCTGAAATAGTCAGGGTGATATTTAATTTAGAGCCAAACTTAACTGTTAGGAACAGACCTGAATTTCTGGTGAAGAATTCTATCAAAGATTAATGCATATTAATCAAGTTTCACTATGTGGGGAAACATATCTGCCCTTCTAACTTTTTAACATGCAACTGAATTACAAATGTCTCTCACTCTCTCTCTTTTTTTTAAACCATGAGGACCAAAAGCTAGCAATCTGAGGAGCTGTCCAATAAACCTGCATGTGCCAACTTACCTTCCAGCTCACTTTCTGCACTCAGCAGCAAAGCCATATGTAGAGCCTGACTTAACACCTTGACAATAGCACCTATAAAATTAGGGGTAGAAGAGAATGGGAAGCTGCCTCAGCTCCTGTTAGCACTGGATTCACTTTAAAAAAAATATAGGGGAAACAGCATCTATGCTTGAAGTAATATGTGGTTTGTTTTTTTTTAAGGTTTTTAATAGTACTTGTTTTTAATGCTTCTGTATTGTCTATATTTAATAGTGTGGTGTCAATTTGTATATGTGAATAAAATGAGTGACCGTCTCTTGGCTGCTTATACTGTTATTTTTTGGCTCTCAGCTGTTAGAGGGTTCTTACAGACTGTGCACAAACTATGGTTTCTGGTTCCATGCTCTCCCTATGAGAAAAGTGACTAATGCAACTCTTTACCCAACACCATTCTTTACAAGTATGTCAGTCTGAGAGCTGAATTTGTATTCTGCCTGTTGTACTCTCTCAAATTCTTAATACCTTTTCCTTACAGAGAGGTCAGCTGTGCTCTCAACCTGAGTTGCCTGTTAGTCTGGAAAAGTTCTAAGAGCAAATACAGGATTCAAGTTGTATAAACATCTTCTCATAGCTTTTAAAAAAGCATTTCTCACTTCTGAAATAAGGCATTCCAGGAGCTCTAGGGACATCACTGCTGAAGTGATCTGAAGCAAGAAGACAGACAAGCGAAGTACAAGGCAAGTGGATGTAGCTTCATAGCCCTGACCTCCTTCAGGATGTGCTACTGAAAACACACCTTGCAGTTGCTTCCTCTCTAACCCAGGGGGGAAGCAGCAGCGTGCCAGGGCAGGGGCCTGCCTGTGCAGTGGGTGGCCTGGGGGAATCTAGAGCCAGCAGGGACAGTGACTTCCTCGCTCTGTTGCTGTGAAATACACTCCAGCAGTACTCCAGTCTCATACCTGCTGGTACTTTCCCAAACACCAACTCCACTATAAATTCAGCTGAAATATTCTTTTCCTGACTATCTAACAGTTTGTCTTGGGGACTTCATTCATGTAACTGTAGTACAAATAAATAGAATATGCTGTAGCACCCCTAGAAAAATTAAGAAAGACTCTTTATTTCTTGTTAGATACAAGCATGGAACGGAATATAAACCAGTAGCCTCACTGAAAGGCAAAACAGATTTTAATAAGACATTTAGATCTTCTAAGGGACTGGAAGAGTTGAAACTCTGTATTCAGTAAATCCTAGGATATGGCTGCTTGGAATTAGTTCACATAAAATTAAGCCATTTTGCTTTGGTAAATTAATTTTACACTAAAAGTCATATGCAGTTGAACATATATATCACTTAATATTTTCATGAGCTAGGTTTATTAAAGCTTGAAATTGATTCCACAGCTGTTATGGGCATAATGTTTATTTTTAGAAATAAATTCTCAGAGGAGAACTAGTAAACAACTAGTAAACACTGTTGCTTATAGTATTGCTTCCCAAGTATTGCCCTCTGGAATTGCCATTTTAGAAGGTTTCTTTTCAAAATGTCAATGAGATGCAGCATGGGGGTGCAAGACTACAAAACATTAACCTGGTTAAGTTGCACTAAGGTAGCAGGAACATGTATTTAAAATAGTAGAAACATGTCAACTGATTATAATGCAAGTATTTTTTCCTTCGTCCTGGGAAGGAGACAGCATAAGACAAGTTGTTACCACGCAATGAAACTGCTTCCTGCTGCTTAACCACATGAACCAGTACAAAACAAGGGCCAATGTGTACATAAAGGAAAAAGGAATAGAAAATGTATTTTTTTAAAAGTCAGGAAAAACCAACCACACTTCAAAGTCCCTGTTTCTTTCATTAGGGGACTATTCAGAAGCAACAGAACTAAATAACCACTCCCCTTATTCTTCAAACTGCTAGCATAATAATAAAAGTAAGTTTTAATGAAGTGCCAACTCCCACCTTCAACCACTTTAAGTGACAGGGGGAGACCTTTAGCTCTGTGCTATGTCAGAACTGGTAAGTGCTCAGCCTTCACTTTATCAGTGTACCAAGAAATCTGATTAGATGAAGGGGAAATGGATTCCTCTATTATTTTTTCCAGCATTTCAGTAATGGTTTGGTGTTTCAGAACTGACATATTCCCCTTCACTCTGCATTTTTGCTAGAGTTCAGGAGGATGGCAAAACATCACAGTTGAATAACAGGCCATTTGGACTGGTAGAGAAGCTAACTGCATCTAACCTCTACTTCACGGGACTGCTTTTGGTACCTCCGTCTGGTTTTGGAGTAATGGAAGCCAAATTAAGTTATTATGGCTGACAGGTAAGGTCTATTCGGAGTTCTTTCTTTTATGTCCCTGTAAATGCAGAATTAAGACGCCTCAAAAAAAAACAAAAACCAAAACACTGAATTTTATCAAGAAGAGAATATGCCTTAGGAAGAATTATTATTAGTTATGCAACAAATTAAATCCTAAATAACATAGGACACAGCAGAAAGCTCTAACAAGACTTCGGACTCTACAGTCTTTTAAAAACTTACTGTGTACTGGAAAAGTCTAGGGTTGATTATTTCATATTTTTATTTCAGAGATGGCCAAGGTATATCATTTTAAGACAAACATCCATTTGAAACAAAAATGTCAGGACAATTATTTTTTCCACACAATTCTAATTCTATGAAAGATGGAATACCGTCTTCTCTGTATCATCCTTGATTTGCCTGTGTGCTTTAACTGCCCTCTGAGTCACAGCAGCAGTTCAGTTTTCTGATTTAGTTTTTAAATATGCACCTGACAAGCGTCCCTTAAAAATACTCATACATAGAAAATAAAGCATGTTTTTCCTTGGAATTTTCATACTGTTTTCTGATGAGATAAACTATTTTCTGTGTTTGCTTGCATTCGCTTGCATTTCCAAAAAAGACTTCCAATTTCTAATTACATAAGGAACTAAGTAAAATCATCACTAGCAATTTATATCCATACAACTGAACTATCATTTCCCTTGTGACAACAGTTTGAGTTCAGATAGCTCCAGAAACACTTTCCCCAGCTCCTTATCTGACAACATGAAAGCCGTATCTCTTACCTGATCATACATACTACTCATGGTTCTGTCCTCACGCTTCTGCCATTCCTCTGCCAGTCTATTCTGTCTCCAGCTGAGCAATGACAACAGAACTCCTAGTCCTCACCCCGTATCTCCTTCTTGCCATATAAGAAGGCAGAAGGGAAGTATGAATTGCTTGAATGAGAAATGAAGTCAGCACTAAGGCTGATGTTTCCCCTGATGAGTTTCACAGGAAGAACGAACTACATCACCAGCATCTTTTTCTTTCTTCCCTCATATGAGTCTCCTGGAAGCAGTGTTGACAGCGTTACGTACCATATTTTCCCCAGAAGTTCAAAAGGTTGGACTCCAGCAAGACAGAGTCTTCAGTTCCTGATTTCGAAGTCTAACTTTACCATCCAAGTTCCTAATTGTATTTTATAAATGTTTAAGATACCAGTATTCTAAATCATACATTCGGGATACTTTAGAAGAACCAACCTGGGTTCAGTTTGTACCTCACAAGGCATATTTCAGCAGAAATCAATTTTCCTACAGGTGATTGCTTAGTTAGCAATCAGAGGTTAATAGAACTCCTACTGTGACAGGTTTCCAGAAGCCCATGCCCAACACCAGATGTACAAAACACACAGAAGATGCTCAATTCTGTTCACATATACATACTATCTTCATGATACCAGTGCTATACAAAACGTCAGAACCAAGAAAACAAAAATTTCGAAATCCACATCAGTTAACAGCCATTTGAGAGACATTTGAGAGAGTTCTCAACATAAGTATGTTTTCCTGAACTTTTACAGTTTGATAAAAGTGCTTCAAAAGAGGATATGTAAGAATTTTGTTAAAACAGGTGAACTTCAATAAACATGACTTTTCCAACTTGATGCACTGCCCAAAGCAAGCAACCAAAACTAACCCCATATTGAGAACCAGTCATAGAAACACCTTGTCAGAACGTGGCAAAAGAAATGGGGGGAGGTGTAGGGGAGAAAAACAGCCATCCCTCACTGACACTGCCAGTGGTTTTATAATTCATGGCATAAATATAAACTATTATGCAACAAACATGACAAAGTCTACTTCAGTTAACTTTTAGTTTCTACAATAAAAAAATAAAATATTAAACTGTTGTAGTGCAATGTTCTATCATTATATATATATATATATATATCATGCTTTGTAAATTTACTGATACATTATTTACAGTATATAGTAACACTTTCAACTAAAGGTGAAATAAAAATAGGTAATGGAAAACGTTTACATACAGGTATTACTTTAACACTTCCCACTGAATTAGCAGGTTCCCTTTGCAGGCTTGTGCCACATGAACATTCCTGCTCCACACCACATGATGCACCTCTCTGTCAGCAGTGGTCTGCTCTGGCTGTACACAGCAGAAAGATGGTTTTCAAAACTGCACAGCTTTCAAGCTTTATTTCTTCAAACACCATTTGTATGGACAGCTGAAAAATACACAAGAACTCCATTGTTTATTTACATCTGATCAATCTTGGAAACTCAATTGCTGAAATAAAGATCAACAGACAGCTGTAGAGCCATATATAATTGGACTAAATGAATGCCCTTTTATAGCAGTTTTTCAGTTGAAGAAAGCTGCTGTATGAGGAGGGAAAAAAGGCAGGAAAGCAGTTCAAGGATTCTTATGCATTATTTAAAATTCTGAGATTTAATTGGGAGCTAAGCTCTTGGAACAGAGGACAAAATATGAGAACATATAATTTAACGCTGCTTTATTTAGCATTCTGCAAAGCTTTATAAGAAAGGCTAACCATCAAGCTCTTCTTGGGATCAGGCTTTACAACTTCCAGCCCTCTTCCTCTATTATGCTGAAGTGAGGAACAGATTATTCCTTTCCTCTGTTCAGCATCTCTAGGGCACTACACCTACTCCACAGGCTGCAGTGGCCCAAGAAGAGATGCTGTAGATAACAACACTGCCTAAGCAGCAAATATTGCTGTTCCCCAGTTGATATTTCCACCTGAGGTAGACAGGAATCAGAATCACTCTGGGCCAGTTTTAGGCCCAGATGTCAGCACAAGTCTGAAATCCAGTATTATCTTTCATTTTCCAGTCTCAATATTTAGTGAGATTGCATTTTAAAAAAAAAAGCTATATAAGAGTTTTGGATAAGATAGTGCCCCATACATTTTATAAATTCTTGTTTCTAATAACATTTGTTCATTATACTATGGAAATTATCCATTTTTTCCCTACAGTGCATTAGGTAACTATTTGAACTTTAATGTATTTCAGAGATACTGAATTCCAAAATGTTATCCACAGTATTACTCAGTAAAAATTCATCAATATTTCAGAAGGAGCACTGTTTGTGCTTTGGTGGACAGACAATAGAAGTACAGAAACAAACAACAAAGAAATTAATTCTACTGTGCATTATTTCACTAGATTCCACAGTGCTTTGCAGGCTGTGAAAAAGCCAAGCACTTGATAGGGCATATTTCTCAAATATGGTACCTTATGAAACGCTCCAAGATTTCTGTAATCTTACCTTCTGTATCTAAAGTGAGTATTTTGGATTTTGTGTTTTGCTTCTTTAACACCCACATTCCTGAGCACTTTGTGCTTGTGCTCTTCGTGGTGATCTCAGCTGTCTCAAGGCAGCATCTCCATACTGTATACCTGAGCCCATTCTTTCTGGATCTAATTCTCCTGAAAAGAAACAAAATGGTCACAGGAGATAGATTACTTGCAAATAATACATACCAATTTAAATGACAGTATCAGAAACAAATATGTAATGGCACTCTGCTCTGGTTATGGAGAGATCTACTGCAATTCTGTTTATTTTTAGGCAACTTCAAAACTATACCATTTTATCCTGTAATTTCAGCTGTGGGTCCTTAATGATAATGACGAAGCAGCTCATTGCTGAGCTAGGCTGCAACAGTGTTTTTCCACTAACTACTTCTTAAAAAGGAAATGCCTAAAACATGTTCTGCAAATACTGTTTCATGTTGAGATACATGCTTTCAGATTCTACTATGTAAGGAAAGAACCACTGTAAATACACCAAGCCAAACAAAAATGGATCAATCTCAGAGTCCACAAAGCACTGCCCAAGAAGAAATGGCTTCAGCCTTCCCTGCTTCTGTTGTCCACTGCTGTAACTGGTTTACTCCACACCCTGTGCCTTCAGAAATTTCCCTTCAGATCCACGGAGAACTGGCCAAAATTAGAAACAACTAGTTAAAATAAAAAAATACCCCTGAATAATTCAGATCAGTTCTTCAGGTTCACTGCATATATCTACTCCCTTGGTGAGTTAGGAGATGACAACATGCTGAGCGCGACACCAGCTTGAGGGTAGGGCTACTATTCAGAAAATACCATGGGTAAGCTAGAGGGCAGCAGGAATCTTGTGAAATTCAACAACTACACACACAGAGCCTTTTATCTGTGACAGAAAAAGGCCAAGCACAGGTACAGGCCTGGGACCAACTACTTAGGTAGCAACTCTGCAAAAAAAGAACCAGGGATCTTAACAGACAAAGTGACCATGAGATATAGCATGCGCTTGTGACAAAGGGTAAATAACGCACAGGGCTGTTACAGCATGACTGTGGCCAGCAGGCTGATGGAAGTGATTATTTTGCTCTACCTGGCACGCTCAAATCCACACAGAATCATCCAGAACATCTAGAACCCTGTGTTCATTTTTGCATTCCCCAGTAACAAAGAACCAGAACTGGAGAGAGTCCAGGAAAAGACTGCTGTGGCAGCTGCAGGCTGAAGCTCAGTATGTTCAAAAAGAAGCTAAGGGAGCTGTGTTTGCTTAGCCTGGAAGAGAGAAGTCTAAGAGGGAATCTATGATTGCATGGTCTTATGGTTGTGAAGACTAGAACCAGACTGCACATAGAAATAGTAAAAGGAGAAGAGGTAAGAGACACAGCCTGCACAAGGAGAATTTCTGAACACAAGGGAAATGAAAATGTCACTATATACTTCAGTCAGCATTGAAACACACTGTCCAAAGGGGCTGTGGAACCTCCAGTCTCTGAGCATCTCAGTGTGCCTCAATATGCTGTGGGCAACCTGTTTTCACTTTGAAGCTGAATCTAAAACAGGAGGCTGGACCAGAGAGCTCCAGTGGTTCTCTCCAGACTCAATTTTTTCATGATTCAGTGCATGACTGCTGATAGAAGGGACAGGACAAGCAGCTTACAGAAAGCTGGACTTATTTCTGTTATAGTAATGCCTCTTTATATCAGTTACGGGAACACTAACTAGCCAAATGCTGCTTTTTGTTGTTGTTTTTGCTTTTCTTTTTTTATTTTGTTGGGGTTTTCTTATTGTTTGTTTTGTTTAAAATGAAGGAGGCTGTTTGACATTGATTTTGATGCAGTAATGAGGAAATTTCTATGAAGATATTGCACTACTTTTTTTTGGTTTGGCATTCAAAATGAGTAAGAAAAAATGAGAGAAAAATCAGAATAACAGATTAGCTCTAGTGACACAAACACATCAGAGCCCATTTCTGACAAAAGCTTGCCCACTTGCACTGAGAAGTTTCTGGCATATTTCTAGATCTGCAGAAAGAAAAATGACTTCAGCTAAGGCCAGGAAGGTCACTTCAGAGAAACACAGTTGCTAGGAAACATCCCTGGTATTTTGTGTTAAGTGTTCAAATTCTCTTGATCACGTTGCCTGCAGTAAATGAGAAGCAGAATTAAAAGTTATGCCCTTACATCATGTTCTTCTGCTTTGTTAAAGCTGTCTAATGTCAGGCTTCTCTGTTGTATGCACATAATCCACAGAACATGCAACCTACATGCTGAGCTCACTATTAAGGTAAATATTGTACATCCACAATCCACCTCTCCCCCTTTTTAGGTACACAGATCTTACCTGAATGTTCATTCCTGTTAAAACATACAGCTATAAAACAAATGGGTTATATTACCACAACTAAATAACTTTAGATGTTGATACTTAAACACATACTTAAAGTTTCTAGGAAAAAAAAAAAAAAAGGTTAAAGTAATATTAATTTCTGTTTACCTGATTCAATTTTATTGAGTATTTTTCTTGCACACTGTACAAAGGCCTCCTCAACATTTTCCCCCGTCAGTGCGCTTGTTTCCAAAAACATCAGCTCTGCATTGGACACCAGAAAAACAATCTCAAAGCAAGCCTGGAATATCTGATACAGCAAATCAAGCATGAAAATTAATAGAAACGTTTTTTTTCTTAGACTTGTTGAGAGCTATCCTCCAATAGCATGGTCCTGAAACAGTTACTTTATGAAAGCAAAACTTCTAGACACACAAAAACTTCCTCTAAAACTTCAGAAATATAAAAATTAAGACTCTAAACACAATTACCTGGGCTGCACGTGCAAAAACAGCACATGAAAACAAAGTACTTCATATAGGCTCCTGTTAACAGAAAGCTATTTGCAAGAGGAAAGCCAGCAACAACAGTAAAATACATGGCAGAAAAGACCCGATAATCAATTTATAAAACTAAAGAGAGACTTTACTGATAGTAGGACTGCAGCACAAAGGTCAGACTGGCTTCAGCTGCTACAGAAACATGCCTCCACAGACTGAAAGTTTTGGACACTACAGATCAGTTTTCTGGATCCACACCATATACTGAACTTTGTTTACCACAAGTTGGTTGCTTTCAACTGCAGCCAACCCCACTCCATCTTGACTACGATCTGGAAAGCCTGCAAGATGCTAAAAACCAGGAAACCTTACTCTGTATTTTCTCTCCAGCTCCTTGGTTGCAAGGTATCAAGAAAAGTCATCTTACATACTTCTAAGGAATATGACACCACACAGAAGATATTCTTTAAGTAGCAGCTCTGAATGGAAGAATCATCAATAGCAGGACAAATAGTACATGCAGTTCTTATTACAGGCACTGTCCTCATGTCTCCCTCAGAAAAGAGAACAGATACAGCAGACCAAAGTATTCCCTAGTAGCAAAAACAAACAAACAAACAAAAAAACCAAAAAACCCCACCCAAAAACAACAAAAAAACCTGTTTTAAGTACTAAACATCTTTCAGCATTACATGAAGATTTTTTTTTACTACTTACCATTTTCTTGTGCAAACCGGGATGCTTCTAGAAAGGTTACTTCACGATCTGCATCAAGATCTTTTTTGTTTCCACACAGTATTATCACAATATTTTGACTTGCTAACATTCTTGCATCTGTCAGCCAATTAGTGAGAGCATTGTAGGTTTCACGGCTGTGATGAAAAAACCCCATGTTAGAAAATGCTCATTTCTAGCAAGCAGATCACTGAACTAAAACTTTTGAAGGCAAATCTACATTATTGCCAAGCCACAAGACTGTACTAGTCAGACAAGTCACCTATACACCTCAATTACACCAGCAACAAACTGGGGAGAGTACCAAGTTCCTTCAAGAAACAAGAAGGGTAAAGTTCTTAAAAAGCAAAATCAAATCAATCACAACCAAACCCAGACAATTTCTTTTCAGCAGCTTCTCTCTCTGAAGTCGAGAAACACTGCGTAGTCTGCTGCTAGAGCCTATAAAGGCAGTACCGCTCAGCTCACTTCTCACAGTGCTTATGAATGTTCTGCTCCATCATTGCCTTAATTCCTTTCATTAGATAGTCATTCTGATTAATAAATTATCACCTAGACACCAGGACCCATGAATTGAAACACATGAAATCCCAGCTGCAGCTCCTAAGAACTTTGAAAGCGAGATCTCTTCTGAAGCGTCACTAAGATGTTTTGGAGTGACAACCCCAGACAAAAGGGGAACAGATGATTAAATACACATATAGCTCATGGTGCATTTGGCTACACATAGCCTTTGAGAAGTAGTAGCTTATTTCTTATTGATGCAAAATGCCCACAGATTGGAATAAAAATAAATAACAAGATACTTTGTTAATGTGAAAGGCTAAAATTTCAAGTGCTAATCTAGTTTCAGCTTTCTGTGCATGAAATTTAGGAATAGTGATGAGTTATTAATATGGAATTCAATAATTAAGTTCCAGATGGTATTATAAGAATTAACTATGCTAATGGAGAAATGCAGGCCTGAAGTATCACATTTGTTTTAAGACCAAAAACATCACAGGCATTTATCCTGCTCACATTATAGTGGTGGGCAAAGCTAAAACCATCAAGAAGACCGACTGACAAATGAGTTCAGCTGACCTCAAGCACAAAACACTGATTTTGAAGAGTGCTCAAGGGAAAACAGTACAACAGTACACTCACAAGAAAAAAAGCAATACATACAGCGAGTCATCATTAACCAACACAAAGCTTATCTGACAAGCATTAGTCTATCAGGGCCAGAAAAAAAGAAAAAAAAAAGCAGAAGTGTGCAATGGTAAGGTATTCTACTGGCTGCCTACAACATTAAAACAAACAAAAAACCCACACCAAACAAACAAGATTAAAATATTTTTGGGCCATAGTTACAGAACACATGGGTAAAGCTAGCTTCTCCAAATGATGACCTGTTGCACCAGCACACTAATAAGCAGCTTCCACAGACGCGTGCTACCTTACAAGTGGCTATATTACAAGTGGCTTAAGACTGCTCTAAATTTCTGTTGCATACCACCAGTGTCAGGTTATTTGTTTTCAAGGACATGAAACTGAGAAACACAGACCAGTTCAGAGGTTTGTTTATCTCTTTGGAAAACCATGAATGCAAAATATAGATCAAAAACACAGTAACAAGACACACAGTGATCTTTTCTCAGTTTATTCAGTTCCTAACAGCTGTTGCTAACAGACTTCCTGAGCCACTGGCTGCACATAGTCTAGCATGATTACATCTACTGGTGGGCCAATTCCTACATATTTGTCTAACCCCCTGAGCCTTTGTACATTTATGGCTTTCATAATCATAGAATCACAGAATGGCCTGGGTTGAAAAGGACCACAATGGTCATCCAGCTTCAACCCCCTTACCTGTGCAGGGTCACCAACCACCAGACCAGGCTGCCCAGAGCCACATCCAGCCTGGCCTTGAATGCCTCCAGGGATGGGGCATCCACAGCCTCCTTGGGCAACCTGTTCTGGTGCGTCACCACCCTCTGGGTGAAAAACTTCCTCCTAATATCTAACCCACACCTCCTGTCTCAGTTTAAAATAATATGTCATGTAAGCAAGTTCCAAGGCTTAGATATGCACTAAAATAGCAATACATTTCGTATTTCTTTTCTTTTTGTCTATTCTCTGTCAGAGGATTAGATACATGGGAGGGATTCTAGTTATTCATTAATTGCTTCTGACAGCCAATAAACCAAAGAGGAGCTAGTTTTCTTACCTGGTTATATCGTAGACAAGTAAAGCACCTGCAGCACCTCTATAGTAACTTCTTGTTACAGACCTGAAATATAATTGACAGATAGATACACATTTTTGTTGTATATTTCGTTTAAAGTCTAGGTTTCATGTATCTACTGTATTATGTAAACAATTATCTTTTTTTTAATCAAAATAAAAAAGTGATTTTAATTATAATGCAGCAGCAAAAACTTATAACTAGGCTTTTGATGACAAGATGACAAGTTTTCAAGGAATGGAGTCATACAGTGATTTCTGAAAGTCTATTCTGATCCACGTCCTGCTGAAAATACATTTAAAATATAGCCTGACACAGAACTGAGAGCTGCAGTAAAGGGAGAGTGAAGTAAATGCCATTGAACAACTTAAGACTCCTTAAGAAGGAAGCAAAGAACACAAAGCATTCTTCAAAAGGTAGAGTATGAATTAAAAACAGACTGCTAAGTATGCTAAGTTAGTCTTAAAAAGAAAAGGCTCACATAGATTATAAAAAGTACCCGAAGAAAATAATCTGCACATCCGTAAATGCATTCAACTTAAAGGAACATCATTTTTATGAGCCTCTAGAACAAGCTCCTCACAATCTCAGGGTATCTAGCCAACAGACTGGAGACATCTTACTGCATATCACTGCCTGGCTTTGCCTGTTAGAGGACAAGTATTTGGACTGCAGTCCATTCCCCAGACTTTTACCACTGCGCTCACCTTTGTTAACCATTGGTAGCTCTCTATACTCCGTAAACAAGCAAAACAGACCCCCCCCCAACCAATAAAAAAGCCCCTGAGAGATAATATTTGATAGCAAATATACTCAAACACATACCTTCTTTGCCAAATTTGATATATGCCTGCTTTTAAGCAGGAATAGATAATACCCTACATCCAAAGTAATGATTTAACAAGAAACAACATTTACTAAAATGGCTGAAAAGGGTACCTGAATCTCTCTTGTCCTGCTGTATCCCATATCTGCAATTTCACGTATTTACCACCAACATTTATGATCTTTGAACCAAATTCCACTCCTATGGTATGATTTGAATCATCTTTAACTAAAAAAAAAAAAAAAAAAAGAGATTTATTATTTGGAGAACATTTGGTGAATAAGTAGTTTTCATTAAATCCAACGTAGGTGCAATTAAAATTTTCAGGTGTTCAAATGACAAACTACTACCTGAACAAACAAAATCAGTGCAGCTATTGCCATCATGCAGAAAAAAGATTTCTTTCAAGTTTTGAACATCCCACTGAATTAAAAATTATTACTAGAATGGCCTGCCTTAATCATATTATTATGGCTGCCATTAATGAATGGAAAAACAACATTTTCTTCAATTTTGTTTTCTAATACTGCACGGCAATTTAAAAAAGAAGGAAAAGCAGAGCACAAAATGCCAGTCTTTTCCATGAATATGCAAAATATGCTTGTTTTTTCATGTTAAGACACTACTGCACATATTCTCAGCAGTAAGTTTCTTGATTATACATCATAATCTCAGAGCTGTTTCTCAAGAGAATTACAGTTTGGCTGAGGAAGATAACCCTTTAGGGAACCCTTGCTGCGCTCACGTATACTTACATTTCTTTTCAATAAATTGGTGTAGTAAACAGGATTTTCCAGTCCCAGCATTTCCTATGACCAAGAACTTAAACAGGAAATCTGAAGATTAAAAAAAAAAAAAAAAAATTGCTAACTTTTACTGATGTTAGAAAGTGAGAGCAAAGAGTTACTTGTTTATGGAGATACAAGAATGACAACCGGAGATGAAAATGATGGAATCAGAAGGCATCTGGCTGACTTTTCTACCAGCAACCTACTTTATGGGTAAATAAACTATTAGCTACAGTCAGTACAATTGCCCTCTATAACAACATCAGCTCCAACAAAACCCAACAGACCTTTTAATACTTGTATAATCTGAAAAAAAGTGGAATGTGTTCTCTACAAATTTACCGGCAAGGCTTTTTTATTCTGGAATCTCTGCTTTTGTGTTTCTTCCGTATGGCAAATTAAGGAAGTTATTTCTGGCACCTCACCTACTTAGGTGCCATTGACATCAGCGTTCATTTAGTAATGGCAATACTCAAAATCTCTTTTGTCTCGTTACAGACACCGCTTTGATACTACCTTTCCAGTTTTGCTAACCATCGAAGAAAGCTTCCTCGTCTTATCATTCTCAAAGATTTGCACTGATAAACTATGATAACAATGCTTACAATTACTTTCCCAACTATTTATTTTTCTACCAACAGCATCCTTTTTACAGTCATCTTTACAACTTTATTGCATCATTTCTATTATAAACACAGTAGGTCTCCAGAAGACAACAGATAAGCATGCAATGAAAAGGATTAAGCTTGCAATACAAACAAAAATAAAAACCTAGCATTAATTTCATTAACACTGTTCAAAGCTGTCAAACGCATTACAGTAAATACCAGTTCATGGGATGGCAGAATAAAAACAGGAATACACTCAGTCAAAGCACTGATTCATTATTTCATGAGAATTTTGTTTGAACCTCTGGCTTTGTAAGTTGAATTTAACATGCACAAAGAAGTCTGCCCAATCATTTTCCTTTATGAAGGAATTAGAGCATCACAGAATCTCAGAATGTCAGGGATACCTGTGTGACCTGCTGTAGGGAACCTGCTTTGGCAGGGGGGGTTGGACTCTATGATCTCTGGAGGTCCCTTCCAACCCCTACAATTCTGTGATTCTGTGAGGAAGGGACTTCAAAAGACCATCTAGTCCAATCACCCTGCTGTAGCAGGAACACCAAATAGAATGGTTTGGGTTGGAAGAGACATTTAAGATCACGTAGTCCACAACCCCCTGCTACACCTCTCTCTAGACCAGGTTGCTCAAGATTCTATGATTCTATGAAAACTTAACTAAATAAAAATAAGAGTATCTTATATTCTTATTCACGGTAAGCAGTTTCCCACTGTTGAAAATTCAATAGCAAAAGTGAGGGGTATGAATCCAGGAATGTCCAACATCCTTTGTTTTCAGCTGCCCTTCAGATGTTATCTTTAGAATGAAGTATTATTTTTACATATCATCTTTACATGATTTTTTGTTTCAAACATTGTAACAGACTTTGGAATGGATTCTATTCTGAAAGAAGAGATTGCCTTTTCTCACTCACAAATAGAGTCATTTACAGTCTCTAGACATTCTGTTCCAAACTCCTATCGTTCTTCCTGCCCCCACTCAGCCATTTGTGCTTTCTAGACCAAGAAAAGAGATTTTGGTTCAGGTTTTGAAATACTGCCTATTATCTCCTGTACAGAAGGACCCTTTACATCATTTCAATTGCAAAACACACTGAGGCTCAGAATATATCATCCTTCAGACTACCAAATCTCCACTGTTAGCATGAAATGCATCTAAGTCAAAAATAACCCTTAAGCATTTGGTTAAGAAAAAAAATCCTCTGTGAAAGTTTCTCTTTTATGGACCAAATAGTGAGCTACTTTGTGCACCTTCCCATATATTTAACCAGTGTGGGTGTGTGTAATCTCACTGGTTTTATCACTTCCAAAGAGTTCCTCAAAAAGCAAAATGTTCTGAGACATCTGCAAGTAGAATACTGTTGTCTTGTCTCTGCAGCTTTTCCAAAAATAAATTTGAAACCCAGTTAAAACTGGTTCTCCTACATGTTTGGTAAATGCTGCTTGCCAGAATTTCTTGTCAAGAACAAGTGAAAAAAAGTAAACCAAATATACCTTTTTTTTTTCCCCCTCCCATGGACTAATACAATTTATCAGCTACCATCAAACTACAACAGGAGACACATCACATCAACACTCTATTCCTACTCTAATTTCTCTGTCATTTTAGGCCCTGGTTGTTAAATGTGGTTGAATAAAGGCATATTTTACAATCCACGTCGAGCAGCACATTTAACAAGATGCTCCATTCTGTGCGGCCAGGCTGCCAGCCAGCAAGAAATTCTGAGACAAAGGTGTCACTGTCAGGGACTGATAAGGAACAGACTGAGAACAGCAGTGTATTTTTCCTGAGGTGCTTTGATTTGAGGCGCTTCATATTTTACTCTGAGGGCAAGAGTAATATTGGAGACCTCATATTAATTCCTTTACATTGATATCATAACAGCACTTCACAGGTAGACTCCTAACTCATTAAGATTCTATTGCACCAGGCAACTTTAAGTGGGAATCTCTTCTATGATAAATATTTGGATAGATGATTATTCATTATCTGCTTACCTGGTAGACAAAAAATGCTTCCATCTGCCAAAAAAAACAAACAAGTGTTCTAAGGTGAAACTTGAAACTGCAGTTTCATACAGTAACCACGTGAATTGTAAGGAAGTCTGTTTTAATCACTCATAGAATGGAAACAGCCAAAGCTTCTATAAAAATGAAAATCTTTTTGCGCTGGGGAAAGCAGCAACCTTTCAGAGCATGCAAACTTGTGGAGCAAGGAAATTAACACTCTGCAGTCACATTCACAGCGTACTTCTATCACTTGAAATGACTTTACATAAATTGCTTGAAAGAGCACAAGGCTCTCAGTTCAGCTTACGTTAATAGTTGATCCAGAAGCATCAGACAACGTGTTTCAGGAAACGTGGAATACCGTGTACATTTAATCACCACGAAACAAGGACAGGAAAAGGCATGGGTATTTGTGACTTTTGATATTGGCACATATTGATTGAGTTGACGTGTTGGGCTATGAATCTAGAAATGCTCTCAATGAAGAAATGTAGCAGATAAGAAGAGAGAGAATAGTTTTTCAGTTTACTATTCCAGAATGTATTTCTTATGGTGTCATTTTGCAAGGTAACCACAAGCATTATTGGTAGTGTTTTTTATAATGTCCTCATTGTTTGATTCAGAAGAAATATCTTCTCTTTCAACTGTAAGGGCACCTAAAAAAATTTAGCACGGCTCTGAAACGGAATGAGACAGACTGAAAGAACTCCTCTCCCAGAGGAGTTAACTCATTTCATAGTTTCGTGGTTTGGTTTTTTCTTTTTCTCCCCCTCCAATTGACAAAGAAGCTCTGAGCTCTAACATTCCAGTTAGCCACTAAGGCTGTCACCCTAGAGAAGTTTTTCTTATGAACTCTGTTGTTCCTCCTTCGTTGAGAAGCTGAAAAGGAACATCATTGCAATGTTAAAAATGCTTGCTATCATTCTGGCTACTAAGAAGATCTGGATAAGTTAAAGTACTTTGCCTGTAAATAATGTCTTTATATAGAGAAAGGATTTAAAATGAAAATTAAACATCACACCAAAAAGAAAAAGGGCGGCAAGACATGCACTAGAAAAAGCATAAAGAGATTAAAGATAGCATATCTTGGCTGTTTAGGAAAATAAGACGTCATAAAGAATCAACTTACTGCCTTCGGTAAGCTACATGCATCACCTGGTCCCACACTGGGTAGGGGTTACATGGAGCAAGGCAATGGGACAGATCCCTGTTCCACAGCACAGGTGAAAAGCAATCAGTAACACTGTGGCTCCACCCCAAAGAAGCACCAGCAGCTGAACTGCTGTGTGCAGGGGGAGGAAAGGGCTGAGGGGGGAGGAGAAGGGAGACAATCGTGGGCTTTGACTCAACTACCACGGCAGATCAAAACCAGATGGTTGGTGTGGAAACCACCCCAGGATGTCCAACCTCCTCCTTTGACTGAAATCGATTCCAGCAGAGGGAAAAAAGTTGAACAAACCACTGCAGCTCAGTCTTTAAAATGTAGCATGAATTGTTTCCTGTATTCTTCTTAATACAGAAGGCGGGGGGAATCAACCAAATTATATCCTCTTTCATAGATCAGTCTTCTACCAAATCCTTGATAAAGGGTAGAACATACATTCATTAGTTTCCAAAGGATCAGCAGTATTTCATTCATGTCACTAAAAACAAAAACAACTTTCCTGGTCAGGTATCTTTTATATTGTAGAAGGCTGCATAAGGGAGGAGTGCTCTGAAGCAATCCTACTGACAATATGCTGCCTCTAAATGAGAGAAAAGAAGGGCTATCTCTCTTTACTCCTTTCTCTAGCAATAGCAATTAAGATCAACAGGTAGAACAGATAAACTTGGCTCAACTTGGCTCTTTATCTGAATAAAGACTGCTTAGAAGGAGGAAGCTCTGCTTCCTGATGAACAAAACAGCCATGCCCTCTAGGCAATAAAACAAACTATGAAATAAACTGAAGACCAAGGTGATAAATGAAAACACATTTGCTAAGCATATATGAGGAGCAGGAAAGGCAGGACTGGGAGAAAAGCATGAATCAAATTATCTAGACAAAAAAGAAATACATTTCAGTGGACAGGCAGCTTACGCATTCCAACAACAAATTCCAACAAGACTCATGATCAGACTGGCAGTAGCAGATATTCAAGGAAAAAAAGAGAGGAAGTAGGAACTGAAGAGATTGAGTGAAATGTACTATTTTTCCAAAGATAATGCAGTCTTCTAGCCTTACACCATTTAAAACTAAAAGGTGGTTTTGCATTTATCAGTTAAGGACAAGCCATTTTAAAAATCAATCTATATTTATCATAATGTGAAAATGGATGCATTTTGCACTGGGAAGCAGGACAAACTCTGCACACGTCCTGTAGCAACTATCCATATACGCTACAGACACTGTATCACAGGAAACATGAGTTACTCACTGGAAGATTAAGAGATTTGTTTCCACTGTTACAAGCTGCATGTTTTAGATTATTATTATTATTATTTTTTAAGATTGTATTGGATCATTCTATTGTAGTTGTACTACAGTAGAAATCCCAGCTTGTTCCAGTTTATATCTCAACTGAGTACTGTCAGACTTACGTTACCACTCCAAACCGAGCTGAAAACACAGAGAGAATGGAAAACTACACACTGAAGGACAACATCCCAAACACTATTTCCTATTAATTATCCAGTCTATCATAATATTGCTTCCCAGAGCAAACTTAGTCATCTCTCCCATGCTAACAACACAACAGAGAAGAGAGAGTACTATTTTGGTGATACATTTGCAGTGAATAATTGGATGTTTGTATGGTGAAACTTGGACTTAGTAGTAAAGACTTTTTTTTTTTTCCAGTGAAATCAAGTAAGTTTATAATAGTTGTGTGATGCAGCCATTACAATTTGAATAAACACTGCATTTCCTATCAGTCCATTTCACTATCTGCTGTAGAAACTGGCACTCAAGTTCCACAGGTCTCCAGCCCTTGATGCTCCACTAGTAGCAAAAAGTTGCAGATAAAATCAAATTCACACTCATATCTCATCCAGTTACAACTTCTCATTCCCTATTTCTGCAAGTATTACAATCGGTGGGCAGCGGGTTCAAGGCTTGAAAACGTGGCAGTGTTTCCATCCACCTCCCACCTCGCTCAAGAACAAGATCAATGCTCAGAGATCATTCATACACATGAAGATACTCCAAGGAGCCTGGAAAACATCAAGCCCAAAGCCTCAGAAAAATATTAATCAAATACACAGTGAAATTCAACTCATTAAGAAAACTTTTTTTTTTTTTTTCTTAAATGCAACTGGCAATGGTAAGAGAAAGGAGAAGCACCCTTAATTGTGGGATTATAACTTCTACTGCAGATAATTTACAATTGCTATTAAACAAGAAGCCCTGTAAGGATTTTCCAGAAAGAATGGAATTGAGCAATGTACAGTTTTCAAATCCTGAGAGTAAAGCAAAATGATTGGTTATGGTAAAGCAGTTTCATTAAGCAGAAAAATATTTCTTAGAAAAAAAAAAAAAAAAGAAAGAACCTCCATCCCTAGCATTAGGAATTCCCAAGTAATTCTAAGAAAGCTCAAAGGCTTGCCAAATATTTCTAATACCCAAATGTATCCTGAAAAGGAAGAGTTCGCCTAAGTAAGTTTCTTCTAAATAGCTTTTGGAAAAATACAGTCTACAGTCTGAAAAATACAGAGCCAAAATATTATCATAATTAGAAGAATCTAAGTAAAAGTGCTATGTGTAGTTACTCTGCCGTTAACAAGAAAAAAAAAAGAAATACAACATTTACATGTAGCTAGCACTGACAGCTAGCAAACAGACTGCAATGTCTCATAATTTCAAATAGACAATTAATGCACAGTCCTCAAAATCACAGCAACTCAATCAAAACCATTAAAAGTGATACCAACCCCTAGCTGAACTATGGAATATAACATTCAAAAGACTAAAAACTTTTAATGGCAATAATGGAGGCAATTTAACTTGTGTTGTTTTATGCAAATGCATTTCATCTTTCCATCAATAAGGTCTATGCAACCGTGAGTGAAATCACAAAGAGGGTAGATGGAGATAAATACTACACTGTTCCAGCAGAAGAGCTAAGGTCATCAAGTAAAACTGGCCATCAAGTAGAACTCAGAAAACAAGGAGAAGGTCTTTCACAGAACAGATCATTTACATAGGGAGCTCCCTGCCAAAGGGTGCCACGAACACAAATTTGCATTCGAGAAAAGATTGGGTGAGTTCATTGAAGAAAATGCTGCTGAGGGTTTCTCAAGAGAAACTATAGTTGGCTCTGGGAACTATTAATATTAAAATAGTTGGAGGTCGAGGAATCTTACAGAAAGCATCCAATATGCTTGCCCTGCTCTCATCCTCTTTCCAGGGCACCAACAGGACACTGCAAAGTTAGATACTGGTTACTCTTGTGGTCAGAGATAACATAACCATTGTTAACATCTACGTCATGCCATAACATGATTTATATTTTTCCATCTACTTTAAATCTTGATTTCTTAATGGCTTAATTGTGTACAAAAAGAATGAACATTGGAACTCGGAAGAAAAATACACCAAACAGAAAATGAATAAAAGGAATAACTCACAACAACTGCAGAACTTCAGCATTAAGGCCATAGTTTCTAGAACACCCAACCAATTAGAAAGCATCAACAGTTAGAGTGGGCTTACAATTACTATTCTGCATCACTGAACCAATGCAAAAAATGTCTGAAGTGTACTTGTTTTAAAATGCAATTATCTATACGATGCTGCTGCAATAGCAAGCAGGCTAAAGAGTACAGCTAGAACACTTTCCACCTTCTCTGGTTGCTGATCCATCTGATTGCTTGGAAAACCACCAATTCCAACGCAAGCATAGCAGAAACGATGCCAGTTCTTGATCACGTGAAGTCAGACTACGAGAAGTTGGTCCAAACTCTTATCTAGATCTACAAGGCACGCCTCTAGTCCAGCTTCTGCCTACATGTTTCAAGCATGGAAAACAGAAGCAGGATCTCAGTGCTTACACTTCAAGGGCTGCCTCATGTTCTTGCCTCATTTTGCCCAACAGTTCCTTGTGCTTACTGTACACCAAAGCATTGACCACTGTGAAAAAACAGCCACTGGTGGAAACTGAAAGCAAACAGGCTTGCGCAGCAGAAGCCAACAGTTTTCATACCGATAAGAACTCCTGCTGGCAACACAGGCTGTCTCACAGACAACAGAGGCATTGCACCTCACTGTACTGCACCTATGGAAGCTATTTATTTCCAGGACCGTGCTCTCCCAACAGTGAAACACACGTCGAAGTCAGAACTGCTGCTGAAGACGGAGGAGACGAAGGAACACACCCAGCACACCGCGTTCGAGGCTGTTCTCACCCACCCTAGTGCCCCAGCACAGAGGCTCTGCAGCCTCTACGCGTGAGAGCACTGCCGTTCTGCAAGATGTCACCGGCCGCGCTACGCAAAGGGGCGGAAAGCCGAGGCGATCCAAGCGCGCTCAGCCGGCTGGAGCAAAGTTAGGGCAAAGAGGCACGCAAGCTACCGCTGCGGGCCAACGCCAGCCCTGCCCACCTACAGAGCCCTCGCTTTACCCCCAACCTCCTCCTCGGGGCCGCCGTTCCCCCGACGGGGGGCCGTGCTCCCTCCCTGCGCGGGGCCGCACCCGCTGCCCCCCGCTTCCCGTCACGGTCCGTTCGCACGGCCCCACCCCCAGCTCCTACCGTAGGTCTCGGACATGGCAGCCTGCGACATTTCGCGAGTAGCAAACCTCCCTCGCTCGCTCCGCTCCCGCACCGTGCCCGAGAAGCGAGCCGCCGGGCGGAGACTCGCAGCCCCGCAGCACCGAACGCACGCCCCCCACCGCCGCCCCACCTCACCTCGCCCCGCCCCGGGCCCCGGCCGCTACGGCCGCCGCTGCGCATGCGCGCCCCGCTCCCACACCCTCGGCACGGCGCAGGCGCGCGCAGCTAGTTGTGTTCCGCCGAGAGGAGGCGCGCCTCTGTGGTGCGTCCTGTAGGGCTGCTGCCTGGGAAGCGTGTTCTCGTCGGGGCATTGCGGGCTGGTGGAGAGGGCAGTTGCCTTCCTCTCAAGTGTCTCGTAGCTCTCCTTGATCAAGGCGATGAGACTCCAAGCCGCGTTCCCTTGTGCCCCTCCATCCGCAGCCTTCCCTCCCATCCCCTTAAATCTTGTCCTTGGTATTCTAACTTCCCAGTCCTGCTGCCTCTCTGTTGCCTCCTGGGCTGTAGAGAAACAGTACTGAGCCTTGAAGCTTGACCTAGCAGTATGGAATTCCTGACACACATGTTGTGTGTGTTGGTTACACACACAACATGTATTCAAAGATAAGTGGCAACAGCAACAGAAAAAAAAGACAAAACCAAACCGAGGCTTGGTTAACACAGAAGTAGACAGATTTTGCCTGATTCCTGAAACATATTGTGCTGTATCAGTAAGAGGACACGCAGATCTAGCCATCTTGCACTGTGCATACAGTACTCTAGGCTAAATGACAAATTAGTCTCGTGATATCAAAACAAGCTATATGTTATATTTGGTTATATGGAAGTTATATTTGATAAATATCACTCTCCTCTGCCTCCAGTCACTCCCAATTAGCTAACACGCACATACTGATAAAATACATCAGAAGTATGCAGCCTTCTGTAAGTATCCTGTTAGTAATATTGAAGAAAAAGGTGGGTGTTGGAAGAATGGAAAAGGAAAGGTAGAGCTGCTAATGGAGTCACCGTTGCTGGAGTTGTCCAAGAAATGTGTAGATGTGGCACTGAGGGACATGGTTAGTGGGCATGGTGGGGATGGGTTGGTGGTTTGACTAAATAATCTTAGTGGCCTCTTCCAACCTTAACGATTCTATGACTGTGAAAAGTATTGGGTCTAACAGCATTTCTACTTTGAAGATGAAATTGAGAACAAAGTAAAATTGTTAACGATTCTATGACTGTGAAAAGTATTGGGTCTAACAGCATTTCTACTTTGAAGATGAAATTGAGAACAAAGTAAAATTCACAAATAATAAGTGCTTGCAGTAGGTTGGAGAATATATTGCTGGTATTTGAAGGATTTGATAATACAGGCTACTGTATTTAAATAAAAATATTACTTCTGACTAACCGAAAAATAAATAGCTACAACTGACCTCACCGGTGTCCGTCTGTAGTCTGAGAACAAAGAAAGCTGAAAGCCAAACATTTCATTTGTCTTCTGGCTCATGTAAAGACAGAGACATCATGTCTAATTGTGTCTGCAGATCAGACATTTAAACACTATCATTTGTTCCCCAAATTAGTTTCACCACAGTTATTGTTTCTGTAATTGGCTGTGGTAGTAAAATTGCTGCCCAAAAGGCCATGTTGATGTTTCTTTAAAAATGATAATCTGATTTTTTAGAGTTTTTTACTAACCAGAGTACCAGAACATTAGTGTTTGATACCCTAGAAATAGAAGAGGACTGCAAGATCTCCTCAGATGCGGACTCAGGATGGAAGACTCTTCAAAAGCTTTTTCCTCCAAAGGAAACAAGCTGACCTCTGGGACTCGGGAGATATGGAATTGGCTTTTAATGCCTTTCCCTATTGCAGGGAAACAAAATTCAGCCTGAAACGGAGCCATATTTTGGATTCACCTTCACAGAGTGCTCAGTCATCCACCGTTCATCCTGTGAAGTGGGCCTGCAGGACCCTTTTGCCGTGACTCCAAAGATATGCTTATATGTGGCACTTAAGGACATGGTTTAGTGAGCATGGTGGAGACAGATTAACAGCAGGACCTGATAATCTTAGATGTCTTTTCTTAATGGTTACAGGATTCTGTTAGATGTGCGAGCGATAGGACATGTCTTGGTTTAGTCTGAAGGTGGCACTACAAGGCCATTTGTGAAAGGCACTGCGGTAACGCTATACTTCATGTATGTTCGCTTGATCAGTTATGGTTGCATGGCATGCAGTCCCACCTGAGAGGTTAGTTAAAATCAGGAATCAAGTGTTCTCCTTGCATTCGTGCCATTTATGTGACAGATATGGAAAGCAACGCAGTATATGTAGAAGCTGCAGGCTTCAAATAGATTTGAAGTGGTCATGAATTTGGCTCCGACAAACCAAGTGAAATATGGAGACAGGTGATGGGTTCTGAGACACCTCAGAGATTTACATGTACTCGGTGTTACTGGCCAGCTGACTTCATCTGAAAACAACTGACATCATCTGAATACTGTCATCTTCAACTTCCACTGAAGCTGCCCTCAAACTATGAATGTGGTTGTCAATTAATGTAATTGCAGTTATTCATGGAAATTTATGGGCTAAATGTTTCTAAAGTCTTGGGCTAGTTCCTCAGATGTTAGCCTGGAGTGGATGGAGGTGGTGAAGAAGGTGATGTTTCAGGTACTGTGATTGAGCTCCTTTTTTGCAGTAAACTTTCCCAAATATGATTCCCGCAAGCTATACCGCTGAATTGACAACTGGTAAAGGCCAGAGTCCAGCATGCTGTCTGCTAGTAACCTTCTATTCCTCTTCAACATGCTGTCTTCACCAGTGGTAGGGAGAAGGCAGCCACACTGCAGTTCAGGGAAACTCAGGATTCCTGAACAATTGCCAGGAGCTGGGATAAGCTCATTTTCAGATAAATCCAGAGTATAGTGCAGAAGTACAAATTTGCTCTAATGTGGGATAGGGTACTGTTCCTTTTTATCTTGCAGAAGCTTATATGAAATGCTTAAAGCTTTTGTTAAGAGAAACATGTTAATGGATTTTAAAGTAGATCAATATACAGGCCACGGATTTTGAAAACACTGATTTAATTTTTCACGATCTATGTAAACAGAGTGATGAGGCCTAAATATTTATTTCAGGAGAAAATGAAGAGAACAGTAGTCTGGGTCTTTATAGAATTATATTATAGAATTATTACACATTTACGTCGTCTGAAACACAGTTTGTATGAAACTCGCTGTATTTTATGAAGTTAGCCTCATGGTGTCACTGATTAACTGCTCTGCTGGTGAAATACAGTGGCAATGGGATGTAGTAGGCTGCATTTGTTCACTTTTACTGTCATTATACTTGAAATAGATGGTTTATTAACACGTTATTGTGAAAGACATGAGGCCACACAGGTATTCCTCATCGTGAGCCCAAAGTGGTTCTCTGCTGTGGAGAACTCGCATGCAGTAGAAACACTGCTCATTTGGGTCCCGCTTCTCGAGTGAATATCCTCAAACATGCAAAATACCAGTCTTGATTCAGTTCTACCACTCCAGATGCTTGAATGCATCATGCTACTGAGGCACAATTTGCACATGGATATCATCTGTCATCTGCATGGTTCACTTGGATGGCTTATCAGGTCTAGGTCAGTGTGAGCTGCACATTTGAGAAAGAATTTGCCGTCATGCCCCATGTTTCAGACAACCAAGCAGTGGAGGCATGACCTCATGCTCCCAAGGCCCTGGTTCCCATAGTGCTGAATCAAGGACCTGCCCAAAATGTACCACGATCCCTATGCCTGCTGCAGCTGTGCTGCTGATCCACAGCCCATAGAGGTGCTCCTATGTCTCCCCTTCATATGTAGTGTAAGCACACACCAGTTATCTGGGCACCATCCATATCAGTGCAGAATTAGAGGCACTATAGAGAATGCCTCAGCAAAGGTATCTTGACAAGCCATCTGTGGGCTTAGATCTCCTCTCCATTGGTTCTGCCACAGAGGGAGCGTGATTCATGCTTGGAAAAACTAAATTTTGAGTACCGAAAGGCACATTTTATTGTGCTAAACTTCCTCTCTGGGCTGTTACATACCTTTAAACATGCAGTCTGCAGTGACTACCTTGTCTCTGAAAATAGCTTTCTTTCAATAATCCAAAAAATCTGTGAAGCTCCTGATTTATGTTTGTTCTGTTGTGTACACAGATGTGGCTGAGGGGACATAAACTGCTGTCCCTCTGAATATGGTGGTATCATCATGTAGTCACAAGGCTGGGTAAGTGAAGGGGCCAAAGAAGGATACTCTGCATGTCTGCTGTAGCAGTAAAAACATCACAGCAGTTAGAGGAGAAGAGAGCTGTGCATGAGGGAATGTCTTTAGAGCTAACATCTTGCTATGATTTTGCATGAGCCTGTAGATGTGATCTGTGCCAAGATGTTTTAAGAAGTCTGCAGTGCAGTGTTAAGTCTTCAGCCACTAATGATGTGCTACATTTTCCTGAAGCCACAGAATATTTATGTCTTAAAAGCCTTAAGACTAGCATTTTTCAACTTGCGAAACACTTCGTGACAGAAAATCTCTTGTAACTTATTACCTCTTATGAATAGTTGTTTTTTTTCAAACCCTCAAAAAATCCAGAACATCTAAGGTCTAAGATAGGTTTTTGTAGATGATTTTTTTAATTTTTTTTTATTTTTTTATTTTTTTTTTACTTTAACATGCATTCATCTTGCAGTTTTCTGAGACAGAGGTGTCTGAGCTGCCTTACATGGATGCTCTACAAAGAAGGCTGGATGTCCTCTGTAGTTCATGGGCAGATCCAGCCAGCTGGTAAGCTGCTTGCAAGGGCCTATCCTGATGATACATGGATTTAAGGTCATATGCCTCTTGCTAAGCAATGAAACTGTGTATGCAGATTTTTGAAAACAAATATAAAGAAAAAAATATCTACAGTAATAAACGTAAGAATCGAGTCAATCATGTATTTTTATTTTTACCTACAAACACAAATACAAACGTAGTCTTTTCACCTGACAGGCAATTGTTGAAGAGTGTCTGAAGGAAAAATCTGAGTCTAAATATAACAACATCTATGCAGCAAGTGAATGAATCTCAGTTCCCAAAATGCAATTCTATCTCTGGCCATGCACATCATTTTTCATGGCTGTCTTCTTGTCTGTTTCACCTTCACTTGTAAATAACCTTGGAGCTAATTTCACCTTGGAGCTATTCTCTTCCATAACTTTTTTTTTTTTTTTTTGAAAATGAAAAGTATGAAAATACTTGTGGTCTATGAAGAAGCTTCATTCCTTTTTTATTTTTTAAATTACATCCAAATAAGAAAGTTCTACACCATCAAACTGACATGCTGATTGAAATGAACAGGCATGGCTTTTGAGTCTAGCTTTGGTTATTAGTGACAGCACATTGTTATTGATGGCTTATATAAAATACGCTTGATGATCTTATCTAGTTTCGTGGCCATTGCTGTCATACAAAACTCACACCAGTTGGAAGAGACGTTGAAGGCAAATGAGGCAGACATGCTTTACAGCAGACATTACTGGCTTCTTAAACTGGATCCCATAGGTAAAGCAGGGCCCTCACCCAGCCACCTCCAATTTCCCCTGCCTCACAACCAGATTTTCTCACAGATCTGTAGGCTCTTCTCCCATGCAGGGACCCAAGGAATTCATGGTGAAGACCACAAACCTATCCATACTCTGTTGTCCTTTTGTCCTGTCTATGGGACACAGGGCAGTGACGGACTGGTGTAGAGCACAGTGGTGAGGAGGCATCAGCACCATCATCTTTATGCACAGGAAACATTTTTGGAGCACTCTGGTATTTTAAGTGTCTCCAAAGCAGGCACAAATGAGGGAGTGGAGAATTAAATTCATAAATTTTCTGCAGTTGCATGCCAAACCAGGTACTCTGCCTTCATCTGCTTGGATGCATGCACACGTGCCCATCTGTTAGGGTGGCACCATGCCCAGGCTGGCCTGGTCCCCCTCATGGATGCTGTTGCTGTGCCAGGTGTGATGTTTGGTGCCTGACCTCCATGACTTGGCAAGTGACCTCCTAACAGCATGGTGGCCTCCTCACACAGCTGGCACATACGTATATGAACATCATCTCTCCACTGACCACGCTTCAGCTGAAGCAAGAAGGAACAAGGGCTCAGGGGCATTTGCCAGATGCACAAGTCACCCTACACAGACAGCTCTCACACCTCTTCTCCTTTTAAGGAGCGTGGAGTGTATGCCAGCAGAGCTCTTTGTCTGTTATGTCTAAGGTCATGCCAATGTCAGTCCTTTGCAATAAGAAGAAAACGAGCTTTTTAACAAGAGAAGAAAAGCCTGCTGAGCTCAAAGCACAAATGGAGCACTTATGCTGCTGAGTGGATGAGGTGTTGCCTCAGAATGTCGAATGTTCTTTTACACAAACAAAAGAGCAGACAAGATTTTCTATGCTGGAAAGTAAAGCAAAAACAACAACAACAACAACAACAAGAAAACAAAACAACAACAACAACAACAACAAGCAAAATCACAAGAAAAGTGAAAAAAGAAATGGAACTGATTCTCTGGAGGAGCAACATGTAATTGCAGGTATTTGCAGGCTTTTGCTAATTAAGCCACGAAAGCCTTGTGTTTCCTCCCACATGGTCTAGATGGGCACAATCAATTAAAGCATCAGTGCAGTAGAAGCAGCTTAGGCTGGCTTCTTTCCGGAGAAGGGGTGAGAGCAATTCTCTGACACCACTTAGCTAATGGGGTGAAGCCCATACTCTGCTGAATCCAACAGTGCTCAAAGTTTTGGCTCAGGATTAAATTTTACACAACTGAGACATACAATCCCTCTCTAAATTCCAGAAATCAGATTTAGATCTACATAAGGTCCTTAAGCACGAAGCCAATGAAAACAACACAGGATTTAATGGGAATCCTCTAAAAGTATAAATACAGTGGATTTACTTTCTGAAGCAGTAGCAAGAGTTAGTTGTGCAGAAACTACCATTACTACAGCTTGCCTAACTCTCTGTTAGAAGTGTAACACACCTTTTGCAACTGTTTAAGTGCCTTATACATTAATAGAATTCAAACTGAGACAAAAGAAATCAACACAGCTGTTTTCACTCCCTCCTTCAGGGGTTCATGCAAGGTTGCTTTGGAAGTTCTAGGTGGTTTCTGCTTCAAGTGTTCAAAGCCATAATATGCATCAGGCTCTGAAGGTACACAGAACAAGACCGCTCTTGTTTCTCATGGGAGAAAACTCCACAGGATCCTGTATTCCCTATTCTTCTTTCAGCTTCTACACCGTGTGCTTGTTTGCATACGCTTCCTCTGCACAATGGCTCTGAACATTTTTGCTAGTAGTAACAAAAATGTCACTAAGGTGCAGGCGTACGATACCATGTACCTCCTTCTGAGATTGCAAAAGGAGATTTCTGAAGATATTCCTGCAGCCTGTTAATACTACACACTAAAATGATGTTAGAAGTCTTTTAACAAGATTGAAGCTCTTGGGCCAGGGCTTCCAGTTGCAATCTTCTAGTGGGACAAGTCCTCACTGCATGCTCATGCTCATGCTCCATACTGATGGGAGAAAGCCCTGGTCTCTATAAACAAAATAAGAATATAGTATCACATTTGGGAGAAACTCTTCTTGCTGTGCTGGCAGCAATATTACACACTGATAAGCAGCCTTTCTTTGGAAGGAAATTTTAATATAGCATCAGTGATCAGTTCTGTTGGTCCTGTAATGGTAATCAGATTTTCCTAATGTCATAACACTGTTAAGTTCTGTTATTATCATCTCTATTCAACCAGCTGTTAATGTTGCAGATCAAATCATAGCCCATACACCTAAAACATAATTAAATCTTACTGAATGAAGGCTTAAAGTAGTTGCCGAACTTTTCTCAGGGTCTTTGTTGTATTTTAAACAACAAATAAGCACGTAACTGGTTATACCTCTACTTATGTGTGAGTATAATTGTTTTAGAATTATTTTAATAAGGAGTGAAATTAGGAATTGATCTTTTATTTTTAAGTTGTAAAAATTTAGCTTACTATCTTAGCTACTATCAACTAAGTAAATGATTTATTTCTCTCTTCATTTATATTTGGCTGAATCAGTATTCTAATACTCTTTCATTCATCAGCATTTTACATACAGAACCCATTACAAGTCTGTCTTTTGTGACTGATGCATTTCACATATGCAGCTTTGCCTAACAATTTTCCTCTGCATATTCAAGAAAGGTTCTTCTTGATCATAAATGTATACAACAGGCTCTGTTATGTAGAAATATTTAGAAATAAGAAGATCTTATAGCTCAAAGCTATAACTGTGAATAAAGATCTCATTGTTGAACAGAACACCCCCTAAATAGCTGGTGACGTACTCTCAAAAGAAAAAGGCATTGGGTTAGAAAGAAATCTATCCCTCATCCCTCCATCCTACAATGAGCATCCTTTGCTCACCCAGGCTTTTTCATGTATTTCCCAATTTGTGGACTCCTAATGCCTGTTCTTGGTATTTGGCAAAGCACAGGACCCCCCACTTCATGCTGAAAAAAATTGCACATTTGCTAGTTACTTTTTTTTTTCTTTCTCCCAGTAACAATGGAAATTAGAAAGCTGAGAGAGGCTACCCACTGCTTGCTTTGAGTAACCATCACAGACATCCTCTGGGCTTTGACTTGAAAATCCTTGCATCAGTCTAAAATAACATCGTTATTTAAATAGAGATATTTTTGTTACTTCATTCCTAACAAATTGCATAGAATTCTAGCCTAATTTCATTGCTAAAGAATAAGCTTGCAGCAGCAGTTCAGACTTCAAAATTTCCGTAGCAGCAGGCCAGGCTGCTATAAATCATAGGTAGTAGGGATTGGTCCAGACAGTTTCTGGGGAGACATTCTCCAACTGATACTATGTCAATTAATTAACATTGGAAATAGTATCTGCAACATTCTTGTTTTTAATAGCCCTAATTGGATACATGTAAGTCTCATATATTAACAGCTCAGTGAAATTTAATCCATTTGTGGACAATTCAGACTTAAAACTGCATCAATTAGTAATGTTAAAATATCCTCTGTTTTCCAAGCATTCTCCCACAAAAATGTGTCAAAGCAAATATTGCTTTGGCTTCCCCACTTCAGCAGGTGTGCCCAAGCCATTTTATAGCCGTTGCCATTAATTGTCTAATTCTCCCCGGACCAGTGCCCTGTGCTTGCAGTCATCAGTTCCCTCACTATTGTTTTAATAATATGACTAATTTGATCAATTCTTCTGAAAACATGAGGCATATAGAAACAGGTAATTCAAATTGAGCTTCCAGCAGTTTCAGACATCTGGCCACCATGGTTGGAGTTGGGAATCATTATCATTGCCACTAAAGGAAGGTTCCTGAAATGCCACTAGAAATGTTCCCAAACTTTAGTTCTAGCTGTGTCCTGGCAAGGGCCAGATGCTCTTTTAAAGGGGAGATTGGCGTCATCTGTGTGTAACACATAAAGGTCTTCCTGCACATAGCTGTACATCTTTTCTGACCATTCAAAACTGATTGTCAAATGTATAAATTGTAAATCTATAATCATAGAAATAAACCCTTGCTATTATCCTAGTAAACTGAAAGACTTCTAATAACATTAGCTATTAAAAACAAAAGGGCTGCTGCATGTCTCTCTTATTAAACACAAATGCCTTACACAGGCTGTCCTTCACAGATCTTTCTCTTGTTTTCTGAAAGTTTTATAAAAACACACTGGCTTTAAAATACTTTTGGTTATTCCTAGTAAATTATGCCTTCACGCTCAAATAGAGAACAAGCCTGAAATGAAACTTCACTCTTATTTCATGTAACTAATTAGGAGAAAAAATAATAGGAGCCAACTCTGTGAAAGCCCATACCAACCTGCCTGTCAAATTCATGGTGCATTTGTAGGGAATCACTGTTGGTATTTCCCAAAAATTAAGCTGTGGGAAAGTGCCAGTAACATGTTCTTCTGCTCTCACTAGTTGGGTGCTGAACAGTGGCCAGAAAACAAGCATGGAAAAAGCAAAGAAGTAGTGGCTACCACAGTGAAGGAAGAAGAAAGACTCCACAAATAACTCAGGAATTGTAACGGGGCAGCTAAATCTGAAAATATTCATTGGTAAAAGCAAAAGCTGTACTTTTCTAGAAGATGGTTTCTTCCTCTCCTGCATGAAGGACCTGGTTCTGGCAGAGCCTAAGGAGAGAAAGCGTCCTGTTTTGGGATTGAGTGATACCATGCTGTCATGAAGACCTACAAGATGTGCTACCAGGGGACTACGAGGCCAGCTTTGGGATGCTGGTTGCATAGTCACCACTGGACACAGTGGTTTGAAAATCCAAGAGGATACCTGGGGCAGAGGGTGGCTCAGTCATGCTCAGGCTGAGGAAGAAACACTGTGGCTTTTGACAGATCGCTGATGAGGTGGAAAGCAGGAGCTTCCTGTTTTGAAAAGCTGTTCTCTGGTGGGAATATTCTTCACTACCGCATTCTCAGAGCATCCTTCCTGCTAGAAGGACACAGCAGCTTTGTGCATCCATTGAACAAGCATCACCCTGACACCTGCAGGTCTTGCTGGCATCAGCCCATGAGTACCCCTTCGAAATGTGGGCACTGCAGTAGTGGGACCTTTCAAAAAAGAATTAGCTAGTGATGTCTCATTTACATCTCAGTGAATATGTTTTAGAAAGAGTTCTGGCAAATTTTTTTTCTTTGAACAATAGCATCTGTGCAGGGCTTCCAAATTTTGGGCCTAGTTTGTCTCACCTTCTCTTCTGACAGCCTTCTGTCAGCTCTGGGAGGGAATGGGATAGAGCCCCATAGGCAGGGTGAGACAGTGGCACTGCAGAGCTGCTCAGACAGAGGGAAGCTGAGAAGGTTGAATGATGGGAACACTACTAATTCCATAAAAAGCATGCAGAGAGATATGGAAAAAATAATCTTCCACTGCTGTGCTTAGCTTTTGTGCTCAAATTACCTGAGAGCAGATTGCTCTGTTTTTCACCCTAGCTGAAGTTTGTGGTAACTTCCTGCTGTGGATAATTAGTTTTAATCAAGCTTTTTTTAGTTTCCACTCCATCCCATGTGACTCTTCTGTTTCAGTGAGTATTCTTATTTCTTACACAAAGAAACAAAAATCATCAGAATAGATTGCAGAAAGTCTTTATCTGAATACAACCCATCTGCTCAATAAACGCCAGATGCACACTGAAGGAGGAAATGGACATAGACCGTCTATTTCTTTTGTCTTGAGCTCACATGTCCTGGAAGATTTCAATTAGGTCAGAGCACACATTCTTGAGGGGCTTGAGCCACATATTCCAGCTTCCTCTCATTCTTAGTTACCAGAGTCAAGGTCCTTTCTTGCACTGTTTTCACTGCACCAGTCTGGTCCCTGAATTACATGCCTATACATCTGGCTTTCTGAGGCTTGCATTTTGCACCACCTGAAGATGAGCAAAGGAGTCTTGGAAAACATTACTGTCCCAAATGTCTTGATAATGTGAGGAGATAGACCCAACTTTATGTTATCCCACATGCTAGTGGTGTGACATAGCATAGGGCACAGAAACAGCTGCAGGAGGAATTTCACTTTGCGAAGTCATAGATGCATAAAGCAGCTACATTTCTTTTCTGTTGAGAATCTGAGAAGTCACAGATTGTAAGCCATGCACTGCAGAAGCCCAGGAGGGCTCTCAGAGAGGTATGAGGGATGCACTGGTGCTGGTGCTCAGTCATGTCCATCTCAGTCATCGTAGAGCCCCCAGGCCACATCTGCACTCGAGTTCACAAGTGCACACCCTATGTTTGGATCCGTGTCCAAGGAAACAGAGCCTGACCTCCTGCTGCTCCGGAGGGATTTCCTCACATTCTCCCATGGCTCTTACTCATGTTTCTCATACTCAGTATGGCCTCACACTGGAAAAAGCTCTTCCAGTCACATAAAACTCCTCTCTTGTCCTGGGCCATGTTTGGATAAACTATATGGAGGGGTTTTCTGAGTTTGCTTTCTGACATTCCCTGATGACGAAGCCATAGTTTCACACCACATACTTTCTGGATGTTTGCACGCCCTGTTGGCACAGCTGCTGGTTGGCAGGCAGCCCTTGTCCTGTGACAGCTCCTGGAAGCAACCTCTGGATGCCCTGGTGCTCCTGAACTCTGCTTCACACCCTTCCACATGTCAAAGAAAGGAATGCTTGCTTCTGGGGTGCAGGAATGAGCACTTCTAAAGCACAGAGCAGGATGGCTGTATCAAGTCCTAGGATAGGACAAAAACTGCATCAGAGTCCTTTGCTCTGATACCTGCTTATTTATCTGCATTGAAAGAACAGCCAGTGGGTATATCCCAGTCTCAGGAAGTTCTGTCAGCACTGCAATAGCATTTACTGATATTTGTTGGGAAGGGAGGAAGATTAGCTTTTTATTATTGCTCTCAGGGATGCAAGGCCTGCCTTTTTTGCCCTGGCTGTCTGGAGCTTTTATACCCTTGGCCAAATTTTGGCCTCTTGCCACATACTGTTTCTTTTCTCCACTGAGTTCTGCACACTCTTTTTCCTGATAACACCTTGTGTGCATTTTGTGTCTGAGACAAAGACCACGAAAACTTACAAATGTTTTGTAATAGGAAAGGGGAAAATCTTCTCCAGAACATAGAGGATATACTGTATGAAATGAACTGTTACATGCAAAGGTGGAGATGCTGTCTGAAGTAGTAAACACACAGCAAGGCTGATTTATTCATAGAGAAAAGAAATTGGCTGCTCACCTTTGGGAATGGAGATCTGAAGAAACTTAAGGTTTTAAAACAAAATAAGCTGTATGGATTCAGCCCTCTCCCTGGGCTGTGATAATTTCAGCATCATGCTTCTATCTCATTTGGAAATGCCCTTTCTTTCTCTCCTTTGCCTACTCCCATAGTGTATCGCTGCAGTATTGTTACCATCAGCTTGTCATTCTGGTGGTGTTTGCTGCTTCTTCTCAGCTCAAGGTGAGAAGAATTGCAAATTGAACTAGCAGATATTGTGTTCTTCTTGGTATTCAGCAGCCAGGGCAGGTGGCTAGCAAGCAGCTGTGGGTATAGATTTTTGATATCAGTGCAGTCTGTACAGATTTATTTTCAAGCTCCATTGTGCAAGCCATAGTTTTTCTGAGAATGTAAATGCAATTCTGAACATTTTCCTGTCACTCTGTGCACATGTGCATGTGTGCACACATTGTTTGCTTGTACATGTATGTGTGCATGTGTCTGTGCTTGTGCTGGGAAGCCTCTAGGGTGCCAGGACTAAGTATGCCTTGAAGTGGGACCATCGCTCTTCTTCTGTCTTCAGAAGAAAGGACAGCTCTGTGATGAATTGATAGAGAAGTCCTGGTCAGATACAAGCATTTTCAGTTTCAAAACTGATATTTCAATTCAAAGACTACTTGAGCCAATCTAAATTTATTGTTCTTCCCCCTTTTCTACAATTTCTATTTTCTGTTCTTCTTGACAACCCAAACAAATGCTTCTCCATGCACACCCCTCCCACTTCAGCTTCCACAGAAGCAGCTCTCTGCACCTAATTGTTAGCCTTGCTTCCTTCCTATCCTTTTCTTCTTTCTCTCCTCCCAGTTCAATCTCTGGTTTATTTAATCCAACTACTGGCAGATGTTTCCACTGTCCAAAGTCACTTTCATATATCTGCATGGGGTACTCATTTTGTTGAGGAGGAGGGCCTCCTCATTTAGTTTTTAACCACACATACGTATGCAGTACACAATTTCAGATGGATATGTGATTAATGAAGTTAGGCTTTTTTGTTGTTTTGTTCTGCTTTCTCCATGACTACTCCACCCTACTGTCAAAAAGAAAGCAGAGAATGACCACATCATACATGTTTGTTTCTAGCAGAAACCCCAGCAGGCTGTACAGAGGGCAAAAGCAAGGCTAGTGTGAAGTAATGGGAAGGGCAGTTGCATCTACACCACCTGGAAATTCCACATCTTCCAGGATAATTCTGATTTCTGGTTGCTGAAGATGAATGGTCCAAAGCAGCTGGAATATGCCAGAATCTGTCCCACAAAAGGGCCTAGATGTCAAGAAGGATTAACTGTTTTGACAGATAATGAAACTTGTTACATTCGATAGGGTCATGGGACATATATTATTGTGCTATGTGGCAGTTAGTTATAGATTAGAGTTTGGAAAAGACTTTCCCATGGGCAAATGGGCAGACCATTCTTCAGTTTTCCATGGAAGAATTTCTTGTTCTCAGAACTGAAACATTTGCTGCAGGAAGATGTATTTCCCTGACAGATTATGCTGGTCTGGGAATGGGCAGCAATGGACTCCCACTTTCATACTTTCCTACTTTTCAAAGTAGGATTCTTTGTCAAATGGAGGATGAAGGAATTTTGACTGCTGGAACCCTTGGAAAGGTGACTGGTGTCTTGACAACAGTCTAGCCCCAGTCCTGTTCTTTTTTCTGTAATGTAAAGACTGCAGGACAAGTAAATAACCAAAGTGTTGCATGCAGAAGCATTAACTACGAAAACACTTTAGGTACATCTAACTCATCGTAGATATCAGTGTGAAATAGCAAATATCAATATCTCACTTTACAGCTCACTTTTTCTGGATGTTTAACCTGCAAAGCAAGAATACTCCCTGACTCTGTGCTTGCAAAGCAGTATGGATGTGATTAACGATTTCCAATTAAAAAATAACAACTATAATGTGGACAACAACACCTCTGGGAGCAAGGCTGCTGAGCCATATGCTGCAAGGCAAATACTAGAGGAATTGCCACAGAATGCTCTGAGGAGGATGGGTTGGATTGAGCCCTTTTGCTAAGTTGACCTGTGTTGGTGGTGTTTTAAACATCAGCTGCAGGTCTTAACTGCTGAAGGATGTGACATCAGTAACCCTGCCCTGCAAAGTGTCACCTGCTGTCTGTTTGGTCTTAGGGCTTCTTTAATAAAACCTCACACAAGAACAGTCTCTACAGTTTGGTGCTCTAAGTGCTGCAAAACTGTCCTCCAACTGCAATGCCAGCTTGGACCAGGCTCTGAGCAACCTGATCTAGCTGTGCATGTCCCTGTTCTTTGCAGGGGAGTTGGACTAGATGACCTCTAATAGTCCCTTCCAACTCTACGGATTCTATCATTCACATGATTCCTCATTTTAAATATCCCACAGGTTTTTTCTCAAATAACTTTCATAAAATTAAAGTTGTCAGGTGGGAGGGCCAGAAGATGAGCTGTGTGCAGAGAAATTTTTTTGCCTGGTAACTCTAAAGGGCAATTTACAATAGGGTCAGGATACTTCAGGACCCTTCCTACAGAGGTCTGAGATCACAAGTTTGAGCAAGTCTTGCTGGCTGAGAAGGGTGTGCGGCTTGTAAATCAGTCTGTGCTTAGAATGGCCAGTGACAGGTCCCACACTACTAAATGTGATGCCTATTCCTAGTGAAATGTCTTTTTTTTTCCTGTGGCATAGGTGGATCTGCCATCCCAAATCAGACTCTTGATTCATCACCTCTCATTTTCTGCCTCCAGGGATGGGCAGTGGATGGTGCTGTACAAAACCAGCAGTTCTTTTTACTCATTTACACTCCCTTATTTGTGTATACAGTGAAACAATGCAACCTGTGTGTCTCATCACCTCCACATGACCAATTAATGTCCTAATGCATTAGATTCGAGTCCATTTTAAGTATCTGGCATCCTGTCAGACCTTACTGACAATAAAACCATGCTGGATTTGCATTTATTCTCCCAGAACTATGTTGCTGACAATTTAAAAGCTTGGTTCCCTACTGTACTTCAGTGCAAATGCAGGGTCTCCCAGGACACTGCAGTTAGATGCTGGTATTATCACCTTTATAAAATTAAATTCCAGCTTGATCAGCAAGCATATCCTTGTAGCCACTGTAAGGTCTCTTTCCACTGCTGGATTGGTATAAAGAGGTTTCTGTGTAAACGAGAACTTGGCCCTTGGGAGTTCTGCTTGCAAAAAGCATTTGTATTTGGCTGTGTGTTAATACAAATCTACACTTACTATTGTCCCCTTGTATTGAAAACTGATGTACTAGCTAGTTGCTGCCCAGGTTGCAAAGGGATCTGCACCTAGTGCTGTGCATTAGAGACATATGCTATAACTAAGGTATCTTTGAAAGGAATCCCTTTGCCAAAGGAGCTTGGGGTTGTAATTTATGGCAGAAAAACAACAACAACAACAACAACAACAACAACAACAAAAAAAAAAAAAAACAAAAAAAAAAAAACCAGACCACAGCAAATTGGAAGACAGTATGTAAATGAAAGAATAAACAGATTGTAAAGAAATGGAAGTGGCAATCTAAGGCAAAATTCTTTCAGTGGGTTCTTGAAATGAGTGCCTGGTGCCTTGTATAAGTAGGAAGCTGATAAAAATATTCACTGCTGAGAAATGTCATCGTTCTGGAAAAGAAATGAAGATTAATACTCAGAAATGAGGAAAAGGCAGGAAGCCCCTGGTGACTGAGGGATGAAGAACAGCATCATTTAGGCTTTGCTCGTTGTTGCTGCTGACTCTCCAGGGAGATCAGGGCTATACACTTTGCAAGCTTTATTGGAACTCTGTTGGTATTAATCACACGCCTGAAGGCAACTTGGCATGCTGCTTGGCAAACGATGCTGTGTGATATAATAGGAAGGAAGCACTTGGTTTTTTCCTTTAATAATGGTCACTACGTGTAGACTTGGTTCCGATCTTGCACAGATTTTGTATAGTGATTTCACTTATGTACACTAATATGTGAAAAAGCAAGGCCGAGATATAAGGGTTTACACATGTCCCACCAGTGATTCATCTGACAGTGTTCTGTGAATTGTGTCTGCATAATACTAACAATTTTACCAATTGAAGCACTGTAAAAGGGAAAAGAAAACAAAATGAATAAAACCTTTTTCCTAGACATCTAGAAAAGAAAATCTTCCTTGTGCTAGATTCAAACAGGGCTTTATTCACCATTTCTCATTGTCATGCTTTCTGATATTGGTTTATACCAGGCACGTCCAACGTGTGACCTGGCACAGCTCACACTGCAACCCAGTCTGTGCCCTGTGCCGTCATGGCAGCAGCTCTTCCCACTGAGCAGCCCTTCCTGGCCCTGAGTGCACAACTGTCACTCACTACCAACCAAACATCAATCTGCTATTAACGCTGTCTGGGCTGAAACCAGAACACCGACCCAGTGCACTGCTAACTTAACTTTTGGCAAAATATTTCATGCATTTGGATATGTTGGCTAAACACAGCCCTGTGAACAGCAAAAGGGTCACATATCCCACTAGATTTTGTGGTTTTGTTGCTCTCTTTTTTGTTTGTTTTTTACTAAAACCCCAACCAAACAATCATTAAGAATTAAGTTTTGTCATCTGTACAAATTAACTATACTATACATTATATGAGGGCTGCTCTGAAGGCAATTCTTCCTATTTTATGATATTGGCCCTCATGTCAGATGCGAGATGCTGATGGTATGACTGTAGGGGCTAGGCCCTAATATCAGTATTCCATTACATGTTGTTGCTGTGTGACAGATGGCAGCAGAGGGGCAGTCTGACAAAATGGCATCTGACATGGAAATGCTTATGAAGCACAGGTGTGTCATTGAGCTCCTCCATGTGGAAATAATGGCATCCATAGACATTCATCAAGGCATGCTGAACATTTATGAAGACCAAACATTTGATGTGAGCACAGTCAGGCAATGGGCGGTATGCTTCTGCAGTGGCAGCAGCAACAGTGGGTCACCTACACTGGTGCAGATTGTTATGAGTGTGGCATGTAGGATCTTTTTTATTGGGACACTTGCCCTCAGTTCCAGAGAATAGTCCCTGATCTGTTTATTTTCCAACCTGGACATATCTTCTGTGACTATAACTATGGAAAATAAGGCTATAGGAATGGGAGTCACTGAGCTTCTTCTGGTGCTGCACTGTTACGCTTTTGAAGAATAAGATGAGCAGATCTGACACAAGACAAGATTGTATTTCAGTGCTGGAAAAGCAGAATGCTGTGATACAAGACCAAAGATGAGCACAGCTACACTGAGAAGGGTGCTTATGTCATGTTCTAGGGAACCTGAGGAGAGTTAATATGGTACATGATGGTGACATCTCTCATACCCCTCCATCATATGCCTTGGTGGACATGGTTTCTGTATACAGGACTTTATGAAAAACGGGACTCGGAGTGCTGGTGTTGGATGCCTGGGATATGTGGACTGGGAGGAACGTGGACTGCCTGGCTGTGGGCAGCAATGAAGGTAAAAGCAGGGCCAGTGAGGGGTCATCCAGGCTCAGCCAGGCTACTACAGCTCAGGACCACACAAACCTCAGCAACGGTGCTGCTGAGGTGCTTTCTGGGACACTGTGCAACCACTTGCAGTAATCTTTTCAATAAATACTTTTGCTACTCTGAGTCAGAGTGACTGTAACCTGTAAGCAGATTGGAGCTTTGTCAGCTGTTTTGTGAGGCCAAAAGTGTGTGTGTACATAGTGTCAGACTTGCCAGATGAAATAATGAAGCCAATAAATAAAAACAGTGATGTTGGGTTTTACTTGATTAGTTGCGTTCCTCTTTTCTCTTTTCTTTTTTTTCTTAAAAAAAAAAAAAAAAGGTTTGGGCTATATTTTAAACATTTCCTCTGTAACACATGAGAACTGTGAAATTCCTCCTAGCAAAAAATGAAAGCCCTAATTCTGGTAGGTTTACAGATCTGCAAATGAATGTGCTTTAAGTGGAAAAATAATGGAATAAGATTCAGAATTACAAGCAGTGAAAGCATTGGGATTGACATCTTCCATGTGCTCAGTAAGTGAGAAACCTTTGCTTGTCTCATCCAAGAGGTATCAGCAAATGGGAGTGATGCATGCTACAGCTCTCTCTTGTGACTCAAAGCATCTATCTGCTAGGTACTCCTCGGAGATGTTTACCGTGTACACTCTTTTCCAAGAAAGCTGTTAGCACTGATTCCAGCATACCTTCTAGTACACAATAGTGAACTTTTCTTTAACAGAACTTTATTGTATGCCTCTTTGCTTGCACAGCTTTTCTGGTTATGCACATTTGTCTTAACAGCAAGCTGCAGAGCCAGCAGGTGAGAGCAGCCAGAAATTACAGTGCAAATACATTGCTTTTCTTTTTTTTTCAGCACTAACCTGAATGAAGCTTAATATTCTTAATAAATAAATCATACAGTGCAAGACACGTGGGGAGCACAAATAGAGGGAGAAGCCTTGTCTGAATTTTCCTGGCAAACTTCACAGAATAATGGGCTGGTGCCTTTCATCACTGAAAAATCGTGCAGCACCTTCTCAGCTATTCATGCACGTGCAGTCTTGTATTTGTGGTTGCAAGGAAAATCATGTTTTGCTTTTCTCCCGGTAAGTGAAAATGTTGCTGAAGCTGCATGTGAAGGAGTTGTTATTTTCTACCAGATCCTCTTGGACTTAAAGGGAAAAAAATAAGGCACTGCACAAAATTTGTAAATATTTATGTCCCTTGATTTGCATGCATAAAATACATTTTAGTTATAGCCTCAGCAAATATGAAAGACAGTGTGAAATACTCTCACTTCCTTTCTTTTGCAAGAAGTAGTGTTTCAGAACAAAACCAAAGTGCATATATTCACTTGTGTTTCAGTGTATATTTTCTAGTGAAAGGAGGAAGGTAGCATAAGGAGAGCTGGAATTCAAGCTGTGTTTGGACATCACACTCAGACATAGGGTTTGGATTTGGGGTGGTGGTGTGTGGAGCCAGGAGCTGGGCTCTGTGATCCTTGTGCATCTCTTCCAGCTCAGGACATTCTGTAATTCTATGAAGTTAAAAATCTGTAGGAACCATTAGAAGTGACTCTATGTTAATAGGTAGTACAGAGTGAGATTCATTTAATGTCTTGTAAATCATGTTGTCTTCTATTCTGTTATAGAAAGGCACATCTGCATCAAGCATCTAACCTCCACCGAAGCTCACAGAGATTTCTGAGGTTCAGTGGTAGGTCAGTGATTGATGCTCAGGAGTCTGTTCTCCACCTGTACTTCCAGAGCTCTTTTCTTGAGAATTTTACCAATTCCCCATTGCCAAGCTTAAATTTGACTCAAGGGGACTATTGACAGATGTGTAACACAGAAAACAGACTCTTTAGCAGTGTCTGCTGTGATAGGACAAGGGGAAAATGATTTCAAACTAAAACGGGAAATTTACATTGGATCTAAGAGAAAAGATTTTACAATAAGGATAATGAAGCCCTGCAACAGGTTTCCCAGAGAGGCAATGGATGCTGCCCTGCCCCATCCCAGGGGCAGAAGGATGAAATTCTTATTTTTGTCCTCTGGTGATCAAAGGAAAAACCACAGTGTACTTCGGCACGAATAGCAAAGCATGCCTATGCTTCTTCCCCAGAGAAAACAGTAATATTGAACAATTTGCACTGCAGCAGCAAAGTCCCTCACTCACTGTGCAGTCTGGTGGTGTTCTGAAGATAGGTCAGGTACAGGTCACAGATTTCTCTTTTAAACAGATCCAGGAGCCCTTGTATCCTGCAAAAGTGGTGGTGAAAAGCATCCGAAGTATCACAGCTGTCATTCCAGATCACAGGTTCCGGCAGGTATGGACATGTATTATCTTGCTTCCCAATCAGCTCTGCCCTCTGTTCACCCCACAGCCCAATTTTGTGGATTCTTCCTACATTCGTGCTGCAGCCCAAACTCAGCAGTTTCAGCAGGATGTCAGGGTTCAATTCATGTTTGAAATAGTGAGCTTTCTATCACGCCTTGCTTTTGGCTCTCCTCCTCCCTTCTTTTTAAAACACTGGAAATGAATAACAAAAGCAAGGTTAAAAAAAGATTAAAATCTAACTTTCATGCTGGATTTGCAGAGCTTCTGAGAGGGCTCATGGCATTTCTGCTACATTTCCACTGCATAATAACACATCTCATAGCTGCATAAGCAATAGGGACTTGTTCTATCTCACTGTGGAACCATATAATGGACTGCAGCTTCTCAAGCTTAACACATTTATTCATAGAAGTAGATGAAATGTGTGCAGAATTGCCCCTTTCTGTAATAAAACTCCATGAAAAGCAGATTATGCATTTTTCTAAAGCATTCTTTTTAGGATGATGCTTCCTATTCATTTTTTTTGCTATCGAGCAATGTAAATTTCACAAGTTTAGTTTCTGATGATAAATTGGATGTAGCAGGTCTCTACATCTTTAAAAGCGGCAGCTTCCCCGTTAGCCTAGCTGTATTTTCTTCTGTGATTGAGCCCTTTTTCATGTAATTCAGTCACAGAGCTTTTTTAAATTCCACAGCCTGTGTGCCCTTTCTTTGTCTTGAATCCTGTGGGATAAGGTGTGCTGCCTCAATGTTCTTGTGCTTTTTAGAGTCATCCTTCAATGCCATGTAGAGGTTGCAGCTATATTTTTCTATCTCCAGATTTGTAATGTACATCTTACGTTATAAAAATATGAAAATGTTTGAGGAATTATCTCCATTTATCTCTTTAATAAACAAGCAAACAAAAAAACGAGTTTGCATTTGAACAAAATCCTCTAAGATGTGCAAAGCAGTGACCTTTAACTTAAAAGTTTATTCTCAAGCAGTTATTCAGTCCTGGTGATCTAAAATGCTGTGACATAAAACCTTGAAGCCATCGACATGGTGACAAGGGCTGTGCCTGTGCTGGCCACTTTTGACAGATAGTTCTGAAGGATGCACAAGCACTTCTGTGATGTTCTGGTCACTGACTGTCAAGAGATGAAGTCTATTCATGAGCACAGCACCCAATACCTGGCATTTTTAGCCCTGAAGCCAGCCATCACTGAGCAGGACTACCTGAGACGTTCAGAGCAGTAGAGCTCCTGAGACTCAAAAACCATGTGGATGTGGCACTGAAGGACATGGTTAGCATGGTGGGAATGGGTTGATGGTTGAACTACATGATCCTAGTGTTTTTTTCTAACCGTAATGGTTCTATAATTTGACCAAGTCAACAAACAGTGCCTGATAACTTTGTGTCTGGTGATAACTAAACATCTTCAACTGCAAGTCTCTGGTTACAGAAAAAGCAGCAGGGAAGAACATAGCATGTTTTTCACATTTCAGTGATTAGCACAAAAATCAGAAATTTAAGAACTGGTAAAGCCAATGTGCATATGTCTGGTATGCTCTTTTTTTCACTGACAGTCTACAAGAACGGACATTTCAGGCCCTAAACTATCTTTGGGCCCAATTAGGCAGTGGTAATTTACTTGCTGTCACTGCTGTCACTTTCATTTTGATGCTCTTGTAAATAAAAACCTTTAAAAACGAGCAGTAATTATTTATCCAAGCCTGAAATTTTCAAAGCTCTTACTTTATGGAAAAATAATCTGATCATGCTCTGATCTAACTCAGCGCTGCACACAATTGCACACTAAAATACTCCGGCACACATGTAGTGTTAAAAATAATGATCAGTGTCCAGGAACTATGCTACACTGTGGCAGTGTCACCCCTGGAGCTGACACATAACCATCTCTGCTCAGTGCTGCGAGAGGACGCTGGACAGAAGATGCAGTAAATACTGTAGAAAAGGTCCTTCTCTCCCTGGCATGTGCTGATCATGTTTGACATGGCCAGTCCTTGCAGGTACCAAAGGTGACAGCAGCTTGAGACTTTGGTATTTACTTTCCAGGTGGGGAATTTAAAATCAATCCCATTCCTTTTACTTCACTGATGCCAGTTCTTAGGAGCGAGGGCCCTCACAAAATAGTCAGGGCAGTTCTGAAGACAGCCTGTGCCAACTATTTACTTCCTTGAGTTACTTCCATTTACTGATGCATTCCTGCTGCTGGGGGCCTGGGCACTTTATAGTTGTCCCTGTTCTTCTTGAAAGCATCCAGAGAAAAGAAATCCAAGGGGGCACTGGGACATGGTTCTGGACAAACAGCTGTTGACAGCAATGCATCTGGTACACTCCTGCTGTGTTTGTGTGCCTGCATGGCCTCTGCTGTGCTGAGGAACCTGTGGCTGGAGCTGAAGCCTCATACACTGATGCCCAGCAAGATGCTCAGCCACAGCGTTGTCCTCCCACTTGTAAGTGCTGACTCCCAATGCTGACTTCCTCTGACACTTGGGTCCCTGAATCCTATATATGAAACAATGTACTGTCTGTGCTCTGCCAACAGAAAGGGTGATTAACGAGGGGATGAACTCCACTCGCTGTAACACATCATGTACAAAGGGCAAGAAGGGAAACCTGTCAGACATCAAAGAAAATGCTTCCCGAGTGCTTTTTTTTTTTTTTAATGGAAGTTCCACAAAGCTTTTAAAAAGAGAGAGCTCACTCTGCTCCCCTTGCAGCAGCCCTCCATGCTGGCTGACATTGTCCTGGAGACATCCTTTAGGTGTCTAGTCATGCCGTAGGGACACTGGAATTAGGTTATTCAGGATGTTCCCAATTACCTCCATTACTCTTTTTTTCTTCCATTAGGGCAGCTCTGGGACCTCTAACAAAAGCAGAACGAGAAAAAAAAAAATAATTGGAAGCAAATTAACCATAGAAGATGCAGCTTTGTCCTTCAAGATGACCAATTTGAGGTTTCTGTTTTATTTTCTTTGTTGCAACTTGAGTTGCTCTGCATATCTGCCCCATTCATCTTGCCCAGCTATCTAAATAAAAGATGCAGACACAGCGGAGGAAGACTTTTTCCTTTGAGGCACACAATGACATCAAGCCTAATTTGGATGTTTTCTCATTAGATGCACATATGATGTTATTGGAGATGACCTTCCACTCCTTGTGGAAGCTCCCAGAGGGCTTAAAGTTTGGACCTGAATATGAGATCCTTCCCTACTATGAAATCTCCTGGTTATGCCACTATGTAAGTTTTGCAGTTTGCAAGTTTTTGGAAGGTTTGTCTTTGCCTTTCTGGGATTGAGTAGTAGTGCGTATGGTTTATGTCAGCATTTGTAAGGTTATCACAAAGGTTATCTTGGCTAAATTATAGGCCTTTGTTTTTCCATGTGGTTCACTACGGTGCAAACAGCTGCACTGTCCGGAAAATCTTTCTGCTGCCCTCAGCCCTGACCTGGAGGTACCAGACACTGCGAGGCTACATGGCTCCATATGAGGGCAGCTTTGAAGGGGCTATGAATTAAAGCTGACACTTCACCTGAAATACCTGCCCCTAAATTAGCTGTGAAAAATCAGGTAACTGGTATGTCATTGTCTGGCAGCTCACTGTGGTCAGTGAAGCTTCCCCTTGCCCAAGGAGCTCATGTGTAGCTTGTCCCAAAGATGAGAGGATTTGCAGCTGGAATGGGATGGCTGGAAACATGCCAGGAGGGCTGGGGAAAAGCCGTCCTACAGTATGCAGACATGTCCTTGTCCTCTGACAGCAAGGGACAATGATGCGGCATGAGGCCACACGTATGAATGCTCAAGCACATGCATGTATGTGTGTAATCTAGCTGAAAAGAGGTTCTAATTAGAGATAACCAAATACAGGGAGCAATTTTTCTTTGAATAAATTATTCAGTGCATTTTGTCTTTGCTGATCTCATAAATTATTCAACTAATAATACGTGAATGGTGCTAGGGCTGGTAGGCTACTGCAGAGACAATTAGTCAGAGAGTTCTTCTGTAAAGAAGATCAACATATGCTAAATAATATATTTGCAAATAATATTTGCCCAGCCCTAGCTCTAAGTTGTCCAAGGAGAAATTGCAGACAGCACATGGCGCTTGTGGACAGCTTGGTGCATGCTGAGGGAGCCAATCCCTCCTTCTCTTCTTCCTTCCCCATTGCAAATACACAGACAGCTCCCTGCCGAGGGGCTGTGCATGACCAGACCTCATGCACTGGGATTGGATGCTGGCAGGTAGCACCTGTCCTGCTTCATCCTCACACTATGTGGGGGTAATGGGACCCTTGTCTGGAAATAGCACAAAAGGAAGAAAAAAGAGAAGGAAAAATCAATATTGTTAGACTGGAAAATTTGCAGGCATAAGATAATTAAATATTTTATTGGAAAATGAAGATAATCTGATTTGCTGAAGGAGCTGGTTTAAGGGTCATGAATTAATACTTTCTGTATGGTAATTTTATGCTAGACATCATGGAGACATGCTACATCTTTGTTAAATTTTAAGTTGTTTAGTTGTGTTTTTTTCTTTCACTGTCTTCATTTCTTCCTTTTTATGAAAAAGAAACAAAGCCTAACAACCTAACAAATCCAAGCTCCTCCTTTCCACATGACATTTCTTTCCAGGTAGTCTTTCATCAAGAAAGAACTGCTCTTGGAAATGTCGAGCTAAGCCTTTGAACAAATGAGATGTCATTAGCTGTGTGAAATGTCTTCTTTCTTTTTCAAAGCCAAAGCTCAAGGATATCTTGTTTAGAAACTTCACATCTGCACTACTTAAAAATATCCAGGGCCATATAATTCAAATTAGATTCTTATTGTATTTTGATGGCACGATTATTAAAAATGTCACTTGAAAGATCAACACCGAGTGCCAGACGCTTTGCGTAGTAGCTTATTTCTGAAATAGGTTGATAGGCTGGGAACCTTTGTAGGCATAAGTAGTCCACATCAAATACCAAGATCCATCCCATTCTTTCTAACCATTCCACATCTGTCTACATGCGTTTTGTATACACTGTATATAGGTGGCAACTCAGCAGTCCACCGATGTTTAGAATTCTTTTGGCTTCACTATTATTTATAAGGAAAATCAAGAGTGGGAATTTCCACAGCAAGGACCTTCATGCCTCCTTTTTTTTTTTTTTTTTTGGAAAAAGGAACACAAGCAGTGGCTGCTTGCTTACACTAAAAATTGGCTAAACTGACTACACTCAGTCAGTGTAGTCAGAGGAGAGAATTTGGAGATAAGAAAAAAGTTTATTTTACAATAAAGCACTGGTTGCCCAGAGTGTGAATCCTTGGACACCTTCAAGGTCAGGCTGGACAAGACTCTCAGCAGCTTGATCAAGCTGTAGGTATACATGTGCATTGCAGGGGAGTTGGACTAGATGACCTTTTAGGGTCTCTTCCAACTCAAACTAGTCTATGATTCTATGATTTACAGGCATTTTCTATTTCCAGCTGCAGGCATGGAACTGACCCAGTATAGCAGCAGAAGTGGAAACGACCCCACTGTGATTTGCTCCATTGTTCCTTTAGTCTCACCTTTGAATTTAGTTCTACTAACACAACTCTTGGCCTTACTTATAGTCCTTTTTAAATGAGGGGACTGCAGCCCATCACTACGGTCAGGGTGCTCCTGGCCATCAGTCTATAAGTCACTGCTACTCAACTGCGGGATTAGGCTCAGCTGATTTTCCTCTGAAGTTACTGCAGTTCCTCATGGTGAAAGCAAACAGCAACATGGTTTTGCAGCTAAAATTAGGTTGTAATCAATTTTATGCAGCATTAATTACTCTTGTAAATAAACCCCTCCAGCCACATATAAATCAAGCTGTAAGACCTGAACCAGCAGAACAAAAGACTCCATAAAATCAGTCCAAGTTATCCTTCCCCCCCCCATAGTGACTAATTATGTTAATTAATTCAAAGCCTGATTAAACAAAACTAAGCTGCAGCAGAATCATCCCTGTGAGTCTTCTGAAATGCTGCTTTTATAAATAATGAATTAAGCTTTTACTGCCTTGGAAATTTGGGTTTTATATACATTGTTTTTTATTATTATTATTTAATCTAAAATTTGACTAATTCAGTTCTGATTTTCTAACAATGCCCTTGGCTCAGGGTTTGCCCATTGCATGTTATGATAATTTGCTTATTACTGAAATAGCACAGAGTAGACAGAAATCTTTTAAAACTACAGACATCAGAAATGATTCTGAACAAAATCCTCAGGCCTGCAATTCTCTGAGGTTTTTGAAAGCCTGGTTAAGGAATCTTGATAAATAAGCACACTCATCTATGGGAGACCTATGAAATCATTTTATCTAGCTGAAATGGAAATTAGATTTTTTTTTTCTTTTTTTTTCTTTCAGAGGCATGTACAGGGTACTCTATGCCCAGCTTTATTTGGCTTCTTCTAGTAGTTTTAAGTTGCTTGCCATCAGGCAACCTGCACCACCCTTGGCTGGGTCTGGTTTCCACAGTGGAGAAGTGAAGCAGCAGGAATCACAGCATCACAGTGTTGTGTGGGTTGGAAGGGACCTCTGAGGATCATCAAGTCCAACTCCCTGCTAAAGCAGATACCCTACAATAGGTTGCACAGGTAGGCAGCCAGACAGGTCTTGAATGCCTCCACAGAAAAGAATCCTCTCTGGGCAACCCGTTCTAGTTCTGTCATCCTCACAGTAAAGAAGTCCTTCATCGTGTTTGCATGGAATGCTCCCCTCAGGCCAGGTGCTGATAATGGCCACCTTGGAGAGCCTCAGAAAGCCTCATGGAGGCTCCCTGGGGAATCCTGCCAATGTGAGAGGGAAAATAGGGAAAATATCCCATGTCACATTGGTATGCCATTAACTGGCTTATTTTGGTAAGCAAGCAGATTTTCCTCCCTTTATCAGAGATGGAAGGTTTGTTCCTGCCGTTGGGCAATGGAGAATTAGCAGGGAGTGTGACCAAAACTTAGGGAATTGCCCTTTGAGCCAGGCTCAGCTATTTTGGAAAGCTGAGGTTCCACTGAGAAAAGATGAAAATGCAGAGTTGCAGTGTAAAATTTTTCAGTGTTATATATTACAAAACAGTTAACAATATTGTAAATAAATACCAAACATAACTGAATATTAATAGTTGGTCTGGACCACTGGAGTGGTTTACAGTTGTCTAAACAGAATAGGTATGGTCTTCAGTCTAGACCTTCTGGATCTTATTATGCTCACATTTTGAAATTCAGAAAATGCTAATGACCTCAAATGCTGGATCAGAGGCATGATGAAAGCAGTATGGAAAATTATAATCTTCTTTCTGGTGTGGAACAAATGGAAAAAAAAGGGGGGAAAGACTACAAGAAATAGTAACCAAGAGACATGAAATTCAGGCAACCGCCAAGCAGATCTTATAATATCAGGAAAAAAGCAAATTCAGAACAAAAATGTTTTCTTTTAAAGAAAGAAAAGTGCTTCTGGTGATGTGAAGTGTGATTACAGGATGGTGATGAAATTGTCAGTGATAGAGAAAGGTTTCTGTTTTGCAACTGGAAACAGATAATTTACATCCTTATTTTCAGTGAGAACAGTGCGTACTTTCCATTAGTAAGCAGAGTGATTGTTGAATAACTTTTGAGAAACAGAAAAATATTTATAACCATGTGCTCAGAGATTGGAGGGGTCAGGGTTCTGCAAGACCTGGCTGCAGTGACCGTTAGCTCATCTGCAAGAGAGAGGAGTGCTTCTCAGCCACTGGGAGCCCTCCAAGAGCAAAGGCTGATTTTCTGCCAGTATTCCAAACAGGAAAGCAGATGACTTAGGTTCCCCCATGTCAGCAAGCCTGACATCAGTCTTGAGTGAAATACTGGAAACTCTGCCACACGATTCAGTTGATGGGAACAGAGGAAGGACGGGAGTGTAATTCATACCGCTCAAAAATATGGGAAACCCAGACTGGAAAAGCATATCATTCTAGTGTCCATGCTTTAAAATTCATGGAGAAAAATAGGAGCATGCAGAAAGCAGTCCCAAAATGATTAATGGGCCAAAGGCAATACATTCCAGTTACTGAGAAGTTAGCTTGGCAGGAGGGTGCTGGAATGGGGCTTGAATTAAAATGGTTATGTAACTTCACAGGGATTAAATGGACCCCAAATGGCTACTTAACCTGGCATCCAAATGATAAACAATGGAGGTGAATCAAAGCCAAATCAATTCACGTGATGGAAATCTCACATTTTTAACAGATTTGACTAATTGATGTGATGGTCTTTCCATGTTTTGAGGGTTCCAAATCAAGACAAGCCTTTTGAATGCACAAGCTCTTGGGTTTACTGTAGGGAAAAGCAGTTAAAATGAAATCATCATCTGTTACTTACACTCGAGATGGCAGACTGAAGGGTGCTGGATGGTCCCTTCTGGCCTGAAATTGTAGGCACTACAAAACTGGAGGATGAATCTGGTCCTGTATTGATTTTATAGATAAGTACTTTAATTCTTTCTTCCTTCTTCTTCTTTTATTGTTATTATTATTTAATTTCCCTTAAAAAAAAAAAGAAGACTGCATGTGTGCCTGATGTCCCAGCTAGCTGGGCCATTTGGCAGGGGCAGTAAGGCGTGTGCCATGGCACCTCCCTTGCAAAATGACCCAACGCCTGCAATAGAGTCCATCCCTACAGGCAACATGGGACCAACTCTACAAATTTTGCAGTGTTTCTGAACACAGAGAAACCCGTTCCCTAAGCTGCCTCCAGGGAGCAATTCATTGACAAAATCCCAAATCCACACAATGATCCCTGTGGGTCTACAGGGGAAGCAGGGCAGCTGTGGACAGGTTCCTCTGTGATTAAGCTGTCAGAGTAGGCCTCTCAGACCCCAAATAAATCCTTACTCACTACAACATCTTGTTTGTATCAGAAATGTTTTAAAGGCAATCTAGATATTGCATGGCAGTGTAGGAATCTTCCCCTGTATCCAGCCCAAAACATCTCAGAGATCTTGAAGGCCTGGAGATCCAGGAAAGACAATGTGCAATTGTTTGAGCACAGGTGAGTAATCGTTTTAACTGACAGTTGATAGGGGAGGTTAAATGCAAACTGTTTTGATGAATGCAAAAGAAAATGCTCTGCACTTTGCAGCTTGCTGTTGCTACTTCAGCTAAGGCACAGCTCTTTTTTTTTTTTTTTTTTTTTTTTCCATTTGGATATTGTGCTCTGCAGTTTGCTCACGTGTAAGACTTTTTCCCCAGCCTGAGTTCTCCACCTTCGTGGAAAATGACTTCACAAATCAAGTTCATGGTTTCTTTTGGGTATAATGTAATAAATATTATTTACTGCTATTCTACTGAGCTAAGTGCTATACAAACACTTGTTATTGAACCAGTAGGAATATTCTTCTGACATGTTGCAGTCAGTTATGCTAGAAGCAAGAAGCAGATTTTGTGAGGAGAAGCAACCCTCTCACAGGCTGTTCTTCTCATTCTTCACCTCAGCCCCAATCTATTTCACACCTCTTACAGCCATCTACACCCAGCTGAGGAGAAATGAAGCAAGTATAAAATACCACCCACTCTGCAGAGATGTAAAAGACATCAAGGAAGGGACTGTAGGGCTCAGGTTGTACTCAGTATCTAAAGAGGGGCTATAAGAAAGAAGGAGAGAGAATCTTTAGTAGGGCCTGCTGTGATAGGACAAGGGGAAATGGTTCCAAATTAAAAAAGGAAGATTTAGACTGGATATAAGGAAGATGCTTTTTACAGTGAGGGTGGTGAGGCACTGGGACAGGTTGGCCAGAGAGGTGGTGGATGTCCCATCCCTGGAGACATTCAAGGTCAGGCTGGACGGGGCACTGAGCAACCTGATCTAACTGTAGGTGTCCCTATTCATTACAGAGGATTTGGACTAGCTGTCCTTTAAGGGTTCCTTCCAAGTCAAAAGATTCTATGATTCTATGATTTCACATCTATGCTACCTGCTACTAGTAAGTTTCATCAATTCTCAGCCTGGAAGGAACTACTGTGATTTTATTCTAGTTAGTTGTGATATCAATTATTTTTTCCCAGCAATTTTGATTTTGAATGTGGAAATCACATTTGAGATACACTCCAATGTTCTGTCTTGAAAGTTTCCAAAGATACAAAGTGACCCATGCTGCTTGCTGGTGAGACATTCTGTGATTGCATGGCTATATTCTTCAATGCAAAATCTCCTTTTAGTTCACAGTTTGTTTCCCAGCTTCCAGCAGTCATATTTTGTTAACTTTTTGCTGACTCTACTTAGTCATCATTCCCACTGCACTCAGTAGTGTTACCGCAGCCTAAAACTAGTGTAATTTGGCAGTAAATCATCCTGGTGGAGAGGAAAGGAAGTGTCTAATGCACCAATATTGTTTTTCTCTGTCATTCACGTAATTAACTTCAAAGTTCTTTTCACATATTGTTTAGAGTTAGCTATGTGTTTAAAACATCACACCATAACTGCTATAGGGAAGCACAAGACAGCACTCCTGCTTTATAACTTGTTTAATTCCTCATTGAAGAGCTTGACGTAATCAGGAACGACGGCAGATCTGTTGTTATAATTAGAATTTGGTCTTTAGCCCCAGGCTTTTCCTCTTCAGGGGGGCTGATTGGAGGCCTGGGAGGCCTCGAATCTCAGCATGCTGCTTCCTGAAGCTTCTTTCATCCCTGCAGCTTGGTGTGCGCTGAGTGCCTGGCAGGGGATGAAGAGAAGGCTGAGGCAGAGAAGGCTGCAGGGCCAGAACAGGGGCACAATACAGAGAGACTAAAGGCCTGTCTTTTTATAGAGTGGTATTTATAAGGTGCATTCTCAGCTGCTGCACATCAGCACCACTGCATGGCCCTCCCTAGTAGCAGCTGGGGCTGGGCCACATCCAGGTTTATCTACAGAGATGGGCATGATCTCTGCTGGCAGCCTTGCTGCTGTGATGGGCCACTGCTGGGCCTTTCTCTCTCCTCTCCCTCTTGCACTGGCATGTACTTAACTTCTGGGCAACTTTTCAATAAAAACCCCACTCACCCTTCCCAGTTCAGCAAAGCTGGAAGGTGCTATACGGATCTGTCAGGTCATGATATCTGGCCATCAGATTCATGCATACTCAGCTGAGATTAGCCAAATTGCTCTGCAATGGGCAATTTCACAGATCCATCTACCCAAAGATAACAGGAAAATTTCAGAAAACAAAGCTGTGATAACTAATCTGTGTGAGTCTGTAAAGCTTCGAAAGCAAGCTGTGAAGGAAGGCAATGGGAGAGGGGCAGGGGCCAGCCAGGCCTATCAGACTCCTTACACCTATCCTGCTGTCTGCGTGTCACTCACAGCAATAATATGATATTATTTGTTTGACCTCTGTCCTTTGGCCAAAGGCAGAGTAAGCAGGGCAGGAAGATCCCATCCTGCTGTGTGAATTGCTGGGCAAAGGTGCATGAGGGGCCGTGGGGCTAAGCAAAGCCACTTCCTGCGTGAAGCCCCAAGGCTGGATTTTGAGGAGTGACTGACACTTCCAGCAGCCCCCTGGGGACCCTGGAAGCAAGAGTGTGAGGAGCCTTGTGCTCTGCCAGGAAACAGACCATGTCACGGCCTGTTAAAGTGGAAGCATTGTTCATTGTTATGATCTGCGCCCAGCCACGCTTTGGGAACCGTCAGGCCCAAGTGCTGCTGGGGAAACAGTTGCCTCCTCCATTAAATCTGAGTTCATGGCTCCTTTGGGAGATTCATACAGGAATCTCTGAGCAACACAAGCTTCCAGAGTCAGCCTTGGACAAGCTCCGAGCAGGACCTCCTGAAGGTGGCAAGGAAGCATCATGCTGTGAGCTCCACCAGGAGGAGCATGGGGCCATGTGTGGAGTCAGCACAAAGGTGTGACTGCAGATTGTGTGGAGGATACACATGGATTACCCACTAATCTCAGCAATGTAGACTTCAGTGATACCAAGGAGTTTCTGCACGGGTTGAGCAACTGACTTGGAGATCATGCTGCTGGGGATGGGAATGCCTGAGCCACCTCATTTTAGTCCAGCTGGGAATGTGCGTATGAAATACAGGGAATGTGTGTGAAATACAGTGATGCCTTTGGGCTGTGGTGCAAGCATGCCTTGCTGCATGCCTGGATGCTGCGGTGCTTGTGCTGCTAATTTCTCCTCTGGGTTCAAGCGGGTAGCAGGCAGCCTCACTTATGACACAGCCTCATAGATCCAAAGAATTTGCCAAGCCTGGGCTGAGGGCAGGGTCACATAGCTCCATGGCCCCTTTTATCTCTAGGGAATCCTGTTTGCCTCTGCCTGTCATTGCCTCTGGAGAACGGCCAAAACATATTTCTTGGCAAGGCTTGGATCTTCCCACCAAAGTTCGTTATCTTTTCATAAGAATAAAGGGATGTGCAAAGCCCCCAGTTCCTTGGCAAACAAACAGACCTCCCTCAGAGACTTATTCATTCAAAGGGCAGAATAGAAGTCAAAGGAAAAACAGGAAATACTTTTTTTCTGCCAACTGTAGCACTGTTTGGCTTCCCAGTCTCTTCTCCCCATAAACAGGAGGTCAAGAGTGGCTGAAGTTAGGGAGAAGAGGCAGGACAGCCTCTGCCTTGTCCTGTCCTGTTTATCTTGTTCATGCTCCTGGGGTCATGATGGCCTTTGCAATTGCCCCTTTATGTCAGATGGGGAGGTACCTTGATGCTGATTCCCTTTGTAATGCGAGACCTGGACAATTTCCAAAGATCATTTGGGAGTTTTACAGCAGGGACTGAGGACTCTGGGGATGCCTGTGATTGCTACTCTTTTCCTGTACCACACAAAACTGTGAGTTTTGTTCTTTCTTGTTGGTCTCAAGCTTCTTACCAAGCCCTGGGGAGAATTCTGTGGACAAGGATGGGACACTTTGGAGACCTATATGAGCTGCTGCCTCCACTTGTGGTGGAATGAGCCTAGCCCAGGCTCCTTCTAAATCAGCTCCAGCTCCTGATGTAATGCAAAACCAGTAATTCTCAGCAGAAGGAACTACTTTTTGCTTTAGCAGTGATCATTCAGAACCCCAGTATAAGTGCTGCAAGCGCATGCTTCCTTGCCCTACATATTTTTCTCCTTCCCTTAATCATTAAGAAGCTAAGAAGCACAGGGTGATGGACAAAGGATGGACCAGGAAACCGCAGCCCTCCTGGGTAAGGGAAGCAGTCTGGGCTGTACCAGGAGGCACTGCTGGGGCTCTTGATTTCAGCCCACCCTAAATGTGGCACTGGGAATTCTGAGCAGGTTATTTGCTCCATGACTGCATGCATGTATTTTGGGAATTCAGCAGCCCAGATTCTGCCCTAGCTCTGCTAGGAGCTCTGCATAGCCACTGATTTCTGTGTGTGACTCAGAAGCCGGAGGTAGGTGGTGTAAATTCTGCTCCCACCAGTTAAGCTGTGCTTCCTCCAGCCCCCTCATTTCCACCCTTCTCCAGGAACTGAGAGCTTAGAAGCAGGGGTAGATTAATCCCCACCATGTAGAGATTCAACTAGTGCTATTTGATGCCTTGCTATTCCTTCATAGCCTTCCTTCCCTCTTTTGCCCTTTGGTTCCTGCTGCTTGTGAGGCAGAGGATGTGCAGACTGCCCATCCCATGTAGCTCCCCTCATCCCTCTCATCTTTGCTGCCAGCATCTGTCATCCATACCTCCACAGCAACAGAAGGGCAGTGGAGCAGTGTGCAGCAGGAACTGGAAATGACAAAACCCATGGGAATTTAGAGCTGTAGGACAGCTCTGATCTTAACTCTGCTTAGCAGGTGTTAGCTGGAACCCCCTATTTTTGGAGCTGCTTCCTCATTTCCTGTGTTGTTTGAGTTTTTGCCTAGCACTATCACTGACAGGTAAGACTGTTGCTGAAAATTAGCCTTTGGTCATAACTTACACTGGTGCCAGCCTTTGGAGATGAGAGCCTGTTCCTCTTGTTTCTCTCATAGGGATGCAGATGCACTGTGGTCCCTACAGAGGTGTAGGGTGATCTCCTAGGAGTGGAGGTACTCCTACTTCAGCAGAAAGGGCAGCTCCCTCTGGTTCCACTTGGTCTTCACATGTGTGTTTACTGCTGAGCAAGAGAACATGCTGCTCATGCCCTCTGCAGATACCTCCATTGTGTCATAGGACTACTGTCTGGCAAAAGCCCTCCAGAAAGCAGAGATACCAAAACAGAACCATGTACCCTTGTTCTGCCAAGGTGCAAATGGCAGCCTTGGTGCCAAACAGTACTTCTGCTGATTATCTTTCTGGAGTGGTTGTGGATGCTGGAAAACATCTGTGCTTGGGGAGCTTCCTACAGACATTTTATAAAGAAACTACTGGGAAGCAGAGTGGGAAGAGGGATGCTGTATAATCAGTCCTCAGTATCACCCACAGTGCACCTAGCCACAAGCACTGGATGTGTCCTCAGGTTAATTTAAGAAAGCCCCATAATAGGCTCATGTGAGCCACATCAAATCCAGAAAAGCTGGTGGGACACAGATCTGGAATTAATAATTGTGAATCCCCCACTCTGAAAAGCTGTATAATAGTGGTAATGGGAAAACTGTTAGCACACAATCATGTAATGGCTGCCTTCTCAGTAAATGGATTATCTATACTTAAATGACACTAGCTTTATTAATTAAATAGTCCTGTTTGTGTGAACCCTTTCACTGCTTTGGGGCAGGGTTTTCAGAAGTGCTCAGCCTTGCCCTAACTGTGCTCTCCAAAACAGTAGTTAGAAGTCACACCAGCATCACTGAGGGGAGCTCGGGGACAGAGCATGGTGAGGACATGTTGCATGGGAAGCATGCCAGGGTGTGTATGGTATTAAAGATATTGCTACGTTTACATCCTGCCCCTTTTCCAGCTTGCTTCATCCTGCCCTGCCTTTTCAAAATGTCATCTGCCATCTCAGTCCTTCCCCACTTCCTCTCCCAAACTGTTCCATAGCTCTGCTGTCCCCCGGTAAAGTGATACTGCAGTTTGTCCCAGTGATGTGGGGGAACTTTCTTTGTCATTTTTTCCATGAGCTAAAGGTCAAAGCTATATGTGTTGGCGTGGAAGGGACAACTGTGGGCCGTCACCCCTTTGGTGGGCTGGTGTGGGTTGTCCCACAGACCTGCCATGGTCTCAGCTGCCCTGAACTGGGAACAGTCTTTCAAAATTATGGCTGAATTATTCTCTGCCTTGCCTGAATTCTCTTGTTTTTAGAGTCAGATCTGGCTTGACAGCCTTCCCATGGAGCCTATGAAGAAAACAGATCTGCCGCTGTTTTTTCAGACTCCCTCACAATGCAGGATCTTGATGAAATTAACAGCTGGCAAATGCGAAACGTGGAAAAGGAAACAGTGCTTGGGGTGGTGCGCTGTCATTGTAACCCTTGGAATTCAGGGCTGTGGGAGGCTCTCGTGGCTGGATGCTGTTTCAAGGACAGCGGCGCAACAAATGGAGCACTTGGAAACAAAAGCTCAGAGAAGAAAGCAAAGGCTGGCAGGGAATGGGGAGGAATCCCCATCCCAGCATGGTACTGGGTGGCTGGCTGTGTGGTTTGGGAGGCTGCTTTTTGCTGAAGTATTTGGGAATCTTCTGGGAATGGGAAGCAATGCAAAACTCTAAATTTATAGCTTTGTGTTTACATATCCCAAACTTGGAGAGCTTGTCTCTCTGGAACCCAAAAGAGAACATGGGCCAATTCCTAATCCTTTTTATGTTCTGACAGAGATTTCTGTCATGCACAAAACCAATCCTATGAGGTCACACCCTCTGGTAATATGTCCTCACGCTTCGGACTTTATCAGCTAAATGTGCAGCTCTACTATTTTTTTCCTGCTTCCCTAACAAAGCACAGCTTATATGATTGCATTTCTCTCACTATGTTTATCTCTGAAGTTTACCCCCTTCCCACAATAAACTTTGAACCCGTTAACTAATGTAGCCACAATTAGGCATAGGGGTAGAGATCACCAGGATGTTACATTCTTGCAAGTTCTGTGGAAACTGATGGGATGTGGCATGCTTCCAATCAGCACCTCTGTTGGAGGCAAAGCTGTGTCATGATTTCAGCATTATCTGCTCAGCTCTCTCCGCTGAGTGGTGCAGAGATTTCTGCAGGAATAGTATGGCCACAAGGCCATGGGACAGTGGCTTTTGTCAGGGCTGCTGCTCATGGAGCAGCTTGATCTGTGTTCTGGATAGACAGGAGTTGGACTCAATTATCCTTATGGGTCCCTTCTAACTTGGGATATTCTATGATTCTATGAAAATATGCCCTCTATAGACCTGTTAGTTTTCTCTCCAACGTGTACACAGACCTTGATACCAAAGCAACATTAATATGAGTGCCATGATCATTGTCCTTTGCTGAGTTGTCTTTAATCACAAAGACCTGATGCAAATGGCAAATGTGAGGAATGAATGGGACACCATTGTGGCTCATCACTAATTTGAGTTGCTCATTTGTGTTCTGGTGAGTGCTCTTTCAATGTATAGTTTAATTATGATTTCATATTTGCTTCTTGTCTGTGTCATGCTTTGATTCCAGTGAAAACATCTCTGTGTTACACTGCGGAATTGAGCTCAGCATTCAAACCTTCCACTTTAAACTCGTCTCAGTAGAAACCATGTATAAATTCAACAAAGCCCAAAGGTTGTTGTCTTGGGCCAGTGGTTACAGCCTAAACATAGGCAGGTGGGAAGCATTCCTTTTCAAGGAGGGAGCATTTTGTGTTGACCGTGGGCAGATATAACTAATAAGTCATGACAGGCTGAGATCAGTATTAGGTGTAATAAATATAATTACCATTTTATGGTAGGCATCATGTAGAGTTTTATACTAAAGCTAGAAATCTGTTAAGTCTCCAACACCCAAGATCAGCTATTCATTATAACTTAGTCTCCAGATTCAGTCAGTCTTTGGTGAAGGCTAGCTGGGCATTTTGAGAAGTTCTTCAGGACGGACATCCTCATGGGCATATGTGCAAAACTGCATAAGGCACGTGAACAACTTGGAGGTCTTGAAAGGTAGGTGCTCCACAGGCATGTGGAAAACCACAGCTCACTTGTCTTGTGCAGCTTCTCAGAAACTGCAGAAAGGGTTGAACTTACAGGCTTAAAACAAAGATACTTCAGCTGCAACAGGAGGCAGACAGCTCTCTCAGATCTCAGGCTGCCACCAATAGCATTGCTGGTCTGACAGACAACGAAAAGTAATATATACAGCACTTTGCTGCACAAAGCATGGCCACTGTGCCACTGGGTGCTGTGCATCCCATCAATGTCAGAATTGCCTGATTGCTTGTAATTGTATAAAATTTAGGTTTTCATAGGAAACCAGATAGAAGTGGGTAATTGCTCACAGAAGAAGATCGTAATTGCCTTTGCTAACAAGTAAGAGCACAAGCTCTTGCCTCTAGCCCAATTTTAGAAGGACAAAGCAAAGAGCAGTTGGCGGGAGGAAGAGGTGGAGCCTGCCAGAGAAATTTCCCACGAAGAAGAGGGTGTTTGGTATTTGACAGGGTAATTGAATGTTTAGAAGAACATGCTGACATGAAAATACATTCTCTTTTGCGTGTCTCAGGAAGGCAGACCTTTGAAAACAGTAGAACAGGGACATGCTGTAGGCAAAGATCATGTTAGAATTCTCAGGAAAGGTGGCATCCATCAGCCATCAGCCCCATGCTCCCCATCTCCTTGATCACTGTGCTTCAAAGCAAGCCTGTTTTCATGGTAGGCTGGAGTGGAGAGGTGAGGCTGAGGATGGGGTTGGTTTCAAGGTCTTATGTGAATGCATTTTGACATCAAGGTTCTCTTGCTCCAGTGTAGACCCTATTTTAATAAACCACAAGATTTTGGGAAGATCCTGACATCCTATCCAGGATGAGTTAGGCCTCTCTTATATCAAACTTACAAACTTATGAGTTTTGTTGTCCTTTTAAAATTGGACACCTGCAAACATATGTTTCTGAGATGAACCCTTCTACCTTCCTGAAGGGCTGTGTCACCTCTGTATTAATAGCGGCATGCCATATATGAGACCAAGCTTTTAACAAACTCTGAAGCTTAAAATGGCAGAGACAGTAACTGCAGTTTACCAATTAGAAAACTTGCAAGGGAGGCTGTGTCTCAGTGCTCACCTTTTGCTTTCTGTTAACTTGAGGTGGTGTTTATAAGGCTGCTAGCTCTCTCCAAAATTCCTGGGTTACTCAGCATCTGCCCTCTTGAGTATAGAGCCAGTTTTAGCAAGGTGGATGCCACAAGATAAGAGTCAAAAATCTTTGGCTGCATTTTGTATACATCTTTGTCTTTTATTCTCTGGCTTTGGGGTACACAACAGCTTCTGGGTCATTTTCTTCATATTCATGTTGTTGTTGTGTAATTTGTAGCAAAGATGTCTAGAATTCAGCTAAGAAAAGGAAAATTTTGCATGTAGAGCTACCCACAATAGAATGGTTTCAAATTATGATCTTCCACTACACTCTGCCACCTTCCTCTCGTGCGTTATGGATTAACGGATATTGCTAAGTCCTTCTGGCATTTAGATAAAATGCCCCAAATTCTTCTCTTTGCAGTAGGTCTTTCAGATTTTCCACTGCCTTGTGGCTCAGGCAATGGATGAAGAAAAGATCCACTAACCTTGGAGAAATGTTGTGTCTGCCAACCAGATTTTGTTTTGAATTTTACATGGAAAAGGACTGTATTGTCAGCCCATTAATCATCATGGCTAATGGCTAATCATCATGGTTAATGGCTGTGGACCTAGAGGCCACCAGCTTAAATTTCTGGGAATGGGATTTATTGCAGACTATCACATGAGGATACTGTGACAATCTGGTTGAGGCATAAGAAGAGCAATCCTATTAGCTTGAATTGTCAATAGGGATCAAAGCTCTCTTCTCTCTTACAGTAATGCCTTGGAAGCAAACTGATCACTGTCCAGGTCTATCAGACCATGAAACCAGATTAGCAAACTGGTGCCTCTGCGGCCAAATGATAGAGCAGCTGAAGGGCTGAAGTAGATGCAGGAAGAGAGAGGGGAGAAGAGAAGCTATGGAAATTTGTTGCAAATAGCTCACTTTATAGAATATGATTAGAGAAGACTGAAGGTGCAGCAGCACTGTCAGCTGAATGCAGATTCCGTTGTATCAAAGAACGCATTCAATGGCTTGGCAAGGAGAACCACCTAATGGGTGAATAGCAGCTGAAAAATTCTCCTCGCAGTAACAGGCTTTCTAATGGTGCTGGAGCACTTTATTTTCCTGTACAATGTACAGGCGTGCTAAGAGCAGAAGGTGAAATTTTTCCTGCCAGGTATGTGCCATGTACACTTTGAAACAGCTGGCTTTTTATTGGAGTTTTGAAGCTTTGCTGAAACTGAGCTGGAGAGAAGAGGGAGAATGGCGCTTAGTGGGCCGGTGCCAGTCATCACATTGCTAAGATGACTTTGTAGTGGTCTGATTTAATTTTGGAGTTATGGAAATAGGGTTTTTAAGGTGCTAGGTGAGGTGCACGCCAGAGAAACCATGATCTCTGTGCCAACTGATGTTACAGTTTAAACCTACATACCCTGAAATATGATTCAAGCTGTTGGCTATCTGGTGATCAGGGAGTCAGATACCTAGAAGTCAGCAATTCTGCCTCTGAATTAACAATGAATTATAGAAGAGTCCAAGATGAAAGTGCTTTGTGAGGAGTCAGTGTGTGTGGCTTCTCATATAAAAAGGCTGGGGCAAACTGTCCTGCTGGCTCCTCTCCTACCTTTGCTGAAGGTCATGGGCCTAGCAAGGAGGACAAGGACTGAACAGACTCAGCTGGCTCCATTTTGGTTGCTCTGCGGATAAGTTAATGAGACATTGTAGCCAAGTAATACAGCTGGGAATTTTTGCTAAGTTAACAGGTAGTATTTGGGTAACTAGGTATGATTTGCCAAGTAACATGAAATTAATTGGTTGGATAGGTGCTCTGAAGTTGAAATCAACCTTGTCTGGGTTGTACTGATGTGTAAGATGTTCCTGCCCCATATGAGCAAATGATTTGCATGGTGTCTGTGCACAGAACAGTCACAAGAGCTCTGTACTCCTTCAAGGCATTATTTTGCCCTGTATTCTTTATTATTTCTTCTTGCAAATTTACCATAGGCCACAGATTTTGCCACAAACTTCAGCTGTTCTTATTCTTTCAAATGCACTGTTTTTGTATTGAACCATACCGGGTATACCTTAGGCTGAGTGCAAAATCTTCAGCAGTTTTAGACTTTCAGATCAACTCAGCCTCATGACTGGCAGAACACAGACATTTCCCCTCACCAAGACAGTTTGCTTACTTGATAATTCAGTGGAGCTGGAATTTCCTTCCCTCCCATGTCTCAGCCGCAGCCCAGCCTCACAGCCACAGCATGTGCCTTTAGCAAAGGGAACTTTGCTCCTTACTTTCTTCCATCTTTTGATGTTTCTGTTGCGAGTCAAGTATATGAACTCTTTGGTACAAACAGAAATGAGGGAGGTACTCAAGGAAAGCTCTACATCAAAGTTAGCAGACAAGAGAACCATGCGTAGAATTATTGACCTACAGTCTCTACAGAACAACTGCAAACAACAGAATATTGATTACTCCTTCCATGATAAGCACCTAAGTTAACTAAATCAGTAAGATTTTCCAGCGCAGTAGTTACTAGCTTCTCTTTCTTTCTCCTTCAATGTTTTGATTTGTTTCAAGTCTAATCCTGACTTACAGTAAGCCTTACTCACAGCTCTGGCAGCAGTTGCTGCTCATAAAATATGGGGAATTCACACTGTAATCTTAATATGGATTTGTTATTGAAGGTTTTGCCTTAAAACAGATCTGAATTGGAACCCAAAATCCGAACACTATTACTCCAGGCAAGTTCAAGTTCTAATTTTAATGCTTATCCAAATCTGCATCTGAAACAGAAGATACAGTAATAGCATCAATAAAAACAATAAAAACAATCATTTTCATGCATTAGAGTTGCCATTCTCCTATGGAATGCATTAATGAGTGCTTTTAAAACTGCACAGAGACCTTTCATCTACAATTGTAGCACATGCACTCTGGTGTGCAACACAGCAACAGCAGGATTCCAGCACAATCTTCAGCACAGGGAGAAAAAGTACCATTGGTTAGTGTCACCAGCTGAAACAGAAGGGAATATGAAGGCAGTGTATAATTAACCCCACTGGAATTTGGTCAGGATGTCCAGGTTAACACCTCATCCAGTTAATGGGCTCTGTAGTAAATTGTCGAATATTGTTTAGAAGTCAAATAATTTACTGAGCTCTTTTCATGTGTGGAATATACAAGGAGGTCATCTGCCTTTTTAACATCTGGTAGCAGAGCCCTGGTGATTTACCTGCATGCTGGGGACTGCAGATAGCCAAGTGATGGATGGCTTTGCTAGAAATCTTTCTGTTAACTCCTATAAGCCCAAAAGGAGCCTGATAAATCTGCTTTGTGGAAACATTAAAGGCTTTATCTGCATCTTCTGTAGATTGACAAAGCACTATAGATGTCAGTGGGACTCTGCTGATTTATACCTGCTTTGGCTGTATCTCTAAATCTGAAAGGCACTCATTACTCCCACTTGAGGGGAAACAAAAATAAGAAAGAAAAAAAAAATTATGAGTTACTGACTTCACAGAAAACATTTTATTTGACTTTCAAGTTACCTTTCAAATCAAATCCAGGATTTGCACTTGGCCTGGATAATGGAAGAGGCCACGCTTACTCTAGCTGCATTGCTTCCTGACACTGGTGGCTGAAGGAAAGCCAACAGAAGAATTACAGAAACAGCAAGTAGAAAGCCTTAAGGAGGATCAGAAAACTGATTAGGGGCTAAATCATCCCTTAACCCAAGAACCATGCACAAGGCAGAGTCTCCACTTCCCTGGCCCTTTCTGGCTTCCTGGAGCTCATGCCATTTTAGGCACAGCAACACACCAGCTCTGCTGATCCTGTAGAGCTGACCTTCCTTGCTATAGAGGCATCTTTTTTGTCAGCATATCTGGGTCCTGAGAGACTTTGAGGGCATTGCACGTACTGACAAAAACTAGTTTTCACACTTACTGGCAAGAGGAAGTCAGTGCGGTCAGGGAACAGCAAGGTGAGTCCCACTCTTTTCTGCCGTATCTGCAAAACTGTCAGTGTGCAGTTGCAGATCTGCAGCTGCTGGAAACTGAGGAGGCAGGAAGGACATAGCACTGCTTAATTCCTTCCCTCTTCCCAGGCTGAATTTCCAGGGCTGACAACTAAGTAAGCTCATCTTCTGTCTTGAAACTTCTACTTCAACTTCAGCCCATGTTTTGGCAAGCTCTGCTGGGCCAGTGTGGGACAGCATGGCAGGAAGGAAGATCCAGCATGGCAAGGGCACTGCTTTCACAGCACTTTCCCCCCACGTTTCCTCTGATGTGCCCAGAGTTCCAGATCACAGGGGATGCTCTGCCTCCTCTGATTCACTGTCCTGATAAACACCATGCGAAGCAGTCTCTGCTGTATGTTGCAATGAAGCTAACGGTGGCTGAAAGAGGGCAATGTTTGCAGTCAAGACTTTCCTTTGCAAACACTGAATCACACTGTTGTGAAAGCAGGACAGAGAGATGAATGACTCACTGTTGGCAGCACACACTGCCCTATCAGTAGGCTCTGTTCAGTGGAACGGGGCAGGGGGCTGATGTTTGATATCATTGTTGCGCTCCCAGCTCGCAGCTTGCTAATGAGTAATGCACTCTGTGGCAGGCATTGATCCCCCCCTTTGCTTATTCACAAGGCTCGGCACAAAGACTCCCAGCCTGCTGGAAGTCACACAACTCACCAACACAAAGATGTTGCTTTGGGTGTATTTAAAAAGATCTCTCTTGCTTGGCCTTGAATGGGCCTTACTTGTTTATTTATTTATCTTCAGGGTGAATGCTCTGCAGCAGTGTAAAATTTCATTAGTAATAGACAGAAGAGATGCACCTAGAAGATTAAAAAAAAGACTTGGCAGGTTATGAGACAAGGGACACCTCCCCTTTTAGTGTGCAGGTGGTTATATCTATGACCTACTACAGAAGGTGGAGCAGACCTCTCTCTTTTGGTACAGATGGATAAACTGCCAGGCTGATGACTTGAGAGAGAAAAACTCTGACATCCCTAGGTGCAAAGGCATCAAGACACTTGTTCTGCAGACTGTTTCTAAGTGATGGCACAGATGAGCATCCCAAACAGTCTTTCCTGTAAAAGGGGACAATGGTCTGTGTCCTGGGGCAACCAGGACTGAGAGAGGTACTGCAGGAAGTCTCCGTACTTACCTGAGAAGGCAAATGCCCCTACTGCCAGCACTGAGGCCATGTTTTACTGGGTGTCTTAGCACAAGAGCTGAAATTCCAGCAAGTTTGTGGATTGATCTGTTCTCTCAAGATCAGAGAAGGCATTCACAGACCAGCAGTGAGGCATAAGGAAGGTTGGCTTGCTCTTGCCAACCATCTCTGACTAAACAGGAGACTTCAGATACCAATTGCGACTGCTGAGTCTGTGAGCACCTGACACCAAGCCCAATGAGAGGCACTTACTACCTTCTGGACACTACAGATCAGACCACCAATTCTATATCAAGACTATATTCACTCAAAAAAGACCGAGAGGCATTTAATTTATGGGAGATAGCATCTCCACCTGAGACAGAGCAGGATACAACAGCTTGATTCCACTTGCAGACACACCCTGTGTTACCAAAGGTCCAGTTCTTGCACCAGAGAAGAGTTAGGTGAACATGTAGGAGTGCCTTTAGGCATCCACAGTGGCCAGAGTGTGGCAGCAGGTCATGTTCTAGGGGTGTGACAATCCAGTTTCCCCACTACCTAGCTGCAAGTTTAAGAGGGATAATCCTGCTTTTTAAACAATTGTTGAAAGATGGTGTAAGATATATGCATCCAAGCTCTGAAGCAGATTTTTTATGACAAAGATGCCCTCCCCATTCATCTGTGCTATGTAGTGGTATGAGCATGGGCTAACCTAATGCTAAGGCTGAGTGAACAACATGATTTCAAAAGTGATTGGGAAATGGCACAAGGAAATTGAATGGAGACAAGAAAGATGTACTGGATTACCCACACCAATCACACTGCGGGGGGAGCTCACCATCTCCATAAATCAAAATGTGTGTTTAAAACCTTTCTGTAGTTTCTGCAGAGCATTCTCCTGGGGCCCAGGATGACTGTTGATGGCCAAGAATGCTTTACACTGAAGCATCACAGGTTCTGGAAAATCCTATCAAATTTTAAGGGAAATGATAACATTCCTGTGAGCTTAATGAATGGTTTCCAAGTTCATAGGAGTGGTACACCCACTACTGAAATGCATGGATGGTGCACGCAGCCTTGCAGAAGAGATAAAACTCTGACAGTCCTGTGGTGTTAGCCAGACTGAACTCTTTAATCTCCAACAACCATGTACCAAGATTCACTCCTAACATGGTCCTGTAAATGTTCTAAGCCTCTACAGAAACCACAGGCCTCATCCCAAGTCTGCTTATTAGGGTTTTCCCAAAAGGCTTTATGACTTTACTAATACAGTAGAGCTCAGATTAACCCCCACTCAGATTTTTCCTTCAAAAATCCCTGTAGCTGGCTTGGAAAGAAGGCAGTAAAGTAAAGGCTTGCTCTCCTTCCTGTGCAGAGGTCTCTGCCCAAACCATGGACTCATTGCTCTTGGGGGAGCCTGGGCTCAGGAAGGGGAAGTGAAGAGCAGGAGTAGAACCAGGTGAAGGTGAACACAAGCTGACATGGTGTGTGGCCCCGTGGAGAACCCAGAGAGAGGGAATTGGGGCAGGGGCTTGGTACAGCAGGGGTCTGAAAAGAGAGAAGTCCACCCCTGCTGTGTCACACAGGAATTTGTCTCTCCTTTGTAAATAAACAAAGCTGCTTCGAAACCTAAAGTCCTGCACAAGCTTTTCCTCCTAACTGGAAGGACCAACGAGGTTGTGAATTTTAGTTAGCCCCATGGGTGGAAGAGGAACAGCAGGATTTTTGTGTGGTCAGGCAGTCTCACAGTACATACATGGGCACCCACTTGAATAGGTATAAAGTGGAAGTGAGCAAAAGAGATGGGAGGGAAAGGGGATGATGTTCAGCAGAATTCATGAGATCCTCTCACCTCTTGTGGTCTTTGATGCAGATAAATGCAAGTAGCACATTTTCCAGTTTTAAATCCTGACTGTAAGAACAAATTCTTCTGCTGCCTCATTTTCTTCCATGAATGCAGCAAATTAATGGGCATGTGTTTGTGTTTCTTTAAACAGTTAGGCAGTGGATTACCACTAGCTTCCTTTAGCCAGGTACCTTGTTATCTTAATTAAAAACCAAAATCTGCTTTGATCTCTTACAACTTCATTGCGTAACCACTTTCATTATACTATTGTTTAAGCTCAGTTTGCTTTCCATGATGAAAAGAATTTGTATTTCACACTGGGCAGGAAGTCCTACTTAAATGTTTCCTGGTTTTGATCTCCTTAAAGGGAATTAAATTATGTTCCTGCTTCAAAAAACGCCTGGCACAGATTACAGAGTCACTAGATTTGCCCTGCATGAGCCAACTGGGGGCAGCAGGCTGGACTCAGACTCTGAAGTTATTCCATTCTTGCACTTTACATGCAAAAAAGGCTGTGGAGTTGACTCAAGGCTGTTTTCTGATCCCCTTTTGTTGCTGGCTGTCCAGACTGGCCCCTCACATCGGCTGCAGGCAAGTTCAAGCAGTTTTTTTTCCCTTCCCACCCTTTTCTTGTACTGGCTCTGGAGGGGCATCACAGGAAGCCTGATCTGACTGGCGAGGGTTTCCCAGGAACTTGCCATCTCCCTACACCAGCCTCTGCTAGCTGCCACGCCATGGTGGCACAGCCAGAAAGGAATCTCCATCTGTGCTCACTGATCTGCTGCTTTCCCCAAGAGACGGAAGGGAGCAAGTGAGATTACTTATGTGATCCTGGAAAAAGCTTCTTAGGTGGGGTTTCAGATCTTATAAGAACAGTTTGCTTTTGTGAATCTGGGATGTGCCTTTGGATCCCTACTGTTGCCTAGGGAGAGCTTTTGGCATTTGTGAGGAAGCTGAACTTCAGGGTCTGAACTGTGCTTGCTTCTCATCTTACCACTCAAAGGAAGTGGGGAAGGAGATGGTGACACATTTTCCCTACCAGTTGCCCTACATAAAAAGTTATCTGCTTAAGTGGTTACGGAGTGGCTGAAGTTTGCAACTGATTGTCTGCAAGTTAATCCTCTGTGTCTCTATCAATTGATGTCATGGGAGTTTACAAGAAGCAAGAAAGAGACAACGGGTAAAATCTAGTCACTTAAAATGAAAGTCAAACAAATATCTATTTTGAGTGTTAGAGCATTATAGGTTTTGCTTGCTTTATGCCCTCCCACGTGATAATCTTTGCCTGCTCTCCCTTTCTTCTTTCACCCCACTGGCAGCACTGATCCTCACAACTTTCTCCAAAAGGACTTCTCCTTGAGCATATAGATTTTATTCTTTCTTCCTTTTGGTATCTCCCATTTTCATGCTGCTTTACATGAAGTCAGGATATAAGTCTTCCTGAAATAGCTATGGTGTGTCAATGCCCTCAGAGATACTCTGGATCACAATGCAAACCTCCAGAGATATATATTGCTGAGCTTCAGTGCATAAACAAAACCTAGATTCCACGTACAGAGCAAGTTCTTTCTCAAATCACTGCCAGTCAATGCAGAGTATTTGACCTCAGGGTAGTTACTGAGGGTAACAAGGTACAAGCAGTGTCTCAGGTGACTGTGGACACAGTTCACAGTCTTGTCCTGCTGTAGCCCTCATTTTGGCTGGTTTGGCCTGCTCCTTACTCTGATCTAATGAGAACCCACAAGGCCTAGTGCAAGTGCTATGAAAGTTTTCCCTGAGACAAACTCACAGTCCTGCAGGGACAGCAACACCCAAAAGGGGTTCCAAAAGGACTCTTTCTGTGATGAGCTCAGGTGGCAAGAAGGCATGTGCTAATCCCTGAGAGTATTGCAGCCCAGTGTGCGTGTGGAGTGAACTTCTGGCTAAATGGGGCAGGAAAAGCACGAGCACATACAGCAATTACATCTGCCTGTGCAGCCAGTGCAAATGCTTTGGGCCAGCTGGACAAGACTGCATGCAAGTAAGAAATTTACTCAGCTATCTACCTGGCTTGCAGTCTCAGACAAGTATGTGCACGTACGAGTTCATATGCATGTGGCAGACTGAGTCCAAGCCAAACATGAATTATTCCACTAACTCCAATGGGACAAGATTTGTTTGTGAAGTTTCAGGGGCCAGTCTGAAAACTTGGAAAGAATATTTTCCAGGCATTTGACCAGTTTCTGGGTAATCTGAAAAACAGCATATTTTACGCAGAATTATATAGCTATAAGCACGCTCTTGCATACATATGTGTGTATGTATAATAGCTCTTTGCTTGATGTTTGAGTTGGTTTGCTCCAGTAATACCCCAGTTGTAAATACACCCTGGAATGTGAGGATTAAGGAAAGTTAATCTGAGTTTTTCAGAGAACAGTTTTTGGGTCACAAAAATGAGTAGGAAGGCTTTTTCGGAGGAAGGGAGGACGTGGTTTTGTTCCTACACATACTTAGTGTCAGCAATCTTTAGTTCTACTTAAATGTAAAGGAAATATGTTCACAAGGAGGGAAGTGCCTTGCATTTTTTGAAATCTGTTATTAAAATATAACATCAGACAAAAGTTTGCTTTATGATTCACTGAAAGATCCAAGCACTTTGGCTTTAAGAAGAAATTTCTCTCAGATGGTTCAGGTAATTCCATTGTGCTAGAGCTCCCAAAGTGATGGCTTACATTCCTTGGGTTTGTTTTCTTGTGGGAAGGCAAATCGCCCAATTCCTGAAGGCAGCCCTTCACTACACTGCAACCTGGGGGTCAGGGAGTGTGGCTGTCACTGGTAGTTGTCCCATTGTAGTTGTCCTATTGCTGCCTTGTAGGAGACGCAAGGAGTGTGCAAGACACATTTCTTGTGGCCTGTGTCCTCCATATGTGCATGCCTGGGTAAGGTGCCCTCTCTGTTGTGGGTGCTGTGGATTTTCCCCACCCCAAACAGGCTGGCTGCTGCTGGAGACACCACTAATGGAAAACTGCAGAGGTCCTTTGAATGGAGACTGAGAAGTCTGCCTGCCCAACATGAACTGAAGCTGTCCCAGCCAGTGAGGTATCCACAAGCTGGCCTGCTTTGCTTTTCTCACCCTCCTCCCAGATAACCAGAGAAAACACGATGTGACAGCACTCTGCCCTCCTGCTGGAGATACCAGTGTGAAACCAAGTTTTCTAGAGGCACCTCCTCAAAAGGAAGATTTGAAAGAGCATGTGTGCTCCCCTCCAGCTGCTTTTATCTCTGACTCACAGAATTGCAAGATACCATCAGAAGTAATCCATTTTTCTTTCCAGCTTGTGTTTGCTTGTTTGTTTCTATGCAGATGGGGTGAGGTTAGAGGCCCAGGTAGCACCCACTGAGCTCCACCATTTCTCTACCTACTCTTTCCCAAATGTGTAGAGAGGGTACACAAGCTCTTCACACATCCTGCTAGTGCTAACACAGTAATAGTGACTTGAAAGATGAGATATTAAGAAATGGGCTTAATGGCTTGACTTACAGGCCAGGGGCTGACCTCCAGCTGCAGCTACCCACGGCTGACAGTTGTCAGACAGTTATCACCATCTGACATGGCTCCTGGGAGTCAAAGAGGCCCTGCTGGTCATGTCCATGATGCTGAGCATGGGCAGGTGTCAGTCCCTGGACTGCTGAGCCATGGCCAGAGCCTGGCAATGTACTCATGCTTTGTGTTCAGGCTTGCTTGCAGTGAGGGGAGGGAGAAGGAAAAAATGTGGGTAATGCAGTTTACTGGGGTTTTAATTAAGAAAAATCAGTGAATATGCTGGGCGTGTTCAAAGTAATAAAAATGCTGAGGAGAGTGCTTTCCTTTTTTACCTCACTTCTGTGGGTTTGTCCCTCTTTTTCTTCAGCGCCATCTGACAAAGTGGAAAAAATAGAAGGCAGACACAAGGGAAAAATGAAGGCACAAAGAATGTAAACACAGGACTTTTTAAGTGTTTAAGTATCTAGAAGCTAGGGAGAGGGGAATTACCCAGAAAATCTTGTTTTAATATGAGTGCCGTTTGTTATGAGAAAAAGAAAAAAAGAAAATAATAAATAGTTGTGGCCACAAAATGAGATATCAGAGTTGAGGTGGTTTGGCTTTACCTGGCGGCTTTGGCACCCAGAAGCATATTCCTGAGGGAGGAAAGGAGGAACGCTCAGCTGGAGATATCCACACCTACCTTTGGAAGCAGACCTGGTGGGCAGATTGTCACTGAATCAGTGGGGAGCACTCATCTTTCATACCTGCGCCAAGTGATGAGGGGCTGCAAAAACTGCTGGGATGCTGCTCTTGCCTCACAACCTGCAGTCCCACAGTGTGAGCACTGATTTTCAGGCAGCTTTTGCAGGTGAATGATGGGGCAGGGCACTGACCTTTCTCCTGGGAGGGAGCACGAAAGTGGTGCTATGTGCCTATGGAGAGGTTTTGGTGACATCCTTCTGATGGATGATAGATAACCTCCTTCAGCCAGGGGAGAGCTACCACTACATCTAGCTGTCACGTCCTGTAACCAAGCCCTCAGCTCAACACCCTGCTGATAGCAGCAGTGCTCAATGGACAGTTATTACTGTACCACAAGTGTCCTCAAGAAGATAGAGCAAAATAAATTAAAGCATTTTAGTCTCATTTTCTACAGTATTAGCACTATGATGAATGTGAAATCTAATCTCTCCTAGCACTGCCAGTACTGGAGAAGCTTGCTTTTACCAAATTACCAAAGGCTACTTGCAGCCATTCTTTCTACCTATAATTTCTCCCATATACACATATATGGGCTCTCTATAGCTCCGTTTCTTCCTCTAGCTCTTTGCCTTTCTCCAGTTAAAAGTTATCCTTATCTCCATATCAAAGTCTTCCCAATGTGCATGCCAATTTCCTCTACCTCGTCCCTTTTTTGATGCTTTCTTATTTTTATTCCTCTTTGTCATTCCTCTCTTCTTCCTCCTTCAGGAAGATAAACAACACTTGATTTGACAGGCGTTGTCTGGGGTGAACTACCATCACCCAGTGGTTATGGAGGAGGCTGTGCCTGCTATACCCATTGGGCTCTGCTAACTTTTACCAGAATCAAATGGAGTATAGAACATTCCCTTACATTTTAAAGGTGGTGTGTTAAAGTGTGTTTATGCTTTCCTCTTCAACAGTGCTCCCTGAATGCAATGTTTTACAAGCAGGGACAAGTGGACCTTTACGGTGGTAAAAGATGCATGGGTTTTGCTGAACCTAGGAAGTCTTTTTTTTTTTTTTTATTCAGGACATCTGGTCACACACTTAAAGAACTGAGAACAGGCAAACTGTCTCAGACAATTCAAGAACCACTTTTAAGCTGTTACTGAAGCTTTATGCTGGCCCAAGGACTTATAGCTCTGGAAAAGCTGCTGTTAACTCTCATTGCTTTTTTCTGGTTCCATACACCTGTGGCTTTGCTGCACATTCTGAAGGATAAGGATCACAGTATTAGCAACAGTGCGCTGCTGGATGCAGTTCAGGCCTGTCCCGGTGCAGGTGAGGAGGAACCCTTCCCATGGAGAAACTTTGTTGGTGCAGTTCTTGCACTACAGTTTGGATTTGGGTGTGGGGGAGTCCTCTGGGGGGAGATTCCAGGCTCTTGGAGACCACCAGGGTCCTGCATCCAGTGAAATGGGATGCTAAGGAGTGAGAGTGAAGGGATCATCTAAGCCCCCCTTTTTCTGCTTGTACTTCATGACCTAACTCCTGATCTAAACATTTCTTGTAGCATACCTCACTGAAAAAGCCTACCTCTGCTTGCTTTGTGCTGCAGTCTGAGCAGAGGAGGACCCTCCTCATCAGTGGAGCCACTTGTCAGAGGGCAGGTGCATGCTCAGCTCCCCACAGCCCCACTTCGGCCATGCTGGGTTCTGCTGTCATCCAGCAGCAGAGGCATGCTTTTTTCTGCAGCACAGGGGCAAGGCCACTGGCACTGGAGGTGGGCCACATGACGAGAACACTGCACCCTCTCCAGGACTGTAAATATGCCACGCTTCTTTTTATTGTTGTGTCATAATCACAAAGCTCCTTTAATGTAGTTTGTTTAACCGGATGAATTCTGCTCTAAAAATAAGTGGATCTTGCTGTTTCCAGGACAACCACCATCCCAACGGCTTATCTTGGCGCCTCTCCTCTGTCAGAAGGATGTTCTAAAAAGAGATGGCCATGAATATTAAAGACGAGGCATGCACACAATAAAGCATTCCATGGGAAGAGCCCCATGTTTTAATGTTACACATTATGCTAATAGGACAGTTGCCTCTCAGAGAGATGCTTAATTCAAAGACTGCACAGTATGAGATCAGATCGCAAGTAAGCAGAAATGTAACGCGTGTCTTTATTAAAAAAAATAATCTTCTGGTGGTTGGAGCGGCTCACCAGGCAGCACACTCTGCCTCTAGGCCAGATATTCATAAAGCAAAACCCTGTATGTGCATCCCTGGCCTTCGTGGTGGTGTGGCCACAGAGGACAGAGCAGTGGCCTGGTAGCACCTGCCCGCCAGCCTCTTGTTTCTCCTGTGCCAAGCAGGGGAGCAGGCTGTGCATCACAGGCTTCCTGTGTGCTCCCAAATCTGAGTGATACTCAGCCATTCACCCCTGCTGGAGCAGAGATGGGCTGCTTGTTTGGAGGGATCAAACAAAAAGCCACTCCTAGGAAGTGGTTGTGTTAATAGATGTCTGCGTTCCTCCAGCTTTTTGTTCCCACTCCCCTTTTTCATTCCTTCCCTCTCAAAGAGCAACAACAACAAAAAAACCTTTAAGAAAAAAAAAATCAGAATAGGCCTTAGAAAATGGCATAGAGAAGTTATTTTGTCCAACTTCGTAGCTGAACAAAAATAAAGGAGGTAATAAAGTTAGCCAGTAGAACTGATCCTCCAGTGCAGGTTGTGGTGAGATCAGCTGGTGAGAAGCAGTGCTCTGACATGAACCAGCGAGACCCACATCCAGTTCATACCTTTTGAATGAAGCAAATAATTCCCTAACAATCAAACTCTTTGCTTCTCTTCTTACTAAGAAATCTTTAGAGTTACACTGCAGTATGGCAATCTTAGACAAAGACAACAGCCTCACCAAAAGCAGTCTCACTCACATTATCAAATAATATTATTGGAAAATGTATAGGAAAATATTAAACTATTTCAAATATATTGCCTGTATTTAATCAGTTATACTTTAAAAAAAGAATTCTTACTTTCTCAGGTATTGTTCTGTGTAGTGGTGTTTGGAGCATGAAATTCTAGGGAGGTGCAAAGTCCTCTGGAGGTAACACATATCTTATCTCACTGAAAATGTATTCTCTTGACAGGCTGTGTCCTGTCAAAATAAATAATGTCAAAATGCATTAAAGAATATGATAACTGGATCTGTCTTCAATATGAATGACCTGTATCACACCACTATTTCCACTTATCTGCATCACTTATGAAAGGATGAATCTACCAAAACTAGTTGCCTTGGATGTTCATGGCTTGGGACCCTCATAGAGGTGGGGGGAGTCACAAGGGGTGATGGCCCAGGCTGAAGGAAACCTAATCACCACACTCCAATACACCACTACAGGTGGATTTGGGGGGGAATGGCATGGAGGAAGTGGTATTGACATATCATAGAGGAAGGGTGGTAGGGAGGTACAACACTGTGGTCACAAATCTGTTTTTTTCTGGTGCAATTTCCATTGCTTTCAATGAACTTCAATTCAATTCAAGATAAGGAGGCTTCCCAGCACTGCAGGGGGCTGTGGTGAATCAGGGCTGGGATCACAGCTACCATGGCAGCAGGTCATCACAAAAAGAGGAGTGCTCACACAGATACAAAAATATTTGTATATGCATACAGAGGGAGTTGCAGCCATGGATCAAGCAAGTAAGAAAAAAGAAGGAAGAAGAAGATGAAGGAAAATCCAACATCACAACACATTCTGCCCCTCCCTGGGATTCAGGCAACCCACGTTCCCCCGCATGGAGCCAACAGCCCGTTGCCTCAGCTGAGATATGAATAAAGCCAAATTGACTCTTGGAATTAAAGAAAGAAAAGCAGATGTTTAGCTGAGCTGACAGCCCTTTAGGAAGTCTTTAACTCCCCCCCAAATTTTATGCAGGAAAGAGGTTTGCAATTAGTGAATTATAGCAGATTAAACAGTCCAATTGTTATTAATGCAATTACAATCAAAGTTGTGGTAAGTGTGGTAACTTCATGAAAACTCAGGCCTCTGCTTCATTAGGCCACTCAGTGCTTTTTCAAACTATTTCTTCTAGTATTTAGCAAATGAAAATGTAAACTGTGAGTCTAAAATCCTGCAGGGATGACCCCCGTGCTCTGAGATGTGAGAGCATTCATCTGAGGTGGGACTAGGAGGTGTTAGTATGTCCTACAGAGTGTATAGCTTGGTGCAGCAGAACAGCAGCTTCTGCAAAATCATAGCAATGACTATTCAGCAAACCTGTTCTCAACACATGGATACTGGGCTGCTACACTTGACAGCAGTAATTTAAAACAAAAATATTATGATAACTTAATACTGGAGACTCCATGTTTGTAGTGCAAGAAAGTATGTTGTCCTTCTGCATCTTCTATATGATAGGGACTAAAAAATAATCAATTGATTTAACACATTCCACTGTCTCCATTTAGTTCCTCTTTTCAAGGGTAAAGCATGGCCATTTGAATCTTTTGTCTGCAAATAGTGAACAGCAAATAGCTGCCCATCTCATACTGCGTCCTTCTCCTTCAGCTCAGGAGCACTTTCACGCCTTTCTATCCAGCCACTTATTTCCACAAAACCCACAGGAACGTAAACTGTCTGAGATAGAGGTCAAGTTGAACTCAAGTGAGTAAATGGGCTCAAGGTTTGCAGACAGAAAGACAGACAGAGAATGAAAACGATGAAATTTGCCATTAATTGCAAGAACAGTTTTCAGAAAGCAGCCTACTTTCTTGGCCTTTGCCAGTATCAGGATGCTCTGCTCCTTGCAGTGTTTCAGGCCAAGCCTACTACTCATTGCTTCTTCTCATCCACCATCCTTAATGGTAAAAAAAGGCTTAGAGAAATCCTGTTGAGTGGTGGTTAGTATTTGGACCTAGGACTGCAGCTCATTTGGGGTCTGGAAGCTGGCTGTGCTGCTGACATGATTTATAGTGTTTGCTATTCAGTTTGAAATGCCAAGGAGATCTATCAAGTTGTACAAAAAGGCCATCCCATCCTTTTCTCTTTCCAAAGCATGTCTGGGAAGGTATTTTTGGCTGCAAATGTACCAATCAATTCACTGCTTAAAAAAAAATACAGGGACTTCAGACATGCAAAAAAAAAAAAAAAAAAGGATCACTGAGATCATGTTCTCACAGCATGTCTGTTGTAAATGCTAGGTTGCTTTTCTTGTAAAACGCAAAAGAAGCACAGCATACACTTTTTTGCTTAATTAATCTATTTAATTGTGTAATTCATGTTTCCCTGCACAGACTTCAATCATTTTAAAATATTTTTTTTTGTGCAACTTTTTATCTTACTGTAGTCAGACATGAAGAATAATGGAATTGTGCTTTTTAACCTTTCTATTTTGACAAATAAATAAAGGGACAAATGGACAAAATTATCATCAAAATAGAGACACAGGCGGTATTTCCTAAGCTAGTTGCAAAGAGAAGTCAGTACCTCTGCATTTCAAGCGTGTCAGGAAAATTACTGTGGAAGGGCTGCTTTAATTCTGTTCCTGCAAAAGAGCAAAATGGAAATTGCTGTTTCGCTATTCATGTGTATCATGTGATCTTGGCCCTTGCTTACAGCTTTGATGTTTCTCTTCACTTTCATGAAACAGTTCGCCCAAATGCTGTAGTACAAGCACCCCACAGGATTCTGCAGGTGTGTAGTCCCTCCAACATCTGGGCTGGGATGTGGACACAACGTGCAGCAGCTATCTAAGGCATATGTTTCAGCTAAGAACGTGTGCTTAGTGGTGTTCAGGTTGACCTGTCTGTCTGTATAGCTGTATAGCCAGGACTGGCAGACAAAAGGAGAATACTTTCTGGGTACCGCTGGAGATCTGGTGTTCTAGAAGTGTCCTGTGACAACTCTGCCTCTTATACTTCTGACTGAAGTCTAATCTTGATTAGGCCAGCTTTCATATCCAGCACAGCACCACTGAGGGAGAGACCTTAGAGACAAAACCCCTCAGATTTGACCGTAACTTTTGTGTCCATTATGGAGTAAGTACATATAAACAACCCTAACCAGTGCCAGCTCCAGCACAGAACATTACAGTGTAGTGTACTATATCATATAGCATAGTACACTATGCTGTATGATTAAAGGGGAAACTTGCTAACAAAATGTTGATATCACATTGCTAATGAAAGTTTTGTGTTTTTATTTTTATATTTTTTTAATTTTCCTTTCTATTACTGTTGCAAAGCAGAGAAACCAATTGTATAAAGGAATCTGGAACCCATCTGAAATACCAAGGTTTGCTATCCCCTAGCATCCATGGCATCTCCCTGGCCACGCTAATCTTGGGAGCCAGCAATTTAAATTTCCCAGTGGAAATTAACTTATACCTCATCAGGCATAGATAACACAACCACAATGACATTTATAGGTCCATATCCAGAATGGAGCCCTAAGTCTTTTCCTCCTGCTCCAGGGCTGCAGTGGTGATGCCAGGTTGCCGAAGCTATCTCTGTGCTAAAAGGGAGACATGAAAGAGAATGAGAATTGTGTGCTCTGTCATGTCAAGCGGAGGGTGCACGTGTGCCTGTGATGTGTGTTGTGTCAGGGTTATTGGCAAATGATTTGGGAAAATGCACGTTTCCAGATGTCTGCAAGTTCTGGTGTGCGTGCTATGAATCAGAAGTGCAATAGAGGACGAGGTGTTCACTATTAGTGCAAATGTTTTTCCTACTTTCATTGTACCAGGAGTCCTTACTAGCTTTCATCATCACCAGGTAGAAAGCAGGTAATTAAAGACTCGTCCCTTTACTGGTTTGCCAAAAACTGAAAGAAAAGGAAAGAGCAGTTCAAAATCATTTGATCTGACATGAAGCTGAGGGGACTAGTTAGCAAAAGAAAGACTGATGTTAAAAGGTGTGAAATTACCAAAGAAGGCCAAGTTACAAGGGGTTATCCGTAGATGTGGCCAAGTTAAACAAGACCAGCTGGTGACTCAGCAAACCCCACCTCCAGTGTCATTCATAAGCCCTGTTCTTGGAGAGCCATGACAGCCCTGATCGTGTCCTGTTTAACTTGGCTTTTGAATTATTAACTCTTCTAAAAATTGGTTCTTCTGGTAGGTATCACATCTTAAAATATCTGATCCTCTTTTATAGAAGAAAAGAGAAATCCTCTTATGGGATTTCTCTGTGCTGCCAACCTGCTTTGTTGATTTGGTCCTGCTTGAGGTGGGTTTGTTCCTTGCTGGCAGAAGACAGTAGGTCCAGCAGTGATTAACCTGCTAGGCAAACTTGGAGAAAATAACCCAGAGGTTATTAAACCCAGAAGGTTTAACATGAAGCTTCATCTCCTTTGTATCCTGAGGGTTTTATCTGAATGTGATGAACAATGGCAGATTACCAAAAAGGCACAAGGCAGTCCAGTTGGAAAACTGAGAAGGTCTTGAAGGCTTGTGTGTCAGCTGATACCCATCATTTTGCAATGTTTTGATGGCTGTGCAGAACAAATAGCATTGAGTGTCATCAACATCTAAGAGGTTATTTTCTGCCACAAAATTATATGATGAAAATGAAGCCATTTCATTTTCAAGGAGACTTTCCATCAATTTTATGGGGAGGGAGTGTATTAAAAAAGAAAGTAAAAAATCCCTTTCAGAAGCTCAGCACCAGTGCTGTGCTGCCTCCAAAACCTGTTAGGAGTTCTATTTTCAGCTTTTCCAACTGTTTAGCTGATAAACATAAAGATGAACTTCAGGTCTGCAAACCTGAAATTTGCTTCAGGTGTTGTCTCTTTGCAAACAATTTACCATCTCCCTAGGATGGGAGTCCTCCCCTAGGATGCTCAGTCTCCTGAATATCCATAAGTAAGGAAAATCTCAGCCCAAGGGTGGTGAACCACAGCTCCTTGCACTGGTAGTGAAGGGAGACACACCACTCCACTGCCATGAAGAGCTTAGTCCATGCTTGACTGGTTGCCGCAGCTCAGTGGTACCTGATAAGTAGGTTTGAAAGCTGTCTTATCTCTTCCTCATATGCCTGAAATTGTACTGCTATGGCAGCAAAAGGAATAGGCTTTGATCCATATGGATTCTGCACCCAGGAACACCTACTGGTTTAATTTTTACTGGAATGGTTGCAGGGGTATGTGGGATGTACAGGATGACCTCTGAGTGAGTGCTGGTAGCTGAAGGTGATCATGCTGGCAGCAGGTGATGTCCATTCTTGCCTGCAGCTAGTCCTGTGGAGGGTGACCTCGTGGAGAAGACACTTTGAGCTGCAGGCTGCTGGCAGAGTGGGATTAAGATGATTGCAGAGTAGTGGAGGAGTCCCCTGGGGTGATCTGATAACCAGAAAAATGTATTCACAGTGGTAAATGGAAAGGACTCGGCCACCTTCACCTTGTTATTGTGGAGCTTCGAGCTTCCAGGGGCACAGTGTGATAAACTACAGCTACCCAAGGGCTCTATCAGTACCTGCAGAGCCAGGCAGGGGACTGCAATCTCTCTGTTGGTGTATACGCTGAGAGCAGACAACAACAGAAAGCACAAAAAAAAGCCAAAACCCTGAAGCAAGCAGAGGATGCTGCAGCCCTTGACTAACCTATGCTTGCTGTGGGGAAGAGTGTGAATGCCCCAGTCTTGCCCTGAAGTCCATCGTGATTGCACTTGTTCCTGGATAGAGCAACACTCTGCACATGACTACCCTTCTCCACCCCCTCCCCTGGTGGTTTCCAGGTCCCTTTTTTACCCACCAGCATAAGTGCCCATACTGTTTGGGAAATCCCATCCACCCTTAGATGTTTGCTGTGTCCAGAAGAGGAGCGCCTTGGAGTGAGGAAGACCTCAGGGCACTGTGACTTCTTCTCTTTATAGCCCTTGCAGATGTGCCAGGCTATGTGGGTTTTTTTAGTGCTCCTTAAGGACTAAAGAGGACTGAAAGCTCAGCACCTCTACTCAGGTGCTTCATGCAGCCATCCCTGGGTGCAGAAGGGACCTTACGGAGATGCAATGATGAAAGGGAAGCAATGTCTCCAGCATCTAAGGTGGCAGCAGTCCAAAACCCCAGGAATTGAACCAAAAGAAAACAAGCAAATAAAAAAGCATTGCTTCAGCCAAGAATCCAGGACAGTAAACAGAAGAGGCTAGAAAGCCAGCATTTTCTGCCCTTGGGGAATCAGCTCTGCTTGAGCCAGAAAGGGAAGAAATGCATATAAAACAAAGAGAGAAGATGAAAGCTGTGTATCCCAAGCACAAACCATCACGGATATGATTGGCAGCTTGCATATTACATTTTATAGCATTCCTCCTCTCCTCCCTCCGTATTTTCTCTCTCCCCATTGCTGTGCTGACAGCTCTCACACACATCCTGCCCTGCACAAACAAGCACTCCACTCGTCCCTCACATCCTGCTCGGACCCCCAGCTCACACCCACCCCAAGCTCTGGCTGTACGGAAAGGGAGTGGGTCAAGGTCTGAAAGCTTACAAGTCCTCTGAAAAGATTTCCTGTCCTGTGTGAAGACTGGCCCCCCTCCTTTGCTTTGTTTGCTTTGTATTGAATCCCATCAAATCACTATTTCCCCTCCTCTTTCTTTCCAATAAACAATCAGCCTCGTGTTGATTTGATTACGAGCTGCTGATGCAGCATTGCTGAATCCAAGACCTGAGTGTATATTTTGGCAAAAATAGTGCTATTCCCAGCTAAGAGAACAAGATGGCTTGCCAAGAGGCTGAGCTTTCCTGGTGGACATGAGATGAGATGGAGGCAGCTTGGGGCCGCTGCCTTCCTGGAAAGCAGGACCAGATCCTGGCATGGCACAGCTTAGTGCTGGCACCTGGAAGAGCTGCTCCCGCTGCACCTCTGCTTTGTTCCCTTCTCTGCAGTGATAGGCTAGCTTGGGCGGAGATCTGTCTGCAAAAAACTGCCTTTGGTCCTGATAGTTAAAATCACCTTGTTTTAAAATAAATATATGTGGTTCTGTAGCCTCAGTTAACTATAGGTACCAAGGCACCATGCTCTAGACAGTTATTTGTGTTGAAATGCCTCTCCAAAGGAAGAGCTGTGGCTCCTTGGTGTTAGGTGCTGAAACTGAGCAAAGTGAGGTGTTCCATCTCAGCAGGGTGGGATATGCCAAGCGGGAGCACTGCAAAGAAACCCTGTGCCACTTCGAGACACTCTGGCAGCAACACAGCCCTCCCATCATCCCTCTGCATAAATGATATTTATTTGTTTTTAGAACCATGGTGCACTGTTTCTTCTTATGCTTTTGGCATCAATTTTTGCTCCCATGGCTTTATTTTTGATGCTCTGCTTCCCTCACATTCAGTGGAAGTGTGGGCCAGGTCCTTCTGTGTGAAGCACAGCCATGATACACAAGCTCTCTATTTAAATGAACTGCACTTTAAGCAACAGGGCTTCTGATTTCTTCATGACAGCCCTCTTCTAGATGTCTCTTTTTCCTTGTGGGATGAAAACTCGCTTTCTAATGTGGTGATAACAGGCAGGGTCTGCACACTGGCTGTCTGCACAATTCTTTTTGCTTTCTGACCAAATCCCTTCATTTTTGTTGAAAGGGACAGGGTCCCCGGAGTGCCTTGCAGCAGGCAAGGCAGCAGCTGGAAGGAACAGGGAATGACAGATCCTGCTCACAGAGGAGAACTGCCCTCAGCAGAGCCGTGCAGGGCCAGCCATGCACACATGTACCTGCATGCTCCATGCTGGAGACTGCCACCCGTGCACGTGCCTCCTCGTGCTGGATTCCAGCAGCGTTACGTGTCCTGCAGAGGGGAAGGACTATTTATGCCATAGGCATAAATAAATCCAGCCAGCACTCGCAATAACACATGTTGCTTGGGGCAGGAGATCCATCGAGCTCAAGCTGGGGACAAAAAAATCCCATTGCTGTGCTGGGGGAGCCCTGCCAAGGCTAGGGGAGGCACACAATGGCAAGCAGGTGTCAGCAGTGCAGTGACGTGCTTTCAGCAGGACTCAGTAGAAAGCAGTTTCCGATAGGCTCATGGGAGGCAGGCAGAGCAAGTATGATCACTACCAAATTGAATATATATTTTTTAATCTTGCCACTACACATTTATAAGTACACACTGTTTTCCCATATGTTAAGGGAGGGTATGGCACCATGTCTTTCCACGTGTGCCCCAGGAGGCCACCAAGCAATGCCTGCTCTAAGCTGGTGTGACTCGGTAGCTGCTCTCCTTCAGAAATACATCTCCGGTGAGGCTTACATGTTGGCCTTCACATGCACTAATATAGAGGTCTACTACTGAGCTACAGTCATGGGAGGAAACTTGTGCACAGGTCACCTCACCAGAACATACCTCTAACATCAGGCAGATGAACAGCATTATGCTGGTGCCTCTTTCTCTCTCTTCACTCCAAGGAGATCCCTAAGGCCAAGCTCAGGTGGAACATTGTCAATCTGGAAATGTGGGTCAAGTGAGTTTATTCCTGATCTTTACTGGAATTCTTTGGATGATCATAAGCCTGTAACGTACAGAACCTCCCTCACTGTTTTAATCTGCTCTTTTTCCCCTTCTTTGCTGAGTGACACTTTGGTGTTCTGGCTGATTCACCACTCCCCTGGATATTTCCCAGAATGGAATTGCTCTCAGCAAGTGATGAATGAGTATTCTGCCTTAACACTGTCAGAGCAAAGGGCGCTGCTGCCATAGGCACCAGAACTTTCATAGTATGATGGATATGAGCTTTTACAGAAATCTTTATTACCTTACCTTCCTTGCCCTTGGAAATGAACCTCTCACAAGAGTTTCTAATTAAATTTACTTTCTTAAGCAGAACATGAAAAGGTGGCAAACCAAGCGTGATTCTGTCACAGTGGTTTGGAGTTGGTGTAAAACGCAGTGTTGGGGTACACAGAGCTGCTCAGCCAGGCAGAGCACTGAAACATCACTTGACAAGCAGGGAAGGTAATGAAGTTTCAGCGCTCCTGGCAGCAGCAGCCTTCAGACTGCTTTAGTTACAGCTGTATGATGAGAGCTGTTTTGAAAACAGGCTGGTTTTACAACTGCTGCAAGCATTTATTCCTCACTGGAGCCTGTTATACAAAATCTGGCCCGAGTTTTCTTAAAACAACAAGAGTATTTTTCTGAGAATCTGTTATTTCAGTTGCAACAACAGAGCCTAGTAAAACAAAGAGAATCAAAGTCCTCTGGCATCCAGAGAGAATAATTTCTATACAAAAGCTGGGTGAAACTATTGCCCTTCAAAGCTGGAAGACAGGTCAAGGTTGGGAGGAAAGAAGGCAGGTGTGGAAAAGAAGCATGATCTGGAAAAAACTTTTGAAGGTCTTAGATCAGTTCCTGGCTCAGCTACTAATTTTGCTTGTGACCACCGTCCTCATCACAATCAGGAGAGACAAGTTTTAAGTCCTTTTGGTGAATGACCTGAAGTCAGAGACAGACCTGTGTCTGTCTGCACAGTGGAAGCCTGATCCTGGAGGAAGGAAGCTGCTGTAACACTACCAGAAAGTGGCTGAGGTTGGATACAGGGCTGATGTCACAACATTGACATGAGCAGAAAGCTGTTCAGGTGCTCCAAAGTGCATTTACAAAAGTTTTGCAAGGGATGTGTCTGAAAATACAGGTGTGTTTTCACTGTCCTTCCGCACCATCCTATCTGCAAAGGCTGCTCATGTGTGGAAGGGAGTTTTAACAGTCATGTGTGGTCAGGATTTGGGATTTCTGAAATGGGAATAGGAAAACTGAGGAGGATGGAACAGGAACAAGCAATTCTTAGTATTTTAAGGGCTGCTAACTGCCGGTGTGCTAACACAATGATATTAATTAAGCTTTGAAACCCAGTCTCACCTTGCAACCAGAGCCAGGTACACAGGACAGGTAGACACTCCAGGCTGTGGAGTTGGCCATACACTTGCCAGACAGGGTTTGGGGCCAGAGGAATATGCCAGTGCTCTGGGAGCTCAGCAATACCTGAGCACTGCTAGCTTTGAGCAGGCAGCAAGGCATGAGCCAGTGCTGTCCCACTATGGGAAAGTTTTTCTCTGTTGCAATAGCGTGGCCATGGAGTCTCAGTGGAAATTTTAGGCTTAATGCTGCAAGACTTCTAGAACAGTAAGAATGGGTTATGTTGTCATGATGTTAATTTATTTTCATACACACAATGGCAGCCTTAAATAAATCCCATCCTGTTTGCGTACAGTGATTACACTGCCCAACCTTAAAAATGGAATGATAGAGGAAGTCCCTGGCCTTCCAGTTAGCTGCGAGCTGAGCAGCTGGACAATGCAGCAGGTGCTGCCTCATCCTCAGCTGTGCTGGTGGTTTTACCACGGCATCCGTGCAACAAGGAGTTCAGGAGTTCACACCAGCAGTGAGTGCAAAAGGTTTGGGAGTAAAAGTCCTCACTACTTCAAGGCTGAGGCAGTGGGGCCACAACATTGCTTTAGGTGTTTATTTGGAGATGTTCAAAACTCTTGGTCAAGAAATGTGGCTTTTCATCATGTGAAAGGGCTTTCTGCTTGGATGTCCAGGGTTTGCAACTTTCAAGAATTTGGATATTCTGCAAATACAGTTTCTGTATGAGAATTGCATTTTTCTACTCACAGCTGCCTTGATATCAGCAATGATGAGTTTGCAGAGTCAGGAGGTGAGCAGGCAAGGAAAACTTCATAAATGTGAGTTTATGTGAGTTAATGCACTGTCAGGTCCAGCCCCTGGCCATCAGCTTCCTCATCAACTGTCTACTCCCCAGGAATGGGCCTCTAAGAGTTGATTAGGAAAGGAATAGAGCATCAGTGATTTACGCCAGCCTTGCTGCTAGAGTAAATGCAACCGCAGACTGTGTCCAGTAGCTCTAAACACCACGATGCCTTTCCTACCACCACAGCCCTGCCATCTCCAACAGGGGTCACTGGGCAGCTCAGACTTTTTCTTAGCCCAGTGAGAGCATACCACTACAGGCAGGTCAAACACCTTTTCACTTGATGTTGTTTGTTGGAGTTGTTGTTTTTGTCTAGGGGTTACCAGGGCATGCAGAAAGCCTATGAGGGCAAAGATAATCCAGCAGCACATATATCAGTGACTTTAGGTAACTTCAATCCAGCTCACCTAGGCCTGCACTTTATGCCACATGGCTGCGATGGATTTGTCACCAAAAATGATAACGCCATCCTGATCTCCCAGGGGTCTGGTGTCCTCTGACAGCATCATTACAGCATCACAGGCCGTGCACATGCCCTCTGAGGTCCCCTGGAGCTGGGAAGGTGCCACCTCGGACTACTCCCACCTCTGGTGGTGGTGGGGGGAATGGGGTTGGCGAGGAGCAGTGATGCTGCTGGGGGCTGCCACAACGGGGCTGAGCCAGCGCTAACTCGGATAGCGTGTTAATTGGTGCTGAGCTGGGGACAATCAAAAGCCTTGTTCGGGCAAAAGGAGGGGAGGAAAATTTTATAAAAAGCCCTGTTTAACAAAGAGCGTTGATGGAGCAGATAGGCGTCCTTCTCTTGGAAACAAGTCCCCAAATGAGCAAACAAGGCCGGAGCAACAATCTGATTTTCATGCAAATGATTTCCCTTCAAGAGTACTGCAAGAGCACAAACAAGGATTAACGGCTGCCGGTCATTTGCATACCCTCGGCCAACTCCAAGCATTTTTGAAACACTATGGCAAAGCATTTCGCTCACCATGGATCGTCCCTTCCACCCCTTCCTGTGCAGGTAAGTGCTGTTTGCCCACAGAAAGGGAAACTGCAAATTACAGCCTCTGTTGGATAAAGGCTCACAGCCTCCGGGGGGAGTGCAACAAATGCTCTCATTGCACTTGGTTGTGGGAAAGAAAGGAGCAAATTGCTTGCTGGAGGTCGTGCAGGGAAACGGCAGAAGGGTTTGAAACAGTACCCGATGTTCTGTGCTCCTCTCAAACGCCCCTTGAAGCTTTTAAGGGCTCTCTTGGAGAGCTCACGAGGTACTTGTTCATTCTGAGGTGGCAGGTGGTGCAGCTTCATGGCTCCACAGTTCCAATGTTAGGAGGGCAGGGCTGGGATCCGAGAGGTGCCAGGTCCCCTCAGCTCCCCCCGTGTGTGTCTCTGGCTGTGCACAACCTCCCTCTCAACCACAACCTGAGAACAATCTACTACAGCCCCAAAGTTAGTGGAACTGGGGTACGACACTTGCTACGCGCTGAAAATCCATAACAAACTCCCGGTTAAGCAGGAATACATTGGTTTTCAAGACTCACACACAAACTGTTTTCTGCTGACTTGGTTGTCTACCTTTCCTCTGCAGAGCCCCAGGAAGCCAGAGGCAAAGAAAAGTCGATGCTTTGTTGAGCAGACTACACATCTTGGATGGGGCCCTGGGCAGTCTCGTCTAGTATTGGACATGGAGTTTGGTGGCCCTGCCTGTGGCAGGGGATTGGAGCTTGATGATCCTTGCAGTCCCTTTCAACCCAAGACATACTATGATTCTGTGATCTTACTGGGAAATGTGAAGGAGTGTGTATGCACGTTGGAAAAAAATTGGGCTGGCCTTTGCTGGAGGTGCTGAGCAGTAATAACTCCATACTCAGTTCTTAAAGAGAGGAAAAGAGACTGACTCTGACGAGGTGTTTGCAAGGCTCTGCTTCAGCTGCTTGATTCCAAATAAAATGTACTGCTCGTGTGCCTATTTCCCCTTTGGTAGAAGAATTTTTACTATATGACTGGTAGAGCAGCATTTAGACACAGAAATGAGTACTCTAGAGATGATGGCACTGGGCAGATCTGCCAGCACCTCTATGCCTTGTGCCAGCAGAGTGACAGATAACAAACTGCCCCCCAGAATGACCCATGGTGCTGCAGGCTTGCTGGGCGATGTGGGTTGAAGCACATGAAGATGTCATCTATAAGAGCTTTTGTCTTGGAGATTGGTGTTTGGGTTGTGGCACCATTCATGAACGATCATGGCAGTGGGGTTGATCCGCTTGCCGTGGGTTTAAACTTGCGGTAACCAGTGGATTGGGAATTACTCAGTTACATCGCGGTGTACAAGCAGAGGCAGGACCACCTTGGTCAAGGGTGGCAATTTGTTTTGGTCTTCAGAGATCACCTGGAAATTGAGGGCAGTTCAGAGGCCACGAGAAAGTGGGGATGGCACACTAAAATCTAGGGCTTTTCTCTGGTCAGATTTTTTAATAGGTTTGCTGCTGGTACAGAGCTCTGTGTTTAAACGCTCCCTTCTTCTCTAGCAGATGACATCATCTGGTGTTATGAAGGGGCTTTTCTGTCCTGGCAGTGGCAGGCTCTGGCTGGATCCTGTCCCAGAGGGAAGCAGGTGTTTGCTCAGAGCTGCCCGCCCCCAGAGCGGGATACCCATGCCCAGCAGCTTGGTGCTGTGCCTGGCTGTGCATCCTAATGAGTAGTGTGGGGCAGGTGGGATGCTCTGATTTCTCAGCCCTTGCTATCCCAGGGTATGCCAAGGGGTGCCTTTCCCTTCCTTTCATGTACGCATAATGCTCTACACCAGTTTCCCTTGCACACGTTTATCTTCTAGACAGCGTAAAGAAGATGGAGCCCAGGGAGTCTCCGGGGCCTTTGTAAGGGCTTGATATTGCTGAGCTGGGATTTCGGCAAGAGGCGGCATGTTGAGCTAATCCTGCAGCACAATAACCAGCTCTACGCTGTGGGTGTTGAATTTGCTAAATGGAGGTTGTTTATTGTTTGCCCACGTAATGATGTGCACGGGGCTTAGGCCAATTTGGAAATATTAATAAACATGACAGTACTTAAATAGTTCTTCAGACAATATCTTCCCTTTGCTCCCAAGAATGCTGTCAAGATACATTCATAAATGATATGAAAGGGTTTTTTTCTTCCAAAATTTAAGCTCTTGTCATTAACTAAGCTGCATCACAAGAGATCTTGTTCACACTGACAGACTGCAACCACAGGTGGGTCCACAGGCTTTGCTCAGCAAAATCAGGTCAGGGTAAGCAGCAAGACATCAGCGCATGCTGTCACCAAAGGGAGAGCTCTTCTGTGGGGAGGAAGGAGCAGGTGATTTTCAGGCCTTAGAAAGCTGAGCAGTCTGGTCTAACCCAGCCTTTTCCCCTCTGTGGAACAGGATCCTTTTGGACCATTTCTTTTTTTTTCCCTCAGCCTTCCATGCAGTGGCACAGTACTGTGCAACACCTGTGTGACCAGTGCTGCAGAGAAACGTTTTCAGAAGTAACTGTGGGTGAATGCTCATTTTGCAAAAGCAGAGTATTTGATCCAGCTAGACAAGCCCTCTTCCTCTTCTCCATTCAGCAGTCCATGGCATCATAACTTGATGAAAGAGGTAACAGCCTCTTCATCACCTGCTGCTTGGCCCACTGAGTCCTGCTGGGCTGCCTACTGGGTGCCCCATCAGCCACACTCAGGGCTTGGAGCAGGAGGCAGTGTCTCCATCCAAGCTCCCCCAGATGCTGAGCCTTGGCAGTGCTGCGCAACTCCTGTGTGTGTGCTCTCAGACCAGGGCTGTTCACAGCCTATGATCTCAGGGAGAACAAACCCTGGCTCAAACCCAGAGGCCTTGCTCAAACCCAAGCATCCTTGCAGTGCAGCACTGCTGTGCGCTGGTATCACTGCTGCTCCTGTTTCTTAAGCCACTGTCCTCTTTTTTTTTTGTTTGTTTGTTTTTTAATGAAGGAAGATGTTAATCTCAGACTGGAGGTGATGCATCCCATGCCTACCAGCAGCACCTCTTTGCATAGGATTTGTTGGGATTGCTTAATGCTGCATGGGGGCCAAAAGTAGTCCTAGTAGACCAGAGAATAACAGAATCGCATGGTTTGGAAGGATCCTCTGAAGATCATCTAGTCCAACCCTCCTGCTAAAGCAGTTTCCCTACAGTAGGTTACATAGGAATGCATCCAGATGGCTTCTGAATATCTGCGGAGAAGTCTCCACAACCTGCCTGCACCAGTACCAGGACTCTTAGGCTGTCCCCAGTTCTCCAGACATCTCATCAGACTCAACAGCTTCTTCTGCTTCCTGTGCAGCCTTGCACTGGTGTTAGGGAGTCATGCTGCCTGGATTCCAGCTCTACAGTTCTTGCTGTGCAGCAGCCTCCTTTTTGGAGGGGAGCCACTGCCAGATCCCACCCTCAGCACTCTTGCCACTGTCAGCATGAGTCCTCTTCTGGTATCTTTATCTTGCAGGCTCACACCATTGCAGCCAGTCAGGCAGCCAGCCCCTCAGCCTTCTCATGTCTTGTCTGGAGCTGCTGGAAAATACCTTTTTCAACATCAAATTCAGGCAACTAGCGTTATACCAAAATTAAGAGTTTTCCATGAATCTCTGCTGACTGGCACTACTCTCTCTTATTTTTGTCCTAGTTGAATCCCGTATCATATCCTCTGTTGTTTGGTCTAGCACTGATGTCATGCAACCCATCTATTTTTAAACCCTGACACACACTCAGAGCTTTTCCAGTCCCTGGAGCTATGCTGGCACCTTTGGCGTTATTAAAAATAATGTCAGTGGTCAAAGATCTCCCAACCAGCCCTGTAAGGATTGCAAAGTAGAAACTATCAGGGCTTTGCAATTGAAAACTATGTATCCCTAACAGCTGCTGTCTACCGTTCTTCCCAGAGATCCACTGGAGAGCACTTTTATTATCCTTAATGATCGCAGTATACCATCTTTTTCTTCTCAAACATGGCACAAAAATATAAATTCAACCTTCAGCATTATCATTAGTGTTTCTTCTAGAAACCAGAGAATATTGTTATAAGGTTTTTTTGTGTTTTTTTTTTTTTTTTCGTTTCATAATGTATTTTTGTATTGTCCATTCTGAGACCTGTGGAATTTATTTATCAGTATGAGAACTACCAGTATGTTTCCTGATGTTTAAATATATGCAATCAGTGTTGAGTTTTAGATGCATCACTTAGGTACATAATTTGCAAAATGCAAAGTGTTCAGGATGATGCTCAGTAGCAGAAATGAAATTCAAATAGAGTTATCTTGCCAGTGCCATTAATCCCACCCTGGTGAGGCCTAAAGCACAAGAGACACCACTTTTCTCATTTTTACTAAGTCTAAGTTAATTGAGATAGAAAATATTCATGCCCACACAACAAGGCTGCCTACAGACCAGGGATGTAGCTTGTTCCAAGAGGTAAGGGATTATCCTCAGTCCCAGGAGGCAGAGATTTCATCACTAACTCTATTTCTGAGAGTCCCTCAGTTCCTGGGAAGTCATAAGCTGCCTGTGGCTCAACAACCCTGCGTGGTAGGCAGGATGTGACATTGCTTCCCTTCCTCTTGTCAGCATTTGGGGCTCCTGCAAAGGGAGATCTCCTGCTGCCAAGAGGCTGTAGGGGAGTCTCCTTAGGATAATAAAAATGATCTGGGACAGTGTGTGCTTGGTGAGTGGAGGCCTTTTCCTTCATGCCACCTTGCCTTCACACTTGCGGTAGCTCATCTAACTGCAGTTTTCTTTTGGCTTGAGATTTGTTGAAAGGCTGCCCAAGATGTAACAGGCACTTTGGGGCAAGAAAACAGAATTCATTGCTTGTTCATCTTTCAACAAAATCCCTCCCTGGACAGTGGGTTTCAGACCTTTACAGTTTCCATTCTTTTCTCCCCATAAAGAATTAGTAGAGTAAGTGGAGAGGAAAACTGAGACCAGGAGGTGTCTGGATTCAATATGGGATTTATTCGTTATGGAAAGATCAGCTTTAATTCAGACCACTCCAGCTGGTAAAACTTTCACTCCACAAATTCAGTGTGAAACCAAATGTGTTTCTTGAAACAGCTCCTTGGAGGACTTTCAAAGACACCGGTGGGTCAGATGTGTCCAATTAGTAAGGGCCTGTGACAGCACGTGGAGCCCTGAGGGGCAGGGAGGGGATCTTCCCCGCACATCCTGCCTGCACAAGGCTGAACTCTGCTGGGGTCACCCCATGGGCTAAAGTGCAGGGAGTTCACAGTGGGGCTGTCTTGGGGGAGGCTTCTTCAGGCAGTGCTCACATGGGCAGGGAAAAAGACTGTAGGGCAGCATGAGCTGAATCGGGTTCATGACAGTACCTCTAATCACGCAGGGTATGAAGTCACAAAGTGGAAATGTGCATACATGTTTATTCTTGGCTTTTTGAAACTTCTTTTTGCTAGTTGCTGTTTTCTCACCACGTTTTCAGCTTGACTTCTCCCAGCCATGCTCCATGTCATCTGGGAAGGTTTCAGCTTCCGTAGCACATCCCACCTCTTGTAGCAGATCTCAAAAGCAAGCTGATTCTTGTTCAGAATCCCCGTAGGCCCCAAGTCCAAGCTCTCTCCTAGTTCCCAGCGCTGCTAGGGGAACAGCCCTGAAGTTTGACCCTAGGTATAGTTTTCTTTAAATCATAGAATCACACAATTACTAAGATTGAAAAAGACCACTAGACCACCTAGTCCAACCATCAACCCGTCACCACCATGCCCACTAACCATGTCCCTCAGTGCCACATCTACACAGTTCTTGAACACCTCCGGGGATGGTGACTCTACCCCTCCCTGGGCAGCCTGTTCCAAAAATCTTGGTTCTTAGTGTCAGGTGTCATTTCAGTGTAAGAAGAGTCCAAACTTAGCTCTGAGGGGGAAGGTGGTCTGAGGGTAAGGAGTTCAGAGATCTGAGGCAGCGCTCTTTTCCAGTGTTTCTGTGGGCCATCCTTGGGCCAATCAAGCTAGCAAATAGGAAAAGTGACAGATCTTTACTGTCCTTTGAAGAATGATGTCGTGCTAGGCATGGCATCCCACCACATCCCTCACTATGTGAGGAACTGACCAACCCAAACTTACCCACTGCATCACAATTATCTAATCCCCATCCTTGTTAGGCACCAAACACTTAGTTGCAAAACCCCTGGCTCAGCACAGCCAACAGCTCCTCATTTCTGCCGTCAGGAAGCCCTCCATGCCCATGTGTAAGGACACACCTGTGCTGTCAGTGGGACTTCTATAACAGCAGCATTCATTTTGCAACAGCTACCAATGACGTAGCATGTAGTGCAGAGGTTGGGTGTTCATAAGCTGTTCTATGAAGAAGAGGATCACAGCAACCACCTATGGCACAGGTAAGTAAGCAGTAGACGGCATCTGCCTTGAGCTACACATGCACCATACTTCACATCTGTCTGGCAGCAATGGTAAGGAGGAGGAATCAAAGTGTAAGAGCCCTTGAGGAAAGGATGAACAAGTCTGTGCATTTGAGATGGGCTTTGGGTTAGAAAAATAATAAAACCCAAATATTTTAATAGAAAGATCAGTTCTAGCATTAGTAATCTAGGCAGACAGCAGTGGGATGAGCAGAGACATAGGGAATCTTTGATGTAAAATCAAGGTCGTGCCCTGAAAATCAGACGCAGACTTTGGGAGAGGTATGTCAGCCATTAAAATGAAAGGAAACCTGAGACAGTGGCTCCAGCAGCTGCCAAAGACACGGTCTGTGTCTGTGCATGCTGGAGCCCACTACCCTTCACCCCTGGCAGCATGGCTGATGCTGCATTTTGGTACCATCACAGCAGAGAATACCCAGAGGATAAACCAGAGCTGGGCTAGGGACATACTTCAAAAATTCCTTTCTAGCTGTTAATCTACTGTGAGAGGGGATTCAAAGCTCCCATTGGAGGGAAAGGCTTTGGCCGAGCTGGCTGAGCCCTCTGCTCACTTGCTGAGTAGGCATAGGGAGCACAGCCCTACCCAGCCTTCCCCACTCTGCCTCCTGTTTGTCTTCCTGCTCTGGTCAGAAGTGCCAGGGGAGGATTTGTTCTACTCTTTGATGTGACCAGGAAGCCTTCTGGATGCTGAATTAGTCCTTGAGAACACAAGGTCTCTGTAGGGAGCCTGCTCAATACATCTCTGTACATCTCTGAAGGAGCACCCAAGCTCCATTCATGCTTATTTCTTTGTGCCCAAGTTGTGACTGAGGGTCTTTAGACATTTTACTGCTGATTTCACTGGGCACTGTGGCTTATCCATCACCCCAGTATTGCTCTGGCCACAGCATTGGCCTCCAGTGACCTTTCTTCCGGCATAGGAAACCAGCTCAAGCCTCCACTCATGTTTCCCATGCGACCATCTCACCAGCTGTGGCAGGTGGGGGTGTCAGGGTCCTCACTAGAACTGGGCAGGTGATCAGGAGGGTGCCCTGGCACTCACTGGCACACAGAAAATCTCAGGCATTTTGTGTTTGGCAGTGCAAGCTGCATTTCTTGGTGTAGCAGTGCTGGAAATCCTTTCTTATTTCATTCCCTGGGTCTTGCATAAAAATCTTGACTTTGCAGATAAAGAGAGTTCTGTGCACAAAGCTTTTATCATACTCTGACCTCAGCAAGGTTTGTGTCAACATTTTCAACTGAATCAATATTTTCTGCTTTTTTGCTTTTTTTTTTTTTTTTTTTTTTTTTTCCAGGAAACATCACAGCAATCCAAAATCCCCACTGGAAAGCCCAGCTGAACTGATTTCAAGGCCCCCACAGCAGTGAGGAGATAGCTCACAAGCTCTGGAGTGAGCTAAGACATAATGAACTCATGACACATGCTTGTCTTGGCTTCCACCCACCCCATGTGGGGCTGTACCAGCTGGCAGCAACATGACAAGTGGCTGCATCCCACACGAACCACAGCACCACAAGAACAGCATTAGCCCAGTAATTCTGAGGCAGGGACATGAGCTTCCCACTACAAGAAAGCCCCAGATTGCTTGACCCTAAGAGTTCACCAGCATGCTACATATCAACTTTTATTGTAGAGATCACCATTTGCTGTATCCACATTTAAAGCTGCATAAATAGCAATGAATAGCAATGGGGCTGCTGATGCCTGGGAATGTTGTCATGTCACTGCTTCACGTGGCATGGTGTCATGTAGCAGGATGATAGACTGCCACCACATCCGAGCAGCATGTTTGGCAGTTGGGATGGAATTCCCGTGCCTGCCTCTCAGACCAGGAAAACTAAAACCACAGGTTTGTGGCTGGAGTGTGGCAGTGAGAGCATTCTATCCAACAGACACAGCCTGTGTGCTGCCGAGACACTGAGCACACTGCAGAGCAACATAAGGGGCAGTGAAGGGCTCTGCATCAGCTGGGACCACGAGATTTTGGTACCTGGGGCTGTCAGGCAGGGTGGGTGGAGGTGGGGGAGATACCAAAGCTCAGCTCTGTGACTGCCTGAGCTGCCCATGTGTCCTGCAGTTCCCTTCGTGCTTGGTTACCTCACAAATAGCTCAGATGAAAGCCATTAGCTTCCAAATGCTCAGCTGCATGCAGAACTCAGCCCGGCTATTTGGTCAACAGGATAAGAATTGAGATACTTGAATGTGAGCATCTGTTTTTCCCTTTGTTATTTTTTAAATTTTGGACAAATCTGTGTGAGATTGGATGAAGTTCCTGGCAGATCAGCACAATTAAGATGCCTTCAAACTTTTTAAGGGTCGATTCTTTTATTAGATGATGGCTCATAAAGCGGCCAGGGTTGTACAGTCAGCATCCGCCCTTTATGGGAAGAGGAGTGGGTGGAAGGGGAGAGGCTGCTGCTCTGATTTGCTTGGCTCGGTGCTTGAGCTCACTGTGAGTTTTGCTGTGTGCTGAAGCCACGTGATTTGTGTAGTTGTGACACAAAATCATAAATCAATCCAGTTTGGCTAGGAAAGTTCACGAACCCTTACTGAACCTTTGGACGAACCTGGGTTGAGTTTCGAGCTCATAAGGAAATCTGAAACCAGGCGGGCTTCAGAAGGATTTGTGTTTCATTGCGAACCCTTTGTAGAGCTCAGCTAAAAAGGTGGCGGTCAGCGATCCCTGGGTTTGGTTAAGAAAAAAGTTGTCGGCTTGAGAGCATTTACGTAAAGCATGGGTGACCTTTAGAGCAGCCCTATTGTAATGAGTGAAAAATAGTTATTCTTGAAAACTGCTTCTTGCGCAGCACTGCCAGGAGCCGCCTCCATTTCCCAGAGCTGTCTGACATAACTCTAGCACCTGCTGGGGACATCCTCCTTTCCCATCATATTTTGCAGATTTTCAAAGGGATTTCAAACCTCTTAGTATTAAAACTGTACAGTGCTGCTTATCTATTTGATCATTCACCCCCACCCCCCGTTTTCTTTAATCTCAGTTTATAAGCACGGAGGGTTCTTATAAACATCTCACTGCAATGCTTGCAAAAGATTTCAAGCAGTGTCTTCATCTTCAAAATTCCTCTGTATTCCTCCCTAAACGTGAGAGCAGGAAAAAGGCAGAAGTTGTTTCCAGGTGAGATATGCCTCTGCCTTGCTGCTGGAAGGAGTTATCCAGTACCGGGCTCTAAATGAGTTTAGGATGACTATTAGACTAAGCTGAACCTGGAACCCAAATTAGCAAAACCAAAAGCATGGGACTTCAGTCCTTTTTTAACAGCACAGACATGCAGTGAAGGCTGAAAATTATGTAGCATTTTGTAGAGATTTGTATCTCTCATAAAGCAAACTGTGCTGATGCAAATGACTGGAAAAAAAAAAAAAAAAGCCAGTATTCTCCTTAATGACAAATAGATTGAATATTTAGAGGAAAGGGCTAAAAAAAGGAGGACTGTGAAGTGCCTTGCTCAGGAAGAAGTAATGCGATGCTCAGATCCTGAGCCGGGAAGTTCCTTTGGCCCAGGCAAAATTCACTTTGGAAGTTTAAGGGAATAATGAGCTGAAAACTTCTCAGTTATGTACAGCTGTTCCAACAAAGCCAATGCTCTGTGCCAACTTCATCTTTCAGAGACATGGATGCACCTTGTGGAGGCTGCATGGGGACTGGACCCCCAGGACTGAGAGCAGCATCTTGGGGAGCACTGGGCCGTGCTGGACCATATGTGCATTCCTGACATCCTTCCTTTCAATGAGTGGGTCCTTTGGGCCCCTTTATGGTCACCACTCCACATGCGTGCAGGTCCTGAGGGACAAGGGAAATCACACTGCACTTACAGACTTATGCTAAGTTTGGAAACTGATCTGTGGATTTAAAATATAAAGTGTCAAATATGGGAACCATTTTACTCTGTGTGTTAGGGTAGTGGAGTCAAATCTGTTTGCCAGAGGAACCCCAGGAGTAGGGGCTGGGAAAGAAGACAAAGAAGGCAAAGTATCAGGCCTGGGCTTGATAGATCATATGTGATAAAAATACACCACTGCCACATGGAATGGACACACCACTGCCACAGGGAATAGGAGTTCCTAATGTCCGGAGCTGGAAGACCAAGAAAAAGCTATAGACTGAGGATATTTCTGTTAAGATATTTGGTAAACTTTTCTTATCAAGCCAAGCAAGATGCAAGTTGCAAAGAGTGTGTTGGAGTCAGAGTGGGCACAGTGATGGTACTTAATGGAGAACCCCACCAACACACTCTCACTGCTGCTGGTGTCCATTCCAGCTTTCTGTGGATACCAGCTTCCATTAGCTGTATGTCACTCTTGCATCATCTACAGCCACAACATCAACTTGAAGAGACTATGCACTGCATTGAAAAATTTGCAAGCCTTAGAAGCACTGGGGGTTTGTTGGGTCCATCTGCTCCAAGCCCTGTTCAAACAGGGACACTCAGAGCAGGGTGTCCAGGACCATGTCCAATTGTTTTTTGAAGATCTCTGGTGTTGGAGACTCCACAGCCTCTCTGGGCATCCTGTCAAATCAGTGACATAGGCATCCTGCCTGCCATACTCTCAAGGCTCGCTTTGATTTTGGAGAATCAATCTGCATGAGATATCAGCACTTACTCCAAGCAAGGCTGAAGTAGTAACTCATTGGACACCTCTTCATCCTAAAGCATCCCTGCTGGGAGGGATTTCTGGACAGCAGCATAGCTAGGAGATGGGCTTTCTAGAAGAACCACTGCAAAGATGCTTCCACTGGGAAGATCTTAACATGGAGCAGGCTCCTAGAAAGATAGAAGAGTGGGAGTTGTGCCATGAGAAGTTGGATGAAGACTTGTTCCTTTGCTGAGATAAAATATTAATGGAGAGTAAACGTGGTTATTGCATACCTGCCATCATCAGCATAAGCAGGAACAAGCTGAGGATAAATCCCATGTTTCATATCAGAGGTGTTCTGCCTCGGAGATTCCAAGTCCTGGATACATAGGATTCTCCACGCGCGTGCGTGTGTGGTCCACAGCTCTTTGTTATATACTGTGATTTTCCCAACCCCTCTACAGAGATAAGTAGGTAGGAGGCAGTTGTTTGGATAAGTCAGTGGCAGGCGATAAGATTATAACAAAGCCACTGGTCTGCAGTGGAAAGTTTCTACACCATACGCAGGGATTTTTATCAGAGCTTTACAAATTGCCTTTGTTTCATTTCAAGGGCTTAACTTAGCTCATCCTCAAAGCAAAACGGTCTCATCCTTCCTGTCATCTTCCAAGATAGAGGAAGTGGTGGTGTGTGTGTTCTCTATCAGGGGCTATCTCCTTAAAGCAAAGCCTGGAAAGAGCTATATTAATTAGCATTTTGTGTTTCCTTTCTTTTCTTCTTTCCTTTTTGGGTACTATGGCAAAGGAGCCTCCATTTCCTTCTTTGTTCCATGTAAACAAACCAAGCAATTCAGAAACTGGGTGGAACAACTCTGTGGGATCCATCCACTCGCTCCTCTCCACATAATGGTGCCCACATGTAAAGGATCAACATGACACTGCTTCCCCTGCCTTGTTGCTAAGTCTCAGTGCTTGGCCATAAAAAATGAGAAAGAAAAAGAAAAGAATGAAGGAAAAAAAATGTAGGATGTACAGACAAGAAGAATGGGAGAAAAGTGGCTCATTGTCCTACTTACTGGCCAAAGAAGCTGAAGAAACAGAGGACCTTAGAGGTGTTCCCCATATACTTTGTGTGTCTCTCCTTTCTTATTTTTTTATTTTTTTCCAGTCTGAGGGCTTTCTGTCTCTCTGAACACAGGCTCCTCATCTGCCACTGGGATGGTCACAAATGAGGTCCTTCAGGAAAATAACTGCATTTTAAATCTGCCTGTCTTAATCTGTACAAAATTGCAAGTATGGGTGGGCTGTGAGTGATTGAGCCAGGCCAAAGGGGAATTAGGCAGCAGAGCAACCATCTCTCCCTGCCCACCTCAGTGACAGCCCAGTGTTTAACCACTATGTGATCCTGCCAGCCCCATGCTCACAGTTTACTGACAACCATCTGTTGAAAGAGTTTTGCCAAGTGCTAAACTGGCCCAACACTAACTGCAAAGTTTGTGAGCAAGGAGTAAATGGAATAATTGAAAAGACTGGAGAAATGTCTAGACCACGTAGATGGATTTATGTATTTAAGAAAGAGTTGGCTTATGTGCTCACCAACAACTCACCAACCTCAGAAGAGAGTATTTTGAATCTTCAGCCTGATACAGTTGTTGAAACAAGCACAGCATCTCATTACAAACCCCAATCCCAAGCGCTGCACAGCCCATTAATACTCTACAGACCACTTTAAAACCTTTCAGAACAAGTCTGTGTGACATTTATTCATACTTATTAGACAGGTAATGAAAAATGATGATTACAACACAATCCTTATATTCACAACCTTTCTTCTAGAAGACAATCCCTGTTTGTGAGGTGTTGGGAGAACCTTCTGAGAAGTGGTTTCAGTGGTAGGAGAGTGAGAGGTTGGCTCAGTTGGTAAGCTTCCAACCCCATTATTTTACCTCCCTGTCAAAAGGCCACTACAGACATGCTGAACAGTGGCAGGAGAGGTTCCTTCTCCTGCTGCTTTCAGTAGACACATGCCACTGGAGGAGGAAGATGTACTTCTTCATCCATGCAGGAGAAGGTGCAATAACAGGGCAAGTGGCCCACAGTTCCATGGACATCATCATGCAAGATCCACCCATATGCAAGGGTTTGTCCTTGTGTTTGCTGATGAGGATGGTCCTCATTCAACCTGACAAACCAGAATGGAACTCCTTCTGCACAAGACAACTCTCAGAGATAAGAGAAACACTCTGTGAGCCACGCCGCTTCACTGGGGTTGGGAAAAAAAGGCAGTGAGGGAGTGTCAGGATGCTATTGAGCTCCACAGTCTTCTTGCTCCTTATCTCCAGCCCTCTGAGATAGCGAGTCTGGGCTGGTCCAGGACCTCCCTGGACATACCTGCAGTGTCCTCACCCACATCTGACTCATTTTAACCAGGAGAACTGCACCCTGGGAGATAGCAGTGCTGAGGATGAGCTGAGGGCTTGCTCCTGTCACAGTGACCCTGCCAAAGACCTCTGCTCTGCCTGCCCCAGCGTGAGCAATACAAGGCATCAATCACTTTCCCTCCTTCTGGCCCCATGTCTTGGCCCCAAAGCTTCGCATCAGTTTCCAGATTTGTAATGAGTTGGAAAGTTAATGCAGTGGACACAGAGCAATTTGTTGGTTACAAGCGTTCGGACAAGATTTTGTGTATGTGTGTGTGTTTGAGCATAGATGTGTATACACACAAAAACACGCATGTGCGCTGATATGCATATGCATATATACATATTCTGCCAAGGTTTCTGTACTAAAATAGATGTAAACACGCTTATATATCTGGTTAACTGTCAAGAAGGAAATTCTGTGTTCAGAAGTATTCTGCTAAAAGTGTGGGGAGGGTACAGGCTGCTTTAAAAAGAGGGGAGTCCCTCTCTTGCTTTTAGCTCCTGGGCTTTTTTTTTTTTTTTTTTTTTTTTTTTTAAATTTATTTTTTATTTTTTTTGCATGTGTGACTACAACTTCCTGCAAATGGAAGTTCAATAATTCTGAACAGGCTTTGGTCAAATGCTTCTAGATGCAGACGTCTATACTTCTAATTGGGAAGGGAGGAATTGTGGTATTCACATTTTTTAGAGTTCCTGTTGCTGAGGTACAGCTATTAGACCTCTCATAGTTCCTGATAAAAAAAAGCATGAAAGTACCATTACTTTCAGTAAGGTCAAGAGGGGGTCCACTGCAGACAGAGACACACTGAGCCATGTATGTGCAGGCCAGCCCTACCAAAGCCAGACTGATCTTCTTGTTGTTCAATCCTCCTGACTGCTGTTAATCAATTAAAATTTGAGCTTGCAGACTCAAATGGAGGTGAGTTATGAATATAGATTGCACACTGCTTCCCTACAGGAATTCATGTAAAAGCTGTCATTAACATAACGCATATACAAGAGTCCAACAAAAAGCTATTAACTTTTGTATTCATCCAGCCAGGCTCAGTAAGTGCTTTACCATCAACAATCTTGCTGCACTTGAAATTAAATATGTGTGTCAAGGTTAGCTCTTCCTGGGTTGAGAAACTGAACCAGCAGAATGCTAACAGATGTTAGCAATATGTGTGTGTGGGAGGGGAAGATCACACCTGACTCATGTCAGCACTAAGCAGCGTTTGGAGCCTGGAGCTAATCATCTGCAGCAACTTCACTTTTAACAAGAGCAAACCACCTTCGTGTTCTCCGTGGATGCCTTTCCCCTTTCGGTATGCCCCGATGGACTTCCTGACACAGAGCAGTCATTGAACACAGCCTGACCTCGGGCATCCAGAAGCCGGCACGGACTCTTGCAACAAGGCAGAGCTATCTGCAGAAGTGTCTCTGGCTGGGAGTTTCTTACAGCCTTCAGATCCCTGCAGCAGTTCAGGGATGGGCTGGCAATTACCACTCCCTGTCCCTGTCCCCCAGACAACCCTGTGTTTGGAGGTGGAAGTGTTGAAATTATGTTCAAGAGAGGTGGTTTAAATTGGCTTTAGTTTCCATGGTTATATTGTGTTCTTAAAAAAAAAAACAAAACAAAACAATTATTACCTATTTATGAAGTGATTATGAGAACAGATAAATGATGTTAGGAAAATGCTCTGTTGAAAAAAAACTTGCTCAGGTATGAGATCAGAAGACCAGGTGTAATAGAGGCAGCTATGTCCAGAGTGCCCCCAGGGCATACTAAGTGGCAGAAATTCACCGTGATCCCAAATTACACACCTTGTGGTATATGAGGGAGTGTGCTCGGTAATCAGGGAAGCGGTAACATTTGTTAAAAAAAAAAGCAAGAAGGAGAAAAGCTATGCAAGAACTACAAATTGGCAAAGATGACTATTGTTTAAGAAAATACAATAAAATAGAGTAATGAGATTATCTGGGAAACGATACAGCCAGCGAGTCGGACATCTGTTCTGGGAAGAAATCTTGGGAGCCTTTTCAAGGGATGTGGTAGGAGAACAGCGACCAAGCCCCAGCTTGATTAGAGGAAGCCGGCACAGGAGGATCTTGTCATGCTTAACTACCCTTCTGGAATTCTTTGAAGATACCACTGCCATGACAGATAAGGGCAATTTAGTGGGTAGCAGAATATTTTGATTTTCCAGAAGCATTTGACAGTTTTCCATACATGAGATTAATGGCTTTTGCACAAAGACTTTAAAGAGAAGATAAAACAGAGACTGGGATGGAAAAATTGCTTAAAAATAGGAGACAAAGCTTGGCAAAAGATTGAAGGAAGCATTTCTGACTGTTTCTAAAACTGACACCACTCCCATTTATGATGAACCAAATCCTATTATGTGGAAGCCAGTGGTATCTTGCCACTAATATCAGATTTGCAGAAAGACAATGAAAATAGGAGGTGTCCTGCTTCAGTCTATGTACCTCTTAATTCAAAACAGCTGATAAATGGGATGGCAGTTCACCTTCCTCATGCAGGCACACAGGGGCAGGAAATGCCGGTGGATTTTCCTGGGGTCCCCACACTCAAGAATGAGTTTCTGATTATCTCATGCTGGGGTAGCACACATCATAGCACATGCCACAGCCTATAGCTGTCGGACAGGAGCACTCCCATCCAACCCCCTGCATTATTATATTATTATATAATTATATTTACCAAGCTGAGTGGTGCGGTTGACAGGGTGGAAGGATGGAATACCATTCAGAGAGATCTCACCAGGCTTCAAAAGGTGGGCCCTTGAGGTTCAACACAGCAAAGTGCAAAGTTTTGCACTTGGGTTGGAGGAATCCCAGGCATCCATACAGACTGGAAGGAGCAGTCCTTGAGAGCAGCCCTGCAGAGAAAGACCTGGGGGTCTTGATACATAAAAAGCTTAACATGAGCCAGCAATGTGCTCTTGCAGCTCAAAAAGCAAATGGTATCCTAGGCTCCATCAGAAAAGTGGAGGACAGCAGGGACAGGGAGGTATTGTCCCCCTCTACTCTGCTCTCTGCTGCTCTGTGAGGCCCCATCTGGAGTACTGTGTCCAGGTCTGGAGCCCCCAGTACAGGCGGGACAGAGAGCTGTTGGAGAGGGTCCAGAGGAGAGCCACGAAGATAATCAGGGGACTGGAGCACCTCCCCTACAAAGACAGGCTGAGGGAATTGGGCTTGTTCAGCCTGGAGAAAAGAAGGCTGTGGGGTGACCTCACTGCAGCCTTTCAGTACCTAAAGGGAGCCTACAAACAGGAGGAGAATCAACTCTTTGAAAGGGTAGATAACTGCAGGACAAGGGGAAGTGGTTTTAAGTTGAGGGAGGGGAGACTGAGGTTGGATATCAGGGGGAAGTTCTTTACAGAGAGAGTGGTGAGGTGCTGGAACAGGCTGCCCAGAGAGGTTGTGGATGCCCCATCCCTGGAGGTGTTCAAGGCCAGATTGGATGGGGCACTGGGCAGCCTGGTCTGGTGTTAAATGGGGAGGTTGGTGGCCCTGCATGTGGCAGGGGGGTTGGAGATTTGTGATCCTTGAGGTCCCTTCCAACCCTGGCCATTCTGTGATTCTATTAGTTGTGCCAAAAGCATGTCTTCGTAGCACTGGCCCTTGGGAATACTCTGGCCCAAGTGGCAGTGCCTGTCCCAAGGATCAATGCCAGGGAGATTAGGAGAGACCCCTGGGACTGCAGGACTCAAAAGGCCAGTAGACACTTTTAATCAGTTCTGGTAATTTACTGTGACAGTCATTCTACACCTAAAAACCATTGGCATCAATACCTACTTTCCACTCAGGGCTGGAGAAAGCTACTCTCAAGCCAGAACAACAGCCTGCAGCCACACCAGGAGCCTCTAGTCTCCTGTCCTGCTCCATGTCCTGCCTCTGCATGGACATCTACCTCTGCTCCTGCTCCATCAGGCTTATTCCACTCCCACACCAGAGGCTTGCACTTTCCCTTCTTGCATGAGAGTAAAAACAAACAGAGCTTATGGATTGATCCTGTGGGTCCCAAAATACAGCCCAGAACGCCTATCATGATAGTAGAATCCCAGGAGTTCAAAACTGGAGTCATGTCAGTTCATCAGAAGGACACAGGGGTCTATCATGTTTTTCATGTCTTACTATGGGCTCTGAAGATGTGTGCCTTTACCTCTCTGGTAGAAGTTTCTCTCATATAGCCTAATGCTCCTCTGCTCAGCCAGACAATTTGCTGCTCAAATCCACAGATCTAAGCATATCATACACTTGCATAAGATCCTAAAGAAGTTCAACTTGTCCTCACCAAGCACCCCTGTATTTGCACTCAAGCTTAATTAATTAATTATTAGACAAAGACACATTAGCCTTATATCACTTTATGAACATCTTCCCATAAGTTTTCATTCTCTCTCAGTCCTAAAGGAAGCAGTCTACAAAACAGAAAAGCTTGCGGATGATTTTGCCTGAATTCTCTTTCTTATCTCTAGCCCTCAATCCTGGCTTTTTGGGGGGTAAGACAGGAAAAAATATATCATGTTTGAATGCTGGTTGGGAAAACAAACAGATTTTGAAATGTTGTTTTAAAATGCAACTTCCTACCTGTAGCCTTTGTTTTTTCTGGAAGTAGCTAGAGTCCTTGATGGCTCTTGAGTTCTTAAAATCTCCTTAAAAAACTTAATGGAAATAAATCAAGATAAGAAGCACATATGGTAACAATACTGTCTCCTAGTTGGGTTCAACTTGTTCCAGCTGTTTGCATGATTGTGAGTTGCAGGGCCAGGAAGATCATGTCTGCAGTTATGTTACTGGCAGTGACAAACAGAACGCTCAAGCAGCCTACTGCAAATGGGTAAGCAGACCATGTAACAAATAATGTTAAGTTTACCTGACCATTGACAGCGTTCCTTTGATGTAACAGAGGAAGATTTGGCTTCTCAAACTCCTTGAGTCTACCATTAGAAAAGGTTGTGATCAGCAAACAAAAGGGAAATAATACTTCAGTGTTCAAAGTCCACCTGAAGTTTAATTTCTCTGCCAATGAACCCAGCGCTAAAGTTTAAGATAATATTTGGAGGGAAACAGATGTACTTGGTGGTTAACTTTAAATAACTTCTCATATCTCATAGCCTGGCTTTTAAAAACCTTTCTCTTACTTGATGAACATTACATGTGATTACCTTATGGCACAGCTAATATTGGAGATGTGCCTTATCCAGTGACATCCTTGAGCTCTTACAGTCATAGAATCATAGAATGGCCTGGGTTGAAAAGGACCATAATCACCTGGTTTCAACTCCCTGCTATGTGCAGCTTAGACCAGGCTGCCCAGAGCCACATCCAACCTGGCCTTGAGTGCCTCCAGGCATGAAAAAAAGAGAATCAGTGTTCTCTTCTGTTGGCAGATCCCTACAAAATGTGATGTCACTGCTTAGTTCTTTTGTTGGGGTCATGCCAAGAAAGATACTGATGTGGTTTGCCTGAAGTTGCCTGCCATGCAATGACAGGCTTGGAAACCAAATCCAGATATCTTGTCATCCATCCCAGAGATTTGGAGCAGCAACTCCTTAGGGCCACATTGCCTCATCTACTATGTGTGAGTTTGTGCAAGGTCATATCATGCGTGTCTTTGAGCTGTGTAAAGTGATTACAGTATTCAGGTGAAAGCAGCAGGAGGCCCACGTGGCAAGAGACACATTGTCCTGGTGGATGCTTGTTGGAGGAGCACTGGTTAGAGGGCTAGGGTGTGAACTGGTCTGCTCCGACAGCACCCAGTGGGAGAGCCCATGTTTCTCCTAAGTGAAGGGAACTGTCTCAAAGAAACACTAAGGTATCATCCACTCTTCATGCAACAGCACCTCAAGTACCTAGGTACTGGGTAAACAACAACTGCAGCTCAAGGAAATGGCTCCTGCCCTAATTTCTCTGCAGATTAGCTGTCAGGGAGGACAGGAACGAGTGCAGCACTCTGATGCACCGGGAGCTTTAATCAGCTGAACAGAATGTTTGGTATCTGAGTTTATCACCTGCTATATGGCTTTCTAGGATTGCCTAGGTATGAAAAGATGTATTTAAACATGTCTTTAAACACCCCCACCCACCACTCTGTGCTTCCTATCTCAGAAACCCTTCAGGCTGCAATAAAGTTAAAATGAAGGTTAACTCTGATAACCAAAGTTAACTGTGATATTGGCAGAAGAAGGGCCTTGGGTAGAGCTGTTTTGGTTTGCAAACACAGGAGCTGGCATGCAGCTACATCACATCTCATGGAGGAACAACAGAACAGGCAAGGATTCAATGGGATCACCTCAAAAACATCAGCTGTATGCAGGCACTCCAAATTCACAACATCTCTCTCACACATGAACACAGCAAATCCCCTCACCTCCTTGCAGGTTTCCACCTGCTGCACTGTAGTTTTGCAGACCCAGCTGATCTTCCCAGGGTCTTTGCACTGTATGTGCAACAGGAAGGCCTGATCTCTGCTGTTAGGTATGCAGGATTTTCATTCTGTCTTTGGGCAAAAAGGCATTCATACTTCAATTTGAAATAAGAAGGGTATGAAGCTGTAATTTTACTGAAAATTTCTCGCTGTAGAAAATACATATAATACTGGAAATAGCTGAACATGAAAAAACTTTAGAAAGGTCAAGTTTTATAATCTACCACTGGATACTTATGATTGTGAAAGGAGAACTAGCTTCAATTAAGATTCATGAAAGAGAGAAGAACTAAGCATAATGAAATCCAGCTGCAAAAATACAACTGGGGTAAAGGATTACAAAGAGCTGTATTACTGTAAGAACAGGTGTTGCAGTGGAGAAAGCAGTGAATAGAAATTCGGTTTCCCTCAGAGTATGGTACTTGGAACAGACTTACCTGTAGGGCCTGGACGTGGTGAAGTGAACCTCCTCCATGTGTGGTGGAGGGGGAGAGTCTGTTGTTTTGGTGTGTTCAAGTGTGTTGGTGGCATCAGAGGAATCATTATGCAATCTTCAGATGAAATAATTGATGTCAGGAATCACTGTGCTGGGATACCTCTGGCCCTTTCCATGTCTTTACTGTTGTTGTTTTAATAGAAATGTAGGACAATAATAAATAAATAGAGATACATTGAGCTACTGGCTCCAGTCTTTATCTGCTCTTCCACATGCACACAGTGGCCAATAGCTTAAACAGACCTGGACAACACTTTAAGCTGAATCTCTCTGATTTCAGGTATGAGCAGTATTTGCCAGATCTGAATAACAGAAAAAGCAACAGGAAATATTTCTGCTTCTGCTTTGTACAAAAAACTTGATGTGTCAGTGTTAGAGATGGGGCACCCTACATCCAGTTGGACCTCCCACCTGCAAAGTTACTGCTTACTGTACAGTCTCGGTGTGCAACTATGATGACATCGTTAGAGCAGCACAATTATAGGCATCACCCAAAGGAGGCCTGAAGTGACTCACCCGCACCTGCAGAACAAGTCCCTCTGTGCTTGTTGTGCCCAAGACGTGCTATGGACCAGACAAGCACTTTCCCTTGAGCTTGCCCAGTCAGCACAGGTCTCAGTCTGAAGTGCTGTCACAGGCCATTGACATGGTAGCCACCACTATGAGAGGCAACAAGTCAACCCCACACGCAGTATTATTAGCTGCAAATGATACCCAGGTCTTGAATCCTCTGTAAGATGAGAAATAGGAGATTAAAAACGCCATGTGTGGAGGTTGCAATGTTTTACTGTGGTTTTTTTTTGTTTTTTTTGTAGTCACCCAGAGCCAGGGAGACAGGCTGAGTTTTGTTTCAACAACTGATGGGAACACAGCAGCTGAGCTGATGTCTGTCTCAGGGAGAACTTCAGTTCCCACAGATCAGTGTAACTTAATATGATCCTCCACAAAGGAGAATAAATGACTTTGTTGAGGCCTAGCAAGGATCTCCCAAATACACACTTGTCCATGTTTGTTCATGCAAACACGTTCAACACATTTCTTCACTACTGAGTGGCTTCTGAGATTTCAAGAGACACTTGTGTCTTTACTTTTCTATGCAACTATGAACTAAGACTATAAACACAGTGAAGTGGTAACATAATACCTACAGCTAGGTCTTATGGAAGAAACAGCAGCTTCTCTCAGACTCAGAGTAGAATTATATAAGAAAAGTAAAAATGTGTGATTCTTCCCGATATGGGCTTAAAGCATCACCTCAAGCAGTCTTAGAGCTTCACCTCGAGCAGTCTCTGCCCTCACTGAGTGATTGCATTTCCCAGGCTTCTTACACCCCACATACATCAGCATACACTTGCTCTCATGCCCACTGAAGCAGAGAGGTATAGAAGTAGGCAGGCAACAGCCTAAGGAAGCTGGCAAAAGCTGTGAGAGAGTGCTGCTCAGGCAGCTTGGTGAAAAGCATGAGCTCCCCCAGCTAGCAGCCCTGCCCTGTACCTCACACACTGGTGATCATCTAGGCAGGGAGCGGCTGCCAGAGCTGCCTCATTATCTCATTTCAAGAGAAAAATCAAATTAGACTTGAAAACCAATCAGCAAAATTGAAAACATTCAAATTTTCCACATGCAGTTGAGCAAGCCCTTTGGTTTGAAATGACTGTGTGGAGATCACCACTGCAGCTGGTTGGATTTTGCCTCTCTGCCTGGCAGGATGGACGCAGGCTGTGGACCTTTCCTGAAAGTTGCCTAGACATTGCTGCAGCCAGCCTAGATTTATGGACAGGTTTTTCCACTGTGACCTTGAGGTCACAAGCTGTCAGTAACCCATCACAACTAATCGCCAGAAGGCTTTTGGCCATGTGCTAGTGCTACTGAAGTTAGCAAGAAGATCCCCATCAGTTCAAACAGGACCAGGGCTGCAGTATGCAAGCAAAAAGCCTGAGACAATGAGCTCTCTTGATTTCTCAGAATAATCTCCCCCTTGACTGGCATAAGGCAGTGTTTATGAAAGGAGACAGGCCAACATTACATAGCTCTCCTGTGAGGCAGCTTTCTTTCCATTGCTTGTTTTACAAAAGCAGAGAAAGCCAGTGTTCGCAGCGTGGCTGATATCTAATAAATCAACAGATTGAAGGCATCTTTCCAAATAGACAACTGTGTTTATTAGTACAAGATACTAGGAAAAACACTCTGTAATGAAGATTTCCTCATGTCTTTGTTTAATGTTTATTATAGCCTCTCTTCTGTGCAACAAATAAAACTGACACAAAGATTACTAGAGTCACAGCCACACTTGGATGTTTCTGAATGTTGTAGAGTCAGCATGACATGGCAGTGTAGCAGGAATTGCAAGGAAGTAGGTGTTGTTTCATGTTATAAGGAAAATCAACACAGATTTATGAGGGTAGTTTCCTAAGAACTGATCCCAGGTGTACAACAAAGCTCCTCGCTGTTTCAGCTGGAGGAAGAAGCCTGGAGAAGCACCTGATTACTGCACACCCAAGGACTACTGCACTCAGCAAAAACACCATGCTGGGTGCCACTGACACCCATCTCCCGTGGTGGTTTTCTTAACTGGTCTGGAAGGGAGGAAGAAGGAAGGAAGGGGAGAGAGAGAGAGAAAGAGAGAGAGAGAGAGAGAGAGGATCAGGTCGTCAGGAAGGATTAGTAGCAATAAAGTATCCTAAATTTTGAGGTAAATTGTAACTCTAGGAAATTCTTTTGATACATTTGTGTTGGGTCTGCTTAGCCGCAGTTCAGTATTGAACAGAGCAAATGATCAGCATCAATAGAAATAAGACCATGAATGTCTCAATTTAGGAAGCAGAAATAGAGTCCAAAGTGTTTGTGGACTTTAGACATATACACTGTATAAAACATATACAATGTTTTAAAATAGTTTCATTATCAAGTGAAGCTGCTCAGTCTTGTTCTTCTGCAAAAGTTGTCGAAGGGATGTAGAAAGACATTCTGTGCAAATTTTTGACATTGTTAAAGGGCTATGTATGTAAACCTTTTCCAAGGATTTAGTAATCAGCTCAGGTTAACAGCATGAAGCATAATAACTCATCTGGTTATTACTCTATACAAAACACCCTGAGGCAGTATGTACTGACTTGTTAAAAAGCAGTAGAAATGCAGATTAGAAGGCTGATTTAAAAAAAAAAAAAAAAAATCCCCCCCTCAGATTAATCAGAGTGTTTTGTTAATTACATGCTATGCAAAAATACAACCTTGTCCTCTTGATATAGGAAAAAAAAAAAGAAAAGAAAAAAAAAAAGAACTCTACAATGTGTATTTATTCTCAAGAGGAAGCAAAAGTATGAAGAAATGTCAACATTGAATCTCAGCCCTACTGTGTACTGCAGTACTGCCAAAGGCAGCAGTCTAATGATCTGCAAGACCCAAATTCATTCCTGGTATTGTTCAGCTCTCACTGGTGGAGAAACAGCATGGACAAGTTTGTCTCATAATGATAAACAGACCAGCACAAAAGGTATCTGCCTGATAAGAGCAGAGCTCAGTGTCCCACTGCTGGGAGAAGAGAGTACATACCACTACCAGTTGTTGGTTTAACTCAAGCTGTGGTGCGTAAGTCACTAATTCTCCTTGTTTATTCCATGCAAAAGTGCTAGGTGTTTCCCACTGCTGGCTGACCCAATCCAGCCACGAGGTGGTTTCACTGGACTCTGGCTCAGTAGATCTTGAGTTCCTTACCACCATTAACACCAGCTGGGCACAGGTCATCACCTGGAAAACAAGAGTAAGGACTTCAGTGACCAACTACAGGAGCCCAGAGAAGAGTATGAGAACAAGGAAAATATGGTGATACTTCTTAATACACTCTTCCCTCCTTCTAGCTCATTCATGGTTCAGTTTCTCCATATAAGAATTGTTTTTTGCCTTGCATAGTCTTCAGTGAGTATTTTTTCCCCTCACAAAGTCCTCTGATATCTACAGGAAAAGCAAATTCTTCTTGAAAGCCCATCACTCCTGGTGTCTTCTTGTGCAGACTGTCACTGCTTCTTCTTGATGGTCCCAGCTTCCTATCAACAGATGCAAGATGCCAGTTTTATCCCTTCTTCCGGTCACACAGAGATCTAAGCTCTTGACCTCACACACATACGTGCATTTGATTGCTGGCTCTTTCTTGCTCCATCCTAAAAATCCTTGCCTGCTGACTCCAAGAGAATCACCAAGGACAAGGCCTCAGAGCCACACTGAATCAGTACATCTTTGCAGTGTCTCTGTGTTTGGTCAAGTTAACCAGAGAGCTCAGTAAGTTCATGCTTTGCAAAGCTATGCTGGCAAGCACTTCCAGTCTTGAACCACCCACCCAGATTCCTACAATAGCACAGATAAACTAATCTGCGCATTTCTAATGTACCTGTCATGCAGCATGGAGATACTGTGATATCTGAATCAGTGGAAGCTGTCAAAGCTTTCCAACATGACTTTTCTTGGATTGGGATAAGCTAGCAAACATCAACAAGAGCTAGGGCTGCTGTGGAGCTGTAAGCACACAGCTTGTAGCACTGCATTTTGCAAGGAATCTGTATAGTTAATGCGAGCTGCTGCTGTAGTTGTCCCTGGCAATGAGGCAGCAGAAGCTGGAAGCATTATCTGAAGAACAGCCAGATCTCACACAGCCCAGTAGGCTGATGTTAGTTTTGATGGTCTACTTCAGAGCTTCTCAAAAACACTAAAATACACATGTTGCTGTTTATCTGATGTCTTCTTGTTTGAAGAAAAAAAAAATACAGAGAGAGAGAAAAAAAAAAAAAGGCAGAAGTGTGTGGGAAAGAAAATGGGGCTGATTTCAGATATTTGCTATGAGAGCCAGCTCTCTACTTGACTAATTTCATCTGTGTTCTGCATGGCCTTTGGGTAAAGCATGGATTAAAGTGAATGTTTTCTACATGGAAAAGAAAGAAAGCACAAGAGAAATATAGGTTGCATTTCAGGACATAATATTCAACTGTCATGGAATTTTTCAGACTAAAGAAGTCAAAAAGGACTGGAAGTTCTGGTATTTCCAGCATCTGCATGCTGAGTAAGACAAATTACAAGGGAAAGAGATTTTTCTCTCTCTCCCCTTTATGACCATAAACACCCCAGGATCACATCTCAGAGAGCAGCCTAGTCAGCATGCACATGCACTGCAGATGCATGCAGCCACACACCATAGACAGAGACCGTGGAGAAGGCGGAGGCTGGGCCAGCATTCCAGGAGGGAAGCAGATCCATGCTGCTTTGCATCCAGACACAACTTCAGTGCTCAGTGCTGAAAGTGTAAAAGGGATCCAGCCTGAGGAATTCAGGCCTCTGTCATCAAGAGCAGAAGACTGCCCAAAGACAGCATCCTTGCTCTCCGTCAGGAAATCGTCTTCTAGGAACAGCATCAGATCTGAAATCAAAGGTGAATCTTAACGCAAAGAGGCAGGTGCCAGCTCTAGATGTCTGTGCCACTCAGGCAATTAGCTGACAAATATAAACCAGATCTCCATGTTTCAAAGCTCATTTGCATTGCTCCTGAGACAGTCTGTCAGGAAAGAATGTAATTAGGTTGAAACTGACAAGATTTATGCACACAGGGGGAAAAAAAGGGAGAAAAAGAGAAAAAATGAAGCCGTGGAACACCCAAGCAAGTGGCAGTTCTGGCACGAGCAACCATCAGAAGACAAACATCACCGGGGCTGTAGCAGCAGTGAGGGAGGCATGGAGACAACCCCCCCCAAATTCAGCAGAGGGGATGCTCACAAGCATCCAAGTATTGCTGGTAGCCTTGTCAGAAGACAGTTTTTGGCAGCTGAGCTGCAATGTCTCCAGCCCAAGCTGCCACCCATCCCCTCAGATACATGAGCAAGTGGTGGGCGTCTGTTATAGACCCCCAAATCAAGATGAAGAAACAGACGAGGTATTCTATAAGCAGCTGGCACAAGCTGCACAGTCGCCTGCCCTTGTCCTCATGGGGGACTTTAACTTCCCTGACGTATGCTGGGAGTACAGCACAGCACAGAGGAAGCAGTCTAGGAGGTTTCTGGAATGCGTAGAGGACAACTTCCTGATACAGCTGGTCGGAGAGCCCACGAGAGGAACTGCCCCACTAGACCTGCTGTTCACAAACAGGGAAGGTTTGGTGGGAGATGTGGAGGTTGGAGGCTGTCTTGGACAGAGTGATCATGAAATGATAGACTTCATGATTCACGGTGGAGCCTGGAGGGGGAATAGTAATACTGCTACCTTGGACTTCAGGAGGGCGGACTTTGAATTGTTCAGGGGACTAATAGGGGGAATCCCCTGGCATTCAGTCCTAGCAAGCAAAGGGGTCCAAGAGAGCTGGTTGCTCTTCAAAAAGGAAGTCTTAAGGGCGCAGGAGCAGGCAGTCCCCCTGAGCTGCAAAATGAGCCGGCGGGGAAGAAGACCGGCGTGGATGAATAGGGAGCTATTCCTGAGGCTCCGGGAGAAAAAGAGAATCTACCGCCTGTGGAAAGAGGGACAGGCCACTCAAAATGAATACAGGGAAGTTGTTAGGATGTGTAGAGGTGAAATCAGAAAGGCAAAAGCCCAGCTTGAATTTAACCTAGCTGCTGGTGTGAAAAGGAATAAGAAACTCTTTTATAAATACATTAACAGTAAGAGGAGGACAAAGGAGAATATCCACTCTTTGCTGGATGAGGCTGGGAATGTGACCACTGAGGATAAGGAAAAGGCGGAGGTTCTGAATGCCTTCTTTACGTCTGTCTTTAAAAGTCAGACCAGTTATCCTCAGGATACCCCTCTCTCTGACCTGGTAATCTCGGCCGGGGAGCACACTAACCCCCCTGCGATTCTGAAAGAAACAGTCAGAGACCTACTGCTCCAGCTGGACTGTCACAAGTCGATGGGGCCAGATGAGATCCACCCAAGAGTGCTGAGGGAACTGGCGGAGGTGATAGCCGAGCCGCTTTCCATCATCTGTCAGCGCTCCTTGTTGACTGGTGAGGTCCCAGATGACTGGAGGCTTGCCAATGTGACTCCCATTTATAAGAAAGGTCGTAAGGAGGATCCGGGGAACTACAGGCCTGTCAGCCTGACCTCGGTGCCAGGGAAGGTTATGGAGCAGATCGTCTTGAGGGAGATCATGCGGCATGTGCAGGGTGACCGGGGGATCAGGCCTAGCCAGCATGGGTTCATGAAGGGCAGGTCCTGTTTGACCAACCTGATCTCCTTCTATGATCTAGTGACCCATCTGGTGGATGAAGGAAAGGCTGTTGATGTGGTCTACCTAGACTTCAGCAAAGCCTTTGACACTGTCTCCCACAGCATTCTCCTGCAGAAGCTGGCAGTCAGAGGCTTGGATGGGTACACTCTTGGCTGGGTAAGGAGCTGGCTGGAGGGCCGGGCGCAGAGAGTGGTGGTGAATGGAGTCAAATCCAGCTGGCGACCGGTCGTGAGTGGTGTTCCGCAGGGGTCGGTGCTGGGGCCTGTCCTCTTCAATATCTTTATAGATGACCTCGATGAGGGCATCGAGTGCACCCTCAGTAAATTCGCAGATGACACCAAATTGGCTGGAAGTGTGGATCTGCCTGGGGGTAGCGACGCCCTACAGAGGGATCTGGACAGGCTGGAGAGCTGGGCTGGAGCCAATGGGATGAGTTTCAACAAGGCCAAATGCCGGGTCCTGCACTTCGGCCACAACAACCCCAGGCGACGCTACAGGCTTGGGGCGGTGTGGCTGGAGGACTGCGTAGAGGAAATGGACCTGGGGGTATTGATTGATGCTCGGCTGAACATGAGCCGACAGTGTGCCCAGGTGGCCAAGAAGGCCAATGGCATCCTGGCTTGCATCAAAAACAGTGTTGCAAGCAGGAGCAGAGAGGTGATTGTTCCCCTATATTCAGCACTCGTCAGGCCGCACCTCGAGTACTGTGTTCAGTTTTGGGCCCCTCACTGCAAGAAAGATATTGAGGCCCTGGAGCGTGTTCAAAGGAGGGCAACGAAGCTGGTGAGGGGTCTGGAACACAGGCCATATGAGGAGAGGCTGAAGGAGCTGGGAATGTTCAGCCTGGAGAAGAGGAGGCTCAGGGGAGACCTTATTGCTCTCTATAACTTCCTGAAGGGAGGTTGTAGTGAGCTGGGGGTCGGCCTCTTCTCTCGTGTCATTAGTGATAGGACCAGGGGGAATGGTTTCAAGCTACGCCAGGGGAAATTCAGGCTGGACATGAGGAAGTATTACTTTTCAGAAAGGGTGGTCAGGCACTGGAATGGACTGCCCAGGGAGGTGGTGGAATCACCGACCCTGGGGGTGTTCAAAGAAAGACTGGATGTTGCGTTGAGGGACATGGTTTAGTAGGAGCTATTGGGAGTAGGTGAACGGTTGGACTGGGTGATCTTTTAGGTCTTTTCCAACCTTAGTGATTCTATGATTCTATGATTCTATAAGGCTGCGGGGCAGCTAGGCCAGGTCTCTGCCCAAGCAGAACTGGGACCCAGCTCTTCATGGATGCTGTGCGAGAGCCTGCAAGCCATAGCTCTCTGTTCATTAGACACTTTCCTTCTTTAAACAGGAGGGCTGTCATCCCAGTATCACATGCAAGCTCAGCAGTCACCACAGTGAACAGACCCACTGGCGCTGGGACGTCTCTCTCACTTGCTTAACTAGGTTACACGGCAAGGTGCCAAAACCTGTACAGCTGCCTTTCCTCCCCAGCAAGAAAATTCCATTAAATTCACTCCTGGGGTTGGCATACCTGCTATTTAGGCATAAATTCACTGAGTAAAATCACCTGCTTAGCTCTGAACACTTAAGAAGGAGCTATTTTCCATTTGTAAAACTCCGAACTGTGACTAGAAAATACAGCTCTGCCATGCAAAGCATTGTTAATTCTGCTCTGTGGTGAAAGACTTCAGTAATTAAGTGATTAAAGCGTTGTAATAGTTGTTGGAGATAGTTCAATTGGCGTGGAAAAATGCATTCCTTCCTTCCACTTTTCCTCTTTCGGCATCACTGTGACAGGAACAAATGGGGTCTGAGCAGCTGACTTGTGAGTCTGGTCCTTTAGTCGCCGCTGGGCAGTGATTTTCAGCAGGCTGTTCCCACAAAGCACCGCCCTTCCCACCCTGCAGGAAGGATGGAGCTGGCGAGGAGGGCCCCAGCAGCCCTACCAGGCTGCTGCCCACGCCGCAGGCAAGCCCAGGGCAGCCCCTGCAGCTGCATTTTAACCCAGATGGGTTAAACGTGTCAGAGTTCCCCCGTACAACTGACAGCTAATATATTTGCATGTGAATTAGCAGTAACAAAGAGACGCGGTCAGCTGTGTTGCCTTTGTCTCACTGGCTCCACTCCACTGTGGTGCATGACCCCAGGACTTGCAGCATGAGCTGTTGATTCCCAGCCATCTTTCCCAGGATGCTCACAACATTTGGACTCATTTGTATCCTCTTACAGTCCTTTTAGGAAGCTGTCCTTTACATTCAGTTGTTCTTGTTATCATCTCAGCTGTTTGCAGAGATGTACTCAGAGCTACACAGGTATCCCTGTGCAGGGATCTATCAGGATCCCTGCCCTGGCAGCAGCATTAGCTGTCCTCTTTCATCCTCACTCTATTTCTTGATAATTTCCAATATTTAATTGGTTTTTGACTGCTGCTGAGGACAGACCTAGTGTTTTCATGAGTTTGTCTGCTCAGAGTCCATCCCATACACACAAAATGGGGGTTCTCCCATCACATGCACCACTCAACACCATGATGTAAACCTTTTGCTTCGCAGTCTAGATCATTTATCTACAATAATTTGATTTGCTTTTTTATTACAAGCCCTTCTCATTAGGTCCCCTTGCAATCCCTATAATTGTTCATTTCAATACTTTGGATGACTCCAACGTATTACTAGAACAGGTAAACTCATGACTCCTTTCCCTTTTCATCTCACTGAAGAATATGTTAAACAACCCATTCTTGACACAGATGATTAGCACAGACAAGGGACCTGCACAATACCTTTGGTGACTTCCCTCCACTGAGGAAAATTACTCCTTACTTCCACCCATACTTTTCTATCATTTAGCCAATTACTTGCATGGGTTAGGAGCTTACTTGACACTTTATCACTTAGTTTCCATGAATACTTTTATGAAAAGATCACTGAAAAACTGAGGAGGCTGTGTCCGAGCATCACACATTAGCTGGCCTCACCAAAGAGCACCTTGAGATTTGTTAGGCAGAAGTCCCCTCACAGAACCCAGGGTGACTCTTTACTGCTTGCCTGTTTTCACCCAGGTGCCCAGTAGCACTATCCCATCTTGTAGCCTGATCTAATTTGCCTGGCACAAATGTCAGTTCCTAGATTTCACTCGCTTCCCAATCCCCATCCTTTTAACATGTGATTATGATCACATTTACCTCCCTCCAGTTTTCAGATGCCAGTCAGTGAGTGTCAATTACTACCTAATTTCTTGACTACAACTTGTACATTGGATTTCATTAGATATTAATTACATTTAGAAATTACAATCCCTGAATTATTCCACTGTCAATATTTTTCAGGACAGAGACAGGTGCTGTATTTTGTAAAGGACTCAGTTTTACCCAGGAGCATGAATTAATTACAGATTCACAAGGTAAGCACGCGTTTGGTTTGTTTGCCTAGCCACACAAGTTCTTAGGCTTTCAATTTACATACAGCAGGACTTCGCTTGCACAGATGCTGCAGAGCGTGAACTAATGCATTCATTTACTGAAAAAGTCATTCTGCTACACTTCTGTGTAAAGAAGTGGCTCGTGCATAGTTTATTTTGTATTTTCTTTCTATTTATATCTCTCAACTCAATTATTCTTCTCTTAAAAATTCTAGGTTTGGAACTGCTACACTGATGATATGTTGACTTCTTGAAAGCAAAATCCACTGGCCCTCACTGTGTTCAGTGGGATATTTGCTACTGTTTTCAACATAATGCCAGCAGTTCGTTCCAACCTGTTCTTAGTCCTTGCAAGCTGTAGGAGTTGAGCAACAACTACACTTCTAATCATGCTGCATGCATGAGCACTGCCAGGACCAAAGAGCTTGCTGGGGATCAGTGAGGGAAAAGTGAAACCAGAGGCACTTACATACCTTTGGCAAAAGAAACCAACACCCAAGGAGTATATTTCAGAATTGAGCTTCCAATATGAGAAAAGGCCATGCAGCCTCTTTCATAAAGATTACCTTAGAAGATACTAGTGGTGCATTTAGGAGTGCAGCCATTTAAAACAAAAACAAACAAACAAACAAAAACACAAAAAACAATGGGCAATAAAAAATCCACAACTGATGTCTGAAATCCAGAGACAAAAGAATCTCTAAATAGCATAAGGTCTTGGGACAAAACTCTATCAAAACATGTGATGGTGAACTGAATATGTTGACTAGCAAGCCTAAATCAATCCTACTGAGCTATTAGTACTTACGGATAAGTCCTGACATATTTTAAGGGGATCTGTGTCTTCTGTCCTCATATTGTCTTTATGAAGACATCCTCCAGACATAAGACCCCAAGAAGTACGATGAAATATCTGAGCAGCCTATAAAACACTGTATGGAGTACTGCAGATTGAACAGTTGTTTTCACCTTCTGCTTTGTGCATCTCTATTGCACTATTTCTGCCTGTAATTACATTTTTCATGCATCACCAGTACAGCAAGCTTTTGCTAGATATTTCACCAGCTAACTGCAAATTAGCCAGGTTGTGCTCTTGATTCTGAGATTTCTGATAACCCAGCCCACCCACTCAAACATATTCAACAGGGAAATAAACTCTTTTCAGTGTTGAAGAAATCCAGCTCTTCATTAGTTAATGATTTTATTTTCCCTCTCTTTAAGAGGAATAATCTTTTTAAGAGAAGAATCATTTTACAAAGCTTGAGAAATGCACTATTTCCACTTCAGTTTAGATTCTTAGCCAGCTAAGATTAGCTTTAGATGGAACTGACTTTTCATGCTAGACTTGACTAGGAAAGTTAAGTGTTTGTGAGCAGGAGGAACAAAAAAAAGAAAAAAGAAAAAGCTTCAGAATTATGTCCTTTCTGAAACCTGAGGTATAGATTAGTTACCAAAAAGGAACATAAAGGAATCAGATCTAAATGCCAGTTACCAGAGACTTCTAGGAGGAATCAGGTGTCTACTTAAGTTCCCCCATTAAAGTTGATAATTAAAAACAAAGTCCCAAGCTTCCTGAAACAGAAGATTTCCATGTCTGCTTTATACGAGTCCCAGATGAGAAAATGAAGGGGATATACAGAATATTGTGAAATAACTTTGGAATTCTGAATGCAAGAAAGTTTGTTTTTGTTAGCTGTGCTTCTTTACGTAGACTGTGTGCCTCTCAGAGCCCTCACCTCAGATGTTCCTGGCATGCATGGCTCACAGTGCTTGCCTTAGCTTTATTCATTAAATTCATTTCATAATAGCAGGAGCACGTTCCCTGGGGGATTATTACACTTCTGTAGGCTTGGATATAGAGCTCCAAAATGTCATCTGAGGCATCCCATGTCACCTAGTACAAGGAGGAACTGCAGGCACGTTATAACACTCACAGCAGTTTTAGTGTGGCTATAGCTCCATATTTACCAACCAAGTTACTACAAGTCAAAATCTAGCGCTGTGTTTCCATGAACACATCCAGTTAAAGTTCATTTCCCAAAGTTCTGCTAATTCTAAACTTTCTTTCCACATGAGTTCACAGTTAATTAAGCAGGGTTGGGTTCTGCTGTGGCCTCGCTTGGGAAGAGCTCATTCTCTGCACTGCTGGAGAAGAGGCAGCTGTGACATCAACAACCTACCTCAAACCTAGTCAGTGTGAAAGGTCATCCAGGACACTTAGCATCCCAAAAAATTTGACCAGATCCAATCAGGGGAAATGGGGATATTTCTGTGATATGCATACACTCATTTGTGCCTGCTTTACCTACATGGGCCGCTGTAGGAAGGACATACTTGCTGATGGTACCTTGTGCAAAGGTCTCTCTGTCTCCCTTAAGGGCCCATTTAGCTGCTAAGCTTTTCTAATCAAATGCTCCCAGGCATAGAAACTTAATTAGTTTAATTGCAGAAAGATTTTGGAGTTTCAGAAGGTTCAGAGTTCATTTACTTTTGTCCTTATGTTTTACTTGCACACATTCATCTTCCAGAGCTCCAGCCAGGGTTACAATCAGAAAGCCAGAACTGCCTGTGCATGCACACACAGAAGAGATCACACTCAGAAACTTTTGATTAGCTAGACAGTGATTTCATTTACAGACAGCAGTTGAGCATCATCCTGGAAAATGAGTTAACTGAAACATAATTAAGTACATGTCAGCAGAGCAAGTTGAATTAGTCTGCTGAGGAAATTAACAGGCTCTCAAGTACAATAGGGGTTCAAAAGAGCCTATAGAAATAGAATGAAGGGACACAACTACCAACTCACATTTCTAATTAGAGAAGTACGTATGAATGAAACACAAGTTTCCCCCACATCTCGCTCACCTTTCACATGCCCTTTCACAGAGGGATTTCTACATGCGGGAACATTTCAGGCACATCTCAAACTTGTTTAATCCAAAAGTTAAACTGTGTTGGCAAGTTAGCTCAAGTCGCTCTGGGCAGAGGGAGGCCGCTTTCTGAGGCCGTCAGTCACGCACTGAAGTGGGGCCGTGTGAGCCAGGAGCTCAGCCATGCAGAAAAGCCAGCCTGCTCTGCCCAGCAGCTCATCAAAGGCTGTTCACCGGGAACGCTCGGCAGTCAATTCCGATGCTGAAATCCAGGCTCAAGTTTCAGTTTCAAGTGAATTCAAAGTTCACAAGTGAGGGTATTTTCTCACAGGTAGCGGTAAGCCTCTTTATTCTGCTTTCATGCTCCCAGGTCAATTCTTCGCCTCGGATAATTAAACCCAGTGTGGGGCTGAGGGTCTGTAGGACAAAAGGACATGCTCTGGAAGAGACCCCAGAACCTCACCATGGCTGCAGGAGCCCCTGTTTCCCTTCAGTCTCACACCCGTGTACAATTCAAAGCCCTAAATCTGTAGCCCTACCGCAGGCATGGGCTCTACCAGCCCAGAACTCTTGTGCTCCAGGACTGCCAGCCCTGCTTTGGCAAGGAGGGAATGCGTGGGAAGCCTCACTCCATGTCTCCATACCCATAGTGACCCAAAACCTATAATCTGTTCTCCCAGAGCCTTTCCTGGCTGCTGAACTCTGATTTCCCAGCAGTGTACGAATGGTTGAGTTTAAGATCTCCTCCTCACTTTGACTCATGTTTGCTGCTACTCCTGATAAGAAAAAAAATAACACCTTTCCAAACAAGAATAGAAAACAGCCCTCAGTTTTTCTGACACATATTGCCACAGTCTCAGGTTTAAACCAGACCCAAATGGTCACGCTTATTATTCTCCTGTGGGCAATGAGGAAGCAGTTTCTCAAAGTAGAGATGTAAACTAGAGTGATTCATTGTGCTTTACTTGCCTCATGTGCTTTTTCTAGCCAATTTGGGTAAATACAATATCGGAAATCATGTCCTGTATGAACAATTACTAACAGCTGAGAGCCCCAACTAAGAGCCCCATCACTTTTTGCCTCATTTAATATTCTCTGTAATTATGCTAGTCATAAAGTTGTTCAGTATTTCTGTGGATGTCACATTCCACAAAAACCTCAGCAATAATTAATGCTCCATTAACACTTTAAGTGTCTCATTATTATTTATTCATTTAGCATAAAAAATTGATGAAGCTATTTTAGGGAGGAAAATGTTGAGATGGATTATACAAAATTTATTTTTTTGCATATACTCACTACATCCATACAAAATCTGCAGGACATTTGTTTAGTGATGACTGTCAATGATTCTGTAGCCTTAGCTATATTCTCCTCCCTGTCTGCTGCCACACCATAATCTCTTGCTCACAGGAGGAGATGCTTAAGACTCCAAGAGAAGACCAGTGGAAAATGAAGAAATGCTTGCAGGCAAGTCTTTCTGCAGAGAGACCTCATACCAAGGAAGTTTTCACTATGTCCCCATCTCTATCATACTTTCAGATGTCCATGAACAAGCTGCACTGATAAGTCCTCACCCTGTCCATAGGTCAGGCTCTAGATTCAAGAGGGCCTTTTGTTTTCTTGATCATTTAAGGACTGAGCCCTAAAAATAAATATTTTATTCCAGCAAAAAAACCAAACCAACCAACCAACCAACCACACACACACATATATATATATATATATTTGATCCGTCAAAGAAAAATAATTTATCTGGGAAATTTTGTATGATTTTCACTTTGGCTGCTGAGAAAAGTCAGCCAATATCTGGGCCTGAATGACAATGTTTGTCTAACTAAGAATCTGTGGGTATCCAGCAGCCCCAGTGAAGGAGCCCTGCCAGGGAGGCAGGTGTGATCTGCCTGGGATCACATAGAAGGAAACCTGTGCCTGCTGGCAGACAAGCTCCCACTGGGAACTTGTGGTGCAGCTGGGAGGAGGACTCAGGTCTCCCACCCCCATGTCTCACCGGTGGGCTCATCCTTCCTGCCCTGTGGCTATGAAAGGCACTTTGAACCCAAGGACTGCTTTTGCAACCCCATTCAAAGCTGTTCCTCCGTGTTTCCTGATGCTATATTGGCTGTAATTGATTTTCCAGCTATTACCATCATCAACAACCCTACGAACAAGAGGTATAAGGAAAATTGTGAGCCCCCCATGGCTGACTTTATTAAGGGATGGAATCCCCCACTCAGCTCTAGACTGCCACAACTTGGAAGAGATTTTCCTTTCTTACAAAAACAACAGGGAGCAATTCTCATTGCACGACCCCCCAGTCCTCAGTTAAGCTATCCTACAGCTGTTGCTGACTTCTAAAACTGGATCACTCAGAAGTGTGGCCTTTGTGTTGAGATTTACTGCTAGCAAAAAGAAAAGAAAACCTGCTAGTGCCTAAAGAGACAGTCACACTTTCATTCCCCCCTCTCTCCCATCCCACACACACATATATATACATGGGTACCTTAACAATAACATCTTGTCATTCATTACAAAGCCTTTGTTATATAAACCAAAACCATGTATTTTCTGGACACACTGAAACCCAATATATATTTTTTCTGCTTTTATGGTTTTCCTTCCTTGGAGGAAGGCCTTATGAGCAACAGAGTGTGCCGTCTCCTTCTCTCCTAAACCTTGTTTTTCTTCCTCTACATGCCATCTGCTACAGCTTCTCTAAAAGAAACACTATCACCGAGGGAAACTGCCCAATCTGGGGCTGCAGGGGCACTTCTAGAAGGGACTGACTGTTCACCTCTCACACTAAAAGCTGCCACTGCTAGCACTCAACCTGTGCTGAGCTACCTACCATGGCACACAACCTCTTCAGCTTGTCAGGGGATGGCTTGGCAGAAAGGCCAGACAATTCATCACTGCTCACCATGGGGACTGTCTCTCTGTGTGCTGCTTTCTCTCCCATCCTAGATATTGCAATATATTGATAGTATAAAAACAGCAAGTGCAGCAAGGTGCATACAAATTGCAAATAATAAGTTAATAGCCATCCTTCAGTACCCCATGGAGAGAAAAGGGCCATTAGCTTCACTAAAGCAAGAAAAAGCATTCTGTTGTGCTCCCATTTTCCTCTTTACTGAAATGTGTAAAATGCACATATCAGTGCCTCAGAAACCTTGCTTTGAATTATAGCTTCTCATTACAGGGAAGAGGCTTTAGAATCAGTTTCATCTTTCCTAGAGAACTTTTTGCTGCCTTTCTTTTGCAATAGCTGTTCTGCAAATTCACTGAGTACGCACACGCAACTCAAAGTGACAGTTTAAGGAAACTGGGTCCAAACTCCTCACCTCTAGATCTAATGCCCAGGTTGACTCCCCAGGTTTATGTAAAGACTTAAATTTCAGCCAGTAACTTTCTCCCCTCCACTTCTATTCTGCTACACCAACCCACAGAACTGTAAAACAATCTTTTTTTGGCTTCTCTATCATTTCATTATTTTCTATGGAGATGAGTACTTTCATTTTGTGTGTTCTTCTTTCCTCAAAGGCCTCAATCCCATCTTTACCAGAGTAATGAGATGAGGACGTAGCCCAGACACAGTCAGCTTAACAAGAAGGACAACACTTTCTCCAATATCGCTTAACTCCTTGAAAATAGTGGACTACATTGTCTTATCACTCATTTACTTGTAGGAAAATCAAAGATTTTTCTCTAAATAATGCGGACCTGGTTTTCACTGAGTTCATGGACTTGTTCCAATTTATGCCAGTGTAACAGAGATTAAAAGCAGATCTGGATGGCCAGTGATTGTTGTCACTACCGCTCTGCAATGGGTCGTGGCAGGGTCAGGACTATCATCATCTTTCTGCTTTGATGTCAAGCACTGATGATGTACACAGGCTATCCAATTTTGGGTCTCGATTTAGATCTGAATCTGAATTTTCTACCAAAAAGTCACGATGCAGACCCAGGTGAAGTTCTACTATGGCAGAGCAGTTACAAGGAGAAAATTAGGAAATGTGGACACAAATCGGTTATGAAAAGTAAAGAAAGCATTTAACTGAAGCAATTCTACATTAAAACACATGGGCCTCGTGATGATATGAAACTGCTGAAATGCTAGAGGGCATTTCATCGACTAAAGACTCACAATTGTTTCCTTCCTACCAAATTCGTTTCAGATTTACAAAGAAGCAGCAAGCACAGGTACTTGAGTAGTCTGTTCTCTTTGCATACAAGCCTCATACAGGGTTTTGAAAACTGTCTGCAAAAATCTCAAGCGCATCCTGGATTGAATTTTTTAAAGCAGAATCCTGCAGTGCTCACACCTCAACCACCACCACCACCAACAAAAAAGGAGAGAGAGATATTTCAAGAGATATGCAACTTATTTCAACCTATTTGCCAGCCAGGAATAAATATAACCTTGATAGGGAGTTAATTTCGCTCAACCTTGTCCTGAGGAATCTGTCCATCCATAAAAGTCAGTGGATAATGGCAATGCATTTCACAACAAAGCTTCCTACCTGGGAAATACAGCTGCCAACAGAGAATGAGTTTGACTGTGAGGAGTCCAGCAAACAGATGCTTTGAATAAGGAGCCATTACATGCAAATTGAAAGGATCACTGCTGAAGGCATATGTTACTGATCTCAAAAGGAGGAAGAAGGATGCATTCCTGAACCATTTACACAGGAGCTCGTGAGCTCAGTATACTGTGCTCATGGGGACTTTAATTGCCTTGACATCTGCTGGTTGTGATGTTCCTAAAACCTAAGATAAACCACTATAAAGATCACATTATGACGTGGAAAGGATAGATAATAAATCAGAAAAACAGGAGCTATTTTGGATCAAAAGAACTAAGAGTGTGAGGACAACAGGGGAGTTTGTAGTACTGACTACAGCGTTTTTGAATCTGGCCTATCCAAACTACCCGAGATCACCTGCTAAAAGTTTTGACTGCCTAAACCAAACTGTTACTCAAAAATAAATCACTGAAATAAACTGCTACTAAAAGCAATGCCACTGGATACATAGCCCAAATAGTGTATTTCTTAATCTAGTAAGTGTTTTGTGGTATTTGTTGTTGTTGTTTTGAAAATACCCTCTAAGAGTTGCTTGAAATACACTCTTTAGCTGTTTATTTTTGCTGCCATTAATTAGATTATTTTTCAGAATATTTACACAGAACCCTACATGAGCTCTAAACTTGGATCTACTTGTAAGTATAGGCTTAGTCTCAGTGCCACATGGGAGTTATGAGCTCTGTCCTGTACTCAGAGTATTTCCAGGGAATTGCCAAGCATGCTGTTGTGTGTGTCAACACAATAACTAGGCAAGCTTGCTTAAACGCTCACTCAGTTCAGTTGATGATTATAGTACAAAGTGAAGTAGCCAAACCAGAGGATGGGTGAGTTCCTCCCTGTGGACTTTAGGCAGGAAAGACTAAGTACTCTACTTGGTGAAAAGAGAGAAGGAAAGTCAACTTTGAGGTCAAACAGAGCAGAAGTTCAAATTAAGCTAAAAGTACTAGCATCAAAATGGGGTCTAATGGTAAAGGAACTGTGTGCTGAAATTGCTCAGTGGAGAAACTGAAGCTATCAGGCACTCTGCAAACAAAAAGCCAGAGACAGGTAGAACAAAAAGACATTACAAAGAGTTACTGAAAATAAGACCAGGCTTCACAGGTACGGTGGAAACCAAATGATTAGAAGAAGCAGATGAAGGAGACAGTTCTACAAGAACTGAAATATTGAAACAAAGAACTGCTTCTTGAAAGATCTAGAAATGCAGCTACAAAGACTGTAAAACCTGTCTGATGGGGTCCCTCTTAGAGAAGTTGAATCCTTCTCTTTTGAATGTCCCATAAAATTTGCATTTTATTTCTATTTCTGATCCGTTAGACTCCTGCCAGAGAGACTTCACTCTATAGAGGACAGGGCTAATAGTTAACCTTACTGAGTCAAGCAGAGCCAAGCAAGTAATTGAAGGAGAATTAGGCATGTAACAACATTTAACTTTACTACAAAGACTATGGCTCTATTATTTCTGTTAATTGGATCCCCTCTGCATGCATAACAAATCCTCATTTGTGTGGAATGGTGCTGAAGGCCATGAGCTGGCAGATGCAGTCAGGTGACCATGGCTGGTTAGCCACCTTGAAAGGCTTGTAGAAAATCCATGGTGGAAGTGGTACTTGACTTGCATAGAAATGAAAGGCACAAACATGCTGCTGAGTGTTAGTCTTCATGTGTATCTCAAGTACAGCCTCAGAGGACTGTACAAGGGACTGTTAGAAGTCCTGTGTTAGTGCCTTTGGGCATATCTGGTATAAACTCCTCAGAGAAGGATGCTGCAATGGGTGGTCTCAGGCATAGCTTTTCCTGTGCCTGACTTGCACAGAGCTTTTGTATTTATTTGTAAGGTTCTTTAGGTATTTATTCAAAAGTCTAATGACATTTAAATGAAAAATCTCATGCTGATTAAAAGCAGGTAGGGGAATAACTAGGAAAATGAAATGCACCATACTTAATCAGATCCAGATGACATGCAGCCCAGAGTTTTGAGGGAACTAAACTAATGAATATAGTGAGTCTCTGGTAATTAGATTTGAACAGCCATGGCAAAGGGGGGATGTAAGGGAAGGAGGGGGAGTGAAAACATTGCATAGATCTTAAAAGGAAGAATAAACAAGAGGAGAAAAAGAGCTATCCTAGCAGAGGCTTATAAAAACCCACATCACAGACTGTAACCCTCAGAGGGAACAACCGCAGAGCATTTCTCCAGCTTTCCCTTTCAAATGCATCCAGTCTTCTTTTCACTCACCATTTCCATGGTCATGCACTATTTGCTTCCTCTCCTCCCTCTACTCTGCATCCCCCTCCTCTGTGTTTGCATATCTCCTTCATTTTACTCCTCCAGGTTGAAGAGCCCTTCCCAGACTGTTCCTATTTCTCTTTCCAAAGTTCACCATTAAAATCTTGCCTGGGCAGTTAGAAAAGCATGAGAGCTCCACATTGCCCCTTACCTTTCCTTTGGTTCAAGGCCAGATCCTTAATTCTGACTAGCTCTGCATTTCTTCATCGTGTGAGCACAGACACTCAGATTGGTGGAAGAGCTGGAGCATTAAAAAACACAGCTTTATGTGCTTTCCCAGCAGAGGATCTTGTTCATTAATCCCTTTTCATCCCCAAAATACTCAGAAGGGCAGGCCCCAGCTGCTCTACCCAGGCCCATCTCCTCTTCTGCACATACTCAGGCTCCTATTAGAGGATCCCAGCAGACATCCACAGGGACCTTCCTCCTCCTCACCCGACACCAGGCCTTGGCAGCACAAGCCAACCCAGGAACAGTAGGCTGAGATCACCTGCCACTCTAGGGCCTGTCTCCATCCAGAGCCACCCATGTGAGGGGCTTTTTGTACCCTAACCCTAACCTGCACTGACAAAGGTCCCCTTCAAGAGGCCATGCACTCAGAGTGGGGAGTTGCCATGGCATGGCGCTACCACCCCAAGGGAGCCCCACACAGCTATGGCCCTGTGGCTGCCCTGGGAACAAATGAGCCACAGTTTGAAGAGAAATTCAGTGGGTCCAGGGGGTTGATACTTGGCATTGAGCCTCCATGGGTCCTGCTGAGAGGGTGTTGGGACAAATTCCTTGCATTGCATCGAACTTAGAGCAGAAGCCCACTAGACACAGTCCTAGTGAACCCGGGTGAGACCCAAGATATTGCAGAACCCTGTGGAACCACGGAACTACGCTGCTTCTTTTTTTTTTTTTTTTTTCTTTTTAATTCTTGTGGATAAATGAATTAAATTAAACTAGGAATAGTTGTTGCTATTTGAGTTGTACACTTTTATGCTGAGTACAGTCTTTTATGTCTTTCCAATAGAGAGTTATCTAGAGTGTCAACAGAGCTGTCTGTTAGGCAGCAGTTCCACTCGAGAAGCAGAAACTATGTTTAGATGGAGATAAAAATACAGAGGTTTTTTTTTCTCTCTTGGTGTCTTTGCTAAAAAGTGGAAGTTTCTTCTGGGATCTATTATTTGGGTTATAATCTCTACTACTTTCTGTCAGAATACTGACTCACTGCAGCAGAGTGATGAGGCAAAAAGCAAATTCTCTTTGGGAGATGTAACACAACCCCTTTTTCTCCCCTAAGCCAGAAATCGCTTTAAAATCATTTTTAGTAATACTATCAACCTAAAGCACAGAAAAAGACTAAAATAGTTCACTTGCACAGATTTAGAATAAGAGAGAAACATCTCCTTGCAGCGTGGTGCATGACTGATGGATCAAAATGATTTGCTGGATCAGAAGCACTTCCCTCCCCAGGAGATGTTGATTGCAGCAGTAACTTCCCATTTGCATATTGCACAGCACATCTCAGTGAGTTGGTTTTGAGGCAATCACATGTTAAAAAGCAATTTGGAGAAAATTACATACAGCTTCAGATGTCATTCACAAAGGATGGGGTAGCAGCATCTGTTTCTCATAACCTTTGAAACATTACACATGTTTCAGAATGGTACTGTTTCTTTAGAAGTAAACCATATAATCTCTGGATTTTTAAAATTAAACACGGTACATTTAATTTAGGCTATTGTTATTATAAAAAAGACAATGCCAACCTTTTATGACCTTCTCTGTGATGAAAGTTGTTGTTGGCAAAGTCACTTTTTGTCTCTTTGTCTGATCCAGGAGCATATTTCATGAATCGCCTTATAATCTTAAGTGGTGACTAGACCTCTGTGTTTTAGATAAGGTCACAAAAACAATTTATCCAAGGCATTTGACAAAGAAAGGAAAAATTGCCCACTTCTCCCATCAAACATAATTACCATTCACCACATCTAAATGAAGCGCTTGTTGCATCCTTACTGGAGAACCAAAAGCCGTTATGAATCAGTTTATTTGTCCATTAGCACAAATCTGGTGCAGTGAAAACAGAGGAAATGGGCTTTATAATTAACCCTCTTAGCGCTCTGATGGAAAATTGATAGATCTGAAATGTATGCCGCAGCAGGCTTCTTTTTTTCCCCTTTATGAATGACTGAAAACCATAAGGAAAGCCTCCTTGTTCTCCTGCCGAAACACACAAGATCTGGAAGAGGGATGGAGAGAAGGCACGAGGGCAGAGAAGCAGGCAAGCATACAAACTAGTTCCACAAGTTTATTCAATTAAGAATTAAATGTTTGGAACACAGTTTCATTTGCCAACAGCTGTATACAATCATTTGTGGTTTTGAGGCCAGGGTAATTGGCATGTTATGAGCTTTTGCCTCAGCTTTTGGCATCTGCTTGAAAACCACAGGGGAATAGGGACAGCTCAGAGCAGGACTCAGCTGGAAGCCACCCCAGGGAAGAGGGAACCAGGAACACACAGAATACCATGCTGGAGTCTTCCTGGGAGTCTCTCACCCTCTGTGGCATCTTCTCCATATTCATTTTTTGTGACCACAGTGCTTTAGTCAGGGGTGATGAGCCTCTGAGAAGGAAATCAGTCTGCTTGTAGCTGCCCTCCCTTTGCAGCAAGTCTGTGGGCTACTGGGACCCTGTGGGGCTGCCTTCAAAGTCCTGCAAGGTTTCTAGGATCCAGAAAGTGTGAAAACAGGTGAGCCATGGGTATTTTCTGGAAGGCAGAGAGCCACCACTAGAAAAACTGCAGAAAGGTCTGATGGGTGGGTGGGTATTGGGCAGCTGGAGCCCACAAGCACCTTGGGGAGCTGTAGAGGCAGTCCTTGTTAGATGGCATCCTGCCAGAGGTAAGATTGCTTCATGTGCAAGGATTTATGCTTTTAACTAAATACAGCTGTTTTCAGGAAATCAGCTGAAGCTCCTTGCTAATTGTAAGCAGTGAGGGAATTCTATTTTCCATTTTGTGCTTTGGTTCTCAGGAATCCAGCATCCTGAGCCTAAGTCCTTGCATCTCTGAAGCTGCGATCAACTCATCTGGCAGTGACATAGTCTCCCTGGCCTCTCCTCAGGCTCTGTCTCCTTTTGGGCATGCAGGAACTGTGCACACTCTATACGCACTGCATTCTCTCCTCCCATTCTGCACATTTGTTTCCTCCACCAATTGCACTGGGATGCTATTTTGGGAAATGGGATGGCCATTTGCGGCATGTTGGTGCACAGCCCAGCACAACAAGCCCTAGCTAGGATGAGACTCTTTGGCATCATTGCAACATAAATATTACATGCTAATAACACAGTCAGAGCCATGTTCTTTGCACTGTGAGCATCACTACAGAGTTCACACAACCTCTTTTATTATCACCTACAGCCATTTACTTACTGCTTCCTGTCAAAGGCAAGCCAGCCTTGAACTGTTCCTCTAGCTTGTGCTGCAGCAACCACTGTTAGATCCTGATTTCTTAATTGCTTACACCTTTAAGAGATGTCATGTTTCCTGTAGAGAAGCTCCCAACTAATGTCTAATACTCAGCCAGAGGAGAGCTGAAACATGCCTTGCTACTCTGCATTAGTATTCTTTAGTTACAGTAGTGGATTACTTTTTCCCTGTGGTGCTCTGAGCTTTGTACAAAGAAGAGGAATGCTGCCGTTGCCAGGGGTGAAAAAGCTGAAGCACGATGAAACTATATGCCCTGCCCAAAGTTACACAGCAGATCAGCAGCAGTTGCTAGAACTAAGATACAAATCCTCCAAAAGCTGTGTCATAGCCATTCCACTAAGTGAGAAGTCAACACAGTTACTTAAGAATAACAGAAAGTATAATTCATCCCATATACATCCAAGAATAGAAGCCAGCTGTCTTGCCAGGCACTTGTGTGCAACTTGGTTTGGGTGAGTCCGTTCTTAATGCATGCTCAACTGTTTGTTAGCAGGATGGAGAAACACAAGTAGAAGCCTTCCAACTTCACTGTACACAAACTTCTCTTCATCACAGTACAGCATGTCCTGCTCCTGACAGTTGCAGTTTCGTGCTGTATCAGGTGGATGGCAGATGTTCACCCACTTAACTACAGCAGCAGCAAAACTCCAAACAACCTATGAGCAAAAAATGGACCATCTACTTCAGCTGCTTTGCTATTAGGCAGGAGTCCTGCAGATTTATTTTTCAATATGTCTCATCTAATTTCCTCCCAGTGAACTCAAGCAATGGAGCCTCTACGCTCTCCTTGGGTGACCCGTTCCTTTCTGCAGCAGGACCCTGCCCTGCTTGTGTGGCTTCCTTTGCCTCCAAATGTCTCATTTAACCTTTCCTTCCCCAGCCATGCTTCTTGGCACAAATGCAAGGCACTCTCAGGGCTGTCAGCATTCCCCTCACAATTGCACTGTTATGCTTGTTCATCTGGAGCACATCTGTGTGATGTTGGGAGTGAACTTGTGTTGCATTGCTGGAAGCTGGAAGGCTGAGGAGCAGGGTGTTCCTGTCGAAGCCCTGGGACCAGCTGTTGCACTGGGATGGGGTAATGAACCTCTGTATGCTGGGTGCTGCCCTGGGGTAGCTGCAGGAAACTCAATAGCCTATGATATGCAGGAGGTCACATGGGATGCTCTGCTGCTCTTGTCTAGATGAAACCTTATGAATCTCACGTCTGAGATTGGTACTGTTTATAGCACAGTTGTTTGGCAGCTATGAAACTCTGAGAGCATTTGTGGATCTTCAAAATTGCAAGTCCCCTGCCTACTCCAGCACTGCAGTGATGGAAGATGCTATATCCATGCCCATGAAGAAAGCCTTAGGATGAAATCCTTGTCCTATTGACTTCAGTGCAAAACTTACATCAGCTTTTCCAAACACTGGTTTTCACTCTTCAAAGCTATATTTCTCCCAGGAATGCCCCACACTAAAATACAGAGCACTGCTAATAAACCCCAAATTTACTAAGCACTCAAAAAAGTTTAACAAATAAGTTCAGCCAATAATGCAGTGGAAAATGATCTGACATCAGGTGGTAGTGTGGAGTTCTGCCAGCAAATCCAGAAACATTCAGCCTAGAGAAGATTGCACAGAAAGACCAGAATACTGCATGGCTGGGCTGGTGCTCACTGGTGACACGAATGCAGGGAAATGATTGAGAATGAAGAAAAACTTCCTAACAGACACAGACCACCAATTAAAGCAATTAAACTCTCTTGCATCCCCTCTACAAATATTGTTAATGCTTTCCTTCTGCTCCTCCCATTCCAGAGGCACTGCAGACAGTTTTCCAATTTAATAAGGTAACCATGGGTCTGGATGGAGGTGACAGAGGGATGGACATATAAACTGGAGATAGTGTGAAGAAAAATTGCAGCACATAGCTGTGCCACCTTCAAAGACACTAATCTCACAGCTTGCTCTTACCTGGAGAGAGAGCACTGCAAGAAGTTTCAGACAGTGCAAGTAGGGTCCTGCCTGAAGCGTTGCTGTGGACAAGGCTTTTCTTACCTGCTGGGGAGGAGGAAGAGGGCAGGGGCCCCTTTAGCTGATAGACATGTAGTTGGTAATGAGCTACCTGATGATTTCCCTGAGGGTGCACAGGTCAAGGAGGAAAAGCAGATGAAAGAACCGGTGAGCAAGTGCCGCTGGCTTGGCAAAACCAGCCAAGAGTTGATAATTCAATAGGCTCTTTGTGAATTCTTTGCTTTGGTTTTACTTGCTATCCTCTTGCTATTCCCCTGTCATTAAGCAACCTCTGGAAAAGCATGATTAAAATCAAACCAAACCCCAGCAGCCAAACTGGGAGGCACTGCTAGAAATAGGATCCTAGCTTCTATAATCTCATCTGCTTCCATATAAAACTTGTTGGATCAGCTCTCTCTGCTCCCTGTTTTGAAGAGCTTGGGAGGTTGAGGATGTTTCTTATGCCTAACAGGACATGTTGGGTTTGGACTGCATATCTCCCTTCCCTCATCCATCTTAATCCTGCTTGCTTTTTCTTGCATTAGTTTACGCTCCTCTAATTGCTTGTAAACCAGAATTCTGGCAGCAAACATGAGATCTCAGATGGATTGAGTGTGAGATGTGAGTTTCTTGAGAGAAAATACAGAGATCTCCTTGCAGACTTCATGCTCACAGAGATGGCTAGCTGAGTTATAGTGATGTTCAACCTCTGGTCTGTAATTTGCTTTCAAGCGATAAATCTTTATACTGGATTCTGTGCTGGTATTAGAAGTCTTTTTAAAACCTGGCACGTGAAAGTGCTCCTCCAATTATTCACTGCTTCTCACAATAAGGAGGGATTAGGGTCTCCACTGAAATGACTGAGCGCTGGGGTCTGAATGAAAGGAGGTATTTCTTGTGCCCAACACTTAATTTAAATGATGTCCCACTGCTAGAGGAAGCTATCAAGCCAAATATTTAAGCAGATTCAGAAACAGAGATCTGATGAACTCAGGAAAGACTAGTCTGTTACCAGTGGTTAAAGAGGACAATGCTGAGATGGCCAGAAGGAAGAGTTAATGTATGAAGAGTCCTCAACACTGTGAAAGGTTTCTGAGAAAGGATGGCACTAAGAATGCCAAAAAAAGGGATGGCTCTCCATTGCTGGAAATAACTATGACTGGATTTGATTGGCACCTGAATAGCCTCATCTAGGCCCTGCTCTGAATAGACTAGATTATCCTCAAGGCAGGAATCCAAACCAAACTTTCTCAATTCTGTGGATTCAGGTCTGAAGCCAGAAATTCAGGCTGAGAGGACTCCTGATTTTCCATAGTCCTGATTGTTTTTTTTAATTTTATTTTATTATTTTTCTAAGTACCTGCAGAAACAGCATACTGGGCTGCATATGTTCAGTTTTTGTAATCTTAACATCCTTTTGTTGTAAAACACCATTTTATTTTCCAGTTAAAGTGACTGTAAATTCAATGTTCACACCAGAGACAGGGCAGCCTTTTGATGCAGCCATGCAGTAGCAGGGGTAAGCAACATTCTTCAGATGAATTGTAAGCTGCTTCCCAGAAAAACAGAACAAAACAAAACAAAAAAATCCACACACACACACACAACAAAAAAACCAAACCAAACCAACCAACCAACCAACCAAACAAACAAACAAAAACAGAACAAACAGCAGCTAAGAATAAAAAGAAAGCAAGGAAGCAAGGATGCATGTTCTGAACATCACTCCATCCATCAATAAAGCTGTTTCTTGTACATGTGCATGCCAGCATGTACTATGTATTATCGAGCTAGAGTTGAGTGCCTACAGATAGTGTTGCAAAACCACTGCCCCTAGAGGACCATCTCCAGTCAAACCATCTAAAATGTCTGCGGTTCACTCAAGCACTCCTGACTTACACCCACTGAGACAGCAGCACTCTATAATGGCCATAAAAGCCTGTGAGCAGTGGAAGGAAGCAGCTGAGTGGAAGGAGGTCTGGTGGGAACAAATCACCGCTGCTTGTACCTGATGGAGGTAGCCCCTTGCAGAGTGACCTCTGACAATGTAAGACAGGCCCTCAGAAGGCCACTGTGCTCCTTTGATGCCCAGGGACATGCTGAGCTCCTTGAGCTGAACGTGCAGCCTCCTGCAACGCTGGTTTTCTTAATTCAATAACAGGTACAGTAGCTGGTGCCCCAGGCTCTCAGAGCTCTTCACTTTAAGGCCTTTGTCCTCACTGGAGCAGTGATCCGGAACAGTGACAACAGTGACGTGCTGGCTTTGTTTCTGGGCCAAAGTCCTGGGAACCTTTGTGGGCAGCAGTCTTTCATCTCACCCTACCTACCCGGTTTGTTAGCTCTGCCTGCAGAGCCCACACAGTTCTTTGTGTCCCTTCTCAAAACAACCACGCCAATATACTTCTCCCATAAGAAAACTAGGATGGAAGAAGCTTGTGCTAACAAGCCTTTGAGAACATACTTAGCTGTGAAAAGCCAGTAACAACAGGGGTACTGATCTCAGACTTCCTCAAAGCTTTGCAGCACAGAGCAGCAAGCAAAGCCAAATTTCATTTATGGTGAACTCCAAGCAATGGCCTCCCTCAATGAATTATTTGAACCAGTGGATAATTTTCTAAATGGATGAAGCAGTCTGTGTGTCTTTTGATCTGACCCTGTCTATAAGACAAACTTTCCTGCAGCACTTTCCTGTGCCGCTCTGCTTGGCTTCAGCTGAATTGCTAGACATGACCAAGGCTGGTCTTAGTGAAACAGCTTGAACCCAGCAGACAGAGGTCCTGGGTATGTAGATGCAAGCAGATGTACTCTGTGGTCTGCCACACGTATTCTGTGCTTTACAGAATTTTCTGTCTGTGTTCTCAGTGTACCCTCTAGCAGAATCACAGAACTGCAAGGGTTGGAACCTCTTTAAACGATCTCAATATGCCTAAGCAGTGGTTAGGGTGGGACCCCCACAGGATCACTATCCAGATTACAATTATACCTATGTACAATGTTAAGGTTGAAAAGCCAAGTACTCAAAAGTAGAAATGGAATTAATATTCTATTCCCTGGAGGTGTTCAAGGCCAAGCTGGATGGGGTTTTGATCAACTTGGCCTAGAGGGAGGTGTCCCTGCCTATAGCAGGGGGGCTGGAACAAGATGACTTTAAATGTCCCTTCCAACACAAAACACTCTATGATTCTATAATCATATGGATTTTCTTTTTCTTCCTGTAAAATTGCCTCATTCAGCACAGAGGATTTAGACATCCTGGCAAATAACCAGGACCACTTGCAATACCCCTGCTCCATTGTATTGCAGTGGCAGCTAATGGTTACTCCTAGCTCAGATCACTTCCTGGCATGGCTGTGCAGAACAAGGAGTGATAAAAGGGCAGGAATGAGAGTGAAGCATAGGGAAGAAGGGTTTATGTTGGCTTTGCTCTCAGCAAAATGCTCTTCAAACCTATGCAAGTGGAGACATGCACCCAGAGGCTGTTTTAGCCTTCACAATCCTTCATTAGCGTTTTTTTTCCCCATGCCACTTAATATGTCAAGCAAGGACTGAGTCTGGAGGAAATTTTGGGATGAGAAAAGAAGTTGTGGAACTCGGTGGCTGAGTGCTGCCCAGGATAATTTAGGCTTTGCTGCTCAGCACCTCAGAGATGTTAAAACAAGTCACTTCAGCCACAAGTTCTGCAGACAGTCACTGCTTTGCTTCCTCATTTTTTGAGTACTTTCAAGTCCTTGCTCCAAACCACAAGAGCACTTGGATTTCTACAAGAAGATGCCATCAAATTTTGTCAACACAGCCATTCGTCTCCAGTCTCCTCAGATGTGGCTAACCTGATTCACCAAAAATGCAGGCTGGGGCAACCCCCAGGAATGTAAACTTTCAGCCCGCAAGGTGAAGTGCTGGCGCACTACTAAATACCTCAAATCAAGCTCTTGGAATGGGAAACATTTGGCACAGCTAGTAAGAGGCAAAACCAACACTCAAGAATAGAGCTTGTCCCTATAAATAATAAAAAGGAGCAGCTGCTATCTAATAAAGTCAAAGCATGATACAAAAATGTCCTCCAGGGTATTTTTATACATTTGCAGGAATTGGCGTACTTCTGAAGTGGCTGTACAGAATGCTTCTTTGAGGCTATTTGGATTTTATCTGTGCTTTAACATGAGGGTAGCTGGGCTGCCAGAAGCAGTATGGACAGACAGCTGTATCCCTCTGGCACCCTCACTTCCAGGAAAAAATGCGCTGAGGCACTCTACCTGAGGCCCTTTGTCCCATTTACAGAAGACATGCAGGCATCTACATCCTCACATCTTAGATCCAAAATCTAGGCAACTATGCTTGTATCTCACTGTGGTGGTTGTGGTTCTTCTGCTTCAGTTCTTAGCTGACGCTATGAAAGTACTGTAAATAAATGTGCTGAATTTAACTTTATTTGAAAACTTGGGAGAAGTTGTCTCTGGGTACAGCCATGTTATTAAGGTGACTTGTTTGATACCCAGCACCTGAGAACAACAGGTTGTCAGTTCATATGCTTAAGTGCTGGCTCCTACAGTCAAGGGCATGCACATCCCTTTCTGCAGTTCACAGCAACAAGGGGAAGAAATTATTTTTTCCTTTAAATATTTGAGACAGAATTGAGGGGAAGACAAAAGATCACAATCTGTAATAACCAGTGAAGTCACCTACAGTCTTCAGCTGTCCTATTACCAAGATTAGAAAGCCCTGTATGACTTTGGTCAGTCAGGCTGGCAGAGAGAAAGGATTGCCACCAAACGGTGTTGGCGACCCATGTTAGTGGACCCCCATATTGCTGGCAGACTTCAGGCAATTGCTTTTTTACAGATTTGGACTTGATTGAAGTTAACCTTGTCTACATTAAAAGTTGTTGCTATTGTCTTTTCTGTCCCCTCCTTTCCTTCTTGTCTTTGCTTTTTCTACATCCTTGAAGTGAAAGGAAAGAAATTAAAAAGAAAACACTTAGTACCTGAAATGTTTTTAAGCCATCAGAAATTAGTAGAAGCCTCAAGAGGTCACCCCTGGAAATCACCCAGCTGGTGAACTCCTTGTGGATGTCACCTTCCCAAGAGCAGTGCCATTTCCTTGTGTTGTGAGTGTACTTACTTACTATGTCATTAAAATTGTTTTCTTTTGGGCAGTAGCCTTTAAAGACCTTCTCTGGGGATTTATCAGGCTGGGTAGCAAATGAAGCGGAACCCTCTAATGTTAAGTGCTCAGCTCTGTTGGACGCTCCTCACTTTATATTTCAAAGACAACAAGAATGATACAGATCTAATCTTCTTCCAGTAGGAAAGAAATAATAGGCAGGTAACACACTGAGCCCATCACAACGAACAAGAAATATCATGGTAACTCCTCCTTCTTCAGGAAAGAACAATGAGGTATTGCAGGCTCACAGCTGCAAGTTATGATTTTGAACCCTTCACTCTGCTTGCCATGGCTCAAAAGAACAATGCTGTTGGACCCCAATTCCCATGCTTTGCTGCTGACTCTGCACTCTTACTGTTACTGAGTCATATCATTGTTGCAGACCCTCCCCCTGCCCTGCTTACAGTGCTTAAATTCTAATGCCAAGATTTTAGATGCAACAGGCCAGAACTCACGGGATAGTAGGACTCATTAACTGTCCTCAAGCCAGGTGACTGTAGAGCCTCACCTTGCACAGCAGGTTGCCACCCTGGGTTTTGAAGTTTAGTTTTAACAAATCTTCAGCCAAGTAAAACTCAATGGATGTAAAGTGTGACTTGAATGGCTTGCGGGCTTAGGGATGGACATCACGACAAAAGTCTTCATAGGAGAGCTGAGGCAATCCTGAAAGAAGGTCCTGGGAGGCTGCTGGATCCCTGTCCTTGGAGGTCTTCAAGCCTTGGCTGACAAAGCCATGCCCGACTGACCTGGCCTTGGTGAAGTCCTTCTTCAAGAAGTAGCCTGGACTAGATGATCATCAGCTAACATTTTCTACAATTTTTTACAAAGCAAGGTTTTATAAAACTAATCATCTTTGTTTTTTTTTTTTAAATTGGGACTGCTGGTGTGAATGGTAGAGGCAGCATCTCACTTTTCTACTGTGCTCTTTGGCACCAGTGCAACTTCCCAGTAGAAGCTATACAACATTTTGGTTAAGAACTGTGAGTAGTGAGGAAAATCACTGTGACATTTGCTGATAGACTTGGAAGCAGACTAAATGAGAGGTCTCAAAATTAAATGGTAGATTAGGAAGTGCAAGTGTGCACAGCATTATCAAGTAATTCATTTCTGGCAATTGTCCTCGCAAAGAGTGACAGGAGTTTTATTTATTTCATTTTTATTTCATTTATTTCATTTCTCTATGAATGAGCTGGAAGAAACGCCACTGGCAGGTGATCCAGAGATTGCAGCAGAAGCTAACATTGTCCTGGGATACAGACAGGGAAACCAAGCGAAGGAAATCACAGTCACTATCACTGCGGAAACATCAGGTCCTTGCAGCCCATGAACAAGGAAGGATGCTGAAAAACTGAGGAGGATTCAGTGAAAAAACATAGAAATTACTGCACTGTTACATTAAGAATCTGCTTCGGTGCTAGTGGGACTGGAGCCCAAAGGAGTAAAATGCAATGTTAGTGTAAGGTAGATGCAAGCAACAGTGTATGAAAATCCTTCAACCCTAATAACTCAGAGCAGACACAAGGAAATATAAAAAAAAAAGAAAAAAGCCTTCTCATCTCACTCCTCTTCTCAAAACTTCTTCAGCGCTGCCTGAGTGAAACTTGATTAAGACTTACTTTTCTGTTCATTTGTGATTATTCATTGTAGTTTTATAAATACAGAAAAACATCAATTTCACAAGGAAGGGAAATGCTTTCCAAAAATACAACTTAAAAAAGAACTTAAACCAAGTATCAAAAACGAACCTACATAGCTCTTCTATGTCCATTTATTTTTGGAAAAAAATGGAAAGCTAAAGCATTTTATTCAAAATAAAGAAGCCAATAATTATGAACATATACACATATCCCACTCCCCACCCTTTTTCTACTCAGAAAGATTTTAAAGGAATGAATACAGCAGGTTTTCCCACACACAGAAAGGAGACTTCAGTACAAAAGTTAATAGGTATGTAACTTAACACATGCCTCTATGAACATTTCTCCAAAATTCACCGTGGAATCCCACCACATTGCTGAAAATCACCACACATCTGGGAGCCTCAGAAAACCCAAAAGTAGTGCACACCAATATCCCAGCCCACTTTGCAGCACACACCTTCACAGCTGCAGCAGACTCCTACAAATGTGGCACTAGGTGAAGGGCCTAAACTTAGGAACCTATTTCTGGTTCACTTTTTCATTTAAATCACTAAGAAACATGATGGGTTGATGGTTGGATTAGAAGATCTAAGTGGTCTTTTCCAACCTTAATGATTCTATGACTCAGTGAACCTCTATGTGGAGGGAATATTTTAATTTGCTTTCATTTTGAGACACTTCATCCACCTCATGAAATGGTGAAAAGACCTTATCTGTCACAGATTAATAGAGGAAGAATTCTATTAAGTGAACTCATCACCATTTTACTCTCACTCTGTAAGACTCCACAAGGCTTTCTTGTCTTCATTTCTAGGGCTGCTCATGGAAATTTCCCTTACCTTGAAAGTGTGTCATATTGGTAATAATGCTTTTACTTGTCACTTGGACTTTTAGACTCAAACCAAAAAGCAATGATAGATTTTTGCTTGAAAGTTCTCAAGAAAAACAAAACCTAGTCTTGTTCTGTTACAAAGCCACACTGAAAATTTTACACATTAGAATATCATAAGGACTGGAAAAGACCTCTTAGGTAACCTAGCCCAAACACCAGCCCATCACCACCATGCGCACAAAACCACGTCTCTCAGTGCCACACCTACACAGTTCTTGAACGCCTCCAGGGACTGTGACTCTGCCACTTCTCAGAGCACATCTCAGGTCTCCATAAGCATCCACAAGTGCAGCCCCTCACACTGCACTAGCCTGGACTCTAGGCTTCTCTCCTCATCCTACCCACTAGATCCCCTACAGCAGCAGGGTTTTGATAGCTGGATTAACTCAGTTTGCAGTAGAGCTCAGTTTACACTCACAACAATACAAAACAGTACAGAATATATATTCAGTGAAGTCATGAAATAGGTCTGTAAAGTCAGAGCAAAAGCTTGGACTCTAAGCTGTGCTGTAAATCTCCCTCTTCATCATAACCTAGATTCCCACACAGGGCTCCCACACGAGTGCCTCCAGCAAAGCAGAGCCCTCAGAATGATTTCACACCTCAAACACCAAATGAACCAGCAAATCCACAAAAGCAGAGCACTAGACCAGACCACCAGGACCAAGCTAGCTGCACAGAGGCCACCACCAACTCCAGCCATACCAGGCAGATGTGACTCCACCTCCAACCACTCCCATCCCTCCTCAAAATCCCCTTGCCACCTCCCACAGGCACTACACACTGACCTGACCCTACACCTGCAGCAAAGGCCCTGTACTTCTCCCACTTCTGAACCTGATCTTCAAACCTAGGCAAGACCAGCTTAGCTAATTAGCTAACGAGCAGTAACCTTCATGGCCTCTATGCTGTCCTAT